>NC_055671.1:4514000-5741000 GCF_017976325.1 Chelmon rostratus
AAGCAACTGTGCATCAGCATCATCTGGTTACTCAGCTAGACTTTCAAATCTGACTATTCAAATTTTTGTATTTCTTTCATAAAACACATTTTTCAGCCACATCAACAGGAAATTGAATAAATGAGAATAAGGATATAAACTATATGCCCCCTTAACGACTTGTCAGTTGATATGCACATTTAATGATTTCCTAAAAGATAGGAATTCTCGCAATGTTAAAGCGTTTTAAAGCTGCTGCTTTTAGTAAGTGAAACACCACATACAGGAGCGACACACAACACATCTACTCTTCTTGTTAAGCGGACATCAAAGATGTTGGTACAGGTGCCCTGAAACTTGGCAGGGTGGTTCTGAGTCCAAAATGAACATGATAAACAATAAGTGTCTTCCTTTGCATTGTTTCTACCTCATCCAAGCTAAATATCCCCACAATGATTTAAATGAATGATAGAAATGTTCACTGGTTGTTGCAGGAAATATAAGGATACATACATACACATATTTTCCCAAGAAGCGTCAATCAGCAAAGCAGTCCTTTAACAGCCTGAATACAACATATGGAATAACTTCCTGCTCTGTGGGCTAAGCCCCAGTGGATCATGAAGAACTGATGACTAACATCACCTACACAGTAAAACCAGCCATCTTTCTATATGCTCCATTTATAGCCCAGCCAGGTCATATGGGGGGGTTGCTGAACATGATGCCATTTTCCAACCACAGTTTCATCTACTTTCCTTCTGCTGTACAATACCTGCTCTGCTTCTTATGTCAGTGTTTTACTCTTCTCACATAGAACTAGAGAGATTCATTATACAGAATTTTTATAGAAATACTTCCTGCTGTATGAACACATCCCGCATACACTCATCAATTATGGGTGGAACTGGTAATAAGAAGACAAAAGAACAATCAAGGTACCCCCACCGCAAATAATGGTGTAATTATGTGCAATAATCCAAGAGTGACAGCCTCCTGCTGAAAAACACAACTGACGACCCCCACTGGTCTGAAATGGCCAAATAATCATTCCTAATGCATCAATTACTGCTTCCTCTCAGCTTGTGCAGCCACAGACCTTCTCCCATGTTGCGTGTTGACAATTCATTAGGGGTTTTTACTTTGCTGCGACTGTCGTGATTGGGTAATGAATTGACAGGGGTGGGGAAGACAGCTGGCAATGTTGCACATAGTTAAATGATACCACTAAACAAAGGAAAACAGGACTGAGGCTTGATGGAAGAATTGGTCGTGCTAAACACTGTAGTGCTAACACAGGGAAATATGGCTGATATTATCATAGTAAGCTAATTAGCTAACCCAGATTCAACATAATGCTAAGAAATGATGAAATGACAGTGTAGAGAAACATGTAAGTGTATGTGGTTGGTTACTGAGTGGCAGCTCAAACAGGGCACTATACTGACTCTACTAACTGTGTTCAGGCCAGATTGAGTTTGTAAGCTGGATGGAGTAGTGCAAGCAAGTTGTGATGTCTCTCATTGTGCAAGCTATTTGAGCATCCATCAGTTACATGGAAATCTCATGGGTCTCAAACTGATTTTCAATTGGCTCCCATTAGGTGGATCTTGCGTGCTAACAGGATATGCCGAGGTGTGAAAGTAGGGACAAGGTTACAACAGGGAAGTGTGATACCTGCCAATTCTCTGTTTCTGCAACAGCGGCCACAGCACTGTCCCAGATAAGGTGTCAAGACAACGCACTGCACACACACAAGCTGAGTGTAACAACACAAATGATAATCCAACTCCATGTTTTGTCACAGTGTAAAACTTCCTCTGCACAATGCTGTGACTGTAAGATTCATCTGCTTTATATATTTCATAGAATACGAAGAATTAGTTTGCAATGTGAAAAGAGAGCACAACCACGGTCTCCAATCAAAGAAGATCTGATATACACGATGCCTGTCACTCACAAATACACAAGAACAAGACGCCTGTCACGCATATCCAGGCCTCAAACATGTCACATCAGATGTTCCACGCTTACCTTGCGTATGCCTTCCACTTCGAAACCGTTGAGGTTTGCGTAAAGCGAGTGGTGCCTTTTTCCTAGCAGTGACGCTGAAGTGATATTAGCCGTGGCTGGGACCGTCTTGTCCGAGAGCCCACGCTGCTCATCATCCCGCTCTTCCGAACTCCTCAACTCCTGCTGTTGTCGTCCAAGAGCTTCAGCCACCTCGCGGCTCTCCATCTCTGCGTGTGCCGGTGCAGGCTCGGGCTGCTCGGGCCGAGTGCACAGGTCATACATCACTCCCTGTCAAAGTCAAACAGCGGCGATGGGATCGATGTGAGCAAACGAGGTGACCAGCCAAGACCGAGCCATCGCAGGCTTTTCATTTGCTGGAGGGGAATCACATGGATCAGCTGTGGCAGATAGACTTCAGAATGAAAAGATGTTACTGTCCTCTCTTCCTCCAGCTGTTCATAGGTGTTTTTTCACAGCTCAGGTGAAGTGTCGTAAACCAACCAAAAGACTGCTATTGCCATGGCTGTTGGTAACAACAAACCTCAAATTTGTAAAACCCTCTTAAAGGGAGATAAAGCTGAAAAAACAGAAGTAATGACGGTGCTGTTCTGTTCTTAAAATCGGTTAACCCAAGACTCTGTGTGCCATTTCCAAGACAAAACCAGTCAGAGATGAACCACGAGTTGTAAGGTATCTCCTCCCTCTCTGCCCTGTGACGTTTTCCAAAATGAGGACAATCAGCTCCAAAGGGATATTACATATTTTTGGCCTTGGCTCGTGGAGGCGATTCAATGAATGTCATCGTCCTGGTAGCATTCTTGAGCATACTGTTGTTAGTATTTATCTCAGTGTAGCGTTCAGATTCAGAGTCCTGCTCGCTACACTGACACAGCCGGTTTCTTCACGCCTTACCACTCTGTCGTCTGAAGAGGGTTCGTCATGGGTATTGTCCAGAAAAAGGAAAAGACACAGCAGTCCACTTTGTACCCTACATAACGCTGAAAACGGGCAAGTAGGCCCAACTGAAACAGCAAACAAGACGAGACGTCTGATGGAGAAAAAAGAGAACGATCGCACTAACAGGTCTCCACTCCGGTCCCCATTCTCTCAGTACGGCTGAGATGTGGGTGGCATGTTGACTCTTCAGCTCCGAGTCTGTCCTCATTGATGCTGTCGTGTCAAAAAGCATTTCATCCAGATGCAATAAGACTCGACAGCCTGCTTAATCCCATCTCGGTTACAGCGCCATAAAGGTGAAGAAAGAGGACGAGGGGAAATATGTGTGTGTGTAAGACGGCGAGTGTCGCTGAGAGGAGGGGGCAGGGAGGACTGCTTCCATCGCCCTATCACAAAAAGGCAGGCTTTGAGACGGGGCCCAATCATTACCGTGACTAGAGCTCGTTTCCATGGAGATGACGCTGGAATGATGTTGGCTGCCTATTGATTGTTCAAGAGGCAGTACACACGGGGAGGCTGCAGGAGGCAGGCGCAGGAACAAGTGCGTCCAGTCCAGACTAATTGGAATGTTTTACTGCGGTTTTGCACAGGAAAAATAAATGTCTGACGAGATGTAGAAAGCTCCTCATGTTTTAGTAATGTAGCCTTAAAAAACATGTAAAGCTGTAGGTCTGATGCTGCAAAAGATAAACTCTGTCACAACTCAAAGCTGGCTTACAAGTTCACTTGACATTTAGCCTCACTCCTCACCTGTCTATCAAATGAGCGGGGAATCTCTTTAACAGGCAGTGGTCTGTGCAGTGGTTGTCAAGTTATTTGAGATGGTATCTGGTTAAATCCTCATTCAGTGACAAACTATACATTGTAGGAAAGCACAAAGTGTCACAATTCCATCTGGGTGAGCCATGTTAAGACTCCAACATCAACAACAGGCATATGTACAAACCAGTGCAAAACATTTTGGAGCTTTCAAAAAGCTAGGCATTTGTTTAGGGGTTAAATGATCATACAGAAGCCTTAAGGTGCTTTCAGACAGCGACTGGTTGCCACTGTGTCTGCCACTGTGCGACGTCTGGGGTCTGTATTTTGAGGCAGCAGGGTGCATCTACGCTGCCATAGATGCTGGCTACCTCCGCTCCTACTCCCAACCAGTGCCATATGCTACAGGCTGCTGCCGTCCACCTACTCCAACCTCACCGTTAAGTAGCTAAATAGAGCAGGTTGTAGCTTAAAGCAGAGGAAAGTGTAAGCAATATGACACGATTAACAAAGCAGCTTTAACTAATATCATGAACACAGTCACTCTAAACCGTTTTTGTTGACTGATGTGTGTATTTACTGCTAGTGAAGAAGTGTAGAATTAAAGAACTCAAATATCAGTTCATTTAGTTACATTCATTTAGTTAGTTGCATTGATTTGAAGTAACAAATCAAACCTCTCTTTTCTCCCACATTTAAAAACTGTCCATCTAACTACATAAGACTCACTGGGATCATTTTCATATGAGGTAACATGCAGTCAGGGATTTCTATGGTCGCCTGAATGCAACTGCAGCAGAAATGCTTTTTTTTACAATGACACTGACAAAGAAACTGTATTTAATGTGGACTGGTCATGTCATGGCCCAATCCACTAAAAAGGTCAGTATTGGTGCAAGTGATAATATCCTATTGGATCAGTGCATCCCTTGTGGCGAGTTCAAAAGGTTCAAGTGGCATCAACTGAAGCAGCAAAGAGCCAGTCATATTCACATGAGTGCCTTCAGGTCTCTCTCCTTGCAGTGGCATAACTGCTCACAGGTTTACATTAAGCAGAGGCAACCACTCTCTATCTGTAAGTGCCTTTTGGATCACATTTTTATACACAGTAGGAATGGGAGACAATACCAAGTAATATGTCACAATAAGGAAAAATATTACACATTCATCTCAGGTAACACTTCTTTTCCAGTTTATTCCAAACTCATCTACAAGTGTATTTTATCAGTGTATTTTAATATGAATGCAGTTTGCTGAAGCTTTAGTGTGGCTGCTTTGCTAGAGCGCAACAATCTACCCTCTGTTCCTTTAAAGGTCTCTCTTAGAAAACCCATAGCTGGGTGCAGCAAAGTTAAAAATAGACATTTTGCTGTAATTCTTTTAAGTGGCATTTTTCCGGCACACTGCCGCTGCAGTAAACACTGAGATTGTTACATTTACAATGACTCACTCTGAAAATGAGAGTGATATCCATCTTCCCTTAACTTTCTGTCATCCCAGTTTTAAAGCACTGATAGTCATGTGCACTATGTACACTCAGTAACACAAGGGGAAGGGGTTCATTTTTAAAACATGAAGAGTCTCGGCCAGACGGATCAAGCTCATGGAAATGAGCTTCTTATTTTGCCCTTACACTGCATTTCACAGCTTCTGTCTATTGCCTTATTAATTAAAGTGTGCTCACAAGACCATGGCTTGAGTAGCCTAAAGACTGAAACCAACCCTGATGTGAGTGCACTGAACACTTTTCCTACTCTGCTTCAGCTCCTTTCATAACAATCATTTTTACTCTCTGGTCAGGAAAAGAGGTGGTGCCAGCAAAACTACCAACATATGCGGCAGTACTGCTGCACACATGACCACTGCCACCAGCAAGCGTTCTTATCACATGTTGTACACAGCACACATACAGTAAAAAAAAAACAAACCTCAGAGCATAAAACAAAGAAAAGACTCGAGTCAGCACAACCTTTTGCATGTCAAACAGCATATGCTCTGCACAAAAAACTAGCAGTCGTCAGGTCCATCTTGGTTCAGTGGTACTGACATATATTGACAAAGTCTCTCTGTCTGCCTGCCATGAGACTGAAGAGCTGTCGGCTGGTCAAATATAACACCTATAATAAACACCTTCTTCATTAAATTAGGATGGTAACAAAAAGGTGCTCAAACTCTCATTCGAATCATTTGGAATTTAGGAAAAAATCTAAAAAGCAAACACTTTCAACTTTCAGCTGACTGAGTTGTTGCAGTATCACTACAAATATGAGGTATAACTGCAGATATACACTGATAGTGTGCTGATGCACTGAGCAATTCCTCGTTTCTCATCTCTTGAATGATTACTTTCCTTGTTTCATCACAGCACTCTCTGGTTTTCTCTTGGCAAGTTAGAGATTTAAGCAAATTAGCATTTTCTCTCTCTATGCTAGTTAGGTAGTAGCAGGAAATCACATAAGCCTTTCATGCCAGTACTGTCAAAATACAAATGTAGTCCCTACTTTTCTTTTATCAGCTGTGCTTTAAATGACTTTGTGACAAACACAATTTTCCTAGTGAATGCATATGTACATTTCTTTTAGTTACAGCATCTTATTTAACCTTAAAAACAAACATTTTGGTATCACAGGCATGTTATTTAGAAATGACTTGAAGGCAGCAAGCCATTCCCATTGGAACAGCTTTTAAAAATTGGCTTGACCCTGATGCGAGCTGCTGTGATGACAAGGAGGCTGCCTTAGCAGAGCTGTGTAAGAAATATGAAACAACTATGAGGTTTGGCAAGTGGGTACTGCTATTTAGACACAGCTGAAGCTTTGATTAATTATTCAATTTCCTCCCTATGAAAACTTGATCCAAAATTTAAGAGACTGAAGCACAGTGACCCACTTCTGCCACTCCAACAAGAGGCATAGCATAAACAGATCCACCCACATGGTAACCCCCCCTCTCTCCTCACACCAGGCATTTTAAATGGCAATCGAGTGAACACCAATGGCACAACGGCATCGGAAAAGGCTGCAATATTAGCTACTGTCTGGTTCTCCTTATTGTACTACTATAGTCTGTGTCTAATCGCTACAAATAATAAACTCGTTAATCTCATTAATAATAAACTTGTTAAGTTCTCCATCTTACTGCTGTTGGTTATACACCACGGCTGCCTTTAATTAAATGTGGTGCCCGAGAATAACACTGCACACGTAAGCTTAGCTCAAATAGGAAAGGCTGATTTGACAGGTACACACTGTCTTCACTCGATATGCAGTGATGACTAATAGGAACACAGAGAATTGTGGTGGTTTATGCCTCAGCTGTTTCGTATACAACATGGACTCAGTGGTGTTAGTTAGCAGTATGATTACTGTGGTGATCATCAACTTCCGTTTAAACCATTGTCTATCTTTACATCTATACTTTATGCAGTAAAGTACAATAATGAGAACAACAAGAAGGTGATTTACAATTTACAATTCAGGAAACACAAAATTTCACTGCAATATTTATTTATTTGTGCCATTTCTGCTTTATTATGGCAGTGACAGCTGAAGAGAGACAACAAAGGCAGGGGGAGAGAGAGGGGATGACATGCAGCAAAGGGCCTGGGCCACCACAGTAAGGCCACACAGTCAGCATGTACGTGGCACATGCTCTACTAGGTGAGCTACCAGGGTGATATTGATATTAGATCAAGCTAACAGTACACGTGGAGTAACAGTAGCAGACTCTTATAATAGAAATATCTGCTGTTAGTTCTTTGTCAATCCATTCTTGCTAGCTCATAACTTTACATAAGCACAGAGCATTATGTCTGTGTGTCTTGTGTCACACTTTTAGCTTTAAATAGGCAGATTATGTCAAAATTGTATACATCAACCATTATAAAATTTGTTCTGATCTCGATGTGACACTTTGTCTCTCAATGTTTACTTCACATCTTGAGGATTGTACAAGCCTCTGATGGTAGAGACATTTGAAGTCATTCTATATTGAGGTAATATCATGAATACATTTTAATCTGGAGTAATGTTGTCCTTTAAATCACAGGGCAAATCAGACAGATTTGGGTGTCCACTGCCAGCACGTTCCTGTCTCCCTTTTCCTGTACATTACCTGCCACTGTGTGCCTAACATTTATGATATGAATATGATGTGTGGCAATCTAGCCAACTTCCCTTTTTTGCCTGACAGAGATTGTGATGCCATTTACCAAATGAATTGTAAATAAAATTATGGTCTTATCAAAAATTATGTACGTGAATGGTTGTACAGCCAAATAACTGTATTGCCACATATCCTTTAGGGCTTCATAGTCTGTATGAAGGAGTATGAAGAAAGACCATCAAAGTGATAAGTGCACAAAGATGCAGAGTTTTTTCTTTACTTACTTATTCACTTTGAGACACTGTGTTTAATTTAGGAACCATTTGTGGAATTGGGATATATGAAATAGCTTACCTCCATGTTTCTGTCCATGCATTTGGTGGGCGGTGACTTGTCTGACCCTGAAGACTCAGTGCAGCAGGGGGGCTGGTCATCCCAGCCTGCATGGGGTGCGCTGCGAGGGTGACAAATTTCCAGAGGGCTGCTCCGACAGGTGTCCACAACTGCAGCGCTGGTGCAGGGGTCAGCTGCGCAGAGGGCGCTCCCTGAAGGCTGCTTTCGTGGATCGTGTTTGGTCTTCTTCTTAGGCGAGTGGGAGGCGCTGTGCGATGTCTGCAGCACGGCCCTGGAGGAGGTTAGGAGAGGCTTTGTCTGACAGGAGTCACTGCTGACTTCCTGAGTTGGCTTTCTCGAGAGACGTTTAAAAATGTAGCTGGGGTGGCCTGCTCTCTGCCACCCCTGCAAAAGTCTTCCATGGGCCTCTAGCAGGTGGCAGAGGAAGATGGCCTTTTCTAGCTCAAATTCCTGCCTGTGATGCAATTTATAGACTGCCTGCTCACCATTTATCTTCTCATACTGCGTCCGCAGCAACTTCTCCAGCTTTGTATACGTTTCTCCACTGCACAAACAAAAAGCTCCTTTCTCTTTAGACTCAACCCCACTGTACTGCCCACTGTCTTTAATGTTCACCTCCTCAGCCAGCAGACGCCAGTGTCTGTTAGAGTGCCTGTCCTTTTGGCACCCTCGCCTGGCCGCCAGCTCCCTCACAGACCTCCACTGTTCCCTCTCTGCTCCTTCCCGCAGGTGTCTAAGCTCCACACAGAGCTCTCCATGCTCCCGCTGTGTTCGGTTCTTCTCTGCTTCCAAATCAGCACGCAACCTCTCCAGCTCTCCGCCGTAGACCGTCTGGCCCCAGCATGGTTTCTTGGATGACAGCGCCAGAGGGTTATCCCTGTCCTTCCTCATGATGACATGCTCACAGCACAACATGCAAGGAATGGCGAGACAGATCCATTTCTAAAAAAGGGCCATGCATCATAACTGAGAGAAGTGCAGGTGGGTGATGGGTGGATACCAGACATGCAGCATGCAATTATCACACCAGGTCACTGGAAAGATGAGACAGCGGAGGGTGTGAGAGAATTAGAGAAATGGTCAGATATTTTCAAATGTTTTAGATGAATGTAGTGACAAGAAATGCAATGGTTTCAGCTGGTGAAAGCACAGGTGATGATCACACTACTGGTCCTCTCTGTTAGAGGAAGGATTCAGGAAAAAGGAGGGTCATCAGAGCGAAAAGCACAATGAATGCACCAAAAACCTGTGACTGTCAGTAGGAGACAGAAAAAGAATTGCTTCTAAAAAGCTTCTATATGCAGTGAGCATAAAAAAATATGTGGCAGTAGCTGTGTTGGCTATGTTAAGTCAATGCATTATTTAATAGTTTGCACGGATACAAGAAGTGGTTTATTACATAGCCTTACCGTGCAACTTATGATTATATTATACCTGTTGTCTTTTAATTTGTTATGTCTACACTGGGCCAAATGTACAGATGTCCATATTATGCAGATGTATTGGCACAACTAATAACACATGAGCGCATAAGACAATTTAGAAACAGTCTGCTCAGTACTGGATAAGAATAACGGTGTTTATGTTTGTGAGCATGAACATTTAGCAGAGGATGCAACAAGTGAACTGGTGAACTTCCAGAGAAAAGCGCAAACAGCAGTTCACCGTTAGCGGTCATCACTGGGGCCAATGATACCCGTCACCAGCTCACCTTAGCGGTGCCCATATGGGCGCTGGGACACGGTTCGTATTACAGAGGGCAGGGGCGTCGGTCAGTGGCTAATTAACTAGCTTAATTTAGCAAACTATAATGTGGTTAAGTAGCTGGTGTTAATGTAGGTAACGCTTTGTTATAACGCGAATTTCAGTCTGTTGTATACTGGAGCTGGAACAAGTCCTAGCTACTAGCTACTACGTCTTGTTAGCAAGTGTTAGCTAGCCGTTAAGTTTTCTGTCCACAACTTGTATCAAACTCACCTCTCAGCGAACTCAACTCTTATATTTAACCTTTCATCAATGGAGCCGTCCTCTTTCTTCTAAGGGACTTAGGTCGGCATTAAAATGATCTGTCTAGCAACTAACGTTAGTTGTTAAAGGTCCACAGAGCCACGCAACAAGGGGTTTGTTTATCTGTCAGGCACCAGTGTCACACAGCCCGTGTCCAGCGTCATTGTGCTGGCCTGTCCAGGAGCAGTGCTGCCTTCAGGAGCGCCTCGCCCGTGTCTCATCATTATAGACACCATAAACTGTACGACTTGTCGCGCATTTAAATGACTACATTAGGAATGCCGAAGCAAATGTTTCACGTGAATTTTGAGAGTCGAGCACCATAGATTTGCATTGCCCTGCAACAACGGAAGATAGTAAAGTTTATCGGCTTTGTCATCGAAGATTTCTATCTCTGAGGACTTATTGTTTACGGTAGTCCCATTTCTTCTAATCGTTCTTTTATCTACTCTTAAACTTTCTAGTTATGAAAGAAAGTTACGCCTTCATTGGCTGCATTTACAGTTTTGTGAATTTGTTCCTGTGCGGGTTTTATAGAATTAATAATAGTATTACCAACATCGTCACTGAAGGCAACATAATCACTGAGTCCATCTTGCGTGAGACGGATGACCACTAGTGGCTGCAGGCTGCTAGTGCACAGATGTTAAGGTTTCTAAGATCACCAGATACCCTTGTCTAAGGGATCAGTGCATCTGATTATTCTTACTACCATCATCTTTGGAAGGGGTAATTATTTCGGCTATAAAATTCAACTCACAGGGGGAGCCTTACAGAACCTGCATTGCTTTCTTTTTTTGTCACAATAAACGTATGCAAGAGTTTTGAAGGTTATTACACTTGTATATTTATGCACTGCTGTGGAAAAGAATCCAGTCTTATGAAACCAGTGTAATTATGTCCTCTGAGAGGTAAAATTAGATTTTATGACACTGGTATTCCCTGCAAGAAAAAAAACAACAATTTTATTTAACTGCTACAGCATGTTCTCTTGAAAATTTGCATTTTGACCGCTCAGGAAGAGCTGTCTGATTTCACACAGCCAGTATGTCCAGTTGTACATCAGGAAGACCTACAGTATCTGTAATATCCCCTTTTCACAGAAGACATTTTGACATGTCAGAGTAGAAAAGGCACAGTTGTAAATAATGACATTAATGATGGTGGTGGAATTCAATTTAGCTGCTTGTATTATGCATTCTGGCTCACTGTCACATTATCATGGTTTCATGGGGCACTTGAATAGAACTGAGCCACCATTCATGTCATTAGTAACATCTGTGTTTTTCATACTACAGCAAGTCAAAATATCTGCTATGAGAGGGGCCTACTGTGTGGAATCCAACCTTTCCATAAATTACAGTATTAATGCCTAACCCTGTGCTAGCAGTTGTTTTCATTTGTCATCTCTTGCCTGTGATTTTATTCAGTGCAATGTGACGTGTCTGCACAGCCACATATCTGTTTTAATGTGGTGTGTGTATTTCGTAGCATTGACAAAACATCCCTTGTGTCACAGTTTTGGGTAAGTGGCAAACAGGAAGGAGGGAGGCAGCAGACACCGAACACAGCAGGCTGGCCTGAAAACAAGTTTACTAGATCAAAGTTCAGAGTCAAGCTCACAGAGACTGCTGGCAGGCACACAGGATGTATTAAAAACACAAAGCTTCAGCAGTAAGAGAGGAAACAGGATTAAAGAATGGCTGACAATTATGACACTGAAGCAATGCAGTTAAGCAGGGAGAAGAAACAAGGCCAGGCTCCCAGCGCTCGAGAAAAGCTCATCAGGAAATGAGGGACAGGTGTGCCAGGCGAGTGGCTGATGAGGAGGCAGGGAGGAAGAAACAGCAGAGACAGTCTGTAGGTGGTGGTAAAGAGAGAGTGCACATATCACCATGACACCTTGTTGTTTTTTAAATAGCTGTGATTTCTCATCACTCCATGTTACCTGAACAGATGGATGAGGACGAGGTACATTTCCTTTAATCAGGTGATGATTTTATACTTACATTCTGGTGCTGGTGATATTTTAGCACAGCAGCTTATTAGTCTGGTGGAGTTATGTGCTGCATTTCACAATATGCATTACATCTATTTGATTGCTACTATTACAATCACCCCAATGTTTTATCTCACTGTGTTCTTCACGTGAGGATATGATTGGCAGGAATGCATCGTTTAATATGATCCCCGGGACCTTGATAAAATGCTTCCTGAGATTTCATTATTTGGCAAAGGCAATGATATTGAAATGTATAAATCCTCCAAGGTATGTACATACCTTTTCAATATCATGTTGCCAAACTCCATCAAAGAGGCAGAGCATACCGAGTCTGACCACTGGGTGGCATTCATACAAGCAGAGAATAAGCCTGCATTTTTACACTCTGTTTTTGTAGTATTATTCATTTTACATCACTAGCACAAGTGCATAAGGTGAGAGCATTTCTAGTGGTTTGTGCTCATTGTGAGGGTGACAGAGACGGAGATAGAGCGAAAGAGACACGTTCAACATACCACTCTGTGTTATCAGGGTGTCCTTGGGCCGCTCCCTCTCTCATTTCCATCTCTGTCTGCTCACGTGTGGCAGACTGTTGGGAAGAGGCAGAAACAGAGACAGAGAGAGAGCAAATGCGCTGCGAAAACCCCGAAGCCTGCTGCTCTTTAATCATTCAGCACAGTTTGTCTCTAACAGTGTGCTTCACATTACTGCAAAACCTCTACAGACTTCCCTGCAAATAGATAACTGTCTTGTTTCTGCACATCTGCCTTGGCTGTGATCCTTCCATGCAGTAGAACCTATGCACCTTTGTTAAACACATTTCTGTCTGCACATTTCCTGCCCTTCTTCTGCAGTCTTGATCAGAGGCCATGCACACAATGTGAGCACATTACTGCACCTGTATTTTCATGATCTGGCACATTTGGCTTCTGTATTTTTGGACACATCTCAGTATGATACTATCTGTGGATACTAACATCCCCCACATCCCACTTTTTCTATAGCTTTCTGTAAATCTTAGAATGTGAAGCATGGAATATATATTTTCCTTTTTCAAACATGTGTTCTTGTATTATTTATTATACTGTGCCCTCTTCTTTTCTTATTCTCTGTGGTTTCATCTGATGGAATCTGATGCAAGCATAAAGTGTGAGCATTCATCTTTCTTGACATCAGTTTTGATGTGTAGAATTATAATTAGTACTGAAACAGCATTTCAAAGAAAACCTCTGTAAATTGTTTTAATTCATACGGTCCAAATGACCAGAGGCAAGAATGGTACTCTCTTATGGTCTTTTACTTCCAAGACATTCGACACTCCGTGTTTCGTCTCGACTCGCTGTGCATCCTGTCAAGCACTGGCACTATGCTGCATCTGTATGGAATATAGGGCTTCGACATAATACCTTGAAGGTTATGTAATATAATGGCAGCATTTTGTTCCTGAAATCTTTATAACAAACATGTAATATCATGTTTACTTATTGAGCCTATATTTGATACACACGACTCGCTGTTGTCATTTATTTATAATAAGGGATTTAGGAATTACGTGGCTATAAAGAGCTTAAATCTAATTCTTGATGCGTGCATATTTGTGAACTGTGTCATAGTTTTCAGCAGCCGCGACACTGAATACTACCTGTCTTCATGACCCACTTGAAGGAATTGTCCAAGACAAAGGTAACAGGATGTCACTATTTGTGTCAAGTTCAAATCCAAGACCCTCATAACTCGAGAACAAAAGCATTTAGGTAACTCACATCTTTGTGAGAGCTGGACACTGTGACACATAAGCCAAGATGATCTGTGAGCTTGCTACCTCTTCCATGCTGCACCGTCGGAGTTATGTAAAACAGACTCCAAGAACTTGTACAATAGCTGACCTCACCGATCATCAACACACTAGCAAGACATCTATTCCAGAAACGTCATAGCTCCCAGCTGAGAGTGGCCTGTTTGCTCACATTGTGAGCGTCTCTGCTTGGAAATTCAACTGGGAGATGAAGTGGCTGGTCTTCCTCGAGCCTTTTCTTCCTCCAGGCCTTTTGTTTGTGGTAGCTTTGTTCCCTCCTTGCATCTTAGCCCTATTAACTGTAGCTAGACCAGCACACACATCTGAGCTCATCATTTTACAATAAACATGTCAAAGTCAAACTGGTTGATGAACTAAGGTGCAGTGGAATCTCTTTAAGAGTTTATCTGTCACTGTGAAATTCAGATTCTAACATTAACGATACAAAGTGAGGAGATAAGTGAGGAAATAATGTCATCATGTGTCTGACAAAGAGGTTTCCTCAAAGCTCTTTAAAAGAGGAAGCCATAAATCAGCCAGATCAGGCACGTGCTGCAGCTTGTCTCTGCTGACCATCTCCTAATCAACGTATGTCTCATCACGGCTGGGAGTCCAGGTAATATGTGTATGGAGGAAACATGTGAACCCGCCAACACATGCTGCCACAGAGGAGAGGGATGTCACCTGTAGACACAACTGTGACTGTGTGCTGCATATGTTGTTGTTCTTCCCTGGTGGACACATTTATTAGTGCCTTGGGGGCAGATTATAATGCACTGAACCTTTTGTCTTCATGCTCAGTGTTCTGCCTGTTGTCTGTTGACAACAATCAAGTGGCTGGTTTCTCAGTAAACAGATAATGAGTGTGGTCCAGTAAATCTGCAGTACTAATGTATTTCTTTCTACGACTAGTAGTACATTTAATATGTGCGTATCTATTGAAATGACGCATCTTTAAACAATATTTGATGTTTTAGTTTATTGGTAGAGACCACAAACAAAGTGAAAAGAAAGCGAATATTACAGTTGCATTCATGAGGTGGCCACAACTACAACTCCAAATGAATGCTATGTTGTTCTGTGACTGCTGGATGTTTAAATAAGCAACTGTTTTCTGTCAGTGTTTCTGCAGCTGCCAAGCTGTTGTAGGTTCAGCATGATTTTCTGTAAGTTAACATGCGAGTTTCTCAGTTTGTTCAGAAAGGTTTTCCAGGCACAACTAACCGACTAACTGTCTAACTAACAAACATTTGATGAGTTTAAGCGACTATAATAATAATAATAATAATAATAATAATAATAATAATAATAATAATAACAATAACAATAACAATAATAATAACAATACATTTATATAAACAATGCATCACTGGCTGGTGGGAAGGCTCACTCATATACAATCCAGGAGAATTATGAACTGATTTATCATTGGCAGAGGTAGTGGCTAGAGAGTGAACATATTACAGCAAAGCAGCTAAAGAGACAGCTATATTCCCCAGGGGTTGGTAGAGACCAAAAACAGAGCTGAAAGGTCTTAAACGTGACTCTAAATAAATGCTAATACTGCTCAGTTCATACTGGATGTGGAAAAGGGCAACAGTTTGCCAACAAGTTTGCTTTAACAATTTTTTCAAGTGATGATATGTGTGTTTCGTTTACAGCATGTTTCTGCTGCCCCCAAGTGGTGAAGAAATTAGTTAATGCAGGATTAAAGTAAAAATTAGTAACTAATTAAGGAAGTACATTAAAAGTAATTAGCAGCTTAGCAGCCTAAGTGATTTAAGTAATGGCTGGTATATTTACAGTAGGATAGAACTGTTTCTAAGTTTGCAGGACACACTGATTCGAAACCATACACATGTCCACATTCATATTTGTTAGTTCCCCATCTTACAAGGCAAATCTGTCACTTCGGCTGTGAGGTGTTGTGTTTTCTCAGTCCTTACTTGTGGGTTCAGAAAATTAGCTCAGTGTAACAGAATCCCTGTATTTTGGCCCAACAACTGATTCAGGTAACACCACAGGAAGGAGGCCTGAATTGGTCCTTGAAAACCTTGTCAATGGCCCTGGACAGCCTGCACGTTTCTCTGCGGCTCAGGTAGGTTTAGCAGTTGGAAGCAATTGCTATTAGTCTGCTGCACACTTGAGAGAGGCCCCAGGCTTTTTCTGTGTAAGGACACACATAACTGACAGCATATCTTCTATGTCTGAAATATAAACAGCGTCTGTCTCACTCAAATGAGAGGCTTTTTTGGAAAACCAATAAACAAGATGCAGCGTAGGACTTCATGGAATGAGGTTTGTGGAGTAATATTTCTTTCAGGGCACGTGCCTGCTGAGGCTGGGATCATATTTGCAACACATGGAGATTAGACAGTTGTTTAAAGACCTCCTGACAAAGATCAAACCTGTTAATGTTATGAAGCACTCAGCCAAGATGTGCTGTTCAGTTTGCCTTGTCTTTTCACTCCGCTGTGGCTGGTCCAGTGTGATTTATCAGACATCAGTTTTCTGTAGAAGAGAATTTTCAAAACCCCCAAAACTCTGAAGAACTACTGTGTACAACTTTCTGATTTTGAACGGTCATTGCCTCGCAGTCTTCTGCTTTTGAGCACTTCTGTGTGGAAGAGTCCCATGCGCACACACACTCACACACAAACACACACCCACACACACACACACAGGACCTGAGCCGCAGGCTTGTCTGCCCCTGCGAGTGTGTGCAGAGATGAGCTGGACCGCACCTCCTGTGAGCGCTACCTGAAACTGGAGATGCAGGGGTACCAGTGAAGGGTTAGCTTTCATTGTCTTTGTCTTTTTTTGCCCCTCCTGCTTCTTTTAAGCGTACAGGTACAGGGCGTTAGAATATTAACATACAATGCTCTGGTATTTATTGTTTTACGTAATCCCTGTCACTGAAGCCAGGTATTTATAGTCAAGCAGAGTTAAGGAGATGAAAGACCTTAAACAAGTAGCGTTGGATGCTCTGAGTTTCCTGCCTCCATTTCTACACAAACTTTCTGTGTTTTCTGTGTGACTTGTGGAATTATCCGCCTGCTATTTGAGCTCTGAGGACATTTTAGTGCTTTTCTGGGAGGGAGGAAACCTATTTAATTTTTTCTTTCGTTTTTTTTATTGGGGGTGAAGATAAGTCCTTTCACAACAGGTATGTATTTTTTCATTAAATACTAAGTTGCTTTATTTATTTGCTTTATTTGATTATCATGATCATGTTTAACATGAGGCTGGTTCTGTGACACATCGGTGGATGGTGGAAGTTTTAAATCTAGCTTTTTTCTGTCATTTAAGTTATTTTTGCCGTAGCTGCTCATTCATCATAATGTGAAGGGACAGATGCTAAATCAGATGTTCACTGTACAATATTGTTTCATGCAGATATTTCATCACATACACTGGCAAACATGTTCAGAATTTTATTACCTTAAATTCTAGTTATTATTGAACAAGCACATTTCTATATTTTCAGAAAGGTACCCTTCTGTCATTTTCTGTCACATTCTACAAAAAGTAAACAGACTTTGCAGAAAAAAGGATATTGCTCATAAAGGGCTACGATCAGACATACACGCTGACAAACGCATTGAATCTCTGTTTGAATGGCATAAAATTCTCTCAGTTAAAGAGACTGACAGCATTATTCTCTGGTTTATCTCAGACATTAAGGGGTATTTTTGTGGGGCCGAGATCTTTCAGCTATTTCTCAGCGCAGGGAAGCGAGAAGGGAGGGGAAGCAGGGCCGACACAAAAGGCAACATTATTCCCCAGCGGATCTGCGCTACATCCTACTATGAATGGAGTATTGAAAAACATAACATTGGGGACTAGATTATTTTTCATCCCTCATAACTGAGCCATTTGTCCCAGAGTTTCGAGTGGTTTGTTGGTACAGTCTGCAAATGAGACAGCCGTGGTTCTCGAGTGCTGTGCTTGCTGTGTTGGTGTTAAAATGCCCACCTCCCAATTGGATGCACAATGACCTCTCTGCAGGCCTCTGGCCCTCTGTGCTGCACCTTAACAGTCCACTGAAAATGGACTGGACCTGGATAAAGTCTGCACAGTCTAAAGTTGATCGGAGCTGCTGTGAAGTGTTTTCTTGTCACTAGTGGCCCCACAAAGGTTGTGTGTTAAATCTGCCTCCACAAGCTGAAGATAAGTATGTATACAGTACAGTGGCTCAAGATTTTAACACCCCCCCCTCCTCTCCCCCTGCCTCCTGCTCTCCAAGGAGATGAGAGGCGCCCCTGCAGTGTCATCAGGTGCCTAAGCGTTTTGGAGGGTTCTAGTGACAGATTGCAGGAAGCAGCGTTTATGCCTGACGATGGGGACCACAGAAAGCAGAAATGTCTTTTTGTGCCCCCTGGGTTCGGAATGTCCACTATCTCGAGGGGCCAATATCAAATTCTCCCCTCATCATCCCCTAATACACATTCCTGTGTAAGGTCAGGGGGAATTCTGCATCAGTGAAGAGACAAACAACCCAAGGCCAAGCCACACACTGCGGTCTCTTAATGACAGCATGCTCCTAATAACACTATTCAATTCATTTCTGGGATGCTAACAGAACAAGTATAATTTGGAATTTGGCATATAATTAGTATATAAGTGTATAATATACTGTATTGCTTCGGCAGAGTATGAGAAAAATGTAACTTTATATGTGTTTTGTTAAACAGATCCTCACACAGTAGCATATTTACTTCACATCCTATATTTCTTGAAATATTTGAAATCCCTTGCAGACTTAGATGTCAATCATTCCAGTTTCTCACTTGAGAAGAATGCGGGGTATTCAGTGTCTGACCACATTGCTATCTAACTCTGATTATTGAGTGATTGTCAGTGGATCCCAATATTCTCAGTCTGTAGGAAAATCCCCTTTATTATCCAAAAGCCACTCCACAGGTGCCTGCCTCTGTCTGTAACACGAGCCCTCCCCAGCTGCGATGATGCTGTTAAGCTTGGAAAATAAACTTCCTCACCTCCAACCATCAGTGTGGTCCCCGTGACCTGCTGCCAGGTTGGTGCAAGGCAGCCATTTTGTGCTTGCAAAACAGCGATGTAACTCGACTCCCTGTTCCCGGGGTTTTATTGGCAAAAGCAGCAGGTTTCGGTGGCACATGGGAGCCCGGGGTGACTTTATGTTTATAATCTCTTCCTGGTTTGCTCCAGAAAGTGTTTGTGTATCATAAGAACTTCCTAACAGCTTCCTAATATCCACAGAGTGATGTGCATCACATGATCTCTGGAAACGATTTCTCTTCCAGCTACAGTTCCCCAAGTCTGACCTCAGACTACCATCAATACCTACTACAGCACAATAACAACAGCCGCAGGCTCCATCAGAGAAAACAATCCAATATTCTAATTAGGCTACTCTGAACCAGGACAAAAAGTAGTGATTGTTTTGTAGTAGTAGAAAAGTGTCTACAATGCTCTCGTCCAGCACGTTTAGTTCACACACAGCTCAGGGCTTTGGGACACCTGGTGAGAGTGTGTGAATGTGTGTGCTGCAGGCGGATGGTCAGTCAAGCAGCCATGCGAGGCCAGCGTGTGGTGGAGAGCGAGTGTCGGTGCTGGAACCCGGCCGTCTGGGTCCTGGTGTCCCTGCTGGGATCCCTCGTCTTGGTCGCCGTCAGTGTGCTGCTGCGACTCGGTGAGTGTGCGGGTGGGGTTCGGGGTGCCGTGTGGGATTTGTCCAAAAACTGGTCAGGGAAACTCAATCCAAGCTGCCTGGCTCTCAGATGTTACCCTCTAACAGACAGACCGCCACATGTGATTCAGTAACAAGTGTTTTTCAATTAATTTCTAAGTTTTCTATTTGTTTTTGAGAAATATTGACATACAGTGATTTAATAAAAAGATAGCAGATATTAGTTTAAAATACAGTTTAGCCTAAAGTAATTCACTCTAATTAACATCTGCACTTTTATTTGCACTTATTAACTAATAATGTCAATAATAATAATGCCACAATTATTAAAACTGGCTAAATGGCAGCTTGTCAATGATATTTGTGATGTGTTCTTATTGTGAATTGTATGAAATATATATGGAAAAGTAATGGATCTTAAAAGTTTGGTGCACTTCTTTCAAATTCTCAGTGGCGAGTGTCGGCTAGAACAGCTTATTAAAGTATATCATTTCCCAAAGGTGTACTTTCTCGTACACTGGCTCAGGACCAGAAGTTGGTTGTATGAAGATTAAACCTGACACCCAAACTTTATCTAAAGCTGTGATCTACTACTTGACATTCAACAAACTCATAAGTACCTGCTTTCTGCAGCTTAAATGTGTTAGCCCTTCTAATCAGCTAGGCAGCAGTGATTTTCTGGCCTCTCCTCTCCATAGACGAGATGTTTTAAGACGCTACATTTCATATCTGAAGAGTTTATCACTGTCACAAACTGAAACAGAATGTGACACATGAGATGATTTCCTGTGTGTCAGTGCATGTTTGAGGTCTTAATAATGCTCAAGGACCAGGTGTACCTGCGAGGGAACTCCCTGTAGATGAGTGCTTTTGTGTCCACAGTTATTGTCTGGCCTGTGTTTACCAGTGATAGCTTGCTAAAAGCCCTGTAGTTAGTTTGCAGGGAGCCAGGATCAATTCCACTCACTGCACATTATGGATCAACAACTATACAGAAAGCAATTTATTCAAGTGTGCTGACTCCATCTTATTGGATTTCTCTCTTTATGGAGACATCAAATGTCCAAATGTGTGCCTCACTCACATTTTTTTGTATGCAAATTTCAGGAGACATGAAGATAAACAGACGGGCTGTATCTGGTAGGTAATATTTGATTTTACTTTTCTGATCCTCCCTAACCCTCAGAATAAGAGCGTCTTCCCATAATATACACCAGGACCTAACCTACATGTGACACTGTAAACAGATGCATTACCAGACCCTGAAGCTAAAACAGGTTGTTGTATGTATACACTGTACATGTTTGAATGCCACAAACAGAAAGGAGAAGCCTGTGAACTGACCCACATTAGGTGTGATGGTTAGATTTTCCCTCTGGAAATTCCCTCTGGTGTGTTTGTGAGTTGTTGAAACCTGAGATATTAGGCTTCAGGCATTAGACTGTCCTTTATACAGATCCAGAAACATCTTCCAGCGGGTCTCTTGGGAAAAGACACCTCAGAAAAGTACACACAGATAACAGCTCAGATCTACACGGACTCTTTGTGTTTTGCATCAAAAATATCTATTAATTGTTTTTGGACTCATTTGGCTAACATCAAAGACAATCATTAAGAAAAGGTGCTCTGATAGAGAGAACCATTTGACTACATATTGTATTTACCCAGACGAGGATGAGAGTTTATCATATATCAAGAGTCAGCATCTGTTCTGATGACTCTGTGAGGCTGTACTTAAACACAGCAGTGCTTTGAGCTAAAGGCTAACACCAAAATGGTAACATCCTCACAATGCCAGTAAATATGCTGATGTTTAGCAGTACGTTCACTGTTTTAGTGACACGCATTAGCATGCTAACACATGCTAATTAACACACAACACAAAGTACAACTGAGGCTGATGCCCCTGTTATTAGTTCTGCAGGAAACGTCAAGGGCTCACCAAAGTCACAATTCATCTTGCTTGATAATCCATCCAATAGTTGTTGACACGGTTGACTCAAACTACAAATACCAACACCACGACAGCGCTAGGTGAAAGTCAGGATTCATCCTCTGAGGACCAATAATGTCTGTACATGTTTTATTGTCAATCCACCCAATTGTTTCCAATGGACTTTCCCTCCCTTTCCACACTGCTCACGGGGCTAAAACCCCAAATTAATGACATATTTCTGTTGTAGCTGGTGCAGCGCATAGTCTGAACAGGCCTCCTGTTGTGGTCTCAGTCTGTGTCTAGTGTTACAGGAAAATAGATATAGTAGATATAGAGTACAGTAACTATGGAAGGCCAAGAGCCTCCTTTCAACAAATAATTTGACCATACTCTCTCGTTCTCTCTCTCTCTCTCTCCTATATCCCCTCCTTCCTACCTGTTTTAGCCAATGGCTTGCAAAGCCCCATTAGGACGCAGTATCAAGGTAAGCATGAACTTTACAGCTAAAGCCACCTGTGAATCTGCCCAGCCACAGAAAACCATGTCTGCATCCGGGACGCACCATGAAAACCAGTCAGTGGCTGACTGTATGTCAGTGAAACAGAGCACAGAAGGTAGATCAGTGCCTGGGGCTTTTTAAACAAGGTCACTTTCCCAGCTCTCCATTTCCCTAATCCCCACTTATTTGCTATGTAACCTCCCACCCTCCTGCATCCAGCTCACTCACTTCCAAGGAGTCATGTGGCTTATTGTGTCCAGAAAGACTTTTTCTTGCTATTAACTGTCATCAGAATTAGAGCCATGATATTCTGTCTTCTCATCTCTTTTTTTTTTTCTCAAATAGGAACATGTTGTTAAAACGTCTCTGAGACAGTAGAGCCTTTATGGGCCTCAGATTTTTCAGTGACGTGGCACAATCATAACCTACCAACCTGAATGTCCACATCTCACTCAGAGACAGAGAATGCAGTTGTGATTAAACACTGACAGCAAAATGAATCCGACAGAGAGAATCCCTGACAGAGACTGTGTGCTCGTCTCTCCGCAGTACAACTGGTGAATGGTAATAACAGGTGTGAGGGGAGGGTGGAGGTGCAATACAATGGCTCGTGGGGCACAGTGTGTGACGACGACTGGGACATGGTGGATGCCAACGTGGTGTGTCAGCAGCTGGACTGTGGAGTGGCTGTGGCGGTGGGCAGCAGCTCTCACTTTGGACAGGGCACAGGGCTCATCCTGCTGGATAACGTGGACTGCAGAGGAAGTGAAACAGACCTCAGCCAGTGCCGTAGTCTGGGCTGGGGCGTCCACAACTGCTACCACTATGAGGATGTGGGTGTCACCTGCAGAGGTAAAGCCCTTATGCAACTTTTAGTTGGCTGAGGTAGTGGTGAATCATCTCTTCATGTATAATCCTGGAAAGAAAAGAGGGCAGAATGACTAAAATTCCTGCTTCCTTTTCATTTCGCTGCTATAACCAACAGTGGTGGGGGCAAAAGGTTTTGAGGATCGCACCACACCGCCCCGGGAGAGCTCTGGTTTACGTAAGTGCTCCCTGCTTTTATCTAAATGAGACTGGTCTTCTGCCAACCTCAAGCGTCAGAGGGATAAATTTGTCTTATTTTGAAAAGCTTAAAGGCAGAGGGCCAAAATCCAGGAACAAATACAACAAATATTCAAGCTGTAAAATATTAATATTTATGAGAGCAAGAAATATATACCTTCAACTTTATTGAAACAACAGCTTGGAAATAGCTGTAATATATATTTGTGTGTGTGTGTGTGTGTGTGTGTGTGTAATGTTTATATAACCATTGACCACAAAACTGGTCAAGTGGTCAGATATTAATGATGAACCCATAGGCAAATTTCACTCAAAACTGCTGTTCCTCTCAGCTCTACGGTGCTTTTAGGATCTTTTCGCTCACCGGTTTGGCTTTACTGTGTGCTTTTACCATGCTGGTTCACCCTCATCTCGCTCATATTTCCGCCCTGTAGTTGTTTTCAGTTAAAGGGCTCTAAATATCCACTTTGCACTACCTGCTCAACACAAAGAACATAGAGGAGTGTTCACTGATTAAAGGGTAATTCTGGTATTTTAAACCTGGGCAGTATTTTAAAATATTTCGTGATTTAAAGGACTAACAGGTACAAAACATTTTGGAATTAGTCCAGTAGATCACCTTAGCCGGCAGCCGCTAAGCGAAGTGCAATGGTTGCAATGTAATCCCTGAGGGCAACTCTACCTGTCAAATATGTCCACTAAAAGTGTTTGCCACTGACAGCTTTAGATTGTTGTTCTAAATGTCTGACAACATTATGGAAAGGATCCTAACAGAGATAGACCTTTTCTTTAAGATCCTTTTTGTTAAACCACACAATAGCTCTCTGTTCAAAGCAACCAGACTTCTTTGACAAAAACAGTCATTTTATCTTTGCAGAACATGGGAATTTCTTTCCTCGATCGTCAGTTTGTTTGTGTTTTCCTGTGACTTTGTGTTTTAACACAGTAGCGCAGATCTGAACAAACCTTTAAAACACTAAAATCATACAATAACACAAACTAACTGATTGAGGCAGTGGTTGGTTAGCAGCTCTTTAAAATTGCTGTTTTTCTTAAAGGAGTCTGGTGTCTGGAGAAGAGCAATGTAACATCTTCAGTTGCCCATCGGAAAGGGCTGTCTGTAAAGGCCTGTCCCTATCTCTGCAGGAATTCTTTCCATGATGTTGTCAGACACTTAGAATGACAATCTGAGCCTGTTTCTGGCAAAAACACTTTCAATGGATGTGCTTTGACGGGTGCAGTTGCTGCCAAAAATTATGTTGCAGCCATTACAGCCCACAATCTACTGGGCCCATTCCAAAACTTTCTGTATTTGTTCATCATTTAGACCCCAAAATATGCAAAAATTGGGCCCAAGTTTAAAAATACATGAATTACCATTGAGAAAATCATGAGTCATGACTTAGTGGAGACCAAAACAGAACAAAAAGTAAAGCAAATATTAGATTTCATTTATCAGGTGCCCAGAAATGTGTGTCAAAATAAATTTCTGCTGAATGTCTAAATAGGCAAGTGATTGTTAGCCAAATCATCTTAAAAGGTGAAAAAAGGTGTTTTTTTCACAGCTTGTTTCCACTGCCCCCAAATGGCCAAATAAATCTGTTATTGCAGGTCTGAGCATTCGACCCTGCAGCAAATATTCACACCAACCACACCTGTGTATTAATCTTCAGGTGTATTAATCTTCAGCAAACACAGCTGATGAAATTAGTTGTCCACCTTCAAACAGTCAATAACGCCATCAGGCTGATTTGCATGAAGGTTTCAGGGCAGATGCTGCGTTGCCTCTCTGCTAAATAAACAGATCAGACCGTTATTCATGTGCACATCTCATTCCAGTGCAATTAAAAAAGTGCTAATAAAGCTTTCTTGACTGTAGAGGATATTTGGAAAAATATGTTGTGTATTCAGAGGAATTAAACTTCAGGCCAGCTTTGCTCTGTGTTTGATCAGATGTTCTTTTTTATGCTGTAAGGTCAAAATCAAACACACACACACATCTGGCAGACAGGTGGCATGCCAGATGCTACTACAAAATGTGAGGGCGTTTCATTAAATAATGAATGATGGCTTATTTTGTCTTTGTGTGGGTGCAAAATACAGGAATACAAGAATCCTCATGAAATGAACACACAGACAGGTTTATTTAAAAAAAAACATTAGGCTCATTGAATTAAAAGGCTTTACCGTTTCAGTTTTGCAAAACTGTCACCCGATTTGACATAATATGAAAGGCTTTTCAGTTCAGTGGAGAGTATCTGTTGGACATGGTCAGAGAAACTGTACAATACACCTCAAAGGGCTCTTGAATTCCAGGCCGTCCTTATTGTGTGTTGGGTTTGCCTTTGTTGTGGTCGCCCTGTTGTTCCTTCCCTTCATTCCCAAGAGGATCATGAGAGGCTACAGCAGAATTAAATTTAGTTGACAGGTGACGTAGCCCGCTGATTCTCCGGTGGCCTTCATGAAAGCCACTGGGAACGCAGTGAAGCCATCCAGACTCACGGATCAGGTGAAGAGCATTTCTAAATGATGGACACATGAGAATGTTGACTGTCTCTGTTGGAGGTGTGTTTTTGTCTGGGCTGAGGCATAAGATGACAACATCTGTGCTTAGTGTAATGTTAGATGTTCAACTTAACTCTCCTGCTTCAGTATGTAATGCATAGGCCAACACCCTTTTCTCTCTCTGTATCAATGTCACTTCCTCTTGACAGAGACTGAGAATATGTTGTAGAGAAAGACATCAGTCCCTATAAATGCCTCCCCCTCCCTCTTGGTTTAGGAGATGGCACCATCCGTCTGATGAATGGACAAAACGCCTGCCAGGGCCGGGTAGAGATCTACTACCAGGGAAACTGGGGGACAGTGTGTGATGATGACTGGGTCCTCAACAATGCCCGGGTGGTGTGCCAACAGATGGGCTGCGGTAGCGCCGTCTATGCACACACCAACTCCTACTTTGGCTACGGAACCGGCCTCGTCCTCCTGGACAACGTCCACTGCCTCGGCACCGAACAGGAACTGACTAAGTGCAAAAGCCTGGGCTGGGGCAAGCACAACTGTGGGCACCATGAAGACGCTGGGGTCACCTGCACCGGTACGCTGCTCTCACTCAGGGAATCTGCATAAGCACAAGTTGTACAAATTATCATCATTACCATTCAAGCACATAAATAAACAAGACTGAGAGTCTATAGCCGTCTATAGCTAACAGCTCTGTCAGCTTGAACTTATTTACAGTGGTGCTTCCAGCTAAATGCTAACATGCTCACAATGAAAAATGACAATGCTACCGTGCTGATGTTTCCCATGCTCACAGCATTGTAAACATTATATCTGCTGAATCATATCATAATCATAGTTTGATGTGTTGGTATTCTAACATTTGCTAATTAGAATTTAATTCAAAGTACAATCTTTGGGTAATTTATTGATCCTCAGGGGGATATTGAATAAGGAGGACAAGAAGAGGTTATAATGACAGTGGTATAGCATTAGTATCTGTGTTCGTAACAAGAAGTAGCAGAAATATTAATAGCACAAGATGTACTTCACATATAAAAATGATTTCATTTCCCTTTTTATCCTCTTCAGGATCCACTACTGAATCTCCCCTGACAACAGCAAACCAGGGAGAGCTCACAGCAACATATAACACTGAAGGTATACAAACACAGTAAACAGTGGATGTTTGTATTTTATTATGTGTAAGCAAGCATATACTGACTGTCACTCTGCATAAGCATGTGGAAGTGGAACTGAAAAAAATTAAATGTGCACTTTTGCCAAATGACCAACAGGGAGAGCCATTTCTCCCCCTTTGTCCTTGAATGTGTTAGATCACAGTGCCATGAAACATGGTGGTGAAAGAGTGCAAAAGACTGAACTCACTATGATCTTCAGCAGGCAACAGCCAGGCTGAGCCATCAAGTCATTTTGTCATGTATCACATCTTCCCTCCAGCAACACATCAAGTTCCAGTGACCAACTCACCAAGCATAACAACTGTAATCACAGCTGCCCAGACGAAAGGTAATCAAAGTCATTCCTGCTTTGTTAACACATATACAGTATGGTTTAATATTGGACTCATCGGGGAATGTTATGTAAAATTGCAATGAAGTACCTGCCTATTTATTCCTGTCCAGGCAAAGAAATCATTCGAGTGATGAATGGTAACAATAGCTGCCAGGGTCGTGTGGAGGTCCTCTACAGAAATGTTTGGGGGACAGTGTGTGATGATGACTGGGACATGCACAACGCCGTCGTGGTGTGTAGGCAGCTCGGCTGTGGCCCCCCTAACGCGGCCAAGACCCAGGCCTACTTCGGCTACGGCCTTGGGCCGATCCTGCTGGACAATGTGGAATGTAGCGGCTCAGAGCTGGAGCTGTCCCTGTGCTTTCACCTGGGCTGGGGTCAGCACAACTGTGGCCACCACGAGGACGCTGGAGTTATCTGCGCACGTAAGACCTGGCTAGACATCATGTCGTACATTCATGCGTAACGCACATATACGATGCTGAACGTAGGATGGTCTGTATCACAAACCTCTATCTGAAGTCATCAATTCCACTGAAAGCTCGTACTTCCGTTTCACCCAGTCATCTGAGCCCGCCCTGCTGAGCTGTCCAGTTGCAATGTATGACTGTAGTACTCTGAGGAGGAGACAGCCCAGAGAGCATAAAAAATACAGTGGATGAGTCAAGGCACATCAGCGTCACTGCATGCCTGCAGGCCAGATTTAACTTCTTTCAGGCTGAATCAAAAGCACATACAGACTCCCCTTCGCCTAGATAGCACATTCTTGGTTTCAGGTTGATCGTAGAAGATGATTTGTTTTCTAAAGGCAGCGTTAATCTTTGAGTTATTCTCTCTTCCATAGGTAAATAGTATTTACAAATGGGACACAATCTATGTATGACAATGAGGGCTTATAGGCAATGACATATTTTACAAACAGTTACTAGACCAAAAAAGGTTGCTGCAATTCGTGTGTCTTTATTGAGGCCCTAAAGGAGGCGAGCAAGAGGCTTCCTATATTGATCACTAGGGAGATTTTAAGAGAGGCCTCCTATTGCTTATTTCACGAGAGTATGCACAGAACCCACAAGCATCACTGTTTTCTTCTGCTTTCTTCTGCTCCTCTTAGCTTTTGATAACCAAATTGTAAATGGACGTGCCTTCGGAGTAACAGAAACGATGCCCACCACCACCACCACGCAACCCTCTGAAGGTAGGTTAAATACACCTTCAAGCGAAATCAGCCCATCTCCTCCAGCCTGTGCATTTCTGTGACTCCTCTCTGTTTTTGCAGGAACGCTGAGGCTGGTGGGCGGCCAGCACCAGTGCGAGGGTCGGGTGGAGATGTACTCAAATTCTGAATGGGGCACAGTGTGCGATGACGCTTGGGACCTTCCTGACGCTCAGGTTGCGTGTCACCAGCTGGGCTGCGGAGAGGCCACGGCGGCTCGGGTGGAAGCTTTCTTCGGGCCCGGCACGGGAACAATCCTGATGGACAATCTTAAGTGCACGGGTACGGAGGCCTCCCTGCAGGAGTGCTCCCATATATCCTGGAACGTGCACAACTGTGACCACTCTGAAGATGCTGGCGTCACCTGCTCACTGTCGTGATTTCAGCAGAACCACACTCCCATCTCCACCATGGGTAGGAAGTGGGCGAACCAACCTGGGACTTGTATACATTATGTAAATAACAGCTTTCACATTGCTGAAGGAATACTCCACCACCGCCAACATACAAAATAACTAATATGACAATATATGATTACATATTATAAACTATCTATGCCTATTAAGCACTTTATAAATAAATATATGATATGAAATACAATGTACACTGTTTTTTTATTTGATAAACAAGAAAAACAAGGGTTTTCACTTGTCTCTCTCCTTTTTGCCCAAAAAAGTTAAGATATGTACTGTACATGTGATTCTTTGATGATTAAGTGAGGTATACTGGAGGACATCCTTCATTCATTAATTGTGTGGATAAAAGGAGACAGTTCTGTGGACGGCAACTCCAAAATTCTAGAATATGTATGATAAAACAAACGGAATTATAAATGGTTAATAAAATCATATACTGCAAACCATAACAAAGCAAGACAACAGAAACATCCACAAATAAATGTGCTGTATCTTGTGAATATACAGTATCTCTCATCTACAGATAAATGATGTGTTACTCGTGTTCTGTAAACCATCATATAAATAAATGTAATGAATAATCATTTACATGTGACAAAATAAATGTTCTTATTTTTCGTTATGTAGTATGATTTTGGTGTAAAAATAGATATTTAAATCAGTGTCTGCATTTGTCATTGTCCCAAACATGTGCATCACTCTCATTTTTAATTCCTCTTTAATGGCACATTAAGAAATGATCACGTCACCATTTGACTTAGAGTTGGTCTGGTTTTACAGCAGGCTCTTCGCCTTCCTTTACTTTCTAAGCCAGCGCTTAGCAAAATGAAGAATAAAGTCATCGAGCTGACTGATTTATGTCAGTTGCATGGCAGTATTGATCTTACGCTTGCATTAGCCTTTGCATTGCATTAGCATTAGCCACATAAGCTAAAGGTCATTCCTGACCAAATACAGCTTCAGCAGCAGAGCTCCTGAGTGTGCTGGAATGAGCAAGACGGCCTTTTATTGGTATTTAACTTTTCTTTTCTAAGAGGAGGAATGAGTTATTTCTACTGTCTTCAAAACTCCATCTCACTCTGACTCTACATACTATATGTAATGAAAGCGTCGTTATATTCAAATGCGTTGAAGAATATGAGAGAATTGAAAAAGCTGTTCGAGGACCTCGCTGTCATATCTTTATTAAACATTTCAAGATTTAATTCCTCCTCTAACTCCTGAGCACTTTGACTGAGCTGGTTATTCTGCAGAAGGGAAAGGAAAGGAGAAGGAGAAGAATAGCTAATCAAACAATTTGTTGCAAACAAACAAAAAGTTTGCTGGAAATTTAGCAATTTTTTTTTATCACCTGATGCTCCAAAACAAAATGTCTGGATAATCATTTTAAATAGGTCAAAATTTATTTAAATACCAGTCACTTCTTAATGAATGCTTTGAATAAGTTCCATTTTATCGTGAGTTGTGATAAAGAAATCTACAAATGAAAAAAGTTTTCATATAAGAATAAGTGATTTTGATGTCTTAAATCAACAGGAATCAAAGATATGTTAATTTGATGGAGATATTTGTCATTCGTATGATTGACAGTGACAGATTTCTGTAACTGGAGGTTTCATACACTGATGCCAAAAGTCACTTTAGTGTTCAGCAACTTAAATTTGCTATTTGATAAGTTAAATTATAGATACAACGTTTTAAGTTGGTATTTTGACTGAATGTGGTGAACAGAGAGACAGAAGCTATGATGACTTCCTGCCCTCAAGAGCAAAGCTGGCGCTGATTGATCAGTTTAAGTCACATCCAGTGTCACCGACAGGGAAGCAGAATGGCCTGTAGGAGAGGGCGTGTTTGATGACTCATGATAAAATGACTCAGCATATCAGCATTATGAGCCTGCTTCAAACCCACAATCTCTACAATCCACAGACATAGTAGGAAATGGCGTATCCATGGTTACAATGGTGGTTTTGCAAGAACAAAGCATTTTATCCATACCATATGCATAATTTTACATGAATATGTCAAAAAAGGACTAAAATGTGTTGTTTTCAAGTAAAAAGTGCAGCTGTCATGATGAATTCTGAACATTTGGCTTTTTATGTGGAACTGCTGTTTTGCCTCTCCACTGCCAAGCAACAATACTGCACTCATATCAAACACTGCTTTATTGTCACAGGTGTGTCTTTTCCCTAACAGTGACACACACCTGAGGGCAGCAGGTCGATTTACATGACTTAAACCATCAGTGTGACAATAATAACTAGCTAATAAGCAGCATTGTTTAAGTATTAATGTGAACGGTGCGTCACTACAGTTTTAAACACGAAGCTGCAGCACACATGCACAGCCTGTCCTGGTTCCTCAGCCTTTACTGCAACACAGAAACATGGCCTGTTCTCCTGGCAGCGAGATTCTGTGGTCTGCAAACATTTTATAGTATCTTGTAGGAGCAGGATAGGAGCCATGCTGCACATCCTTATACTGCACATCCTTGTTTCTGAGCAGGTTGGGCTTGGAAACCCCTGGGTGGAAAAGAGCTGCTGAGCTCCTGTTAACCCCGTTCCTCTGTGTCTCTTAGCATGGCATCCAATCCAAAGCTGTAATGTTACACAGGGAAGTTGCTGGCAACATGCACATTAATTGAGCATTATGGCAGATGAAACAACATGGGCCAGAGTGTGACAGGAGCCCTTCTCCAAGAGGGGTCCAAGTGATCAGCTGGGGCCTCATCAGGTCAGGTGGTAGTTTAGTGGTGCATGGGGGGTCTCAGGGCCCAGGACAGTAGGCATTTGTCCAGCTGGTAATTCGCATCTGGCATGTGAGAGCTGCACATGAGAGAGGGAAAGCAGCAGCAGTACCACTAAGTACACACATGAAGCTCTTCTCCTCGGATGCGAGCAGCGCGCAGCTACAGCGGCTAACGGTGGCGGCAGACCGGAGCGTGTCCGACTGCCAGGCCCGTTACATCACTCCGCGAGGACACGCCTTTTTGGGTGGTGACACAACCGGGAGAAAGTGGTCGGAGGGGGAGGGGAGTCCCGTCGGCAGGCGCACAGACAGCAGGCAGCAGCTGCAGCGAGAGCACCCGGCGTCGTTTCTCTGCATTCAGATATTCATATTTACGATTTCTAGCTCCGAAACACGCGGGACAGCAACGCACGCGTCGAAAATGGTAGACCGCGAGCAACTGGTGCAGAAAGCCAGGCTGGCCGAGCAGGCGGAGAGGTATGATGATATGGCAGCTGCCATGAAATCGGTAAGTAGGCTTCCTCTGTGGTGACCTTTCTCCTCTGGATCATTTTTATTGTAAAGAGTCGCTCCGGCGCGCGCGCGTGCGTGTATATATATGTGTGTATGTGTGTGTGTGAGAGAGAGAGATGTGGGAAAAGCTAGCTAACCTAGCATGGAGGAGGGGGGGCACAATGCGCAGACGAGGCGCTGTGCCCCCGTGTTGGAGCACATTTTGACTAAAACGGATAAGTCACACAAAAGTGGTGTATGAAACTTCTGATTAAAGGCTGCGCGCGTGCCAGAGGCGTCACGGCGCGCGGCGTGGATGAGCGCTACATAACGGTTTGGGCAGCATGATTTTGAACGGGACCGCAAGGCCCGTGAAGCCTGTGTCCACATTTCACCCGTTTCCATCCGTTTCAGGGGGGTTAGTACCGCCGCCTCGACGCGGTAGGGTCCGGTAAAAACGAGTGTTTGACAGTAAATCAGGGGGGTTATTGGCGGCGTGCTGCGGTGGATTGGTCGTCTGAAATGCGGACTGTTTGATCTTGGGGCGGTGCCTTTCGCCAGGCTCCTTTTTAAAAACGGCCAGGCTGCTCGGCTGTGAAAGAAGCGAGAAGGGGTGGGCGAGGGGGGGATAAAGCACCAAAAAACGACGAGACGCGATTCAGCCGCCTTGTCTGGATCAAAATGTGGCCTCAATAGCCAGAGAGAATGAAAAGATGCGCAAAGCGGCGGAGCGGAGGGCGAGCTAGGTGGTACCGCGATGAGGATGAGCGGCGTCGTAGGCTGATGGTGGTGTTCCGGTTTACATGATGCTGAGCTCGAAATGACGAGCCATGGCTTGAATGTGGATGTGGAGCAGCACTCCTCTCTGGCTCGGCGGGGACGAGCCACCGGCCCGCCTCCCTCTTATCGCTGCGCATTTGGCGCATTGGGAAGAGCAGCGCCGGCTGAAGGTTGATCGCAATCGATTTGCGCAGAAGCGGCGCACAGACTACGAACCGCTCACCTCTCAGACGTGGGTGTTGGTGGACGGACAGCTTTCCAGAAAGCTCCGTGGATGTCATATTGCAGCAAATGCTCCGGGGTGTTTTTTTTTTTTTTTTTTGTGGCACGGCTGAACTGGCCGTGGTGATCGATGCTGTGTAGCAGCCGCATCCCTGCGTCCTCGACCTCTTCCAGCAGGTTCCCACACAGAGGCGTGCCGCAGCATCTGCCAGGATGCAGCACAGGCCCACCCGTAGTGCACCATTTCACAGGCAGCGCTTCAGCACAGCTTCTCAAAGGCTGCATCTCTGTCTGGACAATAAGATCATAGAGGCGTGGAGACACGGGCAGGGATGTTGTGCTGTGTGAGAAGGCCCTCTCTCCTTTAATTTCAAACAATGGCCATGATATGTGTGCAGGAGTTCATATTGTGTCTGAGGTGATAATGTAAGAGTACTGTTGAATTCAGAAGCTGGTAGTCTTTGTGTCACATTTCTCTCATTTTCATCTAAAAATGATCATAGAATTGCTATTATTTTTTTCAAAGAGCTGTATGTCTTTGCTTAGCATTACTGGCAGTCACCTCAGTGTGAGCTCGGAGAAAGCAAGATTAGTGGAAGCTACATGGGCTTCAACTCCAAGAGTCAACAAGTAAGCTGTCAGCATGTTTAAAGGCCACGCTGTGCGCTGCCGCTCTCTAGGACCAGGCTGTGGTGGCAGTGCCGGAGGGGGCCCGGCTCCACCCCTTCCCATTTGTGCCGAGTCAGAGAAGAGCTGCCCCTCACCCAGCCAGTCTCTCTGCAGCACTGGGCACTGGGGTGTGTCTGCTGCCTCGCCCATCGTTTGAGGGGAATCCCTCGCCACTGCAGACATGGTTACCGCCCCGGTGGCAACGGAACCAAATAGGGATCAGGATCACGGAACGCAGCGCTGCACCCATCTTCAGGAGGAGCGTAACGCCTCAGATCCAGGAAGCAGGCCTAGCCAAAATGAGCGATAATGTTCATTATTTTAAGATTATAATAAAGTAGATGTCAGGACAGCATGTCTAACAGCAAGTATGTTATTACAGCATCAATAGCTTAGTCTTTAAGACTACAGACAAAGGGGAATCATCTTTATTGAAGAACATAGAAGTTATTCTCATTATCTGGCAGCTAGAAATGAAAAGGTTTTAGGTTGTGATTTCATACCAACGTTAATTGAGAGACCAGTTTAGATCTTTTACATCCGACTAAGAACGTTCCAGCAGAGAGACCTCAGCAGGTCTCCCATGTTTTTCCAAATTCATGTTTAGGAGTGACATCACAGGTTTGAGAGCAGCTTTCATGTCTCTTTGTCCTCTTTCTGTCATTCAGTTGTGCATTCTCCTTAATCTACAGAGCACAACGCTGTCTATGTGTGGGTCTCCGGTGATTCTGTCAGCCTTGCTCAAGAGTCCAAAAATGAGATTACTTCAACACGAGACAGCCCTGTGAATTGAAAACGAGGTTTTTAGTTGTTCAATAAATGCTTCTGACTGCAAATGATTGAATTCTAGAAGCCACAGACATCACAAAGACATACCTCTGAGCAGCTCAAAGGCATGACCTCAAGTGCTGTGGATGAAGATGCCGATGAAGATGCCGATGGTGCCGTCAGAGAATTACCAGGTTTTACCCGGAGAGCACTGCATTAGCTCTGGTAGCTGCCACAGAATTGACATACTCCCCATGAAACTCACACAACCACCGATAACGCTTGTTATCAGAGCCACAAGTCACAAATTCTGCTCCATGACTCTGGATATAATATTTCTTTGCTCGTGAGGAAGTGCTCGCCGTGTAAAGGAAACTGAATTTTTGTAATCATTTGCAGTTGACATTTAGGAGCCATTTCATGAGTGACTGCGAATATTGAATATTCATGTAAAAACACTACAGTATGCATATGTAATGAAACGATTACATCATAGTATCCACATGGGCACAGTGCCTCAGCCCTTTGGTTATAGTAATGATTCATTCTTAAAGGCTGACCTAATAAACCCACATCAATACACCCGTTTTAATGTAAGAAATGAGAAGAATACTAATGTTCAGCAGTATCTCTGAAGGGAACATGCCAGTGTTTGTGCATGTTGTAACCCATTCATTTCAAACCACAGGCATTTTATTTTATTCAGGAGATAAATATTTAGTGAGATTTTTGAATCCGGCCATTGCTTTCATTTATTCATGAGGATCAACTTGCACACACAGCATTAGAAACATGCAGATAAAAGACAATGTATTTTTTTTCAAACCACATACTCCATTAATTTGCTATTCTGCTACATTTATGTTTTAGCGATAATGATTTTCAGTGCTTCTGTGAAAAGGATGCCATTACATTTTTGCACTTCAGTGACTGTGGTTTACATTGAGACTAGCCGTGTTTTAACGTTTGAGGAATGAAAAAACCCAACATGCCCTTCTGCAGGAAACCTTGAGCCTTAATTCTCACATAAAAAAAAAAAAAAAAAACAGTAAATGTCAAGTTATTCTTTCAAGCTTCGGAAAGAAGCAGTGAATCCAGATCAGCCTGCGCGAGCCACACAAGGCCTTTCATACAAACCTGCGTACGATCTGCTTTATTGAACGCGTGTTCAACCCGGGTTTGACCTGATTCAATTGAGACCGCTTTCACAAGTTAATCCCCGAGCGTCACTGTCCTCAGAGACTTCAGTCTGCAACTGCAGCTCAATACAAATGACTGCTAGACTGCAGAGTTACATAGCTCGAATTAGATTACGTAAAGTAACTACACAATGAGGGTCAGGTTTCAGTTTCTCGTCTTCTCTCTGTCGTCACGTGTGCTCCGTCTCGCCCTCCTTCACTTTTTGAAACTAGCCAAGTCACACAAGTACATATGAGGAACATTCGCTGAAGTCCTCGTCCTGGTTGCCAGAAGTAGGCCGTGTCCTTCTCACGCTTCGTTGGGATGAGGATCTAGAATCCGTTTTGGATGATGTGCGTTGCTCCACTCAGATCAACCACAGATGTGGGTTTGACCCATTTCACTGCGTTGGTCTGAAAGGGGTATTACAGATCCCAGGATCCGGCATCCAGGGTACCATAGCAACAGGAGCCACGAGGCAGTTTTTGTCCTGGTCTATGGTTGATACATTGCTGTCCCCACATTTACCCATCGCTCTACCTTCCAACACTCACCTGTAGTCACAAGATTCAGTCGGAGCCAAAAGAAGGAGATGGGCGATCTCAGATACAAGCAGCCGAAATGAGCTTCCTCATTTTCTCCTTTCCATGCCAATGGGCTTGAGTAGAGCTGGTTTAACCATGTGACCACAGCTGATATGACGTGCTGATTTGACACCATTATTTTGAATTTGCCTTGACACACACACACACATGCATGGTCTCATGCACATCCTATTGGAGAGCTGACTTCTTTGTCTTAGGAAGTGCATGGTACAGAGAGCCATGGCTTCCATCACACTTAATGAACTGAATGCATTATTCCCCCATGAACGTCCGTTCAGTGCATTAACAGATGCATTGAGCTGCTGCAGCTGCTCCATACACTGAATGTATCCGTAGTATGTATTGAATATACTACACAATTTTTCCTGTGCTGGATAAAAAAATAGTTTTTTCACAAACGTCTGTAAATGTCAGTGTGCAGAACAGCCAATTGTCAGCCTTCATTTGAATCATTTTAAGAGAAGCTGTGAAACAGATTATTTGTCAAAGCCTTGGGTTTCTCACACGTGTATAATCACAGATACAACACAGGCATTATTCTCTGTATCTACATACAGTTAGTGAGGGACCCTGCAGGTCCCAGCGTAAACGTTTCAGATGCAGAATGTGCTTGCTCCAGTGCAGGTGGGTCTTAGGGCTCACATCATTCATTGCAGGAGTTCAATCTAATATGTAGGAAATTATGACAAACTCTCCCTGTGCTGTAAATGCAGTGTACCACAGAAATAAACCAAACAACATTCCAGTTTCTTGTGTAAACGGTTGCATTAGTAACTGTAACATTTCCATCCCTGATCATGATCTGATCTGTAAACAGTAATACTGTCACTGCTACTTCAAAGTCTGCTGCTCCTGTTGCTGTGAGAAACAACAAACATCTGGAGAAACAGGGACTTGATCCATAATATTTTATCCACTTTGAGTTCTCACTGCTTAAATCAAAATCATTGGGCTACGGGGGTCTTATTTTTGCTGCAGGACACACTTTCAGTAGGAAACACTGTGCAGGAGTGATCAGAGTCTCCACGGGAGTGGGTGTGTGTGTGTGGGATGATGCATCTTGTGGGAGATACCATCAAGATCAAATGAGATGTATAGTTTCAAAATGTGCCCTTAGTGTGAATGGGAAATAGATTTTTGTATTTTTTTTTTTGTGAAGAGCTTCGTTTATACTGATTGCTGCAATCAGTGTGCTAAACTAGGAAATGGGGTTATAGCCCCAGAAAACGTCTGTCTCCTCTCAGTCACCATTTCCTGTTTTCTAGTTCATCCTCATCCATCATCCTCATTTTGGAGTTTCTGCCCGGGGGCATAGCAAAGCATTAAACATCTAGTTCTTTATTTCTGAAGTATAAACTTACTCCTGAACCTCAATCCAATTATGAATCGAGCCAATGTCATTTCAGGATGTCCCAAAATGAGTCTTGACTTAGCGGTGAGTCACAAAGGCACTACGAAAAACACCCACCTTATCCACCTCCACACACTATAATCAGAGAGACTTACTTGCATTTGCAGCAATGTGTGCAGAATTGAACTGAGGATAGTCCCCTCCCAGTTCAATGTACCTTATTATCTTGTAATGTCATCCGGTTGCCATGATGTCTACTTTTCCTTTGGCTTGCTCACTGTCAATGAGTGCTGGGGCCATAGAAGCTAGTGGCGTTACAAGGCATCACACTGACACATCTACCCTGACCTGCAGCTGTAATGTAGTTCTAAAGAGAGGAAGAACAGCTAAAAAAGGAATAAGTACAGAGTATTTATGTAGCTCCTTTATGTTTGCTGAGAATATGTTCTCAATGTGGAGCGTGAAAACGTGCAGACTGATGTCTGCTTTTAGGATATTCACATTCCTCTTCCAGTGTTGTCACTTACATTTATTTATACCAGATCACTCAAAAGTATAATCCCCCACAACAAAATAGTTTTTCTTTTATCGCAGATTACACTATTGAATGTTACAGCAGCGGCTGCAATGTGTTAAAGCCCAGCTCGTCGTCATTAAAGGTGCCCTGTGGAGTTTCCTTGTAAACAAAGATTCTGTTTACGTTTCTCACCAAAACTCAATGTGTGTGTCCTTGAGGTCCCACAAACACGAGGAACGTATCCTTCCTCATTAAACATTTACAAAGCAAAAGTATGTTAAAATTGTGCTTGTTTGCCTGCCGGCACTGCTTTTGTTAAAATATTGCTCTATAGTGCTACTAGTGGTCAGCAGCAGTAAATGTAAATGTGACCATCAGAAGGGTCTCCGGCACGAAAAAGAAAAAAGGCCAGGGAAAGTTCAGTCAGGCTCAACTTTCGCAAACACGGCGCAACGTCATCCAGCAAGGTGCTGCGATGGCCAATCAAGTGTGTGCAAGCAGTCACACATTTTCTAGTAGATTAGTTTGTTAATGTGACAACTGTTGCGACTCCAGACGATCATTGTTGCCTGTGATAGGAGTCGTGATAAGAGTCGTAAAATCCTTCACTTTTGGTCCCAGATGAGCCTTCATACACTAGCTCCGGTTTATCTCCTCACCAGTACCTGAAGTAACATGCTCCCACCAGCACAGCCCCTGGCTTTTTTTGTTTTAATGTAGGGCAGTTTTTGGTCCGAACGCCCACTTGTAAGTTTAAAATCTTCTCCCTCTGCATTCAAATGAGATTCTATTCATAGGTGGAGATGAGATGAGCTGTGGCAGCAGCTTCTGGCATCATCTTCTACCCACAGATGCTGAATAACTGTAAAAGCGATCTTTCTGGATGGACAGAATCACCCCTCAGTGTCCCACTGCTTCATTAATACTGGAGCAGAGAATATGACAGTGACACGGTCACCACAGCATGGCGGCGCTTCCTCATTAAAACTAGCATGGTCAGCAAGGACTCTGACCATCGTCAGAGCGGGTTTTAAGAATGTCGTATCTAGTAAGCAAAAAATGCTTGTTTAATTTCTCCCCCGTTTTATTTTCGGCTGGGTTCTTGCTTTTATTTTGTTTCATCTTAGCTCATGGAGTGAAATGTCACTTGACACCACATGTCCTGTTTGTTAGAGAACGGTTGAAGTTGTCACTTTATTGCTTTGGCAGCATGATGAGGGTTATTTGTTTGGGATTTCATGCCCCTGAATGAGTTTACAGGATTATTGCAGACCTGGAACGTATGAACAGAGTGATTTTGACAAGATCGGGACAGCTAGAGGACGGGCCCACCTTTTAAAAACTGCTGTGAAATGTCAGCCCGTGTCCCCGAGACGGTCTGTGGCCAAGTATTAGTGATGCAATTACACAATAATCTCAGCACTGTCATTGTTAGTAACCCTGCTCGTCAAAGCCTGATGAGTCTGCAGTGCCTCCAAACTGTCAGCTGAGAACTTAACATTATGATTGTTTGTAGTCACCTCATACGACTTGGTCGTAATTGCACACAAGGAAACCATGAATCAGCCATTGGCCAGATCAAATAACACTGTCACCTTATTGTATTCAGTCAGATCTGTCACCTTTGTGTCACTGTCATGCCCACACATACCCCAGAAAAATGTGGACTGAACATAACAGTCTTGTCCTGAACGCCGTTTTTTTTTTTTTTTTTAAATCCACTATTATTATCTTACAGTAATATTGGTACCAGCATGTAGTAGTGCTAATGTTTTGCCCTCACTTTGGTCACCGTGTGTGTTGCCTGTTTTTCTGTCTTGTTTATAGCGGCAGAGAACTAGTACTAACAAAGAGAGACCCCAGCGTGCGCTGACTTGTGTTTGGCCTCTCTCCACACCAGTCCAGTAGCCTAATTAGGTCTACACATCTCGCTCGTTCCTTTTTAAGTGGCCAAACCTTCCTGTGTTTTATTTTGGGATACGCACATCAGCTGTAATCGCAGAAAAAACTGCTGTCATATGTGGTAGCGTAGCAACAAAGAGCTACTTGAAGCTGCCTTGCTCTCCACCACCATTACTGAGACACACACATGCGCCGCCTCGCATCCCCTTTTCTCAGCGCCGGGCTCCAGCCCCATTCACACCGCCAGTGACGTCAGGTCGTCCACGGTGCCTTTGTGCTCGGCTGCCTGAAAGAGGGTAGGCAAGGGGGGTTGTCACATCAGGTTAGGAGAGGCTGGGGAGTGAGAGCGAATGAGCAAGGAAAAGACAGAAGGAAAGCGTGGAACAGGAAGAAAAATGGGGAGCTGTGGGACTGTGGCAAGCCTTCATTATCTGAATTGTAATCCATTAAATGGAAATGTAAGGCGGCGGTTATTGAGGTCTAACCCAGCCTCTACTCTCACTCCCCCAGCCTTGCAGCTCTTACTGCGTCTCTCCTGTGGATATTAATGGCCATGCAGAGAGCTGTCAAAGAGGAAATTATTGATTGTCCTGCCCGGCCTTTGTTTGTATTAACACTCAGTTGTTTGGAAGTTTGACTGCCTTGTGCAAGGATGAGTCACGAGAGAGCAGGCGCGATTGATGAGCTTTATGAGTAGACAGAGCTCTATTGTCATCGCCGCACCACAGCTTCCGTCAGGGCTTTCTGCTCGCCCTGCAGCCTTCTGAAACAAAGGCTGCCATGTTTTTACAGACGTGCTGTTTAGGCCTTGTTTTTCTGACCTCTCTGCTGCTCCAGCGCTGACCTACTCTGCTGGTAGCGGTCTCTGCAGGTCAGATACTCGCTACACGTTTAGGCTAATTGTAATTTAATGGACTAAGGTATAGAGCAGTATAGAGCTGAGCTGTGCTTCAGCAGTGACTAATGGGGGGCAGGGTGACTTTCTCCTGTGCTCGTAAGTGGCATCATTACGCAATGGAGTCATTTTATTGTTTGTCTGTCTTCATACTTCTCCAGTACAGGGGTCATTTCATTTATGGCAGTTGTAAATTTTACAATGTCTTGTGTTGAGACACTCCTTAGTGAACAAGCACAAAAGTCTACAGTCCTGCTGGTGGCCCTGTTCATATTCACATTCATATATAGAGGCCACGCTACAGAACAAGTCGTGGCATTCAAAGGTGTGGCTGCAGTGGGGACTGTGGACCTTAAACATTTCCTGGCAATCTGGCCACAAGTTATGCTGTGGACCAAGCTGATAATTTGGTGTCTCGGTGGCACCAGAAGAAAATGGTCATGAGATAATGTGGGATGCTGGTTTTTAGTAGATTTCATGGTAATCTGCCCTCAGGATTCTCTTGGTTTCAGAACAAAACTAGAATGGGTAGGGTTCACCCTCTGGTGCCCATGGATACTGAGCCTGAAGCCATGATAGCAGCTCTGGTAGGTGGTATTTAGGCACAACACTTCTGTGAGCTAAATGTTAACATCAACATGCTGACAAGCTCACGGTGACAATGCAAAAATTGCAGGTAATATTTACTTTAGCAGGTAATATTTGCTAGGTTTACAACCAGCATTGCCACTGAGCACAAAGTGCAGCTAAGGCTTTAGTTTTGCAGTTATTTGGTCATGAACCAAAGTATTCAACTTTGAACTGATGATGCTGTGTCTCTGAACCATGAATGTACAAAATGGGATAGAGGTCAGGATATTTAACTGAAAGGGTGAAAACTTTGACCTTGTGGCAGGGCTAGAAGAAAACACAGGGCATCACCAAAATCATTAGAATGTATCCTCCGGGCACCTTTGAATTCACAGCAACCCCTCCAGCAGTGTTTGGGAAAACTGATTCCGGACCGAACGTGTTGGACTGACTCACTGACACTGCCTTCCAAAGTCTCACAGAGTTGACAGTCTGATGGCAGAGGAAAGGGAAGCTCATCGAGTGTTCAGCTGTAGAAATGGTTCATCCTCTGGGCACTACGAGTGGGAATCTAATAGACAGACCAAGTGACATCACCTTCCTCTGCCTCTGGCCTGCATTAGCAAGGATGAAGCATCATGGAAAGGTTGTTTGTGGTTTTGGAGCCCCGTCATTGTTAGGACTGACGGTGACGGTGACTGTCGGCTGAAAAGTGTGGGATGTGAAATGGCTTGTTTGCACTTACCTCTGCCTACAGCGCTGCAGCTTTCTCCATACCATCGGCCACGTCAGCATCCTTGCCATTAGCAGCTTGTGGCCGGTGTCTCCAGCGCAGATAGTATGGCTCTCACAAACAAAGCAGATTTTGCAGTCGCCATGGAAACAGGAGATTGCATCGCTGATTCGCCGATTGCTCTTTACCCTCCACTCCTTCCCTTTTGCAGTTCAAGTAATGATATTCGAGGGTGTGATCTGTCTGTTGAATTGAAGTGTTGCTGTGATTGCTGCTTCATGTATCACTGAGCATGAAGGATGGGTGTAGATGCATGAAAGGACTTACAAGAATGAGTTCATCAGATGAACACATGATTAGTCATATGTTGAACAGAGACTGTAGAAACAACTGGAAGAGGGATTAGCAGCTGATGTGTGCTCACAGGGGTCAAACCAAAGCAGAATGACACAGCTGCTAGCTCATCGTGACTGTGATGCACCTCAGAGGTCACTGGTTTAAGCTTCTCTGTCCTTGAGGAAGACACTGAGGCTCTGTCACGTGTCGAGGATGCCGCATGTGCACTATCATACAGTGCGTCCTCCAGGAAATAGTTTTCTTATTATGTGATTTAAAAAGAGTCCAAAAGTGACCTGTTGGTGCCTTTCTAACACAGCAGCAGAGTGCGACCCCGTCTGGGTGGTTCAGAGAAGGCAAATAAGATGATACACAAACACAGCAAACAGATTTACCTGAAATTAAACAGCAGAAAAAGAAATCGTCTTATATTGGGAAATTTGCTTAAATTTCATGGTGTGGATTGCATGAATATGCACGTACGTTCGTGTTCCCCAGAAGATGAGTTACAGTAACTTGGGTGTGTCACAGCACAGGTCATACTTTCTGCTAAATGAATTGGGACAATTGTCTGACATTTTTTCTTCCCAGATGATGAATCCTGATGACTTTGGTGAGCCCCTGACTTTTGCTCAAGCGCCCCCATGAGGTTGAAGGAAATGTTTCTACAGCAGTTGGATGGATTGCCGTGACATTTGCTACAGACTTCCATGCTCTCAGAATTCATCTCAGGATGAATTAAAATAACTTTGGTGGTCCTCTGACTTCTCATCTGGTGCCACCATCTGGTCAAAACTTTAGTTTGTCCAAAACTTTGATTTATGACCAAATACTCGTGAAGCAAAATCATTCCCATCAGCCTCAGTTCAGCCATCGTTAATACTTGTTTGCATGCTAACATGCCATCTAAGATGGAGAACATTATACTTGCTCAACATCAGAATATTAGCATTGTCAATATGAGCATGTTGATGTTGATTTAATATCTCAAAGCACTGCTGTGCCTAAGAACTGTTAGCATGCAGCTGCTAGCATGGAGCTGCTAGCATGGCTGCAGACTGTTAGTCTTATTGACCCAAAAATAGAAGCAGTTCTTTAGTTGTTAAGGCTCGGTGCCTCAATGAATTTTTAGAGTCTGAATTAAAGTCAGGTCAAACCAAATGTTGCTGAATTTATAAATACTGAACAACTGTACCAGTATCACCAACACCAAGTAAGGTGTGGATTTTGCATCTCATGTATTGGGAGCAAAATGTTAAAGCTGCTATTCTCTAATGACTGTAAAAAAAAAAAAAATCTTTATTTTTAAAGTTTGTTTTTCTGGAATGTTACAGTAAAAGCAAAACTGCTTATAATAAAGCCAGCCTCATATTTTTTTATTTAGATATAGAAGAATTTTAAGCATTATAGCTTTAGACCCAGAATGTAGTTTTATGGTGACCAATATGGCGTTCAGTAAAGGCATTGTGAAGAGCTGTTCCATGTGATCGGCTGGGGCCCCCTGCTTTGGTATGCCAATGCAACTGAATTCTGTGCTGAAAAAGAAAGGAACAACAGGCTTTATACTCCAGAAAAGGTCTGTAAAGATGCCTCTGCTGCACAGTCCCAGTGGGGTATAAAGGATTAAATCCTCCAGCCAGACACAGGCCTGTCCAAACAAAAACAAAACCCGCTTTCAGAGCTGCGGACAGCCAATCGGGAGCCACCTCAGGGGGTGATGTCAGGGAGCTGGAGGCGTGGTTTACCCTGCTGGATGCAGTGATTGTTGCCTTGGGCGTTGAGCTGGTCCGGAGGCATCTGTGACAGTCTTCAGAGTTGTAGCTTTCTGTGCCTTTGCTGATGTTGTCCATCACCTTATGATTGCTGTAGTTTGTGGTTTGTGCACAGAGGACTGAATTGGTGTTTGTATCAGTAGTCAAACCTTGTATTACAGGTTATCCTGTGTCCCATTGTCAGACGCTCAATGTTGCTGAAACACATCTTTACATATCTGACATAAATAAGACGACTGAAAAACAAAGACATCCTAACGCCTGCATGTTTTTCTTTCCTTCTTGTTTCTTCAGGTCACAGAGCTCAACGAAGCACTATCCAATGAGGAGAGGAACCTGCTCTCTGTGGCCTATAAGAACGTAGTGGGGGCGAGGCGTTCGTCCTGGCGCGTCATCTCCAGCATCGAGCAGAAGACGTCAGCCGACGGCAACGAGAAGAAGATCGAGATGGTGCGGGCCTACCGGGAAAAGATCGAGAAGGAGCTGGAGGCCGTCTGCCAGGACGTGCTCAACCTCCTCGACAACTTCCTGATCAAGAACTGCAACGAAACGCAGTACGAGAGCAAGGTGTTCTATCTGAAGATGAAGGGCGACTACTACCGCTACCTGGCCGAGGTGGCCACGGGGGAGAAGAGAGCCTCGGTGGTGGAGTCCTCCGAGAAGTCCTACAGGGAGGCCCACGAGATCAGCAAGGAGCACATGCAGCCCACCCATCCCATCCGCCTGGGCCTTGCTCTCAACTACTCCGTCTTCTACTACGAGATCCAGAACGCCCCGGAGCAGGCGTGCCACCTGGCCAAGACCGCCTTCGACGACGCCATCGCCGAGCTGGACACCCTCAACGAGGACTCCTACAAAGACTCCACTCTCATCATGCAGCTGCTACGAGACAACTTGACGCTGTGGACGAGCGACCAGCAGGACGACGAGGGAGGAGAGGGCAACAACTAAAGAGTCCAAAACCTCATTCTGCCAAACCAACACAACACGCGCGCTCACAAATGATGACAAAATAATAATAATAGTCAAAAAGTTCTTAGAAATTTAAAAAAAAAAGGGAGGGGGGAGGGGCGGGCGGCGGGACATCGGTGGCCAATTCAGCTGATGGTACTAACGCGGCTGCTGTTCTTTATTTTTCAACAAATTAAAAGTGAAAAAAAAAGTAGAAGGAGGGAAGACAATTTGGTTTGAGGAATAACCTACGATTAAAAAATAAATAAAAGCGTGAAACCCCCTCCTCGGTAGCCTCTGCAGCATTTGCCAAAATACCACTTTAGAAGCAAGAGGTCTGTCATTCATCACAGTGTGACTATTGGGTAACGATGCCTTCACACTGGCAGAGACTGGTCTTATCGCGCAAATGAAGCTGAGCTGTCTTATTGTATTTGGTGAGGGGAGGAGCATTCAGAGATCGAGATTCGATGCTTGAGCAACAAGAAAATTAGAGTAACCTTGAATGTCATGGCCTTGCTTAGTGAGAGAGCGAGTGAGAGAGCAGACGGGTTACGGAGATGAAGACGGGCTTTAAGGGGTGTCGAACGTCATCGTGTAACTTCAAACGTGCCGACATCTTTAGTTGCACCACACTATGATCGTTGAGTGAACAGCAGGTTGTCTCTGTTATTGAAGATAACATAAAAAATATGTTTTTGTTTGCTTTGTGTCAGGTATGTGTCCAGCTCAGTCGAACAGTCATACTGTAACTAAAAAGACAAATTCATAAAGTAAACTTAGTGCAGCTTGTCCCTCTCATGTGCTGATGTGCTTTATTCAATAAATTAACTGTTTTTGGACACCTAATTCTTATTGTCAGTATTGTCGTTACTATAACAACTTCTACTGGCTCCTTGTGTTTGTAAGGAGCGATTTGATTCGCAGAAGGCTAGATAGCAAAATAAAATGAATGGAAGTTTAAAAAAAATATGTGGTGATCGAGCACTATCATGAGTCCACCCTTATTCTCCGATTATGCTATCTTCATAACAATCATTAGGATCTCTGAAACGGCACCTGGAACCACAGACTCGATTAGTGAACTAAGTATAATTTGTGGACAGAGCACATGCAATGTTAAGTGGAAGCTCTAAAAGCAGATTTGAGGTTTGTGGATTTACTTTGTCTTCAGTTTCTTCTTGGTCAAGAAATGCACTTGCCTATTATACTGTTTCTTCAGTGTAAGATGATAACTGCTCCAATATTCTCCATAATACAATATTGTGCATGCTGGTGATGTATTTATACAGTAGCTTCAATTTATTAACTTATACTGTAGATGTTATGTATTCATATGAACATGGAATTACTAGACCTTAATCGGATTATTTTCTATTTATTTCTTTTTATTGCGATTGTTAGCTAGACTTTATTTTAATCTGTGTTTTCTTTACTCCATTTGCTGAAGTACGCTATACCAAAACAGTGATTGTTAACAATAAATTGATCTGTTACGGACATTGCTATGGTGACATGCAGTTCTTGGTAAGAGTAACGGGGTATTTGACAGTGGTAGTGTGTGTTCACAGGGGAGGTCTGTCTTGTGTTAGTCCATCGGCAGTAACAATCACATAGCGATAATTAAAATACTGTAGATAGACCTGAATACTAAAACACTACAAAATTCTCTTGGCTACATTCAGACAAACACAACTAACTTAAGTCAAATAATAGGTCACATTGGGGCTGTTGTGTAAGTATATGACATCAGTGGTTTATTATCACTATTGCATGAACGTGTAAGCAACGTTTTCATGTAGTTGGTTAAGGTGGAGCTAATTCTAGCAATTTTCTAACCTGTTAGGTAATTGTAAGGGCTGCGGTCCTGTGCAGGTATTTTTACTTCTCTTCCCTGACTTTTTCAGGACTGTGTGGGCGTGCACAGACTGGCTTGTGTGACACCTCTCCCTCTCTCCTGTTAGTTTTGGAGCATGCATTAAATTTGCATTAATGTGAAATACCTCAAAATTGTACTAGTTTATGTGTAGTACTTGAATACTTCTGCTTTCCATCACCATGAGCGGCCAACTTGGTTCCGAATGCATCATTGAGCTAATGCCGTCCTAAAGGTAATATACATGGCGCTGTGTAAGGAAGCATCGGGCGTTCATTAGCCGACAAGATGCTAAATAGAGCTGGTTCATTAATATCCCTGGAATCAAACAAATGATCGGATGTCTGTCTCTCCTCTTCCAAATCATTTATTCCACTCAGAGAACACACACTTGATTTTTTTAAATCTTCAAACACATTGATTCATGGGGAACATAAGAGAAGCAGTGTTGTGGTCCAGCTTGTGTCCCTAATATTCTTCTTGAATAAAAAGGTATAATGCTGACCATGTTCAACATCTCGTGTTAGCATGCTAACACTTGCTACTTGCTGCAATGATTGAAATTTTGACCTGATGGTGCTGCTGGAAACATCAGTTGCTACAATTCATCCAAGGGGGACATGAATGTCTGTACCATCTTAGACCAGCTAGACAAAAGATCAGGGGGCTGGCAGACTGATAATGCTAATGCTAATGCTGCAAAGATGAGCTCTCACTTACGTCTGCATGGCAGAAATGTGGCAACAATATGCAACAAGAACAGTTTTGGTCCTAATGCACATCACCTCTGAGAATGAATGAGACAGTTTTCAACCAACTGTCAACCAATTGTCAATTTCGGATTAAATACAGAAATTTCAATGCAGGTAAGTAAACTGAAATAAAGCTAATGGTCTTTGAGCACTTTTGACTGTGCTGAAACCCTGTAAATTGATGTCAATCAAGCGCAACAATTGGACTAATTAGCATGATCAATCACTGAGGCAGAACTAATTACTGAACAGCTGGTGAGCGCTAATTGGTTGAGAGGCAGTCAACACCCTCCCATGTGATTGGACGGCACGCAGTCTAAGGTGTTGTCACCAGCCAATCCTGAGCTGTTGCTAAGGAGAAAAAACCCCCACACCACCTGCTCTGCTCTGCTCAGTGCTCCTCTGAGGTCTGCAGTCCACACACGATGCTATCAGAGCTCCCGTATATGTACAGTGATCAAAAATGATGCGTTAATGTGTGTAGATGCGGCTGCTTTAAGCATGGGCATTAGCTTTGGAACATTAAATGTGTTTAAAGGGACATTTAAGATGAAGGCTCATGCTAAAGAGCAAGGCTTATTGCCGTTTTCTTTACATGAACATATAACGGAATGATTTTACAGCTGGTAAAGTTTAATATGCACGGTGAAAAGCCGTGTTAATGCACATCAGGCATCATTTGTGTTGTGCAATAGTGGAATAAATCTTATGGAGAACGCTGTAGTGAAACCTGCTCTGATCCCCAGCTGTTACCGGTGTTTCTTTTTTATCAGTGTTGGACTTTGCACCATACTCATACTGTAACATCATATCAGCAGGCCTCATCAATAAACACAGTGCATCGGGTCAAATCAGTGGCATGGTAATTATTAAAGGAGACGAGATGCAATCTCAAAATGCAGCCTTCACATCTATTTATTTAATATTCTTAAGAGCAGTCAAATTATGGTGCTTGTACAATCCGACGGTTAAAGGACTAGAGCATTTGCAGTGAATCTGTCCACATGTGTACTGTTTTAAGCTCTTATGAGTTTTGCACAGATTCTATATCGAAAAATGACTCAAAAAAAGAAAAAGACGCAGATGGGATGAGCCAGAAACATGATGGCACCTTAACTAACCAACAAAGACACCGTGAAAGCTATGGAAACTGTAATAACGTCGCAGTATCCGTGTCTTTTCCCCTGTCAGTGAAGACTTTAGTCATAAGATGAGATATCAGCTGTAGGCCTTTTCCACAGGAGACATTTTAAGATGTCATACTGGGAGAAATACAGGTGTGAATAAAGCGCTTTGATTTCAGGGTGCTGGTGTTATGCCCGCTGAGTCACTGTCACAACTCACCGTGACACATTGTTAATGTTATTATTAATAACTGCACTTTTACTACTACTGCAAGTCAAAATGTCTGCTGTGGAAAAGGCCTCATAAAGAAAGGACAGACGTATTATGTGGAATGATTGACTGTGTAAAATAAAGCTGGTAGTGATATTCATGCGGTGGACAAAATAATGCATTTGGATTGTCCTTCAATGACCATTATTCTTGAAATGAAAATATAGTTACGCTGCTCTAATAGCATCCATTTTTTTTTCTTTTCACATTCGTTGAGTTAAATGATTTTGTCCCCGGCGCACTCCAGGATCACTTGAGAGGCTCTTCGGGAAAGCCGGCCCACTTCAGCCTGTCAGCCTGAGTGCAGGGAGGATGTAGAGGTCTGAGAAGAGTCCAATCAGCAGCCTGGTAGCAAAAACAGCACTTCACGCCAGGCACTTCCCTGCTTTAAGGACTGGATCGCTGCTGGATTGATGGGGATCGGCATGAATAATTTAGGCCTGCATTAAACTGGAAGGAAACGGTGACTCATGGAAGAGGAAAAGTTGAAATGCTAAGTGGTTTAGAGAGTGCTGGCTCGTCTGAAGGCGGTGCCCGCCTGGCTCCCATGAATGGCACGCAGAGTGCAGCAGATACAAAGACTGAATGCAGATGGCTCTGTATACATACAGTGCAAATGCATATCGTGTATATTGAATGTAGTCAGCAAATAGCCATCTGATGTTTTAAACTCCAACTATGCACGCTCATAAACTTTATCTTCTTTGTGTGTATTATACAGTCAAATATTGTAGAAACGTCTGAAGCTGATGAGAGCTGATAAGCAGCCTATTAGTCACTGCAGGTCTGGGACCATAGGGGGAAAAAAGCACCAGTTCATGTCTGCTATCTACCCTGTGTAACTATACAACATGCTGGAGGCTCAGTGCATAGCAGAGCATCTATAAATAGATCTCCCCTGCAGCTTCGGAGTCCAGAGTAGACTTAGAATGTGCATTAGTGGGCTGGCACGCAACATGAATGACTGGACGTTGACAGGGAGGAAGAAAAAAAGAAGTGATGAAAACCACCAGCCACTCACAACGTCACCAGTTGCGTTGCCGCGTCTTTCATGTCATCCTGCACTGACTGGTGATTAACTGGATGGAGATGAGCTTGAACAAAAAAAAACTCATGCAGTATTAGCTTCATACATCCAGCTGTGCAGTGTATTGATTGCAGCGGGGCCCTCAGCTGATATGGCTCGGTGATGTAATTTCCAGTGGCTGCCCCTGGCCTAGTTCCTCTACTTACATCCTGACCGTGTGTGTGTGTGTGTTTTGTGCTTACTACGTGTGTCTTAGTGCACATCCTAACCCAGTGAAAATGGGCAGGTTGTTGTGAAAATCCATGCAGGTCACATTTTTTACTGACTGTCTCCCCTTTGATAACGCAAAAATAAAACAAGCAAACCATTTCCTGGTGAAATAACAGTGTTCAGGCACATTACTTAAGAAGTTCCACAGTGCAGATTTGCACACGAATCCATATCTGTTACTCAACTCTCTGATAAAATCACCTGAATAGCTGATGGAAGGGGCTATAAGGAGTGAATCCGTGCTTATACCATTCTGAGTTATGTAACCGTTGTTAAAGCACTGAGGCAGTGATAAAAACCAGAGTTCCTGCGGAGCGTCAGCCAGGCTCCAGCGTGAACGTACAAACTACTGTAGAGACTGTATGACTGGAAGATACTCTGCATTCATAACTGTACCGCTTTTCCTCACAGACACCAGTATACCACGTTTAAAGTGGTTTATACACATAAAAGCATTTTTTTGCAGTGTGTGCAGCTTCTGTGCTGTAATAAAGAATGTGTGGACAGTTGGTGAGAAAATGTGAATTGTAAATGTAAGTATCATCTGCTGTGCTGATTCATAGAATAATCAATCATTGATAGATGACAGGTCAGATGATGGAGTTATTGGTTAACTTCATCAAGTAAAATTGCTGAAATTTTGGGGGGACTTCAGCTTTCAAAATTGCATAGACTTGCTTGCTCTGTGCGAGGTTGTACTTAGGCGCAGTAGTGTTCTGAGCTAAATGCTAACATCAGCATGCTAACATGCTCACAGTGACGGTGCTAACATACTTAGCAGGTATCATGTTTACCATGTTAGTTCAGCTTGTTCACATGAATGCCATTAGTTGTGCAGGCATTTGGTCATAAAGCAGATGATATCGCTAAATGAAAGTTAGAGGATCACCAAAGATATTAGAATTCATCCTTGAGGGCTAATGTGGCTAAGAAGTATCACTAGATGAATCAGTGAGGAAATAAATAGTGGTTGTACTAACAGCCTCGTGCACACACCTTTTGGCTCCGGCAGACTCTATAGTATCTTCATTCTCCCTCCGGCATCCATGGCTCGTGCAATTATTTTAAATGACCTTGCTCAGTCAAGAGTAGAAAGCACATCTCCATCAATTATGTATCTATCTGGCCATGAATAATTCATCACAGACATTCTGTATGATGGAATTATGCAATTTGGGGTGTTATGGCACATTTCAGTGCACATACACAGCAGAAATGCTCCTTTTTCTCTGCACATATGGCACCCATCTCATATATCAGCTGCCTTATCAGCTTTTCTCCACTTGGTGCAGACAGTCCACAGATCTGGGGTCGCGTCAGTGTCAGGATGAACTTAAATGCCCTCTACACTGAATGGATGCTGTCTGCTCACTTTGTATCATTTTATATGATATTATGGCATAGTTGTAATGTAATAGTTGTGATATTAACTCTTTTTCTATGTCAGTGCCATACTGACCGAGTGGACACCGAGGTTGTTATGTTTTAGAAAGTGTGTTTTGCAGCTTTAATGAAACCTGGTGCATTAAGGCACTGTGCAGGGATCAGATGGCCTGATGGGGGCACTGTTCTTAAATGACGTATCACAACTGTTAAAAGGCTACAGTGATGAAGATGACTGTCATGCTTTGCCTGCCCCTCTCATGACGGCTGACATGTTTCACTTGCTCTCTTTTGCATGGATGACCAACGGATGAATAACTGAGCGTATGATACCACAACATGAAGAAGCTTAGCATCCCTCCTGTTTCCAGACACGCACAGGTCGCGGTAGCTGCTTCAGGATGTCACCAACACGCAGATAAACAGTTCATAAAAAACAGAAGAGGCTCAGTCTGTCCTTTGTTCTTTATTCTGCACGACTGAACAGCTTGTTTCAAAAGGCAACGGCACATAAAACCAGACTATTTCCTGTCCAGGAAGATCACTTACAGTGGCAGTGTGTTCTTGTTTTTTGTAATCTACAGGAACACTGCTACTACAGTTCGTTTACTGCTCTGGTTAGTGTGTCTGTGGAGGCATCATGAAGGGGATTTACTCAACAGAGATGAGGAAGGTGCACATGTGGGTGCTGTACGCGAGGCAGAGGCAGAACGAAGGCTGTGAGCGGGGCTAAGCTGTGACTCCCTACATTCAGATGAAGAGTGTAATTACAGCAGAATGAGCAGGCATATGGCATCGGTGCAGATGTGTTTGCACAGTGCACTCAGCTGGGGTTGGCTCATTACCAGAGACGGAGGGGAGGGGAGAGACAAGAGCAAGGGCAATCCCGGCGTGTGAACAAGCCTGCTTTAGGAAGAGCGACAAGCTGCTTCCTCACCTGTCTAGAAGCGTGTTGGAGGATAAAGTGCTCATTTGAATGTGTGGGGGGGGGCAATGCGCTGCTTTTCTTCCTACTTCTTCACCACGCCTCCTTTGTTGTCTACGTTGACAGGTATCGTGGTCTCGGAGGACTGGATGGCCGGTATGTTCAGAGGAGCCTCCACGGTCAGCACCCCTTCAGGAGACAGGGTGGAGGTCACCTTCTCAACGTTAGCCGTAGCGGGGAGGCTGGAGGGGAGCGATCAATACAACACATTTAGGTTAGAAGTCAAAGAAACCAGTCCAGTAAGAGCTCCAGTCTGGCCGGACAAAGCACCACTACTACTAGGCTACTTTAACTCAGACTGACCGAGGCACTGATGCCTCAGTCTCACTTGGTCTCAGTGTGTGCTGTGGCCCCTGGATGGCAGCAGAGCCCTATGAAGCCAGAAACTCAGACGGAGGAGGGATGAGCACGAGGAGGTGGAGGCTGCTGCTGCTTTTCAGAGCATGAAATTTAGCTATGAGCAGCAGTCAGGCTGGAGCAACCCAAAACTGAGGAGACTCACGTCAGAAAAAGCCACATTGAGGGAATCACAAGAATCTGAAGCCCGCCTGAGAATGTGCTTCCTCCATGCGAATTCACGGCGAAGCCACCGTCAAACAGCCACGACAAACCATTTTCAACAAGAACTCTGTTTCCACTGAGTTTTACACGGCTGGTAAACAGTACAGAAAAAAGTACAGGAAGACAACTGTAATAATATAATGAATGAAGCTAGAAAACTACTCACGTGTATTTCCTGGTGAAGGTTCTGGATACAAAACCGTGCTCGTCCTTCCTCTCCTCATGCTTGCCTAAGGACACAGGCAACACACTTTTATCTAAATGTGGCACTGATCTCAAAGATACATTTGCTGTCAGGAGTTAAAAGTAAAAGAATGAATTGTATCTGCAGGGAATGATTGCATGGTGTGAACAGCCCTGTTCATACACACACACACACACACACACACACACATATATATATATATATATATATATATTCCAATATTGACCTGGGCTCACCTCTTACATACAAAACCAAACTCCATTCAGTATTTTGAGGATTCTCAGCATTTAAATGATGTTCAGCTGCTCTTTTTCATTTCGCCTTGTCGTACCAGTAAAAGGACAGGTAACATCAATACCTATGGCTCCATTCAAGCTCCAGGACCCTGGAGCAGGTGCACCTTAATGGAATGAAACCATGATTGATCTAATGAATAACACCTGTGCCTTTGCTGCTGCTCCGTATCTCTGAACTAACTCTTACCAAGAAAGTTGTGACATTTATCTGGTACTCTGCTCTACTCTTTGTTTTAGCCACACATGACACCACAAACAGGACAATAACTGTGCTCCTTTGTGATTGTTCAGGCTTTGGCTTCTGGTATTTTTATCTCTCACAGCTCTTGGCCACGTAGCTGCAGCCATGCCAGCCACTGGCCATCACTCTGGCTTTAAATACAGCAATATGTTTGTTATGACAACGGGCTGATAAAGGCTGCTGTCCTCAGGGAGCTGTCCCCTTTTCAACAGGACACTGCTCGTGTGAGTGTGGCTGGGCCAAGCAGGCCCTTTGCCCATGCCACAGAGGGTCATTAGCTCACAGACAAGACTGAGAAGGGGGCTGCTGCATCAGAAGGTTAAGCTTTGTTGAGTACACAAAACCTTTCACCAAAGCCGATGATATCACCTTTAAAAAGATCGTTCTTGTTCTCTGGTGACATACGAGAAACATGAGGTGGCAAATTCCACTTGGACTGAATCCCGCGCTTTGTTAACTTTGGTGTTCGTGACATGTCATTCTCCCAGCAGTGAGATATTACCACAGTGAAGCCCTGAACCCTGGACCTGGACAATATCCAGCAGTCCTTTTAAAGAAGCAGACACTGGGTGAGTCACAGCTAAGCCCCTGACTCTAAGGGTGGGATTCTTTGTGAAACGGCAGACAGGGAAGCCGAGAAAAGACTCATGGCCTCAGAGAGCTAAGCTGTTATATGATCCATTCCACGCACTTTCTTCAGGTTTTTTGCCATTTTGCTTTGGTCCCTCCCAAGCATGGACGGACAGAGAAAACATTTCACGGCAGGAAGTGAGAGCGGCTGTGCAATAAAGCAGTTTCTGCACTGTGCTCATCCGCGAGCTGCTGGAAGAGTCCACTCCCACATGTTGAATTGTGTGTTGTTTTCTATCGAGCAGGCGCGCAACCAAAAGCCCCCGCCCTCCAGCGGCCTGGAACGCAGCGCATTGTCTCAAAGTATTATGTAACTCTGCAGCAATGCATCTGGCTTGTGCTCGAGCCAGCAAAAAGTTTTCCTGCCTTTTCAGCTTGTGTCTCTTTGCTGTTCAGTTTCTCACACACAGGGAGGAGATGAGTGAGACACTCTGTTATCTGTCCTGTATACAAGCACACAACTTTGCCTCAGGTTTTAATGGAAGAGTCGAATCAGCATGCAGCAGGTAACAGTTCAGCACAAACAGCAGGTCAGTGAAGGAGAAATTAGTGCTCACCAGTGATTTCCACCACACCGTCCTTTGTCTTCACCACCAGCTCCTCGGGGGAGAAGTGGTTGACGTCCAGCGACACCTTCCAGTTGTCCTGGGTCTGCTTGATCTCTGACACGCCGCTGCTCATCTGGCGGGACAGGGCACGAGCCTGGTGGGCCATCATGGCGCCTGGGTACATCATAGGGACTTGGGGCATCATGGGGGTCATGTCCGGGGCCAGGACGGAGGGCCGCAGATACCCCGGCCAGTGGGTGCTGGGGAATGCGTGGAAGTCTTCGGGGAGGGCCGGCATGCCGAAGGCCTGGTCGAAGATGCGGCTGTTCTGCTGCCAGTCACGGAAGGGGTCCCAGCTCGGGGTGCGGAGCAGGGTGAAGGGAATACGCCTCTCGGTCATGGCTGAGTGTTGTTGTAGCGGGGGGCTGCTGGCTGCAGATGAAGAGCCCTTTGGCCTCTCTGAATATGTTTTCCCAACGTGCTGTCTGCCTCTCAGCTGAGCGCTTTTATACGCACTGACACCACCCCTGTCAACAGAGCCCTCCCTTCCAATTCAAGCCCCCCCAGTTCACACCCCCAACATATTTATGGAAAGTACGAGAAGATCTATTTGTGGCAGACGTAGCAGGCGAAAGGAATCCAACAGGAAGGCCCTCCCCGGGAACAGCTGCCCAGTGCTCTGTTAAACCTGCCTCCCCCCTGCTCTGTAAATCCTCTCCCCCTCCTCTCTGGACGACCCGAAGAGCCAGAAAATTCTGGGAGGCTGCTGGGAAGTGAACCGGGTACATACTAACTCAGACTAACATGGTATTTGTAACATGGCTCTGTATAGGCCATGATGTGATACACTGTGCATGCCATTATCAGCCTCATATTAAATACACGGTGTCGCGCACACACACACACACACTCAGAAGCACAGCACCAAAGTTCTTCATCCTCCGTTCACTGGTGAAACGCTCACATTCACCTTCACTGCTGGCTGCTATCAGATCAGTGTCAGTGATGTTTATTAATGTCACAAACAGGAAACTAATAAGCTGTGGTTTGTCAAAGCTGCTGACAGTCTGACAGGCTGTTATTGCCCCAGTGCGTGGCTCGATTGTACGTCATAGATGCGTTCCTACCAGCACTCGGTGGCACTCTCATGAGATGATCTGCTTCTGGAAAGATCTGCACTGCACCCCATCACACTGCACCCCGTCACACTGCACCCCGTCACACTGCACCATCACACTGTACTCCTCACACTGCACCGTCACACTGTACCCCTCACACTGCACCCTCCACAGCGCTCTGACTGGATCCAGCTCTTATGAGTTAGAGGGTTCACTGTCTCCCACAGACTCCTCAAAGTTGCCACCCAGTTTCGTTTGCTTCTCTCTAATAGTTTGCCTCTTTTTTTCTAATCATAATGATGAACAAAATGTCAAAGGATTGAAAAAAGAAACCCACACTAAACCTGTAGATTTATCAAACAAATACGATATCTTTACTTTTGTTGTCTTTTTTTCAGTTCCTCTGCTCCAGTTTTCAGTTATATGTCTGATGTAAAGCTTGGATGTGGGTGGTTCCACGTTTTATCAAGAGGGTCCAATGGTGGACCCAGTGCTTCAGATTTGAAAATGCTCATGCTTCCCTACTTAAGACTAAGGTGTCACTGTGGTGTCAAGCAGCCTTGATGTCAGAACCCAACACACCAAAGCGAAGAACAGAGCTGCCAAGCATTGACTGTTGGAAGTTATTCAGGATCCTGTAGCACACGCTGAAGGATCTGAGTCTCCTCAGGACAAACAGTCTACTCTGTCCCTTCCTGAAGAGGGCGTCATTGTAATATCATTTATCCTGGAATGAAACATAATCCTCTGTCTAGCTGTTAGTGTCAGTGTTTGACTTGAGTGAATTATGTGTGTTTAGGCTCCCGCTGCCTTTAAAACATATACATAAAATATAGAGATAAAAAGAACATTTTCTAGGGTTTCTTAACTCTGTCCCGCTCTGTACGATGACTTCACTGACAAACACAAAGTTGTATCATTAACATTAGCTGACTAATGTTTAATTCTAGCGTTCTAGCGTTAAGTTTCAACAGTTATATTTGCCCAGTAACACTTTTTATACTGATAACCTTTCACTGTCATTGTGAAAAAGAGTTCTATTAAGTGGAAAAGTATTGGCCTATTTGTTTTTGTGACAGAAGAAGAAATTACACTTCTCACTTCAGGGGACACTAAAGGAAGTGATGCATCTCATACGTCCTACTATCTTCCCGTTGGCTCACAGGCCTGGGGGGCCCTGACGTGAGGTCTGCAGTTGGACCCGTCTCGCTTTCAGCGCTACAGTCATTGGCCAGGAAGTCCAGCAGTACTGCAGCTGTATTTAACTTCCTCTCTGTACAAAACTGTAGAAGTGTAGAATACGTAAGTATACGTATACAGATTGACAGAATGCTGACTGTGGCAAATAGCAGTGGCGCTTTCTGCTTCACCCACATTAGCCTGTTAGCTTCCACAACAACTTAGCTGCCATAGCTGTCCGTCTCAATTTTACAGAGAGGAAAGAAACTGACAGCGAAAGCAAAAAAAAAGTGACAGTTAAACAGAAATCAGTGAAATGAAAGTGGAGAATGTCGCCATCAAATGTTAATGTTTCTGGTTTGCTTCATTTTTTGTTCCAAATTGGTTTTATTCATTATCATTGTTTTAGGGGGATTTTAGGCCGTGTTACACCACAGGGCTATAGTACATGACAGCAGATGCATGTGTTGATATATGCACAGTCCCTAAAATAGAACGCATCCCCCCCCTCAGTCCTGGTCTGACTTGATGCTGCAATACTTAGGCAGAGCTGGAGAATATTCTACCTATTTTTGTGAGGCTTTCATGTTCTCCGTCATGAGTATCAGATAGCGGGAGGTTCTCATCGGTGCCATCCGTAGGGAAACATATGCACAATGTCTGCATGACATCATAACACTTCACCTTAAATTAGAAAGAAAAAGAACAACAGAGAGTGAAATCATTTCCCCATTTGTTTCTGTTTATTGTCAGGTATAATAACTTGTACACTACAAAGAATGACTTGTAGAACCAAAGGGGCAATGCTATACTTGGAATAAATGAACAGGTTTGCAGAGTATCATAGTTGGGTTAAGTCTGGTTACACTAGGAATGCAACACTGTGCGAGTGACATGAGACTGGACGAATGGTAAGGAAGACTTAGGGTGATCCCTGATTGTATCGCCAGTTCGTTCACCGTACGGAACAGAAACATGGTGCGGCCCGTTATACAAGGGATTCGAGTATGTGGTGGCTGGAAACATACAGAGGAGCAGAATAATGGACTCTCCTCTAAACACAGGGAGATGTTTTGGTTCTGTTTGAGGCTGATCCCTCGCTCCTCACTGCAGGCAGAGCCGCAGTGGCTTGCATGGAAACGAACGTCACAATAGGCTGGGGGTGCCATAATGGCAGCTGTGGGAGTAACTGTGGGCGAAGACTCACTTCCACTGGCTAAAATCAGAGCATCTTAAACACACAGCAATGAATCTTAGCAAGCCTTCGCCGCAATAAGAAAACCATTCTGTGTAAAACATGGACATATACAGTTTTCAAATGGGAATACTTTTGCAGCAATCTCATCTTCAAAGCATGACTGCTTTACAGCTCATGGCAAAATGAAAAATAAATAAAATCATAAATAACCCAATAAATAGACTAATAAATACAGTGGAATTATAAACAGCTGTTGTCAACACAAAAGTGTGCATGGAGGCTTTTTGCAGACAGTTTTCCTGTACAGTAGCATCCAGCAGCCTGACGTGCAGGCTGCAGTGCTGCACACATAAATAAATACCTCACTGGTCCTTGCAGAGGAGGCACACACACACACACACACACACACGCTCACACATTAAGTCAGGATTAGCAGAATCAACATAAAAATTTAAACAGGGAAGAGAGAAAAATAACATTATACACCCCCCACCTCAATCCATTCACCTCTGTATGCAGGTGGCTGACAAACTGTAAGTGTCAGAGGGGAGAAGAGATGCAGCCTGGCACCTTCCATTCCAGCCAGGTCCTCTCCTTCGAGCAGCAAGTCTCTCCTGATGCATCATGCTAAACAAGCCTCTTCAAACTAGATGGAATATACAGTGCATAGTTTACAAAGCCAGAACTTAAGAGAGTTTACAGCTATACAGACAAACCTATACAATATAATTTTTTAGCATAAAAAAAGTTCCTTTTGTTTTGCTTCCTGGTCCATCTGCCGACGTCTCTTTTGTTCTCACTTCAGTTGATCTCTGTGCTTCGATGAAATGGAAGTCTTTGGGGAGATGAATACATGATGAGGGGAAAAAAAAGTCTGATTCTCTGAAATGTACAGAAAGCCATTGATGTGTCCGCTTTTTGTCTTCTACTCAGCTCCTATTGTTAGGATATATATAGATTTATAGTATACAGTTCTTAATGAATTCATTTTTGGTTGCTTTGTGGAAGAAGAGAAAGAAAGTGCTAACATAGTACAGCAAGATTTGTTCTTTGAGCTCTACCAAATTAATTCTTGACATGTGGTAGCCCATTTCCTTTAATACCTTGTATGTGTGAAGACATGAACAGTGACAAGCCAATTTCATAGTAATGTGCTCTATCAAAATACATTTCTCCTCTTTGATCCAGGCTCTGTGTTAGAGAGGGATAATGGTCTAGGGTCGAAGGCCCTGGACTGTACAGCAGTGAAGGGCTCGTTAAAGAAACATGATGAGTGTGTTGGAGCACAGTAAATTTATCAGGACTCCTCCTGTGTTGGTTTGCGTCTCCTTTCTGTGCTGTGTGTTGCTCAGAAGCCGGGGCTGTCGTAGCTGCTGCGGCTGTAGTAACTGTGGTGGCTGCGGGAGCGACTCCTGCTGCGGCTCCAGCTCCGGCTCGGGCTGCGGCTCCGACTCCAGCTCCGGCTCCTGCTGTGGCTCCGGTTGTGGCTTCGGCTGTGGCTCCTGCTGCGGCTGTAGCTGCTGTAGCTGCGGCTGCGGCTGGAGCGCGACGGGCTGCTGTCGTAGCTTGACGACGAAGGGCTGGGCCTGTAGTACGGGATGGGCCGCTTGCGAGCACTGGGGAGAGGAGGGAGCGGCAGGATGGGGCATTAGCACTCGCACCAGACAAAGAGAAGCGTTTGATGAGTTAGTGTCACGCTCAGGCATTTATAAAAAAAACACACACATGAGGTATTAAGACAAGATTTGGTTGGTTCAAAGCAAATCAGTGTTGGGTTAAACGAGTGATCAGTACAGGATCTGAAATAGAGCAGCTATATGGGTTAAAAAAAGGTCCAGGCATCCACACGCACACACACATTCACACACACACACACACACACACACACACACACACACACACACACACACACACACAGAGCACAGAAATGCATGTCATGTTAGTTTAAGCTTAAACTTAGATTTTCTTGTTAATAGCCACCCTGGTAGTGCTTCCTGTAAGGTAATTAGCCGTTAGCTCCCAAAAGAACCTCTTCTTCTCAGTGGAGGCCAACACCCAGAAAAATCAACAGTGTGGGAGAGATAAACGCTATCAAGGTATCTCTGCTGCTACAAGGTGTGGTTCACCTTGCCGTTTCTGCAGCGCTGCAGATTACTCAGCATTGCCTTTTGTCTTCTGTATCTGCCGTGGGAATCCACAGCCGGTGCAATAGAGGGATATCCACTTAAATAAACCTTGATAGCATTTTAATCTCTGTCTCCCTGTGTTACAACATTAGTGCATAATCTCAGCGGGTGCAGCTTTAGAGTTGGTGTGAGTTTCTTTATGTAAATTTCAGGAAGGAGATGAAGGAGCAGAGAGAGGACAGAAAGAAGCAGGAGGAGGCCAGGTTTACTCAGGGGACCTCTGATGGTTTGCTGTTCGGCCGAGCTCCAGGAGTCAGACTAGCCGGATCCTGCTGCACGGCAACTGTTACCAGGGTAACTAGCCTGCAGCAGCTCAGTTCAGCAGCATCCCGTTGTCTTGGCATCAGGACCTTTAGGACTGGAGTGAAAGATGACAAGGTACACACATTTCACCCATGTCTGTTTCCACTTGTATGAGACGGCGGAGAATGTCATTTTTTTACACCACACAAACACTTCTCACAGGGATGTGGAGTTTCCTCTTTATCTTTCAATAACAAACTACAAACTACATTAAGTACCACAAGCCTCAAGAGCATTTCTACAGGACAAGATAACATGATCTAATGATAAATAACTCACTGTAAACACAGGTTTGTCAAAAGTTTTGTTGCTTTGAGTTTTATAGATATGTTAACTTACGTTCATCAGCAGAGGACGCAAGGAACAAATCTACTCTCAGTACTGAGGAGCCTCATGAGTGATTATTCAGCAATTAGTTGACCTTCAGCTAAACCCCTCCTCCAAAGAGCAACTGTCCAATCGTAGTTTAGTAACTTTAAGTAGTCTCCGGCAGGCCTGAAAAAACCTTCATGGACCATGTTTTGGACCGACATGTCCACTGTTTCTGCACAAAATCAGCTGGTAATGTGTTTGTTGTCAAAATCAGCTGGTAATGGAATCATGGAGTTCAAGCATTAGCATTAGCCGACATTAGCTAGCTACACTTACACTTGTAAACTGCATGTGCAGTGAGAGAATGGAAAGCTTGACAGGTGTAGGAATAGTAACTAAGGAGGACGAGGATTAGCAAAGGGTCAGTTGATTCATATTTATTCACTGATTGACATGTATTGGAACAATAAACAATACAGTAGAGTAAATTAAGAAATTAAAAAGACTAAATAAATCAATGGAGCTTCATTAAATATGCATTGAGCGCATTTCTTTTGGGATTTGTAATTGTACTTCATTTTTGGATCGATTTTACATCCTTATTGTTATCAGTTGCAAGTTTATTATGCACAGCGAGATGCAGATTAATGCAGACTAATACAACAGTCCTGAAAAATGACAGACTGCAGGCTCTATTCAGGGCTGAAAAAGTACTTCATCTGCATGTTTTCAGGGAAAAAAACATTTAATCTGTTTCAGGTAATATTCCCCAAGGTCAGACTTGATCCTCGATCACAGACAAGGCAGTGAAGGACAGTGCTGCTCATCTATCATGTCTCCCAGTGAAAGTAAACATGATTATTGGGTTACTGAATAAAGAACGCAGTGATTTAAATAACATTTCTAAAATTGGTTTGTTATGCTACCACTACTATGGAAAGCACACTAACCAATTTCATGATACTTTGTCATGAGTTAGACTGATACAAATGAATAAAAGCAGGAAATGGCATTTTCTGTTTAGGTAGAGAACCCCCAATTTCATAGTGTCCCCCCAACCAAACCTACACCTCATCCATTTGTGCATGCAGGTTTTCATTTCACCTTCACACAAAGGATTTAGAGGATCTGAATGAGGTTCACAAAATTTCCAGTTGTGACTCAAAGCCAGAACAAATTTCCTCATTTTGTTCCTGTTGCTCGTCATTGTAATTTGAAGCTATAAAAGAAGGACGTTTGCCTAGCGTGAGCGCTGTAAAATCATTGGAACATGTTTCAACTGCATTAAAGTGTGCCATTTTTAAGTGCCTTTAATTCCAGACATATCAAAGCTGAGAATAAAGTTCAGAAGATAAACTGTCTCGTAGGAGCCTCTACTACTCTGGTGGTCTGCTGTGGGAAAGTCCACACAGTAAGTTGTGATCATTTGTAATCTTAAAAATACCAGATGTGTTACCTGGTGATCCTGCGAGCCTCCATGAAGCTGGGCGAATCTCTTCTTCTTTTGCGGATGGGTGAGTAGCTGCGTGAGCGGCGGCGGGCTCGGCTGTCGGTGTCAGAGCGGTTCGGGCTCTCCCTCTCTCTGCGTGACGCACAGATATCGATCAGCAGAGCGGCGGAGCACGTGACATTAAAAAACGAACAAGCTAGAAGCTGGGAGAAAAGTGTGCCGGGGAGGGCGAGGGTTCACCTGGAGTTGTTCTGTCTGTTGTGTGGGGACTTGGCCTTGCTGGGGCCTCTGTCTCTGGAGGCGGAGCGTGAGGATGAACGCCCGCTGCTCCAGGAGCTGCTGCGCTGTCGGAGGTTGGGTTTGCCCCGGGACTCCTCTTTCTTCCTGCCCGACGTGTGTGAGTGGCGTCCCGGAGATGCCGACGGGCTCCGGTGGTGTGCCTGACCCCGACTAGAGCAGTGGTGGCGCTTGGAAGAGTGGCCGCCCTTTGTCCTGAGGTAAGCGGGGATATAATACAGCAAATGTCAAGTGATTCTCTCAGTGGCAACGCTAAGGTGGAAAGTCCCAGCAGTGATAAGGATCTGAAAGGCTGCATGAAATCCCACAGTGAGACAAATAGAGGACTTTGCCTACTTTCTCTGGTGGCGAGAGTTCCTCCCTCTGTGAGTGTGGTTGTGCTGGGAGTGGGCCGAGTCGCTGCTGTGCGCAGGGGAGTGGGAGCTCTTATTCTGGCCTCTCTGGCTCCCTCTCCTCCCTGACGTCTGGCCTACGGAGCTCCCTACAGCCGCGTTCCTGCCGTCCACACTCCCAGCCTCTCCTGCTGCGCACATCTGTCCCGTTTGGCTCCTGCTGGGGGCGCTGTGGAGCTTGTGCTCTCTCAGCAGAGTGGACTGGAGGCTTGCAGAGCTAGCAGTCAGCAGATGGAGCTTCTGTAGAGAAATGATGACCAACAAAGGAAAAAAAAAAGAAACAAAAAGAAAAAGGAAAGAAAAGAGCGTTAGAGTGTTTTCAGGCTGGTGATTGAGTGCTACGGTGTACTTGCCAAAAGAAGGTAAACATCTAAAAGAAAAAGATCTAGGTTTTCTCCATATGGCTTATAGATAGTCCTCTATGGTGCAGCGCATGCAATACTTGGCATGCAAAACCATAATGAGTTGAAGAAATCATAATCGCAAAAACAAACAAAAATAACTAGGAGGAAGAGGAAGAGAGGGAAAAGAAATCAAACAAAACTGTGAACCAAATAAGTTTAAGAGCAGAGGCAGAAAGTACAGAGCTACAGATTTTGTAGAGTAGAAAAAGAGGACTTCTTCAGTTTTTTTTGTAATGGTTAAAAAAATGAAACAAAACAGAAAGAGAAGACAACTTGACGGAACATCACAGAAATGGAAGGAACAAAATAAAGATCACAATTATTGAATCAATCGAATCAGAAAACAAATCGTCTGCTACTCAATTTTCTCTTTCTGGATTTTTTTTTTCCTGAAGACAATTGCTGAGATGTGAACAGCGACCCATTTTCTTTGTTTTTTTAATGGTTACTCTTGTTTAACTCCCTTCTGGTTAACATCCACTTACCAATAAAGTGGTATTCCCTCCTTTAGTAGGTAAGGTATGAAGAAAAGGGAAAAGTGGGGCAACATAAGTGCATCATTAGATTCACAAAATGCAAGAGAAAAAGACACAAAACCCTTCCCTGCCAGTGACTCATGAGACAATGCATGGAAATCAATGGAAAAGAACTCAAAAGCAAAGAGGAAAACCACAATGTGCAGGGAATCCCTCACACAGAGAGTAAATCCTCTGGGCCCAGTCACCTTCCTAAACATCAGAGAGCGACTGGCTGGCGAGAGTTCAACGTATTTTCTTTACCATTTTTCTCTCCACGTTGTATCTACCACAGGGCAGCTGTTATTTTACTGCCTGACACCTTCGCAGGCTAGCTACTTTAGCTTCTTCTGGTTACAATCACTTTGTGCTCATGGGCTCCTTGATGCAACACACCTGTAGTTATCACAATAGCCAACTTCTCTGCTCATGTACTTCTTGGGAGTTGTTGCTACATTTCATAACAGCGAGTGTTATTACTGGGACTGATTTGGATTCAACCACATTTTACAGCCATATTTTTGGGGGGTTGACTGATAAGATTTAAAGGGAAAAAGCTACTTTTAGAGTCATGACTAGACTCAATTACCTTGAAGCTAGCAGTTTTGGAAATGACCACCGTCCTGAAGGATACGGCTGGCAATATTCTGTGTTTTACTTATTGTCAATAAATTCCACAAAAAGACCAAAACCAACAATGACTTAGTCCACGATATCTCATTTTATTCCTCTGGGCCACGGAGCTCTGTTGTTGTAAAGAAATGTTACAGACAGTCACATGGGTTGTCCTGGTGCTGTAAATACTCACCAGAGCACCAAATGTGTATTAATCCACCGCTGAAAATAATCCCCAACAAATGCACTATTTTCTCCTGTTTAAGTGATAATATTACTGTGTCTTACCACTTACTGTGTCTGGTTGGTCTGCCAGTCAGCTGGTCTGCTTTAGGTCCAGACTGTAATAGCTCAACATTGTGCAGACATTGATGGTCCTCAGAAGATGTACCTACTTACTTTGGGGGTCTAGCACCATGATCAGGTCTAAATGTGTTTTGTCCATTACTTTGGTTTATGATCAAATAAATAATATATATATATATATATATACATATACATATATATACATATATATATATATATAATAAATAATAAATTCCCATCAGCCTCAGCTGTACTTTGTTTTAAGTGCTAATTAGCAAATGCATATTGACAGACTAGTACTCTGTTAGTTTAGGTCTTTTCAAGGGATTTGTTCATGGTAAGAAAAACACAGAGTAATGTCAGCCTTTTCCTATGAACTCTGTTTGGTAGAGGGTGAGTTGAAATATATTCCAAACCTCTATTTTAAGCATTCACAAAAATAGAGCTTGGGGAAGTGATTCAACAGGAGTTGGAGGCTGAAACTTGTGATGCACAATTATGCACTGCTCATTGTAAACAGGTCCTAAAAAGAGGGTAAATCTCCAAGAGGCATTTTGTATGAAACCAAATACAGCTGGCTCTTCCGCATTCATTATCGTGTGCTGTCTGAACTGCTTCGTAATCTAAGATGCAACAAAAGCACCGACTGGTCCTTGCAGAAAGAAGAGCTGTTCTCCACTAGAGAGGAGACAGCTAAGCGGTATAATAAGAAAACACACAACCACTGGTGTTTATGACAGTTGTTAGAAACAGTCGTGGAAATCAATATGGTGAAAATCATAAGACGGATGTACTAATTCACCAACAAACAGAGATGCTGGACAAACAGGAATGCATTCTACCAAAACAGAAAGAAAACAAAAGAAGAGAAAGAAATGGACCTGGAAGATAGAGCGGGATATTGGACTTCAGGATGAAGTTAAGGAGGAAAGAGAAAAACCAGAGCTCTACGTAATCCAATCTTTTAAGAGTCAAATCATAATTGATGAAGTTAGATAAATTTGGTTAAAGACCATTGGTAAATAACAGAGAGAGAGAGAGAGAGAGAGAGAGAGAGAGAGAGAGAAACATTGACGTCACTCAGGCTAGGGTGCTTGTCACATTCTCATCTGCATAAAGATCACGTGCGTAGGCAAAGCATTACCTACCTTCCATTTCAATCAGTGACACGTATGCAATATCAACAAAAAAAAGGAAAGAAAGAAAAAAGAAAAAAGGAGAAAGGAATGTTCTCCGCAGCGAAATGGGAAAAAGACAATGACCTCTTTTAGTATCAAAGCTACATATTTTGTCCAGAGACTAAGGAGAAATAAACAAACCAAAAAGCAAAAAGAAAGTAGAGGGGAGAAAATAAAAAAAAATCCATATGGAATTCAAATTAAACTAAAATTAGAAACAAAGGATGAGTCTAGAAACTACATGATTTGCTTTGTCTTTTTCGCTTGTACAAATGCAGCCATATTTGTATCAAAAAGGGAGGGGGGGGGGGTAGAGGTAAACGGATAGAGTTAATTGTCATATTAGTGGACATCCATGTAGAGTAGAGTAGCTAGAAGGATGGGAGGGGGAGGAGGGGGAGAAGAGGAGGAGGGCATGCAGAGCTGGCAGATGTGAGAGATATGTGGGAAGAAAAATGCCAGGACGACAAGAGTGAGACGTGAGTCACACATGACACAGATGAACAGGTAGGAGGAGAGGTGGGGGAGGGGTGCGTGGGGGTAGTAGAGTGTTGGAGGGGGGCAGTCACCGCTAAGATGGACAACTAGAGAGTCAGCACATTTGAAAGGGACCCCAGTCACATTTTGGCCTGGGTCTTCTTCAGTAGCAGCGCCTCTCTACTCTGCACTTTGGACGTCGGCCCAGCTTCCTTCCAGGCAATCTTTTTTATTTATTCATCACTCTGAACACAGGTACGCTGAGAGAGAGCCTGAGGAGCTTTGTCAAATCTGCTGTTTAAACTGACAACAGGGAGCTTGCATTCAAAATGGCTTGGGTCCCTTTAAAAACACAGTCATGTTAATAAATGTGTGAGTTGTTTTCAAGAGTCCATGTACGTGTGTTTGAAGTGTTTGAAGACAGCCATTAATAATGAGCAAGAGGACGACTAGTCCCGTTTGGGACTGTCTCCTTCACTGTGTAGGAGACAGTCCTGGATGAATCCCACTGGAGCAGCTGTTTGTTCATTCTTGGAGATGGACAAGTTCAGCATGGGTATTTGCAAAATTAGCCTGATAGCTTTATCCTTGAAGCCTTCTCTCTCAAAAATGCGGCTGTATGTCTCCACTAACAAGTTGCGCTTTACAGCCATGTCTGTCCACACTCATATAATATACAGTACACAGTGAGGAATTTAATAAAATGTAAGCATATTTTTTGGCTAAACAGACGTTTACCCGGCAGCACAGAAGACCTCTACAATCAGCACAGTTTCAATGTGGACGCCCGAGATTAGTGTCACCAATTCAGTATCTGACTAAATGTGAAATATGGTCACAATCTTCCTTCTGTTCTGAGTGATGGTGCCGAATAAGGGCCAGAAAAGTGTTTTTGCAGGACATTATGATGTCACAATGAAGTTAACCTTTGACCTTCTGGATGTTAGACGTCATCACGTCTTCATTTTGTCTTATTAGACATTTGTGGGGTCAAAATTAGCTTATGAGTTCTTGAGTAAGGCAACATGTTTTGTGACACTGACATTTGATCGTTGACCACTAAAATCTAATCAGTTCGTCCTTGGGTGTGGACGTTAGTGCTGAATTTGAGAAAAATTCAATTAAGGCATTACTGGGATATCGCTTTCACAAGAATGGGATGGACGGACGGACAACAATAAATCCGCAGCTATCACCAGCGTGGGGGCATTAAAACAAAACCAGATATTAGAAAACAATGCCGATCAGCTTGTTCAAGAAAGCTTGTGAGTTTGGTGTATTCTGTGATTTATTCTGAGGCCCCAAGATGTGATGGACTCATTATTGCCCCCTGTGGTTGGAGAGTAGTAAATACCCCGCACACGACCTGCAAGGGAAGGGTCACAAGTTAGCACCACCCTACTGAGCTAACAAGTACGTTTACAGCTGTACTATGGGTTTTGTTTTATCAAGTAACTTAGAGAAGACATCCTTCATTGTTTTCAAAAGCTGGTTAACTAGAGGTAATGCTTGCATGGCTGTTCTTAATTGTCTTTCCCTGTCTTTTGCTGTACAGTTGTACTAACGCCTACTGACGCTGTCTCCTTTGGTCACGTGATCCTCGCAGGTCATAGTGGTCTGTTGAGTCTCCCATAACCAGCCACTGTAACAGCGGTGGATGAGAACTGCAGTTGCAGTGGGTGCACTTTATGCTTTAATGAAGTCATTTTTCAGAGAAGGCTTCAAGGGGAGAGACTAACTCGTTGGCCTGGCAAATGCACGTCTGCTTAACTTCTCCAACTCTGATAAAGAGCAGAGCACAGCTGTTCCCCCGAGCTCCTCTAGCATCCAGAACTGTCTCCCACACAGTGGATGAGACGGATCCAAACGGGGCTAGAGGACGACTACAGGAACACAAACTGAGATGATAGATAGACAACCAGAGCTGCTATACAGAACATTTGCTAAACCACACAACTGCTGCAGTAAAATCAAACTTCAGCTGCATCCAGGATCTGTCACACATAACCATCTTCCTGTGCAAAGATTTCAGTTGGGGGATTATCATAAAACAAATATTGTGGCTTTTGGTGGAGATGAACAAGAGATGCAACATCACCTTGTACTACAAAGATGCTGCTTAAAAAGTGAGCCAATTAAATGCTCCTCTTTCACTACATCCCAACTGGATGGCTCAAAAGTACATGATCAAACAGACCTCCCTGCCATTCCCCACTGGCCTGAACAGATGGAGTAGAAACAAACGTCAGGGACAGAAGAGATACTGCCACCTAGGGGCAACATGCACATCGACGTGGTAAAGTAAAGCAGTAGAGAGGAGCATGTGTTTAACTCCTGGCTTGGCAGGAGCTGACTGGACGCCTGGAGGAGAAGAGGATCTATCACTGAGCAGAGCATGTGCTTGAGAAGAAAGACAACTGTATTGACAAGAAGAAACTATTACACATACCCAGTTAACCTACTTGGTCCAGTTCCAAAGCATTTGTGTGCTTTTTATATAAACGAGACAGAAAGATTTTGGCATTTATTCATGGGTAAACACCACTTAAATTGATAAGGAAAAAAAAAGAAACAGTAATGAATGAAATAAGCAGAGAGAGAGAGGGAGAAAGAGACCAGATAAGACCTCAGAGACACATGCAAGCTGGAGTGGAAAATAGAAGACATCAGTACTCTGGGGTGAGTGTTCACAGGGTGTTTGCAGCCCATTTAGATGCGTATTCATCAGAAGAAGTTTATTTCACAAGTCTTTTGTCTTATTCCAACATAATGACTGTCATTCTAACATAGCTCTGATGATCAATTTACAGAGCGGCAGAGCAAGGTTGTTCCCATTATGGCAGAAAGTGATTTAAAACTCATCACAGTGTCTTTTAGGTAATCAGGGACTAACAGAGGTGGTTAGTTTCAAAGGAGCCAAAAAACAAAAGGAAGAGTTCCAGATTGAACCAGTGGAGAGGAGTATATATGTGATTTATAACACTTCAGGCTTTGGGAGCATGTTGTAGACAGCATGTGTCCTTACTAAAAAGCGTCCACCATGTGACATGATGTGCATTCAGCTGAGGCACAGCACAGTTTCAGGACACAGCTCATTCTGTGGAAGATATAAAACGTCTAGCACAAAATGCTTAAAGAAAAACAAGTCAAACAAAGAAATAAAGTGAAAGACGCGAGTGCAGCAATGTCTTAAAAGGAGGTGTGTGTTCGGATTTCAGCATAAAACTTTGTTTACGTTTCCAAAGAGTGTTGTTGAGGTGTGATTTATTAATTCAAGCTTCATCCTCCTCAACTTACGTAACATCACAGACGAGGGGAGTGTGTGCGGAGGTCAGTCGTTCTCTACGGCTCCAAATTTCCCCTCTCATAATTTACCACGCATTACAGAAGCTTCTCACATGTTTTTCACTGAATCATGACACAGTTAACTGGTAAAAAGGAAACACACAGAGCATACAGCTGTGTGTATTGTATTTCAGTTTATTTCTTTGTTAGGTTTGTTTTTTTAGCGTTTAGCATTTTCAATCTTCCACACAGCCTGGCGCAAACAGCTGATATGGAGAGCTGCACCTTGTCCACAGCCATATTGTGTTACCGTTCATTTTGGCATGCTTGGGTCAAGACTTTCCATTAAGTAATTGGATTAGTCAGCTCAAGGAGGAATCACAGATTGTTATGACATTAAAGCACAATTAGTCGTCTGATCATGACTCCTGACTCAACACTGGCTAATTGAGACTTTATCTCATACCTCATCACAGACACGTTTTTCTTTGATATGTCTTCATGGACGTTGACCTTTGGGGGGGGGGGGGGGGGGGGGGGGGGCAAATGTTTGAAGTAGTCAGACCTGTTCCTGGCTCAACTTTAGCTTTTCTTACATCTCATCAGGCACCCGCTCGGAAGGAACGACACATCTTTTTGCTCATTCATTTGGAAACACTGTGGCTCGTGTTTCCATTCAAGGTGTGGTATGCTAATGTCGCGCTTCGACTCAGAGGGTGTGTGCTGAACAGAAGCGCTAGAACCTCACTTGCCTTTGCTCCCTCCCTCTGTTACCGGCAAACAACAAGGACAAACAAAAAAATCAAGATGGCAGAGGAGTCAAAGAGAGCCAGAAACAAAGCAGCAGGAGCGTCAAGGTTTACACAGGAGCGTCTTTTACACGTCAGAAATAATATTAATGATAACTGGGCTACAACCTAGGAATAACTGATAAAAGAACAAAAAAAATCTTTCAGTATCAAAGGGGATGAGAATTCATGTCAACCAACACAAAAGAGCAAGATAAAACTCATTTGTAGAGACTGTGGTAGATACCGTTGGAGTGGGTGGGGTAGGGGTGGGGGTTTGGGAGCAAAATAGAGGAGATTACATACATCGTGCCCTTTCTCGCCCTCGGCGTGGATGAGTCTGCCGGCCTTGCCGTTGCGGCTTCGCTGGGTGTGGTCCCCGTTGTGCCACGCTGAGGGGGTGTTGGGGCCCGGGGACAGCGGGGTGCCGGATGCTTTTTGTCCGTCCATCTTGTGCTTGGAGTTCAGTCTGGAGGAGCAGAGGCACAGAGCGACACGCGAGGTAAAGCACAGCCACCTGGGGAAGACCTGGACTCCGAAGAAAGATGAAAGCTAAAATTCTTTTTATTTGACTTAAACTACTCTTGAATTAAAGAGAGCTCCAGCGGCCCTCAGGTTGGTTAAGAGCAGATATATAGATGACTACAGAGACGGAGGCGAACACACACTTTCTGGAGTGATTGTACAAAATAACATTTCTTATGATGAATACAGTGAATCTGAATCAATATGTATAATTCAGAATAGGGTGGTGCCAGTCTACTATTTGCATCTGAGAGAATGTTACACCACTTTTTTGCATTCACCAGAGGTGCAAAGAAGATTAATAAAGCTGCACTGATTTTGTTTGCAATCACTCTCCGCTCACCTTCCGTCAATGTGTGTTCTGCATTTGTGATGTATCTCATCCGCCAGCTGCAGAATTTATTTCCTGCTGCAGGTTACTTTTCCTTTATGTTTCCATTCCAACCAACTTCCTATTATTTCAACACTATTTTTGTATTTATTCTGTGTATAATATATGGTGTTGTTTCACTTTTTAATCGTTTAATCGTTTAAAAAAATATATGAACAAAGGGGCAAAGCTGGTAAATCCTTGTCTTTGATTGGCTATTCCTGCTCAGAGCATGCTTGTAATGTATAATGTGATCACCTGAGAGTTGCTCTCAAATGTATGTGCCATTTGAAGCCTGATAAATGTCCTCAAGTGATGTCAACGGAGTCATCGAGCGTCGAGACTGAAGACTACATGTTTGAAAATGAGAAAAATCTGGGGGTGTGTAGTTAGAAAGAAGAGCGCTACGCAGACCTCTGTAGACCGCTTCCCATCTCTGCTTGAGGGATGCTCAGGGCTACATTAGTTGTTCCTAACATAACTTACCCAAATCTATGCAGTCGAGCACGAGCAGCATTGTGGGTAGGTATTGTAGGGGCCAGGTTTTGATACAGAAGGAGGATATGTGGAATAAAAAATATGATATCTCTGATTCTGCTGCATCAAGTTTGATCCTTTCTGAACTTACGCTCTCCTGTAGGCTGTAAGTTGCTTGATATGGATTCTTAAGTGTAATTATTTGAAGTTTGATATATATATAGGCCTGGAAACTCTAGTTAAATGTAATATATCACAATCCATAATTCCTGATGAAACTATCATTCTGCTCTGTCATTTTGCACCTTGCACAGGAGAGTAGAAATCTTAGTAATTGGCCCCTTATACTCTTATTTGACCTAAAAATCTAAATGTCTGATGCCGTTTAACATGTCAAAACACATAGCGAATTCAAAAGAAAAATGAGTTACATAAAATGACTAACAGTGCTACCAACAGCAAATATTTTCCTCATCACACTCAAAATGAGTGCAGAGTGAGATATCACAGCCACTTAAATGGGGTTATTAGAAGACAAGGCGAGGAGCCCCATTTGTATCCTAATCTATCCCCTGAGGACTGAGACTAAATGAGAGAGAGAGACTGACAGTCGCCAGGGCAACTGCTCGACAGTCAGCAGACAACATCAGTGCGTGAGTGTGGGTGTGTTTGTGTGTGTGTGTGTGTGTGCGTTGATGAGGCTACCTGGCAGGAGATTTGGAGGTGCTCCGAGTGGAGGACAGGGAGGCGCTACGGGAGCTACAGCAGCTGCCTTGACGCTGTGAACTCCTGCTGGGGGTCTCACCGGGGGACCTGACGGGGGACAACAAATGGACGAACACACACCACGCACATGCATACATATACACACATGAAGCCATGTGTATGTACGCATACATCAAGGGGACACACATGCCACAGCAAGCTCAGTGCTCTATCTCATCATATGTAAAACAGTTCATGCACTGTCAATATATATTCTAATCAAGACAGGGTGCAATGCTGTTCAGAAGATACACTCTGTGATTTACAGTCATTTACATTCTCTATGAGTCTGAGAGTGAGATAATGGGTGTGAAATGCCAATATAAATTTATGAGGGACTGAACGTGATTTCAATTGTACCCACTGCTGAGGACTGAGACTAGTGTTATTAGTGCTATTTTTTTTACTGTGTGCAGAGGACAAATTGTGCTTCACTTATTCTTACACATGCATACTTTATATGTACATGAAATTGTCCTGATAGTGACCGTGACACGGTTTTCTAAGCAGACATGTAGATTTTTCTGTCAGCTTAACATTATACATGTAAACAATATTAGAGTGATTCTACGTGTGTCTCACCTCTTTTTCTGTTTGTTCTTGTCTTTGTGTTTGTTCTTTGGGCTGCCCGATCTGAAACACACGTCATACGTAAGATAATGAAGCTGTGAACATTAAAGCGTGTAAACAGGGGACTCAGTGTAACACTCACCCATATGGATTGCATTGTCTTTTGAACAAACAGTAATAAATAGGCAGGAATGACAATAACGTTACACACACTTTACACAAGAAAACTCATTTGCAGCCTCATTTGCAGTGCTTGATGCACGCTGTCATAAACAGTGTTATGATGGACTGGTTTCACACACACCTGTATCTCCTCTTTTTCCTGGAGCCAGACGCAGATCTATACAGATAAAAACACCACAATCATTATACTGATGACAGTTACATGACATCCACTGAATAATTCATATAGATTATGCTACAACTGTGGACCAGCAGCCTTCCAAGTAGCCCGTTTACTGACTGATCCTGGTCAACTCTTCCAGATTTACCTTTTTTTCTCAGAAAAAGTGTTTTTAACATCAGTCCATGTTCCAGATCTGAGGTGGTTCTGGGAGCTACTAAACCTGCTTCTTAAAATAAATTCTAGGACATTAGAGGTAGTATTTTGGAAAAATGCTGGAGGCTGAACCTAAAATCTAATCGGTGCCGCCATCAGTTGGTGAGTCACATGTGTTTATGTCCTTTTTTGATATATTCATATTCACCTGCAAAGAATATTGAAACTACATAAAGTCCTTGAATGTGTCCTGCAGTTGAAATTAATTTAGCAGCAACGTATTTAACTGACACATTTAACACAATGTCTGTACATTTGATAAAAATGCAGTATATGAATGATAGCAGCTTTCTTAATATGACAGACGCTGACACAGGAGGCAGTGTCAGGCTACAGTTACCACACTATAAACATGTTCAAGTAGTTGTGAACAGCAGGAGGATCACATGTTTTCATGTGCCAAATCCTAAATGGAATATCACATTGATGTGCATGTGAGCTCCCTCCTTGCTAACCAATCTCAATCATGTGCATACATCCATACGTGCAGAGATGTCCCCGGGGAGCTTTTCAGTTGGTATTCTACAGGTGCTGAATGTCACGCTTATTTTTTTTTTTTTAATTTCTGGGTGTAGAAGATGCTTCGACCTGCGACAAAGCAGGAATCATAAACCGAGATTCAGTTTCCCTTCGAGCACATATTTGGATATACAGCTCTGATGGGTAGGCTGGCCGTTCCCCAGTCCTCAGCATTCAACTGACACATCACCTCCATATCACTTTCACCCTCATTGCAGTTTCCATGGTGATTAGTCAGGCCTGTCGGCGAGAGCTATTTTCCTGAAGAGCCCTACATCTCCTCCACTGTTTTACACACCTACAGCACGCGGTGGAGGGGGAGGGAGTGCCAGCACAAAGTGTGTTGATTCTCTGAAAGGGGAGTAATAAAGCTGTCACAGTAATGTATGTGGCTGATATGTGACTCAGAGCTGTGGCCCCAGCAGCAGCCCATATTTCCCCACTGGAGGGAATCAGATGGGGACTACTGTACATGAGGAGCTCATTATTCTTCTCTTCTCTAACACACTCTGGTCACAGCTAAATCCATCACCCAACCTTCTACTACAGGGACAGGGGTTGTAGATGTGCGACATATGGGCATGTTATTTTAAAGCTGTATATTAAAAAACAAGCAGCGGTATGAAATATTTCAGCAGGACAGCATCAAAGTAATCTCCCCCTCCCTGACTAATGTGCACCTTAAAAAGGAGACTAGCATCAAGGGAGGCTGGCCTCTCTGGGGAAGAACCCTGCATGCTACCCCCCCTGCCTCATTTATACATTATTCATATATCAACAGTACCTGCAATGCAGAGCAGCTTTGGAGGGAGGTGTGGGGGTGAGGAGAGAGGACGAGGGGGACTCGGATGTGTGTGGATGGATGAGAGGTGGGAAACAAGAGCGGGGCGGTGCAGCGATGCTCAGCTACTTGGTGAGAGGCTCATTTTTCTTGTGTTGTGCGCCCCCATACAGGCTGGGTTATCAGAGCAACACATTTAGCCCCGTCCCCCCCAAGTCAGGCGCAGAGCGAGAGAAATGGGAGGAGGAGGAGGAGGAGGAGGAGGAGGAGGGCACTCTGCAATTGCTTATTGTCGTTATATCCCAAGGCATTGCATGAGCATTTGTTGATGATCTCTTGTTCCACCTTTCCTTCATCAATTCTCTTTCTTCCTGTCTTACTTCTTTTCCTCCTTCTCATCTTGTCTTTTTTCCATTCAATCTTCGCTTCCTTGAATCCTGCCTTTCTTCCTTTTGTTCATCCATTCTCTTTCTTCCATTTCTGTTTCCTCCCATCTTTCTCCCTTACTTCTTCCCTTTCTTTTCATCCTGTCTTTGCTTCCTTTCTTCCTCTCCTCCTTGAATTCCGTCTCTCTTCTTTACATCCTTCCATTCCTTTTTCTTCTCATCTTCACATTTTCTTCCCTTTTCTTCTCATCTTTCTTCCTCCCTGTCTCTCCCCATTTCTATCTACTCTTGCTTGAATCATGTCTTCCTTTCCTTCCTTCTCCTTCCTGTCTCCTCTCCTTTCTTTTTTCTCTCCTCCTGACCTCTCCTCGTCTTTCTTTCACGTCTGTCGCTGTGAGAGCAACTGTTGACGAACCCTTGAACAGCCACGGTTTCTTTCTTGTGTTGGCATGCCTCTGATGACACTCACACACAGTATGTACACACTCACCTGTCTCGCTTGTGTTTCTTCCCACTCTTTTTCTTCTTCTCTCTATGAGTGGGTGAGGAGCTGCCAAACCTATTGATGGAGAGAAGGGAAACATTTGCATGCCATGACTGCAAAATGAGCTTCGGATTGCTTAAATTCTGGCCTTCACTCATCATTGTGTTGCCTTACATTACACTTCAGAGGCATCATCGTTAGCACAGGTGTCATCCTATCACAGCTCTCACCACCTCTTTGTCCCCAGTTCTCTATATCACTCTCCTTTATCTTCTTATTCTTTCTTCTCTTTGGCGTCAATGTAGCTTTTCCCTCTCTCTCAGTCTTTCATTCTCTATTTCTTTTGCTGACCTTGTCAAAAGAAAATGGAAGATGAGACTATGCTTTGCTAATGACTCCCTACAGATTATTTCCCCTTTCCACAATTGCAGTATCTGATCGCTCATTCACAATATTCACGCCAAAATAATTGGAATCCCATTTCACAAAACCACAGTGTAATTATTCTGTCAACGAGGCTAAAAAGAAAAATTGAACCTCTTCATTGTGGAAGCTGTTTCTACTCACCGACTCCTTCGGCGGCCAGATTTCTTCTTCTTCCTTTTCTTTGGACGAGGGGATGGAGAGCTGCTTGATTTCCTCTTCACTCTGAATTGGCCACAGGAAGAGAGATCAAGAGCGAGATCGAGAGTGAGGAAGGCAGAAATGATTTACAAGTGATTGTTATTATCATAATGTTCAGAAGGAATACATTTCTGATTGTAGTTATTTGCTGCTGTGCCAATAAAAAGGCAATAAGTGTCTATTTGCTCTTTTCCTCGATTCATTCTGCCGTAACACACAACATTCATGGACTATGCCTGCCGGTGTATGCTGCTGCTGGCTGGTGGGAGTGTTGCTGGAGGATTTGAAGAGCATTTGTCCTGAGATCAATTTTATGTTTATGGATATTATCGAAGGAAACGCCCAGAGGCGATGTTAAGGATATAATAGGTGGGTGATTTAATTCACCGCTTGAGGGGTAAGAGCTGGTCAACACTTCACCATCAAACAGTATGTGTGTATATGAACGAGTGCGTTACCTGTGGTCACTGTGGTAATCATGGTCATAGTCTCCATCTTCATAGCCAACCAGTTCAGGGTCCTCTCCATACTCATCAGGCTGATAGTGCAGGTGGTTGACCCTAAAAACACAAGAGTCCACGGTCATTAGTGTGGTGAGTGTGTGCATGTGCATGTGCATGTGTGTGTCTTTTCCAATTCTTATATCGATATTTGCCAGTTTAAAAGACTCTAAATCCAATAATAATATATCAGCGGTGTTATTTTTTTAAAGTAAATCCATAACATAGACAAAAAAATTTGATATAGAGCCCTTAGGTTTTTTTTCTTTTTTTAAAGAATTGTGACCAAAGTGAAGACTAAGCTGGACATTTCATTAGTTAAAAAATATCAGAATATCATAATATCATAAACCAAAGTATTCAACAAGCTAAAAATCAAACCAGATGATGATGCTAGATAAAAAATTAAGAGATCACCAATTTTCTTGTCATTCATTCTGACTTGAATGTCAGCACCAAATTTCACTGCAATCCATTCAATAGTTGTTGAGATACGTCACTCAAAACCACACCTGCCGGTGGTGCCAGAGGATCATCAAAAGAAGTTGGATTCATCCTCTGGGGACCATGAACATATTTCAGTCTGGTTTAAAGTGGTGGGCTGGCCTCGCCAATCCCTTGAGCAACACTGCTCGCTAAAAATATTCACCCATATTGTAATGTCATACAGAACGTTCCGAACGTATACATCCATCTGGCTTAAAAACGATACTCACACACTAAACTTTTTGTTGACTGTAGCTCTATACTGACATTAGTAATCTTCTCTCACCCCAGCAGTGAGAATATCATCATCTCTCTCACTCGTACAGCTCAGCTTGTGGGATTCATATCTTCCCACTGGTTTCTCACACATAGTGTATTGTATATACAGACAGATGGCAGCAGCCTCCTCCCTAATCCTCCCTGCCCCACTACCCCCTCCCCTCTTATGTGGCCTCCTCTGATCCACCAGATCTGACCTTGCAGGCTCCATGTGGACTAAAGAAAGAGATAAAGAACAAACCATACTGATTATTTTTCTCTTATGCAGTCCTATCTCTCTGACCTTGTCCCATCCCAGTGTTGCTACATCCCCAGCAGGTCATGCTCTGGGCTTTCTGGTACTTTTTAAACAGAGATGTATTAGATTGAAATACATGTAGAGGTTATTTGGATTAGAGTGATGATGACAGAGACATAACCTCAATGACTAACCATGCAGCCTCAATTAATAAGAGAGAGATGAAAACAGGCAGGAGTAATGAGACGAAGTGGGTGAACAGAAGAGACACGGAAAGAAGATGACAAAGCAGAGGAGTGTGCATCTCTAGTAAGGAGCTCAAACACACATGGGGTACACTATAAGAGCACATTTTACATCTGATCAAGAGGGGAAGTGCAAAAAAAAAGACAAACTAAGTGGTGTAAAATGTCTGGAAGGAGAGTGTGTAATGGATCTGCTCAGGGTACAGGCCTGATGGTTAGTTAGGAAGAGATGAGGCAACAGAGTCCTTAATTGGCTGAGCACCACTGGGCACGGCAGGGAGGCCAAGTACCAGCAAAACAACCAAACTTCACAATGACAGCTCATTCTGCACACATACATAAGTGTAGGAGCCCAGCACAGACAATACAGCGCTCGCTCTGATGAAGAAACTGAAGAGTTACAAAAATCATGTTAATTCAGACTTGAGCGACAAAAACAACAGTCTCAGAAAACAAATGAAACGGGGAAAGAAGTAAACAACTGTAAGCAGTGTGGGTTGACACAGTTCACATGAGAGGAGGAATTTTAAACTTAACAAAGTCGGGTTAGAAATTGTCGCAGTGAACATACTTGCATACACTGCAAGCTGCACTCGTTTGATACATCTGTTTTAGCTGCATTTAACAAACACCATTTCCCATAATCCCTAGACCTTTGCAGGCTAGATCATACCATGGACAAGTCGAAGGGCCATGGTTAGAGATGAGACCTTTACCTTTACAACACTTGTTGGAATTACATTGAAAATCTCATTTTAGCTGCCAGTCTTCAAGCCTTCTTCCTAACATTAGTGTCCCTGTAGGTCCAGGAATGAATCACACTGCCAAAAAGAACAATGCACAACAAAGGAAACTATCTAGTGGTCGCCATCCTTAGTCATTAGTGATAAATCAACTAATTCCCCATCCTGTCTCTAATCTCTTAATTGAAGCCATGCTCCAATATGCCAGAGACATCTGTCCAGCCTGATCGTGAGCAACACAGCGTCCCTGTTAGGCAGATGAGTGAGTGTCCCTGTGCTTAATGGTGCCCTGGCGAGGAAAGAGACTTCCTAATTCAGCCACTGTCCCTGGGACCTGGCAGTGATGGACTACGGCCAAGGTCCTCCTGAGGGCCGCAGCACAAAGCAGTGCAGCTCATTCATATCTCCCTCAGACAGCCACTTGGCCACTGAAGGCAAGGATATATTTCTATTGCTGCAGAGAGTTATAGTTTGTTATTTTGGGAGGAGGTAGGTAGGTGGAGGTCGGATTGATTACTCCTCAGTGTGAGGGTGGGCGCAAATAAAGCAGCTGCTTTATGGTGGTGATATTAAGATGAAGGATTGGCAAGGCTGGCTTTAAGCTGAGCTGATCAATTCTGTGATCATGGGGAACAACCTTGATGTTCTGGATGCACTCAGATTAGATATCTGCACAACAGTTGAATAGTAGGTCCACTTTTATTGAAATGAAATACATTTCTGTTATTTCTAACGAAGAAACGGCTGCCTCAGGCATTTCAGGTATCGAGTGGCTTTGTGAAGCCCAGGGTCTGCTTCCCCACTGATCCTGCTCTGATCAGACAGTCTCTGAGCGTCAGCCTGAATTGCTCAGGGAAGCTTTACACACTGCATTCCTTCTCTCGCTCTGTGTTCCCATCCATTCTGCAGGAAATCAATGCGGGACATCGGTAAACAGAGTTATGAGCTAGCACATCCATGCTTACTGCTGGCTGTTTATTGCTAGTGTGTGAGTATTAAGCTGCAGCTGAGGGGCCTAGCCTGTCAATAGCAATAGTGCCTGTGGAAAAGATAGCATCTGAATACAATCTCCCAGCTGAGCAGATTCAAACACACTGAAGGTGTGTATTTGAGGTTATGATGGAGCCTCGTATCATTTAGAAAATCTACATTTTTTTGCTTATTACCTTTATTTATATTTACAAATATCTCTATATGCTGGAAGTTGTGTAAGTTATGGATATACAGCAGGATACACAAAGCTAACAGAGATGATACATTTGTATCACCATTAAATTACTTCATCTTACCTTGATTTATTATATTTGCTCTCTTGTTTCCTGTTTCAGTGACTAAGACTGTCAATGTCATATTTCATACTCTGGAAACATGAATATCTGTACAAAAGTTTGTACCAACCCGTCAAGTAGATGTTGAGATTACTAGTGAACGCTTTGACCTGCTGGTGGTGCTACAGGAAATGTAAGAGGATCACCAACGTCATTAAAATTGATCCTCTGGGGAGCACGGACGTCTGTACCAAATTTCATTATCGTTAATGTAATAATTGTTGACACATTTCAGTCTGGACCAAAGCGGTGGACCGGCTGACACTGCCAACCCAAGAGCCATGCCACTAGGATGGCTAAAAAGGACCAAAGGCCCAAAAAAAAAAATAAGACCCTAGTTTGAGAGACACAGAGGGCCGTGACACAGCCTCTCCATTAATGTGAGACCACTAGAACAAACATGCATACTGCTGGCTGTTTAACACGATTAGTTCGGGACATGTGAACTGTTGTGAGGGTCCCCTACCCATCCATGAGGGGACTGTTGATCTGCTTATCGCTGATGGCAGTGAGCACCAGGAGTATCAGTCAGTTAGGGCCTGTAGCACAGTTTTGGTGCGGCGCTAACCCGCGGCTTGATCGAGGCATGCGTCACATCATGCTTCAGATTTAGGCACCTCACATGTAACAGCACTCTGTTGGGCAGAGGGACGAAGATTACTTCAGACAGACGACTGTGGCTGTGTGTGTGTGTGTGTGAGAGAGAGAGAGCCTGGGTGAGTATTGAGTGTGAGGGGGAGTCAGGGGATAACAACCCTGCAAATTACAACCATCTTCAATTTTCCACATCAAGGCCTTTCTGGGGAGGGAAAGCTGCAGAATTTGAGGCAAGCTCTGACATTCCAAATTGACCCGACTCAGAAGTGCCCTTGAGATTGAACTAATGTGAAAAGCAAGACAAACAAAGCTTTCTATATTTTTCTAGTTTACTTTCTCTGCAGCGAAAATGTTTGCTATATTCATCCTAGTGTGCGTAAGTGTCCTCAATAACTCCCTCCCTCTGCCTGCCTCCGCATTTCAGCGCGATCTGGTCCAATGTCAGACACCGGCTGAGGTGCAGAGGAGGGAGAATCATTAGTCTAGTCAGTGAGACAGGAAGCATCAGTGTCATTAGTTCACAGACAGCAGGTCACGCCACCACCACCGCCACCACACTGCCTCTCTCCATCATTCTCGAACTGACTCAGGAGGGCCGCCACGCCTACATCCTGCTGTTGCTGCTTCTCGTGCTTTAGACGGCTGAGGCAGTGGCCTTTGTGAGTGAGTGTGCGTGTCTCGCTGTGATCTGGAAGAAGACACGGTAATCATTTATTCTGATTCCTTTAATCCCATCTATGCACGCCTCAGATGAGATGCTCGCCCTCCCACCTCGCGCTCAAAGCTAGAGCGAGGCTGAACACTAAACAAATTGACAATTATCATGCCAATCTTTGCCTTATTGGCTTCCAGCAGAGTTTAGAATAGGCTTTAAAATGTGGCTGATTATTTTCAGAACATCAGCGTTTAACCATTCCCTGTGTACTCAGAGAGCGGCTTTATCAGTCAGGAGTCAAGGATTTATATTAAAACTTATTGCACTTTCACAATTAGCGTCCATATTCTTTGGAACCGACTGCCTGAAGTCATAACCTCTGAAAATCAATTTCTGCTGGCATTTGATATTTACTGCTGTGTGGTTTTATTAGACTCATTTACTTTAAAGCATTTGTATCAATTTTAATTAGTTCACCATTAAGGATACAAAACTCTTCGGGTTCTCTGATGAATTAGCTGAAAATATGCTTGATGCAGGTGTTATTTTTACTTCGTGATCCTCATGAAGCTTGGTACATTCACTAACACTTCAAACAAACTGTATTCTCATCTGGGCCTCCTCCCATCTATCCCAGCCTTCAGTTTTTAAAGAAAACGTGCAACTCAGTTTAGACTGTTTCCCTTTTTGAAATACAGATAGAGTTAATTCAGAAATTTTGTTGGCATCTTAATTTATAGATATAGACTGGATATATGAGGATTATAAATGACAATTCACAGCCTCTTCCAGTATAAATCCATATATCGGTGATGGAAAGTACATTTACTCACTTTGAGGTACTTGTACTTTACTTGAGTATTTCCATTTTCTGTTTCTTTCTACTTCTCCTCCACAACATCTCAGAGGCAAATGTTGTACTTTTTAGTCCATAGCACTTATTTGTTAAATTATTATGAAGATTCAGATTAATAATACAAATATAATGAACAACTAAATTATGATGGATTAAAGATAAGATAAAACTATTGATTCACAGTGGCCCATAATTACACATAATTACAATATATATTATTCTGAAATGACAAATAACATAAAAAGATAGAGCTTTGCATTGCACCCCAACTGCACACATGATCGACATCTGACCTGATGCACAGTGACTTACACTGGCTGTGTGTGTGAACCCTCTCTGGTGATGACGCCCTCTTTGTCCATCAGCATTTGCCTGAACGTGCTCACTTTCTGTCGAATCTCTTCTTCCGTGTACCTGAGGGTGGACATAAAGACACAACAGTTAGTAGAAGCCAACACAGGCACACATTCATCAGTAATCTGCGAGGAGTGAGCAGATGAACGGCAGCTTTTAATAACAGCACTGAATGCAGCAGGAGCGCTGGCGAAGTTAATTGTTATCTGTCGGAACTGCCAGATGCCCGTGTAGGAACCATGTAGTCCCCTGCTATCGCACAGAGTCCGAACAATGGCAAAGAGCATCCTCTGACCGCGTGCTAAATGAAAATGACACTCAACCGAATGATGAATGTTCTGATGACTCACTGTCAACCTCTCCCGATACCGGCGGGTTTTTTGTTCCGGCCTGGACTGCCTGTCACGTTTTATTCTGCACTCACTGAGTTGAGAGTAACTGTGAGATGGCGTGAGGAGCTTTCAACAAGCTGACAGACAGACTGCTGCAGACCATTGCAGTGACACATGAAATAAATTACTGTCTGAATCACACTGCAGATTTGAAGTCATATTTTCTAATTGAGAAAGTCTTTTTTTTCCATTTCAGGTATATTGTGGTTTGTCAAACTATCAGCTATACTTTCATTTCATTGTGATTTTATTTGGTGTAGTAGATAATAAATGAATCAAACACTCCTAAAATATTTCATGCATACAGCTTTGGGCTACAGTAACAGCCTCTGTCCACAGGCCTGCCACTGTATCCACTGACAGCTCTGCCAGGGACACAAAGTGACTCAACCAGCCTGTATGAACAAGGGAATGAAACAACTTCTGTCCTGTCCAATTCTACAGATTCTCAAAGGACAATGCATGTCCCTGAGCCTGACAGTACACTGCGCACCAAGCTGATCTCCTGGTGTATTCACACCATCTCCACATTCTTCTCTGGCTGTGGTAATGGAATGTAATGAGCTACAGAGGCAGAGAAACATGAAGGGAGAGAAGAGGACGGAGGAGGGAGGGGACAGGGAGAGAATTAATAAAGCTGTGAATATGTGGCCAGGAGCCAGGCATCAGCGAGTTAGACTGACTGGAAGCCGCAGCCTTTAATAATACACTGTAGTGTTCACATTCACTAATTATCCACCACTACAAATGGCCTGTATTCACAGTAAACTGCTATTAAAAAGAACAAATAAAGACTTCATCCTCTCTTTCAGTCTCAACATATCATATTTGCAAATTTTGATAAGATGTGAGATAACACGTGAAATGTGAGCTCCTTGCAATAACCAAAGTACTGCGTACCTGTCTATCACAGCACTGACACTTGGCAACAGCTTCTCTTTGCGTCTCTTAAAGGGACAGTTCAACATTTTGGGGAATATCTGTTCTCTTGCCAAGAGTTTAGATGAGAATATTGATACCACATTCATGTCTGTAAGTGAGATATGAAGCTACAGCAAATAGATGGTTAGCTTGCCTTAGCATAAAGACTGGAAACAGCTCGCTTGGCCCTATAAAATTTGTACTTCTTGCCTATTTATGCAGAAAATACTGGTTGGCAGATATGTTCCCTTCAGACAGAGCCTGCTAGCTGTTCCCCCCTGCTTTCAGTCTTTGCTAACCTAACCAGCTGCTGGCTATAGCTTCATATTTAGCAGACAGACATCAATCCCCTCATTGTTGCCCCAATTACGTGCATTCAAAACTTGCAAATCAGACGTAAAACACACTCTTAACAACTTCAGAACGCGCCTGAGAATCATCACATCTTTAAGTTACCTTCAGCATCAAAGTAATCCAGTGATGGTTGCCTGTACGTCTGCAGGTACATCGCAGAAAGGAACTGCTAATAGTAAATTCAGCATACTTTTAGTGGTGCAGATTTGAAAATTAAAATATAGGCCGGGCTGAAGTTGTAGCCCACAGCTAACTCACTGACTCCAAGGCAATATTATCCTCCAAATTATACTATTTTTTTAACAGACTTTGAAAACCCCTGCTCTAGCATTGAGATTTCTCTTAATTGGAACCAAGGGACCTGACACACATGAAAAACAGCCGCAGACCAAAAATACAGTAAACTGTGTGGCGATGCATGCTTCAGGCAATGCAGTTTATTTACCTGCTTAACAGGCGATAACATCTGATATGTGAGCTCCACTGGCAAAATGTAGAAGTGCAAGGGAACTGTCCACAACTCAGTACTGAAACATAGACTCTCGCTTCTCTTTCCCTCTCCTTGCTGGGGCTCATGACAGGACCAGTTCTACAAACTGGATTGTAAATTAACCAGTGGCTCATTTCAGTGTGGAAATAGGATTAGTCTGAAGAGTGTTTGCCTTTCTCAGATTAAATGCAGCAGCTGATACAGTGTATTCTGGGCAAGGTGCTATCAGCGCATTGACGGTGCGGAGAATGAGATTAGGAGAAGTGTGATGGAGAGCTGAAATAGCTGGAAGATGGCCCAACAGAGAAGCCAGCTGGTGTGACAGCACCATCAGGTCCCACTGTACAGCAATCTCTCAGCCCTGAGGCTGTCAACTCAGCACAATGGAGGCCACAAACACACACTTTATATTCATGGCTTTCCATGCACGGCGCAGGAGCCATCACCATACGTTAGCTGAGGCCCGACAACTCTACATTGGTCCCGGCGTGCTCTCAGCTGTCTGTTGTGGATCGATGAAGGATGCACAAAAGGTAAAATGATGAGAAGGCTCAGAAAGGATACTGGCTGTGAAACTGAATGCACTCTGGCCAAACAGAAACCATGGCTGTAGGGCTTTCTTCTTCACATTGTGCCGATGATGGTTAGGATGTTAGTGCCTGCAGCTATTTCTGTTGATACTCCAGCTAAAGCAAGAAAAGAAGGGTCAGAACGTGTGAAGCTAAAGCCTCTTTTGACATATGACCTGCAGAATCTCCTCTTTCTGCTTCTCTGTCTCCCCTCTCTCTGTCCTCCCGCTGAATTGCTCGATTCTGAGGCTCTGCACGGCTTCGCAGCATGAAGTTGGGTTCTTTTTGATCGGTCTACCTTACTAACCAAAGTCAGGGAGTGCATGCTCAGGAGTGGTGCTGATTCAACACAGAGCGTAGGGTTTACAGGTATGGCCTGGGAGAATCCCCCACAGCAATTGAATGCCTGTAGGAACTTGGTGAATGGTGGGCAGGTACACCCACAGAGATTAAAAAAAAAACGGAGGTCCAAAGGAGTCTAAAGAAAGAAGCCCATGTTTTGAGACTAAAGACTCTTTCTTTCATGAGTTCAAGAGACCTTTTGAGTTGCATTTAAGGGAAGTTGGACAAAAATCCAGGGTGAGCTCTGAATCAATCTGTGTAAATGGCCACATATTGGATGTCTGTCAGAAGCTATTAGGATGAGCACACCGAAACAACAGGTCTGTCCTCTGCACATTTAATTAGCACTTCTTGCAGCTGTAAAGTAGCTGCTTTCTGCCTAACACACCATCTGTTCCACCCTGACACAGTGCAGAGGGGGGGCTGATTGGACCGGTCACTCTCAGTGACACTTCATGGTTGATTTGTGTGTGTGTGTGTGTGTGTGTGTGAGGTGGAATGGTTCAGAGGCCAGAGTTAGCCAAGTGGAGCCAAATGAAAGCCTTTTAGGCCAGGTCCTTTGCCCACAGCATGCACAGTCCCGCTGATTTGGGCAAAGAGAGACAGGGCACATCGATCAGGGCGAGGGGCTCCCCTCTATCCCAGCCATGAGAAATCACCACGATTAAAGATCTTGATTGGAGTAATTAGACAGCTCCGAGCACCCACAGATTCCCCCCATTAACTCACGATGCTGGAAAATGAATAGTTGTGGCCCAGAGACCATCCTTATGTTGATAGTCATCGATTTGATGAGAACGTGCCTACGTGAGGCGTGTGTGGGTGTGTGTTTGTGTGTGCATGTGTGTACTTTTGTGTGTGTGTGTGTGTGTGTGCCAGTGATGTCTCTGTATTTTATGTCTGAAGAGCCTTTTTTCACAAGTCGTCCCCAGGCGCAGCTGTACTCCTATGAAACTCTGCAGCCATCAATCTCGCTGCAAAGAGTACAGAGGCAAAGTGATGCCAATGTAGTTAGTAAGATTGAATGGTGCTGGGAACGCGGGAAGGCAAACCTGAACGCCCCCGCATTTCTATTTCAGGGGCAGATTTAAAACAATGTACCGGGTGCCACAGTGAAATACTTTAACTCTCAAGTGGAGATGATTTCAATTGATGTTCTCTACAATCATAGATTTTCTGGTTAGATAACAAATACTGGACAGAGCAGACAGAGAGTACTACACCTTTGTTTCACTGAAGCTGCTCTTCTCACCTCACCCACAGTTCATCAGTTCAATCAGCCAATGCTGCTCTTCCTGATTGCTCATCTTGTCTAAGACTCCCTGTCACAGCAGTACTTGAAGCTGTTTTGTCTAGCGTGGACCCACTATACTGGCTTGGGAGCCCCCCCAGTGACAATGTATAAAATGGGTCATTCTCCCTGAGATGCTTTCCATCCAATTTTGGGTCTTATAGAACTCAGGCTTAACGTCTTATGATGCAGGCTTAGGCTTGGAGGAAAACCTCCATCAGAGACAGAGGCAGAGATAGTTATTTGCTCTGACCTTGGAGTGTCTGAGAGCAGCTCTCTTAATAAGATCCTAGCTGCTCACTGCTCTTACAATGTGTCGCTGTAGATGTTATTAAAGGAACACCACAGCAGTGGTGGCCAAAATGCAGCAATTTAGCGCCCAACTACTACAATTAACTTCTTTCCTTGTCATCTCAATGTACTGTAGACTGTTCCGTCTTGGAATTAATTTTCTTGTATGCCCTTACACAAATTCAGTTATGCCTCTCTGTGTTATGTTGTCATCTTATTTGCTTGTACCAGGCAACACCTCTCGACTAGACTTTAAAACGAACAGATATGAATTTTTGAATATGCACATGCACATCTAATTTTTCTGCTTGGTGAAGCAGAAGGCGTAATGTCTTGTGCCTCTTATTGAAAAACCTCTTACCATTGGTTGTACAAACAGCTTCATGAATGTATAAGAAGGGCCTCACACACACTTTGTTGTAGGTGGACAACATCATCTTGTTGCCTCTCTGTTGCCAACCTGTGTGGGTGTGTGTGAGTGCATGCATTGCGCAGCTGCTTATATGGGGATCGTGTCTTTAAAGAGAGCCTGCAGATTAGTCTAAGTCGGGCTCTGTGAAGAAGCTCATTATAGAGCTAGAAAAAGGCTCAGACACCACAGGAGTTCCAAATCATGCACAATCATTCTGCCTCAATTAGCATGGAAAAACAATCTTGAAATAGAGTAGCCCTTGAGCTTGAAATCAGTCAGCGGACTATGTAATCATAAGGTAGCTAAACTTGTGTAAAAGTAGACACTAAGGTGTTGAAAAATTCAGTGCATGCGGTGTGATCTGATGGTGCTTCAGTTTTGCATCATTTCCTCAAAGAGCTTCACTAACAGATCATGTCTCAAATGGCCCGATGTCTATATGTAACCTCCAGCATGTCGTGCACTGAGTACTCCGCCGCTGCAGGGCAATGTTCCCTGCAGCGGCGGAGTACTCAGTGCACCAATGAATGGGGGATGCTGCCAGGCCTTGAACAGCTAAATGAACAGACTCTTTTAATTGCTGAGCCCATCTAATTGGCTCCCAGGGTGAGGCCATCACTCACGACAGACTATTTATCCTGGTCTATCTCTGGAGAAGAGCACGGCTGTATTTTGGGGGCTGTGTGTAAAGGGAGGTGGGGAGTGTCTGCCATGCTGGCAGAGTTAGAGAAGGAGGCAGGCATCCAGCCTGCCCCCCAGCCTAATCCTTCACCGAGGCCTCAGTCAGGACGGGGACTCAGGGGTGACGTAGAGTCTGAGCCCGCTGGCTTAAATCCACAGCAGATGAAAACAGACTCCAGCCACCATTTTAATTGTGTCTAATGCCTGGCATTGCTCTCCCTCTCTATCCCTGTGTTTCATCCCCCACTCTATCCCTTAATCCTGCACACATGCACACACTCTCTCATTTAAAGAGGAACATTAGAAATTGGAGAGGCATGGAAAGCTGCGCTCTGCCAAGCTGGCAAATGAGATTCTCCTTTTATTATAGCTTAACAAGATGACTCGAGTCCGTCCAGAGCGCTAACACTCAGCCGAGTGGTCGCCGTCCTTCAAGTGCAACTGTCTGCCAGCCGAGCCCGTGCAGTCTGACGAGTGAGTAGAGCTGGTCAGTGTGGGTGTCTGCTCTTCTTGTATTCTGTCATCATTAGCCAAGCTGCTGCCTGCCGCTACACAGTTCCATTAGACACTGTGACCATTTTACATCACGCTCAAACCAGGAACAGCTACTCCAAGCCAGGAGATGAGTGGATCTTGACAGATGGCCACAACGCACCCCCCTGTTTTTTTTGTTTCTATTGGAGTCCAGCAGTTTCCATTCAGCCACATCAATCGGTCGCAGCTCCACCATTACCCTGCAGCCTTAATGAGGCCCCACCGCCTGACAAACCTGGTCACATTCAGGGAGGGAGAAAAATGAGAGGAAGAAAAGGGAAGTCTAATCCATCTCCAGCCCCCCAACCCCCCCCCCCCCCCCCCCCACCCCGGAGCACTGATTTAATTCATCTCCATCCTCTAAAATGGCACAATCAGCAGTGGGAAAGAGAGGAGAAAACAGAAAGAAAAACCTTGACTTTTTTTGGACTTTGAAAGTCATTGGTCCTGCCACCTCTCCCATCTAGCCAAAAAAATAACTTAACCCCTCACTAATTACCTTGCCTTTTATTCAATTAAACCACCCACTCACATATCAAGGATTAGCAGGCTTTCTATTAATGACGAATGTAATGTGAAATAATGTCACGAGGTATCAGTGGAAAAGTGAATATTCTCCGAAGTGACACAGGATCACACAGCTCGTCATTAATTACGACCTAAGCTAGCCTGGAGTTTGCTGTGGTTGTGTGTGTGTGTGTGAGTTTTTGAGTGTGTGTGAGTGCGCACAGATCAGCCTGAGAGAAGACTTGAGATTGTGGATTAGGGCTGACTGCGGTCACTGCAGTTTTCATGGCCGTGGCGTGAGCACACACTGAGTCCTTCCTAACTTTGTGCTGGAGGACACATATCATGCAAATGAAACACACTATGCTGTGCTCTGTGCTGGCTGTCTCCATGGCAACCTCACTAATAACCATTACTTGAGGATAAGGCCATTAATACAAAGTTCAAGTGTTGGCTGCAAATATGCAACGATGTCACGGATGGGTAGCATAGCATCTGTGACATACACAAGATTGTGAAGCAAAAATGGCTGCGGCTGATGTATGAATCTACATGTATCTCTCTCTATGTTTGAACCCTGGAAATAGTGTGTGTGTGTGTGTGTGTGTGTGGGCATGTATTAATCGTGTTAGGTGTAGGTTACCATTAGGATTAGGGTTAGGGTTAGGCAAGTTTTGGTCAGGGTTAGAGTAAGGCTCCAGGAAATTAATGCAAGTCTATGTAATGTCCCCAGAAATGTTGCCAAGGGGAAGCCTTTATGTCTTTATGACCAAGGTCATCAAGCCGCAACCTAAATACCGTCTCAGGGCTGGGTTATAGGGGCAGACTACTTGTTGTCATATTTGGCAGCCAAGGACACAATCACAGGTTGGCCTAAGAGGGCTTTAACAACTTTATATATTTGCAAAATACTGTGCTGTCTCTGCTGTCACTGGTAACCGTCATGTATGGCAGAAATGCAGCTACTACTATTCTTGAGAACTGCTGTATATTTCGTATTGTGAAGAGCTATGTCCCCTGGTCCATGGCGTGTGTGTGTGCATGTGTGTGTGGCATTTTCATCTGTGAAGCAGAATTTGTGTCATTGCTTTAATTTATGAACGACCCACATAGTGCAACTGTGGTTCTGGGGATTACCAGGATTTGTTGCCCCCACCTGCTCAAACCACATAATTTTCATGTTTAACCAAGCAACACATGCATGAACAGATTCAATTCAAAAGCTTGAATTTAGGTAATAAATACTTTTGTTCTTTTTTTTTCTCAGTTTTTTTAAGGCTGAAATCCCAGCACACTGTAGTTCTTGTCACAAATCACTGGCACTGTTGGACTGGGGACAGGGTAGAATCCCCTGACACACATACAGTAACCAGTCCCTTCTTTTTAACAGCACTGAGGCTCTTCACCACCTCCCTGCTTCACAGGTGCCCAACCAGCATGCAGGAGCTACTAGAACAGTCACAAGGACATGATCCTTCACTGGGTAGCTGATTGTGAACATTGCCAATTATGTTAAATGCGGCTGCTGGCCAAGCAGGAAGCACCCAGGTCTCTGCCAAAATGGTCCCAGTAGAGCCCTTCACTTATTACTGAACAATTCCTTATTCCAGGACACAGTTATCGTCAGGACCAGAGCATCCTTCCACATAACATTAGTTTTATTTCTGGCAGAGTTGTTTCACATCATTCTCTCCACCACAAAATGATCTTCATACGAGGATCTACTTCTTTTAAAGGGAAAGAAAACAGTGAAACTGTTAATATTACTGTCATAATAGATGCCAGCTATCAATGCTGATAATACATTCATCTTGATGCCACCCCATTTCCATACCATGGTGCTAAAAATGGCCATATCAACAAAGCACAGCTGCTATGCACCGCCGCCCCTTATGTTTACTACACTCCTCTGCAGGGGCTTGTTTCTTCCTTTCCAATATTACAACAAAAATGACTTTTGGCAGGCAACAGATTTTGAATGTAATGTTTTGCTGCAGCTTGTGAACTCAGTACCCCTACAGGTGCATACCTGTCAATGTCAAGTTCTCTACTACACAGAGAACGCTTTCATGGCTTGCACTCCAAACAGCTCCACGATAACTGAATTGTTAAGGAAAGATCAGAAACTACTGTTTCAGTGAAAATGGTAATGTCACTTGACATCAAATACCCAGTGCGGCTGGAGTGCTTATTATTCGCTTGTTTAGTTTTTGTGCTTCATACATACTGGGCTTAATGCAAGAACATGGACTTATTCTTATTCAAAAACTCTGTTTGTCTCTTTTCGGCGAGGCTCATGCAACTGTTCGGCTTCATTAACATATCTTTACTGCACAAAGTGCTTGTTTGAACTTGATGAATGCCAACTGTGCATGAGTAGCTGTGCATTTGCAAGATATCATCTTAAGCAAAATCAAACACCACAAATTGCTAGCTACTTGTTTTTGGGCAAGTTTCATTAAAAAAATGACACTTAAAATGAAAAAGACTCACTCTGGAGCTTCAAGTCCCCCTGTCACAAATCAGCAGACAAAAACGTTACAAATGGAGCAGTGGCAGTATTTGTATTAGGGGTCTTACAACAATAAAATCAGTCAAATCAGTGCTGTATCATGGTAAAACTAATACTGAAATACTTTGATGTGATTATAGATGCAAAACAATTCTAAATTTGCAAACCAAGATGATGATGCAGTGAACAGAATTGTGTTTATTGTTTTGTTTGATTTTCTTCATTTGAGTTGATTGTTGTCATCATCAAACTCCAATTTAAATCAAACATTTTTTTTTTCCTGCAGTTTCACTATCATCTATTTGGAGTGAATTTACCTGGAAAAAGTCCAACAATCACTCACTTAGCTCAATTTTTGGTCACTCTTTCCTGAGGGAATTATGTGGCTCATTAGCTGTTAAATGCTCACCAGCGAGTCAACTAACTGTGTCTGTGTGCTGTCTGGTGCTGAGCAGGTAGTGTACAGTGTGCAGGTAGAGGTGAAAGTTGCTGCCTTGTGTGGCCAAAAACACTTACGAGAGCTCTGAGAGTGAACCAAAACAGTAAATTCACAGGCTGGGCAGCTAAACAGTTTGCTAAAACTCACTTTAAAGCTCCATAAAGCCGAGGACTCATTTACATTGTTAGTATGAGAATATTGATTATAGCTGCTTTAAGCATGTGGCCCATTGTATTGTGGTCAATGGTTCTACTTACCCCTGTTCCTCCATCATCTCCTGGAGCTCCATGCATTTGAGCTCTACCCTCCTCTTCCTTTCATGATCCAGAATCTCTCTGTGGGGCTTTTTCACCAGGACAGGCTCTGCTTTGAGCTCCTCGCCCTCCTCTTCAGTACCTGGCTGTCCCTCCTCAGCTTTAGCTTGCAGGGCTGCAGTCGGCGTCGGCCCTCCTGATCCTGCAGCCGTTCCTGCTCCTGCCCCAGGGACCATGGGCTGGGCCATCCCGTTTGCACCATCTTTAGGAGATGGCACCCTTGCCGCATCATACATGATTACTGAACACTGTGGAGACAGATGACGGAGAGAAATTGTTAGTGGTAGACCAGTGGAGTTTATCAGTCTTAGACAGGCTCATTTCATGTAAATTATTTAATGTCCAATTTTTCCAAGAACCCTCATTTGGAAAGATTTATCACTGAATTCAATGCACCGTTAACAGCGATGAGAGTGAATAATTCCTATACATGGCATACATTTATTAAAATATAATCTAAAATTATTGTTCATTTTGAAAACAGTGTAGAGCTCTTTATGGTCACTTAACTCCTGTTTGACAACCACACGCCCAAATTCTGTACAACATATCTGGATGGACAACAAGCCACAAACATTCAGAGACTTGACAATACAGAGGACAAGGTGAGCCGAGATGCGAATACCTCTGGGCAGGCTGCTGCATTTGTGCCTCAACTGAGCAGTACCCTTTGCTAACATTCATACACATCAACGTACTGTGCACTCATGCACAGACACACACTTTGGATCTTGAGTACATGTAGACATGCATTGCCAGTGACAGCGCTGGCAGCAACGTCTGCTCCATGAGTCAACAGCCCAGTATTGCCTAGAGGCAGGGGGGAGAGTGAGAGTTAAATTCCTCTATAAAACGCTCTTATCACTTGGACCAAATTGAAGCTGAAAAAAGGTCATATAGCATACATACAGCATTAGAGCTAAAGGAGGATGACAATGGAAAACACTAAGCAGCTTAAGGGCACAGAGACTGGGAGAAGTCTCAGGCAACAAAACAGGTGCATTTAGTGTTTCAACACTAAATGCACCCTCTGTTTTTGACTTGCTCGACCTTTCTGTTTCTGGCTCGTTTACTGACGAAATGATGAGCTTGTCATTTTTGCGAATGCAAAGTCGTCTGGTACAAGTGCTGCATGGACTGGGCTCTGATTAAGATGGATTGTCCTGTTGAGGCCAGTGTAGAACATGCAGGTCTTCGCGTGCCCACGAGCCTCGGCAGCCCGGCACCGGTCCTCTCCCTGTACGGCTAATGGCTTCATTTTTCACAGAGGAGCCAAGACAGCCCAGTCGAGGCACTTCGTCACTGTCACACACAGAGAAGCGGAGACGAGATGACACTGAGGCTGGGTGGACAAACCTCCAGAACTACAGTCGCATCTCATTCTGACTTATTTCATCAAATTGCTGTGAGTGTTCGAGCAGCTTGTGCCACAAAGGAAGGCGGTCCTCTCCGTTGGAGCGGGTTCTGGGAGTCTTGGCTGGTTAATGGGGATGTGCTTGTTTTTTGAAGTGCTGCGCGCTGGTAAACGAGCCGTGGATTTGTGCGTAGCGACACGGCTCTCGGCTGGTAGAACAGGTGGCAGGACAGCAGGAGGCAACATCGCTGAATGTATTATACAGTAAATCAGCACTTGATATTCCATGACAGCAATCTGTCATCTGCACGCGCTCATCACAAAACAATTCTGTAGAAGATTCTGGGGAGAAAAGCGCTCCCTAGTCCGTTAAAATGGCATTCAGATAGACAGAAGAAACACAAAGCACCTCTGCATGAGACTGGAAGCAAGTCAGTGGATATGACCTTGTTTCCTGCTAATTGAGCAGAAATGTCAGAGCAGGAACAATGGGTGGCTCTTCCTGTTTCCTATCCTCCAGTATGTCTTAATTAGATCAGGCTTGAACTGGACTGCTCAGGTCTGGATTTTTCAGCCAGAGTGGAGGACCATTGCCAGTCTCATCACTGGACATCATGTCTTTGCCAATGGGTCATTCCTTGTAACAAACCCCATAATTTTCACCAGCGAAACTGACCGAACATGAGAAGCTGTTTGCAAATCAGCAGTAACAATCTTAGATTAGATGAAGATATCATCTGAAAATCTGCAGGAAATCAAATGAAAATCTCTACATTGCCAGATGTGGGAGTCAAAAGCAGCAGGACCAAGCTTCAGTCTGTGTTACACCAAGCTGTAAATATCGAGCCATCTCATTACACTCATGCATCATTCCACAGCCATTCCTTTTGTTCCTTGGAGGGGAGAGGAGGGGAGGGGGGATCTGTTCTCTTTCAAGCTAAGACAACAAAATCATTTAATTGTGTAATGAAAAAAAATCAGAGCAGAAAGGGAGAGTTGTCAGTGAGCTGATAAGGCAGCAGAGCACACAGTTAATTGTGTGTGAGTTCTCTACAGGGACTGAAGGTTATCTGGAGTTACTGTATTAATGGTGGCGCCAACCTATTCAGCTATTATTGCGGGGGCCTCTAAGACTGTCTCATTCCAACAAACACTCTTTGTAATTAATCATTATGCTAAGTGAAGTTGTTTAGCCACTAAATGTCACCATCAGTTATTTCAAATCACAGAGAGATAATGTGCACTTGAACATTCAATATTCTGTTTTGGAGCAAAGACACTGATTGGTGTTAGACACAAAAGAGCCATTAGCTCACGTCTTCTCTCCATCGAGTGAAAGGAGATGTTTCCTGTTGTCTGTTCTTTATTGTTGCCCATGGTTTCCTGTGCTGCTTGCTTGATTGGATGCTGCTGCAGAAGAGGCCTCTGCTGTGTCGGCACTGCAGCCAGTCCTCTGCTGACATCACACCATGTACAACAAATCAAGTCTGCAGCTTCAAATAAATACATTATAGTGGATGTGAGGTGCTGGTTGTCACTAAAGCTTGAAGGGCTTCCTTACAAACACCATGGTCTCTCAGTGTCACGGTCGCTGGGTGCCCACTCAGGGCTGATTCATCTGATACAAACAGTATACAGGTCACATACTTAAAGCTCAGTTACTAAGGATAACTTTCACAGTGGCCACGCAATGAAAAAACTCTCAGTCTCATTAGGAATCTAATGTTGCACTGGGGTAATTAGACATAAGAGAGCATAGTGTGATTTAAAACATTTTTTTTCCATGGGTAATTTTATCTAAATATTACATCACTAGTGCTACACTCTGTAGCTCCTCACTCTGTAGCTCGCCTCAATCTGTTGGGATATTTAATTATTTTGCTTGTCTGCCTCTTTGGATGGATGGATAGCAGTTGACTGCCTACGTAATTAGAAGTAAATTTACACAAGGAATTAACTGCAGGAGCCCCCAGATTGGGAGAAATGAGAGCAGAAAGCAGCTCCTAATTATTTGCATAACAGTAGTGGATGGAAACGTATTTTAGTTAGCAGATTTTCTGGAAATTTGGGTAAAATTTGGCCTTCATTTGGATGGAAACTATTGGACAATTAATGCCCTCCTTAGGATATATTAAAGGTGTCTTTTTTGTTTCGTGTTAATTAGCAAATATTAGCATGCTGACATGCTAAATTAAGACGATGGTCATTGGAAACATTATACCTGCTATTCTGTGGCATATTAACCTCAATGTGAGCGTGTTAGGATGCTGATGTTAGCCTTTAGCTGAAAGCACCACTTCGCCTAAGTGCAGCCTCACACAGCCGCCAGAGTTATGGAGAGTCTTCATCTTGTTGCTGTGAGCATAGAAAGTAATGGCAGGCATGAAATGTAGTATTAGTGTCTATAAACCAATTACTACATAAGCATTGCAGCATGGAATCAACACATTAGCACTTCAACATGTCATTACAATCATAGTCAGCTGTATCAGTGAGGGAAGACTTTAGTCATTTGGTATTATTAACTCCTGATTAGCTCCATCAGAGCTGGCTGAAATATGCAGCTTGTTCTTTATATAGTATGTTTTCTCTATTTGGATATATGAACATATTGCAGTTTTCTTACAAGGTAAATCTGCACAGCAGAGTGCTTTCAGTACAGAACATATGTATGGCCATCTGTACATGTGGTCCTGTTAATGTAAAAGCTGCAGATACAGCCTGAGATGTATTACTAGGAGAGAGCCAAGAGACTGTGTACATGCAATTTTCATTCTGCAAGAAATCTTTACAGATATTATATATATATATATATATATATATATATATATATATATATATATATATATATATATATATAAATGAATATTAGGTGTTACAGGTCTTAACTACAGTCTGCACTTGACTGTAAGTGGGGAACTGATTTGTATATCATGCAGCACTGACAGAACATCAACAAGGAAGGTAGAAAGGCCTCTTAAGCTTCTTATTTTGATGCCTAATCGAAGCCTGTTGATAGGTTAAGGCCACTAACACGCGAAGACAACAGCATGCTCCCATTTACTTAGTGGCTTAGAAAATCTTGGGCTTGTTTAAGTGGATTCCATGCCTCCTGCTACAGTGAAGAGAGAAAAGCAACGAGGTGGGACTGGTCTCCTTGGAGCCACCTTCCTCTCTTAAAACTAACTCCCTCTCTGTTTAACCCTTCATCCCTCTCTCATAGCACGCTAGGTCACTCTGTGTTGTGCACAAAGGCCCCTGTGATTGTATCTCGCTCAGCGGTGGCTGCATCTTAACTGTGATTGCAGGGCGGTACGAACAGGGGGCCTGACCTTGACTGAGACTGGAGGAGAGATGCTGAAAAAACAGCCTGGGTGGCTATCAGTAAAAAAAGAAACAAAAATCCCCCTGTCAAAAGAGACATACTCTGAGAAGGCAGGTCTTCTGGACATACTTTGTGTACACATGTCTTAGTAAGACCTGACTGTATCTCTTCTCACCGGCAGCGTTCACTAAAGTCCCCCCTCTCCCTCTGTCTCCCGCTTTCTATCACACCTTTCTTCCAAAATAATCTGCCCCTTGGCTGGAAGCTTGTGTTTTGTTTTTAGCACTTTGGCACCCAGAGGATGTGTTTAGCTCAGCCAAGGTCAGCTGTCTTCATTCCAGGCACGTTGGATTGCTGCTGGGTGCCGGGAAACAAGCAGCCTAAACTTTCTCTTTCTCTCTCTCTCTCTCTTTTTTTAATCGTAGTTGGATGTTAGGTGCATGCAAAATGAGCAGTGGAAGGCTGAGGAGTGGTAATAGAAGAGATCATGCACAGTGGCCTTGTTTGAAGTTTAAACAGGGGATCAAAAGTTACGACGCATGTAATTTCTTATTCACTGCTGTTTACCAAAGCGCCGCCGCCTGTGCCTGTGCAATTTAGCACATCACAATAAGACCATACTAAATACTACAAGAGAGATAGACTTCAGTTGAGACATTGGCACATTTTCAAACAGCAGCTGCTCTGATTTAGTAAATTCATGCCCAGGCACAGCCCATCATCCCGCTGACTTTATTAAAGAGACGTGGGGTTAGACTGAGTATGAGTAGTTTCTGTTAAGTGCTTCACTTACTTTCCTGTTGGTGCTTTGGGAGCTGCAGCACAGAGTGAAACAAGAGCGCGGCTTCGACTGTAGTTGAGAGAGATTTCTACTCTATCAGGGAGAAAGCGGGTGCCAGAGCAGAGGAGGGAATAGGAGCCTGGAGCTTGGTTGATGCTGCTGTGCTAAAGATTTCCAGTGGTAGTATTTAGAACTGCAATCACCCCTTCATTCTGATGCAGAGCTCTTCAGAAACTACCCCTTCATGTGTAGAGCTACTAGTAAAGGTCGCTTCATGCATAATTTGGAATAAGGTAGACAACACAAACAGGATGATAAAAAAAAGTGTACACCAACATACTCTGATCTAATGAGAGCGAGATGCAGAGTGAGGCGGGAAGACGGCTGAAATATTTTGGCCTTTGGTGGAGAAACATCCTTGGCAACCTCACAGAGCGTGTGACAGAAATAAACCAACCCTGTCCTATATACGCCACAGAGCGAATACTGTGAGTCACCTCAGAGGAAGACAGAGATGCTGTCTCTAAGGTGACACCTGGGCTCATCCTGGCACACGGTTCAGCTGTAGGTTGACAATGCGAAGGCACGTGCGCTTGACCTCAGAACAGGGCTTTGAACGGTTTGCCCTGCTTTGCTCCTCAGGGATCAAACTGTGCTGGTTTTTTTTTTTTATCTCTTTCTGGCTCCTCAGCGGGTTTACATTTGCTCCAGCTGGCTCATGGCGCAACTACATTCACTCAGCCCAAATTCAGAAACTCCATGGTGTTGCCATTTGGAGTGTCTGAGGGGGGAAATGATTAACATAGGACTGCTTCTGATGCGATTAGTGGGGTCACAGGCAGTCTGAGTGAGTCCCTGCCTGTCGGTACACCACAACACAACACATCACCTCTGTGCTAACACCCAGCAGAATCCAAAAGGAGATGACAATCATAATGTAGGAATGAATAGGTAATGAAATTATTGTGTAAAAAATGTATTCTTTGCCAAAATGTTCCTGTTAAGAAAAGTTAGTGCAACAAAAAGTCACGTTGCAGACTCCAATGTTGTGCCGCCTGAGTGTGCCGAGTTAGAGAGAAGTGAGCTCACCAGACCCTTTTAGCCCGCTGCTTATCTCTGCTTGAGGCTAGCGTCTCAAGGCTACACTAGCTATTAGTATAACACCCCCGAATGTCAGAGAGAGCAGATCTCATTAAAAGTGCAGTCTGACTTTTCCTCCCAAAAACACTTATGGGCTTTTTGGTTTGTTGAAACATTAAAAGACATAAAACCCATGGTTTTCTTTGAGATATCGTTTCAGCATAGTCCATGTTGAGTGTGTTAATGGTTTCAGCCTCTATTGTGTGTCCTTGCTTACTCAGCTGATACATCTTAAGTTGCATTTGAGGTTTCATCAACTGCTTTGTCCTTTCTTCCACTTCTATCAGCTTCATTGTTCTTTTTGCCAACAAAGCAGTTTTTCTGATACCGCGGCAGAGTGCCTCTGAGAGTGAACTGAAAATCTAGCAGCAACAGAATACTGTATGTCCCGACTCAGTTTGTCGTCTTATTGCTTTCTGAGAATGTGGCGAGGAATTATCCGCTTTCTTTCCAAGGTGCAAGTTAATCCCAGAGGGATGAAATGATGTTCACTCAAGCTTCTTCATGTGACTCATCTTACTTAGAGGCCAGCAGAAATTGAACAGAGGAATTTAAGGTGGGGAAAAAAAATCATTGTCTTCATTCAAGGACGGAGATAAGAGCAATTTCCTCAACTGTGCCCTCTTACCCTCCCCGTCTGCTGGGCATGTCAGAGAGCCATCTGGAATTAGCTCATCACCGCACAAGCAAGTGTTTCTGTGCATGCACTCAGTGGCTGATGTGTTCTTCCAAATTCACCTGATTCCCCAACATTATTGTTTTAACTTCATATATTTTCCTCTGTTTGGACTATTATTCTCCAGTGATTAAACTCATAACTCCATAAGAGCCATCTGCTACAATTATTCAACCATAAATATTTCCATAAAATTATCACCAACTTGAAAACTAAAGGTAACTTCTGGCTCAGAAGGAACCGGGAAGGTTCAATATAGGTTTCTCAAAGAGTCAGTCCTGCTGGAGCACTTGTAACTTACAACATCGGCTGCACAGTCAGCTTCAAAGAAAAATCTAATTTAAAAAGTTAGTACAACCAGAGTGCTCTGGGTAAAGGGCTGCTTAAAAGTGGCAGAGGTTCCTCCTCAAAGGGTCACTGGGGAGTGGTCGGGGTTACACCGTGAACTGAACGCTGTGAATTTTACAGCGGAATGCACACTTAGGGTTCAGGAAACACATGCACAAATGCATTTTCACGACAGGCGGCCTTAGATTCCAGTCAGCTTTCCAAAACCGAAGTGAAAAATTCTCACAGTACTCCACCTATTTAATCATGTTTTAACACTGTGTGCTTTGAAGACATCAGAAGACATGGTATTGATATGGATGAAATCTCTCTCTTATCTACCTGCCTGCTGCGTATGGGTGATGGAGCCAGTCAAAGAGAGAGTTGGCTGAATAGAGTCAGTGCCTGCAGCAATCTGAAGCCAATCTCCAGACTGCTGCAGCACAGAAATGAGGCTGTCCTCTTTTCCACCTGCCTGCGCTGCTGCTCTTTAATTGACACAGCACTCTGGAGCGCAGAGCGATCAGCTTCCTGATACAAAGTGATGCCTGTCAGTTACCGGCAGACATTCATTCCCTGACTAAAATCTCCCCTGGACTGCAGGGACATGCCTCTGAGACTGCACAAAAGCACCTTCACTTCAGCCAAATGCAGCACCCACTTTCATCCCACATAACAACCACCTTCTCCCAATCATAGCAAAACAACAACAACAAATTCTCTCAAACTTTCAGACAATGCCCCTCTTCATTTCCCAGAGGAATAAAACTTGTCAGGAGTTTACAGAGGAATTGTTTTGCTCACAGCAGCCAAAAGGCTGATTCTAAATACAGGTTTGCTGCCTACACCTTTCCAGGATTGTAATCACCAGCAGCCAGCGGCCCTCGACTGCTGTCTCACAGCTTTATGCATAACAAAAATCATGCAGGCTGCTCAAACCTCTGGTTAATTACACTGGGGACTCAGGCTCTCTGTCACTTAGCTCCGAGCGAATGAACCAAATGATTCTGTTATTAGTTCCCTACCAGCTAACACCCACTTTTTTTTTCCAGTTTAAATGTTCCGACCCGAGTATTTCTGAGTGATTACTAAAAATGGAAAGAAAACGATTCATAACATTTCTCATTTATCAGTGCAAAGCTAGCAGCTGGAGCTGTAGTGATCAGCATGATGGCCTGATCATCATCAGGTGGCTTGAACAAACATATTTTTATTCAGCAGACATATACAGTCACAATCAGCCAAATTTCGTTCTCTGTTCACAAAAAAGGCCCAATTCCTAGTCCTAACAGTTTTACTTTTATTGCAGAAAATGTAATAACATATGAGGCGCGAAGATGTCCAAGATATTGTACAACCTTAAAGCTAATTAAGTGAAGAATACTGTACGACAATCCCCCACACACTCACACCGACAGAGGGGAGGCAAGGACAGATGAAGAAGGCACAAGGCCAAAAGAAACCTGACTGTGTTTATTGGTTTTGCTTGTCTGGTGCTTCAAAGAGCACTTTTACATCTAAAATTCTAACAGCTGGGATGTAAAGGGACACTCCAAGTTGGTTTATTGACTCTCAAAGCCCTTTTATGTTGTAACTGCTGTGCACCAAAATCATAGCAGTTTCTTATGCCTTGTCAAACACAGCCTTTATTAACAGCGGTGAATATGTACTAATTTACTAACATGGTAAAATGTTCGAGCAGCTTTCCACTTCCTGTAGTACAGCGTGAGAGCTTTGTTTGCTTAATGTTGCTGCTAACACGTTCAGTTTCAAGTTGCCTGCCAAACACAGAAGTAAAGTGACTACTAAAATGAAAAGAGAAGATTTGCTGCACAGTTGTGGCTTTACCATTTGGATGAATAAAACATTTCTTGATGTGATCAATATAATTATCAAGACATAACTTTCATAACCTGTTATTTTCTTTCCTGAGTGTCAGAATTAATCTTAGAAAATGAGAGTGCACAGCCATGCAGGGGGCTTTTTGTGGCTGTAGGCACAGCAGTACTTTGAGCTCAATGCTAACGTCAGCATGCTAACATGCATGTATAGCAAAAAGGATGTTTACAGTATTCACAATCCTAGTTTAACGTGTTAGCAGGACAGAATTAGCAAATTATTAATAAAAACAAAGTACAGCTGAGGCTGATGGGAATGTCATTAGAATTGAAAGTATTTGGCCATAAACCAAAGCATTGGATCAAAGTTTTTAATCCTGAGGAAACTTAAAAATATCTGCACCAAATTTCCTGAAATTCTATCCAGAAATATACCCAGAAATGTTTCAGACTGTACTGACTGACCAGCCGAGCCAACGATCGACATCCACAGAATCATGTCACTAGCAAGGCTAAAAACACGGCTGTTGGATCTCAGCCGTTCTAAGTCTGAGGCACAGATGAAAGATGAGGGTAAACTCACATCCAGCCACTTGTAAAGGTTTTAAATGGAACAGAAACATTCAGATCCAGGCGTCTGCCTCTTCTTGTTTCCAGTTGACAGAAGACACATCCACACCTCCATTTCCTTGCAGACTAGTAAGATTGTAATGTGCACATCCGCTGCTGGCGGATAGCATATGACTCCAAATGGAGCGTAGCCAACAATGCATTTCAGTCCTTATTAAATCTGGCATGTTGACTGAGATGCTACATTCTTATTTTTAGCTACAGCGTTGTGTGCCACGTCCATATACACCACTACCCTCCACACCGACTAATTAGATGGCTTCTTGTTCCCTCATGTTTGCAAGAATTAATAATATCAAGTAAATACATTTTGGTCTTTTCGAGTGTTCAGCCAACATCATGCATTACCATGTGGGAAAATTAATCAAAATAACTATAAATATCCAGCAATTCTGTTGATATTTCCAGGCTGAAGTGTGCAGTGTGGTCAAAGCCAGCTGTGACAAAGTAAATAAAATCTGAATTTTGATTAGCAAAGACTGCAAAACAACATTTCATGCATGTTTGTGCCCTAACTGCAACAAAACTAAACAGAACTATGACAGCAGATATATACCTAGATAGTTTATTTAAAGAATGCAGGAAGCTATGATATCTCCCCTCCAATAGACCCTGCATGTAATATATAGTATATCAAATTCACAGGTGGTACTGTCCTCTTAGTCATACAGTAGGGCTTATAATGGACAACAATGAACCCTCTAATATGAACAGTGCTCCACAGCCAGGGTTTGAAATAGTGGGAGGCAGAAGAAAGAGAAAGCGGTGGTGAAGTTTAGGTTTGACAAGGGCAACTAAACGTCATTTATCAACAGTCTGTGAACGTGTTGGAAAAGTGCTTTGCTGGCTACCACTGTCAGCAACATTTTAAAAGGAAAGAGAACGTCTCCATTCTTGTCAAAAAAAATCAGACAATCAGGCAGTCTGAAGAACTGAATACAGCTCTCACTTCATGTAACAGAGGAGTGATTACAGGCGTGGACAATATCTGGTGACAGCATCTCCACCGTTTATCACTCCACTCATATTAAAAGTTACAATAATAGCCACAATTATGCTTTGCGGATACTGCTATTTATTTTTACTGTTTTTTTCTAATGCGTAGAAATAAATTTCTGTGCTCTAGTTGCTATGGTAGTAAAATAATGAATACTAAGCAGTAGAGTTGGCAAAGCAGTACAACTGCATATCAAATTCTTTTCTTTTCATACATTTTATGGAACTCAAGGTTGCCTTTTGTAAGAAGCTTTAAAAAATTCTTTCCTCGAGGCCAACAAGAGGAAAGAAACATGAGTAGCTGAACAAACAATACAGGATCTACTAGCAGTAAGTGAGAAGAAAGCAGAATTAACAAATCTTTTTTTTCTCTTTCAAGGTACATTAATGTAACAATCTTTTCTCTTATCATAACAACGGATACATCAGGCTTAAATCAACGTTCACGATTTAATCCTGCAATCCAGTAATTATTGAAATGCCATTCATTTCATTACAAGCACACACGCAGATCCCCCGATGGCCACTGCCGCCCCCTTCAGTGGGTGAATTAGACTTCAGAAGAGGCATGAGCGTGTTGGCTTGTCCTCTGAGTCATGGCATTCACAGCTGTCAGCCGAGGGCTATCGAGCCATGAGCCTGCATGCAAATCAGATGCAGTATTCTCTTCCAACTTTCATGTAAGGACAGCTTAACACAAAAAAGGGAGAAAGAGGGAGATAAAAGTGGGTATTAGGCAGGTCAGGGCCGTGCTGGCTGAGGATCAGTAGACCTACTGGCTATAGATATAAAGTCGAACAAGCACGACATACTGTATTACGATGGTCCACCAGACCAGATAAAGAAAAGAGAGGACAATGGGCTAGAATAGTGTGTGATAAATGAGACAAAGACCACACACGAGAGCGAACGATGAAAAGAAAAAATGGGCAATTTAATGGAAAAAAGAGAAAAAGAAAACGCCACTTTATGAGAAAAAAGTGGATCAAAGGGAGAGTGAGAACATTCTTTTCCAACGAAACACCTCCAGAGAACAAGATCTATTGCCCTTTGCTGTATCGCTGGAATTGTACTGACAGGTGCAATTAAACAATGGCTTTTAAAATCAACTGATAGCTGTCAGAACCACGCCAACAAGTGGAGCAATAGTTGGTTAATTAAATAAGAGTGAGAAAAACCAGTAGCATGGATAGAGCTACACAGATGAGGATGCTCAGCAGGCCATGGTAAGGCTGCAACAGCACTGAGACACATGGAGCATCAACCAGCCACTGTAGGACAGCACTGAAGCTGAACTTGCATTTCCTCTTAATTAGAAGAAAGTTTGCTTTTGGCAGGAAAGCCTGACAGCTGTATGATTCATTAGTGAGACCTCCTTCATCAGCACGTCGGACTTGTGTAGCCCACATTACTTTGTTTACCTTCCTGTTACCTTCGTGTTTCTGCTGACAAATGTATTCTACACAGGTTTAGATTTGAAGTGCATTTTTCCTTCCAGTGCATGTGGCCATCAGTATTTACTGATTTCAGTATGGTATGAAAATCAATTACCAAACTCTGAAAAAATAAAGCAACACTGACAAAAATGCAGACTTGATGCTCACTACACTACTCCATCAAGCTTGAAGGTACTGCTGTACTGCTGATAGATTTGCATACTGTATAGAAATGGATGGAAACCAATGGCTGCCAAGAAGGATAAAAAATATGTACACATTTTTAAAAAACAGTGGCATGTTTTGTTTTTCAACAGGAAATTTATCAACTATTTTGAGTTTCAATTAATTGTTAAAAATTCCGTCAATTCAATCATTTTTGAAGAAAAATGCAAAATATTTGATGGTTCCAGTTTTTAAAAGTGAGGAACTGCAGCATCTCCTCGTCTTACATTTTAGTAAATTAATTCTCTTTTGGTTTGACATTTGAACTGTGGGGAACTGTGATGGGCATTTCTCCTTGTTTTCAGACCAAACAATGGATCAATTAATTGAGAAAATAATGGGCAGATGAATCAATAATGAAAATAACCATTAGGTGCGATCCTGACTGACCAAACACAACTGGTCACAACTCCAACTGTTATCAGATCCTGATTCACATGTTGCTACATCCTGATTGGAGCGTGGAAATGATCTGACATCAGCCTTTGCTAACAGACTCTTCAAACTAGTGAGAAAAACATAGAGAAAAAGAAAAGATCTCTAAAGTGAAATAAGTGAAACCTTGGCAGATTGTATTGATGCAGGATTCCATCACTCACACTACGAAGCTGATTGAGAAAATGAGTTTTCAGGGCCTTTAGATAATTACCAGTGAAGTTACCTGTGATGTGTTTTGTGACTGGGTGTATAGCCCTTTGAGTTCTATTGTAAAATACAGCAGGGGGCTGTAAATATACATAGTCCTTGACAAATGAACGGCAATGACAAATCCTAACTATTTCCCGTTATTATTCAACCTCTTCGCTGCAACCCAAAATGAAATGACTATTTCATTTTGTATAATGCAGAGGCAGCCTTTCCTGCAACAGCTCAGGTGAGTTACAATGGCTGGCTTCCACCTCAGCGTGTCTCCAAGGCAACCCCGACATTCCATTTCAAATTAATTTGGACAGTAGCGCTTTTAGAAATCGGGCACACAGCGGAGGTTTCAGTCATTCATCTTCAAGGTGAGCAAAAAGACAGCGCAAAATGTGAGTCCATTAAAGGCAGCTCTGCACTGTGTGCCTCTTGAAATCATGAGGCGACTGCTTAAATGTGGCTGCAGCTATAATTTATTTGATTGTGGTTGTTTGATGATGTCTAGTACCTGGGGCTATTTTTTCTATTTTTGTAGCGGCGGCCCCCTCTGTGCAGAAAAGTGGGGCTTTCCTGTGCATTGGTCAAGTGCTGCTGATAAACTTGTCTATTGAAATTCTCCGGAGATGACCAGCTTGACACTGAAGTGTAAAGGTTTCTATTTCACGGCCGACTGCTTGTGGATGTAATCATCTACAAAAATAAACACGGGTGCAATTTGCATGCGTGCTCCAATTAGAGATGTCGGCTGGTGATATCTAGACTGAGGCTCTGCTGCTGGCTGACGCTTCCACGACAATAATATACCAGACACAGACATGAGAGAGAACAAGTGTCACTGGGGGAGGCTTTTCGGAGGTAGTACACTGTGTCGCCTGTCATACACTGTCCTTCTCCTCACCAAGATAACACACACAAATACACCTTTCTGCTCCTACCTTGGGCTCTCTCAGCCCTCATACGTGCAGTTCATTCACAGCGGAGAAAGAAGCTTGAGCACTGCGCTTTCTTCCCTCTCTGCATTCATAGTGTGCACATCCAGTATATCTCTACTCTGTATATGTGGAAACGGAGGAGGAGTCCGCCGGGGCCGCACCACAGATCGCTGACAGATCAGGAACACTTTCTGATGCTGCGCCACAGGAGAGTGATTAGGGACGGTTTTGTCACTTTCCCCAATATTTGTGAGCCTCAGCTGGTGTCTTTTTTTCCTCCAAACTCCCTGACAGATCCTCTGCCTGTCACGATAAGGAAGCATTCTCTTCATAGTGAGGGGACACACAGTGAGTGACTAAATCTAGAGGACCGATAGATTCCACCGAGTCAAGGTCAACCTGGAGAAAGCCTTGGATTTCTCAATAATGGCTTCCACTGAAAAATGCAAGGCTTCACACTGGATCTGCGTGTGCAGACCAAACAGACCGGCACAGATGAGGACAAGATTAATCTGGCACAGATATTGACTGACTGAAAGCATAAAATGCAGAAGACTAAGCGATGGAAAGACAGGGCAAGAATGTCAAACGGAGGGGGCCATGAAAGACAAACTGATTGGCTGATTGATTGATGGAGGACTGAGACAATAGGCAGGTCACCCTTATCATCTGTGATCTTCTGTGACCTCGAGCCCATCCCCATATATCGCAAGAAAAAAAAAAGATCACAGAGTGAAAAACAGGCCGCCGTCAGAAGATGAAAGAGGTGGAGACGGGGACAGGCTGACAGATCTGTCGCTGACAGTGATGATGACCATCTGTCATCAGCTCCTCACACACCTCGCTGGCCTGCAGACAGACACGCAGACGACTGCACACATCGACCCTGCAGCTGGAGAGATGAATTGAAAAATCTGTATTTTAGCAGCTTCCCCTAAACTGTCAAGGTGAGATCGGTCACTCCTCCCTCCTCCGCTGTGTTACTTCTACCCCTCTCCGTGCTTTTACATCTCAATCTGCAACGCTCCGGCGTCAGCGGCCGTGCGTGAAGTGGCCTGGTCAAGGCAAAGGGGAGATAACATGAGACAAACCATAATGCCACAACAGACATCCACCCCTCTCTGCCTGCTCAGATTTCACATCTCCTCTGGCCATCTGTCAGAGAGAACTATGTGCCAGTGGGCTATGAAGCGGCAGATATTCCAGCGTTAACACAGGCTCTACCACATCGCCCCGAGAGACGATGCACACATGCATATAAGAATGCAGTAATGCCTTTGATATCTCACAAGGGCTGTATTTTTGGTGGTCCAAAGCAATGTTTCTGGGCTAATCAGTGTTGAAATGTGTTTACATGCCTGGGGAAGGAGCTGATATTGAGTAAAATCTTCAAAAAGCAGGGGCTTCTAATCTGCAAGCTGGGAGCAGGATTAAGGCACCTTTCAGAGGAGGCATTCTGCTATAATCCCCAGCTTCTGTACAAACAACAGTTCATATATTCATACACAGACTCGGAAGTGAAGCAGTTGTGGATCAGTTCTGTGCATGAACGGAGCTGATCAGTAAGAGAAGTGAATATCTATCCTAGAATGAGACAACTTTAACTCCGAGGAAGTGATATGAATAATATTAAGACCATGTTTTTATGGATGTAAAGTGGAGTGAGGTTAAAAAATGGGCTAACTGGGCATTCTGATCACTCAATCAGGGTCTAATGAAGCTGTTAACACCAGCAAGAAGTGTGTTCAGGCTACAGTGCCGGGTGTGACTGGAAGTCACCTTCATCTAAGCTCCAACCACAGACAGGAAACACTGTTCACACTGTGAGGATACAAATACTATCACCCCTAAAAAATTTAGGACCAGTTTTTCACATTTTATGACAATGCAAAGATGGTTGTGACACTTCTTCTATATGTTCGAGAGGATTTTGTTTTCTCTCTCACACACACACACACACACACACACAGAGTGATATGGAGCAGCACAGCCCAGCAGAGAGGAGCCACTGGCCTATCTGCAGTAAAACTATCTATCTTCACTGTCTGGAAGTCAGGTTACACTGTCTGCTCTCCTCTGCCATCCACACACAGGCTGCAGAGACAAGCCAGCTCTCTGGGGAACCTTGGGCAGCAGCGGATCCAGCTTGTCAGCACCAGACAACGGGGTCTAGAGGAGCCAGCAAGAGTTGGCTGGAGAGAGGGTTGACGGGGTGGGCCAGTGCGGCGCTGTGAAAGCACTCATAAAGGTCAGGTGAGCTGGCTGCTGTTCTTCCGGTGGGTCGGCAATTGGCGCCTCAAAGGTTACACAAAGCCCCCGGCCGCACCGGAGGTGATGTGACAATACAAGAAATGTCACCAACACCAATACAGCTCCAGACCAAGTCGATATTAACACAGCAGCGGCTACACAGAATACTGCAGCCTTTGTTAGAAAGCCATTTCAGCCAAGGTGGCGGGTGAAATGTCCTTCTGTGGAGGCCAGGTCAAAGGAATACACCAGAGAGAGGGTGCTCCTCCGTTGTAAGCCAATCATAGGCTCTGCCACCTGTTTGGCTCTGCTGGCGTAAAAATAAAGTAAATAATGAACACCTGCAGTCTTGCTCTCAGTGGGCCGAGTCAGACCCCTCACCCCGGTCCGACTCTCTTCTTCTGCCCTCCATTACTAGACAAAGTGAAGCCGGCTGGATTGTAACATCTGCAACAATAACATGGTCCACAAACATTACAAGTGAGGCATTAGAAGACAAAATGGCTAACCAGCTACAGTATCACCCCTTCAGTGTCACATCCCTTCTGTGGCTCCCCATATGGCCAGCGGCCATGATGGGCTTATTAATCCCCTGGGAGGCAGGGGACAGAGGATGAGTGTGTCCAGGCTTGCTGTAATATCCTCTGGCCAGGCACTGCGTCTACGTGTGCACCGCCCACCCCCACTCCGTCCACCAATGCCATCTGTTTCCTGCCCAGCTCTCTGGCTTAAGTCCCTGCTGAGCCTTGGTCTCTCCTGCTCTTCTGGCTCGCTGAGAATATTTGCCTTAATCAGCGGTTACAACATCTCAAAAGCCGCACAGAGGCTCTAAATGTATAAATAATGTTCAGGTTAGAATACACAGGAGACACTAACAGAGCATCACTATGATCTTCTGCCAGTAGTAAGCGTAACACAGTTCTCAGTCAGTTACTCTGATGTGAAAAAGCTTTGACTTTCTGTGTAACATTTATCAGTTTTATTTTTAATGAGAAGAGAACAGTCATAGAAAATTAGAAGTCTGTATTCAGTTTTCTAAATTTTAGATTTTAGATTGATTTTGTCAGGAAGTCAATGTGCGTACTGGGCCCAGTGTACACTCACACTGTACACCCAGGCTGCTGTATACATCCAACTCTCAAATTCTCTCTCTCCTCATATGTTCATCCTCGGAGTCCATTTCCAATCCAGCATCCATCACAGGGGGTCTGCTCTGGTCATTTCTGCTGCCTGGCTGTGAAGCTAGCACACTGCATATCCTATCATCTCAACTCAGGACATTCTCTCAGCACTCCCTCCCTCAACACTTCTCTGGAATGAAGTACGCATTTCAATGAATGACTGTCTACCCTCAAGCCTGTGGCACTGTGTTTTTGGGACAACAGTGTTACAGAAAGAACTGACAAGCAAATGACATCAATCTACTTTAGTTACTTTTACTCTCAAAGGTGACACATTGAGATGCACACTGCTTTTTTGTAGCATTTGCCCAATCCAAAACTGATGAAAATGAATGCTGTTAACCTCATGTGTGTTTCCTTTACCGTTACATTCTGAGCAATGTTGTAACATTTTAACCCATTAACGTTGATTGTCGCGAATTCACATCATACCGCTTTAATCCACATTGCAGCCGAATCACGCATTGCTTCCTCTAATGCCAGTTTGTGCATATTCAACACACACCTAGGAACCTTTTGCAAGCACTGGTTTCTCATCGGACCGGTCAAAGTGAGTTGTGTTGTTGTTGGTTGGTTGCAAGCCAATTTTGTGGCTGTTTTGATGAAATAAATGAATTTTTAATGGATTTTATGATGCACATTTATGAATTTTGAAAAAAAAAAGTATTTTATTGCATTTAAGCATTAACGCCTGTTGTCGCTAATTTGCATCATACCTAAATTTATATCTATTGTATGTGCTACAGAAAAATTAACAAACTCCTCCTAATTTAGGATCAATTTGAAAGCAAAAACACAAAGAATTATTTTTTTTAATATAATTCTAAATAAATTCAGGCGTCAAGGGGTGAACTTAAATCAAGGGACACCTAAGGTTGTGTATTTGAATGGGAAGCTGCCAATGAGCCTGAAAAATTAAAGAATGAGTCCATGACATTAAAATCAAGCCAGAAATGACTGAAATTTCAATAGCCACATGAAGACAATTAGAAATTCAAGCGAGTACCACCTTAAAAACAACAAAAATCGAACAAGAATTTAAAGAATTTTATCTAAACAAGATATAATTCATGTGTTTATTTCCAGCAGGTCGGACTATTGTCATGGTGTCTTCACAGGTCTTGGTATAAATCAGATAGCTGCAGCTCGTCCAGAATGCTGCTGTCAGAGTCCTCACTAACACCAAGAAAGTGGAGCACATTACACCGGTCCTTAAATCTCAGCACTGGCTTCCTGTGTGTCAAAGGATAAATTTGAAAATCTAATTACTTGTCTATAAAGCACTAAATGGTCCTAGGGCTAAATATATCTCTGATTTAATTGTACATTATGAAGCATCCAGACCCCTCGGGTCATCTGGGACAGGTTTACTCCAATAAATTAGATACATGCTGTAACTTCTTTTTAATTTGCAACTTTTTATTTGCTTGCTTTTCTTTTTATTGCCTTTTAAATGCAATTTTAGTTCTTTTTTAATGTCTTATTTTTAATGTATTTCTATGCCCACGTAAAGCTCTTTGAATTCCCTTGTGTTTATTATTATCATTCTTATCATTCTTATAATAATAATAATAATTATTATTATTATTATCATGCTGGTAAATAAAGCATGGCTGTTATATTAGAGCACTGCAGACAACAACCTCTGTGCTATCAGTCTGCTCCTTGCATTGTTGGCTTTGAGAAACACCTCATTTCATGGCTGGGGGAAGTAACTTCCTGAAATCTCTGCCGGTTTCCTGACAACTTTTCAGCCAAGAAATGGTCTGACACATGTAAAACAGTGTATGGTCACATTAACATTTAAACAAGCAGCATAATATGTAACTCACTGAGCTTTAGAGGTGCTGGTAGGTGGTTTTGTTTCTGTTGGACAGAGCCTGGCTAGCTGTTTTTCCAGCCTTTGTGTTAAGCTAATCTAACCCGGCTGCTGGTTCCACCTTCATATTCAAGGTGCAGCAATGAAAGTGGTATTGATCTTGTCATCTAACTCTGCAAGAAAGCAAAAGGCTGGTAAAAGACTGGTAATGATACAAGAAGACAGGCGTATCTGCAGCCAATCAGAGCCGTGCAGTTTGCTGTGTCTCAGTCAACCCATAGCATCAACGGAAATTCAGTGTCAAATTTTAACACACTTACCCAGAAGGTAACTCGATCACAATTCCATTTCTTTCCTTACTCACTTACTCTGATCCTGTCCATATCCCACATTTCCACCTTTTTGTCTAATCAGATTTGTTGCCACTGAATAAATGACTAACATCCTCACAAACCCTACCCTTTAAATAAGTGCACAGCTGGCAAAACTAGAAGGCCAGCATCCAACGCCTTGAGTGTTTGAACTCCTTGAACTTTATATTCATTACTGAGCTGCAGATGGGTTGAATACAGAACTTTGGATAACTTTCTATCTGTCTCTAGTGAGCTGGAGCTGGATGACCTCATCCACTTTGTGATTCATAATGTGAGACTTAAAAGAACCTATAGGATTCATGGTCCACAACATTTAGCTGCATGCTCCCACAGAGGTTCTCCTGTTTCTCCCTAATGGAAAAGGCAAAGGGCATGAAATTTCCCCCGACAGTGTACTTCTTTAAAACCTACACTGTGGGGTTAATCAATGAGGTTGGGGGTTTGAGGATGGAATACAGATGAGAGTCAGATTCAGATGTGCAGAAGATGACACATTATCAGACAAAGCCAAACAATCTCCTCCCACATCTAGAAAATCTAAATATTCCAATTTAGTGTGCTTCATGCCTGCTTTTTCCAGGCTGCAAAAAATCTGTGTTAGAGCCCCTGGCCTGCAAATGGACCTTTCCTATTGTGGAAAGGGACAAAAAAAATTTGCCAGGGCCCTGATCAGTTTGCTGGTGACATTCATGCAGCCCCAGCCTTTCACCCTCGGGCCACCTGCCTCAACTGTGTGAGTAAAGGTCAGACACTTTTCCTGTAGCACGGCTCTGGAGGAGGCCAGGGTCACTTAAAAAAACACTATTTTCCACTGAAAGACAGAGTACTTGCACAGTAGAATACATGTGAAACAAGCCATGGCTGCATTTGTTGCTGAAGTTTATTCCTTTGAAAAACATGCTGGATTTTTTTTTTTTTACATTCAAGTGGAACAAAAAGTTCAAGAGCTGTCCAACACTTCATGACGCTTAAGCCGACCTCATGTTCGAAAAGATCTTCAGCTGACATTCATTTAATCATCATTAATATCTTAACAATTGTGCCTCTCTCAGAGACACATTTTTATTTCTTTCTGATCTTCCCTGTGAGACCCTGAACTCTGTGTCTTCTAAGATGAGAGTGGCCACACATTCTCCCTGCAACAAAACAATTATCAACCAATAACAGTACTGCAGAGAATCAAAGCATTATACGGTCTACTCTGCTGATGTAAGAAGGCTATAAAGCCTGTAACTTCCTATTGCTAAGAAAGCCAGTCTTCACAATAACAGTCAACAAAAGCTCTTTTATGGCTACTGGGATCCTCAGAGATAGAATGGCTGTCAGAGCGTCTCTTTTATCAGATTGCTTAATATAAGTGGGTCCCTGTGGTAAATAGCGGTGCAGTATTGCCAGCAACAAATGCTCTGACTCAAACACAATAGCAATAGTAAAATGTCCCACTTTATCTCCATCTTCTCGCTGAAACCCCTGCCTGCGATCACAGCCCGCGTAACTTAACAAGGGCGAAGCGGCAGCCTCTGAGGAGCGCAGTCCTCAACATCCTCTCACCTCACACCTCTGCGTCAGCCTTAGACAACATGCCCATTTCTAATTCTTCCAGTAAAGGTCCACAGAGAGCAATGAAGCAAACATTCTCTCAAAAAGAAATTGGCAGTCAGGGTCCATAAATGTTCCGCCGCTCACTGCTGTGTGAATTGCTGCAGCCCGCTGCTGGTGTTTGGCCTTGTTGAGCTCCCTGAACAGCTCTGTTTCACTGTGCGTGTGTTTTTGTCCTCTTTATATGAACTGCAGGCCCTTTGTATTATTACAAATCTCTAGTCGCCTTGCTTATTATGAGAACTATTGTTTTTGCGTTGTTATCTCTTGAGTCTAATGTTCGTATGCATGTAGATAAAGCCTAGCTCTGTTTTTGGAGTTCCACTTTAACAAAACAGAAGGGATTTCTGCTGCGGCTGCAGCCACAACTGAAAACTGATTTCATCTAGTTTAATCAGCCGTATTAGCATAAGGCACTGGAAATGGCATAATTTCACTTATGACTGAAGTGCAAATTCTACTGACTGCAGAAGTTTAAATTGCTTACTAAATCAAGGTTTGGAAACTTTGATAGGGGCATGGTACTTAAAAAAACACAGTGACAGAGCTGCTACAGTGATAACATTTATGTATGATAGAGGAGAAAATAAGAGTATAAAATTCACAACACGTAGTTATAAGGCACAGCACACAGTTACACAGATGGATTAATTAAAACTACTTCTGTAGTGCAGATGACCACAATGTAGAACGTCTAATTTATACATACAGCCCCTCTACCCCCTCTACTCTTCCTACAATTACAATATACAATTTATGTGATATAACCTTTGAATCATGACAGGAAATGACAGTGATGACTATCCATCATCCAACTGATGGCGAATTCTGAAATAGACCAAATATCTACAAGTACTTCCTAGTAAGTACCTCCACCATAGCTCCCTAAAAGATGACTATATACTTTGGGCAGACAGTAGCTGAAAATGCTGTAAATGCAATTTAGTTATTTTAAGATTTAATGTTACCATAATGTCTCCAAAATAGACGTTTTGAGTATGCAAATATGAGGCATGTAATTGTTGATGTTTTTTGTAGTAACTACTGCAGAAACTACTCTCTAAGTGTCATGTTGAAACAACACAATTACTTCCTTTATTTATGAGCGTGCACACGTGGGAAAGCTAAAACAATCAAACAGAATAACAATAGACCAGCTGAGCTTCCACTTTGAGCAGCACCTGCCCAGATTCCAAGTTCTGCTGCAATTTTGGGTTTCACGTTGTAAAAACGAATCAAGTTGCTTGTAAAGGCTGTAATGGCAAAATAATGTATTGTGGTATTATTACATATGACCAACACATATTTTTAATGTTAAGGAAGAAGATAGAATGCAACCAACTTTTCTGGATACTTCAGTATCAAAACATAAGCAAAGATCACAAGGAAAACCTAATTTACAATTGTTGTGCAATTGAGTCACAGTAATTAAAGAATGACAAAACAGTACATACTGAATTATTCTAAATTGAAAATGTCATTTTATCAGGGGATTCCAGTCATTCTATGGTTCTGTATTTGTTTGGGGTGGAAAAAGTATTGATTTCAAAATCAACAGCAAAAGTACAGCAGTACTATCACCAAAATGTACTTTTATCAGGAGCAAAAGTACTCCTTCGAAAAATGGCGCCTGTGACTGATATATTGTTTATATTAGATATTGTTTGATTCTTAAAACTGATGCATCAGTACATATGCAGTACTTGAGGTGGAACTAGTTTTAACTACATTTTATATATAATTAAGCAGTGTAGTCTAGAGGTTTGGCCACAGATAAATCTGTGAGACGTCATGAGGAATGCACAGATAGTGTGGTAGCATAACTCAGTTTTGCTCCATGCCATCATGTTGTCAGCATGTGTAAATCATGTCCTCGTCATCCTTCTTCTCATTTCACATTTTCCTTCGAAGGAGCAGTTGTACATATGTGGTGTGATAACAGCTGGTTGTGACGATCAGTGCTCTGAACCAACCCTTCACTGTTCACCTGATAAATGTGAAATAGTCCTCAACCTCTCTGAGGCTGCATCTACGGCATCACTTTGGTATTAGTCCCTACTCCCAGGGTGGTGCCCTGTAATCATTAATTCCTATATATATATATATATATATATATATATATATATATATATATATTCATAATTATGAATACTACATTCCATTTCTGACAATTGATCAATCTAAATCCTACACAATATATCTTTAAATATTTGAGAGGAACCACTCAGTTTGCAAGTCTGGTATTTGCTGGCACAGTTCTTTGTAAATCAAATCATATGCACAATGCCAACACTGCTGAAATGTAGTGAAAGGAATCTGTACTGAATCTTGCCGATAGTGGCAGCAATTTTCCTTTCAGAGGTCTTGATGAACAGGTCTCCCATGCTGCTGCTGCTTTCATTCTGTATACTGGATACAATTAGTCTGAGTAATTGCTTGTGGTTGCTCGATCAAAGTGGTGACGGAGGTTTGGAGACATAAAAGGAGGTGACGGCGTGAGATGTTAAGAGGATGTCGTCTATTGGCAGTTGTGTTATTTGTGTTACTTCACCGTGCCTAATGTACCACTCAGCAGAATGGACGCTTTAACATGCCTGCAGAATACCCACGATACATCTGACATCGTTGCCCTCAACCAGTCAGACTGTGCACAAACACACACAGCCTCTCACACTCTCCATTTACGCCTAACCTTCATGACAGGGTGCAGACATTACAGTAACTCCCAGTGAGACATTGCATTCATGCTGCTGAAAGGTTCTTGGAATAAAAGCATTCCAATAATGCCGTATTCTGTGTTAAACTGGCTGCAAATTACAGTAAATGCTTTCGCATGATAACCGTATTCAGAGCATTCACAATAAAACAGTGCATGCAACTTTACACCAATCTGTTTGTACTGCTTAAATAGGTTGTGGATTTTGCAATGAGAGGGTCTGTCATGCGGGACATAGAGCTCTCGATGGGGGCTGCCACATAATAACTCTCCCTCCTTGCGTCCAATATCAGCTTTGAATTCATAGTCTGGGGCTGTGTCTCGCAGACACTGTCTGATAGCACCTCTAAATAATTCACTATCCACTATCCATGTCCATCGACCTGTAAACTCTCTGTCAGAAGAGAGTAGTTACCATAGATACACACAGGCTACCCTGCTGTTTGAGGGTTACAGCCATGTTAGGCTCTCTTTAGTGTCTGCCCAAAGACTTCAAGTACATGCTATGAATGTGACTTCACAAACAAGGGATGGTCTCTCTTAGACATTTCTGTCTCGCTTTCTCTTTGTGTGCATCTATTTTTTCTGACTTATTTTATCCAATTTAATTTGTGTCTGCTTTTGTGTTTGTCAGAATGCTGGTAGTAAAATCAGCTGGTGTACAATATGAATATCCACACACAGTGGGATGCCTCGTTATTTAAAGGAGCCGACTGGTGCGTTGTTTGAACAATAAAACACTAAAAATCCTTTGCTTTTATTCCTACTCACAAACTTCCAAATAAAAGCTATCTATCAAATTTCTTTACTAGATGACTGCAGCACAGAAACAGAGGTGAACACACACCTTCTGAGACATTTTCTGAAGTGAATATACAAAATCTCATTGGTCATGATGAATAATATGTAAACTGAGGAATATGAATAATTCAGAATATGGTAGCTGTAGCCGATTGTATTTGAGCTTTAATTGGATAATATGCTTTTTTGCATTTATCAGGGATGCAAACAACAGAAATAAAGCTGCATTGATTTTTGTTTTGCAATCACTTTCCGTTCATCTTCATTGTCTGTACTTCAGCATGGTACTACAGGAACTATACTACTTGAGTTTCTTTTGGTTTGCATTACAACCAATTTAATGAATCAGTATATATTCTAATACCTAATATAATCGTTTTTTGTTTATTTCACATGTTACGATGATCGAAGGATTTCATACAAATTGTTTTTTAACGACTGAAGAATGGGGCAGATGCAGGGTGAATTCTTGTCTCTGATTGGCTATCCCTGCTCAGTTCATACACGTCTTTAATGATGTGATCATTTGAGAGCTATTAAATGTCACTTTTACACTTTGCTACAGGAGTAAGTTGCTTGACAAATGTGTCTTATTCCTCATAAATAGCAAAGACTTTTTACTCCTAAATTGTCTATTTAAAGCATTCTTGTAAGTGTAATTCTTAGGAATGTGAAACGGGCTCTGGTTCGTAATCCTGTCCTCAACCCCTGAACTTTGATTTCTCTCCACAGGCAGCTAATAATAAATCTTGACTGTATAATCATAAACACACTGCATTGTCAGTAAACTATAATGTGTTAATATTGCTTACAATTTCATCTGGGCTGCAGTGTAATCCTCACATGTTCTTGTCACATTAACATTGCAGTTTGTGCATATGTATTTGTGACTTGTTATTCCCAAAACCCTCTTTGTACAAAGACCAGGTGGTGTTAAGTGGCCAGTAATCCAAGTTATTATAGCAATTGAAGGGCGTAGTAAAATTCAGGCTGCTGGAGAAGTAGCTGTGAATAATGCAAACGCTGGCACTCAGGTCTTTCTGTTTAAGAGGTTATTTATTATTTACCAACAGCCATTTGCTCATAATGCTCATAATCGTCTAACTACGGAGGCTTCACATATAAAATAATTCAGACACACACGCGCACACTGGCATACATACACACATACACTTCACCGCAGAGAGAGAGATATTCATCAACCACCACAAGCACACACATACATACAATTTTACATAATCATAGAAAGAGAGCATGATTGAATCACCCCTCCCCCATACCAGCTGTATGACTCTGACAGGCAGCTGTGGATTGGACACACACAATTCTGACTATAACACACAAAGACAGAAATAACGGTGTTACTCAAAGCCAAGCGCAGATATAGACTTTACACCGAGGTCAATCTACTAAACGCATCTGCCAGTATGCCGGGTCTGAACCGGGGATAAAGGGAACAAACTGTTATTTCAGGTCTGGCCCGCTCTAAATAGAGGAAAGCAGTGCGATGACTGCAGCAGGCAAGGCTGATATGAATTCCCAGTGTGTGCCCCAAAGAAAAGATGGAAAAGGTCAGAGCCTGCATTCATCTTTTCAGCACAGGTTTTGCTCGCAGCATCACCTTTTCCAGCTTTTATTCCTCTGCGTCCTTGGCCTTTTTCCCATCTCTCTGGGGAAAATAAATGGAATTGTGCCACGCAGAGCAGCTCAGCACTGATGACATTTCGTCTGCTGGTTTCACTCACGATGAACCATTGTCACTCATTACACGCACCCACTGACAATACTGTTTATCCCGAGCAATTAAAATGCTGTTTATTTAAAAGGCTGTACGTGATCCAAATAAATGCTAAGATTCAATGCGATTTGCATAGACCATAAAAGTGCAGACTGAGGCTAGCAGGGGATTATATTAGTTTACTCTTGTAAATACTGTTTTTAATGGGTGAGAGAGGGAGGTTAGCAATTCACCAAACAAGCCATTATTAAGACTCTGTCTCATTTCCTCATGTGAGAGCTGCTCCTTGAGTCATCATCTTATCTTTGCCCGATCCTCTCCAGCACCTCACCCACTCAGGATTATGACAGCTCTGGATGGGCTGCTGAGAGGATCATTTCTCCCACTCACTCTTTTGCTTTATCTACACTATCCATCGCAGGATTCAGGAGGCTTTCTGAGGAATACTAAGACACAAAAACAAATCATTTCCAACATGACAATCACCCGCCGTCACTGCATGTGTGTTTGCAATGCAGCCTTATCGTTAATAAAGCATTTCTGCGTGTCTGGTGATTGTGTGTGTGTACACTTCTCGCGGCAGAGCTGAAGAGCTCAAGTTTGGCTTCAGGGTGCTGATTTACATTTCATGTTGTTTGTGGATATTGGATAAAGCATGCGTCCTAATTAAAATGTACTTCAGTCATTAATTTCTACGGTTTTCATGCATCAGAGGTTAATTAGCTTATATTTCTTTTTCTTCCTCAACATTGCAAAATTGGGAGCCCTGTTCTCCCGCCCTTATATAGAAAATACTGTGCCGCTATTGCATAGGAGCTCAAGACATAGGCTGAATTTCACAGTAAAATGTAAGAATGTAGAAAACATATTTTTCTATATAGCTACATTAAAATAGATAGATAGATAGATAGATAGATAGATAGATAGATAGATAGATAGATAGATAGATAGATAGATAGATAGATAGATAGTGTATTGCACTGTATATCTGTTAGTGTGGTGTGTTTGCTAAAGAGGGAAAAGGGTAGGATGTGTGTGTGTGTGTGTGTGTGTGTGTGTGTGTGCGTGTGTGCGTGTGTGTGTTAGGTCTCAGCACGGCAGATGGTTTTGTGTTGAGGGTGTGTTGGCCACAGCAGCTGCTCTCATTGCGCCTCTCTCCATTCTTCTCACCCTCACACACCCCCACACACACACGCAGCGCTCCTGAAAAGTACACCGGGATCACCTGATGGAACTCGACACTGATCCCCTCCATTATTCATGAGCTGACCGAGAGCAGCTACATGACCACCCTAATATGCTGTAAATTCCTAACACGGCGCTCTCCTGGAATCGGCCACTCTCACTCTCCGAGTCCTTCCTGTGATTTCGCACTAGACCCTGACAGCGCAGCTACCGTTTGTCATACAAGAAACACCATGCCGCCTATGACATCATCCTCAAATTATGAGGGAAACGGCTCAGCGACGAGCAGAGTGAGCGCAGGAATAAAAATGAAGCATTTTCACTGTTCTCCCTCCCCTCTTTGTCTCAGTCTCCCCACCCTCATTCTTCCCTCCCCTTCACCTCTCCTCTGAGGAAGAACTTCAAAGCAGCTCTGAAGTCAGTGGGATAGAGGAAGGGGATCCCTAGGGGGCAGTACCACACACACACACACAAACACACACAGTGAGTACACACGCACACACAGAGAGAACCCAAAGATGGCTAACAAGCAGTCAAACAGTGCCCTTTGAGCAGTAACTGGGTGACAGCTTCAAACGGGCTCGAGTCAAAAAGAGCACAGCCATTTCTCATGACTGTATTGACTTCAATAATGCAGCTTCATGTGCCTGTTTCATCGCACATCTCCTGCCAAAACGCACGCACACCAACATGTGCATGCAAACTCCACAGAAAACACAGCTGTCTGGTAGAAAAGAATGCACTAATTTTAATGGATGTTAAGGCTAATATTTAATTTAGTAATAATAGATCTGAGGAAACTAATGAATAAAACATTCCCTTATTTAACAATTATCAGCTGCAAAGGACAAAATTCAGGCCCCAATTCCACAAAAAAAAAAAAAAAGAATGGGCTGAATTATTCAGTTTTTAGTCCTTGATCTAAATTTTATCTAATGTTTTTTTGCTTCTTGATGAGGAGGAATCTGGGGCTAAGCTCCCTTTGATCAGGAGATGAAGCAGGCGTTCTCTTGATCTTCCTAGTTGCTTAAATGCTTTCCACAGTGGGAGGCTAACCTTGAACCTAAAGCTACATTACAGACGTACAGAATCCAAATCCAAACTATCGAAAGAAAAACTTAATCACCTCTGAATGGCAAATGTGATTTCAAGAGGACCTGAGAGGAGGACCGGCTCTGAACAGATGAGCTGAGGCTCATCTGGGCATGAGTATCCCCATACAAGAGACTCACATTCTGATTTGCTTATCAAGATGAGTCATACGCTGTAGCAGGGGTTTTCAAACAGTGAGCTGCACCTCCCAAGGGTGGCATGGGTTGAAGGGGGGGCACTGTGGGAGAGATATGAGGCAAAGATACTGTGTGGGGGAAAAGGGACAGGCACATGCCAATGTTCTAAAAACAACTGGGAGTTGGTTATTGAAGTTTGGTCTGCTGGTTTGGCTCACTCACCATCACGGTCAGTAGCTGTAGAAGCAGCAGTTGTGACGCAAGGTTGAAAGACAAATAAAGCACTTAAAAGCCCTTAGTGCCTGTTTTCCAGAATTTGGTCAGAAAATGGCACTCCCTCTCAGAGTCAATAGTTTTAGATTCAGTGAGACTTAGTCTTTCCAATGATATAATTATGTCCGATGTCCATTGCATATAATTATCAATAAATCTGGTTGGAAATCATCTCTTATAACTCCAGATCTTGCCTGAGAATCATCACGTTTTTAAGTTTTCTTCAGTACCAGAGTGATCAAGTGATACTTGTCTGTAGATCCATGCGTACAATGCAAACAGGAGCTGCTAATAGCTAATTCTGCATACTTTTAATGGTGCCAAATTCTCAAAAAAAATATTGGCTTAAAAACCTGAGCTATAATTGTAGCCCACAGCTAAGTCACTGGATCCATAGCAACATCGTACTACTTGTTACCTTAGAGTCACAGGGATGCAGAATGGAACAAAATTTCTATCTCCCATAGAGAATTGAGTATTGCGTCACAAAGCATTGAAAAAAAAAACCCACACGTGAGAAATTGGATAAAACATCAAAAGCAAACTCAATAAGAATCAGTCCGAGAGAGCGAGAGCGTACCTATTTGTGTGTCTGTCTGTGTGGACTCAAAGGAGGAGGATTAAAAATGAATGCGCTCTAACATGGGAAGAGCGGCGTGCTATTTTGTCAGCCTGAGTGCCGTGACACAGGCCACGCTGCAAAGCCGGAGGGGCGAGGGATTTTCTTGCAGGGATAATTCATCTCAGGTAAACTTAATGGAAGATAGGAAGGTGCTGCATTCAGCCTGTGCGGGGGCTGCTGCAGGTTGTGATGATGGCACCCCACAACAACAGCGCACAGTTCATAACAGCCTCTCAAGGACCGCAGCCAGTGTAGAGTGTGCTCAGGATCAGGCTTTATCAGACCTGCCTGTTATAGCAGCTGATTATTATTTTTCAAGAGCAAGATGGTCTGAGGTCACAGCATCAGGATGTCTCCAGCAGAGTCTGGTGGGAGGTGAAATTGTAAATTATTTTTCAAATAAATTGCTGTACGTAAATTTTTTTTTGATATAGTACGTCAGAGAGTGTGCCCATTGAAGTTTTGCTTGCTGTAATTGGCCAGTAAGACCCTTTCTAATGCACCTCCATTGTACAGGAAGTGATGTGGGACAAAATCCAAAGTCCTGCTTCGGAGCAAAAATCTATTCCAAAGCCATCCGAAGCTACTTTGATATAAGGCTTCCACAGTCTGAGTTAGACCAATCAAGCAGGTATGGTCTTTTTAGTACTCAAGTCTCTCATTTTGTACTATTAAAACCATAACTTTGGATCCCACGTAGGAAGGGATCATTTAATTCGCCAGTATTAACATGAGGAAACATTGCAGCAAGTGAAACCTGTTTTAGTGTTCATATGGCGTATGACTTATTATCATTTCAACTTGAAAACTTGTGAGCCTATCCTTTAAGCTTTAGTAAGTACAAACATGAAAGGCTTAAATTAATTCAATGAATTAAATCTTGGATCTAGTTTAACAAAGTGATGGGAATAAACTGTTGTTTGATCTCAAAATCATTTGCAGATTTTCTAGTTTGTAAAAGCCTCCCAAACCCAATTTTTTGATCTAATATTATGGGATGTCTACATTTGTAGCCTTGTTGTACAGTTTTGTAGGGATAGTCACAGCACTTCAGTGTGTTAATAGCATACGTATTTGCTTTGTTTGTGTATCTGTAAGAGATCATTCACAGCTAGTCATTACTGTCACTATCAATCATGAACACACTGTGATTAAAAAATAATAATATGATAAAAAATACAGTGCAACAAAATGGTTAAAAAGTGGTGTGATCTAGTTTGACATATTTAGGGTTCTTTTTAGCAAGAAATATATACAAATATCTCTGTAATACATGTTGAAGTGGTCTTGTTCAGTCTCCTTCTCCACTGTGGTTAGTTTGCTTCAAAAACGGACAAAATAAAACACAACTTCCCCACAAGGATGCTTCACATCCACTCTACCAGAATTAAACTTAACTCTTTAGCTAGAAGTACTCCGAAGTGGATTTGGATTTGAGACAGGAACACAAACTGGCGAGCCTTTTAAATAAAACATGAAGGAGTTACCACCTGCGGTGAAAGCATACAGCCCGGCTACGCTACGGTCCTTGTCCTGCCAACTGAAGCACAGATTCAAGGAGAATCTCAAAGTAATGTCTCAGGCTTTTCCAGCTTTCTTGCAAATCCTGACACTGTTTGGCATGGCTTTCTATGAATAAGCAGATCCACCCTTCCTGTGCCCTGACAATGCAGCAATTTGTGTGTGTGTTTTTTCATTCAAACACATTATCAGACCGCATCATGAGACGATGTCTGGCTATTGTGCTTTGACACTTGGCAAATGGTTTTGGCCAGAAACATTTCAGCCTGATAAAAGCTACCTTTCCATCCCCCCTCCGCCGCCCGTTTGACCGTCCTTCCCTCGCCCCTCTCGAGGCTTCGCCCTTCAGGAGAGCTGAGGAAGAAGGAAGTAGGACAGGAGGAGGAGCAGTGTGTGTCTGCCAGCAGGATGAGAGGAGAGGAGAGCGCAGGGAAGCATGCACTGACAGAGGCTGCATGTGGCGAGGAGGGACAGCAAGGAGAACCACGGAGATGCTGCAGAGTGGTGGTGGTGGTGTGGGAGGGGGGTATCATCGCTCATCTAGGAACAATGTGAAGGCAGGAGACAGATGCTTCGTGGGGAAAGAGGCAGAGAGACAGACGGCAGAGGAAGATAGAGCCAGAGTGACTGACATTTTCCTCACACCTCTATGAGCAGCCACATCCTAATACAAGCTAATCCCTCTATCAGCCTCTTACCTCACCTGGGCCGATCTCGCCTGTGACAAAATGGAAGACTGCTTTCCAAGATACACTCAGTATTTTAGTTTGGCCAAACCAGCACAGCGTTGTTCGGGTCCCATGCAGCCAAGTATTTGGTCAGCACTGTCACTGTCCTGTCACTCACACAGCTCCTGCTGACTTTTCCCTTTTAACCGAGCAGCAGGTCACAAACTGAGCGCTGATTGTTCATGAGGACTGAGACAAACACTCGTTTGCTATGTCGGCATGGACTGCAGTAGGCATTCGTGAATTTAGTCACACAGCTGTATATCGTAATGTAATTTGCAGCAGTGTGATGGATTGTGGGGTTTTGCCATCAGTTAGGGGCTGCAAGTAATGATTATTTTCATCATCAATCAATCATCAGTTATTCAGAGAAAGTCTGTTACAGCATCCCAAAACCCAAAGTGACATCTTCAAATTGCTTGACCAACAGTCCAAAGCACTTACTTCACAATGATATAAAACAGGAATAAAGCAGTAAATCCTCACATTTGAGAGGATGGAAATGTCAAATGTTTGGCATTTTTGATATGAAAAATAATTCAAAAGACTAACTGATTATCGGAATGGTTGCTAATTATTTTTCTGGATTCATCCACTAATCGCTTCAGTTCTAGTATCAATATTTTGTGTCTCTGGGAGACAGTTTAGAGCTAGTCACAAACACTGAGGTCCTCTCTATTGAAAATAAATAACACTATCCCAACGGGACTTACTGTGTATTATCAAATCTTGAAATAGACAGAGAATATTAAATCAGAATGCTGTACTTTGCTTAGACACTTTGACTTGTGTGATATGTAATATTACTGTATATATTAGGATGTCCGAGGTACAGTATTGTACATAGCCTAGGAAGACTGCACAGGCCACAGCAGCAGTGGAGCTAAATTAAGCTCTTTAAAATGTGATCAATATCTTGGTAATATGGTTTTATCTTTTAAAAACTCCATTGAGCCCTAATGCATCTGCACAGATCAAAATTTCAACAACAACAACAACAGTCTCAGTGCAGCTTTGTGCATCAGGAAATATTGACACTTTAACCCACCAGCGCTGGGTGACATGATTCACACCTTGTTAATAACATGACACCAAATGAAGCGATAGTACTGTCTGATTTTAAAGAATTTAACAGGATAAAGTAACAGCCCTTTCACTAGACTGACAAACAGTATGTGATCAAATGACCCTTCAGTCTTTCTTGACTTTACAAGAAACTATTCAACTCACGATAATTAACCACTATGGACAAAAGTAGGTTGAAATGTCTGCCTCTGTCAGCCTGTCTGTAAGCTGCTCCATATGACGACCATCCACACGCATATAAATGTATTTACTGCCGTGTGCGTCAACCTTAAAACGCTGGCTAATCCCGCAAATGAGTGCGGCGTGTGAGCCGGAGTGGAGGCGCTTTAACCACACACAAAAACAATGTCAGAGCTGTGACGGTGGCGTTAAATGTCCCGCAGGCAGGACGGAGGGACATAAAGAAGCAGCAGCAGCTGGCCACAGCGGAGCGGCGGAAATCGACGAGTTATAAAACACCACCATCTGCAAAGCGAAGAGAGGCTGCCCAGCAAAAACACGGTGCCCGCACAGCCCCGTTTTACTCAAGTGTCCCTCTTTCTCTCTTATAAACTAACCACGGGGAGAATATGTGAGGCACAAACAGCACAGGGGGCTAACGTAAACACCGCCTCAGTGCGGTAATGCAGTATTTATGAACCAGGAAAGGAAGGGGAGCTTGTTCTTCTTCAGTGATGCATGACCGTTATTATCGCTGCCTCCACCAACTTGCTCCTATCGGAGCTTCTTCGAAAACTCTTACCTTTTCTGCAGTCTTCTGCCTCGCGTTTCTGGCGGATATCGGTGGGTATTCGTCGGTATTCGGGACTCGGGTCGGCGCTGGTGCTGATGGTGAGCCGTGTCTTCGGTCCCTCCTCTTCAGCGTTAGCTAGCCCGCTGCCTCCGCTCGGCTTGTGGTGCTGAAGTGGACAGCGCACCGAGGGGATCTGGGAACAAAAAGCCCAGGCTGCGCTTCTCCGGCCCCTCCTGCAGCGCAGCGCCCTCTGTCGGGCCGGAGGAGCGCCCACAGCCCAGAGCGACACGGAGTCCGGTCTTCATAGAGAGCGTCACCTAGCGTGGGGACTCCCCAACGTCTCTGTGTGGACGAATTTGTCCCGAGAATAGGCCATAATGGCGGAGTTCACTTTCTACTTTCTATATTATCATTTGGAGGTCATAGCCTCAAAAAGCATACTTTTGCAGAAGACATTTTGACATGAAAGTAGGAAAAGCACACGTGGAAAGGATTAAATGAATGAAGGATGAATTCCATTTAGCTGCTTCAGTTTCAGGGTCCTGATAAGGTGGATGCTGGCTCACTGTCACAATGTCATAATTTACTGGGACACTTGAACAAAGCAGAGACATTGTTAATGTTATTAGTAGCACCTGTGCTTTTCCTGCAAGTCAAAATGTCTGCAGGGAAAAGACGTGTTATCAGTGCACGCAGGAGTAATGTTCTTCTATATGCTGCATGCTGTGTTTCACTGTACCAGAAATGATATTAGTTGCATGGGCTTTTCACATAACCCAGGGTTTAGTGAATCTTTGTCCTGCTTCTAAGGAAAGACATTTGTTAAGATTTAGTGTAAAATGGCAAAACTGACAGACAAATCGTTAATAAAAGCAGTCATCCTTTCACATTTGGACATAATGAGTGAATAACAGTATAATGATCTTTCGTTTTACTGCAGACACTCTGGATCCCTTTCAAGTAGCCCTGCTGGTCCATAGACTCCACTTTGAGAACTGAAATAACCCCTGCTAATTAAGGCTGTTACTTTTCTGTTACGTTTTTCTAATACTTGCCCTGGTGTGAGATACCCAATACAGTATTAGATAAATGTGAGGTATAGTCAGACATACTGCACACAGTAAATGTCAGTAATTGAAGGCAATCGTATATTACACAGAAAAGATCATGTGAGATGTGAAAGGAATTCAGAATAAATGCAGTAGGTTGATGTTCCCAAATTATTTAAACAGAAAATTATTCTGAGGCTGAGAAATAATTACAAGCTTATATTACAAGTATGTTGTACCTTCATCAGAATTCAAGCATGGATCACATATAGTTCCTGTCATTTTTGGGTGGACTGAAATACATTCTTTTTTGCAGCTGGTGAGTTTTATTGGAATGTGATTATGCATTTTTAAAAGTCTCAGAGCTGAGTGTTGACTCTTTTTTAATGATCCCACATGCTCTGACTTGTGGTCTCCTATGCACTGTGGTGGATTCCAGTTAAGCTTCCACTGAGTCTGCTCTTCACGGTCACATGGGGTGTATATTGTCCTGAGTGGGGGGCTGTAAGGAGTGGTCCAAGGCAGCGGCGGGGATTCCCTGGGTGACAGCGAGGGTGGCCTGCTCCGGCAGTAGGCCGGGGTCTGTCAGGATGGCCGTGGTGGTACTCAGGAGACGGAGTGAACTCAGAACCACTAAGAGAAGTGATAAAAACTGATTACAGCTAATGCAAAAGTACAATGGAAACATATGAAATGAGAACAACACACCATCAAACTATGGGTAGCTGCTGTAAGAATCTGCATCTGCGCTGAGGAAGCACTTGTGCTGTACTCACTGGGTCTTAGGGCAGGCAGGGAACAGTGTTGGTCCAGCCAAGACAGAGTGGACTGACACAAGTCCTCCACACTTGCAGTGGACACCATCCCATTATAGGACTCAAACAGCGGCTCAATGATGATACTGAACTGACAGTGAGTTGAGGAAAGAAGTCTTGAATATGTCCATAGAAAATACTTTATAGTGTTTAAAGACTGGTGTTATTCTGTAGCTCCCTTGTTGTCAACAAATCCCCCATAAAAGAACAAAAGCAACAATATGTTAATCTGTCTTTTCAATACTTGCGGCACTCGGGCTGTTGGTTCAGGTTCAAAAAGGCTCACCAATTTCAACATGGTCAACAAATATTACTCAAACAGGAGTAAATAGTGCATTTGTTGGGAACTATTTTCAGCTACGGATTAATATACATTAGGTGTGCTAGTGAGTATTGGCAGCAGCAGGACAGTGTGTGTGATTCAAAATCAATAAAAAAAACTACAGTGTGTGTGAATACGTAATCCAGTCTAACACTGTGGCTCACTGATGTGCTTTTGATAGCTTTTAGACAATAATGGAGCTCTATGGCACAGAAGAAGAAGAAATATCACACTTTGGATACTCAGCTGTTAGTCGGGTCAATTCATCGTTGGTTTTGGTCTTGATGTGGGATTTGTTCATGATAAGAAAATCATATAATATCATCAGATTTATTCTTTAACGGTTAATTCAGTGGCTCACTGCAGCACTAAAAGAGTGGTCGATAAAGGCAATTCTCATAGTTGAATAACACTGTCTATAGAGAGGCTAGACTCTGAGCAAACATACAGTATGGTAAATGCTGCTATCTTGACTCTATGTGAAGAGAAAAAAGCCTCTCGGAGAACCTAACTGAGAATATCAACAGTCAGATTAATGCAGAATCTTTAGAGGAACCCCAGAAAAAAATCTTCGCCCCAAGGTGTTTCTGTGGAACGGACGAAGATATGAAAATCACAATCTAATTGGATTTGCTGTTCATTATGGAAAGAGTTATGGATTAATATCACAACATTTGTTCTTTATTTTAGCTGCCTGATTCCATGGAGATGCCCCAGATGAATAATGGGCTTTGTATGAATTAATTATTATACTTAAATCTATGCAAAGACCAGGTGCTGGTCACTAACCATATGTACTGTACCAAAACAAAAGCTCCACTTCATGGAATATTTTTCCCTGTAACACTTTAAAAACTCTGTGTCCAGATTGGCATATTGCTTTGTTTAATTAGTTCATTTGGATTCAAAGAAAACGGTCTGGGTACAAAACAAAATTTGATATTCTTCCAAAGTCTGAGGACGCAATGCTGCAGCCAACTACTGCAAAGGAATGAAACATAAAGAACCTCACAGGAATAGATGCGTACTTAGTACTCAACACTGGATCATAAGACTATATGCAGAGTATAGAAGTTTTTAAGATGTGTTTGTGGCAGTGTGATGTTTTAATTAACCAAATTCACATTCATTAGGATACGATCCAGAACTTCCAGTTCTGCAGTGTCTGTGCCTGGACGTACTCTCTGAACTTCTGCCTCATGTGGTCAAAGCGCTGCCGTGTGATGGGCACACCAGTGGCTGGTAGCTGCTGCTGGCACGCACTGCAGGAAGAGACACACTGAGTGAACAGGGCAGTACAGTGCATCTCCACATCAGCAGGGAAGGAACAGTGAGTGATGTTAGAGGATAGGCTGTCTGAAATCAATAGTCAATCAATAGTCAGGCCCTCACATGTACACTGAAACAGTTGTTTTTTCATGGTGCCATTAAGAAATCCCTTCGTTCGAATGGAAGTGACGGGGGACAAAATCCACAAACCAAAAAATGTGAACTTGTCCTTTAAATTAAATCCCAATATCACCCTGATGTAACATGAGTCCAAAATATCCATCCAATCCTAGTGGATATGCATACACTCCCATGCGTATGCACAGTCACACACACACACACACACACTTGCACACAGAGGTCAACCCTAAAGGTCTCACTTGATGGCAGAGTTCAGGAGCTGGATCTCCTCTCTGAGTCTCTGAGCCTCCTCGTGCAGCTGCGCTCTCTCCTGCTGCATCTTACTGATGTACTCAGCCGTCTTCTGCAGCGTGGTGGCTTTGCTGATCTGTGCCAGCAGACAGGGGGATAACCACAAGTCAGCAACGGACCAAGATTATTTCCAGTTTTTCAATATCACTGCGGTTACGATAATATGAGACGTTTCCGTAGCTGCGTTTACATCTCACAGTTTTCCAGTTAAGCTGTGCATCAACTCAACTGCTCTTTGGTGATGCTCTCCACCCCCACCTTTCAGCACATCTATCTCTAAAGCCGCACATCTTTTCACAGTACCTTTATGCTTGGCTGAGAGCTGAGTGTTGTCACAAGATTATGTAAAGTGTCAAAACCCAGTTTGATGTTGAAACGCCTCTTCTGCTCTGCGGAGATGTGAGTTATCCTCCTGGTCTCTGTTTGCTGCGGATAACACAGCACAGAAACATGTGCATCACAATACAGATTTGCATACTGAGTGGTCTTATTTAAGACTCAGCAAGGATTTGATTCTATTTATATATATATATAAAAAAAAGCTATCCAATGCCATGCTGTAGTATATGAAGACATTGATATACGCAAATTGAATGAGACAGTGTGTCCTACCTTACTTGATTCTATCTTTCCGTGTCCTGAGAAGGCTGAGAGTGAGGACTCATTGGTCGAGGCTTTATCTAAAGGGTTTGGTGGTGACATTTGGCCTGGATGTCCTGGAAAATTAACTAAAAGAAAGACAAATAACAACATCTATTCTTAAGATGTGCATACATGATAATGTAATGACCATGTCCATGTATGTCCAGAGCACATTGCACATTTACTCCAGTACTGTACTTAAGTACACATTTGAGGTACTTGTACTTGAGTTTTTCCATTTTATGCAGCATCAAATTTTTTTACTTTTTACTTAGCTACATATGTCTGATAGTTTTAGTTGTTAGTTACCCTTCCTGTCTGGTGAAAAGCACGTATGTCCAAATTTGGTGATTTAGAATTTTTCTGATAAACTGAAGGATGAAGTGTGATTACCTACTTCTAATTCTAAACAAGCTATTTAAAACCCGTCTTGGATTATCTGAAACATGTATCATCACAAAGGTGAAAACAATGCTGTTTTCTGAGCTCATGAAAAGTCGACTGTTTAGAGATACGTGGTTCTCACAGAACAGCGATGCTTCAATCACAGGATGATCTTATAGAATATGATTCATTGCTGCAGATGAAACTAGCCAACAGTCTATAAAACAGTTAAAATTAGCTCAACCTTAAACATCTACAGCCGTAAAATGCAAGTTACACATGAACGTAGCAGTAATATTTATTCAAAAACATCAGATATATGGACAAATTAAACACTAGAGGACACTTTTTGTGTTTTCTGCCAGTTTCATGCCCACGTTCTCCTCCATGCTTAGGGAAGGGGTGACGCTGCAATCTGCAACCTCACCCATAGATCCTACACTAGATCCTACACACTGGTTCTTTAAGGTTTTACATGAAATAAAACAAGCCTATAAAACACAATGCATTGTAAAGATGAACCCAGTCATTCCTAACCATTTAGTTGTGACCATTTCCAAAACTTGTAACCCTTGTGACCCTTTGGAGGGGACCTGACCCGCAAATTGGAAACCACTGGACTAAACTATTCAACTGTATATAAAATGCAAGTAGTTAAAACTAGCTCCACCTCTATCATCTACAGCAGTAAAATGCTGCGTACACCTTAATGCATCAGTATTATCAGTCTAATTGTGTCACATAAGTAATGTATTAGTCACAGGTGTATTTTACTGCATAATGAGTACTTTTAGCTGATAATACTTTTGTACTTTTACTCAATTAGGAGTTTGAATGCATGACTTCAAACATACATAGTTTTACTGGTTGTTTTACTGAACTAAAGCATCTGAATACTTTTCCCACCACTGACTTTTTTTTTTACAGTGTCTTTCTTGACAATGAAATGATTATCATTCACCAGTTAAAAGAAGACGTGATCCCTAATTGCATTTGGAAAAAGCGAGATATTGTTCATTTAAAAGCATTGAGGGCGTGGTGCACCTGTTAAGCTGCTCCTGTCTGCGCCGTAGAGCTGGACAGGAGACAGCTTCTCAGTCTTGGGGATGAGGAGGGTTGTGCCGGTGTGTGTGGAGCCGTGGGTGAGCAGGGCAGACACGGCCGAGCCTCTGGAGGTGCTGGCGTGGGGTCCACTGTGGCCCAGGGTGGCACTCTGGCTGTGCAGAGGTGTCAACACTGGGATCCCTGCAGGCCAGCCAGCTCCATGCTGCAGCTGCGATGAAGCTCCTCCAACATGTGTGCTGCTGCTCAACTGTGAAACAACAAACAATCTGGATTCAGAAGCGCCTTTTTTTTTAATCCCGAAAGAGGATGTTAGAGGTGTTATTGAGTAAGTTCTACTAGATACTCAAACAGATGTAACCCTGAGACAATATGTGACTATTAACCTGGAATAACACACAGACAGTGTCATGGGACAGATACTGTATTTTGATTTTGACCCAACTTCCATTCAGGTTGCCTGAGCACCTGTGTTTTTTTCCAGAAACACAAACCACCATAAAACCACACCTTTGGTTTTTTGCATAGATTAAATAAGCAACGAGATGATAACATCCTAATTAGTAAGTTTGGTGGATTTTGTTACTGCTGGAAAGAGCCAGGCTAGCAGTTTCTCTTTATTTCCAGTCTTTATTCTAAGCTATGCTAACCAGCTGTTAAGAAAGCAAATTAGCGGAATTAGCGGACTTTAAGTTAATCAATTATTTGAGATGCTGTGCCATCCACTTATGCAAATGAACTTGTGCTCTTGTGATACTAAAGGACAGGCTCACCAAGGAGCTGGGAGACGATGACCTCTGACCTTTGGCTGTCACTAGAGTCGTATCAAATCTTAGCGATGGCTTCCCTGAAAGCGCAGAAACCAATATTGGACAGAAACATGATCCCACTCATTTTTTAACATGAATAACTGTTGTCAAACATAGAACAAAGGAGAGAAGTGACTCACGTTCCCGGGGGCCGGAGGAGAGCAGCTTAGCCAGGCAGCTAGTGGGTGTGGGTGCAGTGGACGCGAGGCCGGAGGGAGCCACGGAGGGGCCAGCTGTCCTCACTCCTCCTGTCTTTTGCTTGTGCTTCCCTCTGACCCCCGTAACAGCCACCTGCTCCGGGACCGAGAAGCAGTGGGCCGCAGTGACAGAGGGCAGTGCCGTGTGGACCGGGTCGGACACGGCAGCCATGAAACTGAGAGAGCGGCAGGGAGCCTCGGGGTATGTGTCCCCTGTGTGAGGGTAGCCATGAGCCTGGTGCACAGAGCCCTGGGCCCCCATGGTGGAGGCGGTGTGAGTGATGACAGTGGGGGTCACGCTGGTTGCTGTGTAGTAACCAAACTTGTGACATGGCAGTGGGTACAAAAAAGGAACACTTGAAGAGGCTGGCTGCTCGATGCTGGTGTTATATGCTATAGAGACAGGCGGATCAGGGTATGACTGGTGTCCATATGGCATGGCTGTGTGGTATTCACCGCATCCCTGGTCCGGCCTGGTTTGGTTTGGCTGGGTACCGGATGAGGAGGGCTGAGGCGAGTTGTCAGATGACAGATTGGGCTGGAAAAAGAAAGATTCAGTCTATTTTACAGATTAAACCAGCGCTATTGGTTTCTGATTAAATATTTCTGCAGCAGTGCATCTCCCAGGCAGGAGGAGCTCTTTACAGCGGCAGTACCTGAGCCAGCTGGGTGTCGATAAGGAGCTGGGAAGCGGTTACCACAGGGGAGGGAGCTGGAGCAAACTCTGTGCTGGATGAGCTCTCAAAATAGCTACAGTCAGCAAAACCAGTCTGCTCGGTGGGCTGGCCGCGGTAGTTCATAAAGATATCTGATAAAAGCACACACACACACACACACACTCAGACTGTCAGTTGTAATAAAACTTTGAGCAGTGGCCAAGAAGGTGGACTAAATACATAGAATACATGAACATAAACAGGTAACCCGTAACCCAGAATATATAGATTACTTGTTTACTTAGGAATAAAAGAGCACAATTGAGATCATGTAATCCACTGTATGATCACCTCCAGGAGGATCTGATCAGTGGCTGATGCTTGAGTCCATACTGTCCCTACAAAAGTTAGATGTGAAATGTATTTACTGTAGATATTTAATTAAACTTTGGGGTAAAAAATGGTGTTCCTGTTAATCAGTTACGCACAGCCGAGCTCTAATGGAAATACTAAACTGCAAGAAGGATGATTGAATATTGGATCCAAAGGCTAATAATGTTTTTCACTATAGGTCTGCAGTTTGATGTTCCAGTCATGGCTTCATTTCAGAAGTCCAAACAACAAAGTAGAAAATAAGAGCACAGAGCCACCATCCAAAATGCTGCGCAGCTCTGCGTATGAGCTTGTCGTTCAAGGTATTTGCTTCGTATCTGCCAGGTCACATATCTCTGGAGCCACGCTGGCAACCGACTGCGGCAAGCTGCCATCTGTGGTTTGAAGCAGTTTCTCCACGTCTGATTTTATTGAATTCAAAGCATGTTTTGAGCAGTTGAGGAAACAAATATCAAACCAGGCTTCATGCCTCAGCCAATGAAACACTGAATTCAGCTGCAGGGAACTGAGCAGCTTTCATTAACACATGCAGTATTTGGAGCCCAGCATGACACAAGCTCTGTAAAGACAAGGCAAAACGTGTAGTACAATCTGAACATACATACCAGAATGTCTCAGTTTTCACCTCAGTAAGGAAAGAGTACAGGCATAACACGGCGTCTCACACAAGTCATCTGTGTTTCCACTGAAGAGAAGCACAGTGGAAGACTGCATAAATTAAGCTCGTGGCTGTGTCGCTCTGACAGACACTCACTAGCTCGACCTTGTGACCAAGAGAAAGGCAGACAGCTGATGCCTCAGGACCCCGCCAGGGCTGTGAGAACAAACAGCTACACACACACACACACACACAAACCCACACACACATTACAGCAGCGGGCAGCAGGTTGTCTCTGGGTTACAAAGCCTGACTTGTAGCCACGGGGCTGCTAGGTTGCTTCATTGAAAGTAACACAAAGGCCAGAACAAGCACAGCCATTGTGCCCTTGAGCATGGCACTAAACTCCAACCTGCTCCTGTCTGTCTCTGTGTCTTCCTGCAGGCCAGCTGTTTCCTCTGAGTTAAACTTTCCCTGCCTCTCAAGCTCTGAAGGACGTCATCATTATCAAGAATTCATTTATAAAAGGACTCAGGAGACTTTGAATCGCGATTAACTGTTGCTCCAACGTTTCATCAGGACTTTATTTTACTTAGCAGTTCACGTAAACCTGCATGGGCTGATTTTCTGACCACCTGGGTGCAGTGCGAACAGCTCTGAGATGTTAGCAACTTTAAATTTTCCGGGTTGAGTTTATGGCCTTTTGACCTCTACCTCTTGTGCACATGCATGCACACGCATTCCTCAGTCCTGGTGACCCAAAACACATTCGTTCTAGTGGCGTGACACTTTTCCACTGATCTACTCGAACACATTCACACGCAATTTGGGGCTCAGTATCTTGTCCAAGGACAAACCATCTGATTAGTGGGTGACACGATCACGATTTAAAATACAAGTCGGCTTTGCAAATGTTTTATGAAGAAGAATATGACCACCAGCATACACACAATGCATTTCAGTGAGTAACGCTAAAGGTAAACAGAACCTTTGCTTATTTACAAAAACCTCTACAGGGCCTCTTTAAGTTGATGAGCCAGCTAACAGCTGCTTTCATTTGGAGTCGTGTTTGTGTCCATGTGTTGAATATAAGTCTCTCTCCTCTTAGCTCTGTCTTTGGTCTCCACCACCTCCTGAGGGAAATATCTGGCTCTTGAGCTGCTAAATGCTTTGCAATGTTCACTACGGAGTTGTTAACTTTGTTTTTCTGTCCCTTAGTACTGAGTAGGTGGGTCTATTATTGCATCTTTGCAGAAAACAGCTGCCCGCTGAGGCCGAAAACAACACTGAGTGAACCGAAAAAGCTAACACCTATTGATTCGTTATTTTGGAAATATTGATTATAACCGCTTTACTCAGCCGTCATAGTTACTTGCAGGAATCTCTAAATAATGTTAAACCAAATTCTTCAGACAAACAAAATCAAGCTTCTAAATGGAAACTTTCATTATCATCCTAGGTAACCAGTAGATCATGGGTCAAGAAGAGCTTGTTTCTGAAGAAGGAAGTTCCACCATCTCCCAGCCCATCCCTTTATTTTCCCCAGCCTCATAGGTGGTGCCAAAGCGGGGGTCATGGTCTACATCCTCTTCCACTTCCCTATTCTCCCGGCTCAACCCTGATGCCCCGCCTTTAGCCTCTGAGGACCAAACAGTATACTGTAGTTTATACTATACCACAGGATAAAGGACAAATCAAAAATGCAATGTAAAAAAAAAAAAAAATCTGGACTAATGTAATTTCATTTTACATTCAGATTTAAATGCTGATGGACAGACAGACAGAGGGGCAGGTTGAGAGTACCTGGTATATCTATGAAGTCATCCAGGTTGGGCTGCAGTGGAGTCAGGCCTGGCTGGATTATATCAGCATTGCTTGTGTACGCTGAGGAGGAAGAGAGCACAATGTCAGACATGAGAGGGAGAGAAATGTGTGTGAGTGCATCTGTCAGTGTGTCTGACTTGTTGTGTGTGACTTTTTCATCATAGGACATTTCCCTATTTGTAGGGTGGGTTCCTTTGGCTGACTTCCTGACCCATGTGACCATCAGCTGCACAAAGTGACAAAACTGCGGCAGTGGCAAAAAAACATATTTTCCTATAACATTAAAGAAAGAGTTCAGCATTTTAGGAAAAGCTCTTATTGGTTGCCTTGCAGAAGTTAGATTAAATATAGTTCAAAAATGTGAAGTCAGTAGTTTGTTCAGCATTTAAAAGGCAGTGATTCTGTCAGTGACAGTGATCCAGTATAGTCAGGACAGTTTGAACGTTAGTGATCTGTTCGCAGATGAAAACCTCTGCAGGGTAAACCACAGCAAACAAAATAAAAAATGAAGACTATTTGCTTTAATGTAATCAGTCAACAAAACAGTGTCAGTCTTAGTATCCTGGTGCACGCTGGAATACTGATTTTGTTTTGGTTTATTATTACTGAATCCTGATTGGTGCATGGAAGTACGTGTCCATGTCAACCCAGTCAGACGAGCAGACAAATAACAAAATGATTAATATAAACCAACTGTCAGAGAATGTTGTGTTCATGTGCAGCCTGTCACTCATTGGAAGACACTGATTGAGAAAACAACCTTCCAGGCCCTTTAAAACATGAAATATGACAGATTTCCCTCACATCTCATTATATTAAATCATATATCAAAAACGAACATCCACAGCTGATCTATCCTTTAGGCTCCGGTTGATGGCAGACACGGCGTGAAGCTAGGTTGATGAGTTTTGACAGTTATTTGATAAAAAAATGAAAATAAATTAGACCCTGGAATTCATTTTCTGCCAAATGATGCATCCAAATGATAAATGCACATTTCATTCTTATCATGCAGCTCGCAGGCCACCGGCTGGCCATCCTTATTTTCGAGCACTTTCAATCATTTGATGCTGCATTTGAGACTGATTTGAGACCAGTGCAAAGTCACAGCTGAAGGTCACTCTGACTACTCACTGTCGTGTCGGTCACTGGCCCAGGGACATGGCTTTTGTGTCATTGTGAACAAGGTGTCGGAGATGTCGGACAGAAGGCAGTCCAGGTCAAACATGTGGGCCTCCACCGGCGCAGCTTTAGGCTCCTGGTACATTTGATTGGACCATTTCTCCAGCTTGCCTTGACAGATCTGACCCTGGAGCACATCAGCCAGAGTTGAAAAACACTTCAAATCAACTTTTAGTGAGATACCAAGTCAGTACCTGATCCATCCATTAGAGGGCTCCCTACAAATAGGACTGAAAAGGCAAAGTGATGCATTGATGGCATTTGGTTGTCCCCGGTCCAGCATGTGGCGTTGCATGGGAAATGTGAAATCATGGTTGTTTACCTGAAAATGCATGTAAACACCAAAAACTTACAAAATATGATTAGGCACTCCTTGTTCAATCAGCTGTTAGTCATGTGCAAAATCTGTGCATCTAGCTACCCTTAAAAATGCAACAATACCAACTCACTCAAACACAATAAAAATCCACTTACACAAAAGCAAAATGACACACAGCTGCATCTCCTCCACTAACACAGCTAGTTTCTAGAAGAACAGCCAGCCAGAAACAAGGCAATGCCACATTTTCCCGAGCGCCCATTCTCCTCTTAAAATCCAATAAAAAAACTCACAGAAAGTGAAGCTCCAGTCGGTCTTTTCCCTCTGTTTGAGATGCTTTGCTTCACCCTGATCTTCTTGTCTTTACACTCCACTTCTAAGTCTGAGGCCACATTTATATGGAAGCCCAGATTGAGCCGGAAACTGTTGTGATTACGTCTAAGCACACGACATCCCCTGTTATAATTTATTCGTTTACCTCTCGATTTGTTTTCTTTGAGGGAGAATGTAAGTGTACAAGTAGAAATGAGGTAAGATTGTTGTGTGTGTGTGTGTTGTGAGATGAAAAAGCCGTTTTGACATATTGTTCAAAAACCCTAGCCCCTTACAGGTTATCATTATGTCCGCTTTGTTCATTTCTTTATTTTGATGTCTCACCATTTCAATAAGAGCAGCAGCCTTTTGTCCCTGACCTAATTCTGGCAGTCACACTCACGTGCAGGCAAACAGGCAGAGCAGAGGCCGTTACCAACACAAGCAGCCGCCGCCTCCGTCTCAGTGTTGAAAAAAAATATACACGCATATGAGCGACTCGCAATTTCTCACTTCCGATGGGTGTTTTTGAGGGGTTTCCTTCAACTAGGTGGCACATTGCATTAACCTCATCTTAATGTGAAATAAGAGGTGATAAGCAGAGATCAAGTGAGATGAGATGAGAAGTAAAGAAAGACAACATGCAGAAATTAGATAATAGAAATGAGATTAACTGAAATGATAAAGGCAGAGGTTAGATGAGACTAATGCCAAACACCTCTTCTTTTAAGGCTGTTTCTTTTCACATTGAGACTATAAGATGAGGACACACGCATCAACAGCAGCACATCAAACTAAATGCTGACATCAACATGCTCATATGTTCAAATGACAGTGCTGCCATGCTGATCCCAGGTCAAAAGGTAGTTAATTTAAACACAAGATACTTGTGCTCAAAAAGAGGATTCATTCTCAGTGAAGAACCTTGGAGCTCTAATCTGCCTCTATACCTGCCAAAGAGCAGTGATTCCTAACACGTCTCTGGGGGTCATCAGGTGGAAACCTCCCTTCAACAGTGTTTCGCCTACTTAGTCCCACTACACCTCCAGGAGGTTAGGCAGTGAACTCCGGCGTCCCAGAGTCACCCCCCCTAGTGCCAGTTCACACTGCTCCTACACAATCCAAACAGCACCGCCACGTTCAACTGACCCAGAGATGCTCCAGGTAGTGGCCAGTACCGATGCTACCATTTAACTATTGCTAAAGCTACTGCTAACCACTAGGAAGAACAGAAGAAGACAATACAGTTCCGATGCTACCATTTAGCTAATGTTACGTGCTAACCGCTACCTGCTAAGACTTTAGTGTATTAGAAATACAATTTAAGTACAGAAAAGTACACTTTGACTTTTTGTGCTTAGCTTTAAGTATGTTTGATATATACTTTTAAAAAGTGTACTTCTTTTTAATGAAGACAGGGGAGACAAGATGTGGGACCCAGTGCTGGACTAATGTGTCCACCACTGTGAAACGCCTTGCTGTGTACATTTCTTATTTTATTACTCACTTTGTACAGTTTTCTTTTAAAATATGTATGTCTAATTTGTTGTTATGACTGTGATCTTCGCTACTTTGAGCTGATCATGTTCGTGTTCAATTTGTTAATTTTGGGGGTGGGTGGGGGGGTCGTTCTTTTTTATTTGTCAGTCCTATGTTCTTTCTCCATTACAAAAAGCAATAAACATATTACAAAAAAACAGTGTACTTCTAAATATACTCGATGTTATTAAGTTCTACTTAAATGTATGAAAATGGATACACTAATTCTGCAACACTTAAAGTGGTATTTCAAAGTACTTCTAAGAAGTGCACTTTATTGTAAGTATATTATAAATTGTACTTAAGTGTAGTTTTAAGTGTACTAAATTACAAGTGTATTTCTGAAAAGTAATCTTGTTTTCAAGTTGTATAATGCACCATTAGCATGCTTAATTAAAGTGTACTTTAATTTCACTCCATTTTAAGTATATTTAAGTAAATTTCCAGCACACTGATGTTATATCATTGATGATAAAATACAATAAGTATTGCAAGTGTGGATTGAATGCCTATTAATCCTGATTTTCACTGGTGGACTTCAGTTTGCAAAAAGTTGTGCCGATGTAGCAACTATTTACACTTAAACTCTAAACTAAACTAAAAGTATTACTTAAGTATTGAAAAAGGACTACTTGAGTACACTTAAAAATACTTGAAGGTGACAAAAATAGCACAAAATGTATTTAGTACATTCTTCAAAAAGTCCAATTTCAGTATATTTTTTCACCTGGGATGTTCAGCAGGTAATATTTACCAGGTTGACCATCTTAGTTTAGCGTGTTAGCATGCTAACACTTGCTAATTAGAACCAAATAAAAGTACAGCTGAGGTTGATGGGAATGTTAGTTTTATAAGTATGAGGTCATAAACTGAAGTCTGGGACAAATTGTACTTTTGACATGATGACAGCACTAGAGGAAAAGACAGCGGATCACCAAAGACACAAGAATGGATCGTTTGGGGACAGTGAATATGTGGAGCAAATTTCACAGCGATTCTGAACAAACTTTCATGACAATGCAACCAATAAATGTTATAATATATTTCAGTCTGATTGACACTGCCTGTGAGCCTCAAACTTTAATATTCTTCCTTTATAGAAGCACTGACATCTCAAACTGACTGAGTTTTAATATGAGGACTGACAGTATCATATGGAATCTGAGCCTGTGATAGATTTGCAAACAATTGCTCTTGGAATATGATGCCTGGTGAAAGCAGATAAAGCTACACACAAATAACACTGTTGTAGATTACATGCGTATGGAACTGAAGCCAGAGTGATATAACCAATTCAATTTTAAATAGGGGCGCTGAAAGCTTTATGTCATACAGAGCATAAAGTATATGACATTAACATTAGAAAAACAACTGCTGGGTTTTACGGTGGTGTTTTTCCCAGCCACTGGACGTACCGTAATCTATAAAGAGAAAGGTGAGATAACACTTTGGCAACACGTAAAAACCATCCAACCTGGTTTAGTGATCTTTGACCCGTCAGCTACATGCTGATATGTGCCCTTTGAAGTGCAGCACAGTACATGAACCGTTTGAACTGCAGACAGACACACAGACAGATTCCTGGTTTTGAGTTTTTGAGTTAAAACCTGGGTTTCCAATGACGCGGTTCATCTAAGAGGGAACAAAAGCAGAGGAACGATGATGCCAGAGGCAACAGTGGGATGAGACAGTGGCTCGGCGGGCTGTGACTTGTGAGGGCACATGTCACATTCTCATGTGAATACTATCATGAATGAGGTGGTTCCCCAGGGTCCCTCCCTCTCGTTGCCGCTCTCCCACCACTCCTCTTTCTCTCCTTGTCCTTTGTTTGTTTCTGCCACCGTGACTTCACTGTCATACTCGCTGCCCCTCTACAGCTCAGCTTTTAAAAAGCGCCGCTGGAAGTAGGTCAGATTTGATTAAATGGCATTAAATTCTGCAGCTATTTCACTTGAATAAAGATAAAGCCTGAGGGGGTGTTAGAGGTATTGTCACTGTGGGCAATCAATATGTGTCAATAGCCTACAAATGCCAGGCCATGACGCAAGTTGTTTTGCACGTTTCTGTTTCTTTCCTTTTTTTTCATGCTCTCTTTTCCTTTCTAGTTAACCAAGGGAGGCTAAAGCCACATGATAAAAATAGCCGCATGGGGGACTTTGATGATCATATGTTGAGTTCCAACTGCATTCAAAAGTAAACAACGCTAGCCGGTCAGGGACACTCACACTGAAGCCTGGGTCAGTCGGCACAACTTCAGTTTTCAGAGGTCAAAAAACACAGTTGTCCACATTAGAGTTATTCCAAAACTTATGGAGAGACAGACAATGGAGAATATCAGAGCAGGACTTCTGTCATACCTCCTGTAGCATTGAGAGAATATCATCCTTCTTCTTCTGGAGCTGCAAAAGACAAGAAGAGAAACAGTGTGTAGTTTGGTTGGGAAATAAAGTAAAGAGAGTAAAGAGTCTAGCAGCAGATATAACATCTACCATGCTCACCAGCTTAGTTTAGCTAATTAGCACTCATTTGAATTTGATCTAATGATGGTGCAGCAAATCACCAAAGTTAGAACAATTCATCTTGAGGGGAACACAAATATCTGCACCAAATGTCGTGGCAATCCATCTGATACTTGTAGAGACATTTGGCTCAATACCAAAAATATAAGCCTCTTGGAGGCACTAGAGGAAAAGCCAGTAGGATATATCGTCTGCAAGCCATGAGCCTCGGAAAATATATGTGCTAATCCATCCAGAAGATGCAGACGTTTTTGTCAGGATGAGCAGAAACTAGTGGCGCTGCATCGAAAAATCGGGGATCTCCAAAGTCTCTAGAAATGTTTCTAGGGACCCGGAATATCTGTAATCAATTCTGCAGCAATCCCTCCAGTAATGTCAAGATGCGTCAGTCTGAAACACAAACGTGAAGCTGCTCCTGGCTGAAGAGGAAAAGTCAGCAGACTCACCCTCTGGGGATGACTGAAATGAATCCTCCAGCCACTAGTTGTTTATTTCAGTCTGCACCAGCCAACAGACAACACTGCTGCCCACAGGGCCAAGCAGCTGGCATGGCTAAAAGTATACAAGACATGAGATATGTGTTCTGTAAAAATGAGTGCTCACCCTCTTCTTATAGTAAATCCTCCACTTGTGATACTCCTTGATCACCACCTCAATCCTCCGCTTCCAGTAGCTGCCCTCTAATACGATCGCCTGTTGACGTGATGCACAAATACCAAGCATTAAGCTTTCTGACAAGAGCAAATCATACACGTGTCCAATGTTGTCAGTGTCAAACGCAAAAATCTGAACTCAGCAGCGTAAACAACGTTTTATTAACTGAATTTGGAACAGTGCATGGTTGAAAAACCTCACTCACTTCAGGCTTTCGATGTGAATCGGCCTCCGAGCCCTCCAGCGGTGAGACAAACCCACAAACCGGGTTCTTCCTCTTCTCCACGTCTAAACACAGCAGACACACAGCGGCAAATCAACAGATTTCTACGGGAAACACAGATTCCATGCACTGTGGTTCCTCATGAACGCAGCGAGTGAAACACGTGGATTCCTGCTCGTCTCCTCATTTCTGTTAAGTCTCTTATTGTTCTTTCCCTTCGATTTCTCGTCTAACATGCTCTGTCGCGCTTGGCCGTACAAATGGGGAGATGATGAGGAACGTGTAGGCAGCAGAGGACTCACACTGAATGAACCAAGCTCTCCAGATCGCGTTGTTCAGACGGATCTTATCTCTCCACAGCAACCGCAGACCCTTAAAAGACTTCCACTTGGGAGAGACTATCTGACCGCTGCAAATACAAAAAAAAAACACACACAATGTTAATGGAAAAGTAGTAATATTCAATGTGGCTTTTTTCCCCCCTCTTTTAAAAGAGAGAGAGACATTTAGAAATGAGCAGATTCTCTTCAGAAGAAAATGAGCACAGTGGAAAAAAAATCAGTGGCCTGATTTTGACTAATAGCAGCGCCCAATCAGCTTATTGACCAGCACACTGCCAGGCTGACACCTTTCACCTCAGCCGGCTGAGTGCTGAGAAGAGGCTCCCTAATGCGAGGCGCTCAGGGAGTTGCTAGGAAGCCGGGGGGGGGATCATTTTCAACATGCTTTTTAATGGAGCGACATCGCTGCATGTCACGCACTCCAAAACAGCACAGACAGCGTATTACTGACAAACACCTATTAGGAGAAGAACCAATTAACACCTGTCTGGTTAATGACGCATGCTGTGCAGCGGAGCGGCAGTGTGCACAGTCTACCTGCTGCCCAGAGTAAAGCAAACGCAGGTATTCATGTCTTTAATGTGAATCATAACGTTGCACATTTTGTGGCCTGCTCACCGCCCGGCTGAGGGTTTGTTGGGCAACTGTCATCAGACTATTAAAGATACGAAACTGGCACACAGACCCTGGTAGGAAAAATGTTTTCCTTGGGCCAGAGATCTCTTGGCAACTCCTAAGAACGAGTTGTTAAAGCAGGACTAAAGTTAGATTTTCGCAAGCACACTTTTTGAAGGGAACGACGTCCCTGCAGGAACAGGTGCTTTCTTCTCGAGGTCTGTGCCGGATAACCGTCACTCAGAAAAAAAAAGAGCAGCGCACTACCTTTCAAATTTGGATGTCACAATGCCTGTATGTCAGAAGCGGTAATAACAAACATGTATACTAAAATAAGCATGGTGTGAAGACAAGACAACAGGCTTCGTTAAAACGAGCCATGTCATATGAGGATCTTCTCCCCTGTCCGTCAGTTACACTGTAATCTTTCCAGAGCTGCCAACTGGAATCAAAGTCCAGTTTTCAGTGAAGATTTTCCAAGCTGTTGAGCAACAGGCTGCGAAATCTCTCTACCAACACTTCCACACACATTACAACCCAGCCCTGACTTCACGCTTTAAAAGAGAACGCTGCTGAAGCACAGATATGTTGATGTGGAGCTGCGGCTCATAAAAACATGCGTAAATGTAAAGCAGAGGGGGATCACTGCCGGGGGAGGGGGGCGAGGTGTCTGTTATAGCCTGCAGGTTCATTTTTCTCATGAATGTGAAGCTTTTTTCACCTGAGAGCCTCAGTATGAGAATCTGGTTTCTAAGATCTCACTTCTTCATGATGCATGAAAGCTCCACATGACCTATTTACACATCTACACCTGCTGATGAAGAGGAGGTCAGCCAGGAGACACGAGTGGAAATAAATGGTGGTTCTTGACTCCTCTACAGGGGACATCTGCAAATTTAAAGGCAGCTAAAACTGATCTGAGATGGGTCTATCCTGTTCTCCCTGACTAGACAAGGGGGACCCACCTGTAGGCCAGGGACATGCAGTCAAACAGGCGGGTCAGAGTGGGGTCGATGCTCAGGCTCCCGGAGCTGAGGGGGCCGTAGCGGTAGGTCTGGCACCACGTCCTGTTCACCGTGTCAAAGTCATATCTGAGCGAGCCGCCGCTCTTCCTCCTGCGCGGCAGCGAGTCGCTGTGGGGCGACGACACCATGAAGTGTCCGCTGTGGATGACCTGCGTGCGGGGGAGGCCGCCGCCGGCGGACGCTCCGAAGCCGGCCGCCCGGGCGGGCTCCCCCTCCGCCTCCGAGTCCGAGTCCGAGGAGTCCTGGAGCTGGCTCCGTCCGGCCGAGCACACCCTGCCTCTGCACGCCATGGTGTCCGTCCACAAGTGAACTTTCTCCTCAGCTGACTCCCCCTTCTCCACCCCCCGCCCCGCCCCTGTTTTCTTCAGACAGCCCGATATTTCCTCAAACAAGCGCGCCGGCTCCCAGCAGCGAGGCCCCTCATCTGTCAGCTGAGACAGCGTCTCCCTCCCTGCACAGCTCCCTGTTGTGTAAGAGCCACTATCATTATGTCAACTTCCTGTGGTGGTAAAGTCCCCCCATCACTGAGGACGCCAGTTATCCATAGACCAAACCTAATACTGCTATTATTATTATTGTGACTTTATTGGATCTGAACTCATCAATATTAACTTGACATGAAATACTTGAGGTCTCGGTAGATATTCTTATTGGCTGTTACTATAGTAACTCACACAGGATATTCTCAGCTAGGACACCATTATTAATTTCAAGCAGCCTGATGTGGAAAGTAACTAAATACATTTACTCATGTACTGTACTCCAAGGATGCATGAATGCATTTTCAGGTTTGTCTTCAGGCAATAAAACAGGTTTAGCTTGTGGTATTTACTTCTCTGTCCGTGTTGTCCATCAAGAGATCACGTCCTTATGTGCTGGGGGGGGGGGGACCCAGAGCTCAGCCTGTGGAAAAATATGTTCCAAGGTTTGTAGAAATTTGGTCAAGCCAAGTGAGCGTCTTCGAAGTCTCCTCTGGGATGATCACAGAATTTTCAGCCCTCCCTTCTTGTTTTCTGAGGCTGATTTATTTAACACAGGTTTCCAAAATGTAACTCATCTTTGATTTGATTCTAGGTTCACACTTGAACCTCACTTATTGGCTTTTGCTATCAGATTTATGCATGATTTCATACTTTTTCTCCATCACCTTGTAGACATCTTTAAGATTTCTTGGTAGTTTCCCAAACCCAAACAGCACAAAATCAGCCTTTAATATCAAACCGTTTTATTTGACACAGATCTGCTGATGTAGGCCTTGTCAAATTTAGACTTCACATATTATGGTCTGACAGAGTCAAATCAATATTCGTCAACATTAACTCCCTTGCAGAGCCTGCTAGAAGTAAGACTCGACAGCCAAGTTGTAAAAGCTGTCACATACATCTGAGTGAGGACTGATTCTGGAAGAAGTTTCATTGATTGGAGTTTTGTTTTGCTCTCACATGTTGATGAATGGGCCCTTCACTGGCTTTAGGACAGCTGAACATTCACAAATACTGACTGGAGCCCATCAAACCATCGCAGTAAAATTGCGAGACGTTTCTCGTGATTAAAGTTTCTGCACATTATCACGACCTGCATCGTTTATGGGCTTCATATATTTAATTTAAACAACCTCCTTTAACTTACAGAAAAATAAACTCACATCTTAACAAAGAGAAGACATTTGCGGCAACTTCTGCATGTGACAACTTCTGGCAACATGGCTCACTGATCACAGACACTAAAGTAAGTAATCATCAGTCTCTTTCAATCAGCGCTGCCACATTTGCTTTAGTCCTACTGTATTATCATACCTCAAACAGGATGTGTACTGAATAAAAGGGAAATTTAGATATATCTAACATTAGTTACATTTGACAAAGCCTTGGAGGTCTTCCAGGAACTTGATGTACTCCTGATGCTCGACGGCGGTGCTCAGCTCCATCAGCTCATCAGCAAAGGTGTTGTCAACCCCCCGGTCAGCCAGGAAGTCCATCAGGTGGTCATACAGGGCCTGATAGACAACACAGCCATGGAGATGCAATCACTTACAATGACTCTTGATAAAAACACAGCTATCACCGGCTGCTGTTACGTGTATGAGGTTATTCTTATCTTCTTCTTCTCAAATCTTACCCAGTCCAGAGAGTCTGTGTTGAGGGTGTAGCTGGTCTCCTTCCACTCGGAGTCTCCCTCGGGCTGGAAACTGACCTCACGAATGGCAAAGATGTCGCTCTCCTCCTCTCCTTCGCCGTGACTTATCTATAAAAAAAATAAATAAAAATAACTCATTGAGTTTCCATTTAACTCAAAACTGAACTGTCAGAGAGAAATGTCGCCTCTGCCCTCAAAACTACACAACTCATATGTTCACTTCTGTATAAATGAAGTCGGGAACTTACCTCGTCTTCAGGGAAATGGCAGTCAAACACCAGGGAATGTTTTGAAGCCTGTTTTGTTACTTCAACAACAAAGTTGGGCGTTGACACAATTTCTGGCTGTGAAGGAAAAACACAATTCCAAATTATTGTTCATATTTTAATGACAACAACTTTAATCGGTCACTTCCAGTCAGTCACGACTGCTCACATTTTTTCCAATACATCTTCACTAAAAACCAGGATTGCTGAACTCACCTCTTCTTCAGCTGACTTCTGCTGTCCTTGCTCTGCCTCTTCCTCAAAGTTAGGAGGTATGCTGTTATTGACATTGAATGTGACAGTGATTCTGTAAAAAAAAGAAAAAGAAGACAGATTAACAATCCATGAGTGTGCCCAAGTCTCAACAAGTCCTGGATATGCACCAGCTGCACCAGCCTTACTTCTCTCCAGCAACATTCCTCGTGAGTTTGGCCTCTGTGCCGTTCATCTCCAGCTCCCATCCTCCAGACATCTTAGGGAGGCTTTTGTTTTTCTGGATCTTCTTCTCCTCTTTGATCTCATCAGACAGGAAATCGTTGAATGCTTTGTCACCTGTTTAAAAAAAAAAAAAGGTATGACAGAGGGAATACAATTATGACTAAGTTTGTTCAGTGGAAGTTATAAGCAGTAACATCTACTAACTCAGCTTTACTCTGCTTAGTGAACTGCAGCTGCTTGCAGAAAGCTTCTTCCCTGTCACCTCCAGCTGACTTGATGCATACGATAAGGCTATTGGGTGCTCTTGATTTGACAAGTTTATCCCAAGAGCGACTTCTTCCCTTCTGACCACTGTGCTGCAGAACTTATGGTATCTCATGTCCCAGTGTTTCATCATGGGACAGTACCACACCAGTACACACAATGACACCGAGGATGTTTATGTTTTCTTACATTCATTCATTCATTTCTGGGAAACTAAAAAACAGGAATTGCACTGTTATCAACATAACATGCACAGGCTGATAGTTAACTCAGACCGACATTAAAGGCTGTGTGTACATGAAGTTAATATACACATCACCGGATATTAAAGGTGCTCCACATGGCTTCTCATCCTTAACCTTTAAACCTCAGCCTGATGCTCATCAGGCCACTTCTCACGGCAACACATGGCACAACATGAGACCTTCTTTGAAAACCTGCTGTTTGGTTTGATCTTTAATATAATTGCTTGCCATTTTTTTCCCCAATCTTTTTACTTTTTCTGAACAGATATGTTTCAAGGTGACAGCTAGCTGATTACAGTAAGAGGATGGCGGTTCTGTCCCACATGAGTTGTGATTAAGCGTAAAAGTCTTGGAGTTACGTGTTAAATGTAAAATGAAAAAAGTCACGCTTGATTGAGCATATTTATCGTGAGGTCTTCTCTTTAATGTTAACGTTAAGACCTAAGATCGTTTCTCTCTCGCCATGCAACACTGCATTACGCGAGCTAAGCTAGCTAGCGTTAGCATATGTAATGAGTTGGACATGAAACGCTACCTTCTGTGTGCAGTCCTCCACATCCACACGATACCGAGGGATTCCACGCTTTGGAAATGAACAGTTTTGGCCTGTATCCCGAAGAGGCTCCGCTGTTACTCAGCATCCAGAGGGACCGGGTGAAGGGCCGAGCTGTTGCCGAACTTAGAGTGCTCGGTGTCGTGCAGCTGAGTGGCAGCGCTCGGGCTGTGGACGTGGTGGCTGAAGAAAGGCGGACAGCGGCTCCCACCGCACGGACAACTGACTTTAGCATGACTGTATAGAAATATTAAGACGTGTAACGACAGAATAAATTAACGTGACCGGCTAGCTCCCCGTTACTGCCGCTTCTGGAAGATGACAGAAAACACGTGTGGAAGGACACATTGACCTATCGTAACTATGACCTCTGCACCGGAAATAATACTTTAAAAGCGAAAGAAATTAAACAAAATTACTGCCTGAGTCTAAATAAAATCCAAATTCGGTTATATATATCATGTTTTCATGATTTGAAAAACTGGTCTTAGCTAATGAAGTAAAAAAATATATTTTTTCAAAAAGTAATATGTCACAACTTGCTCAACGGCGCCCCCTGTGGCTAAATAAAGACGACGGTTACAGGCTTTACACCTGTCTCTCCTCCTCTCCCACAAGTCCATAGCTGCTTATGATAGACAGTAAATGCAACAGTTTTCCACAAAAGACAAGACAAGAGTAAATCTAAATAAAGGCAGCATCATCACAGCAAGGACAGGCTGTCTCGCCTGTAGTCAGAGTGCTTCCTGACCCACAAGATCTGCTGCACCATCCAGTCCAAACTCCACCACACAAAATCAGTTTCTGGCTCCAGCCCAGAGGGGCACCATGGAGGGAAGGGTTGCATCATTCCAGGTAAAGTACGTTTTAACGTCATGAGGTCAATCAGTTGCATCATGTAGACGTGAAGCCCTGCTGCCAGGAGATGGAGCTGTTTTTCAAACGACTAACCCAGGACTCCTCTTTCATTTGTTCTTTCTCAAACACCATCTGTTTCTTCACATTGTTGCTTTTTTTAAACAATATTTCACTTCAACTACTGGATGTCTGGCCACCAGGAGTTCATGCACTCCTGCATCACTCAGTTTCCTTTCACCTGGTACACATTACTTCAAAAGTAAGCCGTCTTTGTCTTAGTGAAACAAATGAGTGAAATAAATGTGTCATCAGATCATATTACCAAGTTATAAAATAAATAAATAGATCTCTGTGCTCTGTGGAAATCATGAATAGACTGCACTGAAGTATAAACTGTCCGTAAATCTGATTTAGCACAATTAAAAAATGTGTAAATCTAAATGTGACTGAATAATCATGGCTGGCATTAGGGGTGACTCGTGCTGTCTCTAAGGACTTCCTGACATTAGTTTTTGAGTGTTTTCATTTCTGATGTGGTGGAGCAGCTCTTCAGCACACACTCACAGATCTATGGGACTGTTATGTTCCCCTGCGCCTCTGCTTCTTTATTCTTCACATGTAGACGTGCTCTGTGGGACAGTGACTGGATTTTTATTAGAAATGATACCAATAGTGGTTATGGAAGACTTTAACAAATCATATTAAATATACTCTTAATAAACTCATCAAAGGCGTGCATTTGATATTACAAACTTCAGAACATGCAGATCTTAAATGGCCTACTTTTCCTTTGTGACTGGAAAAAAAATGAATAAAGCACATGACCTGTAAGAGATTCAAACACTGAACATACAAACTCTTTGTAACATAGTGTGATCATTCTCTACAGCAACCCCAGATGCATTTGGTATTTTTAAAAGTTAGAAATTGTGTGTGTTATTTATTCAGGTTACAGTGTGTATTGTACAATCCTGAGTCCAGTTTAAAAAAGACAAGAGGAGCATCCATCCTATTCCTCGTAATGGTGATGATTCTACAAAGTATGAAAGACCTGAGTGATCAGATCATCAACTATAATCTCCATGCATTGCATACATTTGTTGTCAGCATACATCTGTGGTTAGTCTGTGCAGAGGCTGAGTAACATACAACAGCGAAGAGCAGAACCTGGAGAATAAGGCATGCTGCTTCTCCTGATGTGTGTGTATATGGGAAACCGGTGATACAATCAACGACTGAAAAAAGGCATGCACAAGATAACAAGACGAGCGCTGAAAGTAGAGCACTTCATCAAAGTGAGACCGTGTCACTGTGACATGTAAAAACCTCATATTTTAACCCCGACACTGGTGACTTTAATGTCTTCTTGTAATTACATGTCATAGAATAAAGCAAATTTACTGTTGTTGCATATATAAAACCCTTTAAGACCACTTTGTATAAACCAAAAACTAAAGCTCAAGACTGCTTCTCTTAGCTTCTGAGAAGTCAAATCTTCACCATTACTCAAAATGATGCTAAAAAGAACCACCACTAACTATTCTACCGTAACTTGTGAAATGAACATTTGACTTTTAAGAAAGACTGAACAGATAAGTCACATGGGGCCGAGACATTGCTTATTTGAAGAACAGCGCTGCTGTGAGGTTATCTGTGCTGTTAAAATGCATGCACGTGTTGGAGGAAGTGATGCATGACACCTCAAAAAGATTTTTTTTCTAGGTGTTAAACAGGTGGCCGAATGGCAAGATGAGAGTATCAGGCAGAAGAAAGACAGTCTATAAAATCTGAAGTCAAAGTTGTGAGGCCTCAGTATGCAGATTTCTGCTGCAGTGACACGTGCCAAATGCTTGTCAGCTGGGAGGTAGTGATCCAGAGAAGTTTACTACACAGAAAACGTTCGGTTCTGATTTGCACTTATATGAAATCGTAAGTGTCTTCATCCAAATTCAGCTTTGTGAAGAGAATACATTTTCCAGTCTAACTGTCACTGGGTGATTAGAGGAAGGGTCCTTGCAGAGATTTACTTCAGTCCTGTTTCTCTGTTGGTTAGCTCTTGGTGGGTCGCAGCTTGCGGCCAAAGTACTCCGGTGCTGCATCCAGCAGCCAGTCGGCATCCACCAAGCACAGGTCTCTCATGTAGCAGCGGGACGTGTGCAGCAGCTCATTGAAGACCACGTACGCTGGCTTGGCCTGGAAAAGGACGGAGGAGGGGTGGATGGCCACAGGCTGGTGTGTGTCCAGGGCTAAGTAGCTGCCTTCGGGTTGTAGCTCTGCAGCGTTGACGAACATCCCGTGGGCAAGGCAGCGGCGAACGTTCCCCGTGTCCGGCCCACAAGACTCCAGCTTCAAATTCATCTGGTGAAACAAGCAGAACAGGAAGTGTTTGCTCAAAATGGTGATTTACTGGTCGTTAATGTTACAGCATTTAGTTATCGATAAGGTCAAACAGGCTGCTGTCTCTACTTCTGGGATCCAGAATGAGACCCACTACAACACAATGACACAGTTGGCTGTTGCAGGTTTTTTTTCCATTTTCTTCCTTTAAAAATAACATTACCCACAATGCAGCTTGATTCCCCCCCTAATGCTTCAGCCCAGGATTCAGGTGTGCTATGCTAGAAGCAGCTAATCTAGCCTTGAGCAGAGATGAAGACCAGGCTGCAGAGGTCTGGTAAGCTCACTTCTTTTTAAATACACACCCCCAGATTTTTCATTTTTCATGTTCAAACTTTTAGTCTTCAGAGCCAACCGACACTGAATGTATCAGACTTCACAGAGCTCCTTCTGGAACCACAAAAGACTTTGTAAGACCTGTAAAAGACTTTGATGTGTAAAATCTGTGGAGTTTGCCTTTAAGATGCAGACCGTGAACTGCAGCATCCCCACGGACTTCCCTCCATCGCTTCCACTTGTCTTTGTCTGCTTTCTAACAAATGCATAAAATGCCCAAAAATATACATATAGTCTCCCCTGTGCTTCCTGACCACAATCTGGAGGATGACGGAGGATTTTTTTTAACATGGTACTCGATTACACCATTACAATAATCAAAGTAATGTGAAATAATACCTATTTTACTGTGATGTTCCTGTTTTCGCAAACAAATACTTATGGATCAAGAGTCTTTTGCACAGGTGTAGCTAATAACATTGATTTTTAGGAGATCTAACTGTCACACACACAGTATTGTTAGGGATCTTCAGATGCATACCTTAAGGCAGATATCTCTGAGTTGCGTCTGGACCTCTTTGACCAGACCCATGTTCCTGCTGTTGACGAAGTTCTCTCGACACCACTCCTTTAACAGCAGACATATGCAGTATTACAAAGCTGTCTCAGCAACAAAGTTTGATTTCTGGATTTCCGATTTTGCTTTTCTTCCCCTGCTCATCAAGCTTTACTGACCTTATTACCACTGACTTTCTTGAACGCCCTGTAAATGTTGAGCAGTGTCATGTGGTCTCCTTCACTGGAGCTGAACTTCTTGCGTGCAGCAAGCACCTCTTCCCTCCTGGCGGGAGGGTTATACAGCACAGTGTCCACTGATAGCAGAGACACAATGCTCAAAATCTCCTCCGAACAGGAGTAGTCGGGGGACAACAGGATGGTCTGTGAGGCGGAGCAAACAAAGCAGGGAAGTGTTACAAGAATTTCTATCTGGGTTATGCACGTGTCCCATGTGCTGCGGGGTGCAGGTGGGCACTTTTGTCATAACCCCAACAACAGCATCTATTTATGTAATGCTATGCATTTCCAAACACTTTCACCTTGGCATATCTGGGCTCCAGAGGGAAGCTTGCCATCTTCTTTCCCAGAGCAGTGAGGAACACCTGCCCCTCCTTCCTCTCTACAGCTCCCAGCAGCTCTAAGTGCTCCACGGCAGAACGAACGGCCTCTGGGATAAACACAACAGGTTACTACGGCCTGCCAACCCTGCTGGATGACCAGAGGAGCATCTTGATTCATGATCAACAGCGTCTTACCTGGAGAAGGCTTGGACATGAAATCAAAATTTGTCACATCTGGAATCCCCAGAGCCATGAGCTGCAGCATCACACCTGCTAAGTTACACCTGAAGCACATCATGCGCACACGCGCGCGCACACACACACACACACACACACACACACACACACACACACACACACACACACACACACACACACACACACACACACACAGAGGGAAGGAAACAACAGAAGAACAGGCCATTCAATCACAGTGACCTAAATAAACCAACATGTGGGACAGACTCAGACTCCTGCACAATAGCACATGCTGAGCATTATGAATATAAACCAGTGCGACAGTACCTCTGGATCTCAGGCACAGTCATAGAGATGAGGCTGTCGAATTCCTGCTCAGTGTAGAGACGATAGCAGGAGCCAGAGTCCTCTCTGCCAGCCCGGCCTGCTCGCTGCCACGCCTGGGCTTTAGAAACCCGCTGCACAGCCAGCACCTCCAACCCGCTGTCTGAGGGTCACACAGCACACATACGATAAGATGCATGAATATAACACGCTATCTGTGTCATAAATATGATGCTTTTTGATGTTGTGGTTTGGAGAACATATTTCTTCCAAGCTCCTTTTATACAGCCTGTTCAAGGTGGGAATGTGCTCCATTATTGCATCGTTAATACTGATGCAATAATGTTCAGGCAGGATTGTAACTGCATGAGGTGGAGCTACTTTGAACTACTGTTTATACAGTTAGGGTTAGGGTTATTCCAGTGGTGCCCAAATTTGGGGTCAGGCCCCTCCAAAGGGTCACCAGATAAATCTGAGGGATCGTGACGTGATTATGGCTTCTGCTTCACCAATTTGTTATTAATTTTTTCCAACGTTTGTCGAATCTTTCCTTTAGTTGTCAAGTATGAGACACTTTTAGCTCTTCAGCTGAAACCACCTGAGACATCTGGAGAGGAAATCACTCTTCAGTGGAACTGCTAACAACTCATAGACAGCAGAAATATGAGAAAGAGCCCCAACAAGACACTGCTTCTTAATGTAAAAAATTAATCCGCAAAGTAACGAGTCACTAGAATTCTCAAAGTCAATGTAGTGAAGTGAAAAGGGTAGTATTTCCCTCTGAAATGCAGTGGAGAAGTATAAAGTAACATTAAATGGAGCGACTTAAGTAAGGTACCTCTGAAATACAGTACTTGAGTAAACATACTTACTAGTATATTCTTACTATACAAGTTATTTTGCAAAGGAAATAACGGTCTGTCTGTGATTAAAATAACCTGGCTGCCTCTTTTTAGTCATTCTGAAGTGTTTCATGATATGTCGATGGAAAGCTGTGTTATGGTAAATACTGATATGAGAATGTGTGTGATGACTGAATCTAACCAGGATTGAAACGTTTAGCCTTCACCATCCCCGTGTCTATGACGTATTTGATCCCAGAGATTGTGACGGACGTCTCAGCGATGTTGGTTGAGAGGATGACCTTCCTGCATCCCTGTGAAAGGACAACATTCGGCAAACAATAATATTATTAGATTATGATATGTATGGCTTTACATTGATAAGAGAAAAACATTTCTGCCTTTGAAGCAGCAGTCAAGCTAAAACTATGGCAGACATGTCTTAAATGGAACCACAGTTGAGAACAGCAGAGATGAAGACGACGTGAGTATCTTTTCACAGACATGTCGCTTTGAACTCTGCTCCTCCTGCATGTTTACTGCTGCCTTTACCTTGGGAGCCGGCTGGAAGACCCTGAGCTGCTGAGCTGGGGGCAGCGATGCGTACAATGGGATAACCACCATAGGACCACAGCCGTCAGGCAGATGCTTAGCGATGTCCCGGCATGTCCTCGCCAGAGCCTCGATCTCCTCCTGACCCGTCATGAAGACCAAGATATCATGGGACGGAGGCGCCTCCTGTGCACAGACAACAAGACCGCGTTCTGTTCCAGCGTCAAGAAGGATCAGCACAGTACATGAGCATGCACGCAGGAAAGCTGTTTACTCACAGGTTTGTGTTTCCTATAATATAAGAGTTGTTTTTTTTTACACAACTGATTCCACATGAGGGAATAAAAAAGGAAAAATGTGTATGTCAAGGTCCCTTGTATTCAACTGCAATAAAAAAACACATTAAGAGAAGAATGGCATCACTAGGCCGGTGCAACCATGACCTACATGAGGACACATTTTGAACACTACCTGATGGATCTGGAAGACAGTGACGAGTGCAGCCTGCAGATAGTCTGACTGGGGCTGCTTGGTGTAATAGATCTGAATGGGATGTTGCCTGCCCTCCAGGTAGAGCACAGGTGACTTGTTGAAGTACTCAGAGAACAAATCCACGTCCATGGTGGCTGACATCACTATGACCTGTGGGGATTACACAAGAGACGGGAGCTGCACTTTGGAAGATCAACACAGCAGAGGCAGAAAATGAACTCACACAACCCCGATTCCAAAGAAGTTGTGTAAAATGTGAATAAAAACAGAAAGAAATCAGTCTCAACTGTTGCAGAAATGAAGTTTATCTCATTAGCAGATGCAATGAAGGGATCATGGGATGAAAGAGATCTTCTTGAGACCAGACTGAAACTGTCCTCGTACCTTCAGGGGAACCTTATTAAGTTCTCTGCGTCTGCGCTGTGCAGTCTTGACCACGCCGAACAGCACATCAGTGTGCACGGTGCGCTCGTGAGCTTCATCCAGGACCACCACGGTGTAGCGCAGCAGTAAGGGGTCTCCGATGGCCTCGCGCAGGAGCATGCCATCTGTCATGAACTTCAGCTTTGTCTCAGAGGAGGTGACATCCTCAAAACGCACCGTATAACCAACCTGAGAAGAACATCGTGGATTTACTGTACAGAGCCCAGTAAAACTTCAACTGATGTGGTGATAACACTACATCAAGTCAAATATCCATCACAGAATAGTACAACATGTGCATATGTTGTATGTTGTTGGAGTAAACTTTATACTTCTAGTCATCCTATGGGGCTGTTTATTTTTTTGTTGAGTGAGCTTGGGTCCCCGTTCTTGTTTGTCTCATGCATGTGCATATGTACACACGTGGTTTACACAATACACATTCCCTCTATTCCGCTGAGCTACAGGTGGGGGTCATGGGACAAGAAACATGGGAATCAAACTGGGCTTAAAATGCAAGAGAACAAGAAAGAAATCAGCTTTACAAATGTTGTATGATGAAGGAAATGCAGTCATCACATGTTTGTCCTGCAGGATACGCACAACAAGCCTTGATTTTACAGCACAGACTAATCGGGCATGTGGGAAACCTGTGTGTCGTACATACCAGCTTGCCAAGCTGGGTCCTCTTCTCCTCTGCCACCCTTCCTGCCAGTGAGATTGCAGCAACTCGACGGGGCTGAGTGATGGCAATGATGCCCTGCCGCCCGATGCCGGCCTCATACAGGTACTGGGGGATCTGAGTGGTCTTCCCAGAGCCAGTCTCCCCTGAGGTGTGACAGCGAACTTCAAGTTAGAAACAATTCAGGTGCTACACAGTAAATCAGTAGAGCAGAAATTATCTTTTCTGAGCAAAATATTCACCTAAATGTGATACCAGTCACTTATTTAGATGGACTACTAATGCAGGCTATGACAGTCATTGTAATATAGTTTACAGCTGTGAATCAGAAGAAGAATAATGCTGAAATGTACAATTTAAAACTGATCTGTGCACTTCTGGTGAGCTGACACACTTTCTTTTCAGAGCGGATGTTCCCTTTAACGGAGTCGCACAGCAGCGGCTAACGCTGTAGCAGTGTTAGCTAACCGTAGCAGCTCACCGATCAGAATAGCATTGTGAAGCTGTCTCAGTTGGTTCAGTAGCTGAGGTTTCGCCTGGTAGATGGGAAGCTGTTTCCTCTGGACGTCTATTGGAGTGGTTGCATTTCCCTTTCTAGGCAGCAGCATTCCAGGCTTATTCTTATCGAGACGGAAAAAAACAGACCCCGGCTTGAATTTTTTAGCCGGAGGAGGGTCGGGGTCGTGGGGCATGGTCTAGAAAAAGTGACTCTGATAGCAAAGCTTCGCGGCTCTTTCTTGAGATTCTTTTCAACGCCAGACAAAAACAAAAAAAAGTTTTTTTCATGCTCATTGACAGACGAGCAAACACTGCGGATGTTTTGCTACCTCTGCAAAAACGTCCCCACGTGGTAAAATCCGGCGCAGATGTTTGACGTCATCGAGCCCAGATGATATTTAACCTGAGTACTGACTGTCAGGTGTCTTCACATGCTGCAGATACACATCCATGCATGAAATACAAAGTCATTTTCATGAGGGGGTGAAGGTAAAGCCTCACAAGTATTGCACCCTGTGGGATCATCATGTGGCCCAAAAAATATTTTTCCCATGGAAAAGGAGTATCTGTAAAACATTCAATTTTGATCCATTCAGTTCAATAACATTTGGAAAGACTAGAGGAGCCATATGATAACATGATTTTATCCCATTCATGTGTGCTGGGAGCCAACAGGGGGTCATGGGGCTCAACCAGCAAAAGTCTCAGACATGCATGCTCTGAACCAAGAAACTGGTGGCAGCCATGACAGACAACCTTTCACATGACAACAGCTTCCTGGGGGTTTTAAGCTGAAGGGACGCTAATATTTACTGCACATTCAGCTCCGTTTGTGACTGACTGTGTGCAGTTTGAGGGATGGACTGCAACAAAATGCACTATCACTTCGAGGGCTCATCAGAATAAGTGTTGACAGCTAATTAGTGTCAGCACAGTAGGTCTTGTCTTACGGTAATTTTCTGAAATGTATCACTTATGTGTTGTTTGAACTAAAGCAATAGTGACAGATGACTGTCAGTAGGCTTTGCACTCATCGAGACTAGTAGCATTAGCCTGTTCCATTAAACCAGTCAGTGTTTATTTTAAGTTAACACAGGCTAACTAACACTAATTAGCTGACAGCACTTACTGAGAATTCTGCCAAGAAGATCCCCCGAAGTGTCTGTTTGTACAACTTCAAGCAGCACAATCCATTCCTGTGTCATGCAAAACTCACGTCACAATGAAAAATGATTTATTCAGTTTTTTTAAACAAATAACTGAAATAACTGTCCTTTTGACAAATGTTATTCATTTACTTATATCACAGTAAATGCAAAGATACATGTCAAATAGTTATCATAATGTGTATTCCCTGTCACTTTATTTATTTGATGGATTAGTTTTTGTATGGGTAATTTAGAGCTTCCATAGCTTTTGGGCCTCGACACAGTAAAGGTCACAGCTGATCTTTGATGCAGCCACCAGAGGGCAACATGTTAACTTTACTTCACAATCAGACAGACAGTAAATCAGCTTATGGAGGCAGTTGCAGATTGTCTGTGTGTCTAACATGATCACATATTAGACACATTTCTGACTCTGATAAGCCTTTTGATGCTGAATTGAGCCTACTGCTAGGCATGCTAGTCGACTCTAATCTGCCTGGGAGAGACCACAGAAATCTGTAAAATGACGACATATTATGATCATATTACCACTACATAATTCCCCTAAAAATTGCTAAACTACAATTTTGGATTATAATCATGTTACATATCGGATATCCACTGCAACATGCAATAACAACATGAGATCTGTTTTTGACAACACATGACAATCAACTAAAACCTTTCAAATGTCTTCAGGAAACATTATTAAGAAGTGGTTCACCAGCACATTATTCAAGGTTTCTGTGTTACCAAAGGCAAGAGACTTCACAGAGATATGAGAATATCTCACTATTCCAAGTGAGAATATTTCAAGCCCCGAGAATGTACTTTGCTGGAAATTAATGGCTCATGATATAAGATTTAAAGCTGCCCTAAATATTCTAGGCTGTTGTTGCTCCACAGAAAAAAAAAAAAAAAAAAAAAAAAAGATTGACAGTGAAATGATGTTCTCATGTTCTGCTTGAATTAACAGCAATTAGACATATTATTATCACCCTCTCCCGCCCCGGGTCAGTGTGTCAACAGTTCTGATTTCAAGCAACAGCATTTACATCTGCAGCCAGGAGGAAGACCGTGACCTCAAATAGCTCAACATAAAACTTTGCCTCCGTAGTTGTCCAGGCAGTGCAGCACATGCCCACACAGCGTCATACGGCCGTGGCATCATTCTGAGAGGCTGTCTGGATTGGATTTGTCAAATGTAAGGATGCGGTTCAAGCACGGACATGTTCTTGATAGGATGGGCTGTGTAGGTCTTGACTTGGTCTCCACATGCAACAGAAATAGTTTGATTCCAGAGGAATGAGTGTAGTACTGTGACCCAGTGGAGGTGGTGGGAGGAAGGAGGATGATGGCTCAGCTATCATCACTGATGGAGAACATGTCAGGACACTCTGATACGCTCCTTCAGTAACAGGCTGCTTCACCCACAGTGTGTGAAGGAGAGATCCTGCAGGTCCTTCCTTCCTGCTGCTGTCAGACCTTACCATCACCACTGCTCTCAGTCGACCACACACACCCAAACTGACAAATCACTCATGTGCAATATCAGTGTATACCAAACTGTGCAATATTAATATTCCCTATGTGTAATAATATGAATAATAGAATATTGCCTTCTTTTACTTATTGTATTGTTAATCTCTCATACTTTGCTTTTTTTCTTACTATTACACTGTTGCCTTTACTGCTGTAACACTGCAAATTCTCCTGCTGGGGGATTATTACAGGATTAGTTTATTTCATGTTTTTTTGTTTTCTTACATCATTATTGCCATCCAGAACACCGTCAAGATCAGCTAAGGTGAGCTGCAGCCTCAGCTCGTCTGGAAAGATGAAGCTACTCACCGCAGCTCAACATCTTTTGACATCCTGCTGTAAATGTCAGTCTGATGTTTGCGTTTAATATTAAGACTTTGGGCTTCTCTCTCTTTTCTGGCTCAACTTGAAATTGCCTTTGTAGCCACGCTAGTGATATCATCCTTTCTGGTGGTTGGTCCGTTCATTTGTGGTGATTGCGACATTAAAAGATCTGTGTCAAATACTGAGGAAAAGAATGGATAATCCACAGAATTAACTGTACAATTTCAACTATCTCCCAGCGCCCCTTTAAAAATAGCTATTTCCTGCCAACTGGCACACATTACATTGTGTCTACCAGAGTGTTTAAGGTTATTATTTAGATTGTCATACAGCCTCTTTTTTGCAATCCTTGCAAAAATCCTTACAATCCTGCCAAATCCTTGCAATCCTACCAAATTCGAGGCATTGGCCATTTTGTGGTGATTTCCAGTGTATATTCATATGTCTTTTGAAAAAGGCTTTAACCAGATTTAGATTTAAACATGACTGCAAAATAAGATAATCTCTGGAGATTAGACAGCACTGCACACAAGTGAGAAAATGATTTTTCAGATATAAAAGGGAAACCTTTTATATAATATCCTTAATATTTCAACTTATTCACACTGAAGTGGAAGGATTCACTTTTCTTATGATTTTGTGTCTGCCACTTTCCTTCCTCCATGACTGAAGATTAGAAATGCAAAGCAGCTCTCAGTAAATAGAAAGGGAGAGGGAGAGTGAATTGATGGGTGGGGTGAGGAACCCAAAATGTTTCTCTGTGCCCCCGCACATAATGAAGATAACACATAAGAAGGCTTAATGTCGGCAAATGGAGACATGAGAGTAGGCAAACAAGCTGAACTGCGGCACACACTCTGTGTGTTTGTGTTGAGCTTATGCTGTTTCTGTCTCAGCCTAGCCTGCAGGAAGAGAGCGTCAGGGGAAACGATAAGGTTTGAGGACAAACACAGAGAGGAGGAGGTCCAGCACTCGCGTGGCAGCTGTTGAGTTATTCCAACTATTCCAACTAGTCAAGTCAAGAGTGAAAACTGTCTTTTCTTTAAACCTGTGTGCTGCATAGAACAAAGAAAATGAGAGAAGAGAAGATGCAATGACATGTGGACAAACGGGCATGACTGCAAGGAGAGTGGGAGAGTGACCTGAAGGGAGAGAGAGAGAGAGAGAGAGAGAGAGAGAGAGAGAGAGAGAGCAGTGTGGGAGGGAGGGGAGAGGAAGTCCTACACTTCAGGACTTCTCTCAAGCGCATCAGACGCTACTTCTGAGAGGAGGCAGAGGACCTTTGCCACCAGTGAGGAGCGATCCAGAGGTGACCAGGCGGAGAGGTGGAGCCCCGGTGTTTGTATGCGAGCGGGGTGAAGACGGAGGCCCTCCTGTCTGTGGGTCAGCCCATGAGAGAAGATGAAGAGCCAAATCACCAACGCTCTCTCCGACTTCTTCTTTGAGTATGAGACCCCGCGCCAGGTGCTGGTGAGGAACAGGAGGGTGGGAGTGGTGTGCCGTCTGATCCAGCTGGGGGTCCTGGCCTACATCATCGGGTAAGACCCACACATGAGTTTTGTTTTTTTTTGTTCTAAGGGGCAGCAGGCAGGCTTGGGGGCAGAAAGGGTTTGCATTGTCTTGCATGTTTCAACTTGCTTGCAGTGACACAGTCTGAAGCGAAACGATCTCTCAGAGTGACCCTGCAAATTCCAACAACTGGAGTGGCATAACCATGACGTCATAATAATAATTTAAAAAAACATCTGGTGATTGTGATTGGATTGTTAGAAATCATGATTTTAAAAAAGGCGTACATCTGATTTGACTTGTGGAGGGTCAGAGATACACATTGCCAGGCACTGTTGACCCAGCAAACAAACCAGAGCAAAGCCTGAGTGAGTGATGGCAGAACACATCACTTTTAATATCTGCCCCTCTCAAGTTGAGACAAGGAAACACAGCGTGCTTCTTCACTTACGCAAACTATCACCACACACTTGCTTTGACACGCTGGAGTCATTCCCTGGAAGTTCAGTCTAATCCCACTTCATACAGGTTTCTAGTTTTGCTGGCTTGAAATTACTCACGGACTGTTTGTGGTTGTGCGTGCGTGTGTGCGTGCGTGTGTGTGTGTGTGTGCATCTGCACCTCTGAGCAGCAGAACCTGAGGAGCTGTGTGTGATGAACACGCCGAGGCACATGCTAACACAGATAACAATCAACTGCTGCCCAATTCCCTGCCAAACGGAGCAGAGACATGCTACCTTCTGCTGGTGACGCTGACGGTGGCCAAAAAATGTGATGGAGGAGGACAGTTTTAAGAAAATCTTCTCTCGCTAATGGCAAGGTTGTTTTTCAAAAAAAATAAAAAAATAAAAATGAGAGCCAGCATGCTGATTTAAACTGATTGGAAATGGCTCACAGTTGGTTTCTCTTTGTGGTCCGTATCTCTGGCTCATCGTGGTGCTTTAATGTTGACAGTCCTCTGAGTCAGACCTCTACAAATCATACATGGATGATGATTTTTTTCATTTCAAACCCTTGACAAACCTTATGTAGAGGTAGCTATGAAATGTGGTTTTAGCTTGCGCAGTGCTCTGATGTAAAGAAAAAGGGAACAGCCTGTCAGTCAAAGGTTTGCTCTCTTTTGGTGTTAAAGCTGGATGACAGCGCTCCGTCCTGTCACCTGCCTTTTGCAGCCATCAGGCCACATTAAGGTCGGCGATGGCCACGGAAGGAGATGTGACTGTAAAGCTGTCCGGATCCTGCTCGTCAGGATTCAAGCAGCATGCTTACAGGTCAGAGCAGGAGTCAGCGTGTGTCTCTCAGGCAGCAGCAGTGAACCGCTGAACCACTGGTTGTCTTGTCAGGAATATTAGATTCAGTTTTAACCCGAGCCTTGCCACAACACTGTTGCTATTCTACTTTTTGTACTTTAGATCAACAGAAAATAAAAATGCACTATGGTTGTAGTTATTGGTAAACTTATTTTACAGATATACTTCTGTGCTTTCATTACTTCACCTGACAGCTTTATTCTCACGTAGGAAAAATGATACATCCTTTGCCAGCTAATTTAATTTAATTTAATAGAGACTAGCAGACCACAGCAGCAAACCACAGTTTCTGTTCTTTTAATTAACTCCCATCTCGCCACTTTCAAGCTGACGAAAATGCCAATCCATTGTTTTCATTTCACAGTGATTCATTGAAGGCTGATTTGTTTTATATTCTCAATTGTCTTCACACATAAAAAAACAGTAATCTCTGAGCCACAGTATGGTGGGGAGGAAGAAGAACCCTCCCCCGTCAGGCAGCCTCCTCTGCGCCTCCCTGCCTCCTTCTGTCGGAGCAGATACAGATCTCACTTAGACTGCTGTTTTGGAAGAATCTTCCATTATTTCACGCTCACGAGTTTCCTTATTCCATTAATGTGCTCTATTTTCTCTCCCCTTCGCCTTGAATGTAAGCTCCGACTTGCATAATTTGATCTGCCGAAGTGATAGAAGTTGTGGCTCTTAGCTCACTGTGCATACTTTCTTTCAGCCCACGCTGCGAAACAAGTCGCTTCTCTCCTCTGTCGCTTTGAGGTGCATTCATTGTCCGCAGACAAATGAGCGTGTGCTGCGATACATGCTGTCCTGCAGGCTTTCAGCCAGGGGGTAATTGCTTTTCACAACCTATATAAAGTAGCTGTGCATGAGCAGCTGTGTGTGTCTACATACTGTATCTTCCCAGTGCACAGCAGCTGTTACTCATACCTCCTGGCCAGACACACAGATAGAGACCTCAGTGTGAATCTGGGCTTTGCTTGATGGGAATCATTTTATGTGACAAAGGGCTCTGGTACTTATCCTGAATACAGTCAACCCAACCTAACTGCAGTTTTCCATCGGTCTTATAAATTACTGCCAGTGATGCAAGAAATACACAGAACCTTTGCTAATTAAACAGCATTGTTAATATTGTAGCCGCTCAAGGTGGAGCCAGCTTTGAATCCATCATATACAGTTAGGTAGCTGGCTCCCGACCTGTGGGATCAGGACCCTCCAGAGGTCACCAGATAAATCTGAGGGGTCGTGAGATAATTATGGGAAAGGAAAAAACAAGTCCTGCTACTTCGGAACAGTTAACTAAATGAAGCCACATGTGAGGTTTAAAGGGGAAATGTGTTTTTGGTGGAGCTGCGGCAAACTCATGACAGGCAACAGGCCAGAAATGTTGTGAACCACTGGTTTAATCTTTAGTCACGTGATGTCTTTCATAAGTGTGTCATGTGTTTCCTGTTGAAATGTAAAATCTTAATCTGAAAAGTTACTAGTAACTCTAGCTTCCAAATGAATATAGTGGCATAATAGGCTAGATACCCTCAGTTAAAGTACCTTAAAGCCGCAAAACCTTAAGGTTTTAAGGTTAATTTAATTAAGTGCAACCTTAAAATTGCACTTAATTACAGAAATTAACTTTCGACCACTGATTATCACAATCAGTATACCTGGAAGACGATAGATTGCATCTGTTTTGTACTGACAAACAAGCAAGCTGAGGTCTTCATGTGACTTAGAAACACTGTCTGTGGATCTGCTAATAAGCATTGCATATAAAGCACAACTGTGATGAAGCGCATCATTTACTGAGCCGCTCTCACCTTCGTTAACAGACATGTAACACACTTTGAAACTGGCAAGTAGCCACTGCAAGATAAATACTACTGAATGTGTGAACGCTGAGATTCCATATGTCAGATTGTCCCAGTGGTGTCAAAAGGACGAGAACAACCCCCCCTGACATTACACAACCACGGTCGCTTTCACGCGTGTCCCTGTGAGGTGTGCCGCCGGCATGCGGGATTGCTGAGCAGAATGACGTCATCATCATCACTGAACATGCCCTTGCCTGCGGGGTTGGTTGGATGGTTGGCTGGGCCTCAGTGGGACTGTGGGGTGCTCGCGGGCCTGACAGGATGCTCTCCGTGTCTCTTACAGGTGGGTGTTCATCTACGAGAAGGGCTACCAGTCCACGGACACAGCAGTGAGCTCCGTCTTCAGTAAAATGAAGGGAGTGGGCTACACCAACGTGAACGGAAGCGAGCGAGTCTGGGACGTGGCCGACTACGTCTTCCCTTCGCAGGTCGGTGATTGGTTGGCTGAAGCCTTCCACGCATGCAGGAGCTTGTGCTCATCACGTGGCTCCTAATTGGTTGTTAATTTGTTTTGCACCTGCTGCGAGTCACTGTGCATTGTTTCATATTAAAACTGGGTAGGACTCAGATGTCACGAAGTCAACATGCACAGGCCATGGATCAAACTGTCAGAGTGAGTAAACGTCAGACTGAGTCAGACATGTGACTTACAGTGCTTTCCTCCCTGAAGAAAGCCGCTCACCGCTCGGATCTGGATAAAGGCCGAGGTTTAGTCACGCTTTCAAAACATCCGTGTTGCCTATATTTGATGCCAGATTCTCTCAGTGACGACACGATGTCGGGGTGTCTCCGCGCTTTCCGAAAGCCATTAAGAGCATCCTGTAAAGAACTGAGCAAACAACCTATCAAAAGTAAAACTCAGATATCTTCCTCTGTTTACCTAAAAGGTCGCTGCGTCCTGTTATCTGTGGGAAAGGAACAAAGAGACGCAGTGAAGATTGTCTTGTTTGCCTTGAGGTCTGGGTGTGGGCCTTTTCTAATTCAGAGCCGGTTGGTCACCTGGTTTAGTGTGATAAACCCATCCAACAAGATGAAAAGTCCCTTTAGTCTCACGCTTTGATCAGGAAGGATCAACCACCAACTGACATCCACCTCTGTGTGAGTGTTTCCCACAGTCGGTGTTTCACTAACGGAGCGCATCACTTTGGATGTAGTAATGCTTTAGTTTGAGGGAACCTTCTGCATATGGCCTCTGTGACTAGATATTTAAAGGTCAGCAGCACCAGAGTAGCGTATTGTTGCATCCAGCATCTTGTCTCCTGATTATCAGTGATAACCACCTCACATCAAGTAAATCCCCATGACATAAAAGACCTGAACCGCGGTCAGAGAGTGCATCAAAATATGAGAATGATTTAAAAATAGGAGTTGACATTTTGGGAAATATGCTTCTTCGCTTTCTTGCCCGGAGTTAGATGAGAAGGTCGATACCACCCTCACAAAGCTAGAAACTGGTTAGCTTAGCTTAGCTTAGCATAAAGACCGGGAAAACAGCTTGCCCGGCTCCAAAATCTGCCCCCCAGATTCTCATCATTAGAGAAGCACGTAAACAAATTCACGATCTTCCCAAATTTAGGCAAAATTCCTATCAGGGCTCACAAAAGCTGAAAGGTGCAAAGTAGCTCACGTGGTTGTAAGCATACAATAACTGCAAACAAAGCCAATGCAAAGGTGTGAATAGGTGCGAATCTGCCTGCGGGCGGCATGGAATTAAGGCAAAGCGGTGAGAGAGAGACAAAGGAGAGGGGAGAGAGAGTTTCTGCTGAGTTCAGAGTTCAGTCAGTGGCTGCGCTATCACACACACACACACACACACACAACCACAGACGTGGTCAGTACATCCGTTGCAGCCAGTCTCTGCACAGCTCCTTTCATCCAGGAAGTCCCTGCTCACAGACAGGAAGCAGAACAGCACATAATCCCCCGTAAACCCCAGCCTGTCCTCTCTATACTGAACAATTAAAACATTCAAGCTCTGACATAAATCAATAGTTTATTGCTGTTTTCTTTCTGGCAGAGAGCTAGATAAAAAGATCGATAGTACGGAGGTGGAGCCGCCAGGTAGCTAGCTTAGCTTAGCACAGACTGAGACCAGCCTAGCTCTGTTTTACAGGTGATGTAACTGACAACAACACATAAGGTCTTATGTGTTAATAAGTGAGCTTTTAGAGGTGCTGGGAGCTGTTTGCACGTTCCCAGTCTTTATGCTAAGCTAGGTCTCCAGGCTGTAGCTTAATGCTTAGCACGCAGGTATGTTACATAAGGTATCTTCTTATGTAACTCTGCAGCAAAGCAGAAAAGCTGCTTCCCAAAATGTTGAACTATTCCTGGCTGAAAGCTGGCCTTGAAAAATCTCCATCAGCAACTTTTTTGGGATGTAAAAGTTTTGTGTAGAGATGTTGGTGACATCAGCAGGGTCACACTGGAGTATGACTGGTTAATGTTTGACAGTCTGCCCACAATAAACTTCAGCATGTTGCGTAACTACTGCATCCTTCATTGTGTCATCCCATGGTGTAGATAAGTGAGATGTAAAATAATTTAACACGTTGCCTCATTTAATCCCAAACCTCAGGGTGACTCGTCATTTGTGGTGATGACAAACTACATCATCACTGAGGGTCAGAAGATGGGAAAGTGTCCAGAGGTCAGTGAAAATTCTCCTTTTCCCTTTTTCGTCTCTCCTTCTCCCTCGTTTCTCCCTCCTCTCTGCCTTCTCCCTCTAACTTATACACTTCCATAAATAGGAAAACAACACGGAAATCGTGTCTCATTCCAAGACTGTTTCTGTAATTGGGTAATTGTTTGTCGAGTCTGTGAGTTGACCAGCAGAAAACATACTGGCCTCACGAAGACCTGAACAGTTCCTGCAAAATTTCACAACAGATGCAAAACTCTGTTTTCACAATTTCCCGTTGTGTTCAGGTTTTAAAAGTTCTGCTTTCTTCACGTCCACCAGTCGTGTTCACACTCTGACCCCAGTCTCTTGTGTGTAACAGCTCCAAGGCAAGCACAACTGCAGCTCCGACGCCGACTGTGAAGGAGGGAGTTTCAAACGTACGGGACATGGTAAATCCTGACGGCCCGACAGTGTGTGACCTCAGCAGTCCTCACTGAGTAACTGTCCGTCCGTCTGTGGCCAAATTCAATCAGTCCACATCTTTGGCTTTTTATTATCTTGCTTTGCTTCGCTGGGGATAAAGGCCCTTCTTAAACATAAAACCAGTGACAGGTTCAGGTTATGGAGCAGTGTATTTGCAAAATGGGCTGTGGCTCCGGAGAACTGCTGTAAGATGGACACACGGTAGAAACTAAAATACTCCACATCTGACTCATCCCCGTCGCTGCATAGGTAAACATTTAGACATAGTGATTCATGCAATGCTCTTGTCCAGCACTGAGGGGAAAAAAGGATTAAGATCAACAATCGAAGTCTTAGCAGCCAAACAGATAGTGTGTGTGTTCGTATTACAGCTTGTTGATCATTGAAGCGTGCAAGTAAAACCCTGCCTTGAGCAAGTAGACACACACATGCAAGAGCAGAGGCATGGACGTCACGGTAACCCCTGTGCATAAGAGCTGACTCAGATCCTGAGCACACAGAGACATTAAAAACAAATAACCAAGCAGACAAGAGCTTTTTTAATAGGTCCAAACATATACAGCATCCTCAGTCAGTTCAAAGAGCACTTATATAAATTTATTGTCCTCCATCTGTCCCAGGGTGAAACTCTGAGCCTTTCAAGTCCTCCGCAACCCACATCAACTTCAATAAGGCCAATGTCCGCAAAAGCTTTAGATCTGTCTGTTTCAGACCAGTCAAATGCACCTTGAGGTGCTAGTATCTCTTCAGAGGCGGCGCTCTGTCTCCGTGCTCGTGGACAAGCAAACAGGCAGGCGCCCCTGTGGCTAAACAAGCTGGTGGGCTCCGAAAAGTCAGGAACTGAGGCCGGGTGACCAAACGCCTGCTGGAGAACTGTCAGTGAACTCACCCAGCACACGACGAGAGAGAGTGATAGCAGCGACGTCAATCACATGCAAAGAAACATTGTGCTAGGATCAGGGCCAGATAAAGGAAACGGTTTGGCGCTTGCTCAGCTTCGCTTTAATATCTTGCTTGCTGCGGTTGATGCAAATTCAAGATAAGATGATTAAAGCTTCCGTCTATTTTCTGCTGCTTGAGACACATGCTGTCCTTTTGCCTAATGCTTGCTCCACTTGTTTAGTTTTGTCTCTAATGATGAGACGTGTTTCTATTTCAAGGACAAATGACGGGAGTCTGTGTGAATAGCACTAAGACCTGTGAGGTGCTGGCTTGGTGCCCTGTTGAGGATGATCACAACATACCAGAGTATGTGGAAACACTGAATTATTCATGCTGCAGTGCATATGATGATTGGATTTGTAATGATTCTGCACCATTAAGTGGATTATATAAGAAATATAATTTGTGGTGATTTATGCTCCTCAGCATCCTTGATTTGAGACTCTTCTCTCTTGTGTTTACTTGCAGCCCTCCTCTGTTGATGTCTGCAGAGAACTACACACTCTTCATCAAGAATTCTGTAACTTTCCCCTTATTTGGGGTCACAAGGTGATGGACCTGAATTTAGCTCAGCAAATCTCTAACTAATAAATGAATACATGTTAAAAAGACAGGGGTTGGCATACGTTGTTACAGCTTTATCCTAAATTGAATTACGACACTTCTTAAAGAGTGGAGGAAATAACCCTGATGATGATGTCACCAAGGTTATCTTCAGTTAGGCTTGACACTTCAGTGATTTGACAGAAAACTTGTGGTAAAAACTCGGGTCAGAGAGTTTTAATGATGAGGGAGTTTGATGAGGCAGGTAACATCGAACGAAAATTTTTGCTGAATTGCATCATGGGAATAGTAGCAGCCAGTGTTTTCGGAGCTTGAGTCGCACCAGGAACTAAAATCAGGATATCTTGCCACATTGAATTTGACTTTTTGACTTTTTTTTTTTCTTTTTACAAACAAAAAACAAATGTAATTTGATGATATTACATTTTCCTGGACAAAAAACAGTAAAATATCTCTATTTAGAGTCTAACTGTGTTTTATAACGACCAATTGTGTTTTCAGGAGTAACTTGGTGGAGGGTGTTGATGCTGCTTACATCAGCAAATGCCTTCATAATCCAGAGGATGCTCCACTGTGTCCCATATTCAGATTGGGAGACGTAGTTAAACTGTCTGGCTTCAATTTTGAAACAATAGCCCGAGTGGTAAGTGAGCTGCTGAACACCTTCACTCCACACTGAAGGGACGGGAGTGTTTCCCGGGTGGAGGCAGATTTAATCACAGCTGCACATCTACAGTCTTTTGTGTTGTGTCTCTTGTTATTGTGCAGACTTGTATCTTGTATCGCTGTCCTGACAGGGAGGGGCCATTGGTATTGTGGTCGACTGGACGTGTAACTTTGATGTGGACGTGACACACTGTAAGCCAAAGTACAACTTCCACGGCCTGTACGGAAACCCTGCTGAGACAGACAAAGCCAGAGCTTCAGTGGGCTACAACTTCAGGTGTGTGATGTACCTCAGTCAGGTGTTTCCACACTGCTGAAACACGTCTTGGTCCTACCTTTGGTGCTTTAAGCTATAGTTTGAAATTTTAGGCTGAGAGTTAAAGGAGAAGATTGATATTATTCTAATGTGTGTGCTTTATGCATGAAGCTGCAGCCAGCAGGCGGTTCGCCTAAAGTCTGGCAACAGGGCGAACCGCTGGCTGTGTTTTATGGGGTGTACATAACACCCTGTGTGGGAAATGTAAATATATAACACAACACTGGATGATACCGAGGGAGAGATTAAGGGAGGACATGCAAAGCGCCGCATTCCCCGTTTCTAATCAGCCACACAAATGCATTTGATGTAATATGCTGTGAAAATTTCCATGGCTGGTTTTTTTTTTTTAGGTATGCAAAGCATTATTTGGAGGACAAGGTTCAGAAAAGAACCCTTCTCAAAGTGTTTGGGATCAGGATCGATATCATTGTGCAGTCACTGGTGAGTAATATCTTTTATTTTGTTTATCTGAATGTCTGACTTGAGAAATCATCAAAGGGAATTTTGAATGATCGGCACTCTTTCCTTCACAGGCAAGAAAATTTGATATAATCCCCACGCTGACAGCTATAGGCTCTGGAGTGGGCATATTCGGAGTGGTATGTCGTGCCCCCACTAACGCCTGCTGTAATTATTTCTCGTCTGTGGGATCATTTGCAAACAAACTGATGTCTTTCTGCTTCTTTTTCAGGCCACTGTGGTTTGTGACTTGGTGCTGCTCTATTTGCTACCAAAAAGAGAATTTTACAAGAACATGAAATTCAAATACACAGACACGCACATGCAGGTAAGCTGCGTGACGCACATGAACTGAATATGTGAATTCTGTTGTAATGGAATATCAGTTTGAACACAAGGTGGCAGCAGAGAGGCATTTAAGAATCAGTGGGAGTCCAGACAGACACAGAACAGACATCAGCAGGTCTTAGCTGCTCTGGGATGTGTCCCAGGTGTTGTGAGGGGGTGCCACATACATGAGAACTAGACACTGCACTACAGCACACAGGAGCAGTAACCTTCAGAGAGCACCAGACTAATGCTGTGTTTATTCCCATAACATTGATAGACAGAGCAGGATCATCTGTGCTGGCTTCAGCGCAGCCTTTTATCTGATAGAAGGTGAAATCTTCTCCCATCCCTCCCAGACAGTTTCCTTCTGTTACTGAAACAAGCAGATCGTTTTGTATTTACAGCGTGACAGCGAGTCGCTTGGTTTAGACACAAGCGTCTATTACGCCCTCGAAGCAAATGCAAGACAAGTCCGAGGCACTGACCAGTCCAACGTGAGTGCATGTAGAGGTCTAGACCGTGGACTCGATTTTGTTTTAATGTGTCCCTCCCTAATGAGAATCCCTCTGGTTGTTACCTGAGAGGTCTAAATCCTGTCCTGTGGATTTGACTTTTATCCCACAGGACCCTGACTCAGAGGCAGGTAGCACAGAGACTGAGGTATCTAAAGTAAGGGATTCACACATTTAATAGAACAATAAAGCCCATTTGCTTTGTTTTTTTGTGAAGGCTGATGTCTTATTTATCTGCTGTCCCTGCACAGAAGTGACCTGGGAGCAAACTTACAAGGTACTACTTCCAAGATGTGCAGTACTGGAAACCTGCAAATGCCTGCAACACGCACACTCTCACAAACAAAATGGACTTTGGGGCTGAAGAGGACACAGTCAAATGACATTGATCCACATGTCCTCCATTTCTCCTTGATCTTCAGCAGCATCTTCTACCAACAACGTCTTTGCTCTCTTCAGAGACAGTGACTCTTACTAATCTATGTGGAGCCCTAGCGTAGCTCAGCTGTGTACCTTTTTGGGTGTAGCTCGATTTGTTTTTGTTCACACTTTGGGTGTAGCCTCCGCCTCCTAACTGTCTCCATCTACGTGCAGCTGAAAGAAGAATTTCTTGTGCTGCAGTGCTCCTGTGTGTACACAAATCATCCATTGATTGTCTCTGTCTAAACCAGATAAACACGCTTAACATGTGGATGCGCCGCTGTCAGGGGGACCCGTCCCCAATGTGCACCTTGTGATGAAAGCTGAATTCAATAAAAGATGTACAGTAGCATTACGTTTTTCTTTTGTCTCACGGTGCCAGTGGGAATACGTGAAAGAAAACAAAAAGGATCCAGATTTTGGTTTTTATTGTCTTTATGTCTAGGTGTACAAAAAGCATGCAAAAAATAGCTTCTTTGTATATATTGGTACATATTTACATTGTAACAGCTGCATTCCACGGAGTCGTGCCATGCTTTTATTTTTGTATGCGGGACTTGACACAGACATTCAGAGGAAGAAGACAACACGAGACAGACATCCACAAGCACAGAGACAGCAGGCACCTATCAGGACACACACCATCAGGACAGTCACAGAAGACACACAGCAGCGATCCACTGGTCCCTGACTTCACATTATGTACAAACTCGCTCTCCCACAGTCCTCCTCTGGACATCCTCATGACCTGAAATCATGAGGAGTTAGCCACTGTCACTCACTTCCTGCGCTGCGACGGGGGCAGCCACACCCATTGATTTTCCTTCTGTGTTTGACTTCAGTAGCAACACTGAGCTAGAAACCATTCATAGTGAGCAATTCTCTGCCATGGCTGCACAATCTGGCACCATTTCACATTTTCAAAACAGTATCTAACATTGATCTGCATCTGCAGGGATAGGAACCGTGCTGATTTTTGGATAGCATCTTCAGTTCTCAAGTACCCGGGAATTCCACAAGGAACCGATTTTGCAGCATTGCAAGAGAGTCAGGTGACCACTAATTTATGGCCTTTTAAATGTATCATGTGCTGTCGGACCACCTTCAGATAAAATTCAGTTACGTGCGATCAATGCAGTATGTGCAGATGTCATTTAAATGTAGTGCATTGCATCCAGGAGCAATGACTTTTTAAAAAGTTTTAAATGAACCAAATTTCATGAAAATTAGCAACAATTTGTAGGATGGTGAAAATCTCTGTAGGTGTAAATGGGTCAGCCTACATGAACTGAGTGACAAATCTCATACTGAAGGAGTCTGAAGACTGTTCAGGAATCCGTACATGAACACAGAGTGTAAAGAGCTTTCTAAATGGCCTCGTGATAATGTAATCTGCACCAATTTCTACCAAATGTAAATAAAATCTGTTTAGAAGATGTGGATTAAAACAGAGCGACACAGAAATAGGACATAAAACATAACCGATGCAGAAGTAATAATACACTAAAATAAAGAAAGTTTAAAAATTTAATAAAAGAGGGTTAAATGTCTCATCTTTGAGGGCAGCTAGTGATCATCCATCACTGCGTCTCCAGAGATCTTGAACACAAAGCTGCGTCTGTGCTGAGCCCCGCTCATGTGATGGGCTTTACTGGGTTTTACCTTTATGCATCACTTGTGCAGTAAAATCCAGAAGCCCCCGGCCGCAGTTTCACATCATTCACAATTCAGTTCATTACATGGATACGCACAACAAAAACAGCTATTCAAAACCAATCTGTTTAGTGCAGCTGTTACAGCAGTCTGACTCACACAGGAGAAGAAGTTTCTGGAAAAAGGGAACATTTTGTAGAAATTTTCAAAAACCAAGCAGCAGTGCCGTGACATGCAGATCAAAGAGCAATGCTTGAAAAAGCACAGGAGACCGTGAGGACATACCGATACACAGTGAATATGTTTTTTTTTTTACAGGTGAGCCACGCAGCCTGGAGCCTTGATCAAAAACTGTACGATGTTAAATGGATTGCAAGTACCAGTAGTGTTATATGTAATCACAATAACTTTAATATGTATCTGTAAGTGGAAAAGTGCAAATATTTTAATAGAAGCAGTATTTTAGTGTCTTCAACATGGACAACTAAAACACAGAGAGGGATGAGTGGCCTGCTATGGACGGAGCCAACAATGCACCGACGACAAAGACGACAACAATATTACACCTGTGACACTGACAAACGTCCGTACAAACACATCGATGTAAAGCTGGTGGACATTTAAAAACACCATTCTCATAAGAATAAGAAAGAAAGAGAAAAATGAGTGTTTAACATTTGCAGCAAATATAATATAACCCACCATTTCACACGTCTTGGTTCACAGAGCCCTTCATTGAAGGTTACCCTGCACACACACCTCAGTACCTTCTATCACCTCCATCATCCTCAGCAGAGAGAAGGGACGGAAACAAGCCCACCATTAAATGAATGACCACCGCCCCTAATGTCAAACCACATTTACAACATCTCAGACAATAAGACATCAAGATATTCATTTATCCTCCACAAACAGACCTTTCACCAAATGTTATTGAACAAGAAAATAAAAAGATAGAAAGCTTTACATTATCCAGCACTCACATGATAGTGAAGCTGACATTTTACTGTCAACAGCATGCATGATTTCTGTGTCCCTGCCTCCGAGGGACACAGAGGCTCAATAATAGTATGTGAAATTCAAATTCCACCAATCCCTCTCCGTTCTGAGCTTCAGCTCTCATCCTCCACTGGATGATACCGAGGGAGAGATTAAGGGAGGAAATGCAAAGCGCCGCACTCCCTGCTTCTAATCAGCCGCGCTGGAGACGGCACTGAAGTGGATGTGGAAGCGTTGCTGCTGGTGGCAGCCTGGGCCTAATCATGACATTGAAATGCTCCTTTGCGCCGTGGTTCAAGTGATCAGAGCACTCCGCCTGCCAAGCGCTTTCTTTCAGAGAGAGAGGCCAAGGAGGAGGAGAGAATCAGAATGGAGCTGCGTAAACATTTATCTGAGGCAGAGCTGCTGCGGGGGCAGAAAGTTTGCCTCTGATTTGAGTCGGCGGAGACAAAACAACCCACACGCTCGGCTTTCTTAAAGTTAGCCAACCACCTTGAAAGGCAGACGAAGGACTCAAATCACAAGAAGGTGTTTTTCATTTATCCCAACACCTGTGATCTCACAGGATTAGCCTGCTAACTATCTATCTTATCCAGCTATTGGGGTGAGGAGGGGGGTCAAATCTTATATTTCAGTTCTTAAAATTGTACATTTAATTTGGACCCTTCCTTGACTTAGAAAGAAAACAGCAGCTAATATGTCAAAACATAATACTGGGTTGGAACAACTCAGTCAGCCATTAATAACTAAAAAAGGCCAAGCACAAATCATTTTGGGTGTTGAATCTAATTTAGATTTCATAAATATACCTTTATTATTTCATAAAATATACATTTATGGAATAATACATTACACAAGAGCCACCAACGTGAACATTGAATAGAGGCTGACTTTATATGGCCTTTTTAAAAAGTAGAAAAAAGTGAAGGAGCAAATGACTTCAGGTAGGGACAACGTTTAGTGTCATGGAAAAAACTGAAACAGTGACAGGATTGTCGTCCTTTGCATATGGCAAAGCACACCTTTATGACCACTGTTTGACTATTTGAGTTCCCCTTTTTATCGATCCTGGAAGGAAATACTGAAATACTAATTTGGGGCGTTCAAATATATAAAACCCTCCTGTGTTCTTCCAAAAAAGTCAGTTTGCCCCCAGCAAAAAGAAAATATAATAAAATAAAATAACCCTCTGTCTTTTCTGACAGGGTACAGGTCCTCAGCCTGGACAACTCTGTGCAAATCAAGTCAAATTCTTCTTTAAGAGCACTCAGTGATGTTTAACTTGGTCAATGAGATTATTCATGCCTTTAAATCAGCTCTCCAGCCAAGACTGTTGAATAATAACAAATGCTAATTTGGATGATGAGTTATTTAAAGCAGTAGTTTGCATCCTTCTTTCAGTCTGTTCACACTCGCCATCTAACAACACACACTTCGAAATGCTCCAATTTACTTCACATCTAATCAAAAAGAGACAGCGTTCGAGAACAGAAATACCCAGACAACCAACACATGAGAGAGTGGGAGAAGAAGCGTGAAATGACCCCTAACAGAGAAATAATTACACATCACAATGTGGCAAAAGTTGCTTTGAGATATGCTCAAGCGCAGACAAAGTCGCTGTCCTCGCTGCGCGATCACCCTTCGACAGCTGACGTCCTTTCCTTCCTGTCAGATGTTTAACCAGCCTGGCCAGAGGTCAGTGAAGGCAGCACAGGAACGACCTTCATCACCTCACTCCAAACTGAAAGCTACTGATGGCACATACACAGGATACACAGGAAGAGGGCTGTGAGACGACAACACTGCTCACACCCCATGACACCCATACACAATATTAAAATGACTGCTCATCGATCATAAATAAGAAGCCCTGTAGTTCACTGAAGAGACAACGTGGTGTAATTTACATGCTGACGTCTGTGATGATTATTGAACGGTGTTTTTTTTTTTCTCTTCGTCATGCTGGCAATCACTGTGACAGGTGGCTATAGACGGTCTGATGATGAGGCTTAACTATTCATCATGCAGACGAGTAAAAAAAAAAAAAAAATCAGAGTTTGACAGTTTTTTTGCCACATTGAAGTGTGATGCCAGCTGACAAACATGTTCTGGTCTTTCTCCCACAACAATTATTTGAACTGTTAATTATCCAGAAATTCAGCAGAGTTCCTCTTCTTATCGGTTCACCGACGGCAGTCACACAGTAAGTGGGGGAGCAGTTAAAATGCCTACAGACTCCACATTACAGAAGGAAAAGTGGCGTGAGAAAGCATACTCTGAGGTGAACAGGAAGCAAAATTGAAAGCAAGCCTGAGCACACACATCTGAATTTTAACACAAGCGACATATCCGATTGAAAACCTCGAGTCTCTTCAGTGTACAGAATGATACGCCCGTGGTGCGACTGATTTGAAGGAAACGTCTGGACGACAGGGTGAGTGCACAGCGGCTCGGGCACAGAGACGTGAAGAGGATGGGGTTGAAGACAAAGGTGTGTCGATGGGAGCGTCATTAAGACTCAAGAGGACGGCTCGTCCTCACGCAGGTCCTCCAGCTCGACCTCTCTGGGTCCGTCTCCTGTGCTGCACTTTCTGAGAGAACAAAGGAGAGACAGAAGGAGAGAGAGAGAGAGCAGTCAATGAGCAGCTCGCTCTATCATTTCAGCGAGGGAAGACATCTAAATGATTATACAAGCAAGATTATGCTTTCTCTCTCCAAATGTGGCAGGGTAAGCAGAGAAGCTGTTTTCCCATTTTCATTATGTGATGAATGTTAAAAACACACACAAAACAATGCAACACAGCAGTAAATGAGAGCAGCAGGGAGATGGCAAAACTCTCTGAAATGACAGCTGGGGAGGGGCTGCTCCATCACCTCTCATGACGGGGATAAGCGCGAGTTGAGCAGTCTAAGGTGATGATGGGCGCAGCGGCTGGTGGGTGTTGGACAGACAGCGTGCCAGACTGTATTGCACAAAATGTTACCTGAGTGAGGGGTGAAGTTTTAAAGAGGGCCGGAACGGCCACGAGTCCCTGCAGCAAAGTGGGGAAAAAGATGGAAAAGTCACAGGTGAGAGGGCAAAGGTCACCTCGGTGGGTCGAAGACATGGTGGCTGGTGAAGACGACCTCCCCTTGACACGCCTCACCTCCTCATTAGGAAGGTAAGACGCTACTGCTGACGCGACCGGTCCAGAACAATAATCACTGACAATTTTGATAATTGATTAAATGCTTTAATCAACTTCCTGAAATTACTGTTCGTAAAATGTGAGGAATTTACCTGTTTAAATATAAAATAAATACTTGGGGACTTTGTGCAGACAAAATAAGCAATATTAAAAAAACATTTTTTAAAGGGGCACGCCACCAATTTTACAAAACAAATTGAGTTTACTCCGTTGATGAAAACTGTTCTTTATTGTCTTCTGCTGCCCCAAAGGAGCTTTATCAAGTCTGAAAAAACAACCCTGGTGATGTCATGGTGATGTCATCGGGGTTATCTCTGCTTAGACTTTGAAACTACATATTTGTGACAGAAAGTGAGAATGGGTACTTTAAAAAAGGTGCATTACGAGGCAAGGAAAGTCTAAAATGCTCTCAAGTTGCATGATGGGAAATGTTTTTGGAGCTTGACCCACACTGGAGAATAAATTCAGGATATCTCAACCTCTACTGTTGTGATTTTGACCAAATCATCGGAGTTCCCCATTTATTACTACAGGGAATACTACACTATCATTATCATATGATTATTTTTATTTGGTCGGCTGGGTTTTGACGCAGAGCATCTCTTGAGGCTCTCAGAGGCTGTCCATGTTGTTGTTGGTCCCACACACGTGCATTAATAAGGCCAAAAGGTTGTTGTTTAGGGGCTCCTCCCATTAATCAATAAAAGTTAATATTTATGATTACATGAAGTTCACGAATCAGAAATAGTGAGTTAATGTATGGACTGAACAGTTCAGTTCAGGGCTTGAGTGACTGTGAGCGTTCTTTGAACAAAGCCTTGTTTTTTTTATTATCCAGAAGGGGGCAGTACTGTTTTAAATTCCCTCCACCACCTGTGAAAAAACCCCAACTTTCGCCTGAGATAGCAGCTCTCTGACTGCCTGTAGTGTAACAGGGGAAACCTCGGCCTGGGAGAGGAGAAATCATCGAATAAACCCCTAACAACAGGAGATTACAGTCTTCTTCACATTCAGGCCTACACTGGCTCTTCTTCATTCAAGTCTGCTGGACATAAAACACACATTACTGTCCAAAGGGCACCCACAGTACAGCAGGGAACAGCTACAGATGCTCCAATTTGCCCTTGGCTGCACTGCCCCTGCGATGCTTTCAACCCATAGAACAGAAAATCCAAGGTGCCTGAGGCACTAGTGGATCTGTATCACTCTCCTTCTACCCTTGAAAGCTGAAAGCAACACACAAAGAAACACTTATAAAAGCTGTAAGCTCCGCTGCATACAATGAAAGAATGAATTATGGTGCTATGGCAACCCAAGGCAGCAGCTGCTGCTGCAGGAATGGATGTTAGTTAACCTGATACAGCAGAAAGAGAAGACAGGTGTGGAGCACTGATCCTTGTCAGAATTTCAAGCAATCTCTGCCATTAGAATTGGCCTGTGTGAGGATTTTATTTTTGTTTTTTGTCTTCACGGATGAGATATGCAAGTTTTAAGTATACCATGGCGATTAGGACAAGGATGACTGTCAGGCAGCTGGACTGTGTGCTTACATGAGCAGGCTGCCGGGTGCAGACATGGACCTCTCCTCTCTCCTGCTTGGACACTCAAAAGGGTTACTGAAGGAGCGCTTCCTCAGCATGGCTCTTACCAAGATCTGAAATATTCACAAACACAGGATGGTTACAAAGGTGTGCAAAAGGAAATGCGTTTTGTTTGGAGCCTGTGGTTGAGCACAGGGAATACAGGCGATGGATTTCCGAGCTATGTCATTGTGAGAATTGCACGTACGCGGTAAAGCAAACCAGGACACCTGAGGTCCTTTAGGGACAGCAACACGAGTATTTGTGCTATAAACTGCACAATTCACCAAAGTAACGCACTAAAAATGTGTAATATCCTAAGCAGGAAACCTTAACTCAGAGTGCATACAGCTATTTGCATATATTGATCTTGGCAAAGCGATGGATTTTAAAGAGGTGGTGGATGCTTTTGCACAGAAACTGTGGAGGAAGAAACGCCACTTTTCAGGCTCCGTGATCAATGATTTGGTGATCGGTTTGACGTGCATCTAGAGCTTCAGTGTGGGACGTGGTGACGGCTGGTGTAGACTGATAGCTATGGAAGGAAAATGCATTTTTGTTCCACGTGAAACCCATATACACTGCATGTATTTGAGCTTTTGCAGATATCTAGTGTCTGGCATATTTTGATAGTACAGCAGGAAGGCCATACATGCACATGCTTATCTCCAGAATGTGGGGGCTTCTGTGCTCCAGCAGACAGGAGGCTCATATATACATACATGCTTCTGTGCTTTTAACCTCTGCTGTCATTGGATGGTTTTGGACAGCTAGTCTCAGGTAGCTGCTGATTCTAGCCCTGTTAGCTAGCCAGCGCCGACAGATCAGCATGAGTGCAGTAAAAAAGTTACTTAGCGTCACACACAAATTCACCTCTAAAATTTAATTTTGCTGGTTCCTACCTGCTTTATTATTTTCTTAATACTTCAAATGTCCATATATATGCTATTATCATTAAGCCAGCCCCGCTTCCTCACTGGTTTGTAAACAGGAAACTTGTCTATAGTGTGCTAATTCCAGTCTTGGTGTCTTTATACCTATGAGATATCATTTCAAATGTGGTAAGCTTTTCCTGTTTTTTTTTAAATACATCTTTAATACATCTTAATTTTGTAAGTGAAAGGATCAATGGCATCATAATGGCAGACGCCATGAGGCGCTGCTATACTCTGCTTACGTATGCCACAGTTTGAGCTTGTTTCAAGGGAAGTTGTTCCTTCGCACTGGGCATTCTAGTCTATGTGAAAAATACCTGGAAGTACCAGTGTTCTGTTCACTGGGGCAGTGAAAGTGCTTTTTTTTTTATTTCAGAGTTGAACGATGTTAAGAGGCAACCTTGCCCCCTGCAAAGGTGAACAAGGCGCCTCTGGGTGGCCCTGTTTTGTTACGATTACGGTTAAAAGAGGAGCAGCCACTCTTCAGGCTGCACGTCTCCTGGGAAAGATGAGCACAAATGTATCAATCTGACACAAAAGAAAGTGCTCGGTGAATGGAGGGCGCTCAGGGTGCCTTACCACTGCAGAGAGGCTGGGGACAAACTTGACCGAGTTCTGGATGTCCTCCTCCGTCACCTCCACCACAGAGCAGTGCTCCTCCTCCAGAGGCAAGGGGTCGGCGCCTCCCTGGGTCACCCACTGGTCCATCTAAACACACACACACACACACACATATACACACGTGACACGTGACGGTGTCGTAACACGACGACCCGTGTTTACAGGCGATACACTGCATCTGTGATCCACAATCAGTAAAGTGCAATTATTTGCAACTGATCATCTTTTATTCATGCTTCAGCCCTCATACTGCACAGCATGCATATTTTACAGTTTTACTGAGAATATTTTATTTAGATTCATACTTCAGCGTTTTCTACCCACCAGGCAGCCATCTGTTTGGATTTGTATTGTTATGCTCCAACTGCAAAGACTTCAAAAGTTGCTTGAGACACACAATCCATGACAGTGACCAACCACCCTGCGTCTATTTGTCAGAGTTACTTCATGGCTGCTCACTTTGATTTAAAGTATAAGGCTGATGACATTATATATTTATTTGTTATTGTCAACAAACCTCACAAAAAGACCAAGAACAACGATGTGTTCAGTCTCTCAGTGCTGTCTCGCCCGGCCTGCCTGTGCCTCTCAGTTCCAGCCCATTCATTCCCACTGAAGACCTAAATGGCTCAGTCATTTTCTAAAACAGCTGGCCGCTGCTGATTCCAGCAAACGGCACTCAAACAGGAGTAACTAGTGCATTTGTTAGGAACTATTTTCCACTGGGGATGGTTTTCTTGTGAGTGTTTACGGCAGGAGGACGGTGTTTTCTGGGATTGCTGTAAGATAAACTACAGTGTTAATGTTCATGTTTATATGAAGGAACATGTCACCCGTGTAATGGGTCACTGTTGTGTTCATGCTTTTTAGTAGGACCAGTTCAGTGTTGGTTTGGGTCTTTTCATGGGTTTGACTGACAGTAAGAAATCTAAAACATCTCCAGACTCATCCTTTACAACGTCATGGTGCATTTAAATCCAAGTTGGGCGGCTCTGCCATCCAGCATTCGCACACTATTCTGTTGAAAAATTCAAACTCAAAACACAATTAATCATCAACTATCAATATCTCAGACTGTATTGCTGCGCCTTCTGATTCTGGTAATTCACTTTTCTTCAACATAACAGTCAAAAATTCCCACAATCCTGGAACACCCCAAAACATCTGCTTCAATTAGAGAGCATCGATAGACATGAATGAAAAAGTAAATTGCAGCAATGTATACAGGCAGGATGCCCATATATGTATATATAAATGCATATTTGTTATCTCTAATGGCTTTAAAGGGTTTTACTAAGCTGCATCTTGATGCGTTTGTGTGTGCTCGTGCGTATGCGTGTGTGTGTGTTAGGGCACGAGGATGCGCATAAAGCCTGAAAGCCTAATTATCTCTTGTTCCATAAACACAGAGTCTCTGGTGAGAAAATGACTCACTGACACATGATTAGACTGTGTCATGGAAACAGGGTGGGGAGCGGGAAATGACATGTGTCCATGGCTGGTCCTGAACCTCCGTGCCCCTCTACTCCTGAATTAGTTGTAGCGCAGCCCTCCATAGGGACAAACATGTTTCATCATGCCCTGGAGCTGCGCAGCATGTTTAGTTAGAATCAATGCCTCGTAATTGTATACCTCCATGAGCCAGTCAGGGTGCAGTTTACGTCCATGTATGTCCAGACTCATAATATGTGTAGTGAAGACTCTGAAGGTATTCAATACAATGTACTAATGTCACCAATTCAGCATCCGACCGAACGGAGGTATGATGTTGAATAATGGCCAGAAAAGTGTTTTCACAGAACAGTGTGATTGTGATGTTATGGATAGAAAAATATCATCACTTCATCATTTTATCCTATTAAATATTTGTGTGAAATTATGTCAAGCAGCATGTGAATTCACGAGAAGGGGATAGACATGAGGTCATATTGACCCTGACCTTTGACCTTCAGTTCAACTGCACGTTTGTGCCAAGTTGGAAGAAAATCTCTCAAGGCGCTCCTGAGATAGCATTTTCACAAGAATGGAATGTACATTTGAACCAATGGACAGCCAACAACAGGAAAACATAGCGCCTCCTGCCACGGCTGTCACACCCAGCTGTATGTACCACAGTGAGATCACAGTCTTCTGAGCCAATCACATCAGAGAACAGCACAGTCGTGTTGTCTCTGAACATGAGCAGTGAAATCCTTACCATCATGCTCAAGCTAGCTGCCTGTCATCCTGAACAATAAGCGACTAACCCCGCGGCCCCATCTGACACCTGCTTTGCTCTCTGTTACCTTCATCTCAGGGATGGTGATCCTCGTATCGGGGTTCTTGTCCAGCATCCGCAAGATCAGAGTCCGCAGCTCTTCACTGATCTTTGGTCTGCGTGAAACGAAAAATAACGATTGGAGACGGGTTTGTCTGTACACGTGTTACATGATGAGAGCGCCACAGTCATCCATGGCTCTACTTAGACCACGCTGTTTCATTCATGTTGAGCGTCTTTGTTGTATCACATACTCTAGAACATAGAAAGGCAGACCCAGTGGTCATTAAAAACAGACTGAATCAGTGTTTTCCAACCTTGTGACCACTTAAAACGAAGCTCTGTCGACTTGCAACTGCTTATCACAGGCTGAGTATGTGTATGAGTGATGAGCAATTCAAAAACCAAACAGTGTATATGCCTCCTCAGAGTGTTTCATTTTAATCATTTCTAGACCATAAGAGGTAAAGCTGTCCAGTAGAAAACATTTTGGTCTCAAGTGCATCAAAGAGTGATGTGATTTGGCTCTTATTCTTACAAACCAAGAGAGGACGAGGCTGCACTCTTTCTTCTTTCTTTGGAAATGTTTCATAGGCTGATAAAAGTATGCAAGACCATGCTATGATACATTATGTGCTTTTTCTTCATGTACACAACAACCACATCTATATCACAATAGAAAAAGGGGAAACGATTATTATATTAACGTAGCTATGTGATACGAGAATTCTGATGAGTTTGACAGAGAAGAATGAAACAAAAACATAAATATGCCAATTCTTAATATATATATATATATATTTGCCATTGACAATGTACAATGGAAGTGGCTTATTTTTAGATCAACCTCTATTTTCTCAGTTTCCCAAAACCAGAGACAAATGAACATTTAAGCACAGGGCCTCTCGACTACTTAACTTAAAACAATTCGTCTGTATCCTTCTCTAGGTCATTGAAGATTCTCATGAATAATATAGCATAGGGGAAGCTGTCTTATTGCATGTTTCAGTATACTGAAGCATATATAGTGTTGGATAGGATGCATGATGGGTAGTCTTAATCATAGCTAGGTGTGCATTGAAGTTGTGATGACTGATGTGATCCAGCTCTGACACACCACCTGTGGAGGTCTGCTATAGGTTGATTCAGTGCTCCAGAGAGGGCACTACAGGTGGACCTGATTGTAGCCCCTGTTATCCAGCACTGAGGAGTCACTGCAGTCAGCACACTTCAACCTACAACACTTTGATCAAAGCTACACTCTTTTTGACAACATTTTTTTTATTTTTACTCATACATACCATAAGTCAAAGTTTTGGACAATTTTAAAAAAACAGTTTTATGGTTTTATACATACCAGAATTTGGGCCAATCGGAGCCACATCTGATTATGAAATATAAACGTAATATCAGGGTACAATCAAGGTAAAAGTAAACGGTCCCTTTAAATTTTTTTCAGTGCCTCATGATAACATTTTAGGATGTGCCACGTTGTATGGTGGTTGGAGAGTAAACACAATCCCTATAAAAAAAAAGCCTAGACAGTAGATGTAATGTATTAAATGTCTAATATTAAAGCAAGCGGCATGATATTTATCTCTTGTGTAGTTTCACTTGGAAACAGGACAAAAGTTATGATCAGGTTCTGTGTGCTGTCAGACATAACGTCTCATTTCCTCGCCTCAGAGAGAAAGCTTGTCACTTGTCTCACTCAGCATACAGCTGATACAGATGGTGATGACCTGTGGATAATTTTGGTGCCTATGTTCTTGTTAACATGAATAACTCCCAAACATGCAGTTGCTGATGAAGAAAATAATTGGGTTTCATAGTCGCTGAGAACAATTTATGGCAGTGATTCCCAACCAGGCCTGCTTGTGCCCCAGGGGGTACTTCTGCAGTAGCCTGGGGGTACGTGGGAAGACTGTGGAATAGCTCAAGTAATTTGAAATTAAATAAATAAGTCTGTCTATAATTTTAGACAGCTAAAAGTGATGGGTAAACATTTCAAAGAGTTAGCTAAAAGTGATGGATAACTAATTCCAATAGTTAGCTAAAAGTAATGGACAAAGAGTTCAAATAGTTAGCTAAAAGTGATGGGTAAACATTTCAAAGAGTGAACTAAAAGTGATGGATAAAGAGTTCAAATAGTTAGCTAAAAGTGATGGATAACCAATTCAAATAGTTAGCTTAAAGTAATGGATAAAGAGTTCAAATAGTTAGATAAAAGTGATGGATAACCAATTCAAATAGTTAGCTAAAAGTTATGGATAAAGAGTTCAAATAGCTAGCTAAAAGTTATGGGTAAACATTTCAAAGTGTTAGCTAAAAGTGATGGATACCCAGTTCAAATAGTTAGCTGAGAGTGATGGATAACCAGTTCAAATAGTTAGCTAAACATGAACGCTAAAGAGTTCAAAAAGTTAGCTGAGCGTGATGGATCAAGAGTTCAAATAGTTAGCTAAAAGTAATGTATAGCTACATAGATAGATAGCCAAAAGGGATGGATAACCAGTTCAAATAGCAAAAATGAAAGGATGAACACTTCAGATAGCTAAACATGATGGATAAATAGCTAAAATTAATGGATAAAAGTTCAAATAGGGAGCTAAAGGTAATGGATAAGCAGTTATCTAAAAGAAATAGATGGTTAAAATAGTTAGCTAAATGTAATGGATAAATGGTTAAAATACCTAACATTAACAGATAAACATCTGAAAGAGTTAGATCAGAATAATGGATACCATTACAGGGTTAAAAGCTGTCGATGAGGGGGTTCTTCACTTGGTGAAAAAATTTGGGGGCCACTGATTTACAGAACATTTTGTTCTGTTTAGGACTAGTGCAAGTGAAGTCATTGCTCTGAAATATTTTAAACGGTGACATGAAAACTGTGATTATCAGCAATAATAGATTACCATTCTTTAAGATCCACGAAGATGTAATATCAATGTTGCATTCACTGACACTGATAAAATAAAGTAAGAAACCAATGTATGATAGGAATAGAGGTCATTAGTATCTCAGTGAAAAAATGTATGTGAGCTCAGCCATTTATCACAGTGACAGTAGCAACATTAAGGGAACTACAGTATAATGGCCCCATCAGTGCTGACAACAAAGTGCTGCTAGCGGTCATTGATTGGTACAGTGGGGGGATGATTCCATTAGGTGATGTGTTCAGGACGGGGGTGACGTTTAATGAACGAGCTTCCCGCACAGCCGCTGGGTCTCTTGAGCCCTCTGGGGGAAGACAGTTGTCATTAACATTATGACACCCTGTCCTGACAAATACTCCATGCCATTCATAGCCCCTTCACATGTGCTATGTTTGTACTTCATCAGAGCGATCCCTCAGTTGATCACCACTGCCAGCCACTTCCTGACTTCCTGTCTCCTACTGTTCTCTCTCTTTTCACTGTTATACACTCAAGAAGACCCCCATGTTTTGTTTTGTTTTGTTTTGTTTTTTTGCCTTTCAGGCAAAGGGAAGATAGGGGAAGCAGAATGGCTTGCACTGTATGTGTCCACGCCTCTGATGCCCCTGTTTCCTTTTTCAAAGCTTGTTATGATTACATACAGGTGACATTTACTGCGTGCTGGCACTGGCTGCTGGGCCACAATATTCACGTTTCTGTAGGTGCAATTTGTTGAAAAAAAGGGAGCAAGAGATTGAGATGTAGATGAGAGGATAGCAAACGGCGAAGGCGAGAACGGGTGTGGACTGGAGGTGGCTGGAAAATCACTGCTGTCTCTTTTAATAAAGTAGGAGATGGAAAAGAGCAGGAGCAGGGGTGGACTTACATTTCTGGGAACTCCACAGGCTTGGTCCTTATCTTATTGTGCAAAGCCAATATGTACTCGTCAATAAACGGGCACTGCAGGTGAAGCAAAGGAAAGACAGTAAAAAACACAAGGAAGGTACATTAAATTACTCCTGTGCCAGAAAAGATATATATCCCTAAAGACAACAAAGACAACAACGTTCAAATAAATGTTGCCGCTAGACAGCCGACGTGTCACACATAAAAGAGTCTGATGGTTAATGTACCTACTCCAGTGCTACTGGGAGCAGTTAATGAGCATGACACGAGCACTGATCCCAGCCTTTACTGTTGCCTTTTGTGAACCTGCTGTTGAAAACTGAATAAGAGACAGAAAATGTGCAGACTTACCTTCCCGAAGACGAAACAGTAGAGAGTAACTCCCATGGCCCACACGTCCAGCGCCTTTAAGAAGGTGCAGGTAGTGGCATTAAATGCAACATAGTGGCAAACATTTAGAAACACGCTGCAGCGGTCCAAACGCCTGCTTGCACAAACAAACATTGTGACCTAAATCAGCGCCTGCGGCGATTTTGGAGACATTCTGGGGTTATTTTTTGGGAACGTCTATGAGATACCTTGCAGACGGATGTGTGTGATCAGATCGAGGCGCTGCAGCTGTGCCCCTTAGCCTCTCTCTCCCTGTATGAATATCTCTCCTGGAAATCCATTTCAATTCTTTGATAGATATGAAATGATAAAACTTACCCTCTGAACCTGCATCTGAATGCCACAGAGATTTGTTATCAGACACTGTGCTTTATGACTACCACGTTCTAATGGACTGATGTAATAGTGAGGCAGTTTAAGTGACTTATGAGTGCAAGATATTAAATATTTCACCGCTGATTTACATCAAAATCACAGATGTTGGTGTATAATGGACACAGAGCTCCCTGGAACATGGCCTATACAAATCCAAATCAGGACGAACACTAATCAGAGAAAAAGCAGCAGGCATGATTGCACATATTTCTTGAAAGCTTGAGGACTTAGCGGGCTGAGGCACTTGAATGCCTCTTACATCATTTCTGTCTGCAATCAAAGATTCTATTCTGGCCCCTGTTTTATGGACATACAAGGTCTTTCCTTGAGCAAATTCATCAAACTGCCATTGGTGATAAGCAACGGAGGAAGGAGCATGATCTGAGCCGATGACGTTGGATCAGAGAGGATGTCAGGGTTCTTGGTTGTTAATTGTTCGGAGCTTTCACGTTGCAAGAATGATGGAAACAGGAATTAGATCAATTGTAGAGTCAGGTGGCAATCAATCCAATCGCTATGGATGGACAAACATGACTGATCATTCCGTAACTGTAAAAGTAGAAACAGTACAATGATGTGAAACATTCCCAAATCAATATCAGGAATGGTGCTGCTTTCATGGTTTCATGGCTTCCTAGTTATTAGTACCAGCGAACACAGGGGAAAAGACTGACGATGACAATTTGCTTGTTGGATTAGAAGGCCGGCAAAGGTCTGAAAACTCATCTCGGTTTAAGTCATGAGGTTAAGGCTGCTGTAACCACTACAGTTCAAAGCGAGGGGCACTCACTGAATACCAGACTAGTACAGATAAAGCACTTCACTCTTTTGTATGGATGAAGAGTTAACTCACTTTTCCACTGAAGCTCTTTCGTGCCTCTGAAAGGGTCTCTGGTGCCATGAATGCAGGAGTGCCAGCAGTGCTGGACAGCAGAGCATCATTGCCCTCAAACTGGTTGCTGACCCCGAAGTCCGCTATCTTCAAATGTCCATCGTCCCCCAGTAACAAATTAGACGGCTTGATGTCCCGATGAACAATTTTCTGGTAGTGCACTGAGGATAAGAAAGAGGAGGCTAATGGTCAGATTTTTGAGAACTACTGCAACCTCTGTGTGATCACGATTTCCATTTTGGTATTCTACTCTTACCATCAGTGGGCTAAAAAAATATATTTTTGCATGGAAGTTGCCGTGGAAGCTTGCAGAGTGTATTTTTCTCTTTTAAAAAATAACACATACATTATGTATTTGGCAAAGCTCATGATTATGGCAGTTAATGAATCGCTGCTTTGATCACAAAAACGGTGTGAATACTGTCAACTTCAGTTCATCTAAGACTGGAGGTTAAGTACATCTCTAAACCTTAACGCTGAGCCCTGGACACTTCACTGAATGGGCAAGTGGTGCCTTCTTGTCTGAGGCGGTCTTATTAAAACACGAGGCGCTTGACTTTTTAAAGGCCTTGGCAGTAAAACATCTAACACTAATAATAGGCTACTCAAATGAAAAACACACACAGAATGACAACATTTAGGCTTTAGAAGACATGCTACATGCCATAATAGAGTTCACTCAGAGAAAACCAACTCACATTGACTTCTCAGGGGGTTTGTTCAATATTACAGTACACAACTGATGAAGTCAAAATAAATAGTCATGTGAGTAAATTGTGTGAAATATATAAAAGAAAGAATAATATGGAAAATAATTTAAGAAAGTATTAAAACTTGGCTCATAATTATTGTACTGACATTTCAACATTCTTAATTTTAATTGGACTTTATTTCATGTCACTTTTCATGACAGTGGTGTTGTCATGGCCCTCTCATGTTTCAGCCAATCACACGCTCCGTGTCTGTTTAGAACGCTCCACAACTGTCTCCACATTTAGCCAGTTAGCTTCTGTTAGCCTGAGCAACAACAATATCGAAGTCATTCTGAGTCAACTGACAGTAACGGTTTTGTTAAAGTAACACAGTAAACAAGTCACAGAAAAATGCCAATTATATGAAAAATAATAAAAGACTTGTGAAAAAGGGCATATAATGTTTCATAATGAGGAGACCTTTAATAATGTCTTCAATTGCTTTTACAAATTGTTGATTATTTTATATATTTGACACAATTAATTTGTGTGATTTGTTTCATAATATCGCTTTAGTTGTGTCACATTGAACACTTAAAAACAACATGTAAAACTATATTTTACACGAATCAGCTCCTCTAGCCCACAGTAATGTTTCCAAGAGGGTCAAAAATAAAAGCTGTGCAATCAGAGGAAGCTGGTTCATCTGCCCTGCTGAAGTGCCCTTGAGCAGGAAATGTAGCTGAGCCTCAACTGTGACTCATGAGGTGTAAGCACTCACAAACTGTCATGTGAAAATGCCAAAAGTGTATACTGCTTACTGGCTGTTTCTATTTTCAAGAAGGACCTCAAAGCTCAGAGAGAGGCAGCATTGATCCCTAATCATTAGGCTCACAGCCCAGTGAAATGGATCTAGCACAGCAAATGAGGACGGAGTTGAGACAGTCTGTTTCACTGAACAGAGGCTCAATACTGATCTGCAGCCAGACCCCGGGGGCATGAAATAGAGGGTCAAGAACACTTTGTTCTTTTACATAAAAAAGGAAAACGCTACCATATCACACAGTGCTCCAAATGTTGCTGCTTTTAGACTTCGAGTATCGTAATGGGTATGATAAAGAGGGGTATCTTTAGAAATGGAATTTCTAACGCTTTCCTGGCCGCTAGAAACACCCAATAAAAACCGCATGTAGCTCTAAACGTGGGCGTGGGGGCACCAGAGATTTGAATCACTAAAAAAGCATAAATTAGTTTCACTTAAACGCTCTACAGATACGTTTCATAGACTCAAAGACAGGCCTCGTTCCGAGAGAGATGCTCACAGTACTCGATGCCCAGGATGACGTCTCTGAAGTATAACCTCGCCTGCTCTTCTGACAAAGGACTGTCTGTGGGCACTTCCATCACTGGACTGCAAATCCACGTAGGCGGGCAGTCAGGCGGAGGAACAAACAGACACACCGACAACAAGGCAGACACATAATACTGGAATCACTTTTGAGCCAGCATAATATTAATGATACAAATACAAGTGGTAGAATCAGTTACCGTATTAGTACAAGCTGTATTAGTGGCAGTAGCTGGGGCAATGTAAGCATAAGCAGTAGCAGCATTAGCAGTAGCTGCACTTTGGACAGCGTCTCATGTATCAAAGTACTAGAAAAAGTTGCACGAGCCATATTAATAGCACCTGTATTAATCATCTCAACTGTTTATTATCTCTCTGCCAGGGGCAACACTTTCTCTCATTATGACTAAGCTAACAAATAGAGCATGTCTTCTTATTAAAAGGAAAGCTTAACTTAATCATGTACATAGGGGAAACCAGCTACACCCTCCCACCTCCATATGCTTATGATAACAAAAGGTCTCAGATCATTAGATCAGCACAAATTTTTAGTGGTGTGGGAAGGAGCGGCTCATGCATCGGGACGCGAAACATTTCCACAGCTGACTGCCACTGGTAATAACTGTGAAAGGAGAGGACATTGTGAATCCCGTTGAAGTCTGGGATGGAACAAACACCTGCTGTCAGCTTGGAGTAATGAAGGAGAACGGTGCAGAGAACGAGGCCGGGACGGAGAGACGGGAGGATGAGGAAATGAGGAGGCGAAGGTAGAGGAATAGAGGGGATGAGCCTTGAATTATTTAAAAAAAGGACATGTTCTCTACTCACCCCTTGCGCATCAGCTCAAACACTGTCAGAGAGAGGGAGGGAGAAGAAAATACGTAAGAAAAAACATCCATTCATTCAGCTGGGTTTGACCACTGCTGCCACCTAGGTAGCACCCCAGCATCCCATTATTCAGCTGCAGGAGCATTTAATGAGCTGAATGTGCCACACTAAGCACATAAAGAGCTTGATGCTTCATGCTAACAGGCGTCCTTACTGTGACCTGGCACTGCTGAGGGAAGATTTCTGCATAATGTGTGAACTCTGAGGTGGTGTGGAAGAAGGCAAGGGACGATCTTAGTTATGAGTTCTATGAACACTTCTGGTGGCATATGTGCCGAGTGCCAAAGACTGAGAGAGGCCAAACATAGAGGGAAAGATTTGGACAAAGAAAACATGTTGCGCATACCCATGTGAAGGTTGTCCTCCGCCGGATCATCCAGCACCTGCAACACATAATCAACATGAAGGGAGACTTTTCAGTAGAAAACCTGTGGGTACAGGTGACCATGAGAAATATTTGTCTTTGTTCTCATAAAAAAGCTGCTTGTCAGTCTCAAACACTAGGACATTGGAGGGAGCTGTAATTTAAAGCATCAGTTTTGAATGATTTGTGCAAACTGACAACTCTGCAGTCGACAGTTGGGCAGGTTCATGGCAGGATTAACCTGCTATGGGCCCCCCGGTGCCCCCCAGGTCCTCCAGCTCTCTGTTCAGTGTGTACAGTTTCTCTATTGAAGAACACTACCTGGCTTTAACACTAGATTTTGACACAATAACTCCTCAAGACAGGGTCTCACAGTTAAAAGGGAACTGAAACCCTTTTTCCAGGTCTCGGGGAGTACTACTGTATATGTGAAAATAAAAAAAAAACTAAAATCTATAATGTCTTTTGTGGCCCCTGAGGGAGCAGCTGATAAATTACCTCAAGTAATGTCACTGAGTCAGTGTCAGTTGCATCTGAAGGCTACACGTTTGAAAAAGAAAAGAAAAGAAAAAAAATGTGGAGGTGGAGGAGCCTTATATAAAAATGGACACACATCCCTCAGTATCATTGTCAACATCCCCATCATCACTGTCCACACTCACTGCCCGTTGATGAGACACAACTTCCTACAGCTCAACAGCTCCAAAACTGAAGTGTTGTTAGTCGCACCCCTCATCAAACCAGAACATCTCCCATAACCAGCATTGCTTTCTCTGGCCAGGACATCAAATTATCATCTATTGTCACCAACTTGGGTGTCAGATTCGACCCTCATCTGACCTTTGAGGCTCACATCAAACACCTCTCAAACACTGCTTTTTACCACCTGAGAAATATAGCTCATCCATGCCTTTGTCTCCTGCAGACTGGACTACTATAACGCACTTCTCATCGGGATCCCCAGCAGAAGCTCCTCAACCAATACACCTCAGCACGATCCTTCCACTCCTCCAACACCTACCAACTCCTCCTCCCCAGGACCAAGACCCGCACAATGGGGGACAGGGGATTCTGTTCCGCCGCTTCACGCCTGTGGAACACCCTCCCTGACAACCTGAGGGCTCCACAGACTGTTGAAAGTTTTAAAAAGAGACTGAAAACATTTCTTTTAAGGAGACATTTTAATCTTTGAATTGTCAATGTCTCTTGGCTGTTGTGTTTTTATTTGTTTTTATGGTTTTAATTCCAAATTGTAGCACTTTGAGATTGTTTCTACAATGTAAAGTGTTTTTCAAATTAAATCTATTATCATTATTATTATTATTATTATTATTATTAGGTGGAAGCAAAGAGAGCTTCGCAGACCTCATCTCTGCTACAGTAACAAGCCATGGTCAAGCTGCATTGTGGGTAATGGAGGCACTGTGTTTTGACAAGGATTTTGACAAGCAAAAACAATGTGTACAATAAAAACGACGATGCCTCTGGTTCTGCTGCATCAGCTCTGATGGCTGACGGGTTAATGAAAGCAAGCATTCCCACTGGACTTACATGCTCCTCTGCTTGTGCGAGACAGCTGCTCACAGCTTCCAGAAACCATGGGACGCTCGGTCCATCTGGAGCGTCTGTTTAAATACGACATCCTGGTGAATCTAAATTACCACAGTGAGGCTAAACGTGACACAGTACACACAAAACAAGGGCAGGAAATCGCCTCTGAAGCAGCAGGGACATTATTTACTCGTCAGTTTTGCTCACAGTCAATAAGTGAATGTTTGCTCATACTGTCTTATACATGTTTCTCCCTTTATTCCACATAAAAAAATCTAAAGAATTAAGAGCTGTTGTTGTGTGCAAAATGCAAACCATTAGTAGCCTTGTAATCATATTTGCTGCTGGTGACTAAGATGCATTAAAGGGCATCTTGGCTTATAAGGAAATTGGAGTTTTTAAGTGTCTGCTCTAATAACAACTGCATGCCTTGGCGAGTATGGGGCCGGTTTTACTTTCTCTTCCCAACCATCTGTGACAAATGGCCGTATCACTTTCATCAGTTTTAATCTGTTCCACTCCGTGTCTGCTTTAATGTTTCAGAACGAGAGAGAAAGTCTATTCATAATTAGATGGACTGGACGGCAGCCTCGCAGGAATCAGCTGGAAACCCCTAATGAATGTGATCCTGACCCAAGCACAGCCCATTTAAATGGATGAACAGGGAGAGAGATGGAGAGGAGGAGGAGGAGGAGAGCAGGTTCTCCCACTGCCCACATACGCCCATTATGAGGGTGAGAGCGAGGGCGGGCAAAGAAGGGAAGAGATGAGTGTTTGTGTGTGTGTGTGTGTCTTCGCTGCTGGAGCGAGCAGAGGAGCACAAGTGTTGGGCTTTTTACTTAAAAAACTCTTTTATATTTCTGGCACACTCGATACCCCTGCAAGCCAGACAGCTTTCCTACCGACTGAGTCCCTGAGCTTAACTCCCGACCACGCCAGTGCCCCCGCCATCTGGCCAAAATTGAAAAAACACTCTGATAATATCGCAAGGGAGCAACGGGCATCTTGTGTCGCGGCTTCAAAACCGGCTATCATTTTTCATAAACAACTGCTTCTGTAGAAACTAGAAATCCATCCATCTGTAAATTCTCCAACTCAGCCTGAGAGCACTGGCTAAGAATCCATTCACAGAGTGGGAGCTTTGTCTTTCCACAATTTATCGCCTAAACATCAGAAATGTCCAGTGACAGAAGTGTGATAGATGCGTTGGAGGGTCAACCTATCTCACTTTTCCCCACCTGTTTCCTGGCAGCACTGGGTTTTATCCACCTTTTTGGTTTGATATAAACTGATATGACATGAAAACAAAGTATGAGTCAGGGTTCGCAGCAGGGAAGCTTATCTGAAGATAAGGATGCTGACCACAGCAGCCTTTAAACCTGCTGCGGCTGTCCACATGCTGCCGTCAGAGAAACACTTATGACATGACACATTTCTCATTTAACTCCAGCTACCAGCAAAATGAAAGAGCAGGTGTAGGACATGATTCGCTGATGATGAGGTGGTGTATCTACAAAATGCTGGCAATGCATGGAACTAAGAGTCGACAGCCACGGCAGCAGCTCTGCGAGGCTGTAGGAGACTTAGGCACAAGAGATGCTTGTGTGGTGTTAGCATGCTAACATGCTCACAATGACAATGCTAGCATGCTGATACTGATGGTTCACCGTCTTAGTTCAGCACTGGAAAATGCTAACTTTTGCTAATCAGCAGTAAACATGAATTGCATCTGAGGCTGATAGGAATGTCATTAGCTTTTTTTTTTTTGGGGGGGGGGGGGTCATAAACCAAAGCATTGGACAAAGTATGATGTTGAACTGATGATGGCGCTATATGAAAAAAAAAGATAATGGAATGATGGAAAGTTGGAAAGATTGATCCTGCAAGACAATGAATGTCTGCATAAACATTCATGACAATCCCTGTGTGAGAAAACCATGACAGAGCTGAAAGTCTGGACACTTTCTTTACAATGTTCCCACTGTTTGTGCATAAATGAACATGATATCATCTGTACTGATGTTTCCATAGTGTTTTCACTCAGCAGCCCTGGTTGTTGATGCATGCTGGTAATTGTCTCATAATTGCCCACTTGGTGGGGACAGGCACAGCATTCCTTAAATATTCATATCATCTTAATAAACATAATCACAACAATCATATCCATATCTGCCAATCCAAACCAGTTAAAGTTTCCACAAGCTGTGGCCTTTACTGTGACATCCAATAACTGTTTAGATATTTCAATCCGGACCGATCCGGCTGACCCAGCGACTGACAGTGCCATCGCCAGTGCTCTGCTGCTAGCGTGGCTAAAACCTGCTAACAATACATTCTTATCCAAGTATGCATGAACCAATTCATTCAAAGATGCTCATTCAGAGAAGCCTCATTTAAGTTCACATTGCCTTAACAGTGAAAATACTGCTATACCCGATTTACGAAACATTTACTGTTTGGCGTGCAATAACAACCACAAGATACAGAAGCTCTCACCTCCACCAGCTTGACGATGTTGACATGGTCCAGTTTTTTAAGGATGGCGATCTCTTGGTAGACCCTCTCCAGGGGTCCCAAGAGTTTTGGCTGCTCTCCTTGGGCTGCCTTGGGTCCTCTTGGCGGTGGGCGACCTGCAGACCACAACTTTACTAAATGATTCATTTGATCAGGCAACAGTCAGATACAGATTTTGGGTTGTTCCATTTCCTACATGTATAGTTTTACATCTGAGCAAAAACATATTTAACAAGTAATCCCTTTAAAAGTTCCCTGTTGATGTGACTGTGAGTTTGATTATCTGTCTGTCTGACTCTGCCCTGTGACAGACCCTGGGACATGCTCAATTTGATATGCAGTAATAATGAGAAAATATGTGATAATATGTGAAAAATATCTTGTTCTAACGTGAAAAGGATCATGTAAAAGAGAGAAAAGTTGCCATATACCTTTGCACTGCTTGTGTTCTCTGATGGCAACACGTTTGACTTACAAATGGTAAAGCATAGGTTATAGATGGTTTAGGTTTTGATCTGCCGAGCTCCCTGAGGCTAGCAGGATTAGCAACAGCACACTTTTCTCCATCTTTGGAATAAACCATCTCTCAACCCCGGGACAGGGGATTAGAGTAAATTTCTAAATGTCATTAGAACGACCGTTGCCTATCTAGTTCAAGTTTTGCACAATCCTGAAAGAGGCAGGCAAAACCTTAATCTTTAATGATATATCAAGTTCCTGCTGATTAGCAGTACTGGTCAGGCCTGTGCATCCTCTACATGTCCATCCTGTTGGAGAGTTTTGTAACTTCTGTTCCTCATCACAGTTTTGAAATGATTACATGATAAATAATTTTTGCAGTGAGCGCAGATGATTCCACCTCTCTTGTCAATGACGAATGCTGTCATTTATTCCTTCATCTTACTTTCTCTGTTTTGTTTCATTGCATTTTGGTTGCGGTTGCCCATGAATCACATTCCATTGTAACTGATGGTGGATTAGTTCAACCCAGGCCGACCCTTTTTTCTTCAATTTCTCGTTCAACAGAATGAGCAGAATAGAAGAGAACTTACGTGGAAAACCACACTGCTTCATTAACTTCTTCTTGGACACCACCTTCATGGCCTAGGAAAGAGGAAAATGATTTTAATCATGCAGCACGTTCACATGCGACCAGTGCTGAGAGCACAGGGAAGGCTAAAGAACCAATCATCAGTCAGGTCAGTCTGAGGCAACAACGAATCTTTCATGGAAAGAGCATCTATTGTTTTTTTAAAGACAACTGCCTGTGTGTGTGTGTGTGTGTGTGTGGGCTTGTGGGAGGGTGGATAATGACTCATCCAGAGTCATCAAATAGTTAAAAATTGTCAAGCAACATTTAGAATTATTGCAGCTTTTCCGTTGCAAAGTACATGTCGCCATACAAGCACTCAGACAATCACGTATTCAGTATTATTCTCGACCACATCGGTGTTACATTACACAATCTGGCACTGATGGCGGAGCTCTATCAAAAAGCTACATCTAAAAGCTCCATCCTGACTGTGTAAGTAGGTGTAGGTGTGTCCTCACAGCTTCACTCGCAGTAAATGTGTTTTACCAAATCAGAAGTTTGGAATGACTGTATTTTGCTTTTTCAACAAAGTGTGGCAATGACTGTGGATAACAGATTTAGAAGATCAACCGACACAACAATCAAAAGGTAGCGTGAGTTCAGTTAAGGAGATACTGGTGAGTCGTGTTGATCACAGGCAGCCAAAAGCACGACAGCAGCAACTACATTTTGTTGGCGGTGGAACATGAAAGGGTTCAAGTATGGTTTCAGTCATCGTATCATTCCCTCACATCGAGCCGCTCCTGTAGACAAACATGTCCTTGCGAGTAAACAAGACTTCAGCACGGTGCCTTCCTGTATGTTTACTAAGACATGAAATTCAAAAATATTACAGACAGGAAATACAGGCTGAATGAGCTAACCTTTGTGTCCACCTGGATTAACTACTGTTAGATTAATAGTAGGACTGGCATAATTTGAGAATGGGAATATGCACCATACATGTGCAATGCCAACTGAATTTATAAAAGAGTTAAAATTTTAGCCTCTGATGATAACAAAAGGTTTGGTTTAATACTACAAACGCTCTTCAAGCCGCTACTTAAAACAGAAGAGCAACTGGGGAATCTGTGTGCAGTGTAGCCAAACAATTAATTAATCACATTAAATTACTGCCTGAAACATTTAGAAATGTCTGTCAAAATAATAAAATGTCCACAATGGCCAGGTTTTGTTTGAGTTCAAAAATACTACTTCGACAGACACAACAGCTGAATGAATGCTGCACAGATTTGGTTTACTCTGGCCCCCTAAAGCCGATGAACGGCCTGCCTGATTGACAGGCATCACAATTGGATTCCTGCCTCTCAAGTTGTGAGCACGGTAATTACACGACACAGGACACCGCAACAAACACACCCACCGTTCAAAGACCTTTAGCAATCTGCTGATGTGTTGGACAATAAAACCTGGTTTCCAGCACTCACTGCTAAGAGTTCGTCATCACACTATTTTCATTCATCTTCAAACTGACCACTGCTGCTGACATAAATATGCAGCAGTGTTTTTCTGAAGATGTCAGTGCCTACAGCGGCTACAACTTGATATAAAAAGCGAATAATCTCAAATGTCAATTCTTCTTCACAAACATTCACCACCTTATCATATCTTTTTTTAAAAAACATTTTCAAGCCCAACCAGATAAATGCAGCTGAGCTACTGGAGCGTTCAGGAGCCTCTCTTGTTTAGATATTATGTTTCCTGTGTATCTGTGTGTGTGTGCGATGGTATTTGTGCGTACTGTACGTGGGCTCATGCTGCAGATGCTCTGCGTGCACAATCCAATCAGTTTTGTGTGAAACCAACTCAGATTGCCAGGAAATAGAATCACCCTTCCACGCCGTCATTACTCATCGCCTCTTCTCCTGATTCCTCTCTTTGTTGGTTCAGATGCGTCTGTCATTTCAGCCTGTCTGTCCCCCGGAAGGTAACATTTTCAATCAGTGTCAGCAATCAGCATCAAATCTGACAAGGCTTCCACACAAAGCAGAAAGAAAGATGCAAACTAGAAAGCTACATGTAGAAACATGAGCAGCAAACATGGAAGCTTTATATACTGGAGGAGATCAGCCACCGTAAGGACTGATCCTCCATCTTCCTCTTTCCCTCCCTGATTCTCCTCCTCCGCTTCCTCTGCAAATTCTTCAGTCCTTCTTTATTTCCTGACCCACAGGGCCTCATTTCTTTTGCACGAGGAGATCCTTTACTTTAAGAGTAATCCAGGGCTTGCTGTTGGAAAAACCCCATACAGACGTGGTGGGTGCGGCACAGAAGTTGATGAAGTCTGTTATACAGTGTGTGAAACTGTCAGTATCTTTCCCCGTGAGCATCACAAAGAACTTCCCACACAGTTGTATCAAAACAGTCCTTCAAAGCCTCCCCAGCCTCATGGACCATCTTTTCACTGTGCAAGTGACAGCTGGCTGCTTGTGGACGAGAGGTTTGTACGCAGGCAGGGGGTCCGCCACGATGTGATCAGATCCTCTCAGGAGAAGAAGAGGTGATGAGTTACATGCCTCCTTAGGCCGAGTGGAGGACAGAGAGGCATGATTAAGGTCATCGGGAATAGAAGGAGGGCATGCAGGTGTTGTATCTGCAGCCTGTGTAAGTGGACCACGTCACAGACTGCGTCAGCAGACGGGGGAATATGCACAGCTATCATGATTACATGCGAATATTTCCTCTTTAAATAGTATGGCCAAATGCTAACGCCTAACAGCTCATTGTCCTCACTGCAGGGTTGTTCTTTAATCGTGATGTACCCAGAGCTACACCATCTATTATTACCAAAACACTGCAATGCTCCTTTTCTCTCATCATTTGGAAACCATCCGACGCAGCATTCGAGTCCAGAGTTAGCGCTGTTAGCCACGTCTCCATAAACAGCATGATGTTACACTCCTGGTAATCCCTCCGGTGTCAGTGCTGCTAACTCATCCATCTCATTGGGGAGAGATCTCACACTCCCCATGATGACGGAGGGATGGACTGGTTTGTAATGTCTGCTCTTAGAGCAACATTCAGCCCCGTCTTTTTTTAAACATGGAAGGTGTTGCTGAAAACTGGAGTGCTCCTTTAAGGCTATGGAAAGACTGTTGTTTCAGTCAAATGATGATGTTTCCCTAACCTTAACCAAGCGATGTGAGTTGCCCAAACATAACTCGTGCTGTTGTTGCTATTAATTAATGATGAATAAAATCCACTGTCAGTTAACATTTTGCTAACACAGTCACTATCAACAATTTACCACTTGGCAAATATTATTGTATAATTAACAATGTTTTCTTGTCAGGTTGATTAAAAAAATGCAATCTGGGCAGCATTATGTTCCTTACAAAATGCATTTCCTGTTTTGCTGCACATGGACTGGGTTACATTCTGCAGCATGTCTGAGCAGCTCTGCAGGTCGGCATTATTTAAAGCTCCAGAGGAGATGTTTATATTTCCACTCCCTTGTTATAGCTTATATTTCACTCATCTTATGGGGCTCGCCTGTGTCCTTACATAAATTCTTGTTGTTTACCTTTCTGCATCAGCTAATTTACAGGCTGCCATTTTAATATTGGGTTGTGTTTAGCTTCAAGCTCCTCTGGCTCCGGTTCAAAAGTACATCTTAAACCCATCCAGTGTTGGCAGCCTAGGTCGACATGACTCATCCAAACACTTTCATTGTTGCTACAGTGCAGGGCAGCTTGGCTGCGTGTCTTCAAACATAATACTGTGTACATTTGGAGGGGCTGAGTTTGCAGAGCTTTTACAGAACAAATCACCTTGATGCAAACACCTAGAATGACCTCATCCCTGCGTGCCGGCTCATATCCAGATTCTCCCTTGTGAACTGACCTCAAAGCAGCCACCGGATACATCAAGCAGCACTGCTTTGAAGGAAGAGAATAAAGTGTTGGATGCACCAGAGGCCACTCTCGTTTCTTCCAAGGCAACTGATGCAATATGAGGGGATGGAGCTCACAGCTTGAAAAAAAAAATCAATCAGCTTTCCTGTGGCTGCGTGGCACAGGGACTGCATTTCAGGTTTTAATCAAAAAGACGCTGCTGAAATGTAAGACGATTGCATTGACTTACATAATGTTTGTCATCATCCTCATTGTAGGCAAGTTTGACCACGCCGTAGGAGCCCTGCAATACAACAAAAGAGACTCATTTTCATATGCCAGCCCATGTCTGACAGTTCAGTGCTGCACCCAATGTTTAGGCTTCAGCTCCATGTTAAAACAAAGTGGGTCATCAACACAACTGGTGAGGGACGCTGTTATGTTTCCCAAAGCATCGCTTTGAGAACAGACGGCCGCGCCATACTGACAGAATGATTTGAAGGCAGCACAGTTTCTACTCAAAAACAACATTTTTTATTCTTTGGCAGCATAGAATGGCTCCTCCCACACACAAACACACACACACTGCCCCAGGATGTGTGTTTTCCATTTTTTCCTTGCATAGGTTCTCGATGAGTAACGAAAGTGCTTGAAAAGCTGATGAAACATGAATTACATAACGTGACTTGTATCACCTTCAGTGTCTTGCACAGCCAAATTTGCCAGCTGGCAGATGATAAGGGACTCTGCTTTTATTTTGTCCTTAGAAGAAATCCATTTGTGGGCTTTAGTCAACACATGTAAGACTGTGAATTCTTCCAAATGTGTGTAACGAAGTTTTAGAAATATCAAAACAACGGCTGCCTTAAATCATCAATCAGTGTCTCCTGCAGTTCGTTCTCCACAGTGTTAACACCTATCACTATGTTTTACAATGGAGATGGCTTGATACCACTTTTTCCACTTCTGACCACAAAATTCAGTATCTGTTCAGATGAATATTAATCTCATGCTAATTTTTTCCTCTTTCCTCGATATCTACTACTTTAATATCAAACAATGTTAATACTGTTGATAAACCTTTAAATATCTTTTGCTAAAGATGATATAGAAACACAGCTGTGTGCATGCATTGTCCCATAAATGGAAGCTATGCATTTCACTCTTTTCAGTTTTCATCCCTGTTGCTGCCACACTGAATTCCCTCATGTGTTAACCACAAAAGTGTTTTGCTTTTTATTTCTCCCTCTTTAAAAAAATCCAATCTAATTTTTTTGGTCACACTGAGAGAGACATTTCTATTTTGTTAGCGGCATCTCGGGATGGAAATGTGGGTCTGTTGGTCGGTCTGTTCAACCACTTCAGTTCAGACTGAATTGTCTCTATTAGATTGAATGCCATAAAGTTTTGCACAGACATGCATAGTCCCCAAAGGATGAATCTAAATGAAATTTGTGATCTCAGCTTTTCAACTTCAGCTTTTCAACCTCATGGTGGCACTAGATGACGTTCCCCAGCTGCAGGACAGCCTGCAGTCTCACAGAGCTCCTGCAGGCTCTTGTTTGATAGTAGTATATTAGCATATTTCTAGTGGAACATGGGTAAACAGATGGCAGATGTAGCCAACAAGTAGAAACGTGTAGAAAAAAACATTACTGGACTGTTTTGAACTTGCTGGAAGTCAAGTGGTTACCTAAAATAGTTCCAAAAACAAACCTTCCTGTCAACATCATATAATATTTTACTTGCAAATGTGTACCTGCAAGCCAAGTCTTCTTAATTATTAAAGACGCGTCCAACTTTTAGTGTGCACATGCTGTGAATGAGTTTGAGTGTCCATTTTCTCACTTAACAGATTAAATGAGCAAAGGGTCGATCTTCTCCAAGCTGCTGCTATTTTTCCAAACCACTCAGACTGAAGAGAGGAAAACTCACCTTTCCAATCTCACTCTTCAGCTTATACTGGTTCAACTGGATGCAGTCCTGCGAGGGGGGAGAGAAAAGGTGGGGGAATGAGAAACTAAATCATTAACGTAAACATGTTCAGCACCAGAGAGCATTCTTTCATCATCCACAGCGAGGAGAAACAAGCCCGTCTTTGGTGCAGGAACAAAACGTTCCCGCTGTGTGTGTGCATGTGTTGAAAGGCATTTATTTCTGAGATGTAGGTAACGATGCAGTCTGTAGTTTCTGTTTACCGTCTGCAAATCCATTAGAGTGCTACTGCTTAAATGGCTGATTTGCAGTTCCATAGCAACCACTGCCACAGCACAGAGTCAGCCAGGGGCACGGCAGAGGAGAGCAGACCACAGCAGGACAGAGACGGCGAGGTAGGGGAAGACAGAGTCTGGTGGTGGGGAGCATTTCACCGGGGTGAGCTGAGTGGGGTGCACACACAGCAAAGTCAGCGAGCAGAAAGTGAGCAGTCATGGAAGTGTGAAAAAGGAGGAGATGGAGCTGTGGAAAAAAAAAGCAGCTCTCTCAGCACAGTTGGAGGGGGTGATGGCTAAGTGTGTGTGAGCCTGACCGGTGCCTGAGGCTTGATGCTGGAACATTTACAGGATGAGAGGACGTAGGAGAACACAGATGTAACAAAACAAAAAGAGCTGCACCAACTCATGGTGCAGGGCAGGACTTCACTCGCCACCAGGCAGTGTATTTTAAAAAATATGACACTATATGGCGGGTTACATAATAAGCTGGTTATGTAGCTCATAGTGATCATTGCTGGTGGTGCTGCAGGAGAGGTGAGGACTCTGTTATGCACTGTAGGGTATGATGGTGTGAAGTACTGTGGGCAGGGATTATGATAAAGGGTGAGAGACAGGATAGAAGATGGGGCTTTGGTGGGTGAGGCAACCAGTGGGAACTTGAAAAAAGGATTGCTTTGATTGGTTGAGGAGAGATAAAGAGAGGGAAGAAAATAGGGCGGTGAAGGATAAAGGGAAAGGCAAATGAGGAGAATCCAAAGAAAAGAGCTGCAGGAGGGATTGTCTGAGAGGACTTCCACTGGGTTCACAGTTTGCCGGCACATGCTCAGTGGGCGCTGCACTGCAGTTAATGCTCTGTCAGGGCTAATGGATGAAGAGGGCCATGCAGAAAGCCTTAAATACATCTGCCACACATGCACATGCACATGCATCAACCTGAAATGCTCCACTGGGCGACAATAAACCTCCAGAGGGCTCTTTCGGTCATAATGTTACGTTAGACCACTGCTTCATATTTAGCTCTGCCGTCTTCCCTCAGTATGCAACACACCCATCCCTCCTCTCCCTGCTTCCTTCACGTCTCGTTTCATCCTCCATTATATCGGATCTGAGGCAAATTCTCCATTCATTACCCAACAACTGATCAATACCAGTGCACAACAGATAGATCACTGCCACCGTGCCATTCAAAATCAATGACCATGCATTTCATTCTTATGAGGAATAATGAGCCTGCCTGTCTCAGGAAGAATGTAGTAAAGGAGAATTTGTGTTTGATAGTGTTTAAAGCATGCAAGAGTAATTTTTTTTTCATCAACCTGTCATTGTATGATGAATTTAGAATTTTTGCAAATTGACACTATTGCAGAAGAATTTGGTTTATTCTGTGTCGTTGGATGCATACATCTATGGGTCCGGTGCAAATAGAAGAAATGTGCAGAATGAACTTACGGCACTGGGGAGGAGGATGATCTAAAACAGGAAAGATGACTGCCTCACTTTAATTTTCTAAAGATTAAAATATTAAATGGAAACATGCAGATTCAGCGTCCGGCATCAACTGCTGCTGCGCTTGTTAATGATGGAGATAAGCACATCATTTATTGTTCTAATGTACTTTGAAGATGACTTAACAGAAGCATTCATCTTTGCTCAAGGGGCTGCCAAAGTCAGTGATTTTCACATTTCTTCTGCTGCTAATTCCAACATACAGTTCAGATAAAACAGATACGATGTACAAGACTTTTCGAAAAGAATTTCCAAAAGAGACTCACACAGGTATACATGCGAAACACTCACAGTTCACCGGTATATCAGCTTCCAACATCACCATGGCTACCTCTTTTGCTTACTAAGAAATCGAGGAAAGCTTTTCATTTGAGTCCATTTTGATGCAAGAGCAGAGAAGTCGCTCTGAATACAAAGCGGCCATGAACACAAATACAAGCAGAGAGGGGAATCATCAGCAAAGAGCTGCAAGGGCTATTTTGCAAAGTGACCCTGAGAGTCCTCAGAGTACTGCTGGATTAGGGTAGGGTGGGTGGGTATGACATACTTGAAAATGTGCATTTATCCCCAAATAAGGTTCATCGTGGGATATTTTCCTTGTCTTATTAAAGGTTTCAGGTTTTTTTCCCCCTTTCTCATTACTATTTGATAGTGTGGGTGTTGTAGATCCCTGTCATTAATGGCTATATAAATAACTTGTGCTAATACATGTAACCCTGTATGTCTGGTAAGTTTCCACAGGATTTTCTTAATCCTAACTCACCAAACAGAGATGTGAATGTCTTCTAAAATTCATCCCACTTCCCACAAAATAATACACATTGTGTGTACAAAATACAGTGAAAGATAACAACAAACGCAATGAGAAAATCCGGAGTGAAAACCCAAAGAAGAGTTTCCTGCAACACACAGAGAAAACAAAAGGAGTGCGAAGCTTCTGTGCTTTACTTAAATCATTACATAACACACACAGAGTGTCCTCATGCAGCTTAGTATGAGACTTCCATATGTTTTTTCTCTATAACGGAAGTGGGGAGATAACAGAAACCGACACCAAGTTGGACAATCTGCATGTGTAAGTCGTTCTTGTACATTTTCCCATTGTATTACATGCTGTTATATTAAAAAACAGTGAAGAAACTCAAACTGTCAGTCATAACGGATGCTTGTGCCTCTCTCTCTCTCTGCTGTGTCATGCTGTAGATCCAGCGAGAGCATGGAAATACAAGCAACATGAGTCCTTCCCACGGTTCAGCACGAGAGCTGCAACTCCACTTTCAGATCGGAGAGGACACAATGACAGCTCGGCAAGTCTGTGGCAGCAGTCTGTTAAATTCAGAGGGGCTCCACATCCTGGCAGATGTCATGAATTTTTAATGTTCACTCTGAATTGGAAAAAGTCAGAGGACGGTTTGGTAGTTTTTATAGCTTAGCACACAAAGATGCATGCCTGTTTTCAGCTGCATGTTTTCTATGTCGCATATGTTAATAGTGATACTCGTTATTAATAAGCCATCCACAATCGTCAGCAATGTACACTTTTACAGTAACACTTGCAGTGGATGAGCAAATTTACCAAAATGTTACCAGAATTACTGTTGAGAGTTAGAAGATCAATACCTTTCTCGTAGCTAGATGCTAAATACGAAGCTACGGCCAGCAACCAGTTAGCTTAGCACAAATGCTAGCTGGCAATGTGCAAAGATCCCAGCATCTACCAGCATCTCTAAAGCTATCTAATTAACATGTTATATCTCATTTGTTCACTCAATACAAAAAGCCAAATGTATAAAGCGGCTTTGCAGTTTCACAGGAGGTTGCAGGACTACGTGTGGGACTGTTGATGTCAGTGTCTTTGCTGTCTGGCAGCCTTATTGTAAAGTTCTTAATTAGAGAGCTTTAGAGGTGCAGAGAGGTGGATTTTCTACCTTTGGACGGAGGAAGGCTAGCCTTTTCCCCTGTTTCCTGTCTTCTTGCTAAGCTAAGCTAAATGCAAAGTGGCTCTACCTTTAATTATTTAGTAAAGACAGTAGTATTGATCTTTTCATCTACAATCAAAAAATCTAATATGATTCAATGCAGATCATCGCAAAAATCAGTTATAGAAAGCACCCAAGAAGAGTCGAGGAGCTTTAATTGACTGTTAAAAGATGTGCTGATGCATCAACCAAAATGTCCCACTCAGGAAAACAGGCAGAAATGCTGCACGTGATTAACGGGGGGAAAATCACTGGCTGCTCCCACCCCTCACCTCGTTTATGGTGGATCCAGCAGCACAGTGCTGGCCAGAATGTGTTTAACGTCCGTCTGGCGGAACAGTCAATAGTGCTCTTGTCAAAGCAAATATCTGAACACGACGCTCTCACGTCTCATTACGACACACGTCTGCTCGCAGTGCAGAGCATGTTGTGTCCTTCAGGCTGCACATCCTGAACAGAAGCTTGGCGATGCATTATATATAACATAAACTAGCTAACACACAGAGGCATGTTGGGTGCCAACGGGAGACCAGTGAGACCTTCTCATGCTTCTTTCTTCCTGCCACGTTCACCAGCCTTCTGCTCCTCTTTCTTTGGTGATAATGCAGAGATACTGAACTTATGGCAACTGCTCACATAAGGACAATGGAGCTGCTTTCTCTCTGTTAGTGTTTCACTCCCTGCTATGGTACCACCTGTCACACCCATCTGCACAAATTCATGTCATCATATGACCAAATCAAAGGACTGCAGACGAAGAGAATCTTTGAAGGTGTTTTAGGTGAAACATTCACGCTTTTGGTAACGTCAATGCAAAATTATCAAGGATTATTAAGCAGTATGGATAAAAATGACTTCCTCACCTGAGAGTCTGATATGGACACGCGTTTCGATTCCACAGTGGGCCTACGAGCCACACGAGGGGAGATGTGAGTGTAGCCTCCTCCGGGACCTGATGACAGGTACGTGCCTCTCTCCTGCAGCGACAACTTCCTCCCAGTCAGGTGAGGCCGCAGCGGATGAGTCCTCTTGGCCTGAGCCCCCTCCTTCTGAGCCCCGCCATTCCTCACTCCGTTGGTAGCTGAGCCGTCCGAGTCTTTCGTCGTCATGGCGGCCATGGTGTCCGTGAGACTGCTGGTCTGTTTGTCAGTGTCGGAGTCCAGCCTCTCGCTGCCGGTGTCACTGCTCATAGCCATGGCGGGTGGGAAGGTGGGAGCGGCGCAGGAGCAGGTGGCGGGGAGAGTAATGGGGAGTGCCCACCGGCATCAACGTGACCTGGGCCAGCCTGTGGTCGCAACGGTCAGGGTCTCACCAGAGCTGGAAAGACAGAAAGAGAGGTGGAGCTCAGTCAGCTACAGTAAGACGAGTTGATCTACGGTGTACACACATTTAATCAGGCAGTCATCTTGGTTTCAAATGTTGTTAAATCAACTGGACCGGATTGACGGGTGCAGCCTGTTGTCACAGTTGACAAGGCTACAGCCATGCTAGCTGCTCTGTGAGGATATACGAAGGCACAGTGATGCTTTGAGCTAGATGCTAATTATCAGCATGCTCACAATGACAATGCTAACGATAGCAGGTATATCGTTTACCATGTTTGCTATCTTAGCTCAGCATGTCAACATGCTGACATTTACTAAAGAGCACTAAAAACAAAGTGCAGCAGAGGCAGATGGGACTGATGTTTGGTCATAAACAACAACTGGACAGACTGGGTATAAAGACCGTGATGAAAAGTTGCAGGATCACCAAAGTTATCACAATTCATCCTCTGGGGAACATGAATGTCAGCATCAAATTTCATCATAAACCATCCAATAGGTGTTGAGATATTTCACTAAAAACCACACAAGTCCACCTGGTGATGGCATAAGAGGAAATGTAAAGGGATCACCGAAGGCATTAGGGTCCATCATCTGGGAACCATGAAGACCTATTCCAAATATCATGGTGATCCATCCAGTAATGGTTGACATATTTCAGTCTGGACCAAAGTGGTGGACTGGCAGACACAGCCATCCCCGGAGCTACAACGTGTGGCTAACGATGTCTGCACTTTCCATTACGTAATTCAAAATCATCATTCTGTGGACTAGCTCTTGCTGTTGTCTTTGGAATAATGAAAGTAGATAGAGATGCTAGACCTGATAGCAGGATTTCGCTTAGATGTTGTCTTTTTGTGGTGTTTAAGGCTGTGTTACAGTTAAGGGACACACTTTTCTGAGATTCGTTGAATATTTTAGCTCAATGATATTTGCCTTAATTGCCTCATCATATTCTCCGTCATCATGCTGCTCATAAACCACAACATATAATGACAGACTGACAGACAGATGAGAAATTAAATCAATGCAAAGAAAATCACATTTTTACGTGATTTACATGTGCATTAAATCTGGTCTTGCAGCAAGAGCACGTGTGAGACTGAAGTGTCATGAGCCAGTCAGATGAAGGGGGAACTGCCATCTCTCTGTGTGTGGGTGGTTTGGTGGGTCAAGTTACCGACAGTAGACGTGCACTCGTAAATTGAAATAAATGTCCCCCTGAAAAAACTCAACACAAATGCTGCAGAGCCAATTATGTGCAAAGCTTTCGGTCACATCTCCCTGTATCTCCATCAAACGCTTGCGGGTGGGCTGAGACACAAAGAAATTCACACATCAAAGCGACTGAAGGTATTGTGTGCATACAGTACATGTATACCCAGATATTTAGCAGGATTTGTTTATTGTTCCATACCCCTTTTATCTTTCATGGAAATCAAGTCAGAGGCAGATTGCCACAGACAGGGAGTATCAAAGCCCTCTCGTACATCTGCTTCAGGTTTTGTTCTGCAGATGGTAGAACACAGATATGCAAAGCGAGCCAGTGTCAAGCCATCCAAGGAAAAGGGCACTTAAATCCCTTATCCTCAAACAGCATCCATCTATGTAACAGCAGGAATCAAGAGGAATAAGTGTGGTGGTTGTTTTCTTCCCAGAGGAGCCACCTGGGTCCGCGTATATGACATGAACAGACAACCTGAAGAGAAACAATGGAGCCAGAGACAAAATGGGCCACGTTATGCTATTCCTGAAGTGTGACAGGAAGGTAGAGCTTCATATTCAAAAATAACACAGTGTTCCACTTTGTCCAGGTGGGTCACGCTCATGCATTCATGCACAGCCATGGCTCAAAACCAACAGCAGGGAGGCGCATTTTTAGCCATGCTAGGCTCTAGGGATGGAAATACCGATCTGCTATTCGGCCGGTCCACCACTTTGGTCCAGACTGTGAGTCCCAGAGGATGAATCCTAATGATTATGGTGCTCCAGTGACTTTTCTTCTACTGCTAACATAAGGTTCACAGTTTAGTGATGGGAATTCCCATTTGGCTCAGCTCTTTCTGCTCCCAAACAGCTCTTCATTTATCTCCGCTTATGACTTTCATAGCTCAGCTGACCCTGGCTGGTATGTGTGCTCATATACAGTATCGCCTAAATTACTCAATGGAATTATATTAAACCTTATCATTTCCAGAATGTCGGAATTTACTATTATTCCTGTTCTAAAGGAGCTGGCTCATAAGGTCGATTCGTTCACTAACGACACATCACTATCACACTGTGGTTTGAAGTGAAATAACTCAACATGAAGCTTTTTATGGGCACTCAGGTTCCGCTCAGAGAACATGTGTCCTCCATGATCTTTTAAATAAACTTCTCTTTGTTTAATGCTCTGGTTTACAAGCAAATACCTGCAAAACTACTGATATTCCCATCAGCCTCAGCTGCTGTGCTTAGAGCTGATTAGCAAATGTCAGCATGTTAACACGCTGAACTAAACATGATACCTATTTATCATCAGCATGTTAGCATTGACAGTGTGAGCATGTTAGCAGGCATAAACAATGACGGAACCAACCAATAATCTGGGGACGATTCGGAATCTGAGGGGCCAAATGTTTTGGGGCTTCTGGTGCAGCCACCAGATGTCAGGACACAAGACTTCCTTTTGCAAAAAAGGACAAGTCGCCAGTTTACCAAGTAAAGCTAATAAAAAGAAAAATTAAAATCAGACGATCGCCAGTGGGTTCAAAGACTGCATTCCACCCATATGTTTCACCTCTTTTGCCCTCCACAAGGACTGTTGACCTGCACCACACCAAAGCTTGCTCAAACATGATTGGTCAATACTACTCGGACTACAAGAAGACACCAGAACACTTCCGATACCAAAATGCACACATCTGTTTAAAGAGACTGGATGATACAGACATTAAAAGCAGCACAGTCATCTCACCTGTAATGTAACTGCTACTAATAAATGCTGGTGACAAAACGGTAGTCATAACTCAAGACAAAAATATCTATGAATACAATATTCATACCAGTTAATGGCTTGTCATAAGGAAGTGACAGTGTTTACTTAACGCACGCGCACACACACACATACACACACAACCCATCATCATTTTCCAACCATTTGCATATTTCAGATGACTGTTATTCAATCTATGTAAATTTGCAGAGCAGGAAAAAACCTTTTAACTGGTGGCAGTGAGGGGGAATGCATTGTTTGACTCTGATTCATTTGAGCAAAAAACAAAAAGGAAGTGTCATACTTTACTAATTCTTATCACAACTAGTGATTATCTGTGTCTCAAAACAGGCTGCAGCACCGTTCAGCCCGCTGCATGTGTGAGCAATATCCTGGTGGAAGTGGGAGGCGGAGGAGTATCGGCTATTCATTTCAGCTGCACTGAGACTGTTATTTGTTTACAGAAGCAGGTAACCACACATTTTCATTATGGAGGACGTTTTTTCATTAGGATTAATATTTTCTTTCATGTGCATCTTATTATTTTCCACTGCGTCCGTCCATCTTGTCGTACGAAATGTCCGAGATGAAACGAAACCCCTCTGGCCTCTCTACGTCGCATACAGTGACTGACGTGCTGTCAGAGCAGGTTCAGTTCATGCAACACATAACTGTTCACTGTCTTCCTATAAAAGCTGCAAAACATGTTTTGAAGTTGTTGCACATTTTCTCGAATTTCCTTACAGATGCAGAGCACCAAAAGGACGATATTTCTGGTTCTGCCGGATCGATTTTGATGTCTGTTTTTTTCCATCATGAGCAGTGAGACGCTCAGTCAGTGGAGAACTGTTTTAAAGGCGTGGTGAGTGAAATGATGCCTAATCCTGGAAGGGCTGGTGACTCGTTTAAAAGGCAGCTACAAAGAAAAACTGCTTGGATTTAGATGATTTTTCACCTTTAAATGAAATGAATGAGATATTTTTTGGGGAGTATTTACTTGTATGGTTGGTATATGGTTTGATTTGTGTACACATCTTTACATGTGGAATGACACAGCTAGGTGTGGATGTCTCATGTGTAACAGAAACGGGTATATAATACACTGAATATGAGATTGTTTGACCCTGAGGAACACTTTGTTTTTATGTCATAAATAATAGACACTAGAGGACATTGATTGGCAGCTGTGCAACAGAATCACCTGTTTTGTGTTACATCGCTGCCAGATCCAAGAAGCACTTCCTCGTTTCCCTTTATCAATAGATAAATTCACTTGAATTTAAGAAAGAAGTTAAGTAACTGATGCGTACAATAGACGTTGAATTGGCATCCATACAAATGCCTAACTTCCATATTGTTACGTTACTTCACGAACAGCCCCTAATCTATTTTAGTGGTGTTTTCAAAAATTCTCTCATACATAAATACATAAAAAGTTAAATTCCATGTTTAATAGTCTATGTCAAATTAAAAGAAACTGAGATACACAAGAGGAAATATATGTATTCAGTTTTATCCTGTTAGCAATTAAAATTACTAAATGATGTTTTCTCTAAACAATTTTTTTCTTTGATTATTAAAACAATGTGAGGAAAAAGAAAATGGATAGGTTAAACCAAAGAGAACCTCCAGCGCAGTCTTTTCAATAGCTGGCATCTTTCAACCAGTTTCGATGGAGAGAGGCCTGAGCAGGGCTAATTACAGCAGGAGGAGGAGTGGGCTGAAGAGGGTGAACAAATGAATCCATTTGGCTCCATTAGTAAACCACTTTCACCCTCAACCTGACTTTTATTTGTCTCCGCCATCATTTTGTCGTGTGCAGACGGCAAACAGAGACATCCGAGGACCAAATGAAATGCGCCCAAAGCAAACCATCCATCCTTTATATTGGTCCTGCATATTTTGATGCCTCACACACCCACACACATCAACTACGGTAAATATTCAACGCAGAGCTGAAAGTTGCCTATAGCAGCTCTGACCCTGCAGACCTACAGTGATTTATGTCTTCTGAAAAATACCGTCTTTGTCCACGTAACTGCAGCGTACAGGTAAATACTGAGAGGAGAGAGGAGGGAAGGCTGCATGTTGAAAGCATACCTTTGGTGCTCTCTTCCTTTGATGTTAGAGACAGCGGTGAATTTCTTCTTCACCACCTTCCCTTTTCATCCCAACTACTCATCAACTGTGAAATTGAACAGCTGAAGTGAGGTGAGCTGCCTTCCTCAGCAGGACCAAAGACAATCAACTTTGATTGTTCACCGATTGCAAAAACAAGATCAGAAGACAATCTGCATGCAAAACGACGCTGACCAAGGCTTCTTCTTTTTTAACATTTGCATTTTGCATGAAAAGCACGTTAAAAGGTGTAATGCATGTGATTCTTTCAGGTCTTCTGTGATGTTCTGTGTTGTGAAGCTAATAGTTGCAGACGTACTCTTAATGACAGCATACTATAGAAGTAGAAGCAATTTTGCAGGATTGCTGCATTAAAGTTGCTTTGGGTGCACTACGTCATCTCTTCTCTGTGAGATGTGAAGCTGTGTGTGTTTGATTTTTCCGTGAAATGCACGTTGAACAAAAAGACTGCTGACCTGCACGGTGCACAGGCCTGGAAAACATACTGCAAGGCAACCTAAGCACACTAAGTAAATGTCAGCTGATCAAAAGAAATGAAATGCCTTATCGTGCAGTTGAAAGTACAAGACGAATCTTTGAACTCACTGCACCTTAAAGAGAAGGTCAAATTGTAAACATTTACAGTCCTGCTCACGCCGAGGCAGTGTGCATACATTAGACTGCTGGCTCTGTGTATTGTATTGACTCTGCTGGGTCATTTGCATCTTTGCACTGGTCGTAAGTTGATTTCAGGGCCAGATAGACCGTGGTGACTTCAACAAGACGCTGCACTGCAGAGGCCACACACATCTTTACCTCCACAGTTCACAGCATTAAAAAGAATTGTTGGTCAAATATCTGGAAAAACTGTGTGTGTACTTAAAGTGTACTTCAACTATCAAATTAAATTCAGCTGTACTCTGCAATATACTAAATAGAAAAGTGAAACACATTTAATGTCAGGGTTTGACCAGGATAGATTTTTAAAGAAGACCATTATTACAGGTATTATGTCATTCATGTCACAAATGTGCCCATATGCAATATTTTGTCTTAATATGTGGCCACTTGACTGTGAAGTCAATTGCAAAATAACAAGGACTCAGTGCTCCCAATCCAGTATTCACAGCCTTGGCCGGGTGGAAACAGCATTTATGCAATCAAGCGATAATAAAAATCTCTACTAATGAAATTCTTTTAGGCAGTTAGCATCTTCTTTGTCTTCACTAAAAAAGACACAATTATACTGCAGTCTTTTACAGACTGCAGACCCATTCTCACTGCTTCTTAATGAAAGGCCACAATCAGCCCAAACCAGGAGTCTTCTTCAGATCAAATCAGCGTTTTCCTTCCTGCTGCTCCACTCTCCCTGGCCCACAGGTTGATGGAGCCCTCTCGCCTGTCGCCGTCTCCTGTCACATGTCATCCAACTCAAACGGAGGTTAGGTCACATTAACTGCTGAGAAAACAGAACGCAGGAGAGGGAAAGGTGGAGAGCCCAGCAGGAAGCCTCGGGAACAGCTTGGATTTGCATGGCTTTTGTGTGCACACACACGCACCTGCCCACTCAATACCCCCCCTCCCCATACACACACACACGCACAAGCATTCTTACTGGAACAAATTCAGCTCAGTTAAAACCATTTGTTTTGCTGTGCTGCAATGTTTTAATGAGCAGTAAGCAGTGATTTGTGTGTGTTAGGTGACCGTCCTCCATCATAAACAACCTTTGTTTATGTTGGAGTGACCACGACTCTGGCAGCTGGTGTAATTACAACTCTTGTACATCTTCACCAAAAGAGGTAACTGTGTGATGATACTACAGAGCCACAACAGACTGCTGTTCGCTTCCTGTTTCCTACCAACAGTCCATGTTGGTCTCTTCACTTTAGCCCTGGCTGGTCCCAAACCGTTACCAAGCAGTTCTTACAACCTACACCGTGATCTCTCCCTGAACCGAACCAAGCTGCTTCGCCAAAACCTAACCAAACCTTAAATGACCTCTAGACCAAATGGAAAAAAAAACTGCCGTGTACATCTCCCACAAGATCATCTGAAGTAGGCTTGAGCTGCTGGCCTCAAGCTGAGGAGAGGTGTGGGCTTCATTTGAAACAAGATCAGAAAACACAGTATGTGTCACACTGCAGGGCATCAATCATATATTTTGTCATTTACTTTGGATGACTCTTTTATGTTAGACATATGATGTGAAAACTCCAGCCTAAAACACATAACAAGGCGCATTATAGCTAGGGTTTAGTCCTGTGATGCTACAATGATGATGCTACATACGCTCTTAAAAATAATCACATTAATAGTTCTTAATGACATTAAATATGAGACCTAAATGTAAGACTGTATAGGAAGGAAGGGAAAAGATTGAGTATATACACTAGAACACAATGGGAATATGCAAAAATCAACAACCACCGCCTCAGTCAAAGTGCTAAATACCCAAAGCAAATACAGCCCAGGTCCTGGCTCACACAAAGACTCCATTCTTCATTCTGCAGATGATAAACAATTAAAACTGACAGCACAGGAAGTTCGTGTCTGTCAACAAAACCACCTACACAAAATCTAGCTTTAAACACACAGGCGCAAATGCCATAATTACAGCACTTTGCAGTAGAAACACTTTGCTGTGTGTTCACCTGTCACAGACTAATCCCTGGGACTCTTTAATTCAATCCACGGGATTAACAGGCAACTGTACGAAACACAACTAGCTGTATCCGTAAAACCCCTTAAACACGTTCTTGTATAGCCAATCAATGTGATGTGATGGAGAAAACAGGCAGCTCTGCTCCTCAGGCGAGACACTGGATACAGGCTTTATGAGCAGCAATCAATCTGACCGGACAGAAATACACTCAGGGACAATCCCAACCAAATCCAGGGCCACCCTCTCTGAGGCTGGCTGCCTCGGGCAATAATAAGCCCGGGATTACACAGGATATAAGAGTGCAAACTGGCAAGTTGGATGAGCCAATTATTTCTCCTCGACTCACACTGACAATGAGTCTGCAGCTTCCAGCATGGCTGACCTTCCTGGAATCCTAGAAATGTTGCCTGACAAGGGTCTCTCTGACAGCGACGGCCCAGCCCAGGATAGCCGCCCCCACTTCCAGACAAGGACAGATGAAAACCCATCTGCAGATTTACGTTGCAGAGGATGGCCTTGATGGTGACTCTACCCTCTGTCCTTGTGACCCTGATCAGGCTGTCTGGTAGCTTGACCTGATGCTAGTTGTTCATCAGTTTTTAGGTGTTATTGCAGTAAAGTGTTCATATAGAGGAGAAACACAGGTCAGCCCGTTCTCCATCAAACCTCAAAATTCCCATTCAAAGCTTCACGCTGTGATGATGTGAACCTGCAGAGGATTAATCCGCTGCTGCAGAAAATGAGACTCCATCTATCTTTTCTGTTGGGAGTGATACTCAGCGCCCTCTAAATCCCTCAGAGAGGCAGACTATCCCAGCGATCTCTATCCCCTCTTGTCGCTGGTAGAAACCTGTGGTCATGTGGCCGGCAGGCTGCCAGGTCAGTCATGATGCAGCGAGGCTGGAGCTGGCTGCAGACTTCTCTCCTCTCACTAATTCAGCCGTGCTGAGCAGGAGGCAGAAGAAAGTCCAGCTTTCACTGTCCTTTACAGACTCAACAATAAAAATGCATGCTGCACGAGCAAGGCACGGTTTGGGAGATAAATGTAGGTTATACTTCGAAATGCTAGCATGCTAACATTTGCTAATTAGCACCAAACACTGAGGCAAACACTTTCACACCAAATAAGAGGAAGCCACAAAGTCACCTCTTCATCAAAGGCACAGCTAAAGGTTTTGCACAGACATCAGTAGTGATGTTTGCTGTCTTATGTAATATTCTTTGTACGGGGTTTATTAAAATATCTGCAGGTTTCACACAGCAGCTGAAAACAGACATGCACATCCAATCTGAGAGGAGTGCTTTGGCGATTTTTATGCATGTGGCACAGCATCTGTAACTTCGGTAAATTACTACGATCTCAAACACAGCCACGAGATTGGTAATTAACCTTCTGTGGGTTTTTTTTTTTTTTCATATCAGGCAAGACAATTTCACACAGAGTCTGAGTTTTTACCCTGTGAAACTGTTTAAAGCTGCAGAGCAGTCCTCAGAATGAGAGACATTTTTATTAAAAAGTAAAGTCTGGACTCCATTTCCTCTAGAGGATCAGAATATTTGTATAGTTTTTATTACAGCACGTTTTCAGGTTTCCTGCTTAAATGCAATGTCTGACAATATTTGCAGTAGTGGCATCAGCGGGCGCGTGGAGGCGTATCCATATGCTCAACACACCTACTCTAATCTTCAAAGCAAATAACAAAAAATACGGCAGCGGCTAATGCAAACACATTTGCTGTTTTACTGTTCCACCAAAGACCAGAAAAGAAATATCGCTCCAGCAGCTCGACGAAAGTCTGCAAACCTGTCATCAGTTTTGCAACACAGACATTCTGACCTGTTGGTGGCGCTGTACGAAAAGTCGGGATCACCGCAGTGAAAGTCAAAGCTATATTTAATGGCAATCTGTCCAATAGTTGTTGAAATTTCACTAAAAGTTAGGGGATCACCAAAGAGTCATCCTCTGGGGATCATGAATGCCTGTAAAAGATTTCATGTTAATCCATCCAATAGTTAGTTTGCATCCATATATCTGTTGATCCGGGCTGCAAGCACGCTAGAAAGATGCAAACCAAAACCTCTCGTTAGAAAACTACAGAACAGTCTCAAAGCTAACGCTAAACTGAAACAAATCAATCCAGACGCAGCGTCCACCGGTGGGTCAGGTTCAGTTATTGTGCTTCATAGAGTTTATGGTCAATGATTATCATTGTCCAGCAAAATGAAAACACCTATTTAAATGTTTCCAGTTAATGCTTTCACGTTTCCTGTTGCTTTCCATGCTTGATCAGCCAGCGTGTACATTTCCCACACGGCATGAAAGCATGTTCCACCTTTGCTAAGCCGTGGAAGGGAACACGCTGTCGGCACAGCGAGAGAACCCAGATGTTCTGCCAACAGGTGTTTCACCCTCAGTCTGTCTCTGTGCTTGTTGATGGTCTAACAAGTGTGACCTGACAGGTGAGCGTGTGTGTCCGTGTGTGTCTGTGCGTGTGTGTGTGTGTGTGTGTGAAGATAGATGTCTAACATGGCAACGTGACTAACAAGATGATGGTCACAGTGGATAATGATCTAATGAACACAATTAGCCACATAATTACACTTGGTTATTTAGTTGTTTCTCATTTCTTTATTCTAAATGAAAAAAAGCTGCAGAGTAATCTGACTTAATGCAGCAGTTTGCTCTGTGACTTGGTTTGACCCTTGGTGTTAGTCACATGTTATCATCACTACTTTTTGTACCAGCTTAAATCCTGAACTGTTTTTCAGAGAATCATCACTGCGGTTGAAAGCGGATGAGCAGCATTTTCCTCCAGCTGATGTGCCTCTCACGGCATTTAAAGCATCAAAACAAAATGTGAGGTTTTTTTATTTTTTTTTTAGCTCTTATCTCTTTGGAGCAGGTTCCCAAATGTGCTTTTGGTGGCGGAAAAAAACAAACATGAAACCCCTTTCAGAGACAAAATCAGACTTGAACTTGTGCTCTTTGTTTGGGGAAAGGTCACAGGCAGAGGGCTACGGAGGCATCACCATCAGCGGGCCGCTGCTATCACAGGAGCAAATGTTTGGCCCAGCAGCCCTTTGGTGACTCATCCTAAAAACATTACTCCCTAAACACAGAGAGGATCATTATTCCCATTGCTTACAGATCATTTGATTACAAAACCTCATCTGCATTTCGTTTTATGAAGTCGAGCATATTTGCAGCTTTGGCAAATATTTTTTCATCAAATGTGTCAAAAGTTTACAGGTCAAAGTCAATAATTATATGATCCTAGTTCTAGTGCTGCAACAATGAGCCCATTAATCAATTAGTTGATCGTCTGCAACAATTCTGATCATCAGTTAATTCTAATTTTTCAAGCCAAAATGCTAAAAGAAAACCGTTTTCAGCCTCTTAGATATAAAGATTGTTGTTGGTGGTAAACTGAATATCGTTGGGTCGGATAAAAAACAAGGCATTTAGGATGGTAAATGGACTGTATTTATGTAGCACTTCACTAATCTGACGACCACTCAAAGTGCTTTTTACACAAGTCTGCATTCACACACACACACACAAGCTTTCACACGATGGAATTGAGTTTTCCACAGCAGGATTTCGAGTGTATGCGCTTCACTTTAAGAGACGATTGTGGTGATTTTCATGACGAACAGCATGTCTGACAAAGAGAAAGAGGTGCTGAATAACCCTAACCCTCAAAGCAATGGTTGGCAAGAGAGCCATATTCACCGGACTGATCAGACGGAAGAGTAAAACGCATGAAGTCACTCAGAAAACGACAACGAAACGACGAATTTGGCCAAGGATACTTCCACTTGTAGACTGCCGAGGCCGGGCTCAAACCATCCATCCCACCTTCTGATAGGTGGACAACCGCTGCCCCAAGATATCACCTCAAACAAACCTGGTCAGCTAATTAATTGATAATAAAAGAACTATTAGTTTGAGCTCAATTAATTCAAAGGAGCTCTTAGAAAAATTGCTGAAGACCAGAAATGATTTTAAAAATTGTCACTTCACTTAATTTTATTTATTTATTATTTCGACAACAAGAGAGTTGTTCTGGGATCTTAACTATTCAACTTTAATCTTTTTTGACATTGCAAAATCATTTCATAATCACAGACATGGCAGTGGAACATTCAGTTTGTCCTCTCCAGGAGCATAAAGTGACTACAGTCAAGCAACCTTCGATTTTATACGGTAAAAAATGACTTGTAATTAAGTACACAACAGTCAATTTCTCCATTTAACAGGCTGGCTTTTTACTTTCCCTGACAGCAATTAGTGACTAATGTTAGCAGCTTTTTCTTAGCCCTCATCTGATGTGCCAGTTATGTTATTCCTCCAACAGCGTGAGGGCCAGATTCTTCTTGAGAAAAACAAGAGTTTCAGCCTTCCGAGCTGCGAGCCTCTTTCTCCCTTCATCAATAATGTTAGCTGCAGCACTGAGGAGTCTCTTATTCTCCACCCTGGTGCAGGCTACAAAGAGAAATTTAGATGCAGAAGCCAGGAGAGGGGAGCCAAGGTTGGTCGATTCTCCAGAAGAGGAACGGTTTGCTCACTAAAATAGGTTGCTTTCGCAGAAGGAGAGCGCTGGTGTCAGCTGGCCCGGGGTCAAATTCTGCCTCTCACTCCTCCAGGATTTCATCAAAAGGACTACCAACTCTGCTCTTTCATGCCATTCCATCATCCACACAGACGCCTATTGCAAGGAGGCATGAGCAGAAATAGTAAAGCATGCCGTGCAGAGACGAGGACGAGGAGAGGACCGTCAGCAGACATCTCAGCCGAGGTTTAAGCTCCTTCTCTTTAGCCGGCAGATCGCACTGAAAACACGAACCTGTCTCTGGAGCCTCGAGAGCCCGTTCCTCCCCCAGCAACGTTGTCACTGCTAAGCACTAGCAGACAATCTGCCAGAGCCTCCTCCACCACTACTGCACACATAATTTATAGAAGCGAGGAGGGAGAAAACTTTTTTAAATGCATTATTTAGTGATTATGTTGGCATGGCACAGGGACTACTAGAGAAATTGTGACAGCTGATGGAATAAATTAACGCTAAAGCCTTGCCAGCTACTTACAGGTGGCAACATACATCGACTGTTGACGCCAAAGAAAGGCAGGCTTTAGCTGAACCCTCCTGGGTGGAGGCATCGAGGCCCGGCGTCCTGCTACGTGTCACCAGCTGTGCGCTGGTAGTTCACAGCTCAGTACAGGCTCCTGTTCGTTTAGGTTAACATGTATAATCGCAGACAGAAACGAAGCCCTGACGCTTCAAAGATGAGAGCTACAATTGATTGTCCATCTGTCTCTCACACTAGAAAAAGACCCGACTTCTTGACATTCAGCGGCTGATCAATAGGAACATGACAACCGTGCGACCATGATAATGACTGTGATAACATCGCCATAATAACTTAATTCATCAGAATTAGTTGAGGCGGTATTATGATGTTTACGCTGGGTAACAGAATGCACACTTTCCCATGTTTTTGTGCACATGTTCACGCGTGATGGAACCTGAAACCCAACATGAAGATGTTACAGATTTCTGTACCACCTGAAAGGTTGAATCCAGGATTTTAGACTATATGCAATACATAGGACTCCTAAGAGTTTCTTTATACATAGAAGACAGAGTGTGCTGCACAGCCCCTGTTGTGTGCATTACACACCTGGTCATCATACAAGAACTATCCACATAATTGAACCAAGTGCACCCATGTATCACTTTAATCAGATGTAAACAAAGAAAACACCATCTGTTCATGCATATCTCATTACTACTGCATGTAGCAGATACTTGCCACATGTGGGTTGGGTGGCAAACTGCAAAAAGCCTCCGTGAGCGTGTGGGCATTCACTTGAAAACACAGAAATAAGTATTTCCTATTTTTAACGATTTCTTATTAAAGCTAAAATCAACATCTTCCCGCACATCAGCCCCTCCAGAGGGAAATGAACTGATGTTCCAGCGTCGCTCAGAGGCTAACCTGGACAGGAGGCAGGACTGGCTGTCTGCAGAGGACCCAGAGGAGTCCACTGCGACAAGTGGCCACAGAGGAAAAGCTGGTGTCAGGGTCGGTGGAGGAGTTTTGGAAGGCACGGAGACAAGCCTCTCCCGAGGACTGACGCAAACCCAACCAGCCATCAGCTCTTTCAGTTAGCTCGCCAGCCATATGGAAATAACAGCAGAGCTCTGGGGACACGCAGCAGAGCAGCGCGTTGAGCTGACCGGACGTTTGGATAAGAGGTTGAGAAATTGAATTTAAAGGGATTTACGCTTTATTTGTCTTTTTCTCGGGGCTGGTATATGTCGTACTTTAAAGCCGACATGGCTAGAATAGAATAAAAAGAATAATGTGTGTAGTGTCACATTTGCCTGACGGTGCTGTTTACGTCGTCTTTTAACAAGCCTACAGAACTACCTCGACAGAAGTAATGGTTAAATAAAGAGGGTTTTTTTTTAAATGAGGGCGCAGTTAGATTACTAACACTAACCATTCAATAATAATCATAAAGAACTCACGCAACAGGAAGACATCAATGAACACTTTTTCTTTGTTTTTCTTACAGTTTGGCTGCGCTCTTCCACTAAGCATGCTCTAATAAAAGGAATGAACTGCTGTGGGCTCGTAGCAGGTGTCTTGTTCATGCTGGTGTCTCTGGCTAATGGCAGAAGTGGACGTGAGGTGGAGTGCAGGCTAGCACTTGGATGAGGTTAACTCAAAGATCTGAGAACCCCCAGAGTCCTCACTGGCCGTGCTCTGAATAATGAGGGCTAATATGCAGATGTGGTTGTGCGCCTGGCACAGCAAGAACTAATGAGGACCTGCAAATGTATTCATGCATCCACTTTCTACAAAACTGTAAATTACCTGTCACGCTTCAAGTTTTAATGATTGTTTCTTTTAGTGACATTTGAGTCATATTTGCAATAGCAAATTTGCAATATGAAGGTAAAGTTCAATCACAGCAGGAAGCCTGGTCTCCAGTGACTTTGCCTTTGATACAAGAAGGTTCTCGATACCTCAATATTAATATGCTAGCATGCTAATGTTTGCAGTAGAGGAAGAGTCAGGAGATCACTAAAGTGATTAGAATGCATCCTCTAGGGACCATGAATGTCTGTGTAATCTATCCCATAGCTGAGATATTTCAGCAACAGACAGAAACTGTCATCCACAAGAGGAATTATTATTATCATTAAGGCAACATTTTGTGTCATTTAGCCTTCTACCTTGCCGTTTACCTACTTATCAACCGTTAGGTGAGACACCTGAAAGAGGAGTCTCTTTTTCCAGCATTATCTCGTCTGCAGCTGTTCCCCCGAGGGAAAATTACATCCATGCTGAATAAATGAATGTTGAGGTGCAAGTTATTATTTGCAGTGACAGTTTCTCCTACATGAGTGTTCTCCAGGGGTTTGTGGTTCTGGTTGGTGCTGATAACACGCGATACCTGTGTGGGCAGGGAATAAAGCAGATGACCGGCAGGGACTGACCATCAGTGATTGTGGCACTCTGTACATTACTGCATGTCATGATTTGAATCCGCAGGCGAGGTTAAAGGACTACCTGTTGCTGTGAGTTTTAGCAGTCCGGTCATTTGCTGCCACAAGAACTGAAACAATGAAATAGAGGCAGCGCATGACAGCTACATCCCCCTCCTCTGTACGACGCAGCCTTCCAAGGGCTCAGCAGGCTAGGTTATCCTAGCTTGGTAGTTGTTGAGCTGTGCATGCATTGCTTAGGTGAGGACCTGGTTGCGTCCATCTGGGCAAAAATGATGGGATGCATGCTGTCTCTGAGCTGGAAAGCAAGATAGAGCTGGCAAGACAGACTCAGGCACAACCAGAGAAATGCTCTATTTAAAGGGACAGTCCAGCAGTTAAATACGACACATGCGTAGAACAGTGCTGAACACTGCGATCATGCATATAGATTCAAAGTCGGTCTTTGGCCTCTCATAAATCTGCAGCTCTTTGGCTCTGTTGTTGCTCAGACTTCACCCTTGTTTTCTGATGTTGCCACCACACTTTAACCACGCAGTATCGAGAACATACCAATCCGTCCCCAATATACAGCAGAAAATATGTTCAATATGTCCCCTTTTCTGAGCCCTGTCAACAAGTCTGTCTCTTTTTGTTTGTTAGGTGCATGTGTGCGTGTGTGTTTGAGTGTGTGTGTAACAGGGGCAAAAGAGTCAAAGACGGCAGGAATGAGATAAGATGCAGGTTCAAGGTGACACCAAGGACCAAGACATTATACTACTCAAACAACACTGCATGGCAGCATGCCACGTGCTGTATTGGAGTTTAGTATTTCAGATCTGTCCCAGGTGAGAAAAGAGAGTTTGCAGAACTTGGCTTGTAGCCACGTCCATATCGCTGGCTTTCGTTCTGAGGTCTCTGGCTCTGTTCGGGTTACCTGCTTCACTAAAGCTAACACCGCTGACCCAGACCAGCCGATGTCATGCATAAAGCTGGTTATCACCTGTACCTGCTAACACTGGGGTTATGAGCGAAAGAGGGGGGTGGTTAACCGCGACATTATGAGCTACATAACCAGAACCATGAAAGAAGCAGTAACACTACAACTAGTCTAATAATAAGTCTAATAATCGAGAAATAATTTCCAAATATCAGAGACAAGGCTCAGAATAAGAGTGGATAGCCTCGGCTACAGTGTGTCTTAATGTAACAGTACTTTTGACTGAAGATTTCACCCTTGTTGCCACCAGAAAAGGAGCCACTACTTGTTGCACAGTGCACAGAAAAGCTTTTCCTCTGTCTTTTTTTACCTTGCAGCATGCGTTGTTGAAACGGTTTCAGGAGGCGGCCAAACCAATGAGCACTGTGGTCCAGTATCCGCGCTGGAATCGATCCCGACGACTCTGTGCAAGCCAGTAGTAAACAGCTCCCTGCTGCTGTTTCTGTGGAAATCAAAACCAGCATCACCGGCTCTCACCTGACTGCCGCTCACATTGTGTGAGAGGATGTTTGCATGGAGGTGAGCCTTTCTTAGCCGTCCCAGCTCTCAGCGCAGCTGTGGCATTTGTTAATCGCAATTAAAAGCAAGTATTCAAGTCAATTCATCCAATACTTGTTCAGTCCGGTTTCTAACTTGCTTTTTATTAGTCATGTCAATGCAGACGGAAAGCTTGCCTCCTACACTGCTAACTCGGTGTGTTGATCAACCCTAAAACATACTGCAGGCGCACACGAGAGTGGGTCCGTGAGAGCGGAGCTCCACAGACACCTTGAGAGCTTCCAGGAACCGAAAGGCGATTCCACGGAAGAGGCGACGGATGCAGTACTGACAGCACTAGCTTAGCAAAAGAAACACTCCAGCAGGTACAGCTGCTACTCTTTGCTCACAGCTGCAGGATGAAAGCCTGTCAGACACCAAATAAAGAGCTCCTCGCTGTGAATTCCACAGGGCCGAGCTAGCGTCTTAACACTCCGGACTGGGAAACGCACTTCAGTCGCACATGAAGGTTGGCTGCTCAAAAAACAAAGGAAAATGAAACTGACTTGCTTTAATTACAGGCTGTGTTTGAGTGCACCATTTGTGAAAATTATAACTCTCACCTTTAATGGAGGTGCGTCAAAGCGTCAAACCCTACCAGCTCCTCTGAGTCAAGGTCATCTCAATTTTCATGCAGTCTGAGTGCCTGCAAAACTGTCTTCATGGGCAAACACGCTCAGGCACAAAGACGCATCCGGACGAGCAGCCCACTGATGATGCACTTCACTTGCGGTTGATACATCAAGCAATTACACGTCGGAGAAATCCAAGGGTCTTTTGGTTCGACTGAATGAAAGAAAAGCACTTCCTGCAAATTGTATGCGGCTCTGCTGTGATTTCAAGATCACAAACAATTAGCACGAAGCTTGAGTGTAGGAAATTGCTGCAATAAGAGAAGCAGCAGAGCACCACAGGGTGCACCAGCCTGCACAGACCAGTGGACGAGCAGACGTTCCCTGTTTACTCTCCAGTTCTCAGAGTTTGGCTGTGCTTGACATGCAGTAATACGGGTGAATGATGTCCAGGCCTCCATGTTCAACAGTTCATGCCATTTATTAAAGACACTAATATCATAACAACAAGACACTGAAACCTGCAGACGTTCACACAGGGATACACACACAATGCCGTTTTCTCTCTCCCCCGCCTTCCTCAAGTAATTTCCCAGAGGGGCTGAAGGAGCTGGGAGCTGTTGACGTGTCCTCTTTTTCAGTAGCCGGGTCGTAGCTCTGGTATATTACCAAAGCCCATGTGAAGGAGGGCAAAGGGGGTTACAGCCGTCAGCACATTCAGCAGCAAAAAGTGGGAAGAGAAACAGAAGTGATACTGGTGTGGCTAATTTACAGCATGCAAAGCAGTTGTCTGGAATATGAAACATGCAAACACGAGGCAAAATGACTCAAGACATTACACAAATGTAAATCTCATGCTTTTCCATCAATTTGAGAATTTTTTGAGGATTTCTCAAAGGAAGATCCACCCAGACAAACAATCCCTGCTAAATAAAGAGCTGTTGGTAATGTAGCACACATTTCTGGACACACACTCTGCTCAGACCACAATTTGCTGCAGGATTCAGCAATTGCACAGGAAGAACAGGACAGCATGCAGCCACATGATCCTGGGCTGTAAAGATTGGAAAACCAGTCATTGTCGCTCTTAGTCCTGATACTGGCCTGTCATAATATGTATCACAGTCCCATTTCTGGCAGTAAAAGCTCATAAAGTTGCACACAAAACACAATTTGAACCCATAGGTTGGACTGCAAAGCAGCCTGCGGGCCAATTCAGCCGAGCTCATTTTAAATATTGGCTGTGGGATATTCAAATCATCGTGCTGTCAAAGTCAACTGACCACAGCTGAAACTGGCTCTCTCTTCGCCGAGCAAACGCTGCGCAGACTCTGCTTCTTCTTTCCTCAGACACTACAGTGATCTGCCGCATGTCACCCGCGTCCCAGCCGCTTCTCGAGGAGCCCGTTCATTTTGAAGTCATCCGTCAAGTAAATTCAAAGGAACAAAGCAGCCCTGGGCCTCATGAATGAGGGAGTAAACAGGCTGAGAACAGGGTGAAACAGGCACCACTCGAGGCGGACGTGAAGCCACCGACACCAACTCACTTTCGAGCAGTGAAAACCATGTTCCCCATTTGTTGTTGTTGTTGTTTGAGGCTTAAAACTGAATGAGGTCATTGCACAAATAGGATCAAACTGCACAGGTACAACCACAGTCTCACTGTGTGCTGACCAGCTGACACCAGGAGGCTGTCACCTTCACTGTGGCTGCAACAAACCATCAGTTTTATTATTGGATAAGTCCAGTTCTCTTGAACAAAATGTTAGAAAACAATGCTCGTAAATGCCCGTTTCTTTTAAGCAGAGCTCAAGGGGTCATCTTTTTGCTTGTTTTGTCCAGCTAACTGTCCAAAAGCCCCAAAATACTCAGTTGACAGTATTAAAAACAGAAAAAAGCTGCAGATCCTCACCTTTGAGAAGCTGGAAAGAGCAATGTTTGTTTGATAAATGACTAATCAATAATCAGAAGTGTCAGTATGGATGGATCATGTCAGCACTAGATTGTTAGTGGACTCACTCATGAGCCCAGCACCGCACTCCTCAACAGGAGAGTTCAGCATGAGACCACATACAGTATGAGGCAACGGCTCTTTACGACAGGTGCATGACACAGATCAGTGGCAAATTATTGACGTGCGTGCACGCTGCATTTCAGTGCAGCCTCCGATCCCATGGTGCAAAGTGCGTGCCCGCGCGCGTGTGCAAAGTGGTTCAAATCCGGTGCAACTGCGGAGCATCGACTGTCCCCTCTGAGCAATTCACCGAACAACAATAAAACACGGTGAGCGAACACGTGCGGCGTCCTCCATCCGCATCTGCTTCACTTCCCCGTGTTCCCATAGCCGCCACCGGCCCTGCGAGCCGCCGCTCAGCACGCGCGCACTCGAAATGAGACGATCTTAAAAAGTTTCACTCACCCAAATGAATGCACGGGCGTGTTCGAGCCCCCACCCCTGAACGCGTTCCAGCCCGGGGGGAGGGATCCGGAGGGATGTCCCGTTCGGAAGCGCGGCGCCCGGTTTGGATCACTCCACTCGCGACCGATGGGGAACACGGGCTTCAGCGCGAGACGCGAGGCGGGATCGGGATCAGCTGCTGACCTGAGGTGCGTCCCATGTTTCACACCGTCTCTTCCGGAAAACACGGGCAGAGCAGCCTGCGCCGGCCGCTCTGTTGTCTCCGGTGCAGCCGCAGAGTGAAGACACCCAGCGGCTGTGTGCGCGCGTGTGTGTGTGCGTGCGTGTGCGCGCAGCCCGCAGCTGCTGTTGCACCACTGCAATGTGCACACAGCAGAGGAGCCGCTCACAAACACTTAGTCTGGCTTGTTTGCGCGTCGACGGCGCACGGATAACCCCAACTTTTATTATTCGGCAAGATATGAAGCCACGGGTCCTAAGATCCGCCTGTTTCCAGTTTATGACCGACATCCTGCCTTCATTCCCTGCTCTGTTGCATGCTCCTGCAGCACAGTTTAGGACTGACACCGTGAAGCAGAGCAGTGCAGTGCAGGGTGCTCGATTCTTCCTGTCATAAGCACAGGTGCCACATGTGGAATTCTCCACGCTGCTCCTCCATTAAAGGTTGGATTTAATAGTGAATCCACAGAGCAGGAGCACAGCTAGCGCCTCTGCTGGCCGCTTCAGAGCCTGCTGCCTTGCTCAATTGACAAAATTCAAACGAACGTCCCAGTAATTAGTGAAGATGAGCAGAGGGTAGCAGTCTAATCACTGACTCCACTGTAGTCTGTGCTGAACATGTAGGCAACAAATGCATCGGCTGTGGCCATCAAAATCAATTAGATTGTCAGGGGGGAGTAGTCTAACCTTTATTTCCCAAGGGCTCCTACACTGAACCTCACCTTCAGCAAGACATGAAAGCATGAAGCTCATTTCATGTGACGTTAGATACAGATCAACACCAGACATGTAAAATACTTTGTGTGGATTCATAATTTCTCTAATGTGGTTTCATTTAACCGGTTAAGTTTTTAAAATCGTCTTCTTATTCTGCGTCTGGAGAGTTCGAGTGTTCACATCATCATCATCATCAGTAGAGGTCTGGGAGCACACCCTCCCTGTTGTCTGCCACAGAGGTCAGGCCACTTAAAGGCGACTGTTTCCCTTATATCACAAATGCAGCATGTCTCTTTGCTGCGGCGCTACATCTGCTCTGAGCTGTCTGACAGCAGTGAGGGATCACTGAGGGGAGTACTGCACAGTGTGATGACTGAGGACGGACTATAATCTGCCGCGTGGCACATAACTGATGGCTGTGGCATTTAAAGCAGCCACACTCAAGAGGAAGCGGATTGCGTGTCAGTCGTAGGACCGACGCGCTCTGACAGTTGTGGCAGGCCTGTGTCAACATGCTGCGCTCTCCGCAAACAAACATTTCATAGTTCAACAGAAATCACAATCCTCCTTTAATCCCAGGAACCGCTGCCCCCCCCCCCGAGTGCTGGCATCGTGCCGTTATTGAGTTGATCTGACAGATAAACATTGTTGTTTTTCCTCTTGGCAGCATTAAAAGTGGCACTCAGATAAAATATGCAAGTATGGAAAGTGCTCAATGCAGAAAAATGGCCGGTGTGACTCTCACACTGTTACTCATCGCAGCATTGGATTATTATTACTCATCCAATAACGTGAAAGCAACATTTTGCTGTTTTAGTTGGATCAGGTGGAGCAAATTTCTTCAAATATTTACTGATTTATTCATTCACACATCTTTGTTGTTGGTGCTGTCTGGTGTCTCCAAATGAAATGGAACATTTTCAGCCCTTTTATATATTAATCAATTCATTAGTTGATTGTTTGGTTTGTAAAACGTCAGAAAATCCAAATCCCCCAGTGACATCACCACACTGATTAACAAGCAAACAATAAATACATTCACTATCATCAATCATTACAAGGAGAAGCAACAAATGTTGCTCATGTTTGTGAAGCTGGGACCATTAAATGTTTGGCTTTTTGTGTGAAAAATGATTTAAACAATTACTAAAATAGTTGCCAATAAATTTTCACCTGTGACTATACAAACTGTTGGGTTACCAGAGTCTAACCTAGAGCAAAGCATCATATTGTATAAGCCCATCATTGGCTTTGTACGTAAAATCTCTTTTATTTGTAAAGTAACTCGTAGCTGTAGCTGTTAAATGAATATAGTGCAGTAAAAAGTACAATATTTCCCCCTGAAATGCAGGGAGGAGAGATATAAAGTAGCACAAGAGGCAAATTCTCCTCATTTTGTACTCAAATACAGCACTTGAGTCACTACACGTTGCATTTCACTGCACTGTAGACGCTGCACAGCATCCACACTCTTCATCCTCAGCCAGCAGACAGGCGGTGGCTGGAGCGGCTGCTTGTTGAGAGCACTACACCTACCCGCTCGCAGCCGAGGGGGAAGTTCATTGCAAGTTCATTTAGTTTCTTGGCAACAGCTTCGGGCTCATGGCACAACACTGGGTGACACCATGGGATGAGGGGCAGAGTGTCCTCCCTCTCAGCACAGCCCCCCCACGCCCAAATTTAAAGCATTTTCCAGCCTTTTCTGTCTCAGGGTTCTTTTCTAGATGCGTGTCCTCAGCTGTGGGGCTGTTTGCTCTGATCTGAGTCACAGTGGAGATCAGCCACCGCACAGCCTTGTACGTGCACAGCGCCAGCGGCCACATCAGGCCGGCTCAACGTTGCCGTGGTGCACGACCAGATCGTCATCAAAGACTCCCGCTTGTGTTTGGACTGTATCCTGGTTTCTCAGTCGTGACGTTTTAATGATACAGCGTGTGGGAGTCTGTAATGACACCAGCGAGGCTTTTTTTATATTGTCTGCTACAGAGCCAAACAATTCAGAATCAATGGCAGCAGAAGTCACTTTCAGAAAAGCAGAGAAAAGCGAATACTAGAGAGAGAGAACAGATCCTTTAATATCAGCCTTCTGTCTGCAGACTTCACTTTCCACATGGGGTCCTCTTATTACATCTGCACAATGTCCAGGGGTCACGGTCTTCTCCTCTGTTTTATCAGTGTTTCATCACTCATTTTTGTATGATAAAGAAAAAGAAATAACTGTAGAATCCTTACCAGTGGCGCTTTTCATGCTTTGTGCTCTTGGAGCACTGCTGTCCTGAGTTGCTGTGTCTTTAGCAGAGCACCCATCTCAATCACAGGGAGCTTTGAACCCTGTTATTACAGGAAGTGTTCATGCAGGATGACACTTGCAACACAAAAGATAGACAAAAAGAACCTACTCCAGCCCACGCCTTTGCCCCTGTGTGTGACCTCTCCATTAGTTCATCACTCCACAGAGCAGCTTTCTCAGCTGCTGTCCTCGGCCTGGGTGTTTGTGTGTGTTTCACTGGGACATTGCCCCCGCTGGCTTTCCCTCCACTGCATCCCTCTGAGGCTCGGGGTGGAAATACGGGCTGGTACTAATGAGATCCTCTTCTATTTTCCCTGCAGCCTTTGGGAGCCCACCTTGCGCAGCTCCCCCTGGAGAGGGTGGGTGTGTCATTCTCACATGTGAGATCTGAGGAAGCATGGCTGTGTGGTAATCGGCAGTCAAACAGGAAGGTGTAGGTGCACGCGTTTGAAAATCTAATCTGATCTGGTCTGTTTGATGGAGAAGTCGAAGATCTGTTTGTGTTGGGTTTGTGAAATACAAAACCAGGTCTTACTCCTACTTGAGAAAGGTGGGCACATGCAAAACAACATGACATGACCTTAAAGCCGCATACATGCAGGCAAAGTGGTGTAACACCGCCCCCTGCTGGTTCCAAAGGTTCAATACACACTGCAAACATTGATGTAGTGAACTGCAATAATTTAATTCTTTATCAGTCCGTTTTTTAAACAGAGCTATCTCATGTAAGAAGCATGTTTTTCCTCTGTCTGTGAGTGTTTTCAGCTCACAGTATTCTCAGAAGATAAGTGACTGACTGTGTAAGAATATGAGCAGGTGCAGAAGGTTTCCCTCTAGAACCAGTATGAGGTCACATGTGAAGGGCCTGTACCTGGTTACTTACCTGAATCAGCGTGCAGTAGTATGGTGTTGAATCTTGTGAGCTGGTGATCTGGTCATAAGCTTCATCTTAACATTAGAAAAGCTAAAGAGATGATCACAGAGCTCAGGTGAGGGGAGGAGGGGGAAACCAGTTGAGCAAGTGAATGGGGAAGTTGGCCCATCAGAGATAATATGTTTTGCGGAAGCAGTTTGTGTTTGAGGCACTTCCACATCAGTTGTGTTTCGTGTGACTAACTTTGAGAGGAGAAAAGAAGCGTCACACACTCAATGTGCATTTCTTTTATTCAGGTGACGTCCAGGCCCTCAGGCCTTCTTCAGGACCTGACAGCAGACTCTGATCATCAGTTACCTCTAAAAATGGTCGTCCTTTCAGTCAGTTTTGTGGATAAAAACGTTGTTGCCAGAAAACGGATGATTTTGACAGGAACATGACTGGAATGATGAACAATTTTCAACAAAGAGGACTCAGGAAATCTGGCCAAAATGATGCTACTATCGAAAAAAGAATATATAGACCACATATAACCACCATCAGATGTGCTACTGTTCTGCCTTTGTGAACTGCATGTGGAGCCAGTGTGACACTTCCTTTCTACTCTCAAGCTTTACCCCCTGTGTCATGTCTCTGTTATAAAGTGTATCCCAGTTTGGGTTGGTAGTCTGACTACAGCCAAAGTTACATTCGAGAAAACAGTGGAGACCACACCTAAAACGAGTGGCCACTCCCCGCTGTCTCTGTCTCCATTTCATGCGTCCTCTCGCCCAGCAGCTCCTCTCTTTGAAGACATCTCCTCTGGGAGGAAACAGACAGCTCTGCTTTAAATCTGAGAGCTTTAGAAGACGTACGGTCCCTGAGGCTATTCGCCTCTTGAAGGGTAAACCTCTAGCACTTAAAGGTACGCTTTGTCTTCGGTTTATGGCTGTCTTTGCAATTATTTATGGTATTTTGCATATTTTAACATGTTTATGTCATTTGACTTCAGCGTCTGTTTTATATGATACTTTGTTTGTATATGGTGGATTTCTTACCAGTGCTGATGTGCTGAATGTTGTCCTGAGGCAAATTCTTTTGTTGTAATGGCAATAAAGTTATGTCAAATCAAATCTAACTCAACTTGCAGGTAGCAGGTAGAGATTTAGCTGGTGTGGAAAGCTATGGAGCAGGTAGACTTTTGATTTTCAGTTCTGTTCATTACCACTAAATGTTTGCAGGTCTGAGGCTTGAGTTCATTTATTTGACCGTGCCGTCCCAGATCTTAAAAGGAGTCTGTCAATGTTTTTTTCTTTTAAACACCTCTATGTGATTGTGCTGATTGTATGCACAGTGTTATATTAGCACACAAATGTTAGCTCGTTTCTAGCTTTTCATTTAAATCCAAGTAATCTATTATTTTTTTTTGTGTGATTTTTTTTTAGATGTAGTCTCTTTGATCATGTATCTCCTTTCTGTATGCCTCACGAGTCTTTGGTGTATTAGACTGAATATGTTCTTGTATAATACTTTTCTTTGTGTTATTTTCTGTCGATGGAAAGGACACGTTTTGTCCTCCTTATGTGAGAGGACAGTGTCACCCAGCTGTTCTCTGATTGGGCCAGACTAAGAGTCTATGCAGATGACATCCACCTGTCTGATGATGAGTGATGTGTTGGTGTTTATATATTGCTTCTCCTGCTGTGTGATGTTTATTTGACTGTGCCTGACAAAGATCTCAGTCAGATCGAAATGTTGCTGTTAAATTTCATTAGCTGGGAGCGATCGGCACAGTGTGCAGTCATTTGTCAGACTTCTGCCTTTAGTTGCTTTTTGGATCCAGCAGCTATACAAGTTATTAGTTTGTCTCTCTTTTGGAGGATACACTTTTTTGCAAATTATTTTGGTGTCTGTGTCAATATTCCTAAAACTAACCTTTAAATTGGATCAAAATAATGGAGAAAAACTGTAATAAATGAGACTGCATACCCATCTCTATCGTGATCTTTCTACTGCTGTTCACCCTGGAAAAAGGGTCAGTTTAAAATGTTTCCCCACTTCCCCTTGTGGTAACCAGCCATGCAGATGGCTTCAAACTGAGTGCCCAGATTTTGTTTGTAAGGCATTGAAAAATTATAATAAAACAAAACCTCCCTGTCAACAGTTTTCATTGGGACTATTTCTTTGGTAGAAAGTAGTTCCAACGAAAACTGTTTACAGAGGGAAAAAATAATCTCATGCTAAAAATGATAGATGAAAAAGAACACAACCTCTGAATAAATAACAAGATAAATTATCTTTATTTCCACGTCTTTGTCATTTATAAAATTATGTGTCCACAATTAATATTAACAAGGCAATACAGAGAATCCTTTTAATTTCTCAGAGGTGGAACTCGGGCTCTAGAGACTGTTTACTTGCCTATGCAGACAGAGGAAAGGGGGAACCGTTGGTCAGATGTTACTGATATGAACCTGATCACTCCTTCACCGTTGGTATATATATTTTTACAGATGTAGAGGACTTTGAATTCCATGCTGGAAGAGTTGTCAGACCCAAAAGGATTGTCACGGGTCTCTAGAGCCTGCATCCACACCAAGCCCTTCAATGTACAGTCAGAAACTTCATAACCCAGGATTCATCACTGCTTATCGCTCAGTGTAAACCAGACACAGTTCATTCACAAATTCTTGAACATCCTCACACCGGATAACTATCGCTGACACCATCAGCATCATCATCACTAATTAGCGTAAGCATGATTCTTGTCTATCTTAAACATGGTAACGTCATATTCTTTTCCCTACAGTAAAAGACACAAAACCCCAGCAACTGTAAAAACCAAACGGGAACAACGAAGAAACAACCTTTCTATTCTACAAAACAAAAAAACGAGATCCTTAGATATCATGTGCTCAAAGAAAAATTAAAAAAAATGGTTTCTCGCAAGTCTGTCTGTTGTTGGTAAGTAAGTTTCATTGATGTAAGTTATCAAAAAATTAAATATTATATACTGTATAGGTTATTATTACAGTAACAAGGTTCCATGCGATCATATTCTCATCTTCTGTACAGAGTTGAGGATTCAGTAGTAAATAACAAGGCTATACAGACCTATAGTGCCTGGTGGCCAGAGTGCCAGCATGTTACAGAGCCATGGAGACCTGGGACAGGGACAGGTGGTCTGGACAGAGGTGCCACATTCTCAGGGTGGTGAAAAAAACTTAATAAAGAACTGATGAAATCAGACAACATAACAGCTGTTTCGTGTCAAGTATAATCAAAATCAAGCCGTTATTTATTTGAGATAAAATCCAGCCTGTGGTCTTCTCACATTGTCACAGCCATCAGGCTGTGATGTGCAAAACCTCACTGCAGTTTTTTTTGTAGTTTTAATCAACTTTCTACTTTACTTTCCCTCAATTTGCTTCATCAGTTGAGTGACTTCCTACTGTACACTTCCAAGAGTGACCCCAGAGAGCATGTGGAGCTGGAAATGTCTGGATTCAATGATGTCATGCCATCCATGTTTGGCTAGTTATTCCCTGGAGTAAGAGAAAAATATCACTAAGCAACAAAGCAGACTTTCCTTTAGATTCTGAACCACACTCGGACTGAGATCAGCTCTGGAAACAAGAAAAGGGAGGAAAAAGAAAGATAACTCCCAGATAATTTAATTCAAAGAAAATTGGACAAATATCTTCACCAGGCAACAGGTGCCTTGAAGCTCTGCAATCACACATTGCTTTGTTAAATATATTTGAATTTAATGGAAGCGAGTGAGAGAGCACAGGTTCATGTTTCTGATCCAGCACCTTTATTAAGTTTTCTTTTTGTTTGTTTTTATGTGCACGCTCTCCTCTGTCCTATGTGGAAGCAACAAGAGACCAAACACACCGCTGACCCAGTCCACAGAGCACCAGGGCCCAACACAAAACCCATTATTAAGACTTAAAGACACAATCCAAACCCTGTGGGTTCATTCAGTCAAATACATTACTATTTAGTCATTAGAAAACAATACCCAAGTGAGTCACTAAAGCACTGAGAGAGCAGGAGGAGCTGAGGGAGCAGCGCACAAAGCAGAACAGGCTTCCTATCAAACATGCCTCAGTCCAGGTGGACATTCAGAGTCTTCGAGACCTCAAGTGATCAGTATGGATATGACTGTTAGGGCACGCATGAGTGAGAGCGGTGGTGGTGGGTCAAAGGGTAATTAAAGGTTAGCAGAAACACATTCATTTCGACCACATATCCAATGTGGAGGTGCAGTGGGCTGTGTAAGGCATGGAGTTCAATGTGCTTAATCTATTAATGATCCACGAGCTAGTGAGACTGAGACGTTCAAGCAGTTTAGTTGCCATTCCTTAACTTACTTTAACTACATCATCTGTGCGATTCAACGCCTGAAAGGCCTATGGAGACAAATTAGACAAATTAATTCAAGTAAGGCTATACTGTATGCACACACACACCTTAGCGCTGGTGCAGGGTTAGGACTAAGTGAATACATTAAAGGGAGAGCAACAACATGATGCTCCGAGACAATTATTCTGCACAAAATGTCCGGGAGCTTCATCCTGCTGTTCAGATCTGCATTTCATTTAGATAACTGACAGCTAAAACTCCAATGGCAGCACAGCAGATGGACAGTACAGTGAGGCTAAACAGGACCAGCTGGGTGGACTGGCTGGCAACTACTCTACTGATATGCTGGTTCGGTTGACGTTTGACATTTTTATTTATTTTATTAATTATAAGTTTCTTTTTTTTTTACCAAGTCTGCGAGCTGACCTCAGCTCCTCGAATTAAGAGCCGAAGGAAGCGGCCAAGCAGCGTAAAGCTATTCACACCTTTAGGTGGAGTGACATCTCCACAGCCTAACTAGAGAGCCCGATATTGTGGCGGACCCCCGGGCCCACAGCTGCCTCCTCAACAGAGAGCGAGAAAGAGAGACGGAGAGACGCAGAGAGGAGAGTCACTCTGCAAAAAACACGGTCGACGGGAGTTAGACTTTGTAATGTGGTGAGAGAAAAGACGGAGAGGGACGAAGGAGCAGCTGTGACAAACCGGCCAGAGATACAATTGTGTTGTGCTGACAAGGCCGTGTTCTTGCAGAGCTGGCTGGAACTGAGTGCCAGTAGTGTGGGTGGCAGAGGACGGGGCAGGACCTCCAGATAACGTTACGGTGTGACGGCTCTCCACGCTGGTCAGGAGCTCTTTTCTCCTTCCACATCCTCGCCGATGCTCTTTTCTTACCAGTCTCTTCTCCATGGCAGGCCTCTCAATCTCTCTTTCGGTCTCTGTGCTAACTTCAACCCCCCCTCCCCTCTCCTTCCCTCCCCTTCCACCCGATATTATCAACCTCCACTCCCCTGTCCTCCCTCTCCTTCCCTCCCCAAAGTCCAGTTACTGCACCACTATGTTTGTACTGTACAGTCAAAAAACCAGTGAGCAGAAATCTTTAAAAAGCAGAGCCCCGGGCAGTTTCATCTTTTTCTGCGGTTGTTTCTCGCTCTCGCAACTATAAAGACAGGCCTGTATCTGCCTGTTCACACACACACACACACACACACTGCTCATTTATTCACACACTCGTACAAAGCCATGCTCGCAGGAACACGCATGCTCTCTTTCTTGCACACTCGTTCTCATGCAAGCCACTGCTCATTTCTAGTGGTGGTGTGTTGGACATGCAGGAGTGGGGAATGAGGACAGGGGAGAGAAAAGGCTCCTAGCTCGTACAGGGAAGAGGATAGGCGTGTGTCTAAGTGTGTGAGTGTGTCGAGGGAGAGGTCTTAGTTGAGCTGCTGCCATCTCCTCCGATATTTCTTCTCTTCATCACCTGCCGGGCATAAAAAAAGACACATTTAGTAAACACAATAACTAGTGCCATCAGTCTATAGCTGCGAGTTTCTACTGGAGAGAGGAGAAGGCATGAAGAGGTTGGAAATAGAGTACCTTTTGACAGAAGGTGAGATAAAAGAATTTAGGCTGAATTAGAAGAAGCAGGAGAGAAAAAAAGAGCAGAAGAGACTCGTCAGTAAAATCTGATTGTCAACATCACAAGAACATTCATTGATTTGAATAAACTTCCCCAACTTTAAATCATTCACACTCCTGAATTGTTGGGGGTTGATTCATTGGAAAAGCGCAACAAAAAGGCTCAACATACCTTCTAGATGGTTCCTGGATATATATTTGAGTGCCTCATCCAGGAGGATGACTGGGATGGAAATCTTCAGGACCACGATCCACTGGGACCAGTGCAGGGGGGTCACCTGGAAGATCAACTGAAGGACAGAGGAAATCAAAAAAGTCAGAAACTCTTTTAATGATGCATCTGATGGTAAGCGGAGCTACAGTAGACGCTGTGCAGTGACACCTCGTCCACAGTGGCCCGGACAGCTCAATGCGCTGCAACTCAAGAAGACAAACATCAGCAAAAAGAAGACAAAACACGAGCAATTAAAGAAAACATATCCGCCGACCTGACAACACGTCCACGGCTTTCAGACAAAAATCTGCAAAGTAAGAAAACACAACCAAACATACACAACCAAACCAAACAAAAGCAGAAAGATGCTGCGGATACAGAAAACACGACTAAATATAGGAACGCTGCGGCTGCACAGAGCACAACAGAGTTACAAAACAAGTTAACAACACCAGAAAGTGCTGAACATGCCCACCATATTCAGTGACCCCTGCAAACTTCTGTTGTTTTGTAACTCTTGGTCTGTGCGACTTGGAGGGGTTCTTCTCCGGCTGTGTTTCTGTATGTTGCTACACGTGTTGTCCATCGGGTTGAGATGTTTTGGTCATTTGCTTGTGTTTTCTAAAGTTGCAGCTCTCAGGGCCACTGTATTTTTCTCTAAGGGTGTTTTTTTTGTCATTAGAATCAACTCTCATGTTAACATTGCCAAAGATGGTCATGAATTCGGACCACGATACAATATGTATGAGTGTCATGAGTATGTTTTTCACACAGCTGCCCGCAAAGATACAACTCTGACAGAGTCTACAAAGCGTCCCGTAAATGAGTGCTCACCGGCAGAGGCTCAACGTAGAGGATTAAGAAGTGGAGGGACAGGGAGAGGATGATGGCTCCCAGGAGCCAGATGTTGACCCAGGGAGGCATCCTGACCAGCGACTGGTTCTCAGACAAACTGGAGAGGAGAGAATAGATCAAAACAGGCTGACAGTGGGGACTTAGATGGAAGTTATTCCATCTTGCTGCAAACAACAAAGCATTCTGGCCAGCTGACAGAAGATTTTATCAGTTTCTTGGAAGACAATTATATGACAATGAATGAAATAAGCTGATATTTAATTAGGATGTCTTTGAAATTAATCAAATGTAACTCTGCAAGAATCATTACAAAAAGTCTCTCTCCTTATATGGGCAGTCGCAACCATGTAAACATGTGTCCCCTCTGTCTCTTTCACTGACTGTCTTGGCTCTTCGTTTGAACGTTCCCTTTCTCAGATTCTTTCCTAAATGAGACATCAGTAGCTTCTATAGGGAGCTACTGACAGACTTGCTCCATGAGCAATCCTGGCAAAAACATGAGGAATTTTCCCTTCATACCACTGCTCCTTTTATTTTCTGCCTCCTCAAATAAGCATTATTCCATTTCTTACGATGTGCGGCTCAGCTCGATTCCTTTGCCGCATTAACCAAATGCAGAATGAAAATTTAAAGGGGTGTTTATACCCCGCCATCACAGCAGAAGATGACTGACCTGTTGAGTGCGTTGAACATTTCGATTGTGACCAGCACAGACAGGGCCATGGTGGTGGGGTAGCGGGATTCAAACACCTCACAGTCAATGTTCTTGAACATGGGGTTGTCCTCAGTACACTGCATGAAATGTCTCTGCAGAGAGAGGCAGGCAGGAGTTAGTGAGCGAGTACGTGTGTCTGCATGTGTGTCAGCAGGATGTCACCGGGACCTCTGCGACCTGTTTTGATGGAGCTCAGATCTGATGGGGGAACAGCTGCAGAACCCTGGCCTCGTTCCCACCCTGTGTGCAATCAAACCACATGGGTCTTACTTCCTTTTCTATTTCTGTATCCTGCTGGGATCGCCCCACATTACAGTGTCTGACAGCGGGTAATGTAAAGAAGGCTGTGAGGGGAATATAATTTATACATAAAATCTAATGTATAGATAAAATATAATGGGAAAAAAACATATGCAGGAGTGCAGCAAATACAGACTGAGTAGAACACTGTTCTGCAACTCACCAGCTGATAGAAAGACACTTGTGGGCCATCTTCATCAAACAGGTACCACCATGTGGCAGCTCCGACTGTTCCAAGACCCACATATCCTACAGGAACAACAGCAAGAGACATATGTTTACACCAGATGCCATTTGTCACAGACAGCAGTCAGGCATAAAGGTAGGAAGTCAAAGATTACTGTAACTATACAGATTGATGGTGTTTAGTTCCAGGCAGGAAATTGGTGCCAGAACAACATCATTTTGAGATGCACAAGCATGTGGGCTAAATAATTGCTAAATTATTAGCTATGTGAACATTGCAGCCCGGTCAAGGTGGTGCATGGTTTTGCACAGAAACTGTTAAGGAAGAAATGGCTGTTTTAGGCTCACGTTGTTACTGCGTGCTAATGGCTGTTTAATGAAACGTGTAAGACTTTATTAGGCTCTGATCAATGCTTTGGTGATTAGCTAATACTACCTCCAATGGCCAGATATCTGAAGAAGAGCCAGCCGGAGATGAGAGGCTCCTTAGGGTTGCGGGGAGGTTTGTCCATGATGTCCAGGTCTGGAGGGTTAAAGCCCAGGGCGGTGGCAGGCAGACCATCAGTCACCAGATTAACCCACAGCAGCTGGACTGGAATCAAAGCCTCAGGGAGGCCCAGGATGGCTGTCAGGAAGATGCTGGAGACAGACAGTGAGAAGACATACAAACGTCAGCCGAGGACATGGGACTGAAGGTGCCACATGGCGAACGTATCGGTTTCCGTTCCTCACCAGACGACTTCTCCCACGTTAGAGGAGATGAGGTATCTGATGAACTGCTTCATGTTGTTGTAGATGGCTCTGCCCTCCTCCACGGCAGCCACTATGGTGGAGAAGTTATCATCAGACAGCACCATCTCAGATGCTGACTTGGCCACTGCTGTTCCGGAGCCCATGGCGATGCCAATCTCTGCCTTCTTCAAGGCCGGGGCATCGTTCACACCATCTCCTGTCTGTGATGAGACAAGATTTCTTATGACACTAATGCAGAAAACCTGACTCACAGGACGGCATTTAAATTCCTGATAATGTTACCAATCTCCAAACATTACTTATACGTGCATAAAAGACTGAAAATCAAGAAAGATTTTGTGGAAACTGCAACATTATTGAGAAAATAACAGAGGAATATTTTCTGGAAAGCTGAATAAACTTCTTAGAGCAATAAAAGTTGAAATAACTTCTTTGTCACAAGCCAGTGCTGTGTGCTGCATTAAATGTGACAGAAAACTGTTACTCCTCTTGGCTCATCGTGTTTATTCTTAAAATATGGAGCCCACATTACATTATTAAGGAAGATGATTCTTTAAAGTGATGGCTCTAACAAACCAATGCTGATTGAACATGAACAGCTATCTCATTATCGTTTCAGATCCAGACAGGATTAAACTAAAGCTGAGCAAGTGAGATGTATTAATCTGTCACGGCAGGGCCTAAAGCGGCTTTAGACTGCGGTGAATGGTGGAGTTAGTCTGACAGGCAAATGGTGATATTGTTGTCTCTCTCCCTCCCATCTTCCACCTCGGATCAACCCCCTCTTCTGAGACGCGTGTCAGATAGGAAGCAGCAGAGCGGGCCAGAGATGACAGCTTCTGATAGCAGCGTCTGAGAGAGCAGCCTCAGAGAGACCTGAAACATGTCATGCCCCACTGGCCTCTTCTCAAGCAATCTCTACAAGTCATTCGAATAATGCACAGTTGAAGGAAGGAGAAAAGGCATTTCTTGCCTTGCAACAGGCATAAAGAAATATATAACAAAGGAAATATACAATGCGTGGATTTGTAGGATGCAGAGAAGAGTGTAAAAGTTGAAGGGGGTGCAGGGAGGGAAGAAGAAGTAGTAAGTGTACTGTGTAAGACTCATTAGAGCTGTGAGCTGAGCAAGTTGCACTCCTCACCATGGCAGTGATCTCGTCGAATGATTGCAAGTATCCCACGATCTTAGACTTGTGTGCAGGCTCGACGCGGGCGAAGCATCGCGCCCGTTTGACGGCTTCTCTCTGGGCCTCCGGCGGGAGATCGTCAAACTCGCGGCCCGTGTAGGCCTTTCCTGTCACGTCCTCGTCCTCGCCGAAGATGCCAATTCGCCTGCAGATGGCCACAGCTGTGCCCTTGTTGTCTCCTGTGATCATGATAACACGTATACCTGCCTCGTTGCACAGTTTCACTGACCCTATCACTTCCTTCCTGGGCGGGTCGAGCATGCCCACACAGCCAACAAACGTGAGACCCAACTGAAACAAAGAAAGAAAGACAGAGGGAGGTCAGGTTGTGATTGGACTTTATCTGAGAACAAAATCTCACCTCAGTTTCACAGAAATGGAATTCACCTTTTTTTATTTGTATTGTATTGCTGCAGAAAACATCAAAGATTACGTAGAAAGACTACTTTTAACAAAAGAATGGTTCTAGGGAAGAAGAACCCTGTAAAAAAGCTTTGGTGAAATATGCTCATTTGCTTTCTTTCCGAGAGTTAGATGAAAAGATCGATACCATTCTCCTACTTGAACGTGAAGCTACAGCCATGACACTGTTAGCTTAGCTTAGCATAAAGACTGGAAATGGGGGAAACAGCTAGCCTGGCCATGTTCAAAGGTAAAAGAAAATCTGACTACCAGCACCTCTAAAACTCACTTTACAGAGAGTGTAAGTGAGCGTGTAACATCAGGAACATGCTAGTGGAAGAGAAGCTAGGCCAGACGCAGCATTATGACTTTGGCTCTCTAGAGCTCATTTGACCAATTTCTACAAAAATCAAAGTAACAAAGGGACACGTTGATGGGATTAGACAAACAAGTTATAAGGTGTGTAAAACTGACTTTTTCTGCCCTAGGACAGAGTTGGCCTAGCTGCTATCCCTTGCTTCCAGTCTTAATGCTAACAGATAAAGGTGAATTCAGACCAGAAAAAAAAAAGGACACTTATGAAAAGATGTTTTTAAGAGAGATTTAAAGGAGGATAAGGAGCCTACGACTCTGCTCAGGGAGGTTGTTCCAAAGGGTCGAGGCCCTGACAGAAAAGGCCCAGACATCCTTGGTCCTCAGCCTAGATAAGTGGCTCCAGTTTCATTTTTAGTGGACAGACACTTGGCAAGAAAGCAAAACATATTTTCCAAACTGTCAAACTGTCTCTTTACATTCTGAAAAACTGAGCCATTATTTTAAAAAGGGAGACTTAAATATGAGCCTATTTGAACTGCATGGACCTCGAAGCTAAACATCAGATGCTACCACCGTCCTCTACTGTACCTCATACTGTACAAACTTGGTGGAATTCTCCAAGTCCATGTCTTCTTTGCGTGGTGGGGTGTCATGAGTGGCCAGCGCTAGGCAGCGCAGGGTGTCCCTGCCTGTCCCCCAGTCCCTGATCTTAGACATTAGCTGGTCACGCAGGCCTGGTGTCAGTGTCACCTTCCCCGTTCCCACCCGCAGGTACTGACAGCGCTCAATCACACTCTCTGGAGCACCCTGTGAGGAGGAATGTAGGTGACACAAGAGAAGAATATCAATCAACAGTGACTATGAATGGAAGTGATGAAAAGTCTGTCTGTGCATTTGTGATCGTATTATTCATTCGTGCCTTGATGAACATCTTGCTCTGGGAGCCCGGCTTGACGGGGGTGCAGTAGACTGACATGGACTTGCGATCACGAGAGAACTCCAGGGTGAACTCCTTCTTCATCAGCTGCCTGATCACCTGAAGAGAGAAGAAGAAAGTGACCAGGAGCCAGAGACTGAGCTAAGTAGCTGTAATTTGTGGGCAGCTGTCAGGCTGGCAGCTGGTGGGTGACGGAGAGGTTTGGCTGAGCTACTGATAGCTGAAGAATGACACTTTGGACCAAGCACTCAACCACCTTGTGTGGATGTCTGGCTGCCGCCTCAGTGATGACGTGGAACTGGCTGAGGATGGTTAGCAACAACAACTGGAAGAATATGGAAAACAACAGCAAAATGCAAACGAAGAGGGAGACCAATAGGTTTCCTGTTCCTTACATACTCCATTGCCTGCATTTAGTGTCAAGTCTTGTCCTACCAGTAGGTGTCTCTCTAGTTCAGAGTCTTTGCTGATAATGACACACATGTAAGGCTGTGGATGTCCTGTAATCTGTAAATGTGACAAACTTCTTCTCTCTATCAAACAGGGAGAGCAATGATTTGTCTTGGCATGGTGTCATCTCACCTAAATTGCTCATCTAAAATCTTGGTCATTGGTCGGTCATAATTGGCAGCTCAGGAGATCAAGAAGTTAACTTGAGCTGAAGACACTTTTATCTCAACGGTTCACCCCCTGAAGCAAAACATATGTTTATACAAATAACCCTTCTTTAAATAGTCCTTGAGTAAGATACTAACCCTGACCAGTTGATTCACTGTAGGTCTCTCTGTATAAAACAACACTTAAATGCATATATTACCTGACAAAAATACAGGGCAAACTAGGTCATTATGTTGTCCCCACAGCCAGACAATGTACACTACGCTATCATGAGCACAATATTTTACAGTCTCACTGGCAAATTCAAGCTGAGAAGTGCAAAGCCTGCTGCAGACGTGCCAGTTGTTGAGGCAAACAATACGCTCACTGTCAAGGAATGAATAAATAAAGGTGGAGACTGTAACCCTGATTCCAGAAAAGTTGCTATGCTGTGTAAAACATAAATTAAAAACAGAACGCAGTCATTGACAGTTTCATGAAGCGTTCCTGAGCCCCTGCAGTAATCTCCTTCAAACAATCATGTGTTCACAAAGTGGTGAACGTCCCTCCATCAATGCTTGTGAGCGACTGAGCCTTTCCAGGAAGCTCCTTTCATACCCAGTCATGATACTATCACCTGTTACCAATCAACCTGTTTACCTGTCTGTTGCTCCTGTCCCAACCTGTTTGAAATGTGCCGCTGCATGAAATTCAGAGTAAGCAGATAGTAAGCAATGAAGTTGATGAGGTCAAACATTAAATATATTGTCTTTGTGCTGTTTTCCATTAAGCATATGTCAAAAAGTATTGGCAAGTTCTCACATTCTGTTTGATTTATGATGTACACACTTTTTTGGAATCAGGTTGTATTTAGATCTCATCAGACTTTGTTTTAACACCTTAAACAGCTGATTGGACATGCAGTACTGAAATAGGACTCCACTGATTTAGCATTGCACTCCTCTAACCTTTTCAGATGTGGGAGATATCATAAGTCTACACTACTCACAACAAACCACACTGCCAAGGGTTGGGTCAGAGATTCAGGTGTGTTACTCTGTTAGCAGCTAATGTAGCCTGGAGCAGAGATGAGGAGTGGGCTCTGTGGGATGGGCAAGCTCACATCTCTCTAACTTTACTGTGTAAAATCTGTGGAGTAATGCAGACAAACATCACCTCGCAGGCTCACACACCGCTCCACGTGTACAGCAGCTTACCGAGTTGCAGGAACCGGCACGTTCCACCTTGCTGAGTCCGGACAGGTCAGTCTTGAAGACGTTCATCTTCTCCACCAAGGTGGTGAGAGCCGTCTCTGTGGCTTCACCCACCTTCTCGTAAACCCCTTTGGCCTGGGAGAGAACAAAATACATCAAAACATGCTGCTGAACTGTTTCTCAAACTTGTGACTGAGTCATTAAATTCAGATTTCTTTATAACATTCTGACACCCGTACACCATCTCCATCACTAAATGTGAACAACCCTCTTCAAAGAATGACTCCTGAGCGAATCTGTCAGTCATTCACCTCCGCCTCCGCAAATGCTGAATCATACATTGAAAGGTGTTTTCACGTGTGTGCCCTTGCCAGTTGATATGTGGAGTAGGTGAGATGGCGCAGTAATGGCGTACCACACATCATTTATTTTGTGTGTGACCAGGCATAGACAGCAATAAAACGCCTCGCTCCCCTCCAGTGGCTGCTCTGACCCCTCTCTCTTTGAACTCACACTTGGGCTCTTTATTCAAAAACGTACAAAACTGGTGGCTAAACGACCATTTATGAGAACAGAGACAGTCTGGGAGGAAACATGGGAGTTGAGAAGTGCCTTTAATCCTGGCCTCTCTTCTCAGCTTGGTTACCATGATACCGTGGTGGTGACAAAGAGGTGAGAAAAGCAATCCAAACCAGAGAAAAGCATAATACATCGCAGTAAAATTAGATCAGCTGAAGAGAAAAAGAAGGCTTTCTGTCGTGTGTGTGTGTGTTTGTTACAGTTCTACCTTTTATGGAGTTATTGCAGTGTGTACATACACACACACACATTTGCAAAAAAAAAAACCCCTAACCTACACCATGCTGTACGTGTTACAGAAGGATATTTGCATAGAAGCTTATAAAGGATGTCAGGTAGCTATAAAATGATGAGCATGTGTGTGTTAATGACCTCATTGTAGTCCAGTGAGGAGTCATTGCACATAGAGCACACAGTGGCCAACTCCAAAAGTCCATCATAGTCTCCACACTGGATGGGCCTCTCTCCTTTCAGTCTGGAAGGAAAACACACACGCACACAAACACACACGCGCTTGAATGTCACTCAGAACAGCAAAGCACAAGGGAAAAACACTTCACAGTTGACTACTCCTCAGAAACAGTACTCTCATCAATATGTATGAGTGGGGAAGACATTCAGTTGTTTAGCATTCCAAAGTTGACTGAAGAAACAGTGGTTGTACAGTAGTAAACAGTGTGTGTGTGTGTGTGTGTGTGTGTGTGTGTGTGTGTGTGTGTGTGTGTGTTCGTGACAAGCAGCGCTGATTGCATGACAACCATGGATCCCTTCCTAGTAGAGACTGCAACTGTTGCTAGCGAAGCTCCCACACAATAACCCACACTCTGCTGTTATGAAATCGACAGGTTCATGCAGAGTCAGAATGCTGTACTCACCAAACAGCAAAATAAACAACATGCATACACAACGACCTGTGGAAGCTTTCTCCTACCTAATGACTAGCCACCTACTTCTATTCCTCCACAAACGCATATTTACAAGGTTTAAAAAAAAAAAAAAAAAACAGTCTGATTTGGCAGAAATCAAAATGACCACACAACTGAAAATCTGTTTTTACTTTGTTCATTTTAAGTTATTGCGAAACCTCAACACTATTATAACCAAGAGGGGGTGTAATGCAACAGGAATAAAGTGCGGCTGAGGAGTAACAGTGTTCTTATTTTAACGTGATTGTTACTATAAATGTATGTTTCTTCCAGTAATATGCACACATAGCAATATGCAACAGAAGCGTCCAGGATTACTATTTCCCTGGTTGTCGCTGAAATTGCCATAGCAACACATAAAGGACAGCTAGAGACAGTTTTTGGGATTCATTAGCAGTGATGTAACAAATTTGGACCACAGACCACATCACAGTTTGCTCGACTTCATCTATTTATATTGCATCTTGTTCTGAAATAAAGCACAATTTCAGCTAAGCTAGAATGAGAGATAGAATTACATTTGAGTTCAGTGTAAGATGCTTTGGTAGAAAAGCAAACAGACATTATTTATATAATGAGGTATTCAGGCGGACAGATTTTGGCCAATAAAAGCAATGCATCTTCAAAGGGTGACACTCACATTTGTCCCTCAGGGGCATATGTAGACCCAGTTATAGAGAACTCATGGAGGGTGCAGCTTGAATCTTCCACCTTGTCTGCAATGAACATCTGGAGAGGAGAGAAGACAAACACAGTCCGAGGCAGTATAGTTAGCTAACTGGTCAAAACTGCAGTGACTACAGTACATATTTATTCTGAAGTAAACTTTATTCTCCACAACCCTAATGGACCCTTCTGTGGATTCACTATTAAAGCATGTTGCTTGAGCACTGAGTATTGTTCAGATCCACAAATATACTTTCTCCCACTGTTCATCGTGAAGTCTAGCTCTTCCATTATACATGCAAATATATCTGTAATTTACATGGGTCTTTACATGTAGGAAAATGTATATAAAATGATGCACAGGATATTGAAATATTTCAACTGGCCTAAAATCAGACTATGTGAGACTTTTCCACAGTGGTCACTGAGGCCACAAGTGCTGTAACAGTTATGGATTAATAGTAAATGCTAAAACACAGTGCAACAGTAGAGGAGATTCATTATGTCAGTATGGCAACTCAGTATAGCATTAGCCACTGCAAGCCACTCATGGAAGACCGAGTAAGACCAGAGCAGAAAAACATCGGAGTGTGTTGAATTGAGCAAATGTGCATGTCATTGCTTATGAGTCTATCTTATCACCTGTAAGAGAAAGACTGTGTTATTTGTTCTTTTAAAAGTTACATAGTCACAGATTAAGGGATTAATCAGGAAATCATGGTTTAAGAGGTCAATCTTCAAATGTTTCATCTTGTGAAACTTGGCAGTTCTGAGGTGCGGACATGTCCTTGAGTTTAATCTGCTCACAGAGGTAATATAACAACAACTGAACAACACAGGACTGAAGTGGCGCTGCCATGGTGGCATCAGCTTGAAATTCACACATTGGCCCATGGTGTCAAAACACACTTCCGATAAAGGGCGAGGGCTGTATTTTGTGTAAATAATAAGAAGCAGAACGCCTTGTTTCTTCACTTGCTCCGGATAAATAAAAGGTTGTAAAGCATTATGAAAATCAAATGAGACTGTAAACAGGAAGTACTCTGCTGGTTGGAAAAATGTTCACTGGACAGGTGCAGTTCAATCTACGTGCAAGAGCCAAGAACCTAAATAACTCCATTCCCTCTCCCCCCACTGCAGGCTGTTCCACCCACTGACCACCAGTTTGTGCACCAGTCGCCGTGTTGCCGCTTCTTTCCCCGAGTCTTTACAGTTTCTAAACGCACGGGCGACCTGGGAGCTGCACCGCTCACGTCTTGGTGTAAAGCTTCATCAGTCACTCACTCTGCCATACACACTCCAGTCAACTGCTGGGAAACAAAGCGAGTGTCAGGGAAAGTAGTGAAAGAGATGGAGTCCCAGAGCTGTCCAAAGATTTGCTTTGTTGGCTGCTTTGTTGGCAAATCTTCCTGCTGAAATTCCCCCAGGAAGGGCGATCCACGATGCACTGGTAATACTAACACATGGATAAAAACATGGAGGGAGGGTTGTGGCTGGAGGTTTAAGAATGAGAGATACACCACCAGTCCACGGCCTCTCTGTGAATCTAAACCCCTTACTGAATGACAAATACAATTTACAGTAGGTTAAACCTCCACTGCTTTATTAATATTCAAATATTAAATTCCCTTTTTTGGCCCTTAAGTTCACCAAACAGTAAAACACACACACACACACACACACACACACACACACACACACACACAGGGGAAACCTCCTCTACGACCTACAACGATCTTAACTCTGCTTGCGAGTTCATCAAAACTGACTGATTGAAGAATTAATGAAGCAGCTATTTGGCTAAACTCGATTCTTCTGCCAGTGTGTGTGTGTGTGTGTGTGCGTGTGTGTGTGTGTGTGTCACTTCCTGGCACCCATCAATTTAAAAAGAAAACACATAATCGATGGCATACGTCAGATCAAAGGTAGCTGTTGTCCCTCTAACACGAGCCTAAAAGCTACATTTTAGCCTTTTAATGGCGTAATTATTCCTTCACAACTCTCTGCAACAACAGGATTCAGTTTGGACGAGATGAAAGTGACTCATAAATAACTGTCATACTGAATCATGATTATAGCCTCTGTGAGATTATAGCTTTTGTGAAAACATGCAATTTTGCATTTGTAATTTCTGACATCAGCGGTGTTGACATTTTCCATCATTTACTCCAATAAACAGTGGCATTACTGGGAGGGAGATTTGAAGTTAGAGCTTTAGTTTCATTCACCTGCATAATTGTAAGCACTTTTGTGAGCGGTGTTTTTTTTTTTAATATACAATTTTGAGAAAAATTGTGGCCATAAAAGGTCATTATTAACTTTCATCATTTCAGAGGCAAGTCTGTTCAAAGGTACAATCCATTATGATGAGTCTCACTGTTTTCTGTTCACGCTCTTAACATCGTATAACAGCTGTATTAAGTAGCTAAACTGGAACTGGTAAGGCATGTCCTGCATTTTTACCTTCAGTAATCTTATGACCCTTTGTCAAAACTGAGTTTAAAGACCTAAAATATTTTTGCTGATATTATGTTTGCATGGTGCATATTCTTAAATGTGCACTTAATCAACTTCTAACTGAACTAAATGCACTGACGGCTATTGTTAGTCAAAAATGCATCTACAGAACAAAACAAGGTCATTATGGGAGTTTCTTGACAGCAGATCAGTTTTAAACATTGCAGGACGTAGTGCAACAGTCAGCAGCAGGTACAGTGACCTGTTCGATGACAGGCTGCATGCCTCCATCCTCTCAGCAAGGTAATCAACTTGACTGTGCCTTGCTCACACTCATGACATGATGGAAAAACGCCAATGGCTGTTTGACTTCTCTATTGGAACAGCGTGGGATTGTTTGACTGCACTGTAAACAGATACACCAGTTGCTCCTCTGTTGTCTTTCTCACACAGAGTGTTTGCGGTAGTATCAAACCACAATTGCTGTTGCTACCAGTAAACCACGGGTGTCACCAAATCAATCGGGACTGAATATGAGCAACTTTAAGTTCAAAAGATTAGATAGAGATATATTAGATTACTATTCTGTTTTTATTCTATCGCTGCCTTCTCATTAACAGCTCAGAGCTGCAGCAGAGAAGGGAGCCTGGGTACAAGATATCCTGAAATTACCATCGAATTTCTCACTGACATATGGGCTCCAACCTCACAGGTCTACCCCATTCTTTCCTCTATTTTGTTCACTGACTTTTTATTGTATTTTAGGCCCATACCATCAGGCCTGGTACTCTCTGTTCCACTATTCTACAACAAATCAACAATGACTCAGGAACCAAGTAATTTCCACAAAAGCACATACAGCGCACACACACCAGGGCATAACGAATGAAATAAGGTTGTTCTTTCATCTTTGGTCAGTTTTACTTCACTATCTGATCTACTGTGGTCTCCAAGGAAACAAGGCCCAGTGTGATCCATGTGACTCAGTGATAGTGGCACAAGTTTGTGTTCTTCTACTTACTTCCTCTGAGCTTGTGTGGGGATGAAGGACGAGTAACCCTTTACATGTGTGCATGTGTGGTGTGTGTGTGTGTGTGTGTGTGTGTGAGTGTGAAGGGAAAAGGGAAGTTCGGTGTCAGGATACGGAGGGGAATCCCTGGAAATCCTGCGGAAATGGGGATACCCCCGAGGCAAGGGAGACACATGGCGCTATCAGGGCCACTGGCTGGAGACCAGGCCAAGGATAAGCACGAATGGATAAGCCTGGGCAAACACTGATGTGGGCATTCAAACCTTGATGCACAAAAACTGTAAAAACAGAGCGGTCAGAACGTGTTAGGCAACCATGAAAATGACTATCTCCAGGAAACAGCACGATGAAAAAACTGTAAAGCGGAAGTTTGATTTGTCTTTGTGAGCACGGTTATGTGCCCCCTTATCTCCCACCAGAGAGCATAGAGCAGCAGGCTGGGGAGCAGGGGGGGAGGCAGAGGGTCAATATTTACCAGTCTGCATCGCTCTTTTACTGTGCGGGAGGGTTTCAGGGTTGCGGTGAGATCACTCTGCCATGTCCTTCCTGTGAGAGGGAACTCCCTGCTGCTACGCATTAATCACACAGACACTCCACGTCATCTCGGGAGGCAACGCGAGGGAGGGGCAGAGTAAGTGCCCGCCGTACAGGAAATGCACAGTCCTCTGATGCCAACTGCAGTTTGAACCAGCAAGAACATAACATGTGTACACTAAGACAAAGAAGATCATATAGAGGTAAAAAATATTTTCGCTCCTTGCTTCTCCTGACTGACTGTACTAAGTCATGTCTTAACAGCCAAAGCACCACATGCAGCCTGCAGGAGAATCAGCTCCCTCATTGACTACAGTCATTAGCATTTCTCATTATCCCGCAGCTATCATTTGTGTCCTCACTGGACACCGTAGGCTCCACCCAGGCTCCATTGCACTGCTCAAACATGCTTTTCTTCCAGCCTCAGGTAAAATCAGCTGTAGACTAGAGGTCCTTATGGGTCACAGCACAGCATCAGCTCTGATCACGTGTGTCACCACAGAGTAAAGGATTTTAGGACATCAGGAGCCTGTGTAACAGATTCATGAATGACAATTCTTTTTTGGACTTTTATTCACAGATGTTAAATTTGTTAGAAAACTATTATCTTCTGTCACTACCAAAGTTGAAGAGAATGTTTTCGTCGGTGCAGGAGGTGAAAAAAGCAACTTTATTTTGGGAATTAATCTTCTATGACTTCACATTCATTCTTCACATTATTACTGTATTGCTGCTCTTTTTCGACCATGCGGTGTTCTCGCCCTTATGTGGGCTGTTTGGTTCAACTGCAACTTTGGATCAGGTTTCATCATCTTCAGATCTATGTGGATACTTTCTCAATCGTTTGAAAATAAATTCATGCATGTCATGTTTGGGTAGGTTTTTCTGCGGGTCAGTTTCTGATGGGGTCCCAGATTCTTCAAAATAGTTTTCAGGAAACCTGTTCATGATGTGAAAATTTCTTTTTTTCTTACAAACTATATTAAAGTCTAGCACTTTCTGCATCTAGACTAACGCATGACGTCCATTTTTTTTTTTTAGGCAATCACTGAATGAGCTGCCAACACTGGTGGTACCGGTCTTGTCTGGACATAAGTTTAGTTCTGACTTACTCACACAGGCCTGCACCTGTGAGGTCATTAGCTGAGGTGAGATGGTAGATGTAAGGACAAGAGGTGTTAACTGAGATTATGTGTGTGTGTGTGTGTGTGTGTGTGTGTGTTTATAGAGCTAGAATAGCCCTTAACAGGAGCCAAGACAAACAGCAGTGCTGGCATTTACTTAGCGCTTGGAGCAAAGACGGCAAGCGATCAACACGCACACACATACAAACAGACAGAGGAAAGGGTGAGGCTATTTGCCCCAGAACTATTTGTGAATTGTTGTCGATAAGATTTTTGAGTGCTTGTTGTTAAATGAAATTTATATATAGACCATTTATATGCGGAAACCTACAGAATAGTTCAGGATATGGGTCACTGTATTGTGTTTACTGGGGCGATGTGACATTTTAAAAGCCTTCACAGTGTAAGTGTGAGCTGATCTGGTGATATACTGAAGCATTCTGGGTGCTGCTGGGTCTTGCCAGCCTGTGCTATTCCACCAGCAGCTATCTCAAACCTGCCAAACGGAGGTAAACACCAACACCACAAGGATTTTCCATCCCTCTTAAAGCCCCAGGAAAAGAAAACACAGGCTCATCTTTGTAGATTCACCTCCACAACACCTTTTCTAAGGGAATCCCCAGAGGCTTTCTATGAAGAGGAATCAATCAGCAGGATGTAGAAATTAAATACTTTGGACTTTCTGAACCAGCCGTGTTAAAGGAATGTGGCGGTCTATAGGCTAAACTGTATGCCCAGCAGTCAAAAGCATTTTTTAGTTTCCTGATTGCCACTTACTCTGCAGACGGACATCTGGTTGGTGGTGAGGGTGCCGGTCTTGTCAGAGCAGATCACAGAGGTACAGCCCAAGGTCTCTACCGAGGGCAGACTGCGGACGATGGCATTCTTCTTGGCCATGCGACGCGTGCCCAGGGCCAGGCAGGTGGTGATGACAGCAGGCAGGCCTTCGGGGATGGCGGCCACAGCCAGAGCCACGGCGATCTTGAAGTAATAGATGGCCCCCCTGACCCAAGAGCCACCGTGGACGGGGTCCCCGAAGTGGCCAATGTTGATGACCCACACAGCCACGCAGATCAGGGAGATGACCTTGGAGAGCTGCTGGCCGAACTCATCCAGCTTTTGCTGCAGCGGCGTCTTCTCTTGTTCTGTAGATGCCATCTGATTACGGATCTTTCCGATCTCTGTGGAAACGCCGGTAGCAACGACAACACCTATGGCACGGCCCGCTGCGATGTTTGTGCCCTGAGGAGAAAAGAGAGGGAAACAAGTGCAGTGCAGTGAAGCAGAAAAAAATCTGTGAGAGAAACCTGATCTCTCTGACCAAATCTGTCATGAAATCATTTTAAGACATTTCACCAAACAAGAGAGAAGAGAATTGCAGTAACTACGTGACTAACAGCCAGGGCTGTATAGTTTTATTTGTAATTATTCAAATCTGATAAGAAGGCAGAAGATAAACATGACTCAGAAAGCTGCAGGGGGATGTGCTTACAGAAAACAGCATGTTCTTTTTGTCTTGGTTGACAGCTCTGGGGTCGGGGACAGGGTCAGTGTGTTTGATGATGGACACAGACTCCCCTAAAGAAAAGATTGTACCAGACAATTGTGCAGGATTAGATCTGCAAGTGCAACTGGTGACATATTAGACCAACCATGAGATGTTTCAACAGTGACGAGCCAAACAAAGTTACATTCAGAGCCTAAAGGGAAAACTAAAGTACAATCACAGACAATATCACAGAGACTAAAATTGCAGAATCTTTATGACTGATTGTCTTCGAAGTTGATGCAATAAAGGTGTACGGGAACAGAGCCCTGAAGCAGGATTGTTTGGTGCCTGATGAGAGCTGAGAAACACCTGTGAGGATGGACTGGTCCACTCGCAGCGTTGTGGACTTGATAGAGGTCACTCTGATGTCAGCAGGTACCTTGTCACCAACTAACAAAACAAAAAAGAAGAAAACAGACAGAAATACTCAACAGGCTGGAATTACCAACAAAGAATGTCAGCATACCAAAAGAAAGCAAGTTCAACATGAGTATGAGTCTGTAGCCATGCTAACTGCTCTGTGAGACTGTACCTGCTCTGAACTAAATGCTAACATCAGTACTGTAGGCCAACATGCTCTCTATGACAGTGCTAGCATGCTGATGTTTAGCAGGTATGCTCACCATGCTGGTTTAACCTGCTAGCATGGTAACATTTGCTAATTAGCACAAAGTACAGTTGAGGATGTGGGAATGTCATTAGCTTCGCAGGCATTTGGTCATACGCCAAAGTATTAGACAGTGGTTGAGACATTTCGCTCGAAGGAAAGTCAGGGGCTCACAAAAAACCATTGTGAAACATCCTCTGGGAACCATGACTGTCTACAATATTTTGTGTCAGTCCATCTAGTAGATTGTCAAGCTAGTACAAGCTACAAATGTCAACCCGCTTGCAGCAATAGAGGAAAGCTAAGGGGATCACAAAAGTAGATCAAATTAAACATCCTCTGGGGACCATTAATTTCTGTACAGAATTTCCCAGTAATCCATCCGATAGGTGTTGAATTATTTCAGTCTGGACCAAGGAGGTGGCCTGACTGACCGGCTGATGTATACTGTAATTCCTAGAGCCATGCTAGCATGCTCAAAATTAACACAAGACCATCCCACAGGAGCTAACAGTAGCATGAAGAAAATACAACAAAATACTTCTAATAAATTGGCCCTCTGAAGGTTTGCTTTGAGGTGAAACCTTCAGGAAAGTCTAGTTGTGCTTGTAAGTGTAGCTGCAGGTGAACACTCAGTTACACCCCATCGAGCGTCCGTGTTCAAAAAATAAATCCTTGAGCAAAGAAGCATTGGCGGGTTTAGCCCAAGCTCAGGCTGCAGCCGCAGGTAAACAACAGCTCGATGTAACCTTGATGGAGTCACCGTTTTCAAATGATTGATTATTGCCTTCCCTTTTGTTCTCTCTTCAGCCTCTGCAGCTCTCTGTTCCTCTGGTACACCACTTCCTTACATATGTCAGGCATGAACTACAAATGAAGCCGCAGTGAATCTACAAACTGCATTTCATCTCATCCGCTACAGTCTTGCAGTCTGCTTATTAAGCCTGCATATTAAACTCATATTTCAAAGCCACAGCATTATAAGTATCTAATGCCCCAAAACAAAATGGTTATTGCTTCCTCTTTGTCAGAGCCTGACAATGAACATTTAATGGAAATATTTTCATAATGGTAGGACAGAGCAAGCTTGTGAGGAATGGATCGTTTGATGTAGTCAAAGACGATGATCTCAGAGCAAAGGAGTGGGAAATTGCTCCAAACGCTCCAGACAAATGTAATGTTCTTCACGTGTTTCTTTCCAGCATGACAGACGAGGAAAAAGAGCTGATCATTACTTTGTGTAATAAGCTTCTGATTAACGCCAACTCACAGTCATCAGCCGTCAGTGCTTCTCAATGTTAATCACAGCAACAACAACAAGGGCTCCAAGTGAATCTGCCACGGCTTTGCTTTGGACATCCTGCTGAATTTCTGCTTTTCCTCACTCATGTACTGAAAGACACTCAACAGGCAGCGGGTCTTCTGTAGCACACTTCACCGTGAAAACTTTTCAAAGTGGTTTCATGCTGATAAGTTTCTGAGAGTTCATTTCTTGATCTTTCTCCGCTCCTCTCAGAGCTCCATCATCTCCTCTTGACATTTGCTCAATGCTCTGAGACTGGAGGAGAATTCTTCACAGTCTCTTTCCTGACGGGACGGAGATGGTGCGAGAGAGACGGATGAGGAGGCCGCACTGTGTGGAGCTGAATAGCCTGTACTTCCGCGTTCATATTTCTCTATATTTTTCCGTCTGACACCCATGGGCTGTGAGAGAACAAGAGTGGGAGAGGCGGAGGGGGAGAGAAGTGTGTGATGTGTTTGTGTGGGAGATGGCTGGGGGCTCCAGGTTCACGGTAGCAGGACTGGCCGAGGGCAGAAGAGAGAGGCTTTTCAAACGCCTACCCACAGACTCCTGCTCCCCTATCGAACCTCCACTTTCTGCCACGGCCTCCCACAGACACTCTCCATCTGCTATAAGAGAAATTTAAATCCTAGCACAGCCACGCTGAGTTCAGATAAGCAGTCTTTTAAATACCAGAAATTTGACTATTATTCCTAGTGCTTTGGGCATCAAAAAGCAATCAAAAGTCCTGAAAAAATAGCACTAACCTCACAATTCATGAATAAACTGGGGATCAAAACAAATGAGGTCAGCTGGTTTGGCCAGCCAGAGCTCTCCTTCCATTTGGTAAAGCTGGACTCCTCACAAAATGTGAGTGTCTTGCATAATATACTGGCAAAGAGGTCTTCATTCACGTGCAGGATAACCGTGACTCATTAGTGGGAACGGCTCAGTGCAGGTTTCCATCTCTTTAGGTCCTGAGTAAACCCTCGAGGAGTTCCTGACAACCTGACCGCTGCAGTCACTCCATTTAAAAAACCCAGGAAAGTTCCAGCGGAGGCGGAAATCACAACTGTGTCGTAACCGTGGCTGGCAACACGGGCACTGTACCTATGAGAAGGCAGACGGGCAGCGGTGGTGGAAACTTGAGTAAATATATTTATGTTCTTTTCGCTCCTCAAAAGCACTTGTGGTGAACAGTGTCCTTTTCCGATACCTCCACACAGTTTATTTTACCCCCTAGCATCAAGTTCTCATGGAACAACCACCAGCTAATCTGAAGTACGGGAAAGCCTGGGAAATCAACGGAGGGAAGGAAAATATCTATTTGTTTTCTTTGTCGCCATACCCTTACATGTTTCAGTCAGAAGGGTGTGCTTGAAGATCCCTGACACACATTTTCTAAGTGAGAAGAGTGTGCGGTGCAGCGCCTACCTCAGCTGTTTACTCCTGTTTAAAACTGCTTAGCAACAAGATTATGTCAGACAGAGAGGAGTGCTTAATATATGACGGTGTATATTTTGCAAAAATGAAGCAGGGTGCACACCAATTTTAGACCTCTCCTTTAAGTAAACTTTTTTCAGTTAATGCACTCCGTGCTTAAAACAAGCTGGAGTTCCAGCTTTGACTTCAACAGAGTTTCCCATTTGCATCTAGATCAAATTGTAAAAGACAACGTCCTCGTCTTCAAAGCACAACACTAACAGAGAAAACCATTAAACATGCCTTCTCTCCATAAACCTTAAACAAATGTACTAATGCCAGACCATTTATCAACAGTGTAAGAGGTGCACTTGAAATCGCCTCCTTTCCTCACAATGACACAACCACCATGGACCCACCAGCAGCTGCTGACAGCCACCAATAATATCACATCACTTATTCAAACAGCAGATGGTTCATTTTAAGGCGGATTGCCTCTGCTCCACACTGTCATCACGAGCGTCGTTAAAAACCTCAGCCCCCTATGAACTTCAGCGTCACAGATAAGAGCCTAACGGAGCACGGAGCGTCGTCATGGTGACGCTGTTGGTGTTGACAGTGACGGGGATGGTAGTGGCGGTAGGTGGGGGTTGAAGAAGAGAAGAGCCATTTTAGTGCATGCGACCTGTGTGGGCTTGCCTGCGTCTGGCCGCGTGTGCGCACGCATGTGTGATCGAACACACCGGCAGCAACAAGCTCAAATTCCAAGGAACTGCTAGCTGTCACATAAACATGCACACACAGTGATGTAATTAGACTCTCTGTGAGAGGAAAAGGAAATAATTTAGTGAATCTAAGGGGGGCCAGTCTGCGCAGCTTTCAGTGATAGTTCCTTGGATGGATGATTTCATTTTCATTTTTGAAACCTTGCTGAAATTGAATAGTGCCAAGGCTTCACTGTAACCAACGCAGCATGCAGCTCTGCTCGCCTCTCCGTGCTGTGATTATGAATGAACGCTGTGATCTCTCACACACATCCTGAGCTCTCCCTCCTTTCCCACAAATCACTCCTGGCCAAGGCGAATCGCCAGCCGAAGCCGAGGATTACACCCCGAAAACCGGTCGCGCCGATGGCGAAGCTGCTGCCGCATGCGCGCGCTCACACGTTAACTCTGGCACGCACAGATGTTCTGGAACCAGAGCGACAACAAGGCTATTTTTAGACGAGGCTGCCCACACATGGGCGAGTTTACAGCAGGGGAATTGTGTGTATGTGCATGTAACGTGGGGGAGTGTGAGTGAGGAGCTGACAAACATCCAGCAGAGTCCAGGTGGTGAGTCTGAGAGCATGGAAAGCAAAGGGAAAAGGGGGGAAAGCTGTGGAAAATTAAACTGGGCCCTAAATACAAGGGGTGACCACAGCCACTTACACAAAACCTCACACACACACACAAACAGACACAACTGGGTAGCAGCCCTGGCACCTGCATATCCAGAGAAAAGACTCTTATGTAATGCAGATATTCCAGTAGTGTTTCCAGACTCATGAATGGGTGGCGAAGGTCGTGTGAGTTTGTGTTGCTGTGCATGTCGGAGGCAGCGGTAGCGCGCAGGCAGCTAGGTAACAGCAGCGAGATTCCTCTGGAGGCAGCATGAATTAGTGTCGGTGAGTGACGGCAAGAGTTTCGCCGGGTGCAGCCGCGGCTTACCTGCCACCTCCACGATGTCTCCTGGGACGATGTCTCTGGCTTTGATCCTCTGGACCGCCTTGCGGTTCATGCGGTACACCTTCCCCATCTCTGGTTCATACTCTTTCAGAGCCTCAATGGCATTCTCAGCATTCCGCTCCTGTGTACAGAGATGTGTGCGGGGGGATAAAAATTTTAACTTAAAAAAAGCACAGGTGCACATGCACACACATGCACAATCATGCTTCCATCACTTTTACGTAGACTTGCATTTATTTCCTGGAGACTTACCCTAACCATAACACTACATGCCACCACCCAACCCTCACCTCAACTTAAACCTAAACCTGACCTTATCCGAACCTTAACCCAAGTCTTCACCCTGAAATGTAATGATTTACATTATGGGCAGTGTTTGGCCCATAAGGAAGGTGAGTCCCCACAATATGACTGTGTTAACAGTACATGTGAGTAATACACATCCACACACACAAACATAGATATAGATGAACATACACACACTCAACACCTACTTTTTGTTACTACGTGGAACCTTTTCTTTCATTTTGCCATCTTGGTTTGGAAGCCGTAAGAGCAGAGAGCTTATTGTTGAATAAATCTTTTTTTGCCTGCCTATCTGTTTGACAGCATTGATTTGGAATGAATTAAACCAATGAAGAAAAAGTTAATAGCTGCTACATTCCTTCAGTGTAATGAAGCTTCATTTAGTGTGGAGTAATTGGTAGCTTAGCTCACTGCACTTTCCGAGTAGCTCGCCCACTGGAAGAGCTATCCACTTGCCACACTGTGTCCTAACAGAGTAATACAACATGCCTTCTTTCCCAAAGTGCTGGTGGTCGTCCTGTCTCTATTTTTGACACTTGCATCAAAAGTTCCTGCTCCCTCTTCAGCATGAATGAACCAAAAGGGCATTTTGCACCAGCTCCATGGTTTGTTTATGTTCTGACTTGGAGCACAGAGTCTAGTTCTCCGGTGTCGACACACTCGTCTTATTGCAATGTGCTACTTGGACATACAGATGTTTAGACATCACTGTCTTCTAGGCATCCATAGTCTTTGTAATCATGGGAACACCTTATGGGAAGAAACAACGTTACTCATATCATGTGTATTTGCACTTTACATAGAGACACGGGACGAAGAGTGTATCTCACCTGCCAGACCCCGATAACAGCGTTGGCGATGAGAATAAGAAGAATGACAAGGGGCTCAACAAAGGCGGTGGTTGTCTCCTCTCCCTCCTCAAACAAAGCCAACACCTATATGAACACACAGGACAGACATTTTATACCGCAACTTAAGTCCCACAGTCCAACACAGATCCCAAAAAAGTTGGGACATTGAAGTGAATTGAAAGCAAAAGGCAATTACTTGCAAAATGTGTTTACTAACAGCAGTTATGAAGCTTTCCAGAGCCCATGCTGTAACATGCTTTATGCAATCAAGTGTTGAACCTCACTCCATCCATCCTTGTGAGCGACTGAGCCTTTCCAGGATGCCCCTTCCATACCCAATCATGATACTATCACCTGTTACCAATCAACCTGTTTACCTGTGGAATGTTCCAAACAGGTGTTTTTGCAGCGTTCCACAACTTTGCCAGTGATAGTTGTTTGAAACGTGTGAGTGCATGTCAAAAAGCATCAGCAAATTATCACATTCTGTCACTGCCACGAAGTTTGCATTCATAATACGACTTGGAGTCCCTGAAGCTAGACATTTCAACCACCTATCCATTACTTTTAGCTAACTATTTTCACTTGTTTAGCTAATTATTTCAAACATTTATCCATTAGCTTATCTTAAGCTAATGCTAATAGTTCCAACCATTAACTTTAAGCTAACTATTTTGACTTTTTCTTCAATACTTATAGCTTATTATTTCAACCATTTATCGATTACCTTACCTAAAGCTAATGCTAATCATTTAAACCACTTAATTTTAGCTGATAAGATCAACAATTTATCCACAACTTAACTATTGATCAAATACATCTGTTTAAACAGTTTATTTATTACTGATGTCTAACTGTTCTCTGCTCACTTGCTCACTGTTTCATTCATCCCTTGCAGGGAAATTTCTTTAAATCAACTCATAATTTCCATTTTAATTAGTTGAGCTGCTCTACAATTTTTCCATGTACTCCCTGCAACACAAGTACCTGTGGTTATGAATGGCTGGTCTACAGACTGCAGTAAACCTCTGACCTCCACGGCCAACAGCAGGTGATAAAGTGTGGCTGAAATCATGAGAGATCCACTCCTGACCTGCTGTTTCACGACCCCAGCACTCGGAAGAGAAAGGCTGGGAAATGGCCAGAGGGTTCAGACCTGTTGCTCTGCAGTAAATACAGTCAGAGGCTGCAAACATTTCAAGTGGGAAATGACTGCAAAGCAAGATACTGCAGAGCCTGATGAAAACACAAGAAAAGCTAGTGGACATTCAAAACAAATACAATTGCATGATGAATTGGTCTAGTATGCCTTTCTCTGTTAGTCAGTCGACTGTCATTCATTTTACTTGGTGAGTTAAAATTTTTGAAAGTTCATAATCTCATAAAAATGATGAGAATAAATTAAAATTAAATGAAGGGTGTGATTTAAAGAAATCAATATAAATGAATACATTCAATATATATTTTGGGTAGCCTGGAGTAGCAAGATGAAGCCTGAAATGACAAGGGCAATAAAAATAAATGAAGTCCTGCAGGAAATTAGATCGTTGGGGAAATAAAATCACTGGGATTACACTGGATGAACTGGGCTAATTTTAAACACACTCTTTCTTATGAAGCCCATTTTGTAGCATGCTTCAGATCCAGTACACCAAAGCTCTTGGATGGAAGGAAAATCACACACAAAAGAACATTTACAGAAGGATTTTGTGAGATCTCTCTATGGTGCAGTGTCTCTTCGAAGGACTGTGTACCAGAACACGAGGCTTGAGTGGGTTGAATGACAACAAAGACTGAAATTTACTCTAAATGAAGCCATTTACCTGCAGGTTCAAAGACTGAATGAATGTGGAATGTTAAAGACAGGCATTAAAGACATTTCTAGTCATAGATCCCTGCTTTAAAATAATAATGTCAAGGATCTTCAACCTTACCATGCAATTAAAATCTTAAAATAATATGAGGAGATCATTCTGTTCAAGTGATGCGGAATCATCTCATTTGGTTTTTGTTGTTGACCTATTAGTCAACACATTTAAGCATAGCACAACACACCTAACCTGCTCTTTGCAGACTCAAAGCACATCAATTACCCCTTTTTAGTTTTCATTTGAGGGATGTCAGTCTACTGGTGATGTCAACAACTCACTGATGCCTTACACCCAAAATATGACCAAAACTGACCATACATGATTTAAACCTGCAATAACATTTTGGCCACTAGAGGGAAGCAGAAACTAGCTGTTAACACAACATTGACATATTGTCATCTTCTGATAAAACGATAAAACACTGCCTACAACCATGTTCATCAGCTAGCTGATAACTTTCCATTCTTGGGCAGGTGGGTACAGTCAAACAGCTTCTCACTGTGGCCAGAAAACCAAAACAGTGAGCTGATAAAGCTCTGAAGATCTGAAGGAAACTGCAGAGTCAGGTCATAATTCTTTGTGAGTTTGTTGCTTCCAGCGACCCCTTTCAATTATGTAGTCATGCGATCCTTGTTGTTAATATAAAAATATGATTATAGCTGCTTTAAAGTCAGGCTAGGAATTCCCAAAGCACCTCAGAGATATGTGTCAGGTCAAAATATAATACATGACAAGCTTACAAATGAAAATACTTCTACTTTATTCAATTAAAAGGTCTGGCTGGACTATAGCCAGATATAGTGTGATTACAGCTGAATACTAATGATTCTGCACAGGTGTCAGAGATGGCGCTTACTCACTGAGAGCTGTTATAATAAGCATTGAGGTATGAAGATCATAGCAGAAAAAGCTCCACAGTGCAACACTGAAGCGACTTGATATTTATGTTTCCATTATTCTATCAATGGCAGGTATAGAAACTGAAATTACTGCACAGGAAAAGCAGCAGAGACAGAGGAGGAGAGACAAAGTGGATGTACTTTTCCATGATCTGATGGGGCTTATCAAGTGATAAAAGAGTATAGTCTCCGCAGAGTATTGAGCACCGGAGCGTACGTCACAGCAGCCTGAGCCTGGTCGATAGCTCATCATTCCACATCATTTGGGACGGTAAATCTCCCTTCTGACTGAGCTGAGATCGGAGGGCAACAATGGCAGCCCTCTCAGCGAGGACGATTCAAAAGACACTTCACACAATCAGCACGCATTCAGAGAGGGGTCTGAATACCTAACTCCCACTTTCACGCTGAATAGGAGTTCAAATGGAGAGAATGTGGGGGAAATTGCCTTTGGCAATTTGAGACAAGATTAAGCTCAGCTTCAACACTGGGTTTTGAAATCAAAGCTTCATCACCAAAACAAACCTCTCCTCACAGCGTTCAACGCCGCGCTCCTCACACCCCGCACGCATAACTGAACGCTGAGACACATGCCGACAGATGGCCCATTATATCTGAATGTCTCCGGAGTTTTGGAACATCACGCGGTGCTCGGCCAAAATGGAAAAAACACAATTTATTCATATCAAATTTATCAGAGAAAAAACATGCTTAAGGTCAGCTACTGAAAAAGTGTGTAAACAAACGAGGACCCCCTCAGCATTAGCTCAACTTTCTGTAGTGGTGTGGAAAGCCACATTAAAGATCAGGCCTCTCTCTCCCTTCAGCTCAAGGGGAGGAAGTGCACTGATTGTTTCAGGTGGTGAGGGTGGCTCTCTGTGCGGCTCCGGCTGCATCAAACCCCCACCAGAACGTTGGCTGACTATCAGCGTGTAGCTTCAGCAGACGAGATAAACTGCACAAAGAAATGAAGTGGTTTGACGCACTCAGGCCTTATGAATTAAATTCCCCTCTTTTATTTCTTTTTGCTTTAAATTTGTTGTCACATCCTCTAAATATAAAATATGTGTTTTGTCTGATAATAAGCTTCACTCTCTCATGCAAAGCAGCAGAGAGTCTAATCATCTCAGTTTGAATATATTCAAAATAACAGCCAAATGAGTCCCGGGCTAAGGTTCAACTTTCACTCCAGTTCACCCTGCTGCAGCCACACCCTGATTATACTGGTGACACACGAAACACTGAGCAAACACAAAAGTTAAAGAGGAAAGGAACATAATTCATCAACAAATGTACGCGGTCAAGACAAGCTGCTCTGGAGTGTGATATATTTGTCATTTTGAGTCAGATCAGCTCGCAAGGAACCTCGCTTCAGTGATGGAGCTGAAACCACTCAAGGCAACGATGACATTGTGGGTCTGTGCGGCAGTGGAACAGGGGCCGCGTTCCACTATAAACAACCTTTTTAAAGTAAGGAAAGCCTGATTTACATGAGGAAAAGTGAGCCCACGCTCCAAAGTCCTGCAGTTCCAGCCCACGCCTGCTCCAAGAGGCTCTCACCAACACCACAACAGCTCCAGTAGATATATTGTGTCATATATGCGTTTTTAGAGCAATTTTCCTACTTTCAAAAATAGCAGCAGCAATTCCATCCCGAGACACCGGGGACGTGCTGTAATAGATGGAAAAAAGTTATTATGCAGTCAGGCTTCCCCCACTCCACCCCTCTCTGACCTTCACCACCCTCGAACTGCAACCCGGGTCACAGTTTGAGGCGCTGCGGCAGAGGGAGATTTGATTGATAGTTTTGTTTCCAGTTCGGCAGAAGTGCTCTGCCTGTTCCCCGCTCTGAAAACATATCAACACTGGGTGGAAAAGCCCGTAATACAAATGCTTCCACATGAAAAGGGACCACTGACTGGGCTGAGCAGTGTTCCAACAGGGGAATAAAGCTGCCTAAAGCTAATGGAGCAGTCTGTTTGGTGGCAATTTCCTGGCCAATGCCCAATTGGGGTCTCAGATACCCAGAGGGGTACGTTCGAGAATCAAGATCGAGAACAAATAAGACGAAGGCCGCTGGCATTTTAATTAGCTGGGTCGTACTTACAAAGGAGACACAGGCAGCTAGCAGCAGGATCCTGACCAGGAGGTCCTCAAACTGCTCCACCACCAGCTCCCACAGGGACTTCCCTGAAACAGACACACACACATCACACACCTTTACGCATCACACTAAATGTAATGTCTGAGCTTCCATGGTGAGGACTCACAGTCTACCCTTAAACTTAAGAGTAGAAAGGATCTGTAAGATGTATTGACATTAGCTTTATATGCTGTTCAGAAGAAAGACAATCCTTATATTTTTTAGGAGTGTGGTTGTGTGCCCATGGGCGGAAAGCTGCAGCAGTGTACACTCCCAAAGTCTAGCCCTCGGACTACAGAGACGAACAGATCCTGGCTCAAGACACATAATCAGGTAGTAAAGGGAGGAGGATAGCAGTTCGCTGGAAAAATCAATATTTACCTTCTTCAGCTGGGAGCTCTGTGGATGTCACACCACGCCGGTTGTAAAGGAATCGAATTGGCAGGACGGAGAGAGTGGAGAGTGGGGGGGGGGGGGGGGGGGGTAGAGGGTGGAGGAGAAAGACAAACAGCGGTTAATACATTTGATTAACTCAGCCTGACTTTGAGATGCATGGACAAGAACAAATTGCTCTGCAGAATCGTTCTGCTTGCTTGATTATGGATTAATTTATTGTCTGTACCGGGAACAGACGCACAGTGATCCCAGGAAACCCTGGAATGGTTTTTAAGGTAGAACTTCAGCTGCAGTCAAAACACAGCGGTCATATTTCAACCAACCCTGACTGCGACAAGGAGAAATATGCATTAACCTATGGGCAGCTGCTTTTGTGTATTTTTTGGTGGTATTAAGGCAAAAACTGTAAAATGAAGATAACATAAACTTTATATGCAGCTTAAACTTCGCTTCAGCTGCAAAGAATATGAAAAGCCTTTGATATGTGCTGAGAACAGCCTCATGAAAGTGACATTTGACAAGCCTTCACTGTGTAAACAAATACAATTAATTAAAGAAAGGAAACTGGCGTTCTCAAAGTCACTCTAAAAAGCAGAGACGGATCCATATTCTGACAGCGTTCAGAGCCTTGCTGGTGAGAGCCGTCTGTAACAGCCAAGCAATGTTAGATACACTGTTAAGTCAATGATCACTCACAGATAAAAAGCAAAGCTCTCACTCCCTCGCTGGGAGATTTCAGGTTGATTCTTTTGCAGATTGTGGCCCTCTTTCCTTTCTCAGTGCTGCTCTGAGATAGCTGCATTTCGCCTGTCGAACGTGCTGTCAGTGCACACACACAGCTGTTGCATATGTTTTAACCAGCAAACTGCAGGCTTACAAATTTTCTGTTTTCATGTTTTAATTGTTGGGGTTTTATTTCTGCAGAAGCAGGGTACGGTTTAGACAGGGGTTTGGGAAACAGCATTTCCTGGGGTTAAACCCTCGTTGTAATGACAAAATGGTCAATGCAGGAAGGTTTACCAGCTTCCTTTTAGCTGCTGCTGAATTGTTACTGACTGGAGTAACTACAAATGCAAGGCTAGAGAATGACACAAGTGATCCTTTACAGATCCTCAACTCTGGATGTTTTAAATTCCACCTTCGGCACCTTTTGTGCAGCTTCATGCCAACAGTATCGACTCAGCTGCATAATGACTCTCTCAAACACTGTCAGCAGCAACAAACAGCTTCATAAGACCTAACCAAGGCCTTTGATACCAGTGTGATTGCTCATCTTCTGCTCTTGGAGAGGTTGGCTGAAATCATTGATGGTCCCACAATTCAAATCATCTCTAAAATGGGACTTGATACGTCTTTGATGAAGTGGATGGAGTGGGTCCTCTCGCGATGATCTCAGTGGTGTCAGATCATGTTTCTTTGTAATACAACTTGTTCAGCATTAATCTTGTAAGCTTTTAGAAATCTGTCAAGGCTGCAACTGATCATTTTCATTATTGTTTCATCTTGCCATTTTTCCACGACTGATCATTTGCGCCATCAGATGTTAGAAAATAGTTTGAAAAATGTCCATCATGTATCCCAAAAAACCCTGCTGGCATACTCAATTACTTGTTTTGACTGTCCAAAACACAAAGATGTTTAGTTCATCATAACAGAAGACAAAGAGACAAAGAAAACCAAAAATATGTATATTTTTATACTGGAGGCAATTACTTCTTGGCCATCTGTACATAAACAAATGACTGAAACCATAATATGATAATCAAGTAATAGTTAATGACTAATGGACTAATTATCAGCTCTAAATCTTCCAGGGTCCCATATGATTCAGTGCAGCTTTAAAAAAATCACTATATGATTCCTAACAGGCTATGCTGCCATTGTGTTGCTAAATGTTTTATCATATGGTAGGCACTGTAACTCAGAAAGTGTGCACTTGAACCATCTTAAAATGCCTGCAAACAAACCATGAAGTAGGCCTGAAATGATTGGCCGATCAGCCAAAAAGCTGCTAATTAGCTAAAGCAGAATCAGCAACAATTTTGATAATCAAGTGAGTAATTTGTGAAGCAAAACAGTCATGACTTTTCACTGGTTCCAGCTTCTCAGCTGATCTTTTCAGTTTTATATCAGCGTAAAATGAATGTTAGTTTGGATTGTGAGTCAGACAAAACAAGCAGTGTTTTACTTCAGGCTCTGCGATGGCCGCCTCATTTTCAGTTAACTGAAAAATGAAAAATCAATAGCTGGGGCCTTTTAGAATAAAGGTGAGCATTGTCAGCTTGTCCAGGCAACACTTTTCTTTGATCAGAGCTGTGGTGATGTCATTGGCATTCATGCTGCAGCCCCAGTCTCAAACTTTATTTCCCAGTCTTAGCGGTCAGTGCACTAAAGCCCCCTTCTTGTGCATCAGCATGTGGGCAAACTCCCACAAAATCAAAGCCAAAAATCAACTCGCTGCTCATTTCTTCTGCATCTTGTCATTTTTCATCTGTCATTTCAATAGAAGAGCTGGATTTTTGGGCATTTTTGAGACAAGCTGAGCATCTTATCCACTCTGATTTGATTACCAGAACAAGACACCCACCACATATATGAGTCACCGGTGTGAATAGAAAACACATCAGTCATATTCTAAAAACATTCTAATTGACAAGTACTGTTGATCAGTGTCACCACAATGAGACACAGGCGTGCTTAGTCACTGCGGTTGTCAGGTCCTCATCAAGTCCAACGCAAAGCCACAGCCAAACGGGTCCGATGTGACGAACCGCATCCATCACATCTGAAGAACTTGATGAGAAACGATAATGTTCATCTGACCGGCTAATGTTCTGCTCGATTTGGTGCAGTATCCGGCCATCAGAGCATCTGTTTGGTCATGATTTCGCTCTGGAAACGTGGCCGCTCTCCTTTGAGCTGCGGAAACCTCGTGTTTGTCTGCATGTGTCGACCGGGGTGCGCTACACGAGTGCGAAACCCTGTGGAGAGAGGAGCTGGAAAGAGGAAGGGCCATGACGCGAGCCTGCAGCCTCCTTCCAAAAACAAAAAGCTTGCAGCCGCTCACTTTACGCGTGCCACTGGGGGACTCAGAAATCATTTCGCATCAGGACTCCTGGAATTGTTCAATGGCTTCAAAATGTGCTTTTATGATCTCAAAAGGCAGTGAAAAGTTGCTTGCTAATGTGGTTTGTAATAAAACAAGGGGACGCGAAACGGATTGCTGCAGTACAAACAGGCACCAAAGTTCGTAAACAGGCATTAAAGCCCAGCACTTTGACTTGTGATCTGCCGTGGATGATTTTTGCATAGTCTAGAAAACAGCCTTCTTGGTAGGACTGCCCCTTGTGCAGAGGTTGTCTCTCAGCTCCAGGAAGGACCATCCTTAGCCCGTGTTGTGATAGCTGATGAGTCATTGTGAGTAGCTTTTCGAACTTGCTGTCTGGAGGGTTTTCAGAGTTCAGGTTGGACACGGTTGAACTCTTGGGGGACTTCTGGCTGCACTCTGCCAGCAGCAGCAGCAGAAATGTGGAGAAGTGGGATCTACTGTTTTCCATGCTCCACCAGTCTGACATAAGCCTGTTTCCCCATTACTGTGCCTCCCTGGTTGTATAATGTTTTTATGGCAGACAGGCTGGCTGCGACTCCAGCGCTGCAGACAAAGACAGACTGACTGAGAGGACAAGACGGACAAAAGTGGAAAGAGAGAGGGGGGCGGGAGGAAAGGAGCAAGAGAGAGAGGGAGGGAGAGAGAGACAGAGAGAGAGAGAGAGAGAGAGAGAGAGAGAGAGAGAGAGAGAGAGAGAGGGAGGGAAAGGGCTGGAGGTGTTGAACGGGGTTCCCCGGCTTCCCTCTGCCAAGGATTCCCTTGCAGTCATCTGGGCTGTGTCAACCCGAGGCTTGCCCAGGCACATTCCTGAATACTGACTTCACCTCTCCCTCTCTCTCCGTGTCCCCACAGCACCTCCTCCCCGCCTCCTCCCTCCTGGCCCAGACAATGAATAAAAGAGCTTGTTTACATGGAGCAGAAAAGCAGGCGGCGCGGTGCAGAGGGGAGACACTTCCTGGAGACCGTTGCCAACAACAGCTACTCTCTGCGTCCAGAGAGTCAGGAAGAAAAGCAGGAAACTGGTCGTCTATCTGCTTATCTATCTGCACTGCAGACGCTCTGTTGATAAAGCAGCTTTCACTGAAAGCTCCTCTTACGCTTCTCTTTCTAGTCTAGTCGAGTCCATTACCAAATTACAGCTCAGGTTATTGGGACCCCCATTAAACATCACATCTGAGTGTGGTTAAGCAGTATTAATAAGCCAGAGTTCAGGCCCTCCTGAGCACACTGCAAAACATGAGAAAGTTTTCAGCAGTTACCATGGCAACTTGGCTCACGAAAAGCTCCTCGAAAACAAGCATTTCACAACATAATGTGCCAGTGTCTGTCAAAAATTACCAAGAATAACTGTTATGCAATCAGCAGGGCCTTGACACAGCATGCTCTGACTGCAGGCATCGAAAAAAAACAAAAAAAAAAAACAAAACAAAACACACACATTGTGATGTGAACAGTCTCATTTCTAGCCTCTGCAGGCTGCTAATACACATCTAGCATGCAGGCAAGAAGACACACCTCCAAATAAACAGCCAGCTGCCACCTGATGGAGCGTGAGCAGAGGTAGAGTGGGTGCATGGAGGTACAGTAGTAAGGCTTCAGTAAGTGGCTCCAGATCCAGGATCCCACTCCATCCACTGGCCATGAGGCCTATAAATAGCACGATGAGGTAACCCCCTAATGACATGCTCTACTATAGCTTCCTATATCCGCTCACTCTCCTAATGTATTCTCCCACCGGAAAAGGTCTGAAAGCATTAACCATATCAAATGTGAATTATAAATGTACCCCGTTCTCCTCCCTAACCTTGTTATCTCTGCTACACAGAAGGCACTGGAGGTAGCTGCAGAGGAGACGTCTGCAGCCTGACAAAGCCAATGTTTCGCTCATTTACATAAATGTCAATGGAGGGTTTCCCTTCTCTGAGGAAGTCATACGCAGCCATGTCAAGTGGGTGAGTGTCAGCAGCTATCTTTGGCAGCAACGTGGACCTCTGAGCAGCCACCCTGAGGGTCAGGGAGGGAGCAGAGGAGGAAGTGGTACCAAGTCACTCATCGCTACTCTGCAGCATAATGAAACAAGGACATGAAGGCCCGACCTGCCTACACTACTCCTCAGTCAACGCTGGCCCGGAAACCCCTCATACTGGATTAAAGCTGCCGTACTCAAACACAAGGATCAGACAAAACAAGGCTAAGACTTTATAGGCATGCAGGCGGCTCTGTGAGGCTGACAGTGGTGCTTGAGTGATGTTTAGCAGGTATAATGTTAAAACGTTTAATAAAATGGGGGAGATGGGGGTGTCCTGAGTTTCGCATTTTAACCTGATCGTGCCACTCAATAAAAGGTTCAGGGACAATCAGTTATTATGATTCACCCTGAGGGAAACATCAGAGTCTGAACCACATTTCATGGCACTCCAGCCTCATGGTGGCACTACAGGAAAACTCAGAGGATCATCAACGGCAGCAGGGTGGATCCTCTGGGGACCATGAATATCTGTGCAAAACTTGTCCAGGAGCTGTCTCTGTTACTTTAAACCCACCTACTGAAAGCTTTTAACATGCCTGAAAGTAACTGTTAACATGTTTTTAGAGCTAGTTATATTAATTGTATTAATGACGACATTTAAATGCCCTGCCTATATTCATATCCCAATAAGAGCACAGTACAGTTAACTAACTAACTAGCTATTGGTTAATAGGAATAATAATAATAATGCCATTATTTTTATTTGGGAAATATTTCTACAATGTCACAAAAGGTTTGAGTTTTTTTTGTTTCTAGTGAGTTTTTTAAAACATTCCAGTAGAAAATGTCAAACGGGATTTCACAGGTTAAAAAGTTGTTTTAAACCAATTCACCGCAACAGGATGAGCCTCAGGCTGTAGTAACATCGCCCAACTTACACAAAGCAAATATTTAAAACCTGCTGACACATCCAGACTGACATGACTTTGAATTTAGCGTTTCATACTCTAGACAAAGAAAGGAAGCAATGGCTTCATCTAAGCTAGAGACGACAGAAGACGCTAGAGGAGAGGAATTATGAGATTTCCTGCTCAGAACAGTTCAGATTATTTTAGCTGCTCTGTTTGATTAACCGATCGACCTGTAATTCTCTCTGTGCTGGGAGCACGGGGAGGAGACACCATCAACCGTCGGAGCTGCGCTGAGATAAAGCTCTTTGTGAGGCTGTCGTGTCAGAAAAGGAGAATTAGTTTCAACGTGGAGATTTTATCTCTTCAAACCAGTCAAGTCAGAAACGGACACGTGATTCAGCTCAGTGGCTGCTGCGGCCGCTCATTGGCTGGACCGTTTCTGACATCATCAGGCTGTGGTCAGGGAAAAAGAGACTGGATTTTTTCCTCAGGGTGTATCACAGGGTAACGCATGCTGAAATTAAACTGCAGCATCACTCTCATATTCATCCTGCGAGAGTATCTGAGACATCTCCAGCTACCAAACAGCACCAAACCCTGTCTGACTGAGCAGCCTGTTCTTAACTGCTTAATCTTGAACACATCTAGGTCAGTCTAATGATAAAATTTCATTTGCCACAAACATTTGCACAGCGTAGATTACCTGAGAGAAACTGCTGATTATTCACAAATAAAAGATGTCTGCGTTTATGCATTTACCTTACACATCTGGCCGCTAGCTGCACACATATGCTGCTCGATGCACATTAGATTCAGGCTTAAACAAACGCTCTGACACACCAAATAAGAGCCTTGCTCCACATTCTACCCCTCACAGTATGATGCGTCCTATCAGCGAGTTACAGAGGAAAAGGAAAAGAGCCTGTCAACTGGGCAGGACGTGCACGAGGTGATTAGCACTAGTCGATATCTCGTCAGGGCTCGCTTCCTCTTTAGGGTCACAGCTGTGCGAAGGACCATTTTCTGAACATCCCGACAGGCTAGCCCGGAGAACGGCGCCCGGCCACCCAGTAGCCAATTGAAGGAGCTGAATGCTGTGAAAAATAGTCAGCAATCCCCCTAACGGCCGACTGAAATATCTGTGTTACTGCCGCGCTATTTATAGGGTTGATTCTAGGTTTAGAAACCAGAGCGACACTTCTGTCCAATCAAATGTCTGGTACGGTGCAACTTTACTGATCTGAGCCCTGCAGTAATGGAGGCCGTTCAAACTGCTGAAAAATTCAAACGGTGGTCTTCTTTTTGAAACGGTTGAAAGAAATTCCAGATGCATCCCCGAACACTAGACGTGCATGTCACTGTGAGATATGGTGCCTTTCGTTTTTAGCATGTCCATACAGGATTTAATTCATCTTTATGTGCCAAAATGATATTAAAAGGGACACAATATTCTAGATCCTCCAATGAAAAGACCAAAACCAACAATGAACTGATCCTTCTAACAAGAGTATGTGCATGAAGAAGCCTGGTGTATTGTGTCCCTCTGTGCTAGAGCTCCACTGCTGTCCTACAGCTATTCAGAACACATCAGCGGGCCGCACTGCTGCGCTGGGTGACATGTTCCATTATGACGATGAGCCTGAACTTTAGTCGCCACATTCACTCACTGGAGCTCCAAACGTGCAGCTGAACATAGTCCCCAATAAATGCACCATCTAGTCCTGTCTGTGTCACATTTGCTAACAACCACAGCGCCCAGCTGTTTTATTGAATGATTAAACCCTGTTTTTAAAGCTTAACATCTTCAGTAGGAACAATCGGGCTTGGGGCCACAGACTGCACAGGAAAGTTGGAAAGTAGTGACAGACTAACGCAGTTTTCCTTTTGGAATTTTTCTGGGATTTGTTGACAATAACAAACACATTGTCCTTTAAATCCTCAGAGGCTTCATTTCTTGAACTTTGCCACCTTGGCATAATATGTGAAATTACTCTGCAAGGTTACCAGACATTCATTATTTCAAAGTTAAAGCGACTTCAGTTTTACATTTTAATTGTGTCTTTGTGAAGAATTGAAAAACACGATGGGGGACTTTTATGATGGATAAAATGCACCATGAACCGATGATGGCGTCTGAAAAGGTGTGATTGGTTTGAAAAACATCATTAAGTGCGCATTCAAATTAACTAAAAGAATTTGGAAACTACAATGAAAAAAATATCTGATATTCTCAGTTGAAGAAGTCATTATGAAATAATATTTAATTAAGCTAAATAAAAAGGACATCTTTCTGGTCATTCCTTATTTTTCCAGACCCTGATGAGCTACATGTTACTTTATGTGCAGTGTTTTACACTATACACACATCTCTCTCTGAACACTTTCAGATGACCTCATGTTCAGTTTATACCCTGAAGGCAGCATATGCTCTGCATGCACACAGGCCCCTCTAAGAAACACCCTGAGCACACTTCTCCTCAGTGGACCGGACCGCGTCGTAGCAGAGCGCCCGCGCAGCAGACGGCAGCGAGAGTTAGAGCCCGGTGACTCAACAGCATCTAACCATAAGGGCATGATGGTGAGTGACAGATGCAGAGGTGGGAGGGAAAAAGGCAAGACAAGTGACAAGCTAGAACAGGATCACAGTTCCTTTGAAGGCAGCTGGGCAGGCACACACAGAGCCCACTAGAAGAGGGAAGTGACTCAACACCCCAAGGACTCCAAATTACTTCTCTACAACTTAACTCTCCTGTTTCAGCCCACACAACGCCAACACTGTTACCACAATTCAGCTCTCAACTGGACAATTCTCAGAGCGAGTGACAGTTCAGCGGAAGCCGGCGACCACTGATTGAGGAGTGTACTGCAATGAGCAGTGCTGAGTGTGTCGGTGTACAGGAGGAGGAGGAGGAGGAGGAGGAGGAGGAGGAGGAAACAGCACAACGTCTCTCGTATTTCAAACGCAAGAGCGAGTAAGTCAGGCTGCTTTTATGTCAAGTTGCAGAACAGGAAGAGAAACAACACTAGGTGAGGTTCCACTAGAGGAAGTTGTAATAATTATTTGTGGCAGAAACCAGAGTGAGGAAAGTTCAGCAACACTGCATAACATACCGACGACGGTATCACCGAATAGTCACAAGCAGCAGCGTCACGCGCTCTCAGGATTGCACCAATGGCTGCAAACAAAGCACCTTGCAGGTGTCAGGGAGTTACTGCGATCCCACTTTCAGAAAACAAGCCGACGTGTCAAATACTGAAATCAATAAAATAATTAAAGTCACTTAAAGTCAATAAGATGAACAGAAGCTCAGGGGAGCGTGTGTGCAGAGTGCTGATAGGTTTGTCTTTATTGCCACCAGTCCACGCTGGCCACATCGTCTCTGGCACTGCTGACAGCGTCTGCATCATACTGTGGCTGAGGGTCAACATACGTATCTAACATTAGACACTCTATCACAATGGTGCAACATGCATCGCTAGGTTGTTTAACCTGAATACGTTGCGCAATTGTACTCTGGTAGAGGGTGTGCCAAGAGATACAACAGAGGCTCATTTCCAAGGCTCTCAAGCCCAAAGAGTCACTTATTTAACATTCTTTCATTAATAATGCCCCTTACATAAAACTAGACTTTAAAATCTGAACGTCTGAAGCTTTGACGGTGTCATTCGTGAGATTATAAAGCACAAAATTCACTTAAATGTTAAAAAAAGAAGAGGAATCAATGCATTGACAACTTCTGTGACACTCCTTCACCTGTGCGTCAGCTCTTTTGGGAAAAACTGCTGGCTATGTCGCCTCCACCAACAAAAATAGTTGATTGCTCATGAGGACAATATGCCCTTTCCCTGACACTTTCTAAAACTGAACAGGCTGCGGCTTTGAAATTGGGGTTGTGAGTGCACAGGACACAATCATCAAGCACCGCAAGCTGTAACAGCACAAACATTCCTGGTGCACCCACACACACAGTGTGTGTGTGTGTGTGTGTGTGTGTGTGTGTGTGTGTGTGTGTGTGTGTGTGAGAGAGAGAGAGAGAGAGAGGCCTGTGACATCTTCTACTATATCAGAACCAGCTATTTCACAATGAAGGAGATAAACTGTCTTTTGAATTGAGGTGCATGTCGATCTCAAACGTAACTCAGCAGTATTTTTTTCAGTGTGTGAGCGAACGCTTCAAGCAAAGGACCTGCTGGTGGACCATGAATGAAAGGTGTGAATAAAAGGTCAGCCGCCTCTGTTGTGCAGCTTTGTAGAAAACACTGTCCAGATGTGGCGGCTAAGCGCATTTTCCAGCATCTCAGAAAGGGATCAGAAACTCTGACACTGCTCGCCGGGGTTTTACTATTACAGCACATGAAAGCGCCGACACAAAGCCAGGAAAGCCCGGCCACCGCTTACCTGGCTTTACTTAGAAAAACAACATTTAATGTGCTTTGCTACAACCATGAGCACATTAAAAAGCAAGAATCTGTACTATTAAGAACAAGGTCAAATCAACAAGATGAATCTCTGATCATAATAAGACAGAAGTGCAAAAACTATTACAGACTAATTCATGAGACAGCTTGATTGGATGTTGTCATCTAAACCAGTTTAAGATTAAAAGCCCATAACCAAGCCAAAGCACGTGACCTCAAAGCTGCTTCACCACATGTTCAACTTCCAAGCTATCTATAGCAGTAATGAGGCAAGACTCTCATCATGTTTTAATTGTGGGGTTCTTTGTCAGCTAACAGACAGTTCCTCAGATGTTTCTAGAAACCAGCAGTGATTAAACTCCAGAGGCCGATCAAGTGTGCAAAACCTCCCCAGTCCCACGGAGGAGTGTGATGTCTGACTCAAACGTGTCACATCAGCCCCCCAACCCCCCCCAGCATGTCAGCGCCTCCTCCTGCGGACACTCAGAGCAGTGCGTCGGCGGCGAGCCGACAGCAGATCAAGTCAATTTCGCCTCCTTTTTGCCTTCTCTCGTCCAAACTCAGACACACACCGACTGCGCACAGTGGAGATCTTGTTTGTGCATATGTTGATTTAGGTTAATGACCCCGCTGATAATGAGATCCTGCTAACTGTGCCCCAGAGTGAAACACTGTGCATGCATGTCAGTGGGAGCGGGCTTTGAACGGACGCTCCCTGGAACAAAACACCAAGGCTCACACAGAGTCCCTGCAGTCAACTACAGAGTCTGCGGTTTGTGAGCAGAGGGGAAGGAGCCGTTTAGCAGCCGTACATCACTCTGCAATGACACGTACTAAAACAGTAAACACACCCGAGCCAGTTTTGTGCCGCTTTTTCCCCCCTTTTTTTGGCCTGTGGAGGCTCAGGTGGACGACCCCTATACATTCAGCACCCAAAAGGGGAAAAGGGTGTCCCCTCCCTCCAGCGTTTATCTGTAGTGCACTCGCACGAGGCAGGAAGTTCACAGCTAAAAGCGAAAGAGATGTTATCTGTGGCAAGACGTTGCTTTTTTTCCATGAAGTCATCACAAGCCCCTGGGTAGAGTGGCTGGCTGCAACAAAAGGGCCACTGTTTGGCTGGCACAATGCGCCGCTCTACTCCACAGCTTGGCCACACATGCAAATGACGGGCCAGGAGGGAAAGGTGTGGCGATGTCAGGTCCGAGCTCAACGCGAAAACACTCATCGAGCACCAGCTGGGTGGAAGAGTGTTCTCGGAGGGGAGGGGGGGCTCCTGTGCTGCTAAGGCCACGCAGCTCGAGGGAAGTTAGACGTTCACCTGAAAGACACCTGATAAATAACATGCACTGGTCCTGCTCTGACAGGAGAGGTTAGCGCCATCATGACACGCAGACTTCCCTCTGTCATCTTGTAACCTGAACTGAAAAGTAAAAGCCACGTGCAGGACGAGCTGCTGAAAGTGAAAACAGGTTGTTCAAGATTTTGTTTCATTATCTTCACCAGCTCGTCTTCTTCCACTCCAGTAGCCGAGCCTGCCTGCTCTGCACTTCCTGATCCCTGCATGTCAACCAGGGATGTCTGTCTTCACACGCGCGCGCGCGCGCGCGCGCACACAACAGCAGCACATTACTGTGTCAGTACTTAGTGGGGGCGGGCTGCAGGTTTGTTTTCCACGAGAATAGAGCTTTCTTTAGTGGACTTCACATACTTTCAAACCGGACCTGACATGAGGCGATCTCAGCTCTCTGGATGAATTATTCCACTCGATCCAGAGCTGAATTCAATGAGTTCATTCGCACTGATATCTCCTCTGCCCAGCCGCGCTTCTGTGCGTCAACTTTAACTAGTGTGATATGCAATGAATGACTCCAAACCAGGCGCGTGCATCATGAATGTGCCATTCACATTTCCACTGACTGTGCGCCAGAGGGAATATGATTGCTTTTTACGCGCACCATTTGCAACACACTGACACATAACGGCAGCAGTTGGGTTTCCTGGCGAATGAATCGATGCGGGCTGCGATACGCACCAGCTTTGAACTGGCACGAAGATGCAAATGTGCACACGTATGTACAGAACTACTCACCGTTCGGTCCATATCTCTCAAGATGGACTTTGACTTGCTCCAGAGTCAGCCCAGTGTTCTCGTTCACCCCGAAGTTGTCTAAAACTTCAGTCGCAGATTTAGTGTGCGCATTTTCCATCGTGCTGGACTGGGCTTAGATGATCAGGTCGAAATGCATGTAGTTGAGAAACATCTATTGTGGCAATCGGGAGGGTGTGCGGTGGGGGAGGGAGGGGGGTGAACCAGCAGTAATTTCCACCGATGGACGCCGAGGCGGCTGAGGGTCGCTCGCTCTGCTCTGTCACCTGTCCCCCCTGAAGAAAAACCTCCGGATCCGCGGTACAGACGTTAGTGTTGCTCTGTCGCTCGACTGCCGCTGCTACTTCATCTCCATCTGAAGGTGTGCTGTGTCTGAGCCGGGGCGGACCGCCCCTCGGCTGTTGAGCACTCCCTCCTGCGCTCCCATTGGCTGCGCGTACCTGAGCGCAGGGTTCTGCTGCTTCATGCAACCACCTCAAACGTCTTCCTCTGAAACGGGATGCGTAAAGCTCCGTCACTGCTGTTTGAACTGTGCGGCTTGTTAACTTCAGGTTATTAACGCTGTCACGTGACGTCAGGCCGTTGCTCCTTATACGGAAATTTGCCTCGAAGACTTCGACACAGTCGGCTGCACATCAGCGCCCCTGCAGCTGAGGGACGCACAGTGCCTTGCTCAAGGACGTCATGACAGCAGCAGCGGTTTGAAACCCATCAGCACCCGGACAGCTGCTGCTTGTCTGAGATCAGTCCGGAGCCACACTGATAGTTGCACTAACCCTGCAGCCTTGGGGCCAGTTGCACAAGATTGGGCTAATCTAGTCAACTGGTTTAGTTTTGTAGTTGATTCAAGTCAGAAAAAAAGGCATTTCAGAGAGATAGCAACTCCAAGCTATTTTCTCAGTGTGAAGTTGTCCTCGCAACTAAAAAAAAAAAAAAAGAGGAAAACATGACTTGTATTTGTTGTTTGCTGTAGAGTCAGCAAAGAAATAATGTTCCTAAAGATGTCCTCTAATCACCTGTAGTATAAATTGTCCTTGTAACTGTTACATTTGTCTTCTTCTTATGAAAGAGAAGACGTGTGATCAGCTTGAGCTAATAGCTTTGTCTGTATGTTTTTAATTTGAAAATCATTTACATGCCCTGAAGCACGCCAAAGACAGCCAGGAATTAGTAAGGAACTTGAAGGAAGGAAGGATAGGAAGGAAGGATCTGCAAAGAAGGGACAATCCAGATATACCGAGTTGTAATTTCGGATAATTGGTGTATTTGTGTACCGACAGAAAAGACAGGGAAGCAATGAGCCCTCTACACTAACTGCTGAATCTCTGCATATTTTCTACATGTTTCAGGTAATTAAAGGGAGGGTGTAGCAATTAGTGGTGAGGAGGCTTGTAGCAGTGTTAGCTGTGATGCTCAGTGTTAAGTACAAAGAGAGTTTCTCTTCTGTTTTATAGTTGTCTGATTTCTTACAGAACAGTGGCACAAAACATTCACAACTAACAGTTAAGAACTCAAGTTCTAACTATAGTTTGATTATATTAATTTAAGGAAAATACCAGTGAAACAATGAAAGCAGCAGACTCAAAACAACACAGGCTACAGTGATGCACTCACAATCAGACATGATGATGGTGTCGTCCTGTCGCTGGTGAAGCGAGCTGGGAATTCAGAGCTGCACAATGGCGGCTAAACAGAGTGTCTCAAATTCTGACAGCTGTGTTCTCCAGCCTTGCAGTGTTGACAGACTGTTCGCTCAAGGAGACTTGGCAAGAACATCCTTCTCAAGTCCACTCTTGGCTGCCCTGGTATCGAAAATTTGCCTCTGAGTCCCCGGGACCAAGGCCGAATACCACTGCTTCAAAGCAGGGTCTGAGGCCAGGAGGCTCATTTTCAAACAAAGTGGAATCAAACATGAGCATTATTACTATAAAGTGACCACTGATTGGAAAGAGATTATTTCATGGTCTATCAATAAGAAACATGCAATGGTGGAAGAAGTACTCAGACCATTTACCCAAGTAGAAGTGCCAATACAACAATGTAGAAATACAAGTTCTGAATTCAAAAGTGTACTAAAAATGAGTAAAACTACATATTAGTTGCTGTATTATCAGCAAGATGTACTGAAACTCGTTCTGCAGAAAAATGTCCCTGTGAGTGGTATGTTGTCGTACATTATGTGATTTGATTATCAGTGATACATCAGTGCATAAAGAGCATTGAACCGTCGTAGGTGCTCATGGTGGACTGAGTTTGCACTACTTTATACGACTATAAGTTACTCCTCTCAGTTAGTCCATAAAACTTTCACAACTTTCAAAATGCCACCAGTGGCCATTCAGTGCCACATATAAACCCCCCAGTAACTGCTCCTGGGGTGTTATGATTACATCCAGCTGACTGAAATTATTCATTTTTATGAATCCATAGCTTGAAAGCTCATTTATGCACAAATTCACTTTCCTTGTTTATTGTGGTCCATCGCTCTCACTTTGGTCCATTCTAAACACCTGTTTCAGCCTGAAATACATGAAATTGCAGCAGCAACACATCAAAATGCTCTTTCCTTGTGACTTTCAGCATCCTGCTTGCTCATGTCCGCGTTAAATTGGTGCCTGTGAGCATCAGAAACTAGTGCAGGTCTGCCCTCGGTGTACAGAAAAACACTATTTTACATATCATTTACCCAAGACCCCACTGAGACTTCTGCTTCCTGGAGAACTGTCACTTCCTGGAAAACAGTTAAGGTGACCTCGTGCGACATGTGCAGTAGGCGTCACCTAAACTGTCAACCAATAAAACATCAAACATTTAGAAACAATCCCACCCCTATGATCAAATCAAACGCCCTCCATCTAATATCCTGATGGTTTAAACTTCTGAATTTGGCTGCTTGTGTGGCTGCACCTTCACCTTGTGGTTCGATGATGTAGCATTGTTTGTTCAAGAAACATCATTGTTTCAAAGGCTTTACAGCTTGTGACTGTGGAGCCCCATGTGGAGCAGGCCTTTGGGGGAGGGGCAGATGTTTAATGAATTCACCCATTCATCGCTGACTTTGGAAGAATCAGCCAACTAAATGCAAGTAGGGAAGCAAGTGTTCCAGATTTCCCTTCCATCACTTTATCCTGAGTGTAAGGTTACTGCAGCACAATCTCCCCACAGTATGCAGGCACTGAAATGGGTCCACTGTTGGAGATCATAGGCACTGGACTGGGACCTCGTTGGGCACAAAGTATAAAAGGAACAAGGTGCTCCAATTCTGTCCTCACTCACAGCTGGCCTCTTCTCTCACAGCAAAAAAAGTGTATTTATATCCGGAGCTTACGTAACTTCCAGAACTGCTGTCTGGAGGATGGCAGCAGGCTACATGAAGTTCTTGGATGCTAAGTGCCTACAAGTGCCCTCTCGCTGGCTTTGGAGGTTCTGTCTTTGCCTCTGCGTCAATATTCAGATCCGAATATTTCTATTTTAAAAACCAGACCTCACTACAGCTCTTCACAGATCCCCAGAAGACACTCAGGCTACAACCACAGGCTCCAAATGCTGCTCGCTGCCCACTCTCGCGCAGAGATTAGCGTTAGTCATCATCAGTATCGACTTCTGGTTTGAAGTTCGAACATGTGTGTGAGTGTCCGTGTGCGTGAGCTCGAGCCTTCGCATCGGCCCTTGAGGTGACAGAAACTTGGAGAGAACCCCTTCAACGCCAAAGCTCTCATGAAAAGGAAATCCCCACCCTGGACCCCCTCTATGGCTCGCTCCCTCTTTCCCCCTCCGTGGCACACACTGGGGGACTGTGCTAGCCTCAGCACCAGTCACACAACTTTTTCCACACGGCGCTGTCAGCCTTCCAGTAGCATTTGCCTTCCCCTGTTGCTTGCAGCTTTCATTTGCATGAGGGAAATGAGCTGCCTCCCAAGTGTGTGTGTGTGTGTGTGTGTGTGTGTGTGTGTGTGTGTGTATATATATATATGAATAAAGATACTTCCCTCCACCTTGCACGTGATGCATCACATACCTTAAGTACCTCCATCCAACACAAGGTAGGACATTCTCTTTGTACCTAGACCTAAATTCAGGTTTTTAGATCTAATATGACAACAAGATTTTTCAAATGTGACTCCAAAACAGTTTTCCTAAGAGCACGGTACATCCTGCACTAAAGGCCGGAGTGCCGGGGACAAACAGCTGCTGCTGCCATTGACTTTGAATCAAGGAGATGTGATGCGACTAAAAAAAAAAAAAAAAAAAAACACACAGTCTGGAGCAGCTGTACCTGACAAGCAGCTCAAGTGGCAAGTCAACCCCATACAGCCCCCTCGCCATTAATAACTCTCCCTTCCTTTCTCTTTTCTCCTTCCCCTCGTCGCCATTCAGGGGCTCTGCACATCTGTGAGAAAGTCATCATTTCACAGTCTGGCGCAGCAGGATGCCACGCAGCCTGTCAGCCCCAGGAAGAGAAGGGAAATGTTTAATGTCAGGGGAGATCTGTCGGCTTTTGTGCTGTCTTAATACCAACTCAATATTTTAAATACAGCTCTCGAGCGATGTTTGAAATAGCACCACAAACCATCGATATTCAACATTTAAGAGGCGGCAGGGTACCTTTTTAAGAACCAGGAATTATTTGCGATATGCGATTTGGCTGTGTAATTTTCCCATTCAAGATAGATGGATAAGAGCAACCTGTTATTCACTCTTCGTACCATCTGCCCTTGCAGGAAGCTGGAGAAACGGCACCCATCTCCTGCTTCGTGCTGAAAAGAAACCAAGCATGTCTCCCACCACCTGACCTTGCGACCGTCAGTGTGCTGTAGAGGCCGGTGAAGGGAGTCTGTGCAGCCGAGGAGTTGCTTTTATCCTCTTAATGTCACAGAGTTGCAACGGTTTTGATGTGAAGGATCTTGATGCAGTTTAACACCTTTAATTAGACATAATTTAAAGAGACAAGTTGTCTTATTACATCCAGTGGCGTCATTTTTGAAAAGAAATGTCAATAGCAGACGGAGGGTTCGGTCCTTTAGAAGTTCAAAAACACAGAGTTACAGTTCTTAACTTTTCCATTTTCTTTTGTGGGTGTCAGTTTTCCGCCGTTACGAGTGCCAGTCAATAATTTCAAGGCTCCATTTTGAGGTTGGTTTCCTGTAAGGGTGGGCGCTCCCTATTTGTACTTTGTGTTGAAGATATTACAGCCGTGCAAGTCCAGTCTTGACTTTGTGGTCTCCCACAACAAGAGTGGCAGGTAATGATTTTTGTATCTGACTGGAACTGAAGTTTGTTTAAAGAGCAACTTCACTGATTTTCCACCTCAAATCTGTTTACAGAGACTACTTCTGCATTTGTTAAAAAAAAGAAAAAAAAAGTTGTATAAAGGCTCTGTGGCTTTTTGTGGCTCTGTGGAATGAAAAAGACGACATCTCTGGTTCTGCTGCAACAATTTTCAGCCTGTTCTAAAGTGTCCATCATGAGTCTGAAGTGTTGCAGCGCTGCAATGCATTTTACATGCATTTTTTTTGTGCATGATTTCATCAGTCGCTAAACACGCTGTTTTGCTTCTGCTGAAGCCCTGTCACCTCATTCTGCTGTTCGTAACACGACCAGACATGCACTGAAGTAACATTTCACTCTGAAAGTGATCATTTGAGGCTGCTTTGTGCAAAGTCTCACAGTGATGGAAGACAGGCTTATTTTGCAAACTTTTCAAACAGGCGTGAAAAAGATGTTGAAGTAGTTCAGAGGTTGCGTTTTCAAAGCGAGCCATATCACACAATATGCATCTAAAGTTTGCTAACATTAGCTAAGATTAGCCACCATAACAGTCATTGTGTGAGGCTGTAGCAGCACAACCCCTGATTGTGTGAATATACAGTGTCAAGGATGTGTTTTATTGCTTCTGATTTAAACCATTCGCTTTTGATGGATGAAGAGTTAAATATTGTCCCTTTAACTGCCACTGCACGGGTAATGTGGACAACATCCCTCCAACTAACAAAGTTTTTCGAATCAAACCAGGTTTGCTCGAGGTTACTTTATGTCCATATTTTTTGGTGGGAAACCAGTGTAGTAACAGAACATTCAGCTCAAAGTGTGCGTTAACATCAGGGGTTTTAATAGAGCCGTTTAGGTTAAGAGAGCCTTTGATTAGTGTGTCTGTCATTCTTGCTCCCTCCAACTCAAATAAACCATTTGAATTAATCAGAGCTATTCCATCGGACTTGACTCATGTTGATATTTGTGTGTGATGTGATTAAACTGCACAACCTGTGACAGCCCACTTTTTACACTTGTCACTATTAATTTTCCATCATCCTCAAAGCCAATGCTTTAATTCTGAAGACACACACACACACACACACACACACACACACACACACACACACACGCCTCTTTCCATTGCTTTTGGGAACTTACAATCATTTCCTGGAGACAGATTAAAAAGCCTAAAACTTAATAATTTACATTATGGAAACTTGTGTTTTGTCCCTATAAGGAAGACGAGACCACACAACACGACTGTATGAACAGATTTCTATCCCCACAGCATGAGTAATGTATGACCGCACACACACACACACACACACATTGTCATCATCATCAGCACGTCCAGGCACTCTGTTTGCCACTCAATCATTTTGGGCAGGATGAGTCACAGTGCGATGACGCGGCTCACCCTGTCAATCAATCTGTCTGTAATGGAATCAAACGCTGCATATGAAGCAATTACCCAAGTCACTGATGATGTGTGTTTGATAGGCAGCCCAGTGCAGGCCTTTGCTGACCGCAACACACACACACACACACACACACACACACACACACACACACACACACACACACATATAACCATGTCAGATTGTGATGGAAAAGGACAAGATGGAAACTATGCTCATGACTTGTCATCAGTATCAATAGAACAGGTTGCATGTTCGTCCCACCTGGTCCCACCATGAATTCATGACAACGTTGCTAATTATTCAAAGCAAAAGAGGGTTTTGCTCTTTCTGTGTTTGATATCATTGCTGAATATTTCTCAGTCTGCTTTTCTACTTTCTGACCACTTTCTTCATGAGTGCTTCTTTACTAAATCAGCCACAAAGGCGCACAAAAGTGTATTGAGTATTTATTTAAGTTTACAGAACATCTCAATGTCTAGCAAGAGAGCAGACTAGAAGTAAAGTGGCACTAGGCAAGAGCCGAAAAAAATCCAAAGGGACCATTATTAAATGAAAGGGCAACAGACTGCAGGTTGTTATATTGGATTTTGCCTTCACTGATACACTAACAACAACTCCTAGTAGTAGTCGACGGCCACAGCAGCTGGCTGGAGCCCAGCAGGACGGGAGCAGGAGATGCTGGCAGAAAAAAAAGGCAACAGCACACATACAGCTTCATTCCAGCACTGCATCAGCTCTGTTGAACTGACAACTATGACTGACAGTTAGCATCGTGCTAAATTAGCAGAGCCTGACTTGGGTTAGTGTTTGCATGGTTGCTCTTTGTTTGCCACATATGGTTGGTTCCACTTCACTACAGGCAGATAATTTGATCATCATTAGGCCAATGCATCATTATTTTGAAAACATGCAGCATATATGTCTCCACATTCTTCTTTGATGTATACCCTATAAAGCATGCTTTGCCCCCGCAGACCTTTCAAAAATGTTTTCATGCCTTGGCAGCATTTTCATGTCACGTGCCTGAAGTGGTGGGACAGACATCTACGTCGCATTGTCATAATTCCTGTATCTGTGCCTCAGATCTCAACCCACAATACAGTGAGCCCACAATCAGATCAGTGGTCTCTGAGGCAGCCGTGCTAAATCACTGGCAAACAACCCCGCAAGGCTTTGGTTAATGTAGATGCTACATGCATTTGACTTAAAGAGAGAGAAAATGGATATAAATTAGACATATGTGAGGGAAAATATTTCATATGCTTTGTCCTGATTAATAATTTCCCACTGCAGGCACACAGCTGTATTGAACCTGCTAACTGACAGCTTTGTCTCATGTTTTCTTGTATGAAATCTAAGGTTTCTCCCCCGACACTTCAGAGGTCTTCTTTATTAAAATCTTCTCACCTTAGTCGAAACCTTTGCTGATTACTTAAGACGTTGCAGAAATGATTAACTTGGACCAAACAGTTCAATCAATAACTATAAATCTGAGAAGTTTTTGCTCTTAGTATGAAGCCAAAAACCACAAAAATCTAATTTCCATATGTCACAAAGACATACAGCTTTGAACTGATCCTGATAGAGACAAATGGGAGAATGACTTTTCGCATACAAAATACATTAACATTCAAATGCACTTGATTTTTATAGCAATATTCTCCAGTCTGAAACAGAAACATGTACTCATACTGTATCGCTGCAAAATCTCCAAGTCACCTTTTCAGTCAGTTTTAATTCCCTCTCAAAATTATAGAGAGAGCTATAACTCAGCATTAGATGAAGGAGCGGGACAAATGGACTGCAGGAGACACAGTTCACAAATACAAGATGCTGTACTGTCCTCAGGCAAAGGAAAGACAATGTTGAATAATAAATGCTGGTGCTGTTCCCCTGTCCAGGTGATGGATTGAATTTTGCTCTCAGAATTTGCTCTTCTAGCTTGTCTTAAGCTCCAGCCCACTAATGCTATTAATAGCAGCGATGATGAAGCTCCGAAGGCTCTTTCCATCTCCTCCTGTGCCCCTCAGTGCGGGTTTGACAGGTCATCCACACCAATTAACTCCAGCATGAAATGTACAAGAGCAGAGGTTTCAGAACTTTGGGCTTTGACATGACACTACAGCTGCTGGCATAAATATTCAGACAGAGCAGTGATGAACACATTCACAAGGCGGTCTTTGTGCATCGTTTCTGGATCATGTATACTCAAAGATAGAAGTGGAGTGGATTCCCACCTCTGGTTCTGGTTGTGAAAAGACAGAAAGATTTCCCTACAAATTAAAGAAGGGATGGTCAGAGAGCAAAGAATTACCCCCCTCTCCATGCAATAATAATTGTTTTTCAAAAGTCACTTCTGCTCTAGTGTGTGTGTCCCCTGCCTCTCCTAATCACGTCTCCACACTGATCATCACCAAGGACAGACTGGGCCATTAAAGAGGATCAAGTGCCGGGTCGCCCATTCCCCCAAGGTCTTTTATGTAAATTACCAATGAACATGCTTCTCCACATCACAACAGAGAGAGCACGACAATGACGGAGGCTGTCACTTCCTGTCAGACAGCTCCAATTACCAATCAGTGACCTGGGAAATAGACAATGTGGCTGCGGGCGGGGGGAGACGGGGAGGAGCAGGTGACGCACAAAGCAATGAAGTTAGAGCCGAATTGAAGGAGAGCGCCGGGAGCTGCGGACTTTACTTTCACGTCAGATCAGGGTTTAGGTTGGTTCCGCTGCCCCCTTTGTCCCTGCATGTGACACTCACATTCAGGGAAATGGTAGTCAACGGGTCGAGCTGGTCACTAACTTTATCTGTTTGTTGACTGGGGCTGAGCAGATAGTGTACAGTGAGGGTCTAGAGCTTTCTTGCTGAAAACAATGCTATGAGAGCAGCGAGACAGCAATTCTCTGTCTCTGCAATCACATTACACATAGTCATTTGATCCATTTTCATTATCAAAAAATATCATCAATAGGTGCTTTAAATACAGAAAAGGTGGTTTTATCGGTTTTATTGCTTCTGGCTGACTTACTTTTAACTCCAGAATGTACAAGTGGCATTCACAAAGGACGTCGTTTGAATCAAAACCTTGCAATCACACACACACACACACACACACACACACACACACACACACAAAAACTTACACTCCTGTAAGACAGAACCCAGGGCCTTTTGACACACAGTCTGACACGCACTATTCAAGCTTCCTAACAAGGCAGCATCTCTTATTAGTCTTTGCAAAGTCAAAGTTGCCATGGCAGACAGGGAGACATCCTTGAGCCAGCATCCCAGGGGAGATCTTTCTCTCATAGTGTGTGCATGTGTGTGTGTGTGTGTGTGGCTGCATGTATGCCTGTCTGAATTAGGACTGCTGTGTCCAGCGGTGGCCTGGCTCTCCCCTCCCTCCGAACGTTTTTAATGAGGGACAGATGGCTCCTCACCGTCAGCGCGTCTGCCGCTCATCATCCCTTCATCGGTCCACAGTACAACATGGCCGTTCACATAGGGCCCTCCATCCCCAGTGAAAGTCCAGGGGTGTTGTTTGGTTTGTGGTCAGAGATGAGTAAGGCTTGCAACATGACAAACACTGGAACAGATGGGAGAGCATAGTAACTGCTCAGTTTGAATATCAACACTTCCCCTTTTAGAATAAATGTGTGACCTTATTCAAACGAGCTGAGAGAGACACTCACTTCCTCTCTGTCAGCAGAGCGGGGCTGACGGAGCAGTGCCACTGTGAGACAGGTTTCATTCCAGTCCAACACCAGCAACACCAGATTTCATCACTGAGTTCCCCTGGTCTCATTACGTTTGTGCGACACTGCAACAGCGAGTCTCTGCTGTCAGTTTGTCCCATTGACCTCCATGGAATACTACACAGAGGATGTGCTGTGCATCATGTGATCATTTAATTATTTCTTTGAAACCTTTGAAATTCTTTTACGTTGATAAGGCAAACACAGAGCAACTTGGTGTGGAGCAGGTGGCGTACAGAGTTTTAGAGGTTTCTGTTGGAAAAAGGTTCTCTCTGTGACTGAAAACACCACTGTGAGAGCGGTTAGAGTGAACCAAAACAGTGAAGTTGTGGGCTGCAAAACTAAAACACTCCACAGAGCCGAGGGGAAGTGCACATTCAGGTGATAATTCTCTGTAGGTCTGTCATTACCACGAGCTTCACCAGCATAGCAAAGAGGGGAGGTCCTCACTAACAATTTAAGTAAACAAGCAATCTAATAAATTAATTTACAAGCTCAACATAGCAAACTATGATGTGTGAAGTCAGCAGAATGCGTCTCCACATGCATCTCGAGTGACCGCTTGTGACCGGATCTCATTTCCCTGCTCTGTATGCAAATAATCAGCTTGCAAAGACATTATACTGAGTCTTCAACCCAAACGGAAAAATCAGGCTGAGCGCTCCATGTGCGCTCCATCCATGAGAATCCCTTTTGCCTGTTGTTCTTCTTGCTGTTTTCACACTTTGGAGCACATAACTCACACACCTAACCCTTACACAGAGGACGTCAGTTCAGTAGGCAGTTCTTCAGTGTGGCCCCGGAGAGATTTGCATGCATGTGGCCATGTGCAGCCTAGACCACCTCCAAATGTGGTCTGAGCAATCAGATCTCAATTCATCATCAGTGTGTCTTGGCTGCATTCACATCTGTACTTAGAGCTGTCCACTTGTAAACAGGGCCTACGCCTACCTGTGGCATGAGCAGAGGGTACACTAAACACAATCAAACCTGACAAAACCAAGCTGGGTGCCAGTCAGTGTTAGAAAAATACTGATTGTGGGTGCTTTAAATGCATACAGAGATATTCATTTTGCTGTAAATTCAGCCCAGAATGTACAAAAAAGGAGCAAAGACAAAAATAATAGCTTAGCAGATAACATGATTTGAAAAGAATACAAGTTTGATATATACAGAAAACATGAGGGAACGCCCAAACTTCTCTAATAGTCTGCCCACATCCCAGCTAACCGACTGCTAACAAATACAGATGTGCAGTGACAGCGTTTCAGCCGCTACATTCACAACAGCTTTGAGCCTGAACCACACTCGCGAGGTTTGTTTGCTGCCAGCAACGGAAAGAAAAACAGGAAGGGGAGGAGCAAGGCTCGAAGGCAGGAGGGTCCAAGACGCTGTCAAAACCTGCTGGTGTTCCTCTCACACAATGCAGATGAAAATAGCTGCACTGTGGACGGCATGGAGCGATCTGCTGCGAACAGACACACTATCTGGACTGTGGAGAAAGACTGAAGTGAACCGAGGGCCTCCTTATGCAGAGAGCAGTCGGACAACATACCAACACATGACAAGTTTAGTGTGTAAACAGTGAAAATGTGAGGATAATCTAAGAGATAACAACTCTTTAAAATGTAACAGTACAGTGTGTAGAAGATGATGAGGTAAAACATTAAGCATTTGGTCTTTGCACTGTTTTCAGTTAGTATACATGTCAATCAAAATGGATTAACAAATGATCACTTTCTGTGTTTTCACAGCGTCCCAGCTTTTAACTGAATCTGTGTTTGTTGGGTTGATGGTAATGGAAAAGCTGCAATTTAGGCAACCGACACCAGGTCAAATGGTGTCAAATGTAAAAGCAGTGTGCCTTTAATGCACATAAAACAACCACATAAACAAAAACAAGCCTCCCAACGTGGACTCAGGACAAACATGCAAATCAAACAGGCGTTAGGCAGCACAGGCAGCCAACAAGTGAGAGGAAATGTTTTTTTTTTTGACAGAACATTAACATGAAAAGAGACGTGATTGTTGCTGCATTGTGAAGAAACTAAAAGTCTGGATGTGTATATCTGAGAGAACCATTTTAATCAAATGTAATAGAGTTGAACCTTAAGGGACAACGCAACCTTGAGACTTCTCATGAATAAATACAAACAAACAGACTACAAGGCTGCGAAGTGAAGACAATACATTGCTGAAAAAAATCTCTTTAATAATGAAAGTGTTCCTAAAAGTGTCATATTTTATCTGAAGAACCCCCGTTTCCACTCGCCCGGGGGTGGAGGACGGTTTATCTGCTTGTCATAGATACAACCACTTCCAAAAATCACCATGAAGCTACACTGAATGATTGACAGAGAGGAAACCTCGTTACTTTGGGCAAGTTTAAGCGGTAAGCCATCCATGCAGAAATAAAATATGGAGAATACATTTCAGGAGACAGTTTGTATTTCAGCTAATGTCCAAAATGAATCACTTTGAGAACCGGCTGCTTCGTGAAACCTAATGCTTCTTGCCTTGTTGACACAAATAAAGTTTGGTCTCATTTCTTCAGCAGCCGCCTTGAATGCATCACTCCTGCCTCCCTCTACCTTGTTTGGATGGTATTTTGCTCACATTCAGATCATCTGTACTTTTGTCCATGTATCTAATATGAATAAATGGCTTCCACTGCAGATGCTTTTCGTTCCTATTAAGCTGCTTTTCTCTGAAACTGAAACTCTCACTGTCTGAGCTCCTCAGTGGAAAGAAAGTTTTCATCACACTGATATGTCCCTTTGTTGCTGTTGCGTCTTACACACTGATGTAGTGCACTCTGGAGCCGCTCCACTCACAGTGACAAGGTCATTAACTTTATAAACACTTTTGCCAGAATAATTCAGCTGTAAATCAAAAAGTCATTATCTCACAGCGAAGTGGAATCACAGCCCAGCGGTGGAAAAAGCCTCCCTCTCTTCCCTTGCTTTGGCTTCAGAGCCACCAGTGCATGCTCAGTCATGAATGTGAGTCTGTACCTGCTTCGCTTCTCGATGGCGCCTGTCTGGTCATGCTCGGCTCATCATCGCAGGGATGTTTCCCCTCCTCAGAGGCCTTGCAACACAGTCTGAATTTCAACAGAGAATGTGGGGACGGAGCAGATTATGCACCCTTGTAACGCTTTAATGAGCTGTCACGCCGTCAGCCTCAGACAGATAATTAACCTTGATCATTTGTCATGTCGGGATATCATTGGAAGGCTCTTTTGTGGGCCTCGCTGTGGGCTGTGGAGGAGCCGACGTGCTCACGCTCGTCTCTCTAGCTGACATGCTCGTGTAACCTGCGTGTCTCCTGGCTGCAGGTACGAGGAGATGGAGGAGAGGAAAAAGAGGAGGAGGGGAGCGATCGTGATCGAGGTCAGAGATTAGGCCGACGGATGTTGATTCCTCAGGGAGCAGTGCTGGTCCTCTGGGAAGTCTCATTCTTTTTATAGTCTCGGCGGTCAGGCTGGAGGAGCTGCTGGGATCCCATACAACCCAGCTGACACCTCATTTCTTTTTTCTTTTCATTTCTCTCTCTATCCGTCAAGTCTAATGTTTGTATTTAAAGTACAGCGCTTTGCCCATGACTTTCTCCTATAGTGGCCGGGAGGGCTGCTCAAATAAACACTACACATGTTCTGGCTCTCGCTCACTCCCTGGAGGAGGCAGCTTGGGAGAGTCGCTGTTTATTTTACCGTTATCAGACATAAATGGCATTCATGACGCACCACTCAAGACTCATGCGGCGAAGAATATATCAAGAGGAAGTCTACAAGAGGGGGAAGACGCAGTCACCAGTTATGTAAAGAAATTCACAAACGGAATGTGAGAAAAAGCAGTGAGCATACACAGGAGCACCCGTGTGAGCTCTGTGTGTGTGTGTGTGTGTGTGCATACTGTACAAAGCTACGAGAACAGCGAGAGGCTGCATCTTGTCTGTGGGTGGGACAAGATGAGCAGACAGTCCAGCTTAACAAGCTGTGAGCTGAGCTGGAGCCTCTAAACTCTGGATGGGCTCTGAGGAGGAGGAGGAGGAGGAGGAGGAGGAGGGCTGCATGGAAACACACACACAGCTCACCTCCTGCCTCTCTATATCTCATTCTCTGTTGCACAAGGACATATCTATAAACACTGTAGTTTTCCGCCAAATCCAATCCCATCCTCCACTTATTTGTCCTAACATTCTGTTTGGCATGTACAGTATGAACTGCACAGACCGTTCGCAGCCTTTTTTCCTTAATGTCCTCCATTCTACGAGCCCCTCTTTCGAGGATGCCGCTTTCACACCCAGTCACGATCACCTGTTGTGTGATATTGAATGTTTTATTCCACTACATTTATCTTACAGCTATGTTACAAGCTAATTTTGCAGCTTAAAATTTGACATACAAAACCTGTGATGAGCTTAGAAAATACAATGCACTGCTATGTCAAACCACCCAAAAGTCAGGGCCCAGTCATCATCATTTCATTCATTCCTTTTCAGAATATTACAATCATAGAATATTAGAATATTAAATATCATAATCCAGTTATATGATATTAAAGCCTTAGTTTGATGAGTGTAAGTGTGGCCAGTAAAGGTCACTCACCATCATCTGCTCATAAAATTGGTGGATGATGTTGACAGAACGGGTTGAGCAGCAGTATTTCAAAAAGACTCAATAAACACATCCTGCTCTGTGTGTGTTAACCGTGCTGAGAGACAAAGGTCAGGACGAGGGTTCCTCTGAACATTTCACACAGCTGGCCGTGACTGTTGACTCTAACTGTTTGTTTTCCTTAAAAGTTGATTTCCTCCTTCTGCCTCATTGACATTTCTGGAATCTATGGCTTTGCTCATGTTGTTTCCAGCTCCTTCTTCACTGAATGGTCCATAGTTAGTGTCACACTTGTTTAAATTGGCGTTAAATTGCTCATCTGTGCACTCAAACTTACAGAGAACAAAGAGAACCTTTAAGCCTTCAGTAGGTGAGTGTGAAAACAGCCTTCTAATGTCAAACTGCACAGAGAAACGTCCAAGTGAAGCGAGAAGAAGCAAAACACGTTTTGGACTTAAAGTGGGAAAGAACATTTCCAGTTGTCTTTACTGGGAGAGCTGAAGTTCTGAAGCACACACGCACACACTCTCTCTCTTTCACACACACACACAGACAGACAGACAGACATAGATATGCACACTTGGAAAAGGTCTCCTGTGAGAAAAATGTAAGCCCTGTATTTTTGTTGATCTCCACTGGAACAATCCGACTGGACAGACAGAAAGAAAACAAGGAAACTGTCCAGATCAGCTTTTCTTAACGTGGCGCCTCCTCGCTTCAGCCACTGATTTTCCCCCGTGCACCAGGGAGTTTTGCATTTGTTTTTTGTTTGAATAGGGTTTCTCTTTCTCTGTAGTACAAGGTTTAAAGCAAAATCACTGCAGTGGAGGGGGGAAAGTGCAGAACAAGGAAAGTTCAGGGAAGGTTCAGTTTACCAAACGTGAAAAGAAATGGCACCAAAGACGTCATGGAAAGAAATAAAGGCTTAATAGGCACGCTAATGATAAACTAACTAAAACCATGTCCAGCAGCACAAACAGGCAATCAAATGGGAAGTGCACATTTCCTTCTATTGCTTCGTGGTGTACAGATGCATCAACAAACCTTTTATAATCATCAGAGGAGCCTTGCACAAGAAAGAAATAAAACAGGACTGAAGAGGAGTCTGATGATTGTAGTAGCGATTAGAGTATCATTTATTATCGTCAACAGGTGCAGGATAATATTGTTTCAGCCAACACTTTTAGCAGACAGCCTGCAAGCTTGTCGTGGTTTTCAGGAACCAGCATACATCTCAAACAGCAAATGTGCAGAGCAAACGAAATGCCACAATATCAGCTCCTCGCATCAGATTCAGACAGATTTTTGGCCTGAAATGAAACCAGGTATTACGTAACTCAAAAGATGAAGAGAAAAATCCTTCTCTGATTCACCCAGAGGAGATGTGATGGACACCGTTCTAAAGCTAACTGGAAAAACTCAACTCTAAAAAATGGGCGCAGACGCAGTGTGGGAGACAGCGAGGCCGGCACGTCCCGATGACAGCGTTAATGTGCAGAACACCAGCAGGTTTATTCCTCCAGATGGGAAGCGGCTCAGGAAGCAGTGGTGTGTCTGAGGAGGGGAGAAATCACTCATCAGCGGACCTGACAGTCATCTGCTGTTGCAGGCAGGTTCAGTCCACTCCACTCGCTCTAAAATTGCTGAAAAGGTAAACCAGTGAAGTATGAATAAGTTCCCACTCCACAAGAGATTCAAATATCCTTTGGAAAATGTTGTGTAATCCCACTGCAAAGAGCTTTTTAAGAACTGCCTCATATTCCTTCACTGCTAACCTTTCAACATCAATCTCTTACAAGTTTTATGTTTAGTTATCTGGAATACCACTTAGATTCAGTCCTTAGCAGATCTTTTATTTAACCTGAATGATAATGTCTGCCCTTTTTAAAAAATCTATGTAGGTAACAGCATTAACAAAATGTTTCTGTCATGAATAGAAACAGAATGTGATGATTTGTGAACAGTGAAGCCCCATATTTAATTGGAAATAGCACAAAGACGAATGTTGGAGTGAAGAAATGTGATTGTTTTTGAAAATGAATGGTTGATAAGTCAGGACTGCAGGCAGGTCAGTTTAGCACCTGGACTGTTTTACTGTGCGGCCGTGCTGTTGGAGTACGTGCAGAATGTGCTCTGGCATCGTCTTGCTGAAATAAGTGAGGCCTTCCCTGAAAAAGACGTCGCCTGCTTGGCAGCATGTTCCTCCAAAACCTGAATATATGGTTCAGCATTAAGGTGTTTTCACAAATGTGCAGGTGACCCTAAGCCATGTGCTTTAATGCCCCTCCACACCGTCACGGATGCTGGCTTTTGAACTGTGCGCTGTTATCAAGCTCCCTGATGGTGCCTCCACAAAGAATTTTGTATTTTGACTAATCGGACCACAGGAGAGTTTTCCTCTTGGCCTCAGTCCATCTGAAATGAGCTTGGGACCAGAGAGGGCAGCAGCGTTTCTGGATCTGGTTTATATACAGTTTCCTCTTTGCGGGGAAGACTTCAGCTTGTATTTGTGGCTGCAGCGATGAACTGTGTTCACAGACGATGGTTTCTGGAAGTGTTCCTGAGCCCATGCAGTGATGTCCACTACAGAATCTGTCTGTTTTCAGTGCAGCGCCGTCTGAGGCCTGAAGATCACGGCCATCCAATCCTGGTCCTCGGTCTTGTCCCTGCGTACAGAGATTTCTTCAGATTCTCTGTATCTTTTAATGACATTATGTACTGAAGAGACTGAAATCCCCAGATTCTTTGCAATTTTACCTTGAGAAACATTATTCTGAAATTGTTGCACTATTGCCAGCACAGTCTGTCACAGAGTGGACCCCCTCCCTATCTTTACTTCAGAAACACTCAGCGTCTCTGGGGGCTCTTTTTAGACCCAATCATGTTACTCACCTGTTGCCAGTTAACCTCATTCATTGTGAGATGTTCCACCAGCTGTTTTCTTTCAGCATTTCACAGTTTTTCTAGTCTTTTGTTGTCACTATCTCAACTTTTTTGAAACGTGTTGCTGCACCACATTCTAAATGAGGATACCATTTTCAACGAACAATGAAATTTCTCAGTTTCAACAATTGATATGTTGTCTTTGTGCTATTTTCAATTAAATATGGGGTTTCACTGTTTTGAAAATCACCACTTTCGGTTTCTCTGCTATCCACAGCATCCCAATTGTTTTGGAAAAGGGGTTGTATAAACTCTGTCATGAATGCATGCTTTGTCTCTCTCTCACCTTCCCAAACTCCCTCTGTCTGCCCCTCTGTTTATACCTGTGTGGTCATCAGCTCTGTGCATGTGTGATGCTACCAGTCTTCCAACACCTTTATGAATATGGCACACAGGCAAGAGGGCTGTTTGTGTATGTGTCTTCCATATATGAGGAACAACACACCATATGGACACTTCAAAACATCTGAAAACCTACTGTTTCGCGATGATCTAATCCCAGATTGTCTTCCCTAATGGTGGATGAACAATCCAAAACTTGGTGAATTCATTATTGACGTAGTCTCTGTGACGTCACCGTAGGATCCTGAAGAGCCACGGTGAAGCTCAGTGACAGTCGCTCCTGATGTCACCATCCTGGCAGTGCTGACTCCACTAAACTCCCAGCTGATCCAAACATGGGCAAAGAGGTGGAGCGGGGGTGGAGCAGAGGCGGGCCAAAAGAAGCCCGGTTGCTGAAACCTTGCAACTAGCTGTCACTCAAAGTGACATAATTAGGCATAACTTCAAGCATTCATATAATTCAAACAAGGGAGTTAAATAGTAATTCACCCTCCCGTACAGTTGTCATGAACAGTGACATTAGCTTTTTTGTACCAGGCTGCAAACATGTTTATTCTGCTGTAAAGTTGAGCATTTTAATATGGGGGTCAATGGGGAGTGGCTCGCCTCTGGAGACAGTCTCAAGTGGTTGGCTTCCGGAGGTTGCCGTCTGGGTGATATCCTCAGGGATAGGAAGGCATCACCAGATTTCTGTCTCTGTTTTTCTTGTGTTCCTCTCACTGGTTCTCCCTTGATGTCATGTGCATCAATCAGGATTTAGTAATAGTTGAAACAAATCTGATGACAGTTGTAATGTTGCCAATGGCTCAAGGCTGCAGAAGCGATAGCAGCAGCACACCCAAGATCTGTCAGCAGTCAAGTTGCATTGTGGGTAATAAAGGATTTGAAAAGAAGGAAGAAAGTGGATGAAAAAGACGATCTCTCTGTGTTCTGCCCCATCGATTTTTTTTTTTTTTTTTGACCATCGGGAGTCCAATAAAGTTATAGGAGTGTAAAGCTAAATCAGCCGAGAACTCTTTCAGTGTCAGCCAAATATGATAAAACCACACCCACACAGTCCTGATGAGGCAGAGTAGCTGGGATTCATTAGTGTCGCACTCTAAATGCGTAATATCTTCAGCAAATTTTCCAACTTTAACTTTAATTATTGCCCTTTTCAGTCATAAATGTGAACTGTTACAGAGAAATACTCCAAATTTGAAACAGATTTTCAGGGATTTTAAGACTGATGCATAAACGTACACTGTTCAATGTTCCTACAGGCCCCGTTTGGAAGTGGTTTATCCATACTGAGCCACATTTTCTTCAGAGGTCTTCAGTCTTCTAAAGATGAACCCACTTGCCATTACATGCTTATCATCCTTGGTGAGCTTCCGAGGCCGTGTGTCCTTTGTGGAGTTGCAGCTGTTCTGCTAATCCCGATACTGTTATTGATAGTTGTTATTATTGTAGTTGATGCCGGGCCTCCACCACCTACTAAAACACACCAGTGACTGACAGGGCTGACTGCTCGCTCCAAAAAAGGGTCAACTCACAGAAAAAAGCTACACACACATGATAAACAAACCTTTTTGTCATGGTTTCACAGGCACATCAGCACATGACACACACTTGTCCGCCCACATGTTTACAGAACTAATGAAACATACAAAGTCATTGACCTTGTGCATACAAACACATGACAAATTGACTTGTATGCAAAACAGATGTCCACCCTCTTTTGCTTGAAATATCTCTTGCCAATCTCATTCTCTTCCTCATCACTTACAACATTTTACAGAACCATCAGGCACTCTGGAGAAAACGGCCATCCAGTTCCAGATTGCACCAGATTCGAAGTTGGGGGAGAAAAGGGCTGAGGTGTTAAAAGTTAGTAGGAGGTCTGATCACCTCTATGAGAGCTGTGCTGCGAAGCATCGAAGCCCCAGAGAAATGGTGCTGCCCACGTTACAGTCTTTAAATAAAACGCTGCCCTGATTATACCGCTCTCTTCCCGGCGCAGAGCTCAGTTTCAGACACATGCAGCAGAAGGCAGCTTGCCTACGTGGCCTAGATGCAAAGCCCGGCTCAGTGCAGTATGGTGCAGTGCAACACGACGCAAACACCAAAGCTCAAACAAGAGTGAGAGCGGTCAGATCACGATACGGTGAGCCTCGTGTAGTCAAAGACGGCACCGACACTACAAAACCCTGCCAGAGCAGTGAGAGGATTTCACCTGTTTCCAAAGCAAAGCCGAGGAGAGTCTGAAAAGTTCCTGAATGAGGTGACTTCATTTGTCCACTTCATTTGTTTTGGCTAAAAGAGGCAAATCTGCATTAAGATTAGGTAAAACCTTGATTTTACACTTTACATTTTACAGCCTACTCACCCGAAGGAGTGCTGCTCAGCCTGCATTATGTCTGAGCAAATGCCCCCTATGTGATGTCATCAGGGTTATCTTGGGTCAGGTTTGGCTTCTTATCAAAAACAATACGCCTGCTTTACAAACTGGGATCTTGAAAGGCATGATGTCCTTCTCATTCTGTGTTCTTGTCTGCACTTGTGTTCTTGCACAGCCTACTTGAGAGATCATCGGTCACAGCTCAGGTACTGCTCCATTTCAAAACCCGCATCTAACCGAGGACAGTTCCAGCGACCGGATCTCTTGCTCCGTCCATGTTATCGAGGACACACCGGGAGCTGCCCTGTGAGGACTTTTTCAGTCAGTTTTTTCAAAGACGTGAGGATCAATCATTTCAACAGCTGGCCAGCCAGGGGGGACGGGGGAAGCAGAAGGGGTGGGTCTTCCGACTTCTGAGCTGCATTGTGGAAATTGTACAATCCAGTGTTTTTGGACCTTAACTTATGTCGGGGACATTTTTAGTCCCCTCTATGGGTCGGGCATTTGAAGATGTCTTGGCCACTGCTGCATCAATGTTGACCGTTCTAACCTGATGTATACTAACCTAAGATTTAGTATGTTTATTTCCGAAACAAAGACAATAGCACATTATTCAGTGCACCAACAGGAAGCAAGAATAAACCTGTTTACTGTTGTGGGCCCTCTGACAGGACATTAAGTGAGGGTTTGCCGACCTGAAGCATATTTGCCTAACAAATGATGGCAAGCAGGACTGGACTGGATGCAAACGAGGCTGAGATAATAGCGACTGAGGCTGGTTTCCCTGTATCACACACACTGTTAGTGTGTGTATTATGGCTGTTACCTATATGCTACCTTTAAAAAAAAGGGCAGACGTTATCATTCAGGTTAAATAAAAAATCTGCAAAGGATGGAATCTAAGCAGTATTTCAGATAATTAAACATAAAGCTTGCTTTTTGGGGGATATTAATGACACCTGTGGGCCAAATTCTGATGCACTTCCAGAAATGTGTGCACAAGCTCCTTGTTCCAATTATGTAAAAATCTCCCTCGGTTTCTCTGTTGTGCTTCAGGCTGTTTATCTTCAACCAGCTCTTAAAGAAGAGATAAGAAGAGTCTTACACAGAAGGGTAGAGAGACTTAGAGGCTCTAATTTAGCTTTGGAGTTATCAGACTCTAATTTAGATGGTAATGAGCGAGCACAGTGGTTTCATGATATGATTAGTGCTCAGTTGAGGCATAGCTATCGATGTGAAGTTGTGTCAGAAGCAGCATTCTTGGCACAGGGCCACGTTTGCAATCAGGCATAAATTCTCCATCCCCTAATTCTCTGAAAACAGGCTGGGGCTCACTTGATGTGATAGTGATGCATTAGAGCACGTCGAGTGGAAATAGATCATTTGAAAGCTGTGTTAAAGGACGTTGCGTATAAAGATGCGTTGAAAGGAAGTTCCCTATCTGCACTACTCATTCCTGGACTCCATTACGGCGTGTGTAATGGAAAATTTTTCGGTTTATGTGCGGGCTTCCACGCAGGTGGCTGAGACACCCGACTCTTAAACGCAGTGACAAACCAGCTGCCTCTGACAGATAGTCAGAAAGCTGCTTGCTACACCGTGAGTACATTTACTCCACGACTGTCTCTCTTTGCACTCTCAGCAGTTAAGAGGTGACACTCTGGAGAAGGGAAATCCCAAAGAAATCATTGTCTGGCATTATTTTTCCTCTCAGTGTTTTAACGATTTATTTTCCACAGTCATTCCTGCTGACATGAACGTTTCCAATCATTTCCAACTATTAAAGCAGCAATAATTTAAGACCTTTTCCTTTGGTCATCTGTCAACACAAAGGTTTCCTTAATAGCAAAAAAGCGGACCGTGTTTTTCTAACGCACACACAGCCTAGCATAAAAAACATGCATGCACACAGGCTCTGCTGCTCCCAAGTTCAAGTAATAATAGAGATGGCCATTAACTATTAACCAGCTCCTATTCATTTATGCTGAGGCTTCTTTGTCTGTCAAGGTCATTCGGAGAGAAAGGATACCGAGCCAGGAGGGCTCTATAAAAATGAGGGAATTAAAATATCATCTTTCGCAGCCATGACTCCACTGGACCGTCCACATTCAACCTGAATGAGTTCTAGTACAGTGATCACTTAAGAAGATCACATTGTGCAGCAGGGCTGCGAGTTAATGATAGAGTTACAAGCAGACTGCTGCAGCACATTGCTGTGCATCAGCGTGTGACCTGAATCCAGGGTGAGTGGATATAGAACAAGTGAGGCACGAGTTGCAGAGCGCTGTAAAAAATTTTGTCAGGCTTCATGAGTTTAAAAGCCATGTAAATCTTTACATTCCACTTAAATCAGACACTATAGATGCATAAACTGGATACGTATACAGAGTGTTGGTTCCGTGTGTGTGCACTCGCACTCCTGTCTGACTTTTCCATTTAAACCAAGAGCACCTGAGCTAAAATAAGTTGATGCAGGCAGTGAGTAACACACTTCTCACTCTGGCTCTGACTTGTGCACGTGTGCTGCACGATGAAACGCACATTTAAGAAATCAAGGCAAGGTCATCGATGGTGTGCAAAGCTTATTAACTTCTAATCAAATCGAGTCAAGTCAGTTTTATCTAAATAGCCCAGAATAACAAATCACAGTTCACCTCGAGGAGCTTTACAATCCGCAAACACAGGACGCCCTCAGTCTTCAGAGCCTGGTCATAGTTTTGACTACTGTAAAAAAAAAAAAAAAAAGAAAAGAAAGAAAAACATGGCTCGGGCCATACATCTGATTTTTCTCTTCAATGTCATTGTGCCCTCGCTGAAAAGAGGAATGATGCAGCTGAAGGTGTAATAGTTTTCCATTTAATGTTCGTGTGCATGTGTGCCGGTTTATCCTGATAAAGCCCAGTGGTGTAAAAGCAATAACCTTGCAGAGCAGAGGCTGGGTTCTGGATTCTCTGCTGCATAATGTCCTCTCTGTTCCTTATTACCCACCATCCCTTCCTCTCCCTGTCTCCCCGTCTTATTCATCATCTTAATAAACCCCAGTGTGTGTTGTGGGGTAAGGAGTATCCTGCCAGTCCCCTGGGCCCGGTTGAACAAGCTTTATCCCTGCAGGAGGCAGATCATTAACAGAACACCCAATATTTTCCCAAAAGCAGCTGTTTTAGAGTCATGAAAGTACGCAGTGAGCCTGTGTGCAGTGCCTGGTAAAGGCTGCTGTATATGAAGTGGTGGAGGAAGTATTCACTAACTTATGATATAAAAATGACATGTATTCAAAATAAAAAAAGTGAAGAGAGCAGCAAAAGGCAAAATCAACGGCACTTGTTTCGCCAAATGATCCCTTTCATAGTATGATTGTTATAACTGATGTGTATCTGGTTCAGGCAAATACTGTATTAAGGATTCAACCTGCAAAAACCTTGATCATACAAAGACATTTCCGGGTGTAGTTGGGACCATAAAACCTTAATTTGCAGAACAGAATATTTCAACCATGACAGAACAAGGCAGATCGGCACCAGACAAATTGATTTCAGAAAGTCCTTGAAGGATGACTTGCATTGAAAATGGGTTGAAATGCCTGATTTGGCATATTTTTTAGTATGAAAATTCACCTCAAAGGATTCAGTTCTAGTCTAAAATGACTGTATGAAATTGCAAATTAACTAGTAAGTCCATTTATCAGATGAACGTAGTGGAGTTAAAAGCACAATATTCCCCTCTGAAATGTAGTGGAGTAGACGCATAAAGTAGCATAAAATGGAAATACCATGTTCAAGTACCTTGCTGTTCTGTCACTGATGCCATGCCCCTTCTTCCACGTGCATTTCTTACCAATGAAGTATGTATTTATCCTGAGATCCTTTAGTCTGTGAGTGGCTGGAGACACGTGTGAAAGCTCAGCGTAGTCATAGCACCCAAGCAGTGAAGTGTTTCAGTCAAACTGCAAAGTTTCAGGATCATAGAGCTGACTTACTGTATAAAACCCTGATGTTTGACCAGACTTGTTTGTCACAGAGGAGCCGGCGAGAAGGACAGAATGATGGTGAAAGAATCGACGAGGAGGACAAAGCGAGAGGGCGGCAAAGGAGCAGAGAAGAGAGAGAGAGACGAGGGAGAGACACTGCTGTCCTCGAGGCGTGCAGGTGGGTAGGTTCACCAGGCGTGGGCAGGCGGCTGCGAAGCGTCGAGACACACAACAGGGACTAATGGAGGGTTTATGATTCTCTACCAGCTTTCGGCTGTCTCTCAGCACCTGACAGCCTCCTACAAGAGCATCATAACGAGCGGGCCTCCTGTGTCACAGATGAGCAGCGAGGAGAGAAGCGGGGAGAGACTGCACAGCTGATGGCAGCGCATCCCGAGGATATTTCATTACTTGATCCTTGCTGCGCTTGTTACAAGCCTTGAGATGTTTTCCAGCAGGAAGGAGGAAGCATAATACACAAACTCAACTCTGACTGACATTTGTTTGGAAAACAAAAGGCGAAGCCGGTGACGGCCCACTTGAGGTTTAAGAGTCAGCGATTTCTTCAGGAGCCATGTTTATGCTGTAGCTGGAGAAAGAATCAACACCCCGTAGGAGTGAAGCTGGCTGAGCAACATTTGGCCTGGCTGTTCACATGTGAATTAAAAAAAAACTCTCACAAAGGTAACTGAGACATGATTAGCTTAGCTTAGCACAAAGACTGGAAACAGGGGGAAACAGCTAGCCTGGCTGTGTCCAGAGGTAACTAAATTCACCCACCAGCATCCCTACCTCTCACAGTTTTCAGCTTGGTTGTATAGCAGGTAGTGTGCAGAGGTCTTGTGTCTGGGCCATGCATCTCTGTGGGCCTGGGGCAGTGACTTCCAGAAGCCTCTGCTGGCCGTCTGACTATCACTGAGACAAGCCTGCAGGGAGTCACTGCTCCCAGCCAGGACCAGGCCGGCACGAACCCCGGATACAAACAAGCAAGATGCAACATTTTTATTAGTAAGCTTTATAAGTGCTGGTTGGTGGACAGAGTGAGGCTAGCTGCTTCCCCTTGATGTTCTTGTTTCAATAAATCATTGAATTTTAGAGTGAAGGCTTGGGTTAAGCTCAGGTTTAGGTTTAGGTTAAGCTTAGGGTTAGGCAAGTAGTGGCTATGTTTATAGTGAGGGTAAGGCTAGAGGAAATGAATGTGAGTCTATGTAATGTATCCAAAAATGATGGAAGCACGACTGCATGTGTGTGTGTGTGTGTGTTTGTGTGAACCTTTCGCTCATACCAGCTGCTCTACCGAGGCGATTATATTCCTCCTCCAGGGACAAAATGCCAAAAGGATTGGAGGACATCTTGCGTAACTCTTTAAAGGCCTTGTCGTGTTTACCTGTGACATCCTCTCCCATAAGACAGAGCTGACTCAGAGGAGGCCCGCCGGCCCACAGACGGCGGATTTGATTAGCGTTTGTTTGTTGTTGGTTATCGGTGCACCATTCGCCGCTGTGCTCCTCAGTTTGGAGAGCATTATGGGTATATTATCATCTAAAAATCTTTGGTGCTCCCCTCCCTGGTGACCGAGAGCACCATTGTTAGCTGAGCCTTGATAAATGCTACATGCTGTTCATTAAAAGATGTCGGCCACACGAGCAATAATGATGTGATAACTCGCACTTGAGCGTGCGATAGCTTAGCATAACACCTGAACAAACGACACACCAACTCTGAGTCTTTGAATTGAACTGAATGAAACAACTCAAAGTGATTGGGAATGCGCCTGGTTGGCATCAGCTGTTTCATTCATGATTCACAGTCAGCGGCTCATTCACAGCTGTGCGTTGATCAGCTGACTGCTAGCTTCCAGCCACATTCATAAGGCCATCACTACCTGACCCCGCTGACTATTTCTGTGCTGAGACGCTCGTACCAGCGCTGTTTGCTGCTGCAGCTCCATCCTCCTCCTTATGTGATATGTTTCACTTTCGGTGCTTTAACTAAGGTTTAATTGACATGTTTGTTGATTAAGCGGAGGTAAATGCTAAAAATGGCCAGTTCCATGACGTACAGTGTTTCTGACTGGTCTGTGCCTGCCAGCTGGTACACATTAAGCAGCTTAACTCTATTTTGGCAAAGCTGTATCCAAAATAGATTGGTTTAAAGATATCTCATAAGGAGTCAAAGCTGGGGTTGGGTGAGTTAGGCAACCATCCAAAATCTCAACTGCTCCGTCTCTTACACGCTGGGCCTGACCCAGAGTGGTGTGTCCTTCAGTTAATTTGGCTGTTAGTGACCAGTCGCTGGTCAAGGTCGGGAACAAACATACCAGCTTCCATTTGACACAGGCTCAGGGCACAGCAGGGCAGTCCATCTCCTCTCATCTTCATCACATTAGAGCCACTATCTCCTTTTGGTCATACACGGCCCTCATCCTAATGATCCAGATTAGTTAACAGCCTTGGCACTGCGGCTGTCATGTTGGAACCCTCGGATATCCATTATAGTCCACCTTCTCCTGGTGCCACAGGTGGCCGTTCCAATAACAGCCCACCTCTAACCCAGATAGGAGACAGGCGAGAAATTAGATCAAAAGCAGCAAGCTTCTCTCTCCGCATGTGCGGAGCTGCTAAATATGGCTGTCGGGCTTCGCTGTGCCTTATTCTCACTGGATTGTTTAAACTACCCAATTATCCCCGAGCCTCATGAGAGGTGACCCACAATGGGCCCCCGGTCCCAGGAGGGCGAGAGGAAGTAGGTCTCATTATGACAAGGTGGAGTTCCCTCCAGCGTGGCAGCAGTTCTCATCAGCGGGGCTGTGGGTTCAGAGGGGGTCAAAGGTGCAGGAGGAATCGACGAGGAAACGCTGGTAATGGACCAGAGAGGACTCATGGCACCAACCCAGAACACGACCAGTGAACCCAAACACTCTCTTAAGCCTGTCTGCATGAATTAAGATACTTTATTCCTGATACAATCTGTAAAAACCTGTCTTTTTCACATGATTTGCAAATGCAAAATGTATTATTCATATGCAAAAATTCCATTTAATTTTAACAAGATTGCAAGCTTGAAAGTGCTTTTTACATTTTTTGATGATTTTAATGTAAAACACGCCCTCTGTCCTGCATCATTACTATTTTCACTAGTTTTCCTACTTGGATAGACTTCTAGTGTAATGACGTCTACATTAGTGTTTTATATTTGTAATTAATTTAGATCACGCTGCAGGAATCCCTTTGACATTAAAGGGTCTTTTTCTGTCGATCACTGTCAAAAAATCTACTTTGACTCAATGTTGTTTAGCAATAAAACATGAAAACTACAAAGGGGAGGTGAATGCTTTTTATAGGCACTGCATATTGGCTGAACTTCTGAAACGCTTGCATTATTCACAAAAACAAAAACCCATTAAAGTGACAGCAGACGTGAACGCTGCACCATTTTACCACAGACGAAAGGATCAATAAATTAAACAAAGTTGTGGGAGATAAGCTCCCACAGAAAAGAGAGCACGGCCACCCCAGAGCGGAGCTCTGAGGACACGTCTCTGCACCGGCGGCATCACCACAGACACAATCTGCAATCAAAACAAGTGACCACACATGAGCAGCCATTTGATTGTGTGCCTCCGAAATGACGCAAATGACACACTTAGCATATGTCTGGTGACAGCAAAGCTCCCCCGACGGGAGGAGGCAGGGAAGATCCACAGCAGGAGACAGAAAAGATGCAGAGGATTCAAACGGGCAACTTGTCCCCGAGCTGACCTCAATAATTGGAGTCATACTGCAGTTTCCTAATTTATCTGAATGATCTAACGGGAAGATGATGTGAGACGAGGGGGGGCGGCATGGAAATGCACGGGTACGGGTAGGAGGCTGCTGAGTTTCTGCTCCAGGCGACATTTTGGAAAACATTAAAAAATCTGATTCATTTCATGCTCATGGTGGTTCGTGATTCACAAGTGTAAACAACTGAGGGAGATGATCATGAAAAGCAAATGAGGTCCGAGACAAAATGTTGTGCTCAGTGACCATGGCCCCACGAAAAACAAGCGCGCTCTTGTGAATTTCACCCTTTTGTTTTTTAACTTTACTTCAGAGATGGGAGGCATGTCGACACTGCAGTCTAGTGTGCATATATAAAACAGAGAGGTAAAGGTGACGGAGGTAACTCTGAAGCTGCTGCTGTTGACGGTGTCTCTTCACTTTGATGCTTTGAGTGAAATAAACAACCAGGCAGGACGCATGTGCAGCCTTAAGATAAATAAACAGAAGGTGTGCTGTGTGTGTTTACAGCAGCGGCTGGAGGGCTGAGTCAGAATGACTTTCACATTGTTGCTGGTCAGCTAACAGGAGCTAGCTGGCTAAATGTGGTAGCATCGTGGAGCAGACAGGGTGCGTGTGATTGGCTGAAAGGTGAGAGGGTGATGACAACATCACCATGAAAACTGGCATTATGAAATAAAAACAGACTTTTGAAAAATTGCATTTTGAATTAAAAATAATTAAATAAATATTAAGCTCTGTTGTAATGAAACTAAGAACAAAGAAACAGATTTTTAATTATTTCCATTGTTTCTTTTATAAAATTTACAGAATTTGAGTATTTATTTTATACTTTATTTTGGGTTTCTGTCTGCTCAAACTGTCTAATATGGTACACTGTATGAATTAATTGCAATGGAAGCAATGTTTATTCTAACCAAAGTGACTCATTTATCATCTCAACAAGGCATCAGCCAGCTGTAGCAGGGCTCCCCCATATCATGGCATCACAGTTACTGTAAGCCTTTGTGTTTTCTCTCTGCCTCCTTTCACCTGGGTAAACGAGAGCTCGGGGATCCTGGGTGAAAACGAAGGAGACAGAGCAGGAGGAGGGGAGGCAGGAGAACTGACTCACTCCAGTGTGGGGGCTTTGATGGCGCAGAGGGGCACTAAATCATCTGGAACCTTATTGAATATTTCCTCCATTTGATGTCATTATCGCCCCAGTGATCATCACTCCCATCAGCAGCGCTGTCCCTGTGCCTCCAGATTACAGGCAGTGGAGAGATAGAGGAGGCAGGCAGGCAGACCAGGGGCTGGAGGGGCTTTGAAGAAAAACCCAGCATGCAAGAGGAGACTGAATAAACAGAAGGAATAGCAATGCTCTTGCTTGGACAAATAGCAGAGAAAATGATGTTTGTTATAAGGTGCTGGAGATGTACTTGTTTACTTAGAGGTAAAAGGAATAGAAGCAGCGAGAAAGCAAACTTTTGATGGCGTCGGATCACTGAGTACAGTATCTGCTGGCAGTGAGTGTGTGGGCTCTAATCAATGCGGACTAAACGATCAATACATTATTTGTTGCTGCACAGAAATGGCTCTGTTGAGCCTACACATAAAAAAAGATGACAGCAGGAGTCGCATAAGTCATTTCTATTTTTATTAGAAATGGATCACATTTCAACCCAAGCAGTATTTTTGAACCATCAATGTGCCATGCATACAAAATCAGAATCAAACTGTCCCTCTTTTAGTGCCCAGTAGAGTTTAGAATTGTAAGGGGTTGATATCAAAGTCTTTCTTCTGTGCAATTAATATTCACAGATATGTACATTCAAATTAGTCAGCCTCAAATGTCAAGCATCCTTGCAAAAAGAAACCAACATTAAAAGTAAAAAGATACAAAAACCTTCAAATTAAACAATATATCTCTCTTTTAAAATAGAATTAATAACTATTCGGCTAACATGAGTTAAATTATGATTGCTTCATTTTTAACCATAGGCACATCGTAGATAGGTGAGGCGTCGTAGAAGCCAAATGGAGGCCATGTATCTCTTCCTCTCTCCTCACTGCAGCTGATGTTTGTGTAAACAAAACCACCGAGCTATTCCGCGGCCCTCGCAGGGACCACTTCAAAAACAACGCAAGTAAAAAATGAAAAACGAAAAACAGAACAATGTCGAAAGGTTTCCTCTGCTCCGGCGTCTCACAGGGCAGCTATCTGATATGTGATCAACGGAGAAGGAACTCTGCCAGGAGCTCTTTCAGAGATGGTTCATGGCTCACAATGATTGGTTTCTTTGGTATAAACCACCATGACTTCCTCCAACTAAAAGAATCTTCTTCGTCTGATATGAATACAGAAATGACCGGAAACCAACCCCCATCGGATGTTTAGATTCATCGACGAACAAAACGTGATGCCTTCTTTAACACCAAAGCACATGACTGACCTCTGTGGGCGTGGCTACAAGTGGATGGCAGCTTTAATAAAAATGTGGGGTTAGCGAGATGTGATTGAACGCCACGTTAAACATTTAAGGAAGAGTCACACCAATTACCTGTTTAATTACAAAGGATGAGGTAATAAAGTGTTAAGAATCCAGCTTCCTCGTGTGTTTCTCAGGTGGATAATGTGTCTATTTTACAGTCACCTCTATGTTTATCAGTGTATCAACTTCAACACTTACAATGAGAGTCAACTAAGACTTTATAAATGAAGTGAGGGACCCATCTGTGTGTTAGTGGGAATCATCAGCCTTTGCTCAGTTAAAGATATTTGTGTAAGGACACCACTATTCTCACATTCATTACGGTACACAGAGTATGGGGACATGATAGTGTGATTAATTATGATTCAGCTTTTCTTTCACTGTTTTGAAAAATGACTCAGGTGCCTCATAAATTGTTGAACTTAATCATACATTAGATAAAAAAAACAACAGTTAATAATAAATAAATCGGTGGATAAAACTGAAGGCCTTTAAGAGATTCATCGTTTCTCAATGACACTTTTTTTTTTGCTGTTATTCATTTTCATGAACATCATTTGACATCATAATGGTCTTTCATTCATTCACTAGTAATGGAGTGAAAATTCTTCAACATATTGGTAGAATAACATGGAGGAATGCTTTGCAATAGTGTATTATCACAGTTTTCCCTCAGCTGTAAAGTTAATTCTCATCCTATGCAAAGACTATGGCTATTGTGAGTATCATCTTCATCCCGTACGGCACCATCAAACTGTCGTCAGTTCTTAAGTGGGTCTTAGTGCGTGTCAACATGACATGCTGCAGATCAGATACATGTTTAGGATGCCTATGATGATATATTGATCCTTCCCTTCAACAAGAGCCCTAAAAGTACTGTAATCTACTTCTGTTGTCTGAAAAGGAAAGAAGTAAACAGGGAAGGAAGAATGGGAGAAGGTGAGCAGGAAGAAAGGAAGTGTAGATAAAACAAAAGAAGGAAGGAAGGAAGGAAGGAGGGAAGGAGCAGAATGAGCTAGTAGGTCAGTACTTTCTCCCCATGGTGACTAATGAGACTCCACTGTCCTGGACAGTATTTTTAGGATGCTCTACATGTCCACTGAGACATGCAAGTCGCCAAGGTGACCTGTTTTCACCATGATCAACTATGTAACCCAGAGTGGCTGCTGTTTAGGAGGAAGAAAGGCAGGACAAAAAGGAATATATTTCCCCTTGAAAGTTGTGAATTTGGCACACTTCATGTCCTTTAGCACAGCATCTTCAAGTAAAAACATAATTTAAAAAAAAAAAAAAAAAAAAAAAAAAACAGACCTCGCAACTGTTCCTGTCCAAGTGAATGCACATGCTGATATAACTGATTCACCTAAGGCAAAAAGGATTGTGAGTAAGTGTGAAAAGTGCTCTTTGAGTACCCCTCCACAGCCCGTGTGCAGAGAACTGCAGAGAGTTACCGGAGTGGAGGGGATCCTGTTGGAGGGAAAGCACCGGATGGTCGGGAGGGGGGGCTTTTCTCCCTCGCATCTCGGCTCCTCGTTCAAAGCCGACCGGCTGAGTCAGGCTGTGTCCCCTTCAGGTTGTTCTCCTCCTTTCTCTCGGCAGAGCTCTCAAGGGGACATGTTGAGTAGCTTGGTAGATTTATTGGGATAATTGATGGCCAGGCTGATGGCAGCGATGTTCTTCAGAGCCTACACAATAAAATAAAGCATGTGAGTGAAATACAGGAGAAAAGCCGCGGGGAGAGAAAATCGAGCAGAGTGAACTGAGCGAATGAGACGTGAAAAACCTTGTTTTTCACCTGTGCTGTGCACTGCATGTTCACTGATGATAAACAGGTGAGTTGAGGGTGACTAAACTGATAATGCAAGTGCTTAACAGACTGAACTGCTTTCAATACTTTTGTTCTCTCCACTGACATTTGTTCACTGCGACCTGCGGGTGGTGTTATCGGTGAGCTGCTGTTGTTATGTGATTAAATCTGGTATGGTTTTCCACAGGAGGATTTCTTTTGATCACTCATTCTTTCAATTTCTTTCAGTTTCAATCAAAGTCTTGATTGATCTGAAAAACTTTCAATTGACTTGCTCTCTGTGGAGTCCCCAGAACAGCCCCATATCCACAGGAGACTTCCTGGAGTATTTCTGTTCATCTATCATTTAAAGCAATAATGGGAAATAATGGAAATATTGCAGACAGTATTGCTGGATGGATTTCAGGCATAGATTGAGGACTGAGAAGCTGCTGCATCTTTTGCATTATGATCCTCATGCAAGATTCACAATTGTTTTTTTTTTTTTTGTTTTTCTTGCTAAACCCATTTCTGCATGTATTTGTAATTTAGCCAATAAAACCACAACATCACGGTGACACTTCTGTAAATTTTGTGCAAAAGATGTTCTTTGCGACATAATAAATCACATTTTGACAGCACCATATGAGATGCGAGCCAGACAATGACAGTATAATAATGCCATAGAAGAAGAAATCAAGGTAAGTGTAATGACAGCACACTCATGACAAAGCACACATTGTTAAGTGCTGCTGCCGCTGGTTGAAGGCTGTATTTGAACTATATTTTGTTAATGCTAGAGAGGCTGTCTGATTCTGATCCAGACCTGCCTGCTACAACAGATGAACAGGCCTGTGGACAAATGACTACACGACACGATGCAAAATGCTATCGGAAAACACATGGAAAGGCCCAATGGCTGCCCATGGTGCGGGCCCACCCAAAAAGTGAATCTTTGCATACACTTTGTGTGTGTGTGTGTGTGTGTGTGTGTGTGTGTGTGTGCTCACATCACTGACATACGACACAACACATTTTAAAGCAAACTTTTTACACATTCAACAGCCACAGGGCAACATTAGCATCCATCTGAAGTCACGCTTCTGGCCACCTGATGAATGCTAGCCCAATATTGACTTTTTTCTAGTTAGCAAGTCTTTAGCCAGTTGCTAATTCGGTCTGCTGTTCGGTGAAGGTAGCTTAAAGTAGTTCTATTTCATCCTTCCTGACCGCCAGAGGCGGTGCTTTAAGCACTGAATGAGTCCGTCTCGCGCATGCGCAGGTCGAGAAGTAATACCAACAAAGTCACCTGTGAGTGACCCCCTGACGACCTCGGACAGGCTATAACTTCCGATGTCGCCAGGGGATCTGTTCCTTTTTTCTTCTCGCTTCGCAGGTGTACTACGGTCATAGCATTAGCTTAGAGCTAGTTATCACCGCTACGTACAGCAGTCTTGCAGCTTGTCGCCGGTAGCCTTGTGACCGCTCATTGCTGGTCGGAGCTGCGAGGTGCTCGCCCTCCAAGGGCTGCGTCAAGCTGTCACTCCGGGAGGCGGTGTATGCGGTTTCACCGGCATCGCCCCGGGCAGTGAGGCGCTCCATCCTTCGGATTATCCTGCATCACACGGTTGGATCCGACTGGTAAAGTACCGCTAATCAGACACATATTGTACTTTGTTGGTGACGGCAGTGTTTTCGCTCCCTCTCCCGGCTTAGTTGTGCTCTGTTACCCTCACAGTTAGCCGCAGTGTGTCCGCTTAAGCTAACTTTATTAATTGGCAGCAACTTTGGTTGCACCTGTTTTATTTAGTAGCTTTACAGTTACGACTTGTTGGTGACGGCAGTGTTTTCGCTCCCTCTCCCAGCTTAGTTATGTTCCGTTATCTTTTCAGTTAGCTGCAGTGTGTCCACTTAAGCTCACTTTACTAATTGGCAGCGACTTGGTTGCACCCGTTTTGTTTAGAAGCTTACAGTGACGACTTGTTGGTGACGGTAGTGTTTTCGCTCCCTCTCCCGGCGTAGTTGTGCTCTGTTATCTTTACAGTTAGCCGCAGTGTGTCCGCTTAAGCTAACTTTATTATTTCGTGGCAACTTTGTTTGTACTTGTTTTGGGCTAGTAATCTTGCAGTAGCGACCTGTTGGTGACGGCTGTGGTTTCGCTCCCTCTCCCAGCATAGGTGTGTTTTTTTCTTCGGTCTCGTTACGGTTAGCAGCAGTGCTTTCGCTCGAGCTAATCTGGTTGTTGTGGCAAGGACCTCGTACTTCGCAGCGTCCCTTTTGATTTAGAGTTGGCAATAGCAACTCGATCGTACCTATTATGATGAATTCTCACTCCTGTACCGCCTGTATGGCGCCTCTGCAGCCTGAGGACGGTCATGACCTTTGCCCCTCATGTCTTGGCATCGAGCACCTGAAGGAGGGTCTGTCAGAGGACCCCTGCATGAATTGCAGCTTCATGCCCCGGGCAGTGAGGGTTGCAAGACTGGCTGAGGTGGAACAATTTTTTAGTGGTGTCCCCTCACCGGAAGTCCTAACTGATACTCGCAGGCGGTCCCCAGCCCGACCTAGCCGGCCAAAACGTCGGGCTCCGGACACTGAAGGTGCTTCCTCCAGGAAGAAGACAAAAAAGTGTGAGCTTGCTTCCAGAGTTGACCACTTGACAGCAGAGCTTAATCAGATGAAGTCCATCTTTTTAGCCCTCCAGACAGGGACTGGTACAGGGAGTGCGTCTGCATCCGCTCCTCGGGTGACCTTGTCTGGTCCAGAGGATGACATCCTCTCAACGGCAGCTTCAGCCACTGAGTTTGGGGAATATGGGACAGACACTGTCTCTCATGACACTGTTTCCCATCCCTCACAAGCAGGCTCTCGTTCCTCGACCCATAGTTCAGGTGGTTGCTCAGAGGGTAGCTCCATGGGGGCCATCATACGTATGGCCTTGGCGCGCCTGCAGCTAGATGCACCGCAGGCCCAGTCGGCTCCAGCGAGCGCATTTTTTAGGCGCAGCACAGCCCCTGCCGCATTCTCTGTGCCTCCTTCAGAGGAGTACCTAAAGGAGTTGCATGCATGTTGGAGAGATTCTAAGGCTCTTTCTCATGCAACGTCTGATGGCCGAACACTAGCAGCCATGCAGGATGCGGCCAAGTCTGGTCTTGGCCGCATGCCGGCTGTTGAGCCCACGGTGGCCTCACTCATAGTCTCTCCTGATGAGGCCTTGAGGCCGAATGCGAGGTGTCCTTCACCCCAGTGTCGCATCACGGATGACTTACTTTCTAAGGCCTATGATGCAGCGGCTCGTATGGGCCGCATCGGGAACTCAATGTCTCACCTCATGCTCGCCCTCTCAGCCTGCCTTCAAGAGATTACACAAGACACATCAGCTCATAATTTTAGTGATGCGTCTCTGCAGGCCTTCGCCCTGATGACCAGGGAGCTAGGGCGTGTGATGTCCACCCTGGTCCAGGCTCGCCGGCAGGTTTGGCTGGTTCAGTCACCCTTCTCAGAGGCATGCAGAAGGACCCTTCGCAGCATCCCGGTGGAGCCAGGAGAGTTGTTTGGGTCGGCTGCTTTAGAGGCACTGGAACGGACGGTCCAAGCCAGACAGACCAGACAGCAGCTCTCAGGTCTCCACAGGAGTGTGCCCCCCCCTGCTCGACCTAGAGGTTCTTCAGCAGTTGTGCAGCGCCGCTCTCAGCCACAGCCTGGCTCTGGTAGCTACCAGAGGCCTCGGCAGGCAGTGCAGCGACCAGTGCAACGGTCAGCGCTGCAGCCTGCTCGACGGGCAGCTCAGGATGTCCGGGCCCCTGATTGGCAGCCCTCTAGCCAGCCTCGGGCCTTGGATGTTAACCGGCGCCCCCCCAGAGCCTCCAAAGGCCGGGGGGCCAGGAACTGAAGTTCCGGGGCCGGTCGTGGGCTGCTTTTCCCAGCAACAGCTCAGTTATTGGGCTGCTTACACCTCGGACCCCTGGGTGATGTCCACCCTAGCCCTGGGGTACAAACTGCAGTTCCGACGCCGGCCCCCTGCCTTCAGCCGGGTCAAAATGACCATCATAAGCGACCCGGCAAAAGCCTTAGCCTTGGACCAAGAGCTGTCTGCCCTCCTGGTCAAAGGTGCCATCGAGCCAGTAGATCCCCTGTCACAGCCCGGGGGATACTACTCGACGTACTTTCTGGTGGAGAAGAAAGATGGCGGATTTCGCCCCATCCTCGATCTCAGGGGCCTCAACAGATTCCTGAAGGTAATGCCATTTCACATGCTCACCGTTGCAGAGGTTGTACAGGTGGTTGCCAGAGGGGAGTGGTTTACTTCCATCGACCTGAAGGATGCCTATTTTCATGTTCCCATCATACCTCACCACAGGCACTTCCTCCGGTTTGCCTTTCAAGGCCGTCACTTTCAGTTCAGAGTGCTACCCTTTGGTCTCTCCCTCTCCCCACGGGTGTTCACCCGCTGTGTGGCAGCAGCCCTCTCTCCCCTGCAATCACGGGGCATAAAGATCCTTCCCTATCTAGACGACTGGCTGGTGTGTGCGCCTTCCCAGTCTCAAGTGGTGCAAGATACGGCTGCTCTTCTGGCTCACGTGGCCCGGCTGGGTCTCAGGGTGAACGTCAGCAAGAGCTGTCTGACACCTTCCCAAAGTATAACCTTCCTAGGTGTGGCTCTGGACTCTGTAACCATGAAGGCTTGCCCTTCACTTCGGCGGGTGGACGACATCCTCCACCTCCTTCCCCTCTTCCGGCAGGGCAAGTGGTTGCCCTACGTGCAGTATCTACGCCTCCTGGGCAAGTTGACAGCTGCTGCAACTGTTGTTCCTTTAGACTTGCTGTCACTTCGCCCTCTTCAACGGTGGCTGAACAGCCTTCACTTGGATGCCAAGTGGCACAGGCACAGGAGGATCAGGGCATCATGGCGCTGCCTCCTTGCTCTGTCTCCATGGAGGAAAAGGGCCTTCATGTTACAGGGTGTGCCAATGGGGTCTGTTCCGTTCCGTCGGGAGACTGTTACAATGGATGCTTCCCTCTCAGGGTGGGGTGCAGTGTGGCAGAACAGAACGGCTCAGGGACAGTGGTCTGCTCAGGCTCGCACGGAGCATATCAATGTACTAGAGTTACGGGCTGTGCACCTGGCGCTCAAGCACTTTCTCCCATACTTGAGGGGGAGGCACGTGCTGATACGGTCAGACAACATGTCGACCGTTTCTCAAATAAATCATCAAGGGAGTACCAGGTCAATGCGGTTGCTGCAGGTGACCTGGAGCCTCTTGACTTGGACAGCCCACCGTCTGGCCAGCCTCAGGGCAATGTATCTACCGGGGAAGCGGAACGACGTAGCAGACTTTCTTTCCCGCCGCAAGCCTCCCCCAGGGGAGTGGCGGCTTCACCCGGAGGTGGTGCTCCACATCTGGGGCCTCTTTGGCAGGGCAGAGGTGGATCTCTTTGCCTCAGAAGAGACTACCCATTGTCCTCTTTGGTTCTCCTGGATGGAGGAGACCAGCACTCTGGGGCAGGATGCCCTGGCACACGAGTGGCCAGAGGGTCTCTTGTACGCATTCCCGCCAGTCCCTCTGATTATGGCAACGCTGCAGAGGGTTCTTCAGCGGGGCCACAGACTGCTGCTGGTGGCCCCCTTCTGGCCGGGGCGGACGTGGTTTCCTCTCCTTCGCAGGCTCTGTCACGGCTCACCATGGCGCCTCCCCGACAGGAAGGACCTCCTGTCTCAGCTGGGGGGCCGGGTGTGGCATCCCAACCCTCGTCGTCTTCAGCTGTGGGTCTGGCCTCTGCAGGGTCCGATCCGCTGCTGAATGAGTGTATAGGCACCGTCCGCAATACTGTCCTGAACGCCAGGGCACCGTCTACCCGTGCACAGTATGAGAACAGGTGGCGGCTGTTCTCTGGGTGGTGTTCAGGAAGGCATGAGGACCCTGTGCACTGCTCTGTGCCTATTATTTTGGAGTTTTTGCAGTCCCTCCTGGATAGCGGTCGGTCACCCTCTACCCTGAAGGTGTACGTAGCCGCCATTTCATCTCGGCACGTTTTAATCAATAACAACACGGTGGGATGTCACAGGTTGGTGACGCTCTTCTTGAAGGGGGCTCTGAGACTACGTCCCCCACGACTGCCGAGAGCTCCAGCGTGGGACCTGCCTCTGGTGTTGGATGCTCTGTGCTCGCCACCCTTTGAGCCCCTGGCACAGGCAGGCCTACGGTGGTTGTCAGTGAAGACTGCCTTCCTACTTGCTATCACCTCGGCAAAACGTGTTAGCGAGCTTCATGCTCTGTCGGTCAGCAGTTCTTGCCTACGCTGGAACTCAGACGGTTCAGGGGTCACCTTATGGCCGAATCCTGCATTCTTGCCTAAGGTTTTGTCAAACTCGCACCTTAATCAGCCTATCCACCTGGCTCGGTTTGACCCACCAGTAGGGGAAGGGGATGGGAAGTCGGTGCTGTTGTGTCCTGTGCGTGCTCTGAGAGCCTATGTGGACAGAACTGTGGGTATACGCCAGTCGGACCAGCTTTTCGTGTGCTTTGGCGGTCCAAAGAAAGGTTTTCCTCTCTCCAAACAGCGTCTCGCTCACTGGATCGTGGAAGCCATTTGTCACGCATATAAGGCAGGTGGTCATCCTCTGCCATCTGGCGTGAGATGCCACTCTGTGAGAAGCGTCTCCACATCATGGGCTGCGCTGAGAGGAGTGCCTCTGGAGGCAATATGTGCCGCAGCCTCGTGGGCATCGCCAAGCACTTTTGCAAGGTTCTATCGGGTAAACATTGCCTCTCCTCACCCACTGGGTGTGGTCCTCCTACCAAGCTCTTCTGCTTCCAGTCAATAAGGTCTGTATTTCGGATTCCTCGTGACTTTGTTGGTATTGGTCATCCAGTGCTTAAAGCACCGCCTCTGGCGGTCAGGAAGGATGAAATAGAACGATAGTTACGCATGTAACTACGGTTCTATGAATCCTGGATGACCGCCAGAGCGTTCAGTCCCTCAGAATCCTTGTGGCTTCGCAAGAAGATTCTGCAGGAACAGATCCCCTGGCGACATCGGAAGTTATAGCCTGTCCGAGGTCGTCAGGGGGTCACTCACAGGTGACTTTGTTGGTATTACTTCTCGACCTGCGCATGCGCGAGACGGACTCATTCAGTGCTTAAAGCACCGCCTCTGGCGGTCATCCAGGATTCATAGAACCGTAGTTACATGCGTAACTATCGTTTTATCTGCTGCTGTTGCTGGAAATGAGGGCGATGAGAGCAGTGAGACTGAACCAAAACGGTAAAGTTGCAGGTTATAAAACCACAACAGTGAGCTGAAAGATACTAAAAAGCTCAGTAGAGCTGAGGGGGACTGTAGCATCAGATGAGGACTGTCTGTGGATTTGTTACTACAAGTGACCCCTTTCACAAGACACAAAGTCATCTGATCTGCTGATACTATAAAAATAACTATTAGCGCAGCTGCCTCCCGGCCACAGTGGTACTTAAAATAATTTGTTATTTTCAATAAAAGTTTGCCGCAGAGGAGACCAAACTTATTCATTTTACGTCTTTTTATGCTCCCTTCTGCACTTTTGTTCTTGTGGCTGTTGAATGATTTGTCATTTTTGAACACTCCAAAATTCCTGCTCCTTCAAAAGAGCCCTGCACCCAGTGATTTTTTTGGAGCTGAGAAGTCCAATACAGCTCCAGGTAATGCCCGGACACATAGTCATACTTGCTGATCTGCCTGTTGATGTGCTCAGGAGGTTTGGTGGGCGATTCCTTTGAAACGTCAAAAACGCAGGTATCTGTCACTGTTATCAGTGTTTAACTGAGTGAATGGCAGAATGAATAAAAGCTAGGGAGCAGTGAAGTGAACATGATTCTCTGAATACTGTCCAACTTGTGCTGTAGTATAATAAACATCAGAAAATAAGGAGCCACTTGAGAAGATAAAGCCTTCAAGAGACCTTGGAGAAAACATAGTCCCCAGTAAGTGAACCTGTTTGGTTTTGAATGGCTTTGGAGCATTTTTTCAGCCCTTTAAAATCTTTTATCTTGGACTTTTCATTGCTGCTATCATAACAGTTATGACTACTGCCAAGTCACCTATGGTTTTGTTTTCGAGCTGACAGGTATTAGGTAACCGCTCAACAGAACCACCCACAATGTTTTTTTCACCACCCCGCATCCTCTGCTCCTCTTAACTGCCTTCAGGCTCCTCTGTTGTATTACGGGGTCCACAGTACAGAGAATGCTGTGGCTCGCTCTGCCGCAAATGCTAATGGACTGTAATTACCAAATACATTAGTCCTGAGTGAGGCCCACACATATTCAAAACAAGGAGGGGGGGGGGGGGTGCCGAGGGATCTGCTGGGTGTCAACAGCTTGGTGATTCATTACCAAAAGAGACTCTGGCCGTGAGCTGACTCACAGCGGCTGAAGACTGTTCGATCAACGGAACTGCGTGTTTAAGAAAGAGAGTTGCATAATATTACAACACTTGAGGGTGCACGGACAACTTCTTCGAGCCACTAGCATCCATGTCAGGCAGCAGTTCACTACTGGAAACATCAAAGATGACCTGAGAGAGCCTGGCAGAAGGCAAGACTTTGAATTTAGAAAGGCAGAGATGTAATTCACAAGTGCAAACATCAAAGGTGACCTCAGAGAGCCTGGCAGAAGGCAAGACGTTGAATTTAGAAAGGCAAAGTTGTAAAAGTCATCAATGGTCATATTCAAAAACAGAAAAATGGTTTCAATCTTACCATCGCAGTGTGATTGAGAAGCTGCTCATCAGTGGTCATGGCTAACAAGTACTCCTGGAGGATGCCCTGTGACTGGAAAACACATCAAAGGCTGGTAAAAAGGGTGCACTCTGCCATGTTTCCAACTCCAGCTTGCAAAGAAACACAGATAACCTCACAGACCAGATACGAATAGAAGGAACTTCCCGGGACAGACTACCCTAAGAGGTTGCATAAGGGATGAATTCAATTAGAAATGAGGCATGGTTCCCTAACAACTCTTCATCTCCATCTCAGCATCAAACTGAATGGTGGAATGTTGGAATAGTCATTCAAAACTATAAACAAACTAGAGAGCGCTTCCACGAAGAAGCCCTTTGGGAGAGACATACCTCGGCTTACGTAAGCACGAGGAGTTGGGGAACACAGATAAGACTACATAGCAGCTAAATGGGCTGAGACTGGCCAAACGGAGCCTTTACAGCACTGGAGACACAGTCCAGAGCCCGGGCCTGCCATTCATCTCGCAGCACCCTGAATGTTTATGCTGGGGAACATCCTAGGACGATTTGTACAGTCAGTAGTGCATGACATACCGTTTTGATTCCGAATATAACTTTCACTTCCTGGAGTGGAGAGTTCATTGAATCTCAGTGGACCTGTCTGTGAACTTCATGTGCATACAAAGAACAAGGACTGACACTGGAATGTGAGCAGCACCGGCCACTAAACCTTTAAAAATAAGCTGCCTCTAGGCTCGGACCTAATATGGGCACAGAGGAGTCCACGATGTGACCGGCCACTCACTAGCTTCCCATGATTTTACAGTAGAGTCCACATGGAGCTGTTGAAGTCAAATGTTTGTCACCACTGCAGTGCAGCTCATATGTCAACATGACATGAGGGCCACCAAAATTAGTCCACACTAATCTTTACTTTTTAGGAAGGTGGGGACAGATGGTGCGGTGTGTTGGAGGTAGAGCACCAATCCCTACAGCTGATGAGGGTTTTCCAATATTTACATGTATATCAGGTTAAATAGTGACTTTCCCCTTTACACTGGTCTCAGAACAGTCCTGCCTCGTTCTAAAATCCTCTGTGAACTAATGCAGGAGTGCTGGAGCAGTGTAGCTGCAGTATGTCCACTTTCACTTGAGTCCAATCTTGTTGGTGCATAGCCGAGTTGTCGCCTGTGTAACCCAGTTTACAACCACACTCACTGGCTTTATTCAGGTTCACCTGACAGCTATATGCTGAAACTTCTTGGAATACTTTCAACCACATCCTGAACCAACAGCGACCAGCAGTCACTGTGATGGCTGCCACAAGAGGTGGCAGGTGTGTGGTTTAAAAGAAAAGAAAAGAAAAGAACGTGTTTCACTGTTTTATCTGGATATTGCTGGAAAAAGCTGTGGGAAGTGAATGGGTCAATGTATCTCTTTTGGACCAACTGTGCACCTGTGCAAAACACTCCTTACCACTAACAATACCATCCATTCATCCTCATTTACCTCTGTTAAGGCCTTCATCTCATACTACCTCAAACTGTGGATAAAGAGCTGGAGGTGATGAACCACTGCAGCACACACATTTGTGCTGTGCCAATAAAAGACGGGTCATGCTCTGTGATGATGCTCTGCTGGATGGAGGAGAGCTACGTGCCACACACCTAAATGTGTCCATCATTACTAACACAACACTGGAGTGTCCATGAAGGGCATCCCAGGAAAAACTGCTGAGTACTGCTACTGCCCCCTGGTGTTTATCATCAGGTAACTGCTCCACCTGAGAGCCCCATTCTCCCTAGCATGAAATAACATTCAGTCGGTGCAGATGGGAGTACACAATCCATCCTGAACGACAAATCAACTGATGTCATTTTACTGTCAGATCAGCAGCCTCGGGCCTCAGTGACCAGACCTGAGGGGAAGAGGAGAGGTAGTGCTTTTCTGGGACTGTCTGGTTCAATTGCATCTACAGATGGGAAACTCCTGGCTGACGGCATGCTCATAATCTTTGAGACTTCTCTTAATCAATAATTCAAGACAACTGAGAGAGAGAGGGCCCGTACACATCACAGAATGGATAGCATCTCTTCCTCTCCCAAGCAGTCTGCAGGGAGCCAGCGTGGAACTGTGCTGTCTGGCAGATGGCAGGGCCGGCTTTGGCCCCGAGCCCAGCAGAGAACAGGTGGGTGGAGGAAAAACATGCTCATCTCACAGAGAGACAGATATATACAGAGAGAGGGGAGGAAAGACCAAGGTAAAGAATAAGATGTTATTTCATAATGTCATTCAAATGGCCTTGAACTGAACACCACAAGAGAAAGGCGGACTAAACGCTTTCAACACAATCAGCCTTGTTGAATCTATTCTATATTTAATCTACAAAGTCAATCATGCTGTCATCGCAGCAAAAACAACCAACATCACTAAACAAACGCCACTCCCCCAGCTTTAACAGCAACACCTGTACAATACTAGATGTTTTTTTTGGTGGCCTGCATGTGTGTGTGTGTGTGTTTCACTCACAATGGCACGGGCCTCTGCAATGAAGAAGAGTTCAGTGAGGGCTCTGTGAAGAGGCAGCAGCACAGTGACACTGGTGGGATCCTGGCTCAGGCTGTTTTCCATGGACATAAAGAGCTGCCACAGAGGTCGCAGCAGAGTCAGCTTACAGGCTCTGGAGTGCAAACAAATCAATAGTTAGACGAACAAACACAAGCAAACAGGCAGGACAGAACAATGAAGTTACATTCTGAGAAAAGCAAAACTGTGGCTGAAAAACACAACCAACAAGAGCCACTTCATGCATTCATCATGGCTTAACAGCACATTTTGTAGACGCCTACAGTCATAAACGGAGCAAAACTTGATTGTTCAAATGTGGGGATGGACCTTTCATTGTGACTTGATGGGTCAGAAAGAATACAAATTTCAGAAAAGAACAAAGCAAGGCTTGTGAGACGCTATTAATACTGATAAATCTGTAATGTTTTCATTAACAACAAATCACTCCTGTATCTGTATGGTGAAGCATCATAACACACATACCTACACACACTTACAGTGCTCAGAAAGAGAAATCCTCAACATCTGTGTTGCGTTTCATTCTCAACTGACTGCTCTGATTCGTGCCTCTGACTGGCCAAAGGTGGATTAGGCTCATAAGTAGCATTTAGACACAGTGAAACATCCAGGCGAAGTAACAATAAGCGAAACACATTTGATTAAAGGAAACCTTAATGCCTAGAATTCAGTTCTAACAATGTGTTTTCTGTCTGTGTGAGCACTCCTTTGCATAAATTGTGTGATGTTGTCATTGTGACCAGCACTGGCTGAGTCAGGCTGCACATATGAAAATTTCTAAACACATCCTTTACCTCATTTCCGTGGTGGTGACATAAGGTATTTATGCAGGCTTTTAGGCAAACAGTGTGTGGAGGTGCAATCCTGCACCTCAAGGAGAAATACACCGCCGAGGTAAAAATGAGCACTGGATCCACTCACTCAAATTAGCATTACTTACGTCCAGGTGGATGGGCCTCATGCTCAAGAGACAATGTTTGTGCATATTACTTTAGGTGGCGACACATGCAACAAGTGTGAGAATTAGAAGGAAAGACACAGAAATGTAGAAGGAGGCTGGACTCTTACGTCTGGGACTGGCACTGCAGGAGGCGGAGCAACAAGTGAATGGCTTTGAGTCGCTGGCTCCCAGTCTGGCGACAGGCCACGCCCACCTGCCACTCCCAGATGTCAGCCAATGGCAGGTGACTGAGCACCTGGTCATCTGCTAACATTTGCTTCAGTATCTCAAATCCTGAGTGGAGACAAAATGGCAGAGAGGGTGACAACGTGACCAACCTGCAGATTCATTTTGAGGTTATGTGCATTTTACTGAGTAGTTTGCAGAGTTAGTCTCTAACAAAGGAAGCAGGTATGCTCAAATTTTAAAGGAGTGTGTATCTGTTCCAATGTGAAGCACCTGTCTGGAAACGTCCTCTGTGGCCTCCTGTAATGGTGAACTTGTAGCCCCACTCTGTGTTGCTCATGTCTGACATAAATCTGTAGTATAGGGTGTCACCTAAGAGAAACCCACATAGATAACACATGATGATAATCCTGATTTTAACAAAATGCTCACTACTTCACTACTGCTGAAATGTGCACAAATAGACACAAAGAGCAGAAAAGAAATAAACAACTTTTTTTTTTAAATTTCCTCACCTGGAATCTCAAAATCAGACCATTTCTGAGGAGAGCCGCTGAAGTTGTGGACGTCCTGGAGGAAATCACTGCTGCTGGACACGATGAGCTCATCACAGCCTTCCTCCGTGTAGCAGCGGGAGTCAAACTTTACTGACAGGTAGATGGCTCCTGGAATGTGCACCTTGTCCTTAAGGGAGAAAAGATGGAAACAACAGAGATAGATTGATAGTCTGACAGTCTTAAACTGAATTGGAAAAAGCATACAGTGTGGGAGTAAATGGAGAACACAATGGCACACTCCTGCTCACGCTCCTTTTCAAATAAGTATCTGTACTAATAGTTCTTTTTTGCCAAATCACCTTTAGTTGAACAATATACATTTAAGTCCAGCTCAAAGACTGACACTGATGAGATGGCACGACAAATGAGGAAATAATAAACCTCTTAAAAACAGTTGCTGTTCATCATGTAATTGATAATAAAAAGAAACAAAGACAGTTTACCCACCTCAAAGTTGGTGTTGTTGTCATATGGGTGTTTGGACTCTCTGACCTGTACGGCCGTACCTGGCTCCTCCATGAACTGGCAAGCAGTGAGAGACAGGCTACACAGCATGCTCTGGCTGCAACCCTTCAGCACCCTCTTGAGAATCTGATCATTAATGGATGAACACAATCGCATTAATCCACAGAACACATATAATGCATCGTTTGTGGAAACCACATTTTGTTCTCTTCACACACGACACAAACTCCACATTCTCCTCCCTTCTGCCCACCTTCTCCCAGAGAGGCTTCTCCTCCAGCTGCATTAACATGTCCAGGATGTAGGCCATGTGTGAGGCGCCGCTCAGTTCCAGAGCCTCCTCGCTCAGCGCAGACTCTGCAGGCCAGTCAGCCAGCAGTGAGGCCAGCACGTGGCGGGCGTACAGCGTGGCGATGGCCTGGTTGACCTTCACCAGGTATTGACGAACTGCCCGATTGCTGCGCACATCCAGTTCCTTGTGCAAGAGAGCTGAACTTTTGGTGCGCCTCTGTTTGGCATAGCTGAGCTGTAAGTCGCTCTCTGGATTTGTGATGAGCTTCTGGGTCACTACGTTGATCTCCTCCGTGGCCTTTTCACAGTGACTGGGTTTAGACTGTGGGAGTAAGGCAATGATGGGGATGTATCAGAATGTTACATCACCTCCAAACATTTTCTAAAAAGTCTCTCCTCTTCTACTTGTCCTAGTTAGTGATGCTAATATTGGTGATGTGCCAAACAGCCATTTCTGAGCAGTGCTTTTTGAATCTCACACTCACCATGCATGACACCACGATCATATCAGTGTCCACAGCCTTGGTGTTCCTCTCCTCAGAGCGAGGCCGCCTGGTAGAGTGCCATTTCTGAGCCAGCGTACGGATTGTCTCATCTGTTTTTATCTCTTCTCCATCAAATCTGAAAATAACACAACAGAGAGGGGCGATATTAAACTGTAAAATGTGACCTTTTCCATGGTGGACTATATAAAAAAGTAAAACAAAAAGAATTCTCTATTTGGAAATTGACGCTGACCTCTTCTGCACCTCCAGGAAGAAGGAGTCTGTTCTCTTCATCTGCAACTCATACATTGCTCGCAGGATGGGCAGAGGGGCGTTTAAGGCATCGTGGGTGATCTGCATTGAAAAAAAAAAAAAAGGGACTTCAGATGATTACATTATACACATACACATATACATTATTTTGCTGCTTGTATTGTATGAATAGTATCCTTCATCACCTGGAAGCAAATCTTTGTCTCCTCATCGAGACCCTCCAAGGGGTCGGCCTTGTTGACATCAGTGTCGTCAGTGCAACAACTGGAGTGGTCAGAGTCGTGCTCCTTGTCCTGCTCTCTCTGGTCTCGCTCTGGGTCCTGGGCCATGGAGTGGATCTCCCTCTTGGAGGAGTAGAGCATGATGGAGAGAATCTCCAGATCTCGCAGCAACCACAGCTTGCTGAAGCCTGTCCCTTTGCTGCACTTCCTCACCAGCAGCTGGGTCAGTCCTGCCTCCTGGATGTCCTCCTGAGCTTGCTCTACTCCGTGCTTCTACACAAGAGGACAAAACAGATACTTTCATATCATCTAAGCCAGTTGTACCTTCCAGGTCCCAGATATTGCTAATATGTATCAAATTATGGAATGGTAATGAAACAAATACCACTCCACCATTGCAGATTCCTATATCATGGCAGGTACCTTCAGTGTATTGTAGAGGCCTTTAAGGGCCAAGGACAGAACCCAGGATGCCTCCACAGCGTCAGGACAGCCATTGTCCTGGCTGGTCTGCAGCAGGTGGCTGATGATAGAGATGTAATTGCTCAGGTAGCGGCTGAGCAGGGTCTTTGGGCAGCCCTGGCCCTCAGACTGGCCTGGGAGACTGGCGGTAGTGGAATCCTGAGACTGGATGAGTTGGTAGTCCTTCACTAGAAAGAGCAGAATGCACACAGAGGGTTAATTCCACGTTTATTTCTACACACAGGCAAAGCTGTCTGAACTGCTACAACTACACAAACCTGTTTTCCTCTTGCGTGTCTTAACATCCACCACCGCAGCATGGTTCTTTTCTGTGAAGTGTTTGAGCAAGATCATGTTGTGCTGTTCATTTGCGTTGTCGATAAACACCGTCTGGGTGCCCACGCACAGCACCTGAGAGACACAGAGGAGTCACGGCTGAGCTTAGAAAGTCACGGAGCACAGTGTACAACCCTACACAGCGGTACGTGTTCCGCCTACCTCAGGGAAGCCCACAAGCACCAGCAGGGTGAAGAGGTTGGTGCGTTTGAGAGTTTGTGGCAGCTGATGGATACAATGGTCAGTGAAGGCAGCGATGACTGGGCTCCACTCAGGACAAGCATTCAGACTGTGTAAGACATCTGCAACTGTGCACGCCCAATCCAGACCAATACGACTGCCAAACACAGGAACAAGAACAGAAAAAAACGATTCACATTTCAAAATAACAATAACAGCTGATGGGTGGCCATTTCTATTTTAGTATTATTAAATGTTATAAATATCATTAAAGATGGAAATCAATCCCATGCCTACACATTCAGCCTATGATCACATTTCTAACTTTTATTTTGTGTCTGTACATAGTAAAAAACACAAATTTGCTTCAAAGATAACACTGAAAATAACTGGAACCACTTACTTACAACCCAATAGCTTAAAGCATATAAGTAATTTTATTTTCATCTTTCTTTGTGTTGATCTGGATAGGACAATATTTCGCATGGTTGTTCTGGATCAGCTAAAATCCATGGACCTATAAATTACGATAATAGTAAATTTCGCAGGCATCATAAGGTTTTCCTTCTTTTACCTGTCTAAACAGACAGCCCCTAGGCTGAAAAGCAGCTGGGTGGTCTTCCAGCCCTGGGTGTCTGAACTGGCTGCCTCTCCTTGTGTTAGCAACTCAAATTTGTCAGCCAGGGCCTCTGTGACGGCAGTGTCAGCCTCCATCGGAGGGATTCGGAGCAGCAGCTGACCCAGTAGTCCCAGGGTGAGGTGGAAGGTCTCGTTGAGAGAGCCAGCATTGGAAAAGACTGTCTTGAAAAGCTGGGGCAGGATGGAGCTCAGACTGGGCAGGGACAGGGTGCCACCCTGAGGATGCAAGAAAGATGATGTAAATGTTCTCTGTAGATAAACGGAAAATGTCAGTATATCAATATTGTAAACAGTGAGGTGAGCCTTCCCTGGTTGCCTGGCAACCTGGAGGTGACAAGAAGATCTAGGAAATCACTGCACCAAGCCAAGAAACAGTCCAGTCCCCCATAAAACATTTCTCTACGGATTAATGGCATAACGTGTCAGAATTGGCTGTTTGACGACATGGAATGGAATGCTGAGGTGATTTACAGCAACTCCAACCGGGACTCTGACACCAGGGACAATGAAGAGGTGTGAAGCGGGAGAGGAGCAGCACCAACACCTGGAATATTTTCACATCTAACTCTGAGAACCAGACTAGAATTTGTCTGATTGTTGCAACAGTGGAAAGACAAGATTTTTTTTTTTTGCTTGCTCGTATCAGTCAAGTTTGAATGAAGTGTGTTTATGATGAGTTAACTTGGCAGTTAAGCTTGCCTTAGTTCAGTAAAAGAGAGAAACTTGAATTTAGAAGGTGTACAGTTGTATTTATCTGTTTGATAAGGAAAAGAGTTGTAAGAATATTTTATTTCTTGACATTTTGTCACTTGATTTTGTTTATTTATTAGAATATAAAAGCTGAGAGAGCTTGTGAAACGTAGCGAACTTGCTGTTCGTATAACATCTTCCAGCTGAAACTACAGGGAGAAGGCCTGAGTTACGCTATCAGACTATCGCCTCTCGAGGTACAAAGTGCTATTATGAAACAGGATGGCAACTAACTTCAGTAGATATCTCTGCAACACAATACGCAGACGCCTTTGACATAATGTCAGAACTATTACTTGTGCACATTCTAGTATATTTTTTGAACATTTTAAATTAAAATTGCACCTGTAAACAAAATAGATAAAACATTAATTAGCGAGCTTTAGAGTGATAGTATGCAGATTTTGTTACCTATGCACAGTGCCAAACTAGCTGTTTTGCAGCCTTAATGCTGAGTTAAGATAACTTGCTGCTATGGCCATAACCAACCTAAGTCACGTAGTTTTCTGAAGGAAAGTGTATAAGCATATTCCCCAAATATTGAGCAAATCCTTTAGCATTACATAGAATCTCAACCCTAAAAACTGGTCTCACATACTGGTTTGGCTGGAGGCAGCATGGCTGCTAGTAGTCCCAGGATCCTCTCTCTGGAGCACTCTGAAAACACATGCTCCTGAAGGGGAACCTGAGGCAGCCTCTCATCTGTCTCCTTGACAACGTCAGATGCTGGAGAGCTGACTGTTCCTGGTCCAGACTCTGAAGCTGAGAAAGGTAAAAAACATACAAGGTTGACAGCTAAGGGATAGCCATAACCACAAGTGAGCAAAACCGGAGTTGTAAACACCCTGATGGAGGTAATCTCGGTACTTACGTCGGACCACAGGAGAGAGGGGGTCCTCACTGGACACAGAAGGTGTCTGGCTGAGACTGGGGGAGTCGAGGGTGTCTTGGGTAACCAGCTTCTTTTTCCCTCCCTCGCCAGTGCTTGGGGGGGATGACACCTCTGACGGAACAGGGGGAGGAGAGCCCACCTCCTTCACCTTTTTCTCTTTACCTGATGGTTTACTCTAATAGTGAGAGGATGACGACAGTTCAGTAGGTTCACAGACCAACAGTATGTATTATCAACATTAAAGACATAACAAGTACATGTATGATCTACCTGTTTTTCCAGTTATTCTGTGAATCAAATAGTGTGACACTTCTACTCTTGCACTCAACTCAACGGTGTGTATGGTACAAATACCTGCTCTATTTGCTTTTTTTTAGTGTTCTTTTTTCTACCACCGAAATGATCTACTCCCCCGACAGAACTCATTCAACCTTCACATTATCTTATAACATGGCTTCTGTTCCTCACCTTGTCTTTGGGAGAGGATGGGGAGCAGATCGCTGCAGTGCTGCCAGGGAGGGAGGAGGTGTCAGTGGCTGTACTGAGCTCCTGAGAGGACTCTGGAGACACTGGACACAGCTCACTATCAGAAGCTGATTCATTGGATGACAGCAGAGCGAGTAAGGCTGAGGAACGAAGACCTACATGGACGATGGCGTCGAAAGGTTTGCCATAAAGGGATAAAACATGTAAACACAGGTTAGAAGAATCTGAGATACCAGATAGTAAAAATGAATGGATCGAGGAAAGATACCATAATTTTTGTTTAAAGGAATCACTCTACATTTTGGGAAATGCGCTTGTTTTCTTGCTGAGAGTTATGTGACAAGATGAATACGACTCTTATTATCTGTACGCTAAACATGAAGCTGGAGGTAACAGGCCATTACCTTAGCTTAGCATGAGACTTCATGGTAGGGGGAAATGTGAACCATCATTCACATGTCAGTTTTTTTTCTTACAGAGCCAGGCTAGCTTAGCTAAGCTAACCAACTGAATCTCAGGAAGAAAGCACATGAGCATTTCAAACTATTCCCAAAAAACACACCGAAATTCTGGTTTAGATTTACCTTTGCCAGTCTGCCCCTTCAGCAAGCAGTCAGTGATGAGCTGGGAGCAGTGTGTCTGCAGGGCGGAGGCCTGGCTCAAGGTGTTGCTGTCCAAAGCCTCTCCCTCCATCTGCTTCTCACTGCTCAGCTCTGACGTGTAGAGAGCCAAAGCAGCAAACAGTAGCCAGGAGTAGTTGTGAATGTACGGCTGGATTAAGCGGTGACGATCGCTGATTCGTATGGTCACCATGGGGTACACAGTGATCCGATGGGTGGGCAGGTGGCTAGAGATGGGATGAAAAATAATTAGAGAGGCGAACCACTACAAAGTAAGTGTGTTTAAACAGAGCATGATCAGACTTGAGATGTGTCACCTGTCGGGATACTTCTTTGCATGGTAACAACCAAAGCACAGGTCAAAGTCCTCACAGACGTTGCAGTTGATCCTGCTGCCGACAATGAGGCCCTGGCAGTGGTCACAAGCATATTCCATATTCACCATCTCATGGTCATCCTCATGGCCTTCAGGCTTGGCACCACCTGGTTATAAACACACACATTCACATTTAGGTATGCTCTGTTGGCCTTATGCAACTTACAATTAGTGTAGTTAACCTGTTTCTCAAAACTCTGGACCAACAGATACTTCTGTATGTGTAGGGTAGTGAAATGTATGAACTTACTGAGGAAGCAGGTCTTGCAGAGGTCCATATCCATGCACTGTAGGCATCGGTAGCGGTGCCAAGGTGCCATCCTCTCACAGCCGTCACAGGAGATCACAACATTGAGCAGGTCACAATAGCGTGCAATGAACATGTGCATCTGTGGATTAAACCAGTTAATTATTTAAGGTACACGGTATTATTATCATCATCAAACTTTCCCATCTGTGCTAAGCAAACCTAGATCCTAGCTCAATCATCTACATAATACTTTCACACCTACAGCTTAACAAACTCTGTTTAGAGGTGTTTTGGGGATTTTGGATTGGATAATATTACGATAGGAAATAGATATTACAGCATTTATGTCAGTCATAACCATTATTGTGTATATGTGCTTGTCTCGTTAAATAGATTTGCACAAAATATTAATGTGATGCTTTCAAACACTTGCAAAAATAGTTCAATATGCAACTTTGTGTGATGTGATGCTAACATGTTACACTAACAGGAAAATGCTTGACATCAAACCAGATCAAGATCAGCATATTAGCAATGTCACTGTGAGCATTTGGCATGTTAATGTTCAAAGAAGCTCAAGCTCAAAGAAGAGCTGTGCAGTACAGTTTCACAGAGCCGCTAGCATGGCTTCATGTCTCATTGTTTCGTTCTAACCTTGTTGACAGATGCTGGACATATTCATTGATATTACACCATCCTTTCTAAATGACAGGCTGTAAGGTTGCAGCTTATCTTTCAATGAGTTGCCTGCAGGACTATATCTGCTCTATTCTCAGGATGCACAGAAAAAAAACAAAGAGCAGGGAAGCACTTTGGCCAGTCAGATTAACCAGAGTTCCACTTCTTTCCCCAGACAGCTCAGACACGAGACAATTTTCCTCGTTTGCTAATGACTGCACTATTAATGTATGTCTTTCATGCACTGTGATGTACCTTCCTCCTGTCCTCCATGGACTCCTCTTCATCGATTTTGTCATACCACTTCTCGAACATCCCATCCATACAATCATCCATCCACTCCTGGTTCTTTTTGTAGTCTGCGATTTCATCCTCCTCTGTCCATTGACTGAAGATCAATGAAAACCACAGACATAATCTATCATCTCTGCAAATTTAAGTAGCTGGGACACTACTTAACATATTGAATATGTAGAGATTTGAAATAGACACATGAAGCACAAAGCAGTTTAGACTCGATTTGTTAAAATGTAAAAATGAGAACTGTGTCTTTTGCTAGTCTTAGGTTATCAATAAGAAAAACATTGGATTTCCAATGTGCCATGCCTTGTTTTCTAAGATGGGTCTGATATTACCTGATGGCAATGTCATGAACACTGATGTTCTCCTGGGCCATGCTGAGCAGGAGGTCAGGAAGCTTGATATTCAGGAAGAGAGAAAGGTCATGTACCTCCCAGCTCATGTCAAGAAGGTGCAGCAAGCAGGTCTGCACACATGAGAGGGCTGGTAGCAGGGCTCTGGAGAGCAGAGGTGAGGGTCAGTTTACACCACTGCATACACACACACTTGGGATTACACTAATCATTGCAGCAAGCACAATTTCAGTAAATCTAGTTACACAAGAACATGGTATGTTAGATAAAAGCTTACTTCTCATTGAGGCTGCTGAAGCCTTGTACTGCCTCCACCAGCATGAGCACCAGCTGATGGTAGGAACACCTCACCTCCTCTCCTAGCTTCTGTCCACTGTCTGACAGCTGAGAGAAATAACTGAAAGAGACAAAGCAAAAGAAAATCTTGGGTCAAATACTGATCTACAGTTGTACCTTGGCATCCAGGGTTTTTTTTCTTAAACTTCATTATTTTCTCAAAATGTACCTAATATTCATATGTCTTGAACTGTTGAATTAATATCGATGAATGCTAACAACAACCTTTGTTGGCACCTCAATATCGTCATCAGGGATAGAAGTCAAGACAATCTTTTTTAGTACAACTATGATCCGTCTCAGTCTAGCAACTAAGAAACAAATCTGTAATGTTATTCCATAATTCCAGAGTTTGGGACAACCTTGTTCAAAATCACAAATATTTACTGAACTGTGAATGAGACTTTAGAATCAACCTACAGCAAATTTTCTGTTGTTCCACTTGAACTAGAAACATTTCCTACAGAAGTACCTGGTGAAGTCTTTCTGGCATGCCAGCAGCTCCTGTAGGAACAGGATGCAGGGCGCTTGGAAGAGGTGTGGCTTTCCCAGGGAATGTAAACACTGCTGAACCATCTCCAGGACCTTGCACACACTCACAGCCTGGGCTTTGCTCAGGGACAGGGTCTGCAGGATGCTGCAGGAGGAAGAATTGGATGACTTAACCCTGTTTGATGCAATACCACATATGAGCAACACAAAATAGAGGACATGGGGTCAGTCACCTTGCCGTTGTGAGAGCCTGGTCCCTTATAAAGTTCAGGATGTGTTTGAGTATTGGGTAGCGATCCTTGACAGAGGGGGTCATGCGGGGCTCTTCGACAGATCGACAGGACAGGAGGCGCAGGCGTGCCCGGCTGAATGGGGCTTTACGGGGGAAGGCGGAAGGTGAGGCTGGTTCCCCTGGCTGGGAGGAGAGGCTCTCTGTGGAGCCTCTGTGGCCTTGCCTGCTGTGCACACAAGAGGATGTGTTTTGGGCTTGAGCACCAGAGGGCGGCCTCTGTTCTGTCCTGGCCTCACCTCCCTCCTCAGTCCCTGAAGTCTGATGTCCCAGAGAGGGGCTGGCCTGGAAGTCCCCTTCCGAGATTGAATTTGAGCGAACAAGTGGAGCACTGTCTCCCTCTGCAGCTTTGCAAGAGTCACTGTCCTGACAAGGTACTCCACAAGGAGCAAATCTGAAGAGCAAGAGGCTCTTCTCAATGCACGTGTCAGCTAGACAGACAGAAAATAACACAAGTCAGCAAAGTAGAAAAAGAGATAACAGAGGGGTGGGCTTTAGCTTTATATCAGCTGGAGTCTCACCGAGTGTCTCCATGGTAACCTCATCATGACCCCCTTCCTTCTCATTAGGACCATTCATTTTGCCAACTAGGTATCTCTGCTTCATCTCCAACTGACAGGAAAAAAGAACATAATAGTTAAATAACATTATCATATATAAACTCAGCAGCAGACAGTCAACAGAGAGACGAATCCTGTTGGCAAACACTCACCATCCATGTTCTGATGTTGTCTGCGAATGAATAGACCTGCATGAACTCTTCGCTTAAGCAAGACTTGCAGTCCTGATTAACTAACCATACAAAGACAAAACAGACAAATCAACTGAGTGACTCAGCCAAGTTAATCAACCCTGTGGAATAACCACGTTAAACCACAGCAAGAAACTTAATACATAATACACCTTTTGCTCTGTGACCACTGATTATAGCCAAGCATTACCGTAGCTCCTCAGGGCATGGTTGAGGGCTGGTGTGTGGTATACCATGGCTGCCCAAATGGCATTCACAGCTTGGTCTGTCTTTGACCCGGCAGCAATCTCGTTCCTCATGAGCTGTTTTCTGCAGGACTGCATGAGGGTCCTCATCAGCTCTGTTCTACTGTCTGTTGGCTCCTGGGAAGGGTTCCAACGGGCATAGTCCTCCAGGAAGCTCATTAACTCATCAAGAGTCCATGCATTTGTCTACCACATGGAAAAAGTAGGATTAGCTTCTAGCTTCTGAGGTCAATAAGCAATGGAATAATATAAAGCTGAGAATAGAACGTGTAACTGGACTAAGCAGATTTGAAAATACCTGGTCTGTGGGTGTTTTAGTACAATTCGTCTCCCTTGTTTCACACAAACCGTGTCTCAGAATAGGTTTCCAAAGAGGAGAAGACTGAACATGGGACATTTTCCCTGCTGGAAGCTCCTTAACAGTGCGGACCTCTGGAATAGACAGCAACCCACATATATCAGCATTTCAGTCTATCATCAAGGGTCTGAAAAATGCTCCAGTATGATATAACTCTGAAGCAGTCTGAAATTACGTTTTCTCAAACCAAAATCAAGCATGTTTTACAAATCCCTAATCCCTGTTTACAAAAGTCCCAATGTACAAGATTAGAAAGATTCTATAGTAACTATGGTCCGAGTCACACAGAGACTCACTTTAGATGACAGGTGTTCACTTGATAAAGGTTTTGAAAACAGGCTCACCGTGAGGGGATTTCAGGGCGAGTGTTCTGGAAGCAAGACGACCCATCAGGCGAGCCACCAGCAGTTGCAGGTCTGACATCCAAGAAATAGTGATATCTGGGAGGCCCAGGGCTGTCACAGTGAACTTGTAACCCCACTCGTTATTACTGGTATCAGAGTGGAAAAGGAACTGGAGTTGAGGGCCGGCGTCAAATGTCACCTTCTGCAGGAGCCAGGAGGAGCAACAGACAAGTGTAAGGGAATTAAGAAACAACAGCGTTTCACATGGAGAAACTGAGTGCTTTCCCATATCCTACCTTTGGCCACTTCTCAGTTCCAACCTTCATGTCATAGCGGAATTTCCCGCCTCTAGAATCAGTGAATTCTAGGTAGTCGTACCTGTGAATATCGAGAGCATTGAGGATGGGTTCGAAAAATTCTCGCAAGAAAACATCTGAATATATAATATTTGACATTGGTCACCTCTTCTCTGTCTCACAGCGTTCGTCAAACTCCACCTCAAAGGAGGTAGCGCCAGGGCAGGCATAGATGGCGGTTTCATGGCGGCTGTTTTCGTAGTTGTGAGGGGACTCCATGTTCCAGGTCCTCAGCACCACTGGCTGCTGGGGCTGGTGCCAGCTGTCCTGATCCGCCTATAAGTGACATGGCACACAATCAATGTTTGCTACAGTCAATGGTAACTAAGTACATTTACTCAAGTATTTCATTTAAGTACAAATTTGAGGTACTTATATTTTAGTTGAAGATTAAAATGAATCACTGCACAGTAAAATGACATTACTGTGATTTTATTTGGATTTTATTTGCCTGTAGCTTCGTCAGGCTTGCTCAGCAACATTACACAAGCACTCACATGTGTGATAAATACATATGAGTCACATGACTAATCATCACAGTTTTGAAAAACAATGGAGTCTGCATACTGCAATATCGCTAATTTTACTTAAGTAAGGATCTGAGCCGGATCTGAACTTCTACTACCACTTGTTACAGCAGTGTTGCTGTGCATCACAAACCTCGACACCCCAAAATGGTCTGCATTTTCAGCTTTCCGTTCATGCTCATAAATTTTGGTACACTAAAGTCTACAGTTAGATTGGACTGACCTTAGAAAAGATATCTCCAGTATCACTGGCTAGGCTTTTGAGTAGCTCGACCAGAGAAGAGAAGCTCTTCAGCAGCACACTGTGAGGGATGTCCAGAGAGCACAGCTCCAGGAGTAAAATCATCTGCCAAGAACAATATTACAATCAATGAAAACACTCACTCACATAGTGGCAAGGCAATTGAAAATCAGGAGATAAAAGTGTGTTACCAGTTGTCTGAAGACTGTGGCTAGGATGGAGCTGCCTAGTTTGTCTGTAATTTCAGCACCGGTGTACCTCTCCAGCAGGGAACCAAGGGAAGCTTTCATACTTCCCAGGAACTGAGCCACATCTATTGAAACAAATCATTCAGTCAGACTGAAAGTACATCCTCTCGTCCACTCAACAATGAATTCTACTCAGTGTCAGTGTTCATACTGAACTGTTCTGCAACTTATTCAGACATTTTTTTTCTGCTGGACTGTGACATTTGGCTGCTCAGCAGCAGGCTGTGTGCCCTTACAAACACAAAATCTAAAATAGGAAGCTGTAATTAGGTCATTGGTGTCATGCAACATTGTTGCTATGTCTCACATTGTATTAGGATGTCTCTGGCCAGGTCCGCAGCAACACCAGTGGAGGCTCCTCCTTTGAGCTGCAGGTAGCACCAGGAGAGCAGGCTATCCTGCAGAGCCCAGAACAAGGACAGCAACACTGTCCTGCTGGCTCCACCACTCCCATCCACCATCATGACCTCACACTGAGAGATGGGAGGTGATTGAACACAGAACATCAGAAAAGTAGATAGAAACATGACATTTTGTATCATTGTGTCACGGAGGCCTCACCTCTCTTGTTGCCACCAGCAGCAGCGTCTCCATGACTGACAGTATGGGGCTGATGTCAAAGTCTGAGGGAGCTCCTTTAGGCGGGAGCAGGAGAAGGCCACTTGGATCCTGGTTACTGTGTTGAGAAAACCAAGCTGTTGTTGATCCACTGTGATCTGGATGCATACCAGCACAAGTGTTTGTATATTTACAGTATGCTTACCTGAAGTAATTACAAAGCGATTCAAACGTCACCTTCACTGACTCTGGCTGATCCTCTTCTGTAATATTCTTCTGCAAAAGGCATATTATTATATCAGATCACCATTATTTAAATTGACTTTATTAACTTTTTCAGTAACCTCACCATCATGTGGAAGAGCTTGTCGCGCCTGACGTGTTTATCAGGGAAGAAAACAGCCGCTCCATTCAGAATGGCTTTGACTGCTTCCTTGTGCAGAGCTTTTTCCACTAATGTCTCACCCTCTGGACCACCCACAACTGAAACACAAACATGACAAATATTACTGCTGCAGAGATTTTCACACATTCATAGAAACCGATTATGATCTGCTGCTACTGTCCAAGGCCTCTCAACAGAGAAAGTTAATCATTTGACCAAGTTTAAACATTCAACCAAATCCTTTCGCTCCGCCAAGCTGTATGAAAGCTGACAGGTTCTTACTTTGGCAGAGGTGAGTGTAGAGTTCCCAGACAGCCCTAACAGAGTCGGGCAGAGGCTCCGCATCGCTGGACGTGGATGGACAAGCTGCTGCTGTGGCTTCCTCCTGTGGCCCTCTGCTCTCCCCTTGGCCCTTGGCCCCCAGTGGGTTGGGCAGCATGGAGAAACAGTTCTGCATCAACTGGAGCAGCAGAACTCTGCTCTTCAACACCTCCTCTCCCTCACTAAGAAAAAGACACACACTCCATTACAGGTCTGTCTATACATGTCCCACTTACTGACCGATGAGCCTGATCATGCCGAATGGTAATTATTGTTTAACTAATGACTGTAGCAGGCGTGTGGATACATTAAAAAACAGCAGTGACACTGCTAATACTCACATCTCCCTGAGTTTACTGTAGAGGGTCCAGAAGAGTTTCAGACTGAGACCACTGAAGTCCAGAAGATACTTCTGCTTAAAGTGAGAGGAATCCTGCAGAAATGGAGAGAGAGGGAAACTGTCTGACAGCATTCACCAACAATAAAAAAAACAACACAGGACACGCAGCATTATAAATACGAAGCATCCGATCACTCTCACATAATGGCCACAAGAGGGCAGAATGAAAGTGAATAAAGAAAAATCACACATATAATTTAACTAATTTAACATATGAAATGTGGTATTTGTCCAAGTCTTAATACAAGACCACAGTCAAGTCTCTATCTTGGGCCAGTGGTATGTCAACTGCTAATACTTCTCATAAAACACTTCCTACAAATTAAACATGCTGGCACATGATGCTGTGTTATGAGAAGCTCACAGTGTTATGGTTATGGTTTTTCAAGGCAGCCATACTAACAATCCAATAATGATATTTAATTGAGTAGTGATTCCTGTAGTATTCGTTCGTGAAGCAGAGAGTGAAGTCCTTTGAGGCAGATTTGTGATGTTGGGCTATGTAAATAAAATTTGACTTGACTGGTTACCATGTCTCGTGTAAGCTGTTGTATGAAGAATAGCGTCTTGTTAAGTAGACAAAGGCCAGAGACCACATGACTGTCGAAGCGCTCTGCCTCTGGACTGAGGTTGTCCAGGTCTCCAAGCCTCTCTGCCCCGGGGCACAGGTAGCCACTGAAGCTGAGGGTCTGCACTCCAAGGCGCTCTGCTATCCAGTCCTGCCTGGTGCAGAGGAATTTTACCATCAGGAACTGGGAAGACAAGAAGACAGAGGAATAAGAGGTGTGATGACTAGATAGTGACAACTCATTTGCAACAGTATGAAAACATAATTTAAGTAAGACAACACACTGTTACAGAGGAACTTAATAACGTTCAAATGTGTAGAAAGAAGAGAAAAAAGTCTTCATTTTAATTGGATGCTGTATGTACCTTTACAATGCGACACTGCTGCAGCTTGATCTCCACATCGTTCCAGTCATTCTCAAGCTCAAACCAGCCAATCGGCTCGTCCTCTGACTGTGCTGACGTCTTCGCACTGCAGGTCAGGTGACAGCATGGTGTGTCAGTCATTCACACAGACAGCTGAGGCAGACCCCAACACTGCTGAGGGGTTCCATAACTCAGACAAACTTTACTCTGTTAGTATTGTCTTATTAGATTGGACAGTTCACTGAAGTGTTAACGTGCAGTCTTCGACACCAGTACAGCCATAGCTGTCTTCTCCCATTAAGCGATTGTCAAGATGTGAATCAACAAACACAAGGGCACACTAAACTAAAATATCAGTAATAATAATATTCAGACAGCTATAAAATGATCCTTACTTGTCTTGTACAAACTCTTTGTAGTCCTTGTAGTCCCACGCGTCATACTTCTTGAACCTTTTGAAATGTTTCTCTGCATCAAAAGGGTCTTCCTCCTTGTACGCAAACACCAAGCCGCATTTCGCTCCAATGGCTCCTTTTCGCACCTTAATCACACAAACCAGAGAGCAAGTGTTATCCAAAGTAATCCTCTATCGTTGTCTGTGTTCTCACACTTCTCAGTGAAATGGTGAAATAAAACAGAGCCTCACTTTGATCCTCATCTGAGTGACCTGGAAGTTACTCTGGTCCTCTGTCGACAGGATCACGCTGGCTTTCTTCTTGCCACTTTCTGTAAGAAAACCTTCAGACCAATGAAAACATTGCGTTACTCTTGAGGACGTGTTCAAAGTTAAGCTGAAGGCATCTTTAGCTTGAGTGTGAACTCCATGTTATTGTTATTTTCTCAGTGAATAAGGACGGTCTCAGGTCGTACCGTCTCCAGTGGCGGATTCTGTGAGCATGTTCTCTGGCCCGGATTTTTCCTCTTTACTCTTCACATCACAGGCTTGTAAGTGTAACTGGAGAGGCTTCCCTGTGATGGGAAATAAATCATTGTAAATGCATTTTCTTGAACACCACCGTTAATCACTTGATCATTTTCCACATAGGCTGTAATTTCAAATCTATACGGGGAGATAACTGCAGCTTTGCTACAGAATTAGCAATTTTCCACAGCATGACCCACTAATGCATCTCTTGTAGGAGATGCACTTTCTCTCCTCGGTATATGGTTTCAAATGATCTCATGTGAATGAGAGTAAGGAAGGGCTGGTCACGTTACCATTGCGATTAAGCAGCCGCAGCCGGACGGAAGCCATAGACACGATGAGGGAGGTGGCCTTGTACTCGGTTTCTAAATGATCGCTGATGCAGGACAGGGCCTGGAGCACCTTTGCCACACTGCCTCTGGCCAGGGCAAAGGCCAGGAGGGTCAATTCTGCTTCAGGACTCACACAGCAGCTACACAGAAGCAAAGACACAACACAAGTTGATTTTGGGGTGTTTTTAGTCACATTACATGCTCATCTGTGTCTCTATTTCAGAGTGTTGATCACATACTCATATGATCATATGTACACTGACAGCATAATTGGTCACTATAATTATATCAACTGTTCATGCTGTCTGTAGAGCATAATATCTAGACTGCTGAAGCCAGATTTTAGGTATACCTCAACTTTAAAAAAGCATTTTTGACTGAAACGAAGAGGCTTTCCGCTGTCACACACACTGAAATTGCTTTCAGAAGGGATCTCAGCAGATCACACGGCAACCAATAACCCTTTAACCCCACATCACAATTTAACCCAATTTAATTCTGGGTCAATACGGATTAGTGGCAATTACTATTGCCATGAATACTGAATATTGATATGTTGAAGAGTGTGGTTTAAACAGACCACCAGACAGCTCCGGGGTCTCACCTAAACACTGCATATCTGTGTATGTGTGTATGCAAACTGTTTTTACTACAACCTTTCAGTGTTTGAAATTTTAGCAATTGAAGTTTGAAGATTCGCAAGCAAAATGTTTTTTGACTGAGGGTTTGCAAAAGAAAACCCAGCAAACACCAAAAGACCAGACCATAAAATATTTCTCACAACATCAAATGCATGTGTGAATAAAAATAGTGTACTGTAATGGTTTTGATATTGAACTGATAATAGCTGGTGAGATTATTTCAGCCATGTTGCTGTTGCTGTTGTTGACTCTGACCACATCTGAAGGGTGTATAGTACATTCAGTGGAATGGAAATGGTGCGTCATCACCCACTGAATCAATACTTTTAGTCTGTTTTCACTGTGATGATGTCAGCATTATGAGCTCAGTGTGGCAGTGATGGGTGAGGGCGCTGAGGTAATCCCAGCAGGTCATTACTCTGCTATCCTGAGGAGAAATCCATCCACCTCCTCCAGGATGTTCAAAGAGAAGAACTTGGGGAACTCTGTGGATGACGGCGTTAGCGACAACGGCGGCATGTGCCGTAAGGCTTTTCTAGAAGAAAACAACACAAAAAAAACCTCAGAACCCAACCGCTGGACAAATGACTACACTTAAAACAATGCAATGAGAATGGAAACATCATATTCCTTTGTTTACATACATTTGTAAGAGAATGAGTAGTGTGTCTTACTGTGTGCTCTGGAGGACAGTCTGAGCCAATGCAGGGTTAGTCTCCATGGATGCAGTGACCAAGGAGGTGAGGAGAGACAGGTACCAGATGGCTGAAGCATCCGAAACAGACACCTCTTTACTCTTGGTAATCTGATAGCCCAGCGTCTTCAAGCCATGAATCCGCGTGTCACATCCGTCACTCAGGCACCGCTTAATGTTGATTTGGATGTCTGGGGTTTGGTGAAGAGACAATGTAGTTAGCACACTGATGGAAAACGTGATGCAAAAATGCCATAATCGGTTGCTTCATCCTGTAACAATGACATAATAGATGTTGTTTAAATTGGACACAAATTAAACAAATCCTTTCTACTTGTAACCAGAGAAGTGAAATCCATGCAAAGCCAGCCAATGAATTTCAATTTGCTTACTGTGATTTAGCAATACAGCCACAAAGCATATTATCATTTACAACCCTGATTCCAAATAAGTTTGGACGCTGTGTAAAACAGAAATTTAAACAGAATGCAATCATTTGCAACACTTATACAAAGTGTTCCTGTAGTAACATCCTTCTTTTGTTGCTCCTGTCCCAACTTGTTGAAAATGTGCTGCTGGCATTGACTACATGTCAAAAAGGATTAGCAAATTATAAAAATTCTGTTTTTGTTTATGTTTTTCTCTTGGCCACTCTTTACCAGCACCCCCCTGTGGCCATGGGCTCAACTTCCTACAGGCTTCCCCAGTGAATCAATACCAATAAAAACAAAGCTGCATTTCCGTGCACTACTTGCAAATCCTCAGATTGCCTCCACATTCCTACTGTTCTAACAAAATTAAGTCCCAGGAAAGCAAAAGACATAATGTGACTAAATGCCACAAAGAAAATTTAATCACTGTCACCGTAGGACCGCAGCAAGAACGGTCAGACAATGATGTTAGAGCACTTGATATCATCTCTGAGCACAATCTTGATTTTGTGTTTTGAACTAAAACATCGCTAAGAACTGATGGTGCGGCTATTTTTACTTAATCATGGAAGGAAAGAAAGGGAGCTTCTAGCTACGCAAAAAATATTAGATGCAAAAATCCAGACCTTGGAAAACAGTGCATGTAAAAAGCTTGCCATTAAAATATTGTGCAAGATGCCAGTTCTGCTGCTGAGCATTTATTTCACTTTCATCTTAACAAAATGACAGACACCACAGCAGAGGACTTCATGAAAATGCTGCTTTCTTTTGTATTAGCTCAGCACCTAACAGTGCCCAAACACATTAAAAGACGTACTCTTGTTCTGGTGATTGCTTATGGCCTTAACAAAGCCGTAAGTCGAGTCGCTGAAATTGCCAACAGATTCTACTTTTCCGAGCATTATTTTCTAAATGTGAGGACTCTGCCCTGTTCTTTGATCAGAAATCTGAAAACTCAGAGCAGATATAATGCACATTGGACTGTCAAACACAGTACACGTTGCATGCTGCCAAAGGGCTGCTATGGAAACTTTCAAATATTTTGGATGTCACCGAAGAAAAATTGCTACTCAGCTCAAAACAGCCACATGCTCTTTAAATCCTTTCCCTACTTTCTTCTTCAAGTATCTCATAGACATAGACCTCTCCACCAGCAAACTATGAATACTGAACCTATCACTGCAAGCAGGCATAAGCAGGCATCTATAATAATATCTAATAATATATAATACATCTTAGACCCTATTTGTCATTTCAGGATGCAACTAAACTGACCCATGTTTTTGTCTTCTCATGACTAGATTACTGTCCTGCCCAAAGACGTTAATTAGAAAAGCTTTGACTTTGTGCAGTGCTAACAAATCCAGAAGAAGAGATGTCGCTCCATTGCTCACCTCTCTGCACTGGCTGCCTATAATAACGTTCTTTTATTGGTTTTTAAAGATGTTAATGGTGAGGCACTCCCATACACAGCAGAATGTGTATCATACTATGCTACAGATTGCCCACAACAATCATCAGACTCTAGATTATTAACAGCTCCATGGATTCAAAATAAAATAAAATAAAATAAAAACTCACTGAAGCAGCCTTTCGTGTCTTTGCCCCTAAACTATAGAGCACACTACCAATGCCCTGTGCCGCCTTCTTTTAGACCAAGAATCTGACCTTTTAACCAGCCTATTTTACTATTCTTATTTATGCTGCAGCTCTATTTGACTCTGACATGATCATTGGCTGTGCCCTTTTATTGTTTTTGTTTTTTACCATGGCTCTTGGTCACTTAATACCTATTTATTTTACTATTGTCATTATTACTATTTATGTTTTGACTCTTAGAACAATTTTGCACATTTTATTGCTTTGTGAACTTCTATATGCTTTTTTGCAAGGTGGTATATAAATAAAAAATAATTATTATTACTTAACATAGTGATTCCAAACCTTTTTGGAATCGGGGTTGTACAAAATACGGAGCAGAGACTGATTCAGTCTGTAGAGCTGCAAAACAGCATGACTGCTTTCAAAATACATTTTAAATCTGAAAATGGCACCACTATGTGAGCCTCTGCTAATATTTGACTGTTGCTCTTAGCTGCCTGGCTGAATCGATTCTCACTTGATGTTGCACACACACACACACACAGACACACACACAGACACACACACAGACACACACTAATCTTAGCAAAGAAAAACAAAGAAAAAACAGCATGTCTTAGCAAAAACCGAGCATGAGTTTTAGCCAAGCTTCTGTGTGACTTGATAACTTTCAATGAAGGCAGATGTGTGGCCTTTTAGCTTTACAGATGGTCCTTAAGACCTGAGGAAGAAGATGTACATCCTGAGTTTAACCCCTGCTGAAAACAGACCAATAAATAGCCCCACCAATGCCTGGATTTGATGCCTGGATTCTAGCAACATGCAATCCTCGGCTCATGAAAGCTTGCATGTGGATTCAAAAGTGAGGCACTTAACCATCCAACTATCTATGAACCCAGTGGTGCTCTTCTGTAGCTGACACCATGCCCTATCTTCACAGAAGCAGGAGGAAATGAGAAAGATAGTTTCTCCTTAAGCACCAGAAGAAACACACAAGGAGAAAATAAAAAAAAACACTCAACAAAGCATACAGAGGGACAGGTGGTGACTCACAGGGGTGTGAGACGTTGGCATTCTCCAAGAGAGGTACGTAGCCCGTGACATTGCTGGGGATGCGGATATCTCTGACCTCCTGCAGGGAACCCCGGTTTTTCCCAACAGCAACTGAAACAAGCTGGGGCATATAGCTGTGGTCGTTAGAAGCCACAGCAATGGCCAGACGTCTCAAAACCACATCTGGCTTCATTTTCAATCTGCGAACAGAAAAGCGACGAGTTTCCACTTCAAAATTGACCATGTACACATTGACAACAAAACCCAATAATCCAAGGATTAGGCGCACACGACAATCGGCTGCAAAGCCTCGAGTCACATTTTACAGAGCGGATGCCCTTGCCTGATCCAGTGCGAGCGTGCACTGCCGTCTGACTGCCAGAAAGACGCAGTTTCTCCATTTGTCATCTTGTAAATGTCTGCAGCGTTGGATGAAGCTTCTATTGCGCTGTAGCACTGTGTGACCACCTTGACCCTGTCCACCTCTGGATCATGGTCCAGCTCTGCTCTGTACTGGATATCCAAATCTTAAAGACACAAATACAGATTTCCATGACAGTCTAAAAAGGGTGCAGCAGTGGGAGACAGATACAAGTCTAAATATGTCTTTAGTTTTACCATATTTTTCAAAATACACAGGGGAACATTCAGAAATGTACAGTTAAACCTCTTATTCAGCACTATATGGTTATTCTATTCATCAGAAGCTCTGGTGCTCACCTTTCTCCTTCTGCAAGAGGAATTCCAAGTAGTCCTGGACCACACTGGACCTCATGGTGCAGATACTGTTGTAGCCCTCTAAAACAGGGAAAGTCATGGCACTGCTGGGAATACGATTCCTGTGTAAGAATTTAAGGATCTTAGAGGCATGTGCCCCTAACCGGTCTTTGGTCTTGGAGAATATGTCAACAAAACCTGTGGGAAAAAAAAAAAATACAAGACAAAGGGTGAAAAAGATCTACATCCTGCTGGCAATACCTATCCAAATAAGGTTGACCTTGTTGATCCTGACAAACAAATCACATCTCCTACCTGGAGTTAGGGAGCACGCCTGTAGCTGTCTTATCACATGACTCAGCTCTCCCTTTAGATTAGCTCCATTGGAGTTCTTCAGAGCAACCAGCATGCTCTCTACATCCACCACCCCATCCCCCTCTGCATCGAACTGTCCAAAGGCCTGACACAGGGAAAAAGACAGTTTACATTGTGATACTAACCATAGTGACACAATCACTCCCATTTGTGCCCACCATTGCAAACCTATACTGATAAGACTATAAACACAAACGAGCCAACAACTGGTATCTCTTATATACGAGGCACACAATATAATCCACCTCTGCTGCTCATTATTAAGTTATACATATTTTATGTCTGTTGAACAAGTCATCTCTTGTTATCTTTGGGTCTTATAAGGGTTGGCTTATTACATGACACAAAGCATCATGTGGTGTTTACAGTATAGCTGTGGCGTTTCATGTGGACTCACACAAAGCCAAATGCAGAGTGAAGTACACATTCATTAGTTAACCCATTCATCTGCAACAACAGATGTCAGCCAACAAAGCAGCGAGTTATGCTGCAAGAGGCCAAAGCTGAATACCCAGTGATAATAGACCTGACAAGCAAAGGTGACATCATGATGGCTCATTACTTTAGATTTACTGCACATCCTTAAGGTTACCAAACGATTACAGGTTTATCCCCACTCCTGACCTCCCATGGCAACCATATCTTCTCATTAATCATTATAAATGGGCATGGCCACAGCTATAAACTGTGCAGTCCTTGTCCAAGAGTTCAGGGGTGGGCATGACATTCCAAACAATGACATTAACAAAGCTGTATGAGAGGTACGTTGGCTTTTCTATGGTTATATACCTCTTCACACTCATCTCTCGAGGCATCTCTGCTCTCCAACATCTCACAAAATTGTTCCACATTGACAGATTCCTCTCCTCGGTTTAACCGGTCCTCCAGCCACCGCACCAGCACACTTTCATTCCCGGACAGGACAGACTCCCGAATGGCGATCCCTGAGTCGCTAATGCGAGCCGCCGCTTCTCTCAGTTTGACTTGTTCTAGGAGGACCCCGGGGCTAGGTGGTCCACTTGTGGGCACGGACACGTTATTCGATCCCCTTCCGCTTCTACCAGAACCGGAGCCTCCACCGCCTCCGACGCCAGTGGCCGCAGAGGCCGGACTGTCTTCCGCGAAGCCCGGGCTCTCAGTTTCTATGTCTTCCTCGTCGCCGCTGCCTCCACCGCAGCCGCTCTCGGCGTTCCCCATGTTTGTTTCACCGACCTAGGACTCCCCCGAAAATCTCTGCGGCACTCTGGATGTCAGTTTTGAAACGGTTACACCGGTCTGTACACAGACCTCTAACCCGCAGCTAGAGCTCCGCCGTTCACTACTACCGCATTGACGTACTGTACGTGAGCTTCCTTAGCACGAACGTCCTTTGCGTCACGAATTTACGCATGCGCGGTAGAGTTACCGTAGTCGGAAGCACCTGAGTTGTTGTCATAGGGTGTGTGCTGTGATGTAAATGGATCACAGGCTAACATGCTCAGCTATGTGTTTGTCGCGTGTTTATCACTGGCAGTGTTGTTCCTTTCTCGCGAGTGGGTCGTTAAATTTAGAAGTGAATCAACTCCGGGGCCTTCTGTGCGCGTCCTGAGCAGCCGTGAATTATCACTGTACGACGGGGAGGAAGGCAGCAAGGGCCTTTACCTGGCCGTACTGGGCCAGGTGTTTGATGTACACAAGGGGCACAGGCACTATGGACCTGGTGGTGCTTATCACTTTATGGCAGGTGATTGACCGCTTGTCTATGGTGCCCACATTGTGTTAGCATAAATTTAACTCTAACCCTTGCACCCGACGTTCAATCTTAAACCACAGAGATCTTTTTATGTTTACAACAATGTTGTAAACATTATCTGTTGCTGTTTAATACCCCAAACCCTCAACAGACCTAAATCAGGAACATGAATTCCACTTTAACAATAGCACATAATAGTGCCATTATCCTCACTACTGTACTGTACATGTCTGTGTGTGCATTTTCAGGCAAAGATGCGTCACTGGCTTTCATCACTGGGGACTTCACAGAGAGTGGCCTGACAGATGATGTGTCCAGTCTGTCCCCACTGCAGGTGCTGGCTCTTTATGACTGGCTGGCCTTCTATCAGAGGGACTACCAAGCTGTAGGTATGTGATGCAACAACATGTGCATTTCTTCATTCAGCCAGTAGTTGCACTTCAAGCATCTTGTAAGATCAGGTTCAGCTTTATTCAGATAAATTGCTGTTGTTTGTCCCCTTTTCCTCCTTCACAATTGTTTGTTACTGGTTACTTTTCACATAAAAAATAACATATATGTATGATGCAGAACCATACTACTAATGTTGTATTGTCTTAATTTGTTTTTTATGTAAATGGGACTGCGGATGTAAATTAGCATCTTTACATGTTTTAACATGTTCATCAATATGCACTGTCCCATTCAAATAAACAAATAAAATGAATAAATAAAATAAATTTACCCAGCTGTAAAACTGAAATGCTCTTAGATGTAGTTGTTCGTAATAAAAACTGAATAAAATGATATTCTATAATTACACTGTGAAAGGAGCCATTCTGCAATATGAGCACTTTTACTTTTGACACTTTTTCCCAGGAGTACCAGGACTTTTTCCTGGTACTCCTGTCCTTTTCTGTATGTATTGTGTGAATTCAGGACTTTGACTTGTAATGAAGCATTTTTATTTCATGATATCTCTACTTAAGGAAAGGATTTAAGTACTTCCTCCACCACTGACATTCGTCCTTCTATCCCATTTTTGCATTAAATTCCTCATCATCCTGTTAAGATCTCTTGATTCCTTAACTCTATTACATTAAGGGCCTTAATATCAGATATATGAAAACCAGAGCTATGAAGGGGTCCTTCAAAAACTAAAAAATAAGCCAGTACTACCAGTGTTTGTATAACTCCAGAGTGTGCGGTATGAGATAGTGAAGCTACTGTTTCTCCATACCTTTTACAAGCTGGGTGCACACATGGAAACATCCTGGAGAGCTACAGCTTGTGCAGTATTTTGAACTGCAAAAGCTTATGGCTGAAGTGTTGCTCACTCAGGCGCTTCACCTCATTTCTCCTCATTAAAGGACATCCATCACTATCCTTAGTAGAATACCAGCCTCTCCTGTGTTGAATTTCAGGTCTGGTAATAGGCCGGTTCTATAGCGAGACCGGGCAGCCCACAGAGGCCCTGTTGCAGGCAGAAGCATCTCTAGCAGAGGGCCAGCAAATCAAGGCGCAGTCTGCAGCTGAGATGCTACGCTTTCCAGCCTGCAACTCACAGTGGAGTGCTGCCAGTGGAGGGAGAGTGTGGTGCTCCACAAAGAGGTATGGAAATAGTTCTGGCCTAATCAAATATTAAGAAGCTTACAGGGCAAATCATGCAATGTTGATGTGCTGCTTATCTGTAATGGAGCATGTCTTATGCCAGCAGGTTTTATTGGTATACATAAGGATTTGCAGGAATGAATTGGATCGTTTTTCTCTCCAGTGGTGGAGTGGAAAGAGCCTGGACCGGTGTCCCACGAAAGCTCTTCTCTCCTCGAACCAGTGGTGTTCGTTGTGTCTGTGTTGAAGACCCGTCTGCAGCAGAGGAAGACCCCAACCTGCAGAAGTATGATGGCTGCCCTCCACATGCTGACTCATGCTCTGTTAAAGAGTACTAGTCTCTGGGCCAGCCCAGAAAATGGACCTATTCATGGCCTGCTTTTTAGCAACACAAAACTCAGGAAAACACAGGGACTTTTGCCAGTAAATCACAGCGATGAACTGAAGTGTAATAAAAAGGTAGAATGACACAAACTTAATCCACTGGTTTTTGATAACCTTTATGTAAAGTTGTCCTCCCTTTCTCTAAAAGGATACACCAGGAAGAGACAGGCTAGATATCTGAGCATACAGATACAATATAATGTGCATAAAAGATTAAACAATGTGCATAAAAGATTAACAGAGGCAAGATTTAGGTTTGTCACAATGACAAGCACAAACTGCATTAAAGTACAAAACAGTTGTAGTGGTCAAAAATATCACACATTTATCTGTACAATTTAACAATACTTAAAGAGGCCCCACTACCAGGCCATCCCTCTGCTCCACATTCTCCCCAATGATCGGAAATGCCATGTGATCTTGATAAAGTGCACCTGTTAGGCTTGGAAATCAAGAAGTTAAATGTGATGGGCCAAGACAACAACTTGACTTGAGGCAACATTGTGGGGGCTATGATAACAACTTCCAATGCAGACCTCATGGCAGATCAAAAATGGAATGTAATCATTTGGTGACTGATTTTGAAATATGACTTATGATTATGACAATGACATGTACAGGCTACAAATTAAATGACATGCATAGGCATATTAGGCATTTCTGTAACTTAGGAGGAAGATTGCTAACAGAATTTGTTTTGGGGAGCACATTTCTATTCCTGTTTTGTTAAAATACGCTTTCTCAGGTCACATGTTCCCAACTTGCCATGTTAAAAAGTAAACATCGCATTTAATTTGGCTGATGCCCACACATGATAGACTATGTATCAATCATGGAGAAAAAACAATCCCATTTCATGAGGAATTTCATCTTTGTCCAGTGGTGCCATCTTTCACCTCGAACAGCAAAGTAATGCAACGTCAATATTACAATTCTGAATCTAACTGAATTAGATCTTTGAAAATGATGCCGATTTAAAAAATAAGTTGAGCTGCTTTCCTCTCCTCCTTGTCTGTCCCACTTAAACCAGTCAACACAGAATTGGGGTGACAGAAAAGTGGAAGATAAAAGATTACAGAGAACATGCTGATAGTTCAGTCTTTGTAGATCTAGAGATCTAGGGGCATTTTCGTTTTCATCAGCGCTCATATAAATGTAAATATTCATGATGTAGCATGGAATTTGTTTTTCTTTGGGCAGGTAGCATAGCATGAAGGCTGCTGATGGTGAAATATCCCAACAGAACAGGAAAAAACCCCTCCAAAGGTGACTTGACCATTCAAATGTTCATCACTGAGTTGAATGTCTACTTGCCACAGCTACCTGCTTGTGATGATAAGAGCTACTCATGACAAACATCATTGAACTTGGGAAAGTGATTAACAAACTCAGTCCAGCCATGACTGAGCTGGAGAGCTGCTTATATGCACTTTAAGATACTTTGATCAAAACAGAAACAAAAAGACAATGTTTCACTTTCTATTTGAAACACCTCTCTAGAACATTAATAATTTTTCATAGACTGGAATAGTATAAAGGTGATGGTCCATAACTGTCCGGGAATCTCTTGTTAGTATGTCCTGCTACTGATGTCCCTTCTCCTGGTGTGCCTGAATAATTGTGCCAAGTTGGGCCTGGCATGGCCAGTGTCACAGGGTGGAGGATATCCAGGCTGCTGCATTACGATACCCCACCCAGAGTTAGTACATCAAAGCAGATGTCACACACCCTCACCGGCTTGTTCAAGTCAAACTTGATGATGGGGATCTCCTTTATAGAGCACTTGTGGCACAACAGGCGCCCACAGTGGCGGCTAGAGAACAGTCAAGGAGAAACAGGATTAATCATGCAGTCTGACACAAAATCAAATATAAGTGAAATTAATCCAAACAAATGTACGGTACATTTCTATTATTAAAAAAAAACAACAACAAACGACTAACCAGTGATGTTTCCGTGTAGTAACACCAAACTTGGCAGCACATTCATAGCAATTGGACCCATCACACCAAGGGGGCTCTTTGGACAGCATATCTAAAGAACAATTACCTGGTTATTAACCCACAGATCACCATGGGGGTCAAATGAATCATATCAGAGCATATCACTTTAATGTGGGGCTGTCATTTTAACATACGCTGAATGCCTCACAGAAAATGAAGAGTGAAAAGTTACCTAGAAGGCGGAAGAGCAACTGCTTGGTTGCAACTTGGTAGTTGAAAATGTTGATGCCCTGATTATTATTGATGCCCAGTCGAGCCCCAGCCCTTACAATGGCACGGCACAGGTTTGCGTTTCCTTTCATGTAGGCCAGGAGCAGAACTGTAATGAAATACAGGTCACAGTCATTCTTTCACAAGTGTACCACTGGTAGTAATATGCTATTGCTATACTGTTAACAGCAGTAATAATTTAGCCAGCTACTGTACCTGTGTTCCCTTCATTATCTGGTTTGTCCAAGGGGTATTCAGGCATACACTCCAGGAACAACTCAAAAATGGCAGCGGCATTCTCTTTTCCATAATGGCCTAGCACATGCATTGGTGACTGACCCCTAAGCAGACACATTAGATGAAAGGGAGACAGGCAAGTCGACATTAGAGACTACAGAAGGTTGTAAGTTATGTCTAAAAACTGACAGCTTCTACATTGTTAATATTCAGTTTCTATCCAATTTTCTACATTCTGTTACGTTAATGTACTGCTGCAATGACTAAAAGCATGACCCCACTGACCTCAAGGTAACATCTGACTGTAAAAGAGAGTACCTGAGATTGAAGGCCTCAGCATCAATGTTGGACTCTGTGAGAAGGGTTCTGACATTGTTAAGGCGACCCTGCATCACAGCCAGATGCAGAGCTGGGGAGACAACAAGAAGGACAGACAAAAGAGTCAAATGTCTTACACATGGATTACGGTATGTTGGGGTGGTGGGATGATAATAAATAATACAACACACACAATAACTTCAACTGTTATTTTTAAAGCTGAATGCAATTACTCCTTTGAACAAGACGATATTGACATCAAGTAAATGACAATCCTCACTGTAAAACTTAAAGACACACTGCACTGCTTATCTGGCAGTATAGGATACTGGTATTTGGAAGGTAACATACTTTATCATGGCTAGAGACTGATAACTGTTTTGAGATGAATGAGAGACAGGCTGGACTCTAAGTTAATCAGTAATCTGAACATTGTGTACATTGGAAAGTTGGGTGCCATTTATTTAACAGAGGCCTTCCAGATCACAAAGAAACAAAAGCAGAATAGTAATACAACGTTAATGTACCATTATTGCCATTCTCATCCTCAGCAGCAAAGTCTACACCATTCTCCAGCAGCACAGAACAAATAGTGGCTAGGTCCTGCTGTGCAGCCAAATGTAGTGCTGTCTGCCTGTGTTTGGTCAGCTCGTTTACTTTGGCTCCGGCAAGCAGCTGAAAGTAGAAAAATGCGGAATAAAAACTCCACTTCTCTTCAATAGCACTTCAGTGGGCATGAATAGTAAATGCAGAAGACCAAGAAAGTCTGAGGTGTCTACCAGGTTGCGGACAATGATCTCAGATCCGGCCTGGACAGCCAGATGGAGAGGGGTGAGTTTGGCTGCATCCTGAACCCTGGAGTTGACATTAGCTTGGACGCTGATAAGGAACAGGACACTTTCGATGTCTGAATTTTGCACAGCCACGTGGAGAAAATTCCGTCCTTTGTTGTCCACCTGGACAGAAATAAAGAGGCAGAGATCGGGAGAGATTAACACTGTAACCTTGCATTATTTTTGTAGCACTACAGTGACACAGACTGGTGCATTTATGTCAGTGCTACCTGTTCAGCAGCACCTGGCTCCCGCTTAAGGATAGCCTCTGCTGCCTTATTGTTCTTGTGCGTCATGGCACAAGCAAAGGGGGTCATTCCTTGACGGTCGCGAATGTTGAGACGAATGTCCGGATGGGAAATGAGGAGCTGTATGATGACGTTGTGCTGGCTGCTAATGGCAGCATGGATAGGAGCTCTGCCCTCTGCATCCTGACAGAAATGGACAGACACCGGAACACAAAAAGGACACGTTGATAACCCACTCAGTAATCTCTCATTAGCTGTATGCTGTAATGGCAGGAAAAAAGTATAAGTAGACTGACCTGTGCATTAACATTTGCTCCAAACTCTAGAAGGCACTGCACCACCTCCTCCAATCCCCAGCTGCTTGCCAGGTGGAGGGGCGTTTGTCCATCTCGGGCTTCTTCGTCTCCTTCCCCATTAGGGCCTGGCCGTCTGCAGCTATTCACGTCACAACCACTATACACACACACACACACATTAGGCAGACACTAAGTTAAGACAGCAAGGTTCATGCATCTCAATAACACCAAGCTTAAAAACAAGCAGGTTGTTGGTATTGGATGGATAATATTTTAAACTGTACCATCGTACTAATTGGAAAACTTTGTTAAAAGCTGCAATGTTTCTAAAGATAATGTTTTGCCCACTGGCAAAGGTTCCAAGTTGAGGCTAATATGTGCATCCCCAGCTAGGATTAGGTTTCCCAAACCGTAATGATAAGGAGAATATCTGACCTGCGGATTAGGAAGCAAGCAGAGACCTCATTATTCTCATCAACAGCTCTGTGCAGGAGGGTCTGCTGGCAGCCAGAGGGCCCTGTGCTCCAACAGGTTGCATCACAGCCATGGCGGACCTTGATGGGACAAACAGGACCCAAACAGTCAGAATGCAAGAAAATGTTATGTTTCCCAGCCAGAAATCTATAAAACATATACAGTTTACAGCATATGTCAAGGCTTTCATGCAGAATTAGTTCTACAGGTGTGAATACTGGTCACTATTAGGGCTGTCAACAAATATTCTTAATTAGAATATACTGTATTCAAATTGTAAAAAACCCAAACAAAACGGCATTTGATTGTGTAAATTAATATTCAATTGTGGGGAAAAAAGCAGCACTGCCGCAGCTGTTCTTGTGTGGGTTTGGTATAAGACATAATTTTAGTTAAGTTTGTATCGTGTAGGTTTGTAGATCTTTTAAAATACATATTCATGTTAAAATAATATAACTAGTTTTGCCCTCTTATGGACATAATGTGCAAACATGGATATCCGAATGGTTCAATCCTATGTGTGTGGGTTTTTTTTCTTTTTTAAAGAAGAAATAATTGAAGAAATGTTTGAGGTCAACTTTGACAGCCCTGGTCACGATAGGGTTCTGTGCAGCTGTTTGCCTTCAGAACTTCAGTGATTCATCGTCATTTTGTTTTTTCCTCTTTCTGGAAAGATGCTTACTCACTTCAGATGTTTTGGATAAGGCTGACATAAACCTGCGCAATGTGCTGCATGTTACATGGACATACAAACATCAACATTGTTTCAGTTAATACAAGTATTAACATAGTTTTCCCATGTTGGATAAAGTATTCCTCTCAGTCAAATTCCTTTTTTATCCAAATAAGTGGGAAAAAGCACTTTGAAGTGCAGACGGAACAGGAAAAACAAGACTGTGGATGTTTGTTGCAAACATAACAACCACATGCATCTATCCCTGAGGCATTCTCTGATTCATGTTTCATCTTGAATTCAGTTTCATAACATTTAATAACTGACAGTGTACAAATGTGCAACTAAGACGTAACTATCAAATTGGTTGCATTTGCATTTCTCTCACCAGCGTGGATGCAATATCTTCCAGGCCATTCTCCAGAGCCAGCCACAAGGGAGGGTCTCCTTTGTCATTTACCACCGACATATCAGCTCCTCTTGTGCAAATGGCATCCACCACCAGTGGCAGCTGATTACTGATGGCCAACTGTAGTGCCGTTTGTCCCTCCTGGGTCCTGATAGTAGAATAAGGGAAAAAAACAAGCAGGTTGTTGATATTGAAGCCCACTTTCCGGCCACACAATCTTAATTCCATTTTTTAATCTAAAACATCTGTATTTTGGGTCCCATCTGAAGTTGTTAAGGCGGGGGCCTTTAACAGTAATGAACCCTGTTCACATCTGGCCAGGGACCTTCATCACATGTAATTCTCCATCTGTGTCGCCCCTCATTTCCCATCATCTCTGTACTGTCATCTAACTAATAAAAGACATAAAATGGTCAAAACAATTACAAATGCTTTCCAAATGCCATATAACCCAGGCGTTACCTAACATTGATGTCTGCCTGATGCTCAAGAAGGAAGAGGGCACTCTTGCTGTCCTGTCTTTGGATGGCCATGTGAAGCAGTGTTTGTCCATTGGACATCGTGTCATTGATAGAAGCCCCTGAGCCCAGCAGCTGAGCTGCGATGGTGTGCATACCTGACAGGGACAGATTTTACATCTTAAGTCATCTCATACACAGATCATGATGCAGTTTTGCAATAAGGTCATTCACTCCAAAACACAATTTGTAGAATGCAGAATCAATCAGTATTACAATTTCCCCATGGGGGTATAGTGCTGTGTACCTGTCCAGAGAGCCAAGCCCAGTACTGTCTGGTCCATGGAGTCTTTGAGGCTGAAGTCTGGAATGATCTGGAAGTTGTTGGTGGCATGAAGCGCATTGGCTGCAATAGAGCCATCAAGGGAGAAATAAGTGGATCCATTTCAGGACATTTGAGGATATTAACGATGCAGGTGAGGTGAATCCTTTAACACATGTGCCATATTTGCAGTTTAGTTAAAGGCAGTCAGGTGTATAAAAGTCCAGAACACATGCTGACCTTTTTGCTCGAGGATGACAGACACCACATCTGGGTGGTTGTGAGCAATGGCCATGTGGAGGGGCGTCTGCAAAGCCACACCAAGGGTGTCATCAGGCTGAGCCTTCTGGGTCTGCAGGTTGGGGTTGGCCCCTTGCTGGAGCAGCTCTGCTGTCAGGCTCGCCAGGCCACAGCGACACGCTGTATGAAGTGGGCTCTCACCCTGAAGAAAGGCAAAGGGATTAGTAACATCTTCATTGGTAAAGATATACGTACATCTTATGATTTAAGGATATGTTATTAAGTTACTTTTTAAGGTCTGCAGTTATAAAGATTAAGACGTTTTGTGATCAATGACTGCAGTCCACTGTATGAAACAGAGCATGTTACTGGTGCACAGGTGCCACACCTGTGTTGCATTATATGAACTAAGAAACCTCCTCAATGACCTGGAGAGTACAGCGTATCTTTTTTCATTTTACTTTCTTTTTTACCCATGAACAAAGGTGGGATGAGACCAAAGCTGCATCTGTCTTTTTCTCCAGCTATCTGTAAAATGTTAGACTGTATCTGAGTTAACAAAACTCGGAAAGGGTGAATCTTGGCAGCATGTTTGGACCTTCCGCTGACTGGCCTAGAGACACTGCAATAAAGGTGAACATTCAGTGCTATGTGCCCATCAGATCTGATTATCAAAGCTGTGTAGTTGTTTGGCTGTTATGTGGCCTAATGTTCATACACACCCATTTGTTGACATGGTTGACCTTTGCTCCATGAGTGGCTAGGAAAAGAGCAGCTGGCTCGTTGCCTGCCCGAGCCGCTCTCTGCATGAGACAGTTTCCTGCAGGGGATCAAACACAGGCAGATGAAGATGAAAATGTGTTGAAAGGCACGAGCATCACTCCGTGCAAGATGTGACTGTGAGGTGAGGTTATGAAAGGGCACCTGTGGTAGTGTCAGGCGCATCAGGATTGCTTCCTCTCTGAATGAGCAGGGCTGCAAAGCTATTCTCATCGAACGAGGTGCCGTTCACTACTGGTGCATCATCCTCAAATGGATTTACCGAGGTGTCTGAAGACACTGTGATGTACTGCAGGGCCAGCCACAGAGCTGTGCTGCCCTCGTGGTCCTTGAGTTCCAGGTCAAGTCTGACAAGATGGACAGATTACATCAGGTTACACGCAACATTATTATAAGAGTTGAATGAATATTTTTACAATTCATGAGCTGTAATGTATACTGTTTTTTTTTTTTTTTATTAACAGAGCTCATGAAAGTAGGTTACACTTGCTGTCTGCTCTTCATATTTGTCAGCATGGCACATAAAAAGAAAAAAATTCAAAAGGGTATAAAAAGAATTGTATGTAATCCATTTTAGTCACTTAGCTAGCTATGGTGATCTCATGATTCAACTACCTGAACACTAAGCATGCTGTGTGTGGGACTTCCCATGTCAGAAACAAACTCAATAATATAATTTGAAGGCAGAACGAAACTCACTGTTTGCACTGTAGTAGCTGGTTGAACACTGGCTCATTCCCTGATGCCACAGCTTCATGCAACGGAGTTCTAAAAACAACAAGACAAAGCCGAAGCACCGTCACACTTTGCAAGGTCGTAGGCCACCTTTGCAATCCAAGAAAGTTCATAAACCAAGAGCAGCATGACTAACCGGCCCTTGCTGTTCTGCATATTGGGGTTAGCTCCGGTCTTGAGCAGAGCCTCTGCAATCCGTGCCATGCCGCTCATCACTTCCACAGAGTGTTTCTTGGGGCTGAAAGAACAGACCAGGTGAAGTGGAGTTTCCACTGCCCCCACTGTAGCTGCATTCACCTGAGCCGAGTGGCGAATCAGGAAGATGGAGGCAAATTCATCACCTGGAAGAAGAGGGAATAAGAATTTTTTTTTAATTTACCTCAATGCATTAACTTTTACATCTAGTGCTCACACAACAACCAAGTCTGTACAAGAAAAAACCTTATAGTGGGTGAGTGACATTTCACGTTTATTGAATAATTTGATAAAGTGGGAATCATGGCAGGTATATTTTTAAGCCTATGAAAACAGACTGGCTGCAGAAGGTTGTTGTTTGCATAATCTTCTTTAAATTGTTCTAAAATAAAAAAAACATAATCGCTACAGCATCACCACATTGTGCACTCATTCGCAAGTTGGTGACATTAAGTTAGGCAGTGCAGCGCCAGAGGAGCATAGCAGCGACAGTTCATGTCAGACAGACATAATCAGTCAGGAGTTTAAAGCATAGTTTCCATCAGTTATTCATATTTTTATATTAAATTAAGATTCTGTTTTGGGTCAATATGTGAGATTATTTATTCACATTTGATGAAAAATCAGACAGTTTTGTTTTTCTTAATTTATGACACAGTTTCAGTCATTTTATAAATCATTATGGTTTATTGGCTTACGCAACCTTTTATCTTAGGTTGTACAGATTTTAGGTAAATGAAGCTTTTTAAAATAATCCAGGAAATGACATCACAATAAGCCACCAATGTAGGGATTGACAGACCACTTCAGAGTTCAACGGGTTAAGTCAGGGGTCGGGAACCTTTTTGGCTGAGAGAGCCATGAACACCACATGTTTTTGAATGAAATTCCAGGAGAGCCATACAATATGTTTAAAACTAAAAATACAAGTAAATGTGTGCATTTTATGTAATTTCAACACTTTTTAAAGTAAGTCTTAAGTCTCTGAATTCTTTTTAATAACATTGTTATGCTGTTGCTAATTAATGATGAGTATTTCTTTAATAATTACTAATTAGTTAGCTGACAGCGGGATTAACGACAAGCCGTAGTGCGCCCCTTTGCGCATGCGCACATCGACCGCTATTTTCGACAGCAAAATACGGCAGCCTCACTTAAACAGTGCCTGTCACTACCCGATCTGCGTTGCCTTTGTGATTGATGGATAGATAGATAAATAGATAGACACAACAACATGTATGTTTGCCACTTTCCCACTGAAATGACTGCGAACCGGCTTTCTAGTCGCTGGCTCGCGCGTGCGCAAAGGATTTGTCGAGCCATTGGTTCCCGACCCCTGGGTTCAGTGAACACCTTGACAGCTACGCTAAATGTTTATTTTGGACCCCACTTATATATGAAACACAAATGTAGTAACAATGACAGCCCCCACACCTCTTTGGATGGCCTTATGCAAGAGGCTCCAGCCACTCTGGTCCACCATGTCCACATCGGCTTTGTTGTTAACAAGAGTGGTAGCAATACTTTCCAATTTACGAGAGAGCGCCAGGTCTAGTGCCAGGTCACCGTTGTTGTCAAGCTCGTTCAGCTTGCCAGGTAGCTGAAAGCAAGAGATAACACCATCAAAAACAAAGCAGAAGCCTGTTTACAGCATAATGGGGAAAGCACTAGTTAATAAAGGGAGTCTGAGGGGGGCTGACCTGTGAGTCCATCTCGATGAGGTAGAGAAAGACCACATCTTCTCGCTCAACTTTGATGGCTTTGTGGAGAGGATACTCTGTTTTAGACTTGATCATCTTGTACAGAAGTTGGGCACTCATGGTGCTGAAATCTTCTTTCCGCAGATCGTCCTAATAAAACAGAATCAATGAAACACAACAAGCATCATTGTCAAGTATTAGAACTGGCCCATGAACATAAACAAGTGTCATCCATTTTTTTCTTTGCTTTCATGAAAAACAGTTATCAGTGGCCGAGCCAATAAAACCACAAAAAAAGGTGACAGTCTCATTTTCTAAAGCAAAGTCATAAAGATAGTCTTGAAAGTTGCTGAGCTGTGGCCTCTCTGAATTTATTGTATCGTAAATGATGAGATGACACACCAGTGACAACATAAATCTGATCTGTCAAACAAGAACATGATGATTGATTGAGGATTGAGGAGATTTCGATGCCTAGGACTGATGAGAACTAAAAAGTATGTAGATGATGTCATAATCCAGACAGCTAGTAGCAGATAGCAAACTAATATGATTTGGTAACCCATCATTTTTAGTGTCAACAGCTCTCTGAGTACATGACTGAACAAAATCATTCATTCCACGCATGTATGCCAATGCATGTACACAGGACCACCCCCTAAATTGCCTAGTTGGCCTTGTACAAACACTGTGCAGGTACTCACCCAGTGACTGGCTATGATCTCCCCACAGTAGTTCATCAGGGTGGTGGCATTTAGCTCCTCAGCTGTTTGGTAGAAGCGAATGCAGTTCCTGACATTCACTGAGGACATCACGCCTTTTTCACACCTGTCCCAGCAGAGAAACATGGATTTTCAGGCCATTAAGCCACATATAGTGCTCCACAAGATGTTATGAAACAGTAATGCTGCCACTAGCAACAATTAAAGTTTAATTGTAGCCTGCAAAAGTCGGTATTGAGCTGACCTCTCCCTGAGCAGCTGAAGCTGAAAGCGGTTGGCCAGCTTCATCAAGTCAATAAGAAAGGCATCATCCTCACTGAGTTCCAACTCATCAGTGTATGCCCAGCGCAACATTGCCATGGCAACCTCAGGTTTGCAATCTGGAAATCAAAAATGGAAGCAAAGTGATCAATTACTAATCTGCTGTAATTCTAACATGATGATCATTTTGGACAAATAATGACGGGAAAAAAAACATGATTTTTTTCATTATTTTGAAATGCTGGAGTGCCCTCTACAAAAACAGATTTCATTTGCTGTCATTTATAAGAATTCCAACCTTACTGATTAGCTCACTGACAAATAGGCATGATGGCCAAAACTCTGTCCAATATTGGACTTTGACAGTCTGCATAATCTACTCCAAGATAAATATTCACTCACATTATAATCATTATCTATTAGCCGATAAGAATGTTGACTGACAGAGGGGTACGTAGGTAGCAACTAGATGCTAATAATGATTTAAAGTTACTCCTTCAACACTGTGACATCACACCGGGGTCGCTCACCAGATAGGTCCAGTTCAGAGGTGGAGGCCAGGTTGGCCAAACTCCAGACATCACTGCGAGCAGCCAACACAAACTTATGGGCACTGAGCTTCTCCCCTGCGACTTTCACCTTCAGATCACTGCAAAACCAACAAATTCATTTCTGAGAAACCACGTACACATCGCAAATATTCTGGGGAAAAAAAAGGAAAATCTGCAATTGACCTTTTAGAAAATTCTCTCAATATGTTGCCTGGAGCACTCAACAGCACTTATAGCATAACTTACAGTCACAGGTTTTCATGATGTTATCTGAAAAAGCCCATCAACTGCAACAATGTAGCAGTATAAGCAGGTTGTATCACAAAACACACACAAGGGTAGACACATAACTACTATACAAAATAGCATTTGCAGGTCTGTTAAATAAGCGAAATCTTAAACAAAACTTGTTCCCATTCGGTCCAACCGTGGTCCTCACCTGTACTGGTCCTGCTGATAGAGGTCGGCCACAATGTCCAGCAGACGGCTAATGAAGGTGTCTGCAGCTGCGGGGTTGGGGGAACCCTGGCCAGCGGTCTGAGCGGCGAGCACGGCACAGCGCCTCTCTGTGTCAGCCAGCTTCTGCTGCATCTTTACATACTCCTGCCTGAGCAGGGCCAGGTGCTTCTGCAGCTTGGCCACCTCCTCTGTCACACATCAAGGTGAAGGAGACAGAGAGGACAAAAACAAGATGCAGGGATACAAAAGGTAGGTTAGAAAGACCCATTTCTGGACACATGTTGGATTTGGACCCTTTAAAGCACCTTACCCTTTTGGTCCAAAGTACAATGGTTACAATATACAGTAGCTAGTATTTGTGATTTATTTTCCACAATTTAGTTTCCTTTTTTTTTTTTTTTCTTTTTTTTTTTTTTTAACAAGAATATCTGTTGTTTAAAGATTATTCTTATGGCAGTGACAATATGTCAGGGAAGAAGCACACCAAAAAGGCTGAGTTTGAGAAACGTGATTTGAGTCATTATTAGTTTTCCTAATACTGGTCTATTTCTTGATGAACTCACTTTTCTGTGTCTCCCAAATGCCACAGAAAAAAAATCAGCATTTCCCACATAAGGCATACAAGATGCAAATTTTCAAATCTTAAAAATGGACCAAGGCAGAAAGTAAAGACAGTATTTTTGGGACAATGCTTTCTGTCTTCCTCTTAAGTGTTTCTACAGATCTTCATGTTACAACACAAATTCATGTCTCAGCCCAGATTCCACTGAGTTGCACTGAGGCCCATTTCCTTCCTTTAAACCAGTTAAGTTTTAGTGAGGAAAGAATGCTGAGACGGCACGTTACTCTGGCCTCGTCCTTGTAAACCGTTACTGGCACAGCTAGTGGTCATGAGGAACAGAGGGGGTGTTTCTCAAAACCACCTGATCAGCTCAACACAGGAAGGGTGGTATGGTGGAGCAGCAGCTTAGGACCAAACTACCAGCTACTGGACAAATTCTTACAACACACTAAAATCCATCTTCATTTTGCAGGCATCACTAATGCATTTGCGAAGCAAAGGTACATCCTGTAACAACCGTGTATGCAACACACCTTTAACATTTAAAAACAGTGCAGCTTCAACAAAACTGCACTTCACTTTGTCAGGACTTAAACATGGTCTTGTCTCTTCCAGACTTTGCAAAACAATGAATTCAATTGAAGTGCAATCAAACTATCACACCAGAGGACAGGCATTATAAAGGTTATTTTAAACTAAAAATAACGCCTTTTTTCCAAGTAACTGTTTTTTTATTCAAGTGAAGGCTCATGTGCAGAGAGAGAAAGATGCTTTCTAGTTAGTAGCAAAGACGCAGCTTCATATACAACCCAAACAGCACAGAGTGGAGAGTTTGTTCTCTGGATCAGGCAGGTAAGCAGATTTCCCTTAAGGAGGCACACACAGCAGACATTCCCTTATGTCTAGGCCAAATATAGGTGGTGCCCTTGGCCATGCCACTCCTGCCAGGTGGTGCAGATGATACCTTGCAGGGAGTGACACCTGCTCTGTCCAGTGAAGTCTCCTCCTTCGTATTTGCCATTCATTTAACAGAAGTGATATCAAATTGTGTTTTTAAAAAGTATATATTCATGAACAAAACAGCGTTTTACTGAAAACCATAGCTAGTATAGATAACGTATACCGATTAACGGGATACACGGCGTTGACATTTAGCTAAACATTAATACCAACAATACCAGCAAATTCCGTAAGTTAACATGAGGGTATTTTTTCCTACGTAGCAAACCTGCAGTCTGGCTAAACAAAACTGCTCTCCGCAGTCCGACCCACAAACATGTCTTGTCCGGTTCGGCTAAGTCGTAGCTATAAAATTCTGCTAGCAACATCAACGAGCGCTAACGACAGGGCTTGCTCACTGGCAAGCCGAGTGTGACAAGACAAGTGTCGCAGTGCTTCGTATTTTTAACCACAGACAATGTACGGTTTATCTAAATGCCAAGACACTAGTTGATTCAGTCGAGCGGATCAACAAGCACACAAGGAAAACAGGGAGTGTACCAAATAGTGAAAAACCCAATCTCATACCTTCCGCCATGTTGCTCAGCGTTAGCTCCGTGGCCTGATGGTCTCTATCGCGATATAACGAGGAGGCAGATAGTAGGCAGCGGTGCTGCGTTCAAGTGCTTACACAAAAAACGGTTATTGATAGATTAAATTATGAACGTTACTCTTGTTCTTGCACGGAATTAGTTATGTCATTAAAGTGCGAATCTTACACGCCTGGCTAGATTTACAGTAGATTAGTATCAGCTCTGAAGTTAACGATTTTCTATACTAAAGAGGAAAAGATGTTAATTTGTTGTACAAAAACAGAAGTCCTCGATGATGACCAGTATCATTGGTTATTGTTTCATTGTGAGCGTGAGAATGTGGAGGTTTGTCTCCACTGATGAAGAGTGAAAGGAGTTTCTGATCCGAAGAGGTAAGGTATGGCAGATACGTTCACAATGATGAACGGCTGTCACATTTGTGGTGCCTTCAGGTGCTCCTGCTAAACTCCTACGTCTGCGATTAAGAGTCGGACTCATGTATTCGGTATAGTTGTACAGAAGACAGGGTAGATTCAATTCAAGTCCCCTTATCCATGATGCTGTGATTACAAAAACAACAACAACAAGACTGACCAATTTCTGGCAAGAATAGCATTGTACTTTTCTGACACTACTATTAAGATCCATGACAACTGAATATTGTCATGGTCTGCTCTTTTGGGGTCACGTATGGCACTGTGGTGCATCTCTTCCCTAGAAATAAATCAAATTAAAGGTCCACTGTAGGTACATTTGCTGTCACACCAAGATAGCCCCAGAGACGGTGACCAAGTTAATAATCTGCTGACTGAATTCTTCAAAAAGTAGCATATTCTGAGGATAAGGTATATAGCATATAAAGCATGATGCTGTTTAATGAATGAAAACCTGACAATGTTTTCTCTGCTGATAAAACTCAGAGGATTCTGTTTACCAAATCACTGAAGACACATTTAGTTAATCAAAGTACTGTATGGTTAAAAAAGACTCCTCTTATACTTGTATCATGTTCACAGTCTTGTTTTACCAAAATCATGATTGAAGGTCATTTTGCATTAGTTTACTTTTGTGCACTAAATATGACTTTCTTGATCAGTTACTGAATGGAAACAACAGGACAATCGTATGGGATTCAGTTTGTGTGACAATTCGAATTCTAAAACTTTCTAAGCTGACAGTCACGTGCTTGTGCAGAGGCAAGCCTGAACAAGAGAAACTGTTTACACAACTTCAGATGTCTGTGAGCCCCAACTGAAAACATCTTCTATACAGTTAACCTGTCATTGTGTTAGTCGCTCTGATAATTCATACATTTAGCAGTGTGGTTTGTCATCAACAAAACTGGATAAATTAAGTGACTCTAAGCCAAAAAAAAAAAAGGAAAATTCGCTGAATGAAAACAGTTTAGCAGAATTTACAAAAAATGAGTAGAAGAGTAAATTACATGCTCTGAACACAATCCCCTAAATCCACCATAAACTCATGTAAAGAATATATCAAAATGAGTGATTCGAAGAGTGATCTTGCTGAGAAAACAGATTGACGTTAACATTTTAACTAATGAAATGCTTTTGTAGTAACTGTCTACATATCAGCCACATTTAGTGGACTTTTTGTCTGAAATGCTGATAATAAAAAGGCCATTCTATAAATGTAATTATTGCAATGAAAACACTTTGTGTACATGAAGGTTTTCTGTTGTCTTTGTCACGAGCAACATGTAATTAATGTTGTGTCCAAAACACGGCTGAATTAAATACACAAGTAAATATTGAAAAAAAGTCATATTTTAGAAGAACTCACTACAGGTGACAGGTTTCATAACATGAAAAATATACATCAGTATTTTGTCTTTGTACAATAGGCAAAACTGCAACAGTTCAGTGAGCAGAATAAGGATGAGATTGTGGATCAGGGGAAAGAACGGCAAAACAAAAAGGGCACACATACTGGATCACAAACACTCAACATTCGCAAACAAAATCCCAGAAACATTCTGCGAAAAACAAACAAAACAAAAAATACAATAAAGCATGCATAACAATTCCTACTGAGGACAACACACACAAGGAAAAGAGAGGCTGCTAAAATAATGGAATATTGGAGAAGAGGGCCTCAACCTGTATCAGGATATCAAAAATTAACATGTGTACACTTCATATTATAGGAGTTATTGCTACACCAAATTGTTATCCTATTTATACAGATGCCCTGTGTACTGGATATTAAACAGATTCATACATGGGTGGTACACGATTTTTCCATCTTTTCGATCGACATTTTTAACACTTGTTCAATGCGGGGTGAAGTGGCCAAGCATTTTATTAGGAGGCACTTTTGAAAAAAGATAGACAGAATTTAGCATGCACAAAAATTAAGGGGTATGTTGCCTTTCTGAAGTCAACTGAGCAGGATGGTAAGACTTGTAACTGATAAAGAAAAACAAAATCATTCAGGTGCACGTATGATGTCGAGCTCTGAGAGTGTTAAAGCACCCACGAGAACAGCTATGTTTTCTAATATGGCGGTATCCCTCGAAAAAAAACCCTTCGTCAGTCATGTCATTCATGCCTTGGTTGAATCAATGAGGTTCTTCACAGGTGACATTCCTCCAAAAGCATCACAAGTCTCTTTCTACTAAAGACCTCCTGTTAAAACAATCTAAAGAGAACTAATGCATGCTGGACTTGAGAAAGGAAAATGGACAAACATAAATCTATCTGAACCAGTGCTACTCATTTGGTCTAAGTGTCTTGATGGATGGAAAGGGAGCTTATATATTATCCGGTTTAGTCTGTGCTATTTACATGTCTTTACAATATCTTCCTGAATGTTGAAGCAGTTCATAGACTTGAAAAATGTATTATCATCTTCTGGGTGTTTTGTTTTTCGAGTTGGCACTTGCTTGGCAGTTTTCTGTCAGCCTTGGTAGTCACTGTTATGTTCTATTGCAGCCTACAGTAGCCAGTCTGTTCCTGCCAAAACAAAGGAGGACAAGCCTGACAGGGTGGAAGAGTGCAGGAAACAGTGCCATGTTGATTTTCAATTGGAGACCTGTGGGAAAGCACACATGAAATCACAGGGAAAAAATTGTTAAGAAGCAGCCAGGGCTATGACAAACGTCATAATGTCAACAGACACAAATACGAAATGATAAAAAGAGCAGCAAACAACCTGCAGCAGACCAGCTGGATGTGTCTGCAATTAAAGGTTAAGGTGTAAAGTCTGCACTGCTTGTTGCTCTTAAGATAGTCGGTTTGACATTAGTTAAGTTGCATCACTGGGTCAGGTGACACAGTGTAAAATGACTGCTTCAACAAACCCTTTCATCTGAGTGGCCAGTTACACTGTCACACTGTATAACATTCACACAGGTGAATCAACACCTCTCTGAAACAGTTCCTACAAAAACAGAACACTGGAACTTTCACAAAGGGATTTATTGCAGGATTAATGTATCAGACTGCATTAGTTTTAGCTAGGTGTAAAAAATAAAACTGGCAACTCAGTGTAGTTTACATTCCAACTACTAGACAAATAACTTAAATGTACCGGTACAACAAACAGCCACTTCAACAGTGGAACCTTGCTGTGATTTGTGAATCAAAGGTTTAAAAAGTCAAGAATACTTGCCCTGAAAACATGAAGCTAGATCCTTGCTAAATATCACTCAAACGCAGTCTCTTGGCTTTTTCGTACACAACGGGCAACTTTCCTCTTGAATGCGCCGTGTCTGTCCTCCCTCCACTCTTTCTGTAGAGGACAAAAAAAAAAGGTAATTCAGTTGTATATCTTTCTAGTATATTGCGTATCTCTCTTTCTTAATTTCATATTTTCCATAATCACAAGATTTGAGGTATAGGTCGAAGATGTTTGTAGCTTTGTTTATACAACATCAAAATGCAAAATGCAAAAACAGAAACCTGCAAATTCTTCGATTTTACTGTACGTTGTGGACTAAAAAGGCATTAGACAAACATTTATACACCCATTACATAAACCATCACATGTTGTTTGGAATAGAAAAGCATATCCATTTTACTCATCATACCATTTTATTCAACTTTTCTAATCAACAAGTACACTTACTGCAGCGTCCACATTTGCTGGTGAGTCACCATTTGGATCTGCCAGCATGGAGATAACACTAATCATGATGGTTTCCACTGTGTGGATAGGCAGCCAGCGCTCCTCTGGTTTCTCATAGCCGTACTTGTCCTCCCCAGGCTCGTGCAAAATAGAAATACATACATCTCCATTCTTGTCCACTGGAACAAAAAAAAAATTAAATACAACTAATGAAACAGAAAATGTTGTCACTACTTCTACATAATACATATTAATGTCTGCTTATAACATTTGCATGACATTTAGCCAATCAGCTACCAAACTGATTAATGATATTGTTTATAGACAGTGCCTAAAAATACCTGCCTTTACTTTTTGAGTCAATATTTAGCAGAGGCACCTTTGCTAGCAGTTACAGCTGTGAGTTTACAGGATGTGGATTCAAGTTCTATTAAATAGCATGGAAACAATGAGTGAACAGCAATTATCCTGTCCTACTGCATACAGTGCAATGGATTGACATATTGATTTTGACTGGCCCACTCCAGGATACTAACATTCTTATTTTAAATTCATTCCTGTCTAGCTTCTCCATTTCAATAATTCATACAATTATTGATCATTCTGTTTAATTGTGTTACTACTAGCTTAAACAAACTCGAACTCTTCTATTTTTAATTCAACATGGGCAAAAACTCAAAGGGTGTACTACCTTTTCAAAGCATTGTTTATTCAACATAATAAACATAAACATACTAGAACACAGAACTTGTAACACATGTCATAAGGAAAAGTGAGTAAAATAGCTTTAAGTTGTACTCCTGCTTCATGAACAGTATGTAAATATTCCTTGGTATTAACACATATCACAAAAGGTAAAATCCTCAGCATTTCTAAAATGACATAATGCATAAAATAACACTAGGCTTTATGTATTTAATGCTTTGAGAGAAATATAACCTCCACTTTTGCAAACAGGTCTATAAACAAGGGCAAATATTATTCACAGTGTTCTTCACCTGTACCTACCATTAGGGTGCCAAATATCTGTGATAAATTTCATTTTAGGTGGCCTGAGAGGGTAGTCTTTGGGAAATGTCAGATGAGCTTTAAACACACCACCTTCACTGTGAACAAAAAAAATCAAAGACAAAAATTAATACAATAAACAAACATTATACAAGTATCAAAACACCTCTCTAAAAATAACTGATCACATCTCACAAAACATCTCTCCTACTGAATCCCATGTTTAGTCACATTTCAACCAAACACTTGAGGTATAGTGCCCTTGAAACCCACACCTAACCCATACCTCCATGTACTTAAACTGTTAATCCGATTTTTCCATCACAGACAGTCTTCTTAAATGTAGGTGGTGTTGTAAACGGGGCTTCGGGCTGACCAATTTCACTTTTCCAGCAGGTAGAAACAACAGATGAGGGTTTCTTGGTCTTGAAAAGCTGTAGCCTTTACTAACTGACATGCTAAAATCTATATTGTGCATTTACTGTCAGACTGACAACTTCCTGCTAACCTTTACCTCTGCTCCACTAGCATTCACCATCACTTTTCTGCCACTCTGTCTCACTCCCTCAACCACACACTTAACAAACAGAGCTATGCTACTCTTATAAGAATAAGAACACAATAGAGGACAGTGAATGTTTTGTGTTCTTTATTCTTGGTATGTGGCTGTTAATGACAAGGAGACATGCTTCGTTTGAGAAAAGGCTGCAAGATGAAAGAGTGTGGGAAATCGACATCTACATGAAGGCACAGAAGATGACTCTGGTTGCTTCAATTGTCCGTGACCACTCAAGAGACTGCAGTGTTTCTAGCTCACCCTGTAAGTACCAGATCAGTTTGCTAGGTACCTCAACAGAGGGGTGGCAAAAAACAGGAAAAAAATGAAATGGTTCTACTGGTACTATCCACAACTTTTGACAGTGGAAATACAAAAATAATCATTCTAATGTCAGAAACAGAATCCTTCATTGATCCCTGAGGGGAAATTGAATCAGTTGCTTTTGCTCCCATTGTCAGTTCCTTAATTTGTAAGGAACTGAACTGAACAAAACTGTTTGCCGGAAACGTAGCTTGTGAGACAGTCACAGACTTACTAAAGTGTGTCTGGAGGTCCGATGATAAGGACTTCCCATCTGTAGAGATCATTATCCTCGATCAGGCCTGCCGAGAATCCCTCCACTGGGTTTTTGTTCAGCTCTAGAAATACCAAAGTCAAATCATTATTAGCTCATATCATGGTACCTACAGTATGTTAACTAGACTGATTTTGTGCTTTTCTGAAGACTGCTGGGGAGACAACATAACCCTCACCAAGGAGGCCTAGCTTTGTGGTTCAGTAAAAAGCAGCATGGTGCTGAAACGACACACCACCCAAATAGTCGTGCGTTAACTCTTACTCACATTGCAATTCACACGATCTGTTTTGCACCATGCAACTCCTAACTTTAAACATAATTTAATTTAGTATTATTAATTGCAAAATAACTACTTACTAAAATACCATAATGACTTATATACTGTACGCAGTAATTAGTCTGTGGTGCTTTTAGGCAACATACTGAGAGAGGAAGTTTAGCAGTGCCATTTGTCTGTTAGTGACCATAAAATCTCTCATTTATTATTATGTTAGTATAACTAATAAATTTATTTAAATGTTATACAATGGGTAAAGGATAAACACATTTATTACGGTGCAGATAATGTAGATATATGGCCACTGTTGAAGACAGAACGTTTCTTTATAGAAAAGCATGTTTCATCATCTGTTCATTTGCCAGCCTTGGGAGCAGGAGAGTATGTGGTCTTATTTCTCACTCAGTGGACAAACTCACTGGTATGCTACCTTTCTGCACATTCAGCTCCACAGCCCTATTTCAAAATAGATGCTTTGTTACAAGGCAAGTCTGACACGTTGATGCAATTATTTGATGTCTTCCAATCACCACTGCGTCACTTAAAACCTAAAGTGGGTTTAAATACCACTTTAGATTCAAGATTGTATTATTAGTGCAGGTCTACAGCAATAGACATTTATTTCAATTTTTTTCAACAGCCTCTATAACAAATCCAAGTATGTTTACTAAGGAAATTAAAAACTAACAGTAACAAAAATTGTCTGACAATAACTTATTACCTAATTTCAGTCAATAAAAAAATTATGCAAGTTAAGGTCATCTGCCCATGACTATGGAGATACCTTTAAAACTACAGAGAAGCACATTATGTCCCTGCCAGGTTGCATACGGAAATTACAATCCAAACCTGCAATGTAACATTAATGCTACAAACCCGAAACGTTATAAGATGTGTGTTCGGCTTTTGGAAAGTGGCTTACATATAAACAGATATTCAATTCGCAGGTGACTCTACTGAGATAATGAGCACAGATAACGTTAATGCTTGTTTCAACATTAGTTAGCCTGTTAGCTCGGGGTGTTTGTGCTAACAACAGTGACAGCGGCTAACTTTAGATGTAGCGAGTTGGCTACATATGTTATTCAATATGATTAGCAAGGCAACCTGGGTCAACTAGTGCAACGTTGCGTAGATGTATGCATAAATGTAGTAAGTAACATCACGTCAATCACATTACTAGCAAACTCATGTCTTTAAAAGGAAAACGCCACTTGTTATGTCGGTTAAAATATATGTAAACACATCCGAGTCAGTCGAGCCAGCTGGATGCTAACGTTAGGCTAACTGCTTTTAGCTAGCCCGACACTAGAAAGTCGTCGGGACTTCTGACAGCGGCTTTCAACTGAAATCAGTGTGCAACGTCGAAACACACATCTAAATGAGTTGGTCTTCCAACACACTGAAGGCGTTTATTTTTCAACAGAGAAACGGGTCTGTCGACTGCCACTGCTACAATCTCCACACAGTTTATTTGTCATGGGACATTAACGTTAGTGTGGAAGGTTCAAGAAAACAGTTTGCGCCAGCAACATCGTTTGAATCACAGCTAACGTTAGTGTTCGCGCAAGTGCCACAGTTAGCTAGCCATCCAGCATCAGTTATCGCTAAGGTTTAATTACCTGCAAGCTGTCTCCCGAGTAACAGCGCTGACTGAGGCTCTGTCATAGTGTAATGCAGCTATGTTCAATGGCAATATTTTGAGGTAACGGCGTTAATTTAACGTTCAACAAACAGTACTCCGTCCCCTCTATTTTCCGTCTAGCATTCTCGTCATTCTTCTTCTTCGCCTTAACCTGCTCCTGCTGGTGCTCTTCTTCGTGGAGATTGTACCGCAGCCGGCATCCTTATTGATGCCTTACTGCCATCTTCTGGACAATCTCTCGATCGCAGTCTTCTCATAGTCGAATAAATAAATGTTTGCTATCTTTAAACTAGACAAAATCACTTAAAAAGTTTCAATTTCCTCTCTTACACATGATATTAACCCTATTCCTAATTGAAAATAGATGACATGATGCCCCTTGTGCATTTTCTTCCACCATACTCCTTTAGGTAGCGTCGCTCACAGATTAGCCTGTTCCAACTGGACAGTCGCAGTACAAGGCAGCCTTTAGAATGACAAAGACAACAGAGGGCCAAGACTACATCGTGGGCTCTCAAATGTTTTCCTTTCATAAACCTTAAAATAGACATGCTAATGTAAATCATAAATGTTGAAATGTTGTGTCTGGCTGCGTGCAAAATGACTCAAAGCCTGGACAACACTTTGGCCCAGGCGTGCCCAATCCATGTGAAAGATTTGCCATTGTCAGTTAAACTCTGAATCAAAGGCTGTTTAGTGCAGAGTGATTATCACCAGGTTATACTGTTCTCAAATATGAGATTAATTTGTGCCAAAATTATGTCGCATATGTGCTACAGTTATGACAAGCAGCAAAGGGTAGTGTAATTAATAAACCAGTGACTGTATTTAACCTAATTTTTATGGCAAATTACATGTTAACAATATAGCATCAAGCAGCATTGATCTGGGTCCAAGCAGGTTGCAAGCATTTGGATGCTTGTTTCTTATTAAAAAGAAAATGTCTGTTTCTCATTTATGTGACAAGATGCACTCGAAAATACATGCACTTAAATGAATCGCCACATTTTTGACAAGTAGGACTTGGCCACCTGGGGATTTAAACCATGGACCTTTTATCACAAAAGAAGGTGACTAACTGCCTCTACTTGAGAGTCACGATTGGCCACTCAACTTGGAGCCAATTACATAACATGCGCTAAACTGGGGTATTTTTTGACTAGTTATCGCTTACGAAAGTCAAAATATGGTGATAAAATTCTGAAAGAACACACATCATTTTGGTAGTTTTGGGTTCAAATACTTCTGTGAGGTTTGATCAAACATTTGGTGAATTAGAGACTGTCAGGTCCAGCTGTCCAGGACCTCTGGTGAAATGGAAATAATTATTGGCAGTTTTGACAGCAATATTGATCAAAAATTGACTGAAACTTGTCTGACTGGCTTGGATGTGGAATCCTCCCTGAACATTAATGGCTTTGTCTTTCTAAAGTACTTCAACCCCCATCACAGGAAGGGAAAGTCCACCTGGTGGTTCAGCAGGTCGGAGGAAAACTGCTTTAGAAAGGGAGGGGCATTCATTCTTCAGCAGGTTAAGCGCACAACCAGAGATGAGCCAGGAGAGTGATCCTTGGGTTTTGGGTCTTGTTTTGTGGTCTTCTGTAAGAGACAGGTGGTGCAACACTTTACTCCTCTTCTTCTGTACTCTTCCTGTCTTAAACTTGTACTCGCTTTAATGTCTGTCTAAAGACTTAATAAAGTTTGCTACATGTCTAATACTTGCATGTTTAAAAGCGTGGCGCTCTCTCCTCTGAATGATACCAAACACACCACATATGAATTAACAGGATATCATACACCGAGTGATAAATGAGTGATAGACAGTGTTAACCCAGGTCAAATGGCAGTCATGTACAACATCAGGTATATACCAAACATGAATACACATTGTAGACGCACAGGAATGGGATACATAAAAAAGTGAAAATGAAAAAGAGAGGAATGTATTTTAGATTTTTTTTTTGTCTGTCTTCCCTTGGGGAGATTGAGGAATGCAGATTTAACACACACACACACACACACACACACACACACACATCTGCTCTCTGTGGTCACTGTTTTCAGCAGAGTGGCATTTCAGCTGTAATCTTCTTTGTGGATCCGGGTATGTAAAACACGCAGCTGTTAGCTCAGTCCTATTGTATGGCCAGAGGGGGGTTAAGGATCAGTTTATCAGATCACTTCTATAACAAGAGTCTTGATATTAATGTCATTGGATGGAACGTAGACTTGGTGACAGACAGGTTGCAGTGTTCAGAGTTTACTCATCTACTGGTTCACCTCAAAGATGTCCACTCAATGTCATTGAGTGGAAAATCACAAGTATTTGGGTACTGTGTTTAACAACAAGTTGGGCCTCCAGCCAAATGTAGACATACAACGTCTGTGCTTATTGAGAAGAATGAACTCTTTTAGCATGTGCACAACACTGATGGCTCTGTTTTATAGAAGTTTCCTCGAGTCTGATCCGTCCCTCTGTATTGCAGCACGGTTTAAGAGCCTGAGACTGGCCAATAAGAGCAGGCTTGGTGTCCAGTGTCCAGTAAAGTTATTGGGATGAGTCAGCTGTAGCTCTCTGACCTCCAGTAAACGCAGGTCCAAAGGAGGAACCAGGTCATATTGAACTGTCCTGACCCCACAGAGGGAGTTCAAGCTCTTGCCTTCAGGCGTAGATACAGAGTTCCTGTTCACAGGTCATAGATACAAAGTCTCTTTTATCTGCACAGCAACTAAAAGCCTGCTTTTGCGCAGGTGATCCCTGCACCAAAGCACATTACATATTCTGTATTCAGCTGGTCTCTGTCTTCATTTCAAGTGAGTTTGTACTTGTACTGTTTGTCCCTGTCATCTGTCCAAACTGTACTGTGTTTGTACGGATCAGTGTGTCTTTTTGCAAACATACCTGCAACCAAGGTTTGACTTGGCTGAGTTGAACTGAACTTGTAGAATTTGTGCAGGAGCACTTAAACTGTACAAGTGGCAAAAAATATGCGTAAGGGAGGAATAATTTAATTTGCCCGTGAGCATGTTTTATTACGCTGGTGACACATGACATAAATCTGATGCTATACAGCTCCCTTTTCTGAGCGTGAGGTCAGTAATTATATATTGTGCTGATAACTACGACAGAATTTAATTTTAAAGGGGGTAAGAGGATAACATTTTAGAGGTAACGTTCACCCAAAAATGAAAGTGAAGACTGGCCATTTACACTCAGATCTTATGGTGGTCAGTGGAACTGGGTGAAATAATCATTTCAGGAAATCATGTTAATTGTCATGAAAATTATAACTTTGGGAAAAAATATGATTCACAAAGGCTGAGTGATACTGCATTGGTTTATGGTTCAGAATGACCCAAACTACCTGTTAATGTACCACTTTAAAAGAATGTTCTATCTAAAATTCACCAGGAAGTAAAAACACCATATCATTGGCTGGATAGTTCCATTCTTGTTGTCATTATCCCTCACTGAGCTGCTGTGGACCACAAAACATTTGCAGATGATATGCTGCGATTGTCAAATGTTTGTCGGAGGAGGCGGAGGTTGCTCACAGCACCACTGACCCACAGACAGGGAATATCACGGCAGATGTAACAAGGTGTGTGGTCCTCTAACAAATGCTTGTTTATCAAGAATATTTGTTTTGTTTGTTCAGTTTATTTCATTTACTCTCGTGTGCCCTTGTATTACTTTTGCATAGCGAAATATTGAAGATATTATTTGGTTGATGGACATTTTTATTCAGCAAGAGACACAGCTTCTTAAAATGCTCTTGATTACTTTAATTGGTGCAGCTGAGGACACAATGACTAAATGTTTGTACATTTACTCTTGGTACAAAGTGCATTTTTCATTTTTTATCAAATAAAAAAAAAAATTATTTCCTTCCTTTCCTACTTTGGCTGCAATAGTGATGGAAATGTGAGTTTCACTTATGAAGCACTACCCCTTTTGCCACTAATGACCAGCCTTCATGCAGTGAATTGAACAGAAACACTGAACATGGAAACATTTTCACTCAAATCAGTGTTGTGTTTTTTACTGTATTGTTTGTGTGTGTGAGATAAAGACAGTTTTGCGTTGTGAATGAAGGTTCGAGGTGACTAATGTCAACTTCCCATGAACAAACCCCACTGACACCCACTAAGATCTGGCTTTTGTCTTCAGTGGGAAAGGGTAGTCACATGTGTTTATTGGCAGTGATGGAAACACCCAAGTGCACATGCTAATTTTAAGCCCTTTTAGACAAAAAGATGATGCATGCTACCAACGTTGACTCGTAAATATTGCCTGATGTCAGGCAGATCTCATCAGATTGGGAGAACCTGTGTGCGTCTGCATTGTTTTCACCTTCAACTGCTGCCATTAGCAAGGTCCACACTCACAACCTTTGGATGGAAAAGGGGTGCAGATGTGGCAAAATCTTAAACCACTGCACTATTCAGATATGCTTTTATTGGACATTTAAAGGTGACTATACATGGAAGAGGTTTCACTCAAATCCACATTTATGGTGTCCCTTAAAGCCTTATGGAATATCAAAAATCCAGAAAAACAATTTTTTTTCTGTATTGTCTAAATATATTATGCAACCAAATTGATGCAGATTGCTCAAATATTTGTAGGAAGACTAGAAAAAAAAAGCAGGACACAATTCTAAATGCCTGAAAATGTATCAAGGCCAAGTGGGCGTGGCCTGTATGGATAGATTCATCTCGGCCCACAGTGTGACCTACAGTTCAACAGTTATAGACCAAAATGTAAAGCTGATAGTTCACCATCTGGCAGGGTAGCAAACAAACAGCTTTCACAGACCACATTCTGACAGAGGCAACGTTCTGCAGGCAGGTTTAGTGGTGAGCGAGCTAATAGCTCAGAAGCTGAAGCCTCATTCAGAAGGAGGATCTGTGAAGGAGAGCCTTGTTGCTGCCAGACAAAGTCAAACTGTTCAGTGTCAGCGTGTCTGGAAGAATTCACAGAGATGAAGAGAAACCTGACGAGGAAACTCAGTGATAACAAGTGACCTTCATGGTGGACATGACCAAAAACCTCTCAGAGCTGGACATCAAGCTCCAGCAGCTTCTCAGCTCTCTGCTTTAAAATGTGAAACCATCTGAAAGCTGCGGCAACTGGAAAGAGCAAACACTGAGCATGTTCCTACTCTGCAACTATGATATCTGAATATGCTGCTGAGTGTGAAAGCTCCTTCAGGCATTTGGTGAGAGGTTTCAGGACATGAAGAGCAAACAAAAGGAACTGAACATATTTGCAACAAGTTGTTTAATATGGAAGCAGCTGATGTTCCCGACAACCTTCAACACGAAGTCATTAAGCTGCAAAGCAACGATAGACTACTGTGAGCAGCCCTTTTCAAAACGGACCAGACAGACTCAAACCTGGAAAACCAGCTGTAAGTAGCATCATCATCATCATCATCATCATCATCATCATCATCACGTTGATGACATTTTGACAGCATTTAAGTTTTTTAAAAAACTATTGCATATATCTTGTCTGGAGGTTTGGTTGAATGGTTGAGTGATTCAGATTTTTGAGGAGAATCCAGGCAGTGGCTGTCTTGGACAAAAGATAAAGTACAGTATTGACACTATGGTAGACACTAGATGGCAGCAACTGACCTCATCCAAATGAGAAAAATGACTTGCTACTGCCAGCACTAATTCTACTAATAATGCCAACAGTGAGGTAAAAAAAAAACAAAAAAAAACATCACAATGCATAGTAGAAAAAGAAAAAAAGCATAGTGAATGTTTAGGTGATTTAGTTAGTTAGTCTCTGACCCAAAACAACCACAGAAAAACCCCTTCTGACCACCAAATCCATGAGACATGAAAGCAAGAGACAAAGTTCCAGGCTATGAGCCAGCCAGACCACACTAGAAGCCTCTCTGATGCTGGCACAGGAGCTTTTAGTCCGGGTTAGATGCATCTCAGCCAGCAATCAGGTGAGGCTCACCTGAGCAGAGCTAGAGAGGACAGGAGAGGAAAAGGGACAAGCAGCGCAGGTGTTAGCTGTTAAATGGATCATTGCTAAAGAAATGATCTCAGACCCTTACAGGGGTGGTTCTCTCTCTAGTAGAGTAGATTGTAAGATGACTGTGATGAAGAATTCTTGGTGAGCAGTGACCACATATGCATCTGCGTTGGCGGCTGATGGGTCTGTACCTGTGTGCCTCTGGTTTTTCCACAGAGTCTGTTATATTTTATCTAGTGAGGCCAGAAAGCAGCTGAACTAGATGACACAGTTCAGTACTGTAGGGTCAGTTCTTGAATCAGAGGCCACGTTGTACGAATGTACGCCTGCTATAAAATCTTCACGCCCAACATGAATTTACAAGCTAAATAGTAATGCTCACCATGTTGCTGAATCAAGATTTTTTTTTTATCATAATTAGCTTGGTGTTCAGAGAGCCACCCAGATAGATCTGTGGTCTCTTAGTGATTCTCCAAACCTGCTGACAAAAACATCAATTTTCGGGGTCAGTTCTTGAGACAGAGCATTTATTTCACAATGTCCTGGTAAAGATTTGGAGCTTTCCTTTCACACATGTAACCAACCATCCTACAGATCGCTTTTGGAGAGCTGAAAATAGTCCCTTGGTTTGTTTTCCAAGGAACGTGACAGAATGATCAGTGATGGAAAAACAGCAGATTAATGTCACTTCATCATCTGTGCTGAACATTCAAGCTGAAAACAAATAATTTCCCATGGATGAAAAGGCAGAGATGCAGCTTTTTACTGTCACATGCTCCCCTGACCGCTGTGAAGTAAATGCTCTATGGAATTTAATACACTTACATTATTATATGTAACATGCTACCAATGACAGAACAGCAACCACTGATGAAAGTCATAACACACTTATTTATAGCTTACCACCTGACCTGCACCATCAAAACATTTCACTTTACTGTTTTATTCCCTGCTTTTTATAAGAAAGAATGAAAAAAAAGCAAAGAAAAGTGATATTTGAATTGTTTACAGCGTTGCATCACAGTGAAGGTCTGTGTGAAAGCATATGACCAACCCAGTGTGGGCTGGTCCCTCCGCTAACTTAATATCTCTTGAGGCATGTTAGAGCCGTGGCCTCTGTTCACTTCTTGAAGCCTCAGAGACGCACTGCGAGCCACAGCTTCCTCTGACAACTGCAAATATGGAATGAACTGTGGAAATACATAAACAAGACCTTATCATCAGTACGTGAGTCTATTTCTTATCCATATTTTAAAGGAAACTGAAAGTGCATGCATGTATAATGTAAATACATCAGCAACTGCTAAAAGAGCCAGTTCTTTTTTTTTTAACAGTGGGAAAGTTTTCCACTATGTTGTCTAGAGAAAATGTTTAATGCACAATAGTGTCATTGTTGTGACTGAGTCAGTATTGTTGCACTGACTCTCTAACCAGAGCAGAACGCCGGCCCTTTACACAAAATTATCCACTTAAATTATTTTATTTAATAATGACCATAATTACCTAAAACATCTACTTTAGGTTTGGCTGTTGTGGTATTGTAAGAGCCGTAAAACAGCAGAAAACAACTGAAAACCCTCCTTCTCCTTCCTGTCTGTATTTTGACATAGTGTGTGTGCAACAGTAGTTGGGTCATGGCTTTTTCTGTCATAAGGGCTATTTCTTAACTGTTTCCACTAACCACCTTAACTGATTTCCCCATAATTAGGTCACTTGAGGGGCACACAACTTCAAAAGCAGCACGTAAGAAATGTAGCACTCTCCTCGCTATGTGCCATTAGGTTGACACATGTGCAGTGGGATAGAGACAGTCGCTTGTTCTGTCATGTAATCAGATTTTATTTTAAAGATGAAAGCAAGAGGGGCTGTAATTCCTATCCACTCCCCCCCCCCCCCCCCCCCCCCCCCAATAAAGTTCTGTCCTGTCGCTGAGCTTTATTGAGTTGTCTTGTTACACTTGTTGGCAAACCACAGTGCACAGAGTGTCAATGACTTCTCCAAAACTGGGTCATATACTCTGCATTTCCAGGTGAAGAAAGAGCCGATCGCCATGGAGCCAAATGGATCAGCGACATCCCCCCAGGACAGGCCGATGCCCCGATGGAGCCTGAGCTCCGGCTCCGGTCTACATTATGGCTCTTTCGTAAACAGCCTTTCATCACTCACACCACAGGCGGTGGAGAAATCCGCCATACCTCCCAGACGTGCCTATATAGCTGTAGCTGTGCTGTGCTACGTCAACCTGATCAACTACATGGAACGGTACACAATAGCAGGTTAGATGATCCCTCGTGTACACATGACAGCACCGCCTCTCAACAAACACCACATGCTGCTTCTCTTCAGTGGACTCATGCACGAATTGTTTCCAATGTCATATAGGCGTCCTCCTCAACATTCAGAAGTTCTTTGTTATAAGCGACAGCACAGCTGCACTTCTGCAAACAGGTATGATGATGCAGCTCCATGTCAGACACACTCACACACCATCCCTCTGAGCGATTAAGGTTTAAAACTCTTGGAAAACACTCACACACATTTTGAAGGTCCCCATTTTACCTTGAATTACTTAAGATGAACTTGTGTAACATGTGCTGTAAGGGAATTGCAGAGTGCTGTTGGTACAGAGGTTGACAGAAATATAAAGTTAGACTCTCTCTATCTCTCTCTCTATCTCTCTCTCTCACACACTCACTCTCACACACACACACACACACACACACACACACACACACACACACTTGCATGGCACTTGTTTGTTCTAATTAGTCAGAGCTCTATGCGTTAATAGTCCACGTCCTTGCAGGTCTTTTATTGTGAAAAGTTTCTTCAAGTCAAGTCACACTTGTCACATTGTAAAGAAGGAATTAACACTTATTGATGTACTTACAGTCTTCATCTGCAGCTTCTTACTCATGGCCCCTCTCTTTGGTTACCTTGGGGACCGCTACAATCGGAAATACATCATGATTGGTGGTTTGAGCGTGTGGCTTGTGACTGCGGCCGCCAGCTCTTTCGTCACTGAGTCGGTAAGTCAGAAATAGATGCAACTGCACACGAGAAACAAGAAATGAGAAGCGACAAGATCATACGATGCCACTTCCTGACGCTTGTAATTAGTTTTTCTTCCTTCCCTTATTCACTCCTCAAATGGAAATGCTTGAATTTCAGTGTATCAGTTGTAGTGTTTGTGACTGTATGAATGGCGTGTGTTAAACTGTGAGAGGAACCTTGTGGTATTTGTGTCTGAATCCTGTCAAACTGCTTCTACGCTGTTGTCTTGATCTCTTCAGTACTTCTGGCTTCTGATGGTGTTGCGAGGCCTGGTGGGGATAGGAGAGGCCAGCTACTCCACCATTGCTCCCACCATCATCGGTGACCTCTTTTTTGGGGCTCAACGGAGCACTATGATCTGCATCTTCTACATCTTTATCCCTGTGGGAAGGTTAGAAGCCAACTCCGCCTAAAGTCCCTTTTTTTTTTTGCACTCCAGCGTTTTTTCATTTACAGACAGACTAGAAAGTCAAAAATGAGCAATAAACAGCCATGCATGCTGTGAAACCAAGGATGTGAATGTTGGCTTCGTCCTCAATGCATTTGTCTCAAAAGTCTCAGATTTTGTCTCACTCTGCAAGTTGATCTTCAGAATGTACTGAAATTAATTGAAAGCTTTTACTTGCCACATTATGCAATGGGTTGAAAAATGGCAGACAGTGGTGTAAGGTCATATTCTTTTAGCAACTCAACTACCATCCAAATCACAGATATTTAAACAAAAAAAACATGCAAAGAGGTTTATATTGACCACAGGACATCTCCACCCTGGTAAAGGAGCACAGAAATATTTTGTAAGGATGCAAAATACCTGTGCCGAGTTCTTGTAAACTTTTACCCAGGAGCAATAGCAAGCATCCTGACTGGAAACAGCATGAGATGTGCATGAGCCAGAACAGGAGGGCTATCAGTGGTATCCATCGTCTAAGCATCGGTGGTATCAGCGAGGTGAGGGGCCTGCACAGAGCCTGAAGCACCCACCCCGCCCACAGCCTGTTCATGCTGCTGCTCTCTGGCAAGCAATACATAAGTATCTGCTGCTGTACCACCAAAACCACAGAGCAGCATCTGCTCTCAGGCTGTGACACTCCTCAATTCATCATCTGCACTTTGTCCATTAAAATCATTTTTGTTTTTGTGAGCAGCATCAAGGGACTTCAACTTGCATTTCATTGTATAACCCTGTGTTATAAAAGAATAAAGAAATTAAGCTTGTTAAACTTGTTTACATCATTATGATCACTCAAGTGTTTCCACCATTGCTCGTGTTTTCAGTGGTCTTGGATACATAACAGGGGCAGGGATCGCGACCCTCACAGGGGACTGGCACTGGGCTCTCAGGGTGAGAACATTTTCACCATCAGTAACTGTAAATGTCAGCTGAGCACTGACAGACACAGAGTGACGCATGTCTTCACATTTTTCTGCCCTATCAGATCACTCCGATCATGGGTGTAGTGGGACTTGTCTTGCTGGTCCTCTTATGCCCTAACCCACCCAGGGGTGCTGCTGAAACCTGCGGGGAGGGAGTTACAAGGAAGAGCTCATACCTGGAAGATGTCAAGTATCTTCTGAAAAAGTAGGGCATGGAACAAATACTATATTAATACTATATACTGTAATTCTGTATCTTTAAGCCATTCTATATTGATTGAGACTATAAAAAATGTATTATGATGCAGTTTTTTCACATAAACATTGAACAAAATTAATGATAGATGAGGACCTGTGAAATTAGGAGAAGGATGTAAAAATGCATGTCAGGGCTGTGTGGTGGAAAAACGAAGGAGTCACTGCTCTTAAATGATTTCAAACAAATGTTCAGTATTTCTGCAATGCAATTTTGGTTTAAATAATACACCAATACTGTATATTCACAATATGGTAACATCAGTTGGAATTGGTCCAGCTGATTTATTGGTCAAGTTCTAGTTAATACTGTGATACTTTGCATTGGTTTACAGAGAGAAGTTTTTGATTACCATTGACTAATACTGGACTGTTTCTCTGACCCTAGTAAAAGTTATGTGTGGTCATCACTGGGAGTGACGGCGACTGCCTTCCTCGTCGGAGCCCTGGCTTTCTGGACGCCCACTTTCCTCTCCAGAGCTCGGGTCTTTCAGGGGCTCCTGCCTGCATGCAGCGCAGAGCCCTGCAACGCCACAGACAGGTGCAGTGTGACCTTTGACCTACATCGCCCTCCATATGCTTCATTTCTGCTTCATCCTTCATGTCTGCCTCTGCTTCCTGTGCAGTTATATCTTCGGAGCTGTGACGGTGGTGACGGGCATTCTGGGAGGGTGTCTTGGCACTCTTTTATCAAGACGGTTTAGGGGCAACATGCCAAACGTGGACCCTCTCATCTGTGCAGTAGGCCTGCTGGGATCAGGCCCCTGCCTCTTTATTGCCATCTTTGTGGCATCGGCGAGCATTCCCACCACTTATGTAAGAGACAAACCTCTGTCTTTGCTGGTGTGCTGGTGACTTTGGTGATCTCCTGACTTTACCTTCACACGCACGCACGCACGCACACACGCACACACACGTTTAGAAGATACAATTTCAGAGTAAAATCAAAATTCAAGCCATGAACTCATTAACTTATTACCTTTAATTGATGTACTGATCGGTGGCATAAATGTCTCATTTCAGGTATTCATTTTCTTAGGTGAAGTATTGATATCTCTGAACTGGGCTGTCATGGCTGATATATTGCTGGTGAGTTTGAAGGGTGTGTGTGGGAACATGAATATGAACTCTTCTCCTGGAACATAAAGCCAATGGGTTGCTTTCTGTTTTTGACTTTTTACCTCAGTACATCGTTATACCAACCAGACGGTCAACAGGTGAGGCTCTCCAGATTACAGTCTGCCATCTCCTGGGTGATGCTGGGAGTCCTTACCTAGTAGGAGTGGTGAGATATAGTTCCTCTTTGCCACTGTCAGCTTCCTTTAAACCAGGCATGTCAAACTGATTCCATAAAGGGCTGTGTGGCTGCAGGTTTTTATTCCAACCAAGGAGGAGCACACCAGGCTGGAATCAATTAATCAGCTGATCTCAGTCTTCAGCTGATAACTTAGTGATCCCATGATGTTGATTGGTTGGCCTGGTGCGCTCCTTCTCAGTTGGAACGAAAACCTGCAGCCACACGGCCCTTTATGGAATCAGTTTGACATATGTGCTTTGAACTGTACTGTTTCATCAATTGAACCTCTGCAAGCTTTCTCTGTGCATCTTTGAGGCTTAATGCTGTCTTCACACCTGTACCAGTAGATTTCTGATGCTATACGGAGATCCAATCCTGAGACTCATGGTTGGAACTTCCGCAGTCTGAAGTACAGCCTCATGGTGTGCGTATTTGTTGGGATCCTGGGCGGAGTGTTTTTCCTCATGACTGCAGTCTACATTAGCGAAGACAAGAAAGCTGTTCTGCAATTCATTGAAGGTACATGTATTGTAAATGAATTGTTACTGCCCTTTTATTCTCTTGTGAACAAAACGTCAAAACTAAATGGTGACACAGTTTAACTACGAATCCAACAGCACATTTTGCTGTTTTTTGAGCTTTCCATGCTAAAATCGACATATTCTGAGGATGATTAGGTTTGGATTTTTGTGCAGGATGCATGTGTGGATGACACACCGGCACCATTGTGCTTGCTTGTTAATTCCTCCGGCCCATCCGGAACAACTGCACTCTATCACGCTCACTTACTACGAGCTAGCACCCATCCTTATTCAGTTAAGAACAAATTCTCCTTATCTGCACACATGCCCCAAAAACACTCTGGCAGTCTAGTCCTTCTGGCAACTCAGAGGCACAGATGGGCCAAACTTGATAAAGACAACATTGTCTTTGTACTTTGGAGCTGAGTTGACCTCATTCTCTCCATGCTATCGGATTGTTAATTGTAGTGTGAGGCAGCTGCACAGGGCGACTTAGTTAGCATCACTGCAACGTGGTCTGACTTCTCTGATCCTGCACCGACTGGTGTGTGTGTGTGTGTACCTATACCTGGTCACTGACATGTTGGTGTGTTTGTGTGTGTGTTACCAGATGATCTTCCACCACAACAGGGGCCTGCATCTGAGCCCTCCACAGAACTCAGCAACCAGGAGAAATGAGTAATGCTGGACAAAAGCGACCATGCAGTTAACTTATGTGTAAATATTTGGAGCAAAGTTAATATCTGCTGCTGTGGACAGCAGGATGTTGATGCTGACTTGAAAAGGTCTTTTTTTTTAAATCACTTTACAGCCGCACACTGATGACAAATGCAGAGGAAACTTGTTTTCACATTGTCAGAGCATCAAATGCCTTTTAAAAAATGTTTGCTTGCCAGGTTCAAATTATACTTCCTTTAGATGAGCTCAAGTCCATTTTGTGTGTAGCCTATAACCCAAAGTCAGCATACGACAGCCTCTACCACTGGACCCTCCATTCGGATGAGGAAGACTCACTCCAGCAGGGGAACAAAGGAAGAAAAGTGCAATCACTGAAATTTTGACGAAAAAAAAAATCTGATCTTATTACAATAATACCTCTCATTCAGGTGTACTGTGCAGTGCAGTTGTAAAGCAAATGATTACGTTTTCTGAATTAAATATTGTTTTTAACTTTTCAATAAATGCCAGCACAAGCATCACTGAGCATTCTCTTGTCTCTTCATTCCAGCCTTGGAGAACTATCGTCAGCCAGCTCGTAGCTGGTCAGCTAAAGCTATCTAGACAGGTAGACATTTTCAAGAAGATATTTCCGTATGTTTTGTTCTCATTTTAAAACTTACTTTTTTTCTGAATACATGAATTTATAGCAACAGGCAACAGGAGGTCTTCCAAAAGAAAAAGCAAATGAGCCAATACTCCATCAAGTGAAAGTAATAGAGTTCTAGTGAAATCTATAGGTATATTATCTATATTTGGTCATTACATTCTAAAATATACAGAAGAAACATTGAGCTTTCTGTAAGTGGTAGTCCAGAGAATTGCATTGCTGACAGAAGGATTTCAAAATGGCCGGGTTCAACTGTATCATCCCCTTGGTTTTCTTTCTTAATAATTTGCCTGGATTTTGCTGACGTCCATCTACACTCCTGTGACCAGTTCATAAACCCGAGGCAGAATAAGATGAATTTGCCCATGTATCCATATTGAGGATCATCCGATTAACCTCTCTATCAATGAACGTCCCTGCCAACACGCAGCTGCTGTCTGCTAATGAGGACCAGAGGGGCCTCAGGCTGAACCACAGCATATGCACATAATGGAGTTAAATACGGAGGATTTCCTTTCTCCACTCGCTCTCTATCAGTCGCTGGAAATTCATGTCATAATTACCTTATTACGACCCATTTCAGTGGATCTGCCCTGGAAGTGTCTCAAATTTCTGATGGTCTGTTGTCCATGCACTTATAAGAAAATCAGTGTTTCTATGTAAACATAAATAAAAATGTATTATCAGTTTTCTCCTTAGTTATTTTGAGTGTATCCACTAGATGGCGCAGCTGCATTGCTGAAAAAATGCTTTCATGAAAATCCTAGTTGTCCTCAATTACTGAGGTACAATAGATTTGCCAGATGTTCACTGAGACCTCCAGTAGAATTCCCCATAAACATGATAATGTTTGCAGCCGAGGCAGCACATGCATAATGTGTAGATGGACTGTAATGGTCTTTAACATCCCTGTGTGTCTTGGGCAGCACTATTACATGTAATGATCTTACTGTAATGATATGACATAAATAATGAGCATTCCTGTTGGAGAACCGTTTGCAAGGTAATATCATGCCCTGCCTTCTAAGAAAAAAAGGAATAAAACACAGACACACGCACACACATGCACAAAACCTCATTCATATTTTATGTTTTTTGTTTTCATTATCTATGTTGTTTTCTTTGTGTGAACGCCCATCTCCACACCCCAACCACACAAACAACAAAGTGTTAAAGCACTGCAACATAAACCCACAGAGTTCATATATGTACCTGTGAAGGGTGGCTGAAACCAGCCTACCATAACAGAAGGTGTGGTAACAATACATACCCTGGCGTGATAAATGCATGCGTAATCTCCTACAGGATGTGGCCTAATTATATTCAGTATTTAAAGAAAAACAAGTCCCTGGTTTCTGACCACAGTCTGCTCCTAGTCATTACCTTGAGCTACCGTGTTCTTCCACACAAAATACAGCCTCAAAATAATGCTGCCCAGTCCTGCACATGGATTTATACGCTCTGCAGACATATGGAAAACATATTTTAACACCACCTCATATTTGGTCAAGAATTCATTTTCACAGGTGTTACTCCTTAAAGAGTTTTTCTCTTTTCTTCTAAGAGTGGGCTTTTCATTTTCCTTTCTAGTATCATCGTGTTTTCATATTGTACAGTAAAGGCAGGAGTGATATTAAAGAGTGAAGGTGACAGCAATGTAACATGAGCACAACACAGACTGAAATCTTGGACTTTTGCACAAGCATGAAGGTTATATGACTCCATTTAGTTAATGGAGTCATATAACTCTCATTCTCTCACATGCTGGAGGATCCCCTCATTAGTAAAACTGTCAGGGACGCCTACAGTTGTCTGTGTGATGTTTTACTACACTAACCATGTGTCTACCTCTGCCTCTTCCAGAGCGTTTGAGTGTTTACTTTTGATATTTGCTGAACCCTAAACTGTGAGTGTAAGTCTGTGACCTCTCCTGAGTTCATGGAACATGATCGGTGTGAGCGTTCATCATCTTCAGCTTGGCTGCTCTTGTCAAAGACGAGACCAGACAAACAGGCCATATTTCCATACCCTCGTACGACAGCTGCTTGTCAGCCAGTTTCCAAACTGTGCAGACTGCTGCTGCAGAGGTGTCCCCTGGCAAATCCTGACTGCGGCATGTCATTGCATGTCTCCATTGTTTTGTACTGGAGTAAACCATGCAGGGAGGTCAAAGGTCACTGCCCCTGGCATTCTCAGGTACAAGTTCAGTTAATAATTGAGCTGAATTGTCATCATAGTTTGTTTACTCTCCATAGCTGCTGCACAGAAGAACAACTTGGCTGGAATGCTGTCGCAGAATTCATCTGCTGATTCATTTCTTACTAAATATTTCCTACTGAAGTGTCGAAACTGCGGGCTGAACTCGTCATTTACGGATGGATGAAAGCTATAGTTCAAGGACGCTGAGCCATTGTTATAGGTTTAATTGCTTTATTGTGGAATTCTCGGGAATTTCCTCTTGTTTTTGAGCATTTCAGCCTTAAGCTTGTCATTTTCCAGAAGTTATGCGATCACTCAGTATGCTGAGGGAATAGACTGGGCAGCAGGACGTGCATGTGGAATAACAAACAAGCACACACGCACACTGAAAGGTATGTGGAAAACATTCTAGAGGTAACAGTTCAACCTGCAATTAAAACACAATAGGTATTGTGAACAATGTTTCGGAGCACTTTATCTGCATACCTCTCCGTTTCCCCTGTCGACCCTGGCTGTACAGGAAACTGTCACAATGGCTAATAAATTGTCCAGGCCGATCAATGAGGGAGCCGGGAGCCAGAGGGAGAGCGGATACAGTCAGTGTTTACTCAGGGATAGGGAGCGTTTTAGCCGTGAAAAACAGCCCCCCTTCAGACGCAGTCGCACGAAACAACGCGCTGATACTTATAATATGGGAGCGGTGAGGATTCAATCAGTATGCTGTCATGATATCAGTAATAACCAGGAAATGGCTCATGTGCATCACACATATTTACTTGGAAGAGAAGAAGCAGCCTATCTGCTCCACGTTCGTGTTTTTCTCACCCTTCCACCGATCGGTCGCAAGACATTGATAAGAGGAGTCAAACCACATTTGTGGATGTGATGTTGCCCTCTGTCCTTATCGCCCGAGAACTGCTGCGGTGACATGACATCATATGGAGGAAGAGCCCTCTCCACCCTCTGCACTGCCCCTTCTGTGAACAATTACATCATATGGGCCTTCCTGTCTTCACACCCCACTTCATAAAGAAGAGCCGTGTTGCTTATGCAAAAAAGAAAAAAAAAAACAGGACTAACACTAACACCCCACTGCACAGTTATTGATGCATTTGACGTGTGATACAAGAACAAATTAAACGTGTTGATTGGACCGTTGGGGGTGATGATTCATACGGGTTTACACACACATGCAACATTTAAAAAATTGCCGGCATTAATAAACGCAGGAGTTTTGGTGATTGTAAATGCAAATACGCCAGTTGCAGTCAAAGAGTGAAATATCACTGGAAGAAAAACAGCAGTGTGGAAAAAAGTGTTATTATGCGAATGATTGCTGCTGCTGGTGCATGATTCACTTCCTGATACAGGGCTGCATAGCAGATCAATCAAGCCATTTCTCACTGTCATGCAAATGTCTTTGTTTGGAGCAGGGAGTACAAACGTGGACTACAATGGAAATGAAGCCAAATCTGAGGTTTGCCATATAATGGCATATGCACATTCTGGTCCTATGTATTTAGCATTCCGGTTTCAGAGGCTCGCTGGCCACTGGGCTGGAGAGAGCTGATTCACAGACACAGCCATGGCCATGGGGTAATTACAAAGACCCATGCAGTCTATAAATATGACCTACAGCACCACATAGATCTGGTCTCACTGCAAGTCAACCTCTGCCACATAGAAGCTCAAATTTCTCCAATTAGGTAGAGCTTGATGGAAGTTTTTCAGCTGTATAAAGAATGCAGTTTTGTGGAGAAATCATCCAAACAAAGGAGATCAACATGCTGATATGGGGAAAGACATCAGAGTCAGGGCTGGTTTTACCTCCCAGACACATCAACTGAGACTGATGACCCCCGACCAGGGAGTCCAGCTTGGATGGAGCTGTCAAATAAATAATTAAATGAGCAGATAAAAGAAGCTGTCTCTGCCCCTGAATGCTATATTTAGTCACTGCTGTACTTTATAGCCCCCGGATCATGCTTCCAAGGAGCGGAGACATCAGGCCAGATCTATTCAAATCCTCAGCTGCTCTGCCGCCAGACACCCTGTAGCTTGAGTTTGGGAGGACGTGGCAGGGGCAGGGTGGGGGGTTGCCGCAGCTACAGCAAGCTGCTGTCAGGCACAGACAGTCCAGAAGCCAGGAGGTCGCAGCGGATGAGAAAAGGTCAGAATGGCACAGCCCACACCTCAAGGCCGACCGAAGCCGAGACGGCTCCGGCTCCAAAAACAAATGAATGCGAGGAGAGTGGAAGTGGGGTGGTCCGGTGCTCCCAGACATCAGTGAGGGCAGGAGCTCACTGTGCAAAGTCACAGTTTGTAATATGTGTAATTTGCTGCACCAACCAAATATTCTGGCAATACTATAGCATGATTCTGTTGAAGTTATAGAGGCCTACGTCAAAGCTATCAGTCCGAGCTCTTATGAATGAACGGAGTGAGATCTTCCTCAGTCTCTTCTGCTCACTGGCCTGTGTGAAAGAGTTAAATGCTTCACTGCCTAACTGTTGGGTCAACCATTTCTATCAATTGCATGAATTGATTACATGGGTCAAATAGAAATGGAACAAGTTCAATTCTATTCCAAGAATAGAACAATTGCAGAAGATTTAAAAATATTCAATTGGTTGAACTGATCACACACACCCACACACACACATGATCTAGTGGCAGTTGAGGTGGATCTGCTCCTCGGCCTGGTTCAAACAGCATGCAGCTCATCAGAAGTGACAGTTTTAGTCACTACCTGATGTGACTTGGCACCACCGCTGGCTGTTTATTAGGGAATAAAACCATATCAGTGTGACTTTAGGCCGCCATCCTGCCGACAGGACAAAGACAGATGTTAGATGTCGAAATCCACTCCGCTGAAACATCTCATCTCCTCTGAAAAGAATGTACAACTGGTTGTTTTTTCCTTAGCAAAACCAAACATCAGGGAGGCCTATTCATCCCGTCCGTCCGGGTCTTTAATGTACACAGTGTACTCGGGGAAACTGGGACACTTGTTCCTTGGTACAGGAAGGGAAAATGTGCATATTTAACCGGATGTAAAAGCGGCTGATAAGGCAACAATAGGAGAATCACAAGTTGTGGTGTGATTACTGTATTTCAACAGTTCCTTGATTGCTTTAATTGCTTAACTTTTTGTTGATTTATTTCAATCTAAATTCACTTCGTTTCCAGAGTCAAGGTTCACAGAAGAAAAAAGCTAAAAGACAGAGAACAAAATAGGGATTTAAATACATTAAAAACGACAATCAGACGAAAACATCAGCGCTGTCAATTACACATTGTGGAAATGTCCAGATAGACTCAGTGTGCAGCTTTAGGGGGGATTAATAAGAAATGTTGAAGAGCAGAACTGCAAGAAGAATTGAAATAACCAAAAATTAGACCCATTGAACAGCCTGAACAAAAAATCCATAAACCAGTTAAACAACAATAGAAATATTTTATCTTGTCTAACTAATTGTTGACCTGAAAAGATACCTCAAACCTGCATATCTATTAGTTTAAGTAAATCTTGTTGAAATCTGCTTGATGACAGTGAAAACACAAAGGCTATAATGGCTGGATACGCCGTAGTTCTTGTGAACTTCATGAGTTTAAAGAGGCAGGGAGGTGTTCACCCGATGCACAGCTGCTGGACACACAGCTGATAGACACGTGTCAGTGGGACATTTAAACTTCACTGGCAGCCACATGATAGGATGCACAGAGAGCCGGCCTTATCGTCCCGCAGCCGCTGGGCCCGCCGATTAGCAGGTTATCTGCCATCCTGCACTGGATGTTCGGCCTGAGCCGAGACAGGAAGGAAGGCCGGGGCAGTGACTCAGCGGCTCCGGGCCACATAGCAGAATAATACAAGAGATAGGTCCGGGTCCACCGAGCCATTCTGCCATTCGATGGAAAAACACACAGGATCCCACAGACATGACCAGCATATCAAACACATCCCAGAGAAAGAGGAGGGGAGGTGGGGGCTCCAGAGAGGGAGACAGGAACAACTGTTTACTGGGGCTCCCTCCTAAGCCCTCCGCGTGAGACCGCTGGCTGGGTTTGGCTCTCTTCTCTTTTCCTGCATCCTCTTATCCTGGATGTCAGTCTGCAGCGTTACAAAAACAATTCTTGTCAGTAGCACTTGATCGCTTTCTGCTGAGGCTCCCAGGCTGCGCTGTTTGCATCATACTTTCCAGATTCAAACAGAGGGGATTTTCAGACATCAAAGTTATCGGGAAGTAAGTGGATGATTGCTTTGAAAGTTGTTCTGCAAAACAAATACCATGAGGGGCTTTAGGTTGTGCTGGCAGAACTTTTTCATTATAGTCTGAATGAAACAATATAGGTCAACTCGGTGCATGCGAATGGATTCAGACCTCAGCTCTGATACCCTTGCTATGCCAAACGCCTGCAGAGCAGAGCCAGGCAGGCGCCCAGCCTTCTCCCAAACTGATGCCAGAATTCATCCTCCCTCATCTTCTATCTACCTCCCTCCCACATTTAGCTTAGCTTTCGCAAGTTTAAATACCAACAAAAAGGTTGATCTTATTTACTTATCTTACTTTCAGTTTATATGACTGTATACTTTTATTTCTACACCGGAGCGTATGGTAGAAATAAACTCGAGCACAGTATCTGTCACGCAGTCATTATTTGAAATAAGAGCCTACTTTGGACAATGTCCCGTCCGGCTCAGTGAAATCAAACTGGTGCAGTTTGTCAGGAGTGCCCCCTCACTGCTTCCACCTCACACTCAATCACTGAACTCGTCCTACATCGACAACATCCCAGCTTCTCTTGCTCTGCCTCACACCTTTCTGTTCAAATTCATTCAGCGTGTCCTGGTTCAGTGTTACAAAACTCCCTAAGCTCCTCCCGCTGATATCGGTGATCATGCTGGGGACAGTTTTGGATTCCTGTCTTGGCAGAGTCAGAATAGTTCTTATCTATGTACACAATGGGATATGTAACAATTAGCTGGAGACGTTTTGGCACCTCTCTGACAGAACACAGATGGCACAGAAACACTCATCTGCATGCAGGATTGGCCTGTTCTCACCCATTCAGACACAGCTCATTTTCCTTATCAGGCGCACAGTCAGCTCACAACAGAAGCTCATCGCACGAAAAGTCATCCCGCCGAAAACTCATTGAGCCGCGAGCGCTCCAATATCTCACATCACACAACAACAACACGATGTGCAGTGCTACAAGGCACCGTCACCTTTGTCAGTGGTGTTTAAGTCATGGTTGTGATTAATTAAAAACCCAGCAGCCTTCCAGTAGCTTTAAGACAGAGAGTATGGGACCAGAGGAGAGCAAAGTCCCTGCAAGCAGTTAAAGCTTCCTGTAGCATCTCTGCCATAGATTGTAATGAAGTTGGGGACAGCAGTGGCTGTACACAAACTGCTGACACTGTCAGAACTGAGCCAGTTACATTGTGTTCATCTTTTCTTAACCGAACCAGATTATTTTTTCCTCTGTGTTTATCCTGTAGCCACCAGGAATGCCGCAGACAAACATACCCAATAGTAGGATTCATGCAGCATTACCGCTTCACTCTTCATTGGCTGCTGCGCCAAGCCCTTCTGTTGTGATGAAGATTGTTTGTGAATATGCTTCACAAGCAAAACGGGACTTCACTGCTCTCAGATTACAAATTTACTCTGCTAAGTTTTGTGTTTTTCATTTTGCAGCCACAAATGTTTATCTAATAAGAGTATTTTTGGAGCGAAGCTCATTCAGAACCCCCCCGACGAGCTGACATATGGGCCAGAGTGAAAATCAGCACTGTGATGGGTCTGCTGTGACTGTGAGTGAAAATGTACTTTTGGTAATTTCAGCACTGCAATTAAAATAATCAGCCATTTTCAGCGTCATCTGGAGACTTCTTAAAGCACCGCTGTTGTTTTTAATGTAAGCGTCTCCTGAATGTATGCAGTGCAGAGATGGACACTGATTCACTCGGCTCAGACAGACGGTATGAAACAAATCATTTGCCCCGACATGTAGTGATGGGCAGAATTCTCCGAAATAACGTTTTAAGATGATGATGATATCAGCCCCCACAGGACAAACTCCACTGAAACTCTCATTTCTTCTTTGTGCTCTACATTACTGTGGACAAACTCCCCCTCTGTTGGATTTCCAGTGTACAACCACGGCTTACCCCTAAAAGTGGTCATAGCTGTCACTGCTACTGTAAAGTTAGAGTTTATTGTTTATTGGGATCCTTGGCTGCAACAACTCTTCCGTGTTCAAAGAAAACAATCAGCGATTTTTGGTCTTACACTGCATACAAGAAAGAAAAAGTACCATTAACATCGCATTCAACGACAGAACATGAAAACCATTCAAAACATTCAAATATGAGTTGACTAAACAGCAATAATAATCTCAGTTCACTTGCACTGCTGTCAGAGCTCATTGCTCGAGGTGGGAAAGCCCAGTAACCAGTGAAATGTTGTCGTGTTCTCACACACCTTGACAGCAGTTCCTCTAAACCTGACCAGATCTTTCATTCAGAAAAGGAAACAGCCTGTTTCCTTTGGTCAGTAATTAGTATAGATCGCTTTTGACCATTGTGAGGCTTCCTCTGAACACATTAATCTAACTCACTTCACAATTCAACACATCTTTAGTTCGTTGTTTATTAAGTCATGCACAAGTGTCCACCTTGCATGGGCTTATGAGACACCAGAAATTACTGTGGCAGTGCTGAAACATATGTCTGAAATGAACAGAACTTCTTCCGTAACACTGCCAACAAAGAACTTGTCTTCTGCCACAAAAAGGTTTGCTTTCTTTAACATCATCAATTCAGAAGAATTCATCAAACGTGAAAGATGACAACAGCAAAGTCTTTCCCCTGCAGGGAGACAAAGCTGCCTGTTCCTACACTGTAGCTGTGCTTCACATAAGGCCCGATGCTGTGGCTGTTTTTCATGATGCAACATCTTCATAAAATGCACTCCATCTCTCATTAATCTCTGCTCCAACACAGCAATCAACACTGTCGGCCCTCTGTCATTGAATGTAAATTCGCACTCAAGAAGTCTTGGTGTTATCTCTGATTCTAGTTTAAAATTCAACGCACGAATCAGCTCTGTTGTCGGCACTATCTCTTCCATCTTAGATCACTTGCAGAATTAAAATCAGTCCCGCCTGTTGAGGATTCAGAGACATCGTTCATGCTTGTATTTATTCTTATTTTCCCTGTTAAAATGCAGCAGAGAGGCCATATATCACCTATTCTTGCTTGTGAGGCACAGAATTGATTTGAAGATTGTCTTGTTTGTTCTTAAAGTGCTGCATGGACTGGCATCAGGTCATACCTCTGAACTCCTCGTCCGCTCTTCACACTCCAGACCCAATCACTGCTCCTCAACGCTCCCACCATAAATCCAGGGGTCCTAATCTAATTAACACCCGTCTAAAGACCCATCTCATCAAAGTCATCATGAAGACATGACTGCTCACACTATGTTTTTCATTTGATTGTTTTTATGGATTTGTTCTCTCTGCAATGTTGTTGTCCTTTTATGACAATTAATTTACTTATATCATCTCAATTATGTGTGTTTATTTTTACTAATGGCAGATTATCTCTCACGATCTCAGCTCTTGACATAACAAAATGCTCCACATTATTTTTAAATTTGCTGTACAAATACATATAGTTGACTTTGATCAGAAAAAATGCATCAGAATAGTCATATTTTGATATTTCAGATTCACGGAGAGAGGAAAAATATCTGAAAATCTAAAAGTAAATGCAGCAATGTTTTTGGGACCTTGTGCTGAAAATATGAGCACACCAGGGCCGGATCAGTAGCCTCCTCTCATCTCTAAATGTGTCTGTGCAACACACTTTAGTGACCCACTTCTATCAGCCTGCAGTTATTCAGTAGTAATATGTCTCATAGTCAGCATCACAGCAAATGTGATCGATGACGATTGATAAATATATAAATAAACTTCATCACACCCACCCACCTATTTCCCACCACTGTCAGCTTCCCGAAATAACAGAGAGCTTTTTCCAACCGCACCACACTCCGGTTGCAATTCCGTAGCATCTGCGGCACAGGATCAGGTGCGGCTCCATCATTCGCTGCAGGGTTTCAGGGGGGCGGAGTCTTTCGAGCCGGGTCACGCCCCCTGCACTACAGCGCCTGGTCCTCAGAAAAAAAAACTCAGGAGCGCACTGCTAGAAAAATATGAGCCCGAGAGGAGAAGCTCCTGCGCTTCAGCACACAAGACAACAACCCCACCGCGAATAATCCCACTTCAGATCACAGACCATCGCTGAGTCCGCTCCTTCTTCAGCTCTTTTCTCTCTCTACACCTTTTTTTTTCACCCCCTCCTGCGCTGGATCTTTCGTGCCAGAAAATGTGCGTGGAGAGCGATGGGTGCGAGATTGAGGGCTGCAGCAGTTCGGATGAGGTGCGCACGCTGTCGGGCAGCATGAGTCCCGGACTGAAGTCCAACCCGGACCTTCACCCGTGCAAGCCGGGCCAGAAATTCCGCGCCGCGCTGCTCAGATGCCGCTCACCGGCCGCTGCCGCCGGGATCCTCAGCTTTGGGAACGTCCTCAATTACATGGATAGATACACTGTAGTCGGTAAGAGCCCTCCCTTCTTAGACCTGTATGAGAATATTTGTGTTCATTGATCTTTAGTGGCTGGATGATGGTTCTTGCACTAATTTGCCTGTGAGAGCTGCCGGCTCACCTCAGCTGAGGCGGGCGGAACAATGGGCTTGCCCAAGCGCAGTGGACAATCTGCTGAAACCACAAGGCTGTTTGTGTCTCCACGCATGTGGACCGTGTGCTGTAGTCCAAACAGATAACACACACGTCCTCGCTATCACCCGAGGAAATGCCTGACATTCAGGATTTTTTTCCCTCCGGGGTTGGTAGATAATTGCAGATCGATCAATTAAGGCGATCACATCCACCAACCTGACTGCATGCTTTCGCACTGTGCGTGCGCCCGTGTATGTGTGTGTGTATGTGTGTGTGAGTGAGAGAGGTGTCCCCGTGGGCTCATCTGTCAGACCTATGAGGGATCAGTCATGTCGATGTGGTCCAGGCTGTAGTCTGTGCTGTGCGGCAGCTCGACGCGTGATGCTGCGATGAGGCCATGTGGTCGATCCTCCTCAAGTGTCCGCATCTCTTGTCAGTGTAGCTGAGACCCACGGCGTAGTTTATCCAGACTGAGCGCTCTGCACAGATGGAAAATAAGCCTGTGGTCTTGGAGTGTGTTAAAATGTGTGAAGTGCATTAGTTTGAGCCCGATTATGATGAAGTGATGAGTTAATTCAATGTGGCTAAGATGACTAATTATAGATGTATTAAATGTGTTTTTATGAGATATTACTCTGTTATAAGGCAGAAAAACATGATTTAAATTGTTCTGTTTGTAATCTCACACCATGTTTCTGTCTGGGTATCAATAAGGTTTATTTATCATTTTATTTGTAGTTCATCATCAGCCCATGAATTCCTTTAAAACAAAAATCAGGTATCCTGTTGTTATGATTAATGACTCAGGTCAACATTTTAACCTCACCTCAGGTTCCCCAGTATTTGGGAGCTGGATTATGTATTGAGGCTCCTTGTCAAGGCTTGGACATCGGACTATGGCACTGCATGGGTTAAAGATATTGCTGCAGCATGGAGAATGGAGGGAAGTGTGGTCACGGGGAGAGTGGGCTCCTCTGTACAAAGAGATGCCGTCCTGGTTAAAGTGCGAGTGTCCGTTGATACTCTGAAGGACTTTCTTATGTGATACAGACACACAACAGAAGTCTACTTCAAAATCTTATTTGAGATCGTCTTCTTTTATTTCTTCACACATTTTTCGCTGCTTAGCATGTAATTACCCTGCATTAAGATTTCTGAAGTGATAAGTCTGGATAAATGTGTGTAATTTCACTTTGTAGCCCCTGGCACAAAGAAGGAGTGGCGAGCTCAAACAGAACAATGTGTGCACTTAATCCACAGCCACATGCCTACAGCTCCTCGTCCTGGAGGCTTCAGGTCCAGTCTGTCAGTTGTAAAGAGTCAAGCCGCAAAGCCTGAATGATCATTACAGCGGGAACGCTTTAGCTGCTCGGCCTACAACCGCACCAGGAATGCATTCATGTGGCATATCTAATCTTAACATCTTCAAGCACCACTCGGTCGCAGCAGATTGCATGAAAAGCTGCATCCTCATCCTCAGTCACAGATGAATCAGTCTCCCTCTACAGCAGCGATTTGTACTTCTGTCCCCGTACACCTCCGGATGCTTTGATCAGAGGAAACCCCTCATTAGGGGGCTTGCAAACAATTCTATTCTCCTCTGTCCTCTCCATCATGATCCTGCCACCGCTGTCTCTGCTCCTCCCATCACATGAATTGCAAGGCAGAAAAATCCCTCGCAGGCCCTCCGAGCGCTCGCTGCGCTGTGACAGGAAGACGAGTGACTGAAGAGAGATGAGGAGAAAGTGGAAAAGGGAGGAGGAAGGGAGCGCAGGGCGATGGGGTTGGGGTGGGGTGTTGGGTCGCAGCAGCTCGGGCTAACCCTCGTGGGAAGAGGCTGTGCTCGTGTGGTGCAGAGGGGTCCCTTCCCATCCCGTCCCTGCCACCTTGTTTTGCATTATGCATGTGCAGCATGTGCGTCGGACCCTCGTACAGAGTGAGGACCAGCAACCATGTGCATCCGACACAGCTAAGACGTGAAGCAAGAGCCGATCTGCCATTCTCCCTCCCGCATCCACCTTCCATCTCCGTCTGTCACTCTTCAAGCCCTCCTCTCCATTGCACTCTCCACATTGCAGTAGTAATTAGGGGGTGGAAGCAGCACTCCAAGTGCGTGTGTGTGTGTGTGTGTGGGAGAGTGGGAGAGGGGGAACAGGGCTTTATAATATATCTATATAATATCAGTATTGCGCTTGTTTATTGCTAAAATAGGACATTTTGCTTCAATGTTGTGTCGTCCTGATGCAGTTTCCGGTGTCTGCTTTCCATCACCACCTTCTTCCTCCCTGTGTTCCATCAGGACTCCATCTACCATCAGCATTCTGTCTCTTCTTCTTGTTTCTAATCGCTCTGCTGTCTTCTTCTTCTCCAGCTTTCTTGTTCACATTCAAACCTTTTCAGTAGCAGGTACCCAAAGCACATCCCATAGATCTTAATGTCAGTTAGGCAAGCATGAGCGCACACCCACAGAAAGCGCTCACAGACACACACACACAAAATAAAAAAAGACTTTCCCGACCATCTCAAGAGGGGCTGAATGAGAGAGAGGGGAGTTGTGAGGGGAGGGGCCGCCTGCTGCAGTGGCCGGCAGTCAGAGGGAAGTGGACGCGGAGCGCTGGCAGCATTGAGCCCGAGCGCTGCCGGTCCCCCCGTCGTCAAAAGCTCTTTGTACCGACAGCCATTACTGTAGTGTGTGTGGATCACTAAAGCATTGTCACCAAGACAGAGGGCGACCATTCCAGACACCAGAGCCATTCTGCTCCACAACAATGATGGGAAAATTGCACAGCAGCAGAGTCAAAGACTTGGATCTTTCTGTCGTTCCCCAGTGTCAGAGGTGAAGCCCCACACACACACACATAAAAAAACACCATATAATCACAAACTGGTGTTTATGATTCCAACCCCTGACTGATCCAAGATGATGGTGAGAGCCACAAAAGAATGGAGAAGTCACACCGTCTTTTTTTTTTCTTTTATGGGACTTTGTTTTGTTCTGGGTTTGATAGATGTCCTGCCAGCATGTTTTATACAAGACTTGAATATTTAATACCACCAGTTTGTTAGGAGGCTCTGCTTCAAAACAAAGTAATTGTACGAGACTTGAGACTTAAGCTGCTGCATATTGGAAGGCATGTTTTTGATCTCAGCGTGGCACTAGAATGAGAATTAAAAAAGCAAACTCAATACTGATTGTATCATCCTTGAAATTTTTAACAGCGAGTTACTTCAGCTTGGGAATGAAATTTAGTGTAATTTAAGCAAATGAATGCATGAACTTTTGAACCTCTCCATCCCTTTTAAAAAGGATTTAGCATTCAGTATCTGTTTCACTCTTGTAACGAGGTGTGTTCAACTAGGAATCATCAGAGAGCTACAAGCAGCTCAAATTTCTGCTATTTCCATTTTTCCTTGTTGCGGAATGCCAAATCTAAGTGTGAAGAGGCGCAGAGGAGACCACGATTAGGTCTGAGTGGTGCTGAAGAGAAGGAGGCTGTGAGAGACAGCAGTCAGCTGCAGACTCTATGCAGTGAGCTTGCTCCTTCAGGCGACAGTGTGTGATGCGGACGAGGCAGAGATGGGGAGCGTCAGCGGGTGTCTGAGGGTGTCCTGATGAGGTATGCGGGGGAATGAGATAGATGGAGATCCCGGCGTGCAAGATTGGAGTGGAGGCCGAAGCAGAGCCGGATGAGTTACGATGCCCCGGCTGGGTCACTTGTTTCTGGCCTTTGGAAGCAGCCATTTAATCCACAGCCACTTACTGTATACTCCATTTGCTTTTTGGAGTGCATACGAGCTCTGAGATTTAGAGGGCCACTATGTTTAATTTAATTTGAGGTGGCTTTGAAACCTTAAATCCCGTTGTTGGTCTCGGGGTAGACGGTCCAAGCTCCTCGACAGCTTATCATAAAGAAGGGATTAAGTGTTTTTTTTTTTTTTTCAGAGAATATGAGGATATCTGGGCAGACACTCAGCACTTAAAGTTATTTGCTTGCTAAATCAGTAGACCCTGGTGTGTGTTAACTCTATCCACCCCCCCTCCTGCGCGCACCCAGACTCACCCGCTTCTCAGATCACAAAGGAGCAATTTGGGGGGTACAGTCTGCCGCCTAATCTGTGGTGAACAGAAATGTCGGGGAGCTGCAGATTAGCGCTTCTTCCAGGCACTTTAAGATGAGTTAGCTCTGTCAAGCTGTCATTCCAGGAACGCCCCAACAGGGACACATCCCACTGGACAAGTGCAGGGCCGTTGCATGTGAACTTTTGACATATAGACACAGATGACAGCGAGGTAATAATCCTCTTAAGGCAAGCTCTTTGGCACACTAGAAAGATGGATGCAATCTATCCAGTCTGACAGGCTATGCAGATTCATTCCGGATAGTTTTTACCACTTCCTTTGTGGCTAGTCATTATCACCGTCCACGTACGCCTAGGGCAGTCCTCCGCATTAGCATTTCCTCATAAAGCAATCACAGGGCACACACTGAGCATATTTTCTGTCTTCTTTGTGATTTCCCGTCTGATGCTGCAACAGCGCTCTTTCCGGGTGCTCAAAATGCAAGAAAGTGCAGCGCTTTCAGTTCCACAGAGGCCAGCGGAGAAGAGAAGTGAAGATAGTGTAGTCGTCTGTCTGGAGGGATTCGGGATTACATCAAGGTCTGCACAAATACAGCGCAGATAACTGTGCTGCTGCGCAACGAGCCCAAATGCTGGAAGCGAGTCACCGCAGATCTTCTCAGTAACATGAAGCGCTGCAGCGAAATATGTCAGGATTAGACACACAGGAAGTGTCTCCCCACTGCCGAACTGTGTGAGAGGCTGCGTGGGCCCTGCTGGAGTAGCTTTGGGGTTTAGCCGTCGGGTCGCTTCACCCTCTCTTGTTTTATAGCTTTCACATTAAAGGACCCCAAACAACAGCCGAGGCGTTAAAAAGATGGAAGGGCCTCTAGTAATTTGCTTTATAGGGTTGCTGCCTCTTTCTTATCGTGCTTTTTCCATCTGATGTCGAGCTGTTCCGAATTAGACGAACGACGCTGTACAGTATGAGACGTCTCTGTGAAAGCCAACATCAGCACGGCTGCACTTTAGTAATACATTTCAACATCTTTCAAAATCTTTTCCTTCACTGTTGACAGCACAATATTGACACTATTCAACAGAGGTTGCGTGGAGTCATTAACAATTACACGATATGTGACCGCGTGGACTTTTCCAGACTGGTTTCCCACAGATATCCCACTAATCTCTTTATGTCTATATCCTGGCGTGCCATTCCCACTGCTGTGCGAAAACAGTCTGTGTGTTCTTTAGGCTCCGATTTAGCCGACGTCTGTAATAGTAACCGGTGGAATTAGACAGAGCTTCTTCCTCTGCCAGCGCAGGCTCTTTCATGTGGCTACTCCAGATTTTACCATCGAGCAGACGCACTTCCCTCGCAGCAGCTTTCGCCCCGTGACCCCGTGAACGCGCCATTTCATGGCTGCGCTGACGGTCGCTGTGCTGGGACTCTTTGACTCTTCCCCTCCGCACAGCTGTTATTCTGGCATCAACCCAACCTCGCACCCTGCATCACTCATCACAGCCATGAGGCAGGATATTTATACTCTGTGCTGCCCATGCTATAGATTTTCTTGCGGAGGGTGAGATTTTAGGGGAAGATACTGCGTGAGGGGCGAGGGACAGGCGCATGCAGGAAGTTAGATGTTGTACTTTGGCTCGCTGGCAAACATTGTCAGGAGTTGGAGCTGCAGCGGCAAGACAGCTCATTGAGGTGATTAAGGTACTTTATAACCCTACAGCAGGATTTGCATTTGCATCTAACGATATACTTCTTCTGTGAGTCAGAACTCAGCCAACTGGCAGTTGTCTGGATTCTGTCTGAGGGTGGGGGGCTCTCAGTGTCAGACTTTGAAATCCCTCACCGTGCATCCATTTAGAAGAAAGCTTCACCTCATGTTCTCCGCAAAATCCAATATCAGCCAAGAAGAGAGGCTGTTTCAACACACAGGGCCCTTTTTATCATTGAAACCCTCAACAGACTCTTATCTTTTCACTTCCAGCAGCTTGACGAGCCGACGTGTAAAAGACGGCAGCCTGTTGATCTTTGCCGTTTGAAGGTGAGGGTGGGCTGATAATCGCTGACCTCCCCTTTGTCATCAGAGGAGTGTGTGTGGACATAAGGACGGGCCGCTCCTGTTTCCTTTGGTCTTGTGCTCGCCACCTACAAGCTCGCTTTAGGATGACGGCCCTGAGATAAACACAGCATCTGCTCAGTCCAGTTTGGAGTTTTTAAGACATGTCGGAGTGACAGCGACATGATCCGAGCACCCAGTCGCAGTTTGACGCCCCTCTCTTCCTGTCTCGTTATCTAAGTGTTCACCTGAAGAAAGAGGTGAAACCCGTCTTTTCGTGCATAAGGCAGGAGTGCAGGAAGGGGGGGAGGAGATTTGGGATGTGTTTAGTGCTTTGCAGCGTTTGACGTGCTGTCAAATAACAGCTCATCCCTGCTGAAAAAATGTGATAGGGTTTGTTCACTCCCTGCATTCCATCTCTTCTGATTAGCACAGCAAATTTTAACAGGGGCATGTTTGAGCCGCGATGTTGTTGGAATTAAAATACGTATGCATGTGTTTAAACAGTTTCTGCATCCATAGTGCGCTGTATGGAACAACAGAGAAAATAGCCTTGTGCCTTATTCTACAGTTGAACGGTCAACAGCGCATGGATCCCGGCTTTTTTTCACTTCTCAGACTACAGTGTGCATTTCCCTTTCCTCCAGCCACCCCCACACTCTGTGACATTGTCATCCCTTTCAACACACACACCGAGAGGCATTTAAAAAGGAGGGAAAAAACAAAGAGACACAAACAAGTGAAATGTCTATGTTGTGAAGGTCATTCAGATGTTCCCCTGAGTGCAGAGCTTCGGCTCGGACCGCTGACACACGTGATGAAGACATGGAAATGCAACGCAATCCCTTTCGTACCCACGTGAAACACACACACAGCCTCTGAATATTGATCAACAGAACGGCAGCTTGGAATTTGTTACAAGTGATGAAACCGTAATGTCCTGAGACTCCCTGAAATTGGATTTTTTTTTCTCTGACACATTAACAAGTCGTTCTAGAGAGGATCGGAATCTAATATTGACCAGCTCGCGGCACGAGCTCCAGCCAGCTGTTGTGAAAGCAGACCTGCAGCTCGCAGTGATATTAGCTCTCGGCTCCTGGAAGCTCACAGCTGCTAGAATAATATTTAGACTGCTTATTTACAGCAGCCCTATATTTGAGAAACCTTCCCTCCTGAGGAAAAATGTAATCTTTCCCCCCATTTAGATGCGATAGAGTAAATAGCGGAGCCTTGCAGAGGGATTATGCAATTTTTTTTATATCCACTAATCAGGCCCAGGATAAGGGCTTGTGTGTGTTTGCTGTGTTTTCATCACTTCTTGTATGATTTCGTTTGTGGATATCTGTCATGTTGTCAGAGCTGGGAGAGACTGCAGCAGGATTTTTTCATTACTGTGTTTGGCGTATGCGTTACTGTGTTTGTGGGAAGAACCGGGGTTGAATGAGGGCGCTGACCTCTGTCGAAGACTGTCTGTTAATGTTTTGGGTCAGAGATGGACACGCTCACGCACGCACACGCATTCACGCCTGTCGTTTAGTGTGTTTTTCTGCTGTAAAATGTTCACACTCAGGATTGAACTCCTATGAGGATGTGCCACTGGTTTTGTGTTTCCAAGATGTCAGCGCTGTCAGGGGGCGAACACATAGGTCCACATGTATAGTCTGACAGCATCATGTCATGTTTTCTTATCAGTTCAACCTCTCAGCTAAATTCTGGCTAGTTTAGCTCTGCGCAGCTTGATTAGCAGGCAAGTAGACTTCTGTGTTGTCTTTTTCTGGCTGCGCTGTGTGAGAATTTGCTTATGAGACAATGACAGGCTGAGTTTATGTGTTTGTTTCTGCAGTGCAGTTGTCCACCAGAATGGTTGGTTACACCTCACTGCCTATGGTAGGTTATTATAGCATTCTCTCGATTCTTCAGCACCATAAATGTTTACTGGCCCATGTTTAAATGCATAAATCTGCAGGCAGCCTGTCACCACACCACTTCAAAAATGATTACGTTTTGATTGCATGTATTTATAACAATGAACATGATGCACTGAGCTGAAGATGTTGCTGTGTGTGGTAGCTGTGGTGTAAAACGCTGTGGCATTTTTTCTGTTCTGTGATGTTTTGGAGACAGCCTCCTGCAGTAGCCCATGTTGTCATTCAGGTTGTTGATGGAAGTATCTGGGCTGCAAAGCCTCATTTGCATAGAGTGCAGGTTAACGACTGCTGATAAGTGCATGTAAGGCCTGAGGCTGTGTGCTGTAGGTATGTGGATTGTTCTTTAATGAAACAGGCCTGGTATGTGAAGGAAGCCAGACATTAGCAGAAAAGATGCCTTGGCGTGCTTTCCCATGGCAAGAAGAACTGAAACTCATGTCACACTCTCACGACTGAGACGTCGGACTGGAAAGTTAGAGAGTTAAGTTTTTTATCATGTAAAATGAGATCAGACGCATTGTCAGAGAAATCAAGTTGTGTTTCATAGTAATTTTCCTTTGTGAGCTTTGAGATTCAAACCGGCCTCTGAGGTCATTTTTATAAGTTTGTGCAAGAAGACATATTTGGGTTTCTCAGAGTGTTTGATGAAACAGCAGAGGAAGTAATGAGGTGCATATCTAATTCATGAGACAATGAAAGATGAGCCCCACGGCCTCAACTAAACTGCTCTCCCCATAACCGGGATGAAATAGAGTCGGAAATTAGTGGCTTCCCCCTTAAATGAAGACACAGTGTGTGAGTGCCATTGGTAGGACTGCTTGTGAGTACTGAGGCGTGTACAGCTATAGAGAGGTCACCTTGGCAGCATCTCAGAATTAAAATGCTTTTATGTGTCTGACTGGTCTTCCCCCTGGCTGTAGTTGTGATGGGAATACAGGAGGAAGTCTGAAGATGGAAGAAAAACAAGTGTGACATTCATATTTCTACAGCTATAAAACTCCAGGAGTCATTGATAACAGATGTTATCGCTGTGTACATAAAGAGCAGATATGGTGGACAGTCCCTCCTTGTTTCATGAGTTACACTTAAGATTCCACGCGGTCCACTCGAAAACAGCCTTGTGACAAACTACACGGCAGAGTTGTGGTGACAACCCAGTACCAAGAGCAAGATTTAAGTAATTAATTAATTTAAGTTGAAAAAAATAAAGATATTTCAATTTCTACCTAAATTTTATGTCCATACACACTAGAAAGTTGCTGCTGTTTGTATTGTTGGTGTTTTTAATTTTCACTCAGTTGGACCCAGTTTTATGAATAAAAATCATGTTTGATTTTTTTTTTTGTCTTAAAATAAAACTGCCGTACATCATCCATATAGAAGCAGCTGGGCTCATATTGCCCCTGAATTCTCCATTTCGTGAAGTCGAAGCGCTGTGATTATCCAGAGAAGATAGCTGCACTGTAGCGGTTTGACGCTAAATTGAGCTGAAAATACAAATCTTCACCCATTTTCTCCTCTTTTTATCAGGCTTGGTGTCGCCTTGCACCCTCTCTTCTCCAGAAACAGCACTGAGGTCTCGGCAGTCAGTCTGACAGCCTGTGGACATCCCATCCTGATGCTCTACAGCTCACGCTGTGAGCGAATCAAGGGGAAGTCGGATGAGTCAGCTGTCAAGCCGAGAAATATATATACAGAAATATATTCTTTTCATCGTCGATAGGTAAAATATTTAAATGAATGCATGAGCAGCATTTCAGAGCGTGCTGCTGTATCTTCGGATAAGTAAAGATGCTTTGTCTAAATAAGTGTCATTAAGTAAGATCAAGTGAGAAAGCTTGTCCTGGCTTTACGTACAGTTTATGATAATTATGCAGCGCCTCGTTTCAGTATCCCTCGCAGTGGATTCCCTACATCCCCATCAAACCACAGAGAGAGCAGAAAACACAGGAGAGAGGAGGAGTGAAATCTCATTAAAAACACTACAGAACGACTTTAATCCCGCACACTGTTATGTAAAAAAGCACTGGGATTAATGACTGGATTTTTCCAATTCACATGTGCTGACACTGGCAGACGCACGCACACACATAAACACACACACACACACACACAGTAAGTAATGCAATGTAATGTAAGTGAACTCTTAACATTGTTTTAATGGACAAACTGTTCCTACATCGACATAACACCACATTTCCATAATTAAAAAAAGCACAGCATGGTGTGTGTGTGTATGTGTGTGTATTGTTTGTTGATTGCTGGGTTCACTTCTTTGGTCCAAACTGAAATATCTCAACATCTATTTGAGGGATTTCCATGAAATCTTCTGCAGACATTCATGAATCTTGTCAAGTGTGACGACCCCCCCACTTTTGACTCATCCAGTGACATAAAATAGATTGGCACAATTTTTGGACATTCACATTGGATAAACTGCAATTGATGAGTCCATAATTTTTCCAAATTTCTCTCTGCTCCGCACTTTGTTCTATGGCCAAATAGGTGACAGCCTCGCAGAGCTGCTAGCATGGCTGGACACTCTTCGTCTTGTTGTGTTTTAATCTGAGTGTGTGAGAGATTACTGCCCCTGTTGCTTTTCATTCCAACTTTCTTGAAAGTTCATTATTTCATCCATCTTTAAAGTGCTTCTTTCAAATAGGCCTCCATATTTCAGACATTATTCTATGCATTAGTATGCATTGCATGAATGGCATAATACCGTTGTGGATACTGGAGGCTGGTTTCTGGGATTATGTTTAAATGGTCGGAGACTCAGCCAAACTGAATGTAAGCATTTTTGTTGGTTTTGGAAAGGGACGCTGTCCGTATCACTTCTCTATTAGATAAAGCCAGACACTATTTGAGCGTCTCTCAATGATTTGCTCCGGTCAATGTGGCTCCTTTTCAAAATTCCACACAAAAAACCTCTCCTCCGGGTCCACATTCAAGGTTGAGTTCAACTGCTGTTCAGTATTCCTGAGAGGCGCCGGTGTGAACGAGTGCAGCTCGCGGAGATCCCCTGATAGCCAGACACTCTCATCTCAAATACCTTTGCTTCGCTTCACTGCACCTCTTTCCAATACATCTAATGCATTATCTCATACGAACAAGTGGGCTAGCCCCGGATGTATTATTGATGAGCTATATGTTTAGTCTGCTCCCTCGATGCTTCACAATACATCCTCTCCACTACCATCAAATATTTAGCACGCTCCGGCTTGGACTAATGCACCACGGCCCTTGAGCTGAATTCAAGCTTTTGATTAGTGAAAGAAAATTAGGATAAAAAAAAGCCCTATTAATCAAAGTGGTAAGGCTGGCAAACCTACAGGCCTTTAATTTGATTTCGCCCCAGTTTGGCTGTCACAAATTTAGAAGATTAGAGTGAAAGCTGTCTCAGACGTCACAGTGGTTTTATCACTGAAACAGAAGTGAGCAGCAGATTCCTCCTCACACACAGGCATGAGTTCGGCTTTGTCTTGGAAGTTAGTGAACTGTCGTCTTTAAGGAGTTACTCTGGCTTCAAATGGCTTCCACACCAGAATCAGAACTGAAAAGAAACAGGAACTAAACCCGGCCGTGCACTTAAAGTACACTTTTTGTTTTGAGCTTTTTATAGCACACACAGATGTTAGAGTCATAGTGAATAGCTTAAAGCATAAAGACCATGATATGAAACTAAAACTCTGAACCCTGACTCAACATCCACACATCAAAATCAGCAAAATAACTTTTTGTATTGTGATTTTTTTAGTGAGTGGATATTGTGAGTAGATATCGGTGGGTTTCACAAACAAGAACTTTTTACCTTGATGGAAAGCACTGAAGCGCTGGTGTGGACGTGTTGCTGCAGTTCAGAAGATGAAACATTATCCAGGAAGAACAGTTTGAGTAATACATCCATCGCTTATCACATGCCAAAACACTGCACAGCGGGTTAGAACATTATGACTAAGTAAGCAATAGTTTTGTCATTCCTCTCCATTACAGCGAGATAAACAGTCGAATTACACTATTCATGTTACACAGTAATCTACCAGGAATGTGGACTTGCATGTATTTGAATAAATGGTCTGTTGCCAGATGACATCAAATTGTGTTTGAGTATGAGCTATTTGTCCTGAAAGATAGTTTTGTTTAATGTTTTCATTTTTAAACGCAGCATTAATGTTGGTCTGGACGCAGCTCCAGACTAAAACTCTTTTATCGTTAGCAGACCCACTGCAGTCATGGGAGTGGAGGGACCCAAATGAGGAATCAATACGTGTAATGGAACAGCTAAACTGAATGAATGTGCAAAGAAACAGATGCTGTCAGGTGTAATGTCCTGAATGGTTCATCCTGACCTTAATGTATGTGGATTATCCACATCATGCAGGTTTCAGCGGATTTTCTCTCCTCTGCATCAATGGTGTCAGCAGCTGCACTTAAAGGTGTCCTGTGGAGTTTTCTTGTATCCAGACAAGTTATGTTTACATTCAGTTTCTTACCAAAAACCACTTTAGAATCAGCATGTTGCGTGTTTTTATATTGCATTGCATATGGTAATGCCAGCAGCCTTCTTTACTGCCCTTATTGGTGCATTGCTGCATTTCTCAGCGTGTTGATCAGTAGCATAGAAACCATCAGCAGGATGTAAATCCCACCGCCCATCCACTTGCCTGCGTGTATGTGCATCCTTGTTTGTGTGCGCAATACAAACAAAACAGGAACCCACATGTACCAGCATTACGCCACAGCACTGCAAGTGGCAAATCTCCACAGGGTACCTTTAATCAACATGGCGCAACTGTATTTCTCACGCGGTGTACAGTACAAGCGGCTTTTGGGTGAAGTTTGGTGTTCGCTCGCTACCAGCAGGGCGGAAGGACTTGACCTTCCTAGCGCCCTCAGGCACGCCCCATCTCTTGGTGATTTTACCCTCATGTTCGAGCTCTGAAGCCATCCCATGCAGGCAGCTCTACGTTGTTTCCCAGACATCTGCAGCACGTTTCCTTTCTGTGTGGCAGGGAAAGGAAGTGGAATGGAAAAACGTCCCCCACCCACTGCGGCCACATGGCAAGGGAGGAGAGCAGTCGGTCAGGAGCCCGCCGGCCACAGTCGGGCATATTTGTGGTCTGCTTTCTCTTCGCTGCAGTCTGAGGCGCTCTGCGCCTCGGCCTGCCTCTGCACTCTGTCGCTCTCTCCCTGCGCCCTTTCTTACTGCCTCTCACACGCTTAAATCCAAAAAGTGGTCAAAAGAACAACCAGAAGAGATGCACTTTCTCCTCACTCATTATATCCCCCCCGTTCTTCCTTTCCCAGACTATTTATACTGATGGGGTTGACACATGAAAAGGGATCACCCTTTTGCAGGAATGAAGGGGAAGGATCTGGCCACATCAGCAGAGCGGTTCACCGCTGCCCGTCACACTCTGGCCAGAATGAATGACTTCCATCCACTGGCTCCCTCTCACTCAGAAACACACACACAGTGAAACCAGGGGAAAGGGGAACACACACGCACACACATACTATATATATAAACAATGGAAACATGTGCTTTACAAGACAAATCCAACCCAGACTGACCCGACTATAGCCACCACCTATTTCCCTGCTCCTCATGACTCCTCTCCTCTATATCCGTCTCTCTATGTGTCTCTAAATTGGACCGCTATTCTCTCCTTCCTCTTAGCCTAGTTTCTCTGAGCAGAAATAGAACCAAGGGGGGGCCGGAGATCCTCGAGTCTGGGATATGAGTCGGGGATCTGATAGAAAATCTGTCCCCTCTTAGCTGATGGAGTTCTGTGTGTGCACGTCTGCGTGTGGCTGCACGGGGGTGTGGCGTGTGCGGCCTTGCGTGTGTGCTCACTTATGGTGTGTGTGTGAGTGTATGGTGGTCCCAGAGGAGCAGTGCTGGCAGCGTGCGTCACTGCACGAAAGCTGGCCTTGCAAAAACAGCAAGCTGTATCCTCATTTAAAGCGTCCCTCTGTATCACACTGTCATGTGGTTCAAGACTTCAAGCAAATGAACATGCAAAAAACACGAAAAAATCACTGTTATGTGGCGTCATGGTTGTTTTCTTTTTTTAACATGATGCTAAAAAAGTGGTGCTTGTCTCAGTGCATCGATCTACATGATTCATACATCCTAGCCTGTGCAGTTAGTCAAAAGTCCATTGGTCGCCTTATAATGGAAAAGGCAAGGAGTGAAAGAAGGCGCTGTTCATATTGAAGAGCGATCGCTCACAATTCACTGCTGTAAATGCAGCGTTTGTGGCATGTTAACGTTCACCAGTTTGAGTCATTTCTTCTTCAGCCACGCTGAAAAAAGTGGTCATAAAGGCAGACTTTATGAGAGGGTGGAAAAAGTGTCAGCTCCACACGGGCCCGGACTCTGTGTCAACTCTGTGTTTTGACTGCAGGGAGCAACTGTCTGCAGCAGTATGTATGTACAGCACGGCATCAGGATGCATTCATGAAAGGGGTCCCTTAATGTCACAAATGTGCCTCTGGATTGGGCTGTTATACACCGCAGGACAAAGCAGCTGACTCATTTGAATCAACCTGAAGCAAATGGACTAATCGTTAGCTATGTATTCAAAGTCAGAACGTCAAAGAAATGACAAAACACAAACTTTAACCCTTGATCATTTACCCACTTATCTCGCATTTACCTTCTTCAAGCTAAACTGAGAGAGTGCGCAGCATATTCTGTGTGTGTGTGTCAGAGGGAGTGGCCTACAAAGTGCTTTGCTGTTACCTTGAATGAAGGTTGAAGTAGCTGGTGTTATTGTTGTGTGCTGTCAGGAAGATCCACATTCCTGCGATGTTTCATGCCTGGCATCATGCTCAGATGAGCACGGACCCCTGGAGGCCCGAGACTTGAGAAACTCATTAACGTTGTTCAGTTAAATGGATCCGTTGGGTTATATTTGCAATGTTGCCACAGCCACAGTGTTGACCTGATATGCAGCTGTAATGGAAAATAGTGCTATTTCCAGTGTTGCTATGGTGTTATACTTGGCATTTCTGGCATCATGTAATAACCTATGTCATTTGGCTGCGTTTTAGAAGATGCTGCATTGTGAGATGCAGCCACAATTAGAGGATTAGAAAAAGGCAGAGATTTGGAAAGCTGAGTTCCTTTGTGGTCTCTTGACCTTTATCTCTGTGAGTGCCCGACAGCATTGCCATGGCAACGAAACTGGGCGCTGCCAGCTTGGGCGAGGGCTGTGGTACCTCAGATACATTACTGAATCTCTTTGTCTTCATAACACACATGTCCTCAAAATCTTAAAACATGAATCCCAGGTTGAATAAGGGGGAAAAAATCAGAAAAGAAGACAGAGGTTGATTGCCAGGTATTGAAAGGCCTCACTGAGAGTCGAGATGATCGTTGTGATAGGCTGCTACACAAACACAGAGCTGCTGGCGCTCTATAATCCTTTACAGATTAGCACAGTTCATTACACAGATCATTGCTCTTGAATCTAGTACAATAACCACTGCTGCTTTGATCTGACTCCTTATTTAAATGGATGTAACATGTAGCTGCTGGAGTAAAGAATGTTATTTCTGCCTTATTAACTTCTCGTACAACATTTTCATGTTTTTAATAGATCTAATCTTGTTATCACAAGCGGAGCAGAGGCTGTAGCTTGGGTTTATCCAACATCCACAGCTCGGTTTTCCTAATCTTACAGTAGATAGCATTTTGCCAACTCTACCTTTATTAATTGTCTGGTAATTGTAGACGGGGTGTGGCTCAGACAAATGCAGACTCTGTCCAGGAGGGACGCTCCACCATCTGGCCTCGGAATCCCCCTCCCAGCAGGCTGTGTGTATGTGTGTGTGTGTGCACTTCTTCCAGGTTAATTAGAGTGCAGCTGCAGTTGTACAGTACACTGCTGTCGCTGTTTGATAGGCTTGGGGGGCCAGAGTCGCTGTCACAGCCAACCTGTCTGCCAAGGCCATGTAGGGATGACAACCTGAGGTGTTTTGTGATTATAAGTGGTTTCAAGTGTGTGTGTGTGTGTGAGAGCGGAGGATGGCAGATCAGCTCAGCAAACACCTACCTGCTTTCTTATTTTGGGCTTCAGCTCAATCCTAAGGTGCATAGAAATGTGATCTGAATTCTGAACTCTGCTTCCGCTCTAACTTGGACTCGACATGAACTGAGTCGTACCTGCCTTGAGGCAGCTGCTGCATACTTGCCACATTGTGTGCTAACAAGATCCACGGCTAAAACAACTTCAGAGCAGAGGTGATGTTGCAAAATCGAAAATGTGTTTTTAATTAAACTTCTCCTCATTGAAACTGGGTGATGACCAGCATACCAGCGCCATTAAGCCACATCATTATGAAAAAGAAACAAGGCGAAGCATCTGAATAAGAATGCCGCCCGTGGTGTGAGAATGTGAGCAGGTGGTTTGACTCAGATGACAGGAATCTGACGTATGTCTCCGCTCCAAGTCCCACCTGCACCTGCTTCTCCACCGCACCGCCTCGGAAACATGCTGCGGCTCTCTGCTGTCTCGCCTATCAGACAAGCAAGGCGAGGCAAAGCCGAGGATCGCAGAACCAACAACATCCATTATGTCGGCCGCAGCTATTTGCCAGCGTGGCTGCGATCTTTCTCATCATCCACCAAGGCAAAATCCCCGACGTGACAGGGACGCTGCGCATGAGCTATTTCTCGAAGTTACCGCATCTCAGGTGCACCAGAGGTCAGGTCACGCTGGGTTAGACTGGTCTGCCGGGCTCGGTCGAGAGCCGCAGACAGATCAGACGCGGCCAGCTTTTTAAAATGTTAGTCATGCTGCTGTTCCATTTTCATGAGCTGTGTTGCAATCCCCAGGACCAGCCTGCCAGCTTCACAGAGAGTCAGCTCGCACTACCAAGCACACCACATTGCATCTGGACTGCAAGGATTTCTGTGAGATGCATTATTCCTTTTCTGCTCTCTTTTCACTTACAAAATAAGGCTTTGAACCTCTCCAGGCTGGTGGTCTCAAGAGGAGCAGAGCTCATTTGATGAGACTTGTTGCCTCTTGTTTACTGGTGCTTAAAATTGTATGGCAGCCATAAAGGGATTTCTTTAACCCTAATTTATCCTCCTCTCATCTTCTTCTTGATCTTCGTCTTCGTCAGATGTTTACGATGTGTTAAAAAGTTTATGAGATTTCTTGTACATGCTTCACCCACAAGTCATAATGTTGTGACGGGCAGATATTCAGCCGTTCACGCTACCTTTGGCCGAGCATCAGGTGCCGTTCCCTTCATTACGGCGTCAGAGCCATGCACAGTATGTGAGCTTCCTCCATTCCACCGTGACTGCTCTTGGGTTACAGTAACAGGATTAAGACTTCAAAGACGTTGTGGTTTCTCACACTGAAGCAATGCTACGGTGTGGCTGTGTGTGTGTGTGACTGATGAGAGCCACCAAAAATATTGACCGCAGTCAGTTGCAGCGTCATCTGGTAAAGTCAGAATAAAGCCCAGTCAATGCGCCGGAGCTGCTCCCCAGACATGAGCCAGTAAGAAGCTCATGGTGGAGGAAGGTGTGTGTGGGTGCGTTTTGTTTTTCTGTGCTTAACAGAAGGTGTATTTGTTGAATTAACACCAGGAATTGTTCATATATAACACCCTTCAGTTAAAGTCTTTTCATGTACTTAAGTTTAACGCTGTCTGGCAGCCAAGAGAGCACTTATCAGGGATGTTCTACTGCTCCTCAGGGATGTTAAGTGAATAATGGCCTTTGGCTGCTGTCTATCCATCATATCTAGCAATAATTACAAGCCACAAAAGACTACCATAAAGCCACAATTAATTTAGCTATGAAGTCAAATAGAGTTCAGCGTTTCATACATGTGATTATGATTATTGTTGGGCCTTGAAACCACATTTACGTTTTCCCTCTCCTCCTGTTTACAGGTGTTCTGCTCGACATCCAGCGGCATTACGGCGTAACAGACAGTGGAATCGGCTTGCTGCAAACAGGTAAATCTCCCATAATCTAATAATTACAGGTGTGAAAAATCTTAGCTCGACACCTAAACACATTCTCCGCATGATGAGAGTAATTACTGTGTAACTCTGATGTTTTGGTGTTAGCTAAATTAGATGGAACGATGGAAAGGCAGGGGCTCTGATCGGCCTCTGGTCGAATGGTGACGCTGAAATACAAGCTGAGCCCCAGTGAACAGCAACAATGCTTGCCACGTTTTCCTGATTTCACACACAGTAAAAGGGTTTAGATGTATTGACAGCAGACAGTTTATAGGTAGCAACGCTGCATGTTATTAAGTTAATTACATAATGCAATTTACTTACTTAAGTTAATCTTGGTGTGTTGTATGCATTAAGGTGCTCTAATTGTAGGATTTAAAAAGAAACCAGTTTCAGTTTTCTCAACAAAACAGATAAAAATTGGCTCGATGCTCCTGCCTATGATTTATATAAGTCTGCCAAGAAATAAACTCTTGTTGCCCACATTCTTCAAAACCACAAGATAAAGCACTGCCTCAGCTTTTGCAAGAATTTATCTTCACGTGATACCACTGAAACTGCAGCACTAATTGGAAGAGTATCTAGAAGTTATACACCACCAGCAATTCCGATGTGTTTGACGTGTGCACATTTTTTAGGTGTTTGTAAATATATCAGTTTGTATGAGTGAGGGAGTGCGATTTCCTCACAGCAGCGGCAGCAGCTCAGGTCAGTAGAAAAGAAAACACAGGCGGGAGCCAGGCAGGCTGCCTGCATGTACCCGGAGCGTCTGAGGACGGCCGAGGCGGGGTTTCCTGTCCCACTCCGACCCCGATGAATTCACCTTTTTGGGAGATACCTTGCAAAGCCCTCTTATTGGAGGACAGGACCCGGCCTTGTCTCCATGTGCCCTCAGACTCATTCAAACACCAACAAACTTGCACACAAAGTGCCATTGAGGGCGAGCGGGCAGGTTTGAGTTTAAGGGGGAAAGAATACAGCCCAGTGTTTTCCTCCTTCACTTGATGTTCGCGGAGGAGGTGAGCTGAATGGTGTGTTGAGGACAAAAATATCTCGCAGGAAAGAAGAAATCAGTGTTGTAATTTCTGTCGGCTCTTCAGTGAATAAGCCATTTCATCATTTTCAAAACTCATTTCCACCCATTTTCACTCTGGTAATGAACAATCTATATTTCACTCAAATTAATTTTCTTTCGGCGGCTCTTTCTCCTTTACACACTTTTCTTCTTTATCTCCCCTTTTATATTTTTGTCGATTTTAATGCAGCACTAGCCAAAAAATTCAATAGGCAGTCTGGCGTTTCAAAGCAACCAATTTCACGTCAGACCTTTTCGTGGGTTGCCTGTCCAGACCGGTAATGGTCCCGATGTGTCAAATCAAACACGTTTTATTAGTTTGTTTAATCAGCAGGGTGCCTGAATTTGTGAAAACACACTGACGTGGTGTCACCACCCGGGTGATGTCAGTCCTGACCAGCACACTCTGCAGATTTGTATGAAATCTCGACAAGAAACAGGAAACTGTAAGTGCAAGGGGTGTTTGACTCTTAGTTCTGTTTGCATGGGCTCATTATGCACACCGCCACATTGGCAGCGGCTCACACACATTTGAACACATTCACAGTATGTTAGTGGAGGGGCGTGTGTCGCGGACTTGCCCTCTGTAACGTCTGCATTTGCAGGTCTCTAAGAGGCGCCCAGCTGAGCCGGCTGCAAGCAGGACTGCTGCGTGTTTGATTTGCCCGGCCTGTCCCGACCTGTCATGGCTCAGACTCCGCTTGGCCCCTGATCCCCAGGCGACCTCTTCCTCACACCGGCCTGAGGAATTCTGGGCGTCCGGGCCTTGAGGTGTGAGAGCGGGTGGGCACAGACAGAGAGCCTAGGTGTGAAGAAGAGGTTAGGAGGTTGACGTAATCAGGCTGCTGGAAGGGAGAGTCTCAGTGTGTGCGTGGACATGTTTACAATATGTCCCTTCGGTCCCCCCCCCCACCCCCCCCTTCCCTCTCCGGAGGGAACAATCCCTGCCTCTGTGAGCACCTGCAGGCCAGGCCAGCTCTGCCTTCTCTCCGTCCTCGCTCTCTGCGCCCTGGCAGCTTTCGTCCACCTGAGAACGCAAACTGCCAGCGTAGGTGTTTTACAGGCCGTGGGCTGAGGCTTTCTCTCTTCCTCCGCTGCCAGGTCACCCTCACACTTTTAAAAACACACTGACCACACACTGCAGGATCCAAGTCGGAGAACAAACACACGTCTGAGTCAGAATCACTTTGTGAACTCTGCTCGGGTTCAGTTTGAGCAAAGGATAGCTTTGGCCCTTTTCTTTGGCTGTTGATCAGAACTACTGGAATGAAAAATTTCCCATATCTAAGAGTTACTGACAAGTTGTTTGCTTTTGGGAAATACTTCCCTGACTGAGCACTGGGAGAGCCCTTTAGATCTGCTGCAGTGTTTGCATTTTGATTGTTGCACTAGAAAAGTATCTATGTTTTGAAATTTAATTTTCTTATAACAAGCCAACAATCAGTGAGTGGAATTAGATAATTGTATCTGTTTCCTATACAAACTCTTTGCTTAGCATGTTTTTATCCACTATTGGAATGTGCCTCTCCCCAGCTTGTTTCAAGATATTGATATTCATTTCAGTTCTAAAGAAAAAAATAACAGCCTTATTGGCAGGAAAAAAGCAAACATATGTCTTGAGACTGAATGGCATGGGAGGATGGATGCTTTTTACAGTGTTTTCATGCAAAAGGACAACCCATGGAAAATACCCTGTGGTCAGCTCAGCCTCCGCAGCACCAGTTATTTCTGTTATTTGGCAACACCGACCCTTTCAAAAGCAGCTTACACAACACAAATTGTCTTGAGGTATGTGCTCATTTCTATTGTGCATGCGTGTGTGTGTGTGTGCACGAGTGTCATTATTGCCTGAGGCGCTGAGGTCTCGGCTCTCTGCGTAAGAGGATGAGGTGTTCATAGCTGTCAGTCAGGTGAGGTTAAAGGCACGCCGTGTGAGCCTGGAGCTGTAAGTCCAGTCCATCAGCGCAGGGAGAGGGGGTTCACCTGAGCTCAGCAGGCCTGTCAGAGCACCAGGACAGCTCAGCTCTCCAACTGGAAATGACAGGCCTCTGTGCTAATGGCCCAGCAGCTATCAGAAGTGAGTGACACCCACACGCAGCTGCGAACAGGACCAGTCCCGAGGGTACGAAACGTTAATGGAAGAGAGGCAGGGGAGAGGGGAGGGGGTTCACCTGGATGGTATTACCTTTGGTTGGGGGGAGTGCGGAGGTCTTTTCTGAGCCAGACAGAGAAATCTGAGGGCAGGATTTCTCCTCCTTTTAACATGCTATGGTTATTGTATTCCAGTGCTTTTAAGCAAATCAGAAAGAAGCCTTAATGGGTCGAATAACCCCTTACAAAGGGAGCTGGCATAGTAATTATCCACCCCTGGTACAGCATGGGAGTCATTGGGGTCAGTCGGGCTGGACGTACAGTGGGGCGGCGGCTTAATAAGGAGCCGGCGCTCAAAACAGCTCACAGACTGTCTGTGCCCTGTTCTGTGTGTGGCTGCCCACCTTGTCCGAAACATGACACCAGCACGCGCACACACACTCACACACACACACACACACCAACTGACATTGCCCAAGTCTTAACATGGTGTCAGTCTGCCATTCAGCCAGTATGTGAGCTGTAAGGAATGAGGCCACAGGTGCTGTGTGAGACTTATGGCTTGAGCTCCGCTAACGCATCAGACTTATACTGCCCACAAAGAGTTTTCAGCCTAAACCGCAAGAAGTCAGCATTGTACTCAGCAGAAGTTAGGTTTTTGCCCCTGAGGGTTCATCCCATGCTGCATGCGGCTGTCTGGAACCTCTTATTTACTGAGGTGCAGACAATTGTTATGGTCTATGGTCAGTGTCAGTCAAACATTTCTACCGTTGAACGGAGGCCTCTCTGATTTCCTTTGACACAGTGGGAAGTTGAGCGAGCAGTGCTTGATCAGCTGTTTCGACCGCTCACAGCTGCTCCCATTTTGTCTCTTGGCCTCGTTGGTATCCCTCGGTACGTCCTCGCTCCCTATCAGCAGTTTGGCAGCTGTTGTTGCCTTGTTGTCACTCCCGCTGGCACCTTACAGGAGTTAGAGGAGGCGGAGGGATGAAGGGAAAGGTAGCGAGAAGAAAGAGCCACCTGTGACTTCCTCCCTCTGGTCACGCATGACAGCGAGGTTTAATCTTCTCCACTATTGATTCCCAAAGCCAAATAATTGCAATGCGATGGTGTTCAGCGGCCCCTCTCCTGCTGAGACGAGAATAGAACGATAACTTGATGATGCATCGACATTGCGGGGGGCGTGTGTGTGTTGACATGTATTACTCGCACTGTGGGGACATAAATCTATATACACAGTTACATTTTGGGGGCAATCTGCAAGCCCCCACAATGCAAATCATTACATTTTAGGGTGAAGACTTGTGTTAAGGTTATAGTTGAGGTTAATCTACATCCATGTAACGTCCCCAAAAGTGATGGACACACCACTGTGTGTGTGTGTGTGTGTGTGTGTGTGTGTGTGTGTGTGTGTGTGTGTGTGTGCGCGCGCTTCCATCTCAGGCTGTTTTTATAGGCCATGTCTCGGAGGAGGGCAGCTGTTGGGCGATGATTGGCACCCTGCTCCCCGTCTCCCTCCCCCTCACTTCCTCTCAACAAACCAATAGCATTGCCAGCGAGTGACTGCCAATCCAATCAGGATTTTAAGGCCAATTAAATAAGCGTGCTGTCAGCCCCTCTTCATGTAAAGATCTGTACTCGCCCCTGATTTTTAAGCGCCACACAGCGGGGAGGTGGGGGTGAAATAGGTCTGTTATTTCATCATCTTTGTTAGCTGTCATGGGAGTGATCGAGCATCGCTGGTAACAAGACATTTGGTGATGTTTTCTCTCGCTTCTCCCAAAAACGGGCTGAACACTGATCGATTGCTTGACGCCACAGGAGGCTGCTCCGCTCTTGCTGCTCCGAGTGGCATCAACAGATCAATTAGAAACACACACACACACACACACACACACACACACATTGCACACCCCTCCCCGCCAAACACATGTGCTCGCCTCATACATACCTCAGCAAGTCAAGGTCAAAGATAGGGCTGCTGCTTCCTCTCTTTGGTCTGTTTTCGTTCATCATGACACAAGTGTGTGCATCGTATGTGTCATTCGTGCCTATATGTTATGACTATCCCATTAGCCCCAATAACAAGGGTAGCATACAGGAACACAAACACAGACAAGCAGGGTCCTCTGTCATTTCAGCCAGAGCATGTCATTAAGTTCACTGCTCCTGTAGTTACTGCAGGAAAATGGCAGGAAAGAAAAACTACTCACCCAGTGCAACAGCGCTCTGCTGGGTCTGCATTCGGCACCATGTCATCAGCCACAGGAAAGGAACTCTGGGAAAAAAATAACTGCATGTTTTTAATAACGCTGCAGCTTGGATTGCAGTCTGGAACTTAACCGATTGCACATCTCACTGCTGTCTCCTGTTTTTAGGACTGAAGCAAGCACCTTTCTTTATTCTTACCACGTGTGTTTGCTCATAGTTTGCGCTGGTAATGCACAAAAGATGATGTGCCAGTGCAATATTGCCAGGCGGCCGAGTGCTTGTAGCAGCGTGTAATTCTCTCCAGCTGCAGTCTGCACACTGAGCAGGTAGTAGAGAGGTCTGCTGCAGCTGCACCGACAGTCTATCAGGTCTCAGAGTAGCTGAAAGATTGAATAAAAGAAAGGGCTTAAGTTGGCATTAGGTAGCACTTGATGGCAGCTTCTGCAGGATTTAACCACTGAGTTGCTGAAACAGGCGAGAGAGCGCTGCACGGGTATTTCCCAGGCTGCGTTTGGCATTAATCAAACAGCAGCCAACGCATTGGTAATCCAACACTGCTCAAGTCTGAACGGAGGGGTTTCGGAGAGAATTAGTGGTGGTCAGAAATTCGAGGAATGCAGAAATGTTTGTGGCGCCGCATGAAGCGGAATCCGGTAGGCAGAGATGTGATGTGTGAGAATGTCTGAGTTAAGACATATTGGTCGGCTCTGGTGTCCTACTCAGACCAAAGTTATGTGTCACACCCTGCGCAGGCAGTCCCATTAATCATTAAAGGAACACAACACAAAACTGCCACTCCCACCGGTACTGCACACCTGATGGAAAACACAACAAACTGCTGCCACACTGCAGTGGACAGCACTGATTGCTTGGTGATGACTGAGAGAAAGATTTTGCTTTTACAGTGCCGTGTTTCAGAGAGAGCGGAATAGCTTCTTTATTCCACTCTCAATTATCAGTCAGCGGTAGCAAGATCAAGATAATAAAATAAATGCAACTTTTTCTCTCAATCTTTGTAGCCATGAATATTGATTTTCTCTCGTTCTTATTTCATCTGAATATCGTAGCGAGCAGGCAAAGGGAAGTTACTGTGCTCCATATGGATACACAGCTGCCTTTTATGAGACCCAGCACTCCACTAAACGGCATTAGATTTAGTGTTGTGTTAAATATAATACACCAGAGACGGTGCAAATCTCCAGGCTGCATTCTGTTAAACAAATACACGCTGGGAAGTCTCCACAGCGGCAATTCAGCAGTAAACTTATCATGCTATTTCAACCACTGTATTACTGTAATTACACATTTGCTTTGCGCTGATTAATTATCAGATGTCATGCCATACTGTAACACAAGTAATCCTAAATAAAACACTCCTCTCATAGAGAGAGCAGCTGCTACCAAAAGATATCTGAACGATATAAATCGAACACATAATAATACATTTCCATTTGAGCAGTTTCTGTTTCCAGTGTTTGCTATTAATTATTAACTGTTTGACTATCAGCTCCTTCTTGGAAACCGTGAGGATTCATTCAGTAGGAATTCATGAAGAGTTGCCTCACATGTTTCAGTGGAAAGCTTCAGGTGCTTTTCCAGTTTGCATCAGGACACCTGTGGCTTCAAAAGAGACAGCAGGCGCTAATGACACGAGCGGCGAAGAAGTTTCTTCAAAAACGTGCTTTATTATGAAAGGCTCGCCCTCGTGAGAAAAAGCTAAAGCAGAATGTTGTTGTTGCCACAGGTTTAGTGGGCGGTGTTGTCAGAGATGTGTCAGCCAGCAGCTCATGCCAAATACACAGTAGTGGCAGTCCAACACCGTGGACAGACTCATTCATTTGGTGTCTTTTGATCAGCGTCCATGCGTCTCTGTTGTAGAGTGGAACTTTTATGTAATAGACTACATGGTATTACAGTCGCGCTTTGTATTATTTGCAGTTTTCAAGCTGTTTGAAGCAGTGATTTCTGTGATTGGTACTTTTGCTGTGAAGAAACATTGACATAAAATGAATGATTTAATCTGAATAAGGATAATATTAGGTTAGACTTGAGACCGTCTTGGACTGAGCCGGTACAGGAGCGAGGACAGAGCTCTGGAGCTGTTCTGCTGACTAACAGACGTTACTCATCCGCAGTTTACTGTTCACACAAACGCCTCCGGTTGCAGCAAGCCGATAACCTTGCAATGATGAAAGGGCATGAAGGTGGAGGGGAGTCAACAGACACTGAAGAGGGAAGCTGTATTTATGGAAGCGGCGTGTTTGCGATGTGACGAACGCTGACACCTAGACGCACACCTCGTCCGCAGTGAACAGGTCAAAGTGACACTCGGCCGTGCTGTAAATGGCACCGCATGACAACGCCCTGCCTGCAGACATGCACAGACCTGCAGATAGGATGAGCTTCTCTTATTCCTCTAATTCTGTCTCTGGCAGCTGACGGACAGTCAGATTCCTCGAGCTGTTGTCCCTTGGTGAGACGGTCTGTCCTGACTGTCAGGTTTCACAGCTGCAAGAATGATACTGCCTCTGGCCACGATGGGAAATACCCAAATCGCCTGAAAGAACAAAAAAATAGATGACAGAGAAGCAGGAATTTTCAATGCAGATGACTGATATGCCTTAAGAGGGTAGAAAGCATAATAATGATGTAATATATTACTGTACATTATTGGTCTGCATCCCTTGTAGTGCCGTTGAATATTGCTATTTTCCTCTGTTCGGCTTCTTGTGGTAATTTATTTTCATATTCAATAACCTAAAGAATCAAACGTGTCCCTGAAATAGCTTCTCCTCCATTTTGCCACTGCAGCATAAAGTAGCTCTGTGCCACTTGATTTCTATATTGAATAAAAAAAATGATTTTATTTTCAAGGAGCACCTGAATCTGTGACAAAACATATTTACTTCAAAAGTCTTAATCTCAGAGGTGGGAGCTTAGAGGGAGCACTTGAAAGCAGCAGAGTACTCTCTGTGTGTCTGCATCGGCGGGGGATTAAGATGCCTCTCAGGACATTCATTTCCACTTTTTCAAACTAAATCACTGTCAGTCGCCTTCAAGAGATTTGAGAGTTATCCCATGTACAGCGAGATAAGGGTATTTTTGTTTGCTTTAAAAAAAGTGATCAAATGAGCTGCTGAGTGTTTGGTATCCCACAGCCGGATGCTCTACAGGGGAAACAGGGGAATCTGCACAGGCTCAGTGAATATCAATCACAACACACACATAAACACACTCCACATAGGTGTGTCTGCATCTCCACTTGATGGGCTATTCACAGTGGCATTGAATCATAGGGGGTGAGTCATCCCTGGAGGTTTTGTTCTACTGGCCAATCAAAGCCAGAGCTGGATGTCCGGTGTTTGTAGCCTCCCTCTGTGTGCAGCAGGAGAATAGTGTGTAGCCTCCACTGCACCATCTTTATTTTACAGCCCAACATCAGACAGCCAGAAGAAATCACACCAACCAGTTTAATTCATTTTCAGAGTTAAGTGCTTCAGTGATAAAAATGCTTCGTTACCATGAGACACTTGATAAGGTGCAGAAGGTGCCACGAATGATCAAAGATAATAAATGATGATGATAATAAAGGATGACAAATGATGAAGTCAGGACTCACTGGCATTCACCATACAGCTTAAAACTGCAGACTTAATGGCTTATTGTTAATTGAGAAACATTTACTTGTTAAATGTCAAGCATTGTTCCACTCAACATAGACTCTAAGTATCAGTAAGTGATTACGACATATATTTGGGCCAGGAGGGGCTCTGAGTATGAAGCCACCAGGCTGATAAACAACGTCCCAGCTTCCTCAGCACACGTCCTCCAGTGTTGTGGGTAATCCAGGGCCTCAACCACATCAGAAAGAGGTAACCATTGGACACACGCAGCGTGATTCACCTGTGTCTGACACCAGGCTGACAGCGAAGTAATGTTACACTTCAAAACCTGACTGCAGTGTCTCCAGTACACCTGTTATTGTGTCCTCTTTCAGACTTCTCACACAGCCATTGTCCTCTCATGGAATGTGTTAAGACTCTGGTAATTGATGTAATTTGCTCTCTGAGAGACTGTGAGAAATACGCAGAGCATCTTATTTGGAATTCGAAGTCAGAACCGGTTTGGCACTCCTACCCGAAGCACATATAAGACTGAAGTTACATCTTACTGTACTCTATTCACTGGACTGCTGTTATTTATTCTGTCAGAAGTACACAGAGAGTTCAAGAAACTTTGAGGTTTTCGCTTTAACTCCTGACTACAAAGAGATTGAAATAGATAAGAAAGAGAAATGATTAATTCATCTGCTCTGTAGAGGCTTTAAAATACAAAACCACTTCTCCTAGACTGGCCTCAAAAGGGTCCCTGTAGTCAGATGAGGCAACACTGATAAATGACCTTTATTGTTCAAACAGCTCAGTAAGGTTACAGTGAATCATCTCCATATTTGCCATGCGGCCCTATGCAGCAAAGTTTTGAGCATACATAATAATTTAGTCACAGATGTCCTTGCCATTAATGAAACGCTCGCAACTTATGCAGCTGGTGTGGATTTAGAGGAGGGAGTTATGAGATAAACAATGGTTTTAATAGAGAGGAGCGTCTTTGTTAATCTAATAGTGGAGGATATGTCATACAAGCCTCGTGATGACGGCAGGATGTCAGACAGAGCTGATCCTGGAGGGTTTGTGTAAGTTGTTAAGTTGTTCTGTCTGTGGTTGAGCCACTTCCGTCAGATAATCTCAACGTAATGCCACCATTGTCACTAATAGCTATCATAATTACACGCTAGCAGTGGAAACTAGTTATCAAATTAAGAGTAATTCCTCCAGGTATATATCCTGCCTTATAGAAAAGGCCGTTATCCCATCATCTTTACATTTATTATGTTCTTGTCTAATCTCTCAAATATTGAACTCTTAGATGCAAACAGATTTGTTTGACATCAATAAAGCTCAGCTGTAAAAGGAAATTCAGAATCTGCCACCCTGGAAATGCAGCCTGAGTCAGTCGCTGGCTGAAGACGTAGTCAAAGCTGACCATTGTTCTATAAATGAGGTTATGAAAACTTTTCCTGCCCTTTGGCCTGCAGTGTCATCATCCACAGAGCGCGCCTGCTCCGAACACCAGCTCCCCGCCGCGAGGCCTTTCCTGCTGAATATTTGTTGCACATGCGCTTTATTTGTGAGAGATTGGCATCTCTGGCGATTAGCCAGGACTTATCTCTGATGGCACTGCGGAGATCACACAAACAAGTGGCTTTGTGGTGTGCCACTGCAAAAACAAGAGTAAACAAAGAGACAATGGTGGTCAGCGCAGGAATGTGACTTGAGAGGAGAGGCAGCATTTTACACATGTTTCATATTCAAAGCTATTTACTGTATGCCAATCAAACCTTCCCAGTTGTCACAGCTACCTGTTCAACTGGCCCATTTAAAGTGCTTCAGACCACACAAATTGGACATATCCTCTGCAAATTGAGTTATGAATAATGAAGTTTTTCCTATCAATTCTCACTGCCTGCACTGAGAGTTTTGGGTGTGGCCTGGCATCTGTGAAGACTTATTGTTAGTCATGGTTTGTTTGTCCTTCCCGAAATGTCTTGGAATAGACTGAACACATTCATTTTCTTGACATTGAGCCCGTTCTCGCTAATGTAGCCAAACACGTCTTACACTAAGTCTGCGCTGCCCATTATGCTGCATGTGGAACACTCAGCAATCACGTGACGCCTTTTCAAACATTTTACTCTCAGATAAATCCATATATAACGTGTGTTGTAGCCTTGTGGACATGTTTTGAGCAGCATTTTATTTTTTTTAAGGAAAACATACCGTATCCCTCAACATGAGCTGCGGCGGGAGGAGGGAATCGTTGTGTCCAAGCATGACAGATCTCTTTATTTGGGCTCTCGTAGGTTTGCAGCCTTCAAAGCAGACTGACAGGAGAACAGTGTGATCCTTTTAAAGACAGTGTTTTTGGTGACAGGGCATTTCCTGGGAGCAGATGAGCCTCCGTAAAGGTTACATGTGATATCAGTGTGCATCTGGCCTCAGTGACAGCATGTGTCTTATATAATGCTGATTATTCCCTCGGTACGTCAACACTGGATTAATTACAAAATGACACCATGAAAGTTTCCTGTTCCTGATTTTTATATCCTGAAAAGAACCAGGTGTGTCCTCTGTGAATCCACGTAATACTGCACATTGTGTGTTTTAATCCTTAAAACATCTTGTTTTATTGGCACTCTTGCGTTTTCTACAATGCAGGAGATGTGTCTTCTTGTCATTCCAAACAAAGGCCTGTTTCAGATATTGTACCCCCTTGCAGGTCTACAATTTAGGTCAAAGAGAACAAGAGAGCCACATCCGAACCTTTGGAGCGCAGCGGGGTTGTCAGTGCTGAGTTTGATGAGAGAAAATGCAGTAATGTTGAAAAGAACACACCCTGATTCTGCAGAATGGTGTACCTGTTTTTGCTTAAAATAAACCTGACAGTATTCCCCTATGGCTCACGTCAAGCAAACAAAGAGTCTATTTGTAGCTCAAGTGTGACAGCAGTTCGTCATCTTATTATTCTGTCAGATCAAAGCGGCTTCTGGAGAAAATGTTTATCTGACACATGTGCTTTGTTTGGTGGCTCAGTTGAAGTGACTGTTGGTCCCAAATACTCCTGTGCAGGTTTTTACTACATTAAAACCAATAATGGTTTTATGGACATTGGTTTTGTTTTTGCCAAGTTTTGTAGCAATGTGCTGATGTTATCTCTGTCTCCTTAGTACCGAGCTAAACTCACTCCAAACATGACAAGATATGAAACCAATATAAACACAAGGCGCCTTTCCCCAGTTCAGGAAGCGAGGTTAATAAGCAGCAAGGCTAATAAGCAGCCAGGTTAACGCTAAATAAATGCAAGCACACTGTCAAGACCTGCCGCATTCCCATGTGCTGACGCTGCTAAGAGGTGATAATGGGCCTGAAGAAAATGGTGTGGCTTATCAAACAAATCACAAAATTACAAGAAATAAGACACAGAGAGAGTTGCTGATGTGTGGTCCTGCTAATGACTTAAAATAACCCATTTAATGAAGTGTGGATATTTATTTTTGACATGCTGAGTAATGATCTCCAGGCCCCTGCCCACGTGGAGCCAGCTGGTGGTGGGTGATTGTGGACCTCTCCCTCATCTTATCTCCAATGTGCACTGCAGAACACCCTGCTCTGCGTGTGTGTGTGAGTGTGTGTGTGTGTGTGCATGGTCTCTCCAGCAGTGCTGTGGCTGCTGGCTGAGCTGGCAGAGCTCTTTAGAGAGCCGGACCTGCACCAAGCAGTCATTACAGTCATTTAGCATTATACAATAGACCTGCAGCACTAAGCCACATAAATGCTCATGACAGCGGCCGAAGAAAGAGACAGAAGGAGGGAAAAGCAGGCAACAAGAGGGAGAGAAGAAGAGGAGAGCAGTGATAATAGCAGAGAGAAAATGTGTAGAGATGAGGTGGGTGAGACTCATTATCTGTAATGAGCAGATAAAGTAATCCCAGCCCCTGTGAAAACCCAAACTGTGACTGATTCACTCATTAATAGTAATTCAAATTAGATTTAAATTAGATTTTAAATTGCATTTCACTGTCTGAAATGGCTTCTTTTTTTCTTTTTCTCAAAATGACACCATGAGCTCACACTGGAGGACACCTGTACCAGAACGAGTGTTACATGGATAAGATAGCAAGAATTAAGTAAACTTAAAAAGTTTTGATATTGTCTCTATTTATAAGTATGCTTTCAGAAGTGCTCTTAGTCTGAAAAGCCCGTTTTTCTGCCAGAATCACGGACACTTTGACGTGCTTTTATGTGCATGTTGCTGCTCCTTTTTTAAGGTTTTGTCCCTTTTTTAGTTTCAGTGTGAAGCCCTTTTCTTTTTTGATATCTCTTTTTTTCAAAAGGAAGCAAAACATCACATCATCAACATCAAAACCACACTGCACACAATGCTAACAACAACAGAAAAGAAAAGGAATAGCGGTAACAAAGTAATATAACAGGAGTGCCTGTACAATGTTTTTGCACAACTCTTCCCCCAAAATAGGGTTATGAGAGGATATTTTTTCTTTTTATCATCAAATAATATCACATGTATAAAACTACAGTTATGCTATAATCTGATTATGTGTTGGTTGGCCTCAGCAGCTGTGGGGCTGCGCTGCCCGTGTCTTATATAACACCCCCTCCTCTCCTCTCTCTCATCTCCTCCTCTGTATGTTTATGCTGATGATCTGTCAAAACACTCCAGCCCGTCTCCCCAGCTCCCCTCGCCGCTGTCAAGAGCAACATCTCTGCCCTTTCTCCTCTGCAAAGACACAAAACTCGGTTTGAGAGCATTAAAAATTCAGCTCTGTTTGGGTCGGTCGTCCTCATAAATACTGACTAAAAGCTCTGAGAATGAGGGCCTACTTGTCCACTCAGCAGTGGGGCAATTACGGGAACACATTTTAAAGCACTTGTGTTCCTTTCACTGGGATGTAGGTTTGGTTGTAAGAAATTAAGGTGGAGGAATGATTTATGCCCACGCAGCCACCTAACCCTAACCCTCTCCGTGGAATAAGTGCTGGTATGTGATATATTGCTATTAATCGCCTTGCATCTGCTGAGTTTAATTGCAATTCCAGTCGTGATGCATTAAACCCTGACATGTTTTTTTTTTTTTACCTCCACCACCTTTTTTGATTTGTTTGATTGAACAAACCGAGAGCATACAATCCCCTCCCTGCTCTCTTTTCTCCCTCTCCGTCTCTTTTAACAGCTACTGTATTTGGCTGCATTCCAAACTGTAGCTTTTCCTACAATCCCTCCTACTGTGGGGCGCTACGTTTGTACAACTCCTTCTCCTCCCCTCTCTTGTTACAAATTGAATCCTTTACAACCGGCACCACCTTTCACACTGACATTTCCCGGTGCTGTATCATCTGTATTTAATATTCTTTTGCCGGGTTTCTTGTAGTAGGTGTAGGTGAGGTGTAATGGAATCCTAATTGGTTGGAGTTGAACGGAGGTGTCCTCTGGCAGTCCTTCACTCTGGCCGACTGGTATCGCCCAGTCGATCTGGACAGGTCTTGGCTCAATAAGTGGCTCTGAAAGCTGAAATACATGCCTCAGTCCAGCTGGAATTCATGGATTTTTACAGCAAAGCACAATGAAGTTACACATGTTACTGTAAATAGCTGTGCAATGAAACACAAAGACCGACAGAAATATGTCTACGTCAGAAACATTTCCTGTCACCACATCCTCAGTAACATTTTCTTTTCTCCTTCCACAGTCTTCATCTGCAGCTTCATGGTAGCAGCTCCCATCTTTGGTTACCTGGGCGACCGCTTCAACAGAAAGGTCATCCTGAGCTGTGGCATTTTCTTCTGGTCCATTGTTACTCTGTCGAGCTCCTTCATCAGTAAAGAGGTACGCCATCGCATTCGCTCTGATGGAAAAGGGTGAACAATGACAGCACAAGCACTCCAGTGTTATTCTATTAGGCTGCCGTCCTGGTGATGCAGTCTACACCCACGAGCTAATTATTCTGTTACGGTCTGGATATGCTTGATGTTAAGGCTAGTGAAATGAAATGATATGCTCGTTAAGTCAGACACCCGCGTTGCCTTTGTAGACGTTCTTTATATCTCCCTCCCTCCCTCCCTGTCTCTCTCTTGCTGGCTAACAGCCAATCAACTAATGAAGGCCCATGCCTCAGACTTGTCTCAATTACAATGCTTTAGAAGATAAGACTCTCGTGTTTCACTGCCCCTTGACAAGTGGATCTAAATCTGATATCTCCAAAGGCCCCTGTGTGCAGGGCGGTGTTGGATGCATTAAATAATAACATTATTCTTGTTGGGGATGATGTGGGGGAGGGGTGTCCCGCTGAGAGTAGTCATCGCATTGCAGTAAAGGCTCTGTATATGTTATGTTGTACAGTCGTGATGGACAGTTGTAATAAAAAGTCTCACAGACTCACAACCTGAAGGCTGAGCTGGCAGAGATATGTGGCATTAAAAGCTACATGAGTTGGATTTATGCGGAGCCCCGCAGTGTTGTCTCTGCAATGAGTAAGTCCATACAGCGCTGAAGCTCTTCAGCCAGGAGCTGTGAAAGGGAATGACAGCTCAGAGATGCTGATGGTCTCAGGAGTGCGTCCTTTGACTTCAGTCCCCTATAGACTCGTCTGCAGGGAGACAAGATGGCAGCCATTTGCTTAAGCAGGAAATACATTCAGGCTGCATATGGCTAAACTGAAATTAAGGCCCTCTTCCCATCTGACAAATGCCACAAAGGCCGCTGACTGCCGATGAGGAGATGAGGAGTGATCCTCAGCACCCGCAGTCCTTTGCCACAAACTTTAACTTCACCCTCAAGACATGTCCCTGAGTGTGCCAATCAAACGAGACAAGAGTAGATGTCGCTTATGTAATAGCTCCACGACGCTGTCGCCTTGAGAGATGAAAGACATGACATGTAATGAAATGTTAATGACCACTTACAACTGAGTCCTATCATTACGCATTTAAGACACTCTGGGGCATTTTGGAAGGATTTGCAGCAGATATGGAATTCAGATCTTATGTAACAGAAATTTGCAACTGCCATAAAGTGAAATTGCACCCTTTTTTTCTGCATGACCACAACAGATTATCGTCATAAAATGGTCACTTTTAGGTCATTTGAAATTTGAAACACATTAGTGGCAGTCTATTTATAATTTTATCCAATGGAAGGCATGACTCATTTTATTCACTCCCATCCTGTGAATATAAAGAGGGTGAGACAAGGATAATGACCATTCAGCTACTATTGTAATAAAGCCTGGTTGTATTAAGACAATTTATCTTATTTTTAATGCCATACCCTGAGAGGCAAGTGAGAATAAAATTTCTGGTGATCAATTTCTCCTGAGTTTATGACTTAAGAACATATGAAAATAAAAAGTTTTGCCAGGATAATGCTGTTAGCATGGCTGTAGACTCTTAGTCCTGTTTGAAAATAGGATTGAATCAGTCGACAGCGTAGATTTTCCATAACCCTCGTGATCCCTTAACTTTCCTTGCAATCTTCAATCTGCCTGTACAGTTTCCAAACTTCATTTTTGTGGCGCTTCCCTGGCATTGCTCCTTTTTGTTGTTGTCACAGCTACTAGCATTTCTGCTCCAAGTGGCGATAACAATCTGGTGACCACACAAACATAAAGCACTGCCATCGTGATCCCACGAAACTGCGGGCCATTAAAAGAAGAAAACAGACTGATTCTAAATCACTGGAAAGGATGCGACAAACTCAGAGACATACAGCAGTGAAAGCTCAGCTGTGATCGACACAAACACAGCGGCTCACATATAACACAAAAGAAGGAAAGCGGTTTAAGATGACTGTAAACACATAGAATTGTAAATAATATGGGTGAATGCCGCAGCAGACACAGCTTTTCTGCATGCATCCCCTGAGTGTCATCTTACAGTGAGGTGTGTGTGTGGCGTAGTCTCCAGAGGATGTTTGATGGCTGTGTTTGTGACCTCGTGACACGATGTCCCATCCACCAGCGTGAAGCCTGGAGTGACAGCTGAGAGCTCAGGTCAGCGCAGGGATCACCTTCCGCCATCTCAGCTCCGCCTCTGCTGCCTACAGCACCCTCATTAATCTCTTTTCATTGCAGACAAACCTTACTGCAGGTGACCTTATCGCGCGCACACACACCACAGTCCGACATTAATAGTGGCCACAATGTGCTGTCATATGTTTAAGGTGAGAACAGAAAAAAATCCTACATGATGTAAAGGAATGTTAATGCAAAAAAAGATAAGAAGGAACACACTCCTTGCAGCAGATATATATCACCATTAACCAACGTTAATTCACTGCACCGTTAACAAGTTGCACAAGTTGTACATGCAACTAATTGGGGCTAACAGACAGCATCCAAATTAGTGGCCAGTATTTGCAGTTTGCATCATTTCAGTGTGTGGGGGAACCAGATTTCTTTGTAGCTTCACAAGCAGACATGGGAGTCCGTATCCAGTGAGTAGTAGTTGCCATGGAAACAGTTAACAATCCAGCTGCCTACACAGGTGCCCCCGCCAGCGTGCATGCTCCTATTAAAGCCTTTAAAGTATTCATCCTTTTATTTATCAGTTTATTACATCTGATGGAAGATAATAGGCCACGGTAATTTAATAAAGCGAAATGGGATTAAACATATTAAAACGCTGACGTGGTGTTATTTCACAGTTTCATTAAATAGAATTTATCTGGTTGATCAATATAACCTCCAATTTTTTTGGGCCGCATGCAGAAACATTTCACCATTCAAGTGAGCGTGGTACTCTGCATGTTTGTGTGTTCGTGTGCAGGGATGCAGCAGTAACGTGGGAGTGAGCTTGGGAGCGTCAGTGATGTTGTGTCCTGTTTCAGGAGTGTCTGCCTCTGATCATCTGGCAGATGTATCAGGAAATACACGTGGGCTGACAGCTAGTAATTGCATCTTGTACAGCATGTGCACTGTGAGCCTGGTTGTAATGACAGCACAGACATTTACAGACCTGCTACTGAGGGCTAAGTGCTAAAGGTGGAGTTGGACTGTTTTCTGCTCGGATGAAAAGTTTGTGAGGAAGCCGAGGATGATTGGGGAGCCATTTGGTCGACAATGTGCTCTGGCAGAAGGTTTCCTCTGGAGCTCGATAATAAATGTATATCTTCTCTCTCTGTGTCTCTTTCCCTTTTCTCTCTCTGCAGTACTACTGGCTGTTTGTGCTCTCCAGGGGACTGGTAGGCATCGGAGAGTCCAGCTACTCCTCCATCTCTCCCACCATCATAGGAGACTTGTTCACTAATAACAGCCGCACCATGATGCTCTCTGTCTTCTACCTGGCCATCCCTCTAGGAAGGTAAGAGCCAGACAGATCCTGTATTGTTGAAGCAGACACAAGGACACAAGGTATATGATCATGTATTGGTATTAAATGTGGTAATCATTTCATCCAGTCCAGCCGGTTCTTCACATGTTCAATCCAAAGGTGCAAAGCAATCAGGAGCATTAGCATGGATAGTTTACATCATCCTCACATAGAGGAGGTCAGGCTCTTATCTGGTTTTTGTTTTTGGTCAGAAGCAGCCACACAAAGAGCTCAGGCTGTCTGCAGAACTTGCAATTGGCTGCATGAAGCTTAAAGGAGGGTGGGAGGCTTTTTGGAGATGTGGCGCGGGGTTGTGGGAGTAGGAGGTATTATTAAGCTCAAATCTCCAGCCTTTTTCAGTTCATTCAATCAGAAAAAGGGCCACAGGGAGAAAACAAACAAAGCCAAGTAATAAAAGATGAATGTGCCGGTGGATGCGCCACAGGAGCCACTTGAGGTTTATCGTTATATACAGTGCTTAGCAGCATGTGCCTGGGCTGCCGCATGCTGCGCTGTTTTCCAGCTCCTGCATGCACAATCACACACACGGAAATGCTAATGTGCTGCAGTCTCTCCAACACTACAAACACGCATGTACAGCATGTCACTTAAATTTGTTGTTGCAAAGCAAACCACAGGGATGAATGGTGATATAGCTCATTTAGTATAGTAATCATAGTTTTTAATGGTAAATCAGAGACAGTTGGAAAAATGAGGAAAGGAAAGTCTAAACTGGCCTCTGTGCTGCCAAAATGTTCAGGTCACAGTAAACTGCCCGGCAACACAGACAATAGAAGGTAAGAGTGGGCCTCAGAAAAGAGCAGTCAAACATCCTATCCAGTCTCCCACTTGTTTGTCTTTACTGAGGTTGTTATGGTCGTTTCCAGGAAATGACCTCAGGAATTAGACCGGATTCACAGGAAATGGATTCCCCTGCCCTCCTTTTTCCCCCATAATTTTTAAACTTGGTCCCGCAGACAGGTTTCTGTGTGACGCCGGCGTTTGATGTGAGCGTATTTTTCATGCTGGAGTTTTATTGTTGGTGTTGAACTTCCAAACACTCTCTGGGTGGACTCTGATAAGATTAGCTGTTAGTCACTCACTGGAAATATCATATGCTGTCTGAGCCTGTTTATACTGCACTGTTATTTTGGGAGACCTAATCATGGAAGCACAACCGTGGACGTTTCCCCCTTTGCTCTGAGTGCGTAGATGTGTGTGTGTTTATAAAACCAGTTAAACATGCTCTGGCCCTTTAGCAGATTTAACCAATGTATTTCTCCAGTCCACAATACCACACATTCTGCACATGCAGACAAACAGGATCTAATCAGGAAGTCTGATTGACTCCCACTGACTAATTCTAGGTTTGCAAAGTAGTTTCTGATTATTTTTCTGTCAGTCGACCAATCAATTGATCACTAATCGTTGCAGTTTCGGCTCAGGTCATGCTGATCGCTAAGAAATATCACAAAGATGAATCAGCTCTTTATTTACTACAGAATTTCTGTGTTGCAGATAACGCTCACATACTTAACTCCTCTGCCACTCATACCTCTACAACTTGAATCCTCTTTGTCCTTTAAATGCTGATGCTATCTTGCAGCAGAGGCTTATCTCAGCATAGGGGCCACTTTATCTGATCTGATGTGATCCAGCAACATTCCCCTCTAAGCGTTTCACTGTTATTTCCCTTTATGACACACAAAACACCCTTAAACTCAAACAAAAGGGTTGCAATGCAATTTGATTACAGCCAGTCACCCATGTTTGTAGTGCGCTGTGTTAGCTCATTCGTGCACCTGCGTTTTGTGACTACATGCACAAATCACATGTCCACAAATAGACCAATTAGCCATGTTGCTACCAGAGCTTTGATCAGTTACACTGTCATGAGCTCTCCATGTCACGTATCCAAACACTTTAATCACACTGCAAACAGCATGTGTGCAGTGTAGGCGTAAGCTTAAGTAATTTAGATGACAGACTCAGCTAACTCAGGACACTGACTCATATTCTTGATATATAACTTGCACTGACAGACCTCAGTGGAGCAGGTTCACAGCAATACAAGAGGTGTTTTATGTTGCTAATATGCAGTCTTTCTCTCTGCAGCGGGTTGGGCTACATCCTAGGCTCCAGCGCCAAGGTGGCTGCAGGAGACTGGCACTGGGCACTGAGGGTAAGCGCATCATCATCAACATCCTCTAACACTGCACACAAACATGCACACACAGATGAAGAGCCCCTCCTGCAGGGCTGGACGGGGAGGCCCGTGATGGATCCGGGGTCAGAGGGGTCAGTGGTGGCAGAAGCACCGGGGGACAGACACGGCTGAACAGGCGGTCCAGGCCCTGACATTGCAAGGAAGTGACAGAGCCGGGAGAGCTAAAGGCTGGACAACTCTCACACATGTCCACATCAGTGGCAGCTCAGCCTCCAGCCTCCTACAGAACCACATCTAAAAATGTTTTAACATCAAACTCACTCAGCATCTTCTAATACTGTATCTGTTTGCGCAAAAAAAAAACAATTTCTGTGGTTCAGTTCTGATTTCTGATAAGATAGCTGCAGCAGGGACAGTGGGTTTCTATTAAATATCAAGGCTGATGCTAGATTTTCTTTCTCAGTTGCTGTAAACACATTTATCTTTCATTGCACTTAACCTGCGGAGGTCGTCTCCAGTGAAGCGGGATCAGTGTCAGCCTCAGTGTAACAACAAGGTGTCAGTGCATCCCCAGCTTGTGTATAGCACCTTTTTCAGCGCAGGAGCTTAATGAAACAGCACAAGGTTTAATCGGTGGCTGCAGATCTTGTGGAGAGGTTGCTGGAGGCACATTTTGGCCCTGCAGGAGGCAATATTAAATGCATGATCCGGGTCCTCTTAGGGGTGCTAGTTGTGCCGTGGCTTGTGCTTATTAGACAAGGGAGAACAATGGAAAGTGCATGAAAGGGAAATGGTGACGTCCAAGCCTTGATTAGCATTTGAGATGAAGATGGTGTTCACCTGTAATAAATGAAAATGTGTACCAGAGATGGCACTAAAGCTCTGTGCAGGGCAGTGGTAGAGAGGAGAACAGGGTTTCAGTGTGGCCTGGCACACATTTCTTACTACGTACTGGCTCCCAAGATGCCCTAAATGTGCTCCAAGAGCATTAAGCAGGATCCCTTTTAATTAAAGGCTATTTTCAAATTCATCTGTAGAAATTGGCTGAGATGTCCCATCTTAATAGGCTATTGCTTCAAGACAAAAATCCTTCCTGGACTGTTTCGTTTTTTTGCAGTTGCACACTTACTGCGTACTTACGAGCAGACACAGGTGTTAAATCAGGAGCATAAATCACTGTTGTCACAGCACTTTTTTAGTGGGACTCCACCGAGGACTTGAGACAAAACATTCAAAAGTGGACAGCTCTATAAGGCATACCAGCAGTATTGCAGAGGACCAATGAAAGGTCTAACAGGACACCACAGGAGCCGCTGACTTCAGGGTCAGCTTTTAAAATCCTTAAAACAAATGATGGCCTGCCTCCTCTTACGAGCTGCCTGACATTTAAAGGAAGGCATTAAACATTCTCTCACATGTGGTGGTGGAAGAGATTCCTGGACATGACAGGTCGCTGGGTTTGAGGAAACAGAAAAAAAAACCCCACAAAGAGCAGGGCAGTTTGTTCCACGGCAGTCACAATGACATTCCAATAAAACAATCTCAAAGCCAATTAATCACCGGTGTGGCATGCAGAGGAAAACAAATACCAAGACATGAAACAGCTTCCTTGCAGCAGTATCCTGCTTTAAGGAAAAAACACTGCAGCGCTTCCGTTTGTTTTTGCCCGACGTGTTCCAGCTACCTTCCTTGTTTGGCTGAAATGTGGATGATAAGAAGGAGCAGGGGGACACATAGAAATGAGGAGCGAGAGAGGGCAGGAGCTAATTTGTTTGATTGCCAACCGTCCAAAGGGGAAGTTGGTAATGGACCCTGTGGGAGTCAAGGTCAAAGGTCACAGTAATTCTGAAGGGACTTGAGTGCAAAACAAAGCTAATATTTATTTTCTGGAGATGAGCTGTGCATGCTCCATTGCGCTGCCTCTCCCTAAACGCACATCATATGATTCTGATGCAAATGTGGATCCAGTTAAGTTGCTCCACACAAGCAGAAGAAGACCAGCGAGCAGACACAATATAGGAAAGGAAATAATCAGTGTTGGTGTAATCCTCACACCTCTGAGACCAAACCACCGTGCTGAGCTGCATTATTAGCCACATTATGAGCCACATCAGACTCAGAATTACTCCCTCAATGGAAAATTTGAGGACACACTCACACACATACATATACATGCCTGCACGCACACGCTTCCCAGTACCACAGTGCTTATGCATATAAATGGGCTGCAAAATATAATATGATGAATTTCCCCTGACAGATGAAATTGGTTTTGCTTTTGTGAGCAATTTGTATTACTTGAACAAATCCTCTCCCACACATCCCATCCTGCCTTTTGTCTTTGTTTCCCCCACACAGACACACACATGCACAAACATGCAACCTCATAACCCATGAAAGATGATAGTGAGCATTATAGCAGATGGGCACTTATGAGGTTTTCACCTTGGTGCAGAGCTCACAAAGCAGCTCTCAAAGCCAAAAAGAGTCTTAGGGTCTTGTGTGCTTATGCGCATAGGCAAGCCCACGTACACACACACACATTAACACACACACACAGTGCCGATAGAGTAAGCAGAGGGAATGTTCTCAGCTCCAGAGGGCTTGTATAGGATGTCAGGCGTATCGGCAAACACAGTGGCCATCCATTCAGATTATAAACACACTGTTCTTTGTGCTGGATATCATGCCCCCCCTCCTCCAAACCACAACCTCTCTGAATATCATGTCAGTGTGATGTGTCAACACGGTCTGAGGTCTCACAGGTCCATCTTGTCCTGGTAGGTGTCCCCAGTTTTAGGCATCACCGCGGGAACTCTGATCCTGGTCTTTGTGCCTGAGCCAAAGAGGGGCAGCGCCGACCAGATGGGAGGACGCATCAAGAGTCGCACTTCCTGGTTCTGTGACATGAAGGCACTCGCCAAGAAGTAAGGCATCCCATCATCTTTTTGGAGATCGACCTGTTTACCTGTTCAGTGACGAGTGTAGGGCCCAGGATCATCCATTTTTCTCCAACAGATCACTAAGAGCCATGCCTGCTAACAATTTAGCTTACATTTGCTGAATGCCAGGCAAGAAGTAGTACATATTAGATCTTTTTATAGTAGCCATTAGAGGCATGGAAATGTCAACACAAGACACAGTGGACCAGTATCATTCACACACCACCACTCTGCAACGCTGCTGAACTGTGAAAGGAGCTTTGCATCTGTGACACTGGAGGCCCTTGTCATTACATGAACTGTGGGACACATTTCTTAAAGAAATGTTATAAACTCTACATAGTTACTGTAATGTAGCCATGCAGGTTTATGGGAACTATTTTAGGAGAGCAACTACATATTCATCCCCTGCATCCTCTGTAACATTTAGCAGTGCACAGTCTCCCACATTCACCACCTATGGAAACACGGAAAGTGTTAAGCAGTGTTATTTTTGTCTCCTTCATAAAACTGTCAGTCTTAACTGCAAATCCTTTCAGTCACCATTTAGCACCAGAGCTGTTTTAAAAAAAACATTTTCTCACCTGTGAGATAATGCTAATGTCGTCTGACCAGACTGACCTGACTCATGTTGTTTTCCTTTATTATCTGTTCGACCCGTTGGCAATTGTTATCAGGTGAGAGAGATAGCAAGAGCGAGTGAGATGTTTGAGGTTGCGTGACAGAAAATAGTAGCTTGTTTATTTTGCCCTTGTGTAAGCCAAGATAATCACCTGTTTGATTTTGTGTGTGCGTGTGTTTCTTCGTGGTTAGTCGGAGCTACGTGTTCTCCTCCCTGGCGTCCGCGGCGGTGTCTTTTGCCACAGGTGCGTTTGGTATGTGGATTCCTCTGTACCTGGCCAGAGCCCAGGTGGTGCAGAAGACTGTGGAGGCCTGTACAAAAGAGATCTGCAGCAGCAAAGACAGGTGATTAATGACTAAACGCTGGCGTTATCTGAAACATTGTGAACACCAGCATCTTTTGTGTGCCACATGTAAAAAGCTGAATGAAGTGGATTAGGTGGATTTACAACATATATGATGTAGGTCTATTTATTTTGGACATATTTCAATGTTGCATCAATCATAATACGCATTGCTATTTTCTAAATGTGCATATCCTAGCTTCACCTGTGTGGTAACATGGGCTAAAAAGGCGCATTTGTACAAACAATTGCTTCCTCTTGTGTCCAGCCTAATCTTCGGGGCGATCACCTGCGTGACCGGCCTGTTGGGCGTGGTCATCGGGGCAGCCACCACACGCCTGTGCCGCCAGAAGACGGAGCGAGCCGACCCGCTGGTGTGCGCCGTCAGCATGCTGGGCTCAGCCATCTTCATCTGCCTCATCTTCGTGGTGGCCAAGAAGAGCATCGTTGGAGCTTATGTGAGAGTCATTTCCTGGAACTCCTTTGTATATATTGTGTCTGCAGGAGAGGAAGTGCAATCAAACAGTGGAGATGGTTGCGATTAGGTCCACTTTTGCTGTCCTGCTTTCAACTGGTCCTCGTAGAAAAATGTTTCAAAGAGCGATGTTAGTATGTTAACTATGGGTTAGCCTGAGGGGCTGAGAATTAAAAGGGAAAGTCTGGTAAGCAGTCTAACAAGGGAAGGCTTACTAACAGCTCATCGGGCGCGGTTAAGGTTTGAATCAGGAATAAAGCAGTAAGATGATACTGCCTGATGCCAGTTCCTCGCAGGCCCAGAGGCGTGAGTGGGTGTCGCTCCTCATAATGAATAGCTTTAATTGCAGGTTGGATTGAGACGGCCACAGGAGCTGCTGCAGGTAGCTGACGCTCATACCTCATCGGGGCAAAAGTTAGAGTCTCAGGCAAATAGTCAGAGAGCTTGTGTGTCTAATTGGCTTGTGAAGCAGGAAAGGGTGCAACTTAACAACCGCTGCCCTGAAACAATGCACTCTTGGCTGCTGGACTCACCAAGCACAAATTTCTTATCAGCAACAAAGGAATAGGAACTGACTCTCAACGAGTTGGACGGTAATAATGCTGGAAAGCTGGGAAAGATGGAAAATATTTCCCATGCGTGTAAGAGAACATAACAAACATGCTTCCATATCCTCGATATGTGACCTTGGCTGACCTTGGCAGGTCTGGCCTCTGACTTTATTTACTACTGGATCAGTGCGGGACTTTTTTTGCAGTGTATGTGAGGTGTGTTTAAGAATGTTCTCTTGTTTGCATGTGTTGGACATTAATGACTGGACAGTAACCAGTTTTATAAAGCTGAGATGACACACTGTTTGATTTAAAAAAAGCAGGAATAATCGTATGAATTAAATGATCCACGCTTCATATACTGTAGCTTTTCAACAGCTGACGTACGTCCTAAAAATGATAAATGATTACTGATATAAGTGGTGATTTTGATTTAATGAGTTGAACTTTATATTAAGTCCAGTTAGGTCAAAGGCACACATTTATCAGGTGTTTGACAGAGGCATGACTCAGCCAATTAGACCTGAGGTGCAGCGGTATCCATATTAATCACATAATTATAAATCTGTCCAACTCAATTTCAGACAAATGCTGTGTGACAGAAAGGGCTTGTGCTGATGCACTTGAATGACACCAGATTTCTATCTTTGTACTGTCGCAAAGGGTAAAGTCGCTCTCAAATGTTTCACATCTAGTCCTGGAAGAATAAAGCATGAAAACATACAACAGTAATACTTGTTTAACCATTTCAGCCTCACACATGTGACCTCACTCCTTCTCAGACTACTCTACTGTACGATATTAAATCACCGTACAGTGCAGCAGCAGTTGTAAGTGATCAGCTCAGGTTTCATGGCCAAGCACTGACAGATGTGTCACATTATAAGGCGTGAAGTGGCTGTAACGCGGCTCGGCTGACCCCTCGCAGCTGTTGTCTCGTCAACACGCAGCTAATCTGAGGAAAGGCTGGGCTCCTGTCCTCTAAGAGGCAACATGTCGGTCACGGTGTCTGGTTCGCAGCTCTCGGAGCAGACTTGTCTACATCTTTGCTGTCAGGCTCCTTCTGTAGCTCTCTGCACTGCACTGTAGGCCTGGCACGCTGGCAGAAGGGTTATTCCCCGAGACTGCACTGCAACCAAATCCCTCTGGGTCTGTTTTTAAGAAAGTGGCCAAACAGCAACACCAGCTGCTACCAGCCTGTGTACATACAGTAGCCTGCATGTACTTTTAGCACGCTGTATGTCAAGCCCACTGTGTTATTAAAAGTTTGCATTTTCTGTCCCACCCATTCAGAAGCAGGGCAATAATTCAAATCCTGCAGCTGGATCTAAACTTGTTCAAATGTTTCCACACTGAATATACGGCTCTGACGGGAATAAACAACCCTTATCATCCCGTGCTGTTTTTCAGCTCGTAGGCTAAATGCTCGGCTCGGTGGGACCAAAATGAAGGCCTGCACCTCCACGTATAATTGGGCCACGGCATAATAACATGTTTTTAAACCGCAGCAACCAAAGTGCTTTTATTCAGCAGTGGATTCCCACACACAGTAGAAATATCTGCATCCTCCTCTTTTGGCTTCATGTCTGGTTACCAGTCTTTTGTGCAGTGGAAATTGGCTGATCTTAATTAGCACCACTAAATGGACAATCTTTTTCCTTCTTGATTTAGGTTTGCATCTTTATAGGAGAGACGCTGCTGTTCCTGAACTGGGCCATAACGGCAGACATTTTAATGGTAAGTGCTGAGAGCCTGTACTTATCCACTGGGTCACTGGAAATTCCTGCAACAAACTATCCCAAATAACAGCCACCCAATTAGACACAGCCTTGAGTTGTGAAATGTGAGTGGACTCTGCCCTCGTTGGCTACAGTTTGGGTGGGACTGATAATTACTGTCTTCACCAACAATGATTCATACACTGCTCATGGAGACAAATGCGGCGGAGCCCTTTTCTCTGATGTATGTTTCGCTATCTAAAGGTGAAAAGAGGAGGTTGAGTGAGCCAAATGAAATGAGGTGGCTGTACCAACGAGCTCCTTAGTTTGTAATTAGGATGGAGGCCGTGTAGTATGCAGAGTCAGAGACAGGCCATACTGACATTAGTGACATCTGCTTGGGGCGTTCTGACCCAATGAGGTGGTGAATACTGCAGCAGTCGTTTCAACTTGGCCGAGTGAATCTTTCTGCCTCTGTCTCTTCATTATCTTCCATGATGTATTCTCTCTCTCTCTCTGTGCAGTTTGTCGTTATCCCCACGCGGAGAGCAACAGCAGTCGCCTTTCAGAGCTTCACTTCTCATCTCCTGGGCGATGCAGGAAGCCCGTACCTGATCGGCCTGGTAAGACTCTACTAGATGCAGTTGTGTGGGCTGATCACGGCGTGGGGGGCAATATATTTAAGATTTACCCCAGGCTGCAAGTCCCAGCTGGAACACACAGCTTCAGCATATCTGTGAGTGCCCCATTAATGCACGTGATGCGTTCAGATACCGGTTCAGCTCTTGCTTTAAGTGGGCCAGTGCAAAGTGAGGTACAAGAGGCACTTTTAGCACACGTCTCAGGAGGGCTGATGAACAGAGTTGTGATTTCACCAGTGCTCTTCAGGCTGTCAGTGGCGTTTTCTAGTAAATCTCATGATTCCCAGGAGGGGCCAGTGTTACTGTATCTGATTGGTCAGGAGATGAGAGAGTGGTTCTTACTGGGACGCGAGACCTCTCAAGGTCACATTCACTCCCCCAACCCCCAACGCCCGCCACCGCCCAAACTACATGCATGCACCCAAAGAACAGCATCCAAGAGGCCAGAATACAAGTGCTGCTCGCTATTCAATGGAGTGTGAAACATGATCCACCTCAGACTGTCAAGCGGCATTCTTTTCATTCCAAATAGAGAATGAACATTTCTGAAGTTAATTAGTAACTCCATAGGTACGCATTCTATATGGCTCATTTGAGCATACAGGACGTGAGGAAAAATGAGCTCTTGTGCAAGTAGAACGCACAAAAACAGCTGCAGGAATGCCACAGCCATAATGAATATCACAATCTACACATCACATCCAAATGTTTAACTTTTCTATCAGTGTCTAAAACGTACTTTGGTGCTGGGAGATAGTAGACGGCCTTAGTGTTTACATTGCATTTCATTGTTGTGCCTCTGGCTCACAGCCTAGGTCATGTTCACAAAGGCAAAGTGGAAGTCTTTGATTAGTGAATCAAACTGATCCTCGAGATCCTCTGTCGGGGCCTGACAGGCTGGCAGCAGACGCAGCTGTCTGCCGAGCTGCATTCAAAGTGTCCTGTTTTTTTCTTTCCTCCTTAAATAGAAATGTTTAACTCTTGTCAAGACCAGATAAAAGGAGCAGTAAGTTATCTCCAAGTACTGACAGGCCCTTCAAAAAGCCAAACAAAACTGGCATTAAAAAAACGAAATCCCGGGAAATAGAATCCGGCTCAAAGACTGGAGCTGTATTGTTCCTGCAGATCAAATAAAACCCAGTGTCATATTATATTGTACAAACTTCCGATTGACACATTTAGAGATAAAGGGCTTTGAACTGCTATGTGAGTCAGTCCGGATCACTTTAATTCTAGTGATATAGATTCTGCAACCAGTCCTGAAAAGATGAGTCGATTAAAGGATTATTTGATCCATAGTAGAAAAAATAATTTATAATAATAAGTTATTTATCAAACAAAAATGAGAAACATTTGCTGCTTTCAGCTTCTCATATTTGAGGATTGGCTGCCTTGTGGAGCTGTTTCAAATCATTGTTAATTAAATGTTTGAGGGTGTTTGACTGCTAGTGAGACAAAACAAGGAATGTACAGATGTCACCTTGGCTCCCACAGTTCTGAAGCTCCTTACAGCGTGATATGTGGAAAATGAAGGCTATCCAATACAACTGCTCTGGTAATATTCCAACAAGCTCCACATGTCAGAATAAAGCAGCCCACACACACACACACAAAGTCAGCCAGAGTTACACAGACATGGCCCCACAGGTTCCCCATCCAGCCTCCGGGGTCACGACTCTCCTCTGAGTGACACACTGAATGTTCGGGGGCTTCTCACTCCTCCACAAACCCCCGACCAACGAGGCCGGGAACGCTCCAAGTGCGTCACCACACGCTGCCTCGGTTCCTGGGCTGAGGTTTAGCACGCGAGTGTGATGAACTCGTCGTGACGCACGCTGAGCGCAGGCAGAGATACAGTCGCCCATGCAGACTGGCACAAATCCTGTGTATGAGCAAAGTAGAGAATCTCAAGAAAAACAGAATGGAGGTTATTGCTAAGCAACCACAAGAGAAAGTGAGCAAGCGAGTCAGTCCTCTCTGTTCGCAGTTGGGTTTTGACATGTGCGCCAAACAGACCTGTAGATGGTGAACTCAAGTCTACAAACCACTGTGGTGTTCCCTTTTGCGGGAATGCCTGCAGATATTTGTGCCAAAATGCCACACAACTGCCACTTCCTGTTATGTAAAAAAAAAGTGCTTTTAGTACATCTGAAATCCTCTCGAGCCAAGATCCCCCCCTCCCATCAGCACGTAGACCAAGGCAGTTGTCACATTAGAATCCCCAGAGAAACACATAATGGACTTCTCTTATACTGTATGAGCAGGACATGGCCGCAGGCAGAGTGGGTGGCAAGGGAACGCCAGCAACAATCTCTCAGCAATCTCCCAAGAAATGCCTTCTAGCTCGATAATTAGACATGCAGCAGTTCGTATTTTTAGCTAAGTCGTACTGTGCAAGTTGCAGGCAATTTACTGTACCTAGCCCCGCGCTGGCCACACACACACAGCTGCTGGACGTACACCAGATTTAGTCTCGCAGGTGTGCTTTATTTATTTTCTTCCGCCGTCCAATCTCTTCCTCCGATCACTCCTCATGATGCAAGCATATCCTCCCGCCCCTTGCACACGCACATATGAACACAGACTGCAGGCACTCCCTCCAACATCCTCCCGTCAGCAGTTCTCCAGCTTTACCCGTCGAGAATCTCGTTCTGCTGACGCTAACATGTAATCGATGTGCTCCTGCCAGGGTGACCTATGGCCGCCCGGACTCTCGCTCACACACGGACGAGAAGCCCCCTCTCGTTCCCGCTGCGCATACGTCCGCACAATCTGCTAAAAGCTACCATCAGGACTGTCAGTACGGTGATCTATGTGCGTTTGAGAGCTGCCTCGTGAGTGACACTGGGAGGCAGAAATGGTCACTTCACACTCACTGTTCTCCAGCTGTTGTTTTCCTCAGCGCCACGCACGACGGGCCGAACGCCAGCATTACTCAAGCCTTCGACAGCAATATGAGCTATTAGCTGTGAAATCCTGCCTCGCTTAAAACAAAAACAGGGCGTCTTACAGTTTTATCTGTTGCTATGATGAAACAAGCAGAACTCACTCTGGTAATGTGAGTGTGTGCACAGCACGGCGGCGTGTAGTGTGTCACAGCATGACAGGATATTTTAAGAACTTCTGCTGGATGATTAGTTAGAATAAAATCTCTCTTCTCTTTTGTCTGTGTGCGTACGTGTGGTGGGTGTGTGTTTGTGCTGGTGCGCCTGAGTGCAGATCTCTGACGGCCTTCAGCAGAGCTACGCTACGTCAGCGCTGTGGCAGTTCCTCAGTCTGGGCTATGCCCTCATGCTCTGTCCCTTCATCATCGTCCTGGGGGGCATGTTTTTCCTGGCCACTGCGCTGTTTTTCCTGGATGACAGGGAGAAGGCCGAGAAGCAGTAAGTGACTCAGACATTGTTTGAATAACTCATCATTATTTCATTTATTATTTACTCATTTATTCTTTTAATATTTAATACTTGCTTGAGATGTCCCCCACTGACTCCAAAAAATCCAAACACACCAGCTGAGTGGAAGAGGCTGAAGAAGGGGCAGTAATGTTGGTTTTATTCTGAGTGAGATACAGACACAAAGAGGGTGGAGACTGTATCTGGACAATGCTGTGCTCTTTAACCCTGATGCCGGGGTTTGACGTGTGTCAGGGACAAGCTGCCCAGAGATGCCAACAATGGTGCCAACCCTGCAAGACTCAGAAAGGCCCTCGAGCCAATAGAAAGTCCCAGTCAGCTAAAAGTGCTCCAGCGCTGACACAAGCTGTTCTAGCCATCAATTTGTTAAAGTGTGCTTACTTCGACTTTTACCAGCTACCGCCCCTCTCATTCATGCATTCATATTTTCCTCTTTCAAACACCAAAGACGTGAACCCAGAGGGCACGGTAGCTGGTCATGGCCTTAAAAGGCTAAAACAAACACACTCATCCTCTTTCAGATGGTGAGACATGACTTCTTGTTTCTTTCTTACTATTTTTTCCTACTTTTTATCACATTGACTTGCTCCCCTGTTGCCAGCTCTCTCAGAAATGACTTCCTTCCTGTTGAAGATGAGGGACATTTTTAGACAGGATGGCAGTCTGATGTCTGACGTCTGTCTGCAGCCGCCTTATTCTTCACCCTGTGGAGTTGGCTGTTGGTCTTTCCCACGCCGAAACCTTTCATTAAGAGAGATGTGAAAGATTTTAGTCCAACATAACCACAATAAGCCTATTTGGAAGCATTTGTACTGTCGAGGACAACTTAACATTTGCAAAAGATATGTGGAAACTGTCAACTTCACGTTTCAGTGGATTTACTGTATTTTACAATCCTGGGGTCAAACTGCCATCCAAGCTGTAAATAGCTCCTCTGTGTAATGTTAATATGCAGTTTTAAAGGGGTCTTTGCAAAGGCACCACTGAGCCGTGCTGTGGCTTCTGCTGGGCCTGATCCAGGAAAAAAAAGGGGAGGAAATGCAGAACAATGACTAAAAGACAAGTCACACTCCTACCGTCGTGCCAGAAATAAATTGTTTGGTCCAATATGTGGTGCAAGCTATCTGACCACATTATTGCACAGTATGGACTGATGGCACATGTTCACTCAAACTGTATCTAACCACAACCCCTTGACTTTCACACTGCACGCTGTGAGGCAGAGCTAAGAGAGCAACAGATGGAGTTTAAAAAAAAAGGCTCGGATATTAAACACAGACACTTGGAGGTCTTAGAAGAGTGAGGAAATATGATCCTTAACATAAATGTAGTACTGTTATAGACTACAGCATTTCAAAGTTGACACAGTTTCTGAACTTTTTTCACCACCCTTTTCACCCTTATTTCTGATAAGTTGTCTTAAAGCATTAATTAATCATTTACTAATGCTGCATACATCAGTTGTAAGCCATTAATTAAAGGACAACTTTAGGTTGGCATGTCGTGGAAAAATATATCAGCTATAGAGACTTTAATGGATTGAGTTCTTAAACCATTAATATAAGGCTCAAGAGTTTGCATTTACAAGTCTGCAGTTGTAAATGTTGTTAGAAAGTGGTACCACACTTTTTCCTGAACTACATTAACATGTACAGTATGTATTGATGTCAGGGCATTACACTGAGAATACACTTTGACCCTTATTTAACTGATCATTGTCTTACTTTTACTGTAACACATGTCTGTCTCTACAGACCTGTTCTGTCTGATAGTTCAATGCGTCCATGTTCACTTCCACCTTTGGTTGTATGCCTCCGCCATAGATGAGTTAATCATACACCAGCTTGCCAGATTACGTCCAGCTATATGCATACAGCACACAAACCGTTGCACACCTCACACAGCACACTACAGGCCTCTACAGAAGTGCACAGACTTGTACTAAACATCCCAATGAAGAAAAACCTCAAACTTAAACAGCAGCTCTTATGTAACAAGCTGCAAACAGCACCTCAGGGACCAAGAAAGATGACAACATCCACGACTTGTACAACTAGGGTTGTTTCATGACTGTGATATTTATAGATTCCATTCACGCTATAAAGCCCCCAATTTATAAATTCCCCCTGACTTTAGAGAGCGCTTTGCTGCTGTTTTTTTCCTGCTTTGAGTGTGTCCTCAGATACACAGCGCTATTTATAAAAGGCGCGGAGCCGAACGAGTTACCCACTGGAGCGCGCCTTTCTATTTCCAGCCTTAAAGAGTGCTTTATTATTTCTAGGTTGTTAGCTTTTTTTGGCGGCAGGGTTGCCATTTATAGCTCAGGTTCTGCGCGTGCCCCCCCTCCACACATTTACTCAGTGCACATTTACACTTAGTGAGAGCAGAACTGCCTCATCTGCCATGTCGGTGCAGACTCAGTGTGGGTCAAGGCAGGCTGAGCACTGCAGCCTGCAGGATCAGAGAAGAGGATAGTGATGATTGAAAGAGCACAGCAGACAGTCGGCATGTGATGAGTGAAACTGGGAAACATTGGTGGAGATCATTTGGAAAAAAGAGAATAATAAATGTTGAATGTGGTTTAAGAAGATCCGTCAGAGAGTTTTTGTGCATCCGTAGTAAAACTTGTTCCTCTCTCCTCAGGCTGAGCCAGCTGACACGACCACCCTCCTCAGTCAAGGTATGACCAGGTAAATTGCTTTTTCTCCTAAAGACGCTTTTACACTTTAGTGTTTCTCACATCAGCAGTTCTACAAGCAGTTTAAGTGGTTGATAACGAAGATACGGTCTTGGAACATTAGCATTTATAGGGCTCTCTTCTCATTCCCTGGCAAGCATCATGTAGAGCTCCTTTCATTAGGAGGTACAGAGATCCCAAAACAAGATTTTTCAGGACTTAAAAGACACTTTGACCTGAGGCTGTCCAGAACTTAATGACAGTGTAAACCCCGGAGGTGATACACAAAGATGATACACAAATGATTGATCTATGATCCGTTTCCCGTCCCATTGTACTCTGGGAGCGTACAGGCATTCTTGGAGTGGGGGTTATTTGACCAACTGTGCGGTATCTTATCAAGACCAAAGCTGCCTTCCTGCCTTTATCAGACTCACACTGAGTGTAAAACCCCTCTAATTATTAACTGAGCAAAGAAAAGGCACAATAATTGGCAGCATGCCGAAACCCCGCACTGTAGGACAATGGGGAGCGACTGTAGCTGCCAGTAAAGAATAACAAGATTAAACTCTGACTCACTTATTAGAAGGACAAGGAATCTGTTTTCAGTTATTTGTAAAGGTTGTCATGTTTGGCCAAAAGGTCGCAGTTCCCCCCTTCCTAATCATCTCTTTGCAACCCTGTCTAGGTTTACTTGCCGCATGTACACAAAGTGCCAAGAAAAATAGGTCACGAATGTGTGTACTGGTGGGTGTATGATCGCTACTTCCCCATAATGCTCTGTGAGCGCCTTTACTGTGAGATTAGAAGGTCGGGAAAAGAGTTATGACTGGATGACCAACAATACACTTCCTTAATTTTCATGCTAAAATTGCACCAACTTGGAGAAACCCAGGGAACGGAGGTGTGCAGGATTGCGTACAGAGCGGTTAGAGTTCACTTCAGGTTGCAGTGTCATCTGCCAGTTGCAGCTCCCTGCAGTATTTGAAGGCAACAGTGGATCTGGTGGAAAAACAGCGCAGGTAGAAGACATCCTGTCTTCCCATTAGTTACAAAAACACTTTATATCATTGCTGACTATTTCCCCCAAGCCTTCATTTACTTTTCAAGATGTATTTTTACCTTCCCGACAACCGCTAATTTCCATTCAATTTACTTTAGAACAGAAAATGTACTTTCAGGGGCATCCAGGTGATCTATCCATCTGTCTATCTATCATAAATCAGTTATGACCATTATAAAAAAGTTCCTCCTCCGTGCCTTCAAGGGCGCTTTGACTTGACGTTTGAGCATCAGCTGATGAATAGCATTGCACTCAAGGTTCAAGGTCCAGCTTTATTGTCCCTTACAATATGTAATTATAGCCCCGCCCCCAGGACTTATTTATATATATGACGAACAATAAGCAAACATGGATCACATGAAGAGGATCATGTGAAATTTGTTTCTTCTTGTTTTGTTATTGGATAATACTCAAATCTGCAGAATCAAGGAGTCCTTGAATGTTCCTAAGTGATTGTTCCAAAAAACAGTAATAGTATGATGGATTACCCATCACAAGCAACTTCGAAGGCTCTGCAAGCTGATTTGCATAGTGCACTGATGAATGGGAGGTAATGGCTGTCTAGGAGGCAGGAAATCAATCTAAGAGGCTGTGCAATGCTTTGGAGAATAGTCTGCAGAAATATCACATACACACATTTTGTAGTTAATGGGCTCCGATGTGCAAAACTACCAGGATGGTCTTTTACCGGACAGACTGCAGTGTCATTACCATTGACAGGGTGACATAAGCATGCACAGCTAATGACAGGTGACAGCAACGGCTCCCACATGGCTGCCACACATATCAGGTTTCAGTAGCAGTTTATGTTCTCAACCTGAGGGTTTCATCAGATCTCTGTCACACACAGCAGCTAAAGCATTTTCTCCCTGCTGTCAGAAGGGGCTAATTATAGAGAACAGTGATCACTGCTACATGAGGTCAGAGTTGAATATGTCTGTGAACTCATCATTTCCATTCCAAAGCGAACCACAGTGGCGCTCCGTAATTCCTTGATTGATTTTAAACATTTGTTTTGGAGGATAATCCAATCAGTGAGGCTGTATTTCCTCCCTCAGCTCTGACTCACAGATCAATACAGTTCACAGTTCAACTGCTCTCTGATGACAAGTGTTCACCATTCACACTCACTCTGACTCAGAGTTCCCTGAGGTCCAACATGCTGAAACGTAGAGAGGAAAGAAGATATATGGGGCCATTGTGAAGTGCAGCAGTGGATTAACGGGGATATTTAGAGTACAGAAAAAGAGTTTGGCTCTGACAAGGAGTGGAAGTGAAGGAGAGGAATTTAGAGGAGGAGAGAAAAGACGCACGACTGCTGAATAAATGAGGATGAAGAGAAGCAGTAATCGCCTAAGCTGTTACACATCTCAAGCTATTAATCTCCGGTGATGCAATCCCAGACAGAGATCAGATACACTGAGATCCAATTAACTTCCTCTGCAGGAGGAGCCTGCCTCCGCTGACCACACTCACCCCACACCGCATGATAACTAGAGGACATCCCCAAGCCGGGGGCCGTCAAAAGATCAGCTCTGACAGCAGGGCTTCACGCTCATTTATTCAGTGACCGCAATCCCATATTACTTCACGAGGCAAAACTCTGATTTAGTCACTAGCCTTAACTGCTAAAAGTATTTATGCAGCTGCAGGCACATACTTTCCTTCTTCACGCTCTTCTCATTCAACAAAAGCTCTGAATCCTCACTCAGCAGTGCTGACTGGGTTCATGGTGCAGCGACCACAGACCACACACACACACACACACACACACACATCGCACAGCAAGGCTCTGATGTGAAATGTCGAGGAAGGCCCTCAACTTTCAGAACTTCCTCCTAAACCAATGAATACATGAACAGGAAGAACTCAAGCAGCACTCTCTTCACAGTTATGAACGTTTGGTCTCATGTACCAGACCATTCACCGCTATCCATCAGCCACGTCAAAAGCAGTGTCCGAGTTCAGTCATGATTTGCATCTTCACAGCCAAAAACCACCACAAGTCAGTTTGATTAGAGTTTATTCGCCTGCCAGACCAATCAGACCTCCCCTTTGCTGGGGAAGCCAACAGTCTCCAGCACAGTAATAGTGAAGTCGTGAGGAGGCAGGCCAGTCTTTGACATAACAAAGCATTCACAACTCTAATTATCTCCATGTCACGCTGGCATTAGAGCGTTTTAATTTCAAGTTTGGCTCATAAACAATTCACAGAGTTTACAGCAACATCTGACGCTAATAATTGAGTAAAATGGAAGTGGATGTGCAGCTACAGGCACGAAAAGCATCCTATAATCCTCCTGTTTCGTTATTGTTCGAGTACACATCAGTGAGTCTGCATGTGTACGCTGTATATACACAAGTGTGAATGGATGTTATGTCTGTGGGTCTGTGAGTGTGTATGTGTGTGTTTGGGAGTGCGAGGCACGAGCTGGGAACATCGCTCCACGAGCTCCCTGCACTAATCCTATTGTAGCAGCAGCAGTAGCTTGTGTACCGGAGCATCCAGGGCACCGTAATGACAGACCACAGCAAACAGCGGGACGCACCGCCGTCTCTCTCATCCAATCTTAAGAGATCACAAGCGCGGCACCATGAACATTTAATGGTCTAACCTCCAACCAACTGGAGTCGAGCTTTCCCCTCCGGTGCCACGTTTTTCCCACAGATGAGCTTTCTTTATGTGTATTTCAGCAGCTGGATGAGATGTGTAAAAGTCAGGAGATAATAATCATAACATCACACTTGTACTTTTTTACTTTTTGCATTTGTACTTTTACTTGAGTCAAAAATCTGAATACTTTTACATCAATGGATTAGTTCAGATAACTTAATAGTTAACTTCACGTAAAATTTTTGACATCACTTTTATGCAGTCTGTATTCTGCCAACCCTTTCCTTCGTTAGTGTTTGTCTATGCTGAGTAATACATTTGATATGTACACTGATGCAGAAACACACTAATATCAACATCTAATGCACAGCCCCAGTGTGGATATCTGGAGGCAGCAGCTGAGTGTTACTATGGCTTATGGCTTGCTGCTGAACAGATTTGGGGCGGGGGTGTCTGCATTGAACAAACCGCGATGTGTTGGTATGCTGTGTGCAGGAGAATATTTAGGTCACAGGCTGGTCGTGGTGTGTAGGCGTTATCAGGAAGGTCCTAACAGATGGCCCAGGAGCTTTCGACCTCGACGTTAATTACATGAGAACGTCCTGTGGTGAGGCCAGACTCTAACCGCACCATTTCCTCCTTCCTCTCTCTCTTTCAGGTGACAACCAAATGAGGAGCCGTCTGACGGAGCAACCACACCCAGTAAGGGTGACAAAATGGAGGTAAAAAAGCGAGGGGCAGCTGATCCACTTCTTTACAACCACGCCCATGTTCTCTTCACCGTCATCACCGCCGCGATCATGCTCCTCTTGCTGTTGGCTCCTGTTCCTGTTCTTCTTTTTTTCCACACTCTCGGAGGCTGCTCAGAACTGGAACGAGGGAGCATCTCGCCCCTCCTAGAAACGCCTCCAAATCACAGGCTGGTGTTAAGGTGCACAGCGGCGCGCTGAAGCCGGCCGGCCGACAGCTGGTGTCCTCCTCACCTCTGTCTGCGAGGATCCACTGAACCTTCCAGGGAGGAGGTGGGGTGTCCAAATCCCCCGTGACCCCTCCGACTCCTGATGCCATACTACTGAATGCTGACCATGAACCTGCCCTGTCTGTCTGCCTGTCTGTCCAAGGGTCTGTCTCTTATGTGTCTGTCTGTCTGTCTGCTGCATCGGCTGTCAATCTGCACCAAGTGCCATCGCGTCATTACATTCCTTCAGACTTTGCACTGACCAGCATCAACCCCCATGACATCATCACTGACTATGTTTACATGCACGCTATAATTCAGCCATTGGCCATGAAATTAGTTTTATTAAGCTGCTTACATTTGCTAAACAGTAGAAGCAGCATCGTTTTAAAAGCTGCAGCTCCATTGGTGTCCCACAATTCACTCTGCCCTGGCTTTCAGCACTTGGAGCCTCTAAACAGACTGTAAAATTCAAGTTATGCGGAGCAAGTGATGCAACTCGTTAAAATGTGCTGCAGGAATATAATTCTCGAGCTGTTTATCTGTTCCAGCCTCCAGATCAGATTGCTCTGCGCATGTTAATCACAGTATTCACAACATGAACGTCAAACGTAAATACAGCGTTCGCACGATGGATGCAGTATTCTCATGATAAAACCACCACCAAACGTTTTGCCGTGCATGTCAACATAGGAGTCAAACGAGAGCCAAAAAGTGCGACTGTCCAAAGGTCAGTGAATCAGCCTTAAAATTTGGAGCTTTCCCATCAACAGCTGTTTCTCTCGACCCCCACACGTGTTTGTATTTTTAGCTTTTAGCACTTATCAGCGCAGACAGTGCCGGAGAACCCGACAGAGGCAAGAGACTTCTGCACATTATTTTTCACAAGGCTTCTTGTGATTTCTTTCTTTCTTCTTTTTTTTTTTGTCTGTGTGATGTTGGATTTGAAACTGGAGGTTACTGCCTATGATTGTTTCAGAAGGATGAAGATGCAATCCGGGCGATTTACAGTGGACACTGGACTATATGTTTTCTAATTTATAATGTACATGCTTTTCCCAAAAGTAAATGAAATGCTACTCTCTTGAATTTTAAGGAGTAACACCTTTGTTTTTGTGTACATGAGAAGCAATACAAACCTTTTTTTGAGGAAACCAACCTTTATATCCACACTGCCTTATCAGTGAGCCAGGTTTCTCTTTAAAGGGGGAGCTCTCTGATGGTTTTGAATTTCTGGACACAACACCCACACAGAGACGGAGTCACTTTTAATGATGGATTCCAGTCCAGTCCACGCTGGTTACAATAGCAAGCATTGTGAAAAGAGACCTTTCCCCCTCGCAATTGGAGATATCTCATTCCACGATTAGAAGAAAGGACCTTTGAGAGGAGCCAGAGTCACAGTCATCAGTTTATTGCTGAGGGAAATCAAAATCCCAGACAGGAACAGGAAATTCTTCGCCTCCCAGGTTACACTGATTACAAGCTCTTACCTTGATAACTGATACGGAAGGAATCCCCCTTTTGAAAGCAGACCAGCATGTCCTCAGATGTCACTGCAGGAGCTGATAAACAGAGTCCCCTTCAATACCTAAAAGACGGATCAGCATAGAGACAAAACCTGGATTTGATTCATCATCTATGCATCGACTAGTGTGTGTAATGATGCAAATTTAATGCAAAATCCCATAAAGAAAAAAGTCTGCTCTCACTAATTGCTCATATTTACAAAGATTTAGGCAAAAGATTAGAAGCTAATATTTTTTACTGTGTTGCCTGGTGAATACAGTTTTACTGAAACCTTGAAGCCACTATTGGAGTCAGAGGTTTTTAAAACTTGTGCATAAAGGGAAAAAAAAGCACTTTGCAGACCTCTAAGAAAACACAGAGGGAGGAGGAGGATGGATTGACCTTAGCGGAGGAATAAAGGAAGACGCTGAGGTGGTTCTTGTAGCATCGATGTGTGAGCATGACTCACTGGCTGTGTGTGGGGTGCTGTGTGGGCTGTGTCCTTGTTGCCAGATCATTAGCTTTAGCTTCTCTCCAACTGCGTGGAGCTCTCTGAATGTGACTCTGTCCAACCTGACATGTTTACACACCTACATCTTCTTAATGAACTAAGCTTCTTACCTTCCTGTTATCAGTTTTCTTTTTTTTAATGTTACCAAATGAGTTCTTTTTAATAACTACAATAGAGATATATATAGCTATATCACGCAGCAACTTTAATATATTGTAAATGATGGCTTGGATGCAATGTATTTATTTGTTTGTTACCATAATGAAGAATAATCTATAAAAGGAAGTTTAATGTTTGAGTATACTACACTTGTTGTATGTCATTGGGTTTAGAAATGTCTGTTTATTCATCCTTTTGTATCACAATGAAACAACACAATACCTTTCTACATCACTAAGACTCATCCTGTTTACTGTGATCATGAATTGGACATCTCACACACATTGCACGCATAAGGAACTGCGATGTGATGGTTTTCAGACAACGCATTGGTCTCGTGTTTAGGGTGCAATACCTTTGCATTCATTTTTGTAGCTCTTGTTAACGTGTTTTCCTTTTTTTTCTTTTTTTTTTAAGAACAGCTGATCAAGCCATTTTGCACACTTAATGTTCAGGGATTTATTTGAACCATAGCCTAACATCAACTTCACAGCCTCTGCCACAGAGGTCTGTCACTTCATGCTCACAGTAAGTGCTGACATATTGTCATCATCAGACGGGACGCTGGCTCTGGTCAGATGGGTCGTGAATTCAGTTTCACTTTGCCAAATTTAGTTGATTTAGCACCAATCCTTTAGGGGTAGATGTCCGTTGTATCGAGTAATTCTATGTTAATAATCACTGAAGTGATGTATTGAGAATGTGCTATTTCTTGTCATACAAGAATCATGTATAAAGAAACCTTTTTCTGACGTTGAGCAGAAAATAGAGGTTATTTTATTTTTAGAGCAAGTCAATACAACAGAAGTGTCAGAGAAATGAAAGGATGTTATTCTAGAACTGAACTGTGACGCTCCCTTGGAGGGGTTGATAGAAAATGTACATGTCTGTAAATCAAATAAACTTATTTAATCACTTCATACCACCACGTTGTCTCCGTTTCTCTTCCTTCTGTCAGACACTCATCGCGTCCAAATGGCTCAACGTTCAGGGGTGCATCCACTGAGAAGCTTTGTTTTACTTATTTACTTTCCCTCAGTCTGTTTTTTGGAAGATTTCATAAAGAGCATGCTTCACTTCAGAGCAGTCAAGTCCAGCCAATGGTAATTTGAAAAAATCGAACTGCAATGAGCCTTAGATTTAGCTATGTGTCAACGCACCACATACTGTACATGTCTGTGCTATACCTACATGTAGGTTCAGTCACTACAAACCAGAGACAGCTGGATTCACCAATAAAACTTAATCAGTTTCAGAGCACGTATTTGTTGCTATGCGCCTCCTTGTGTGATGTTCTGGAGCATTACTGATGCTGACAACACTTTTCCCCTGTTGTTTTCACAGGTCCAGGTTCAGCTCTTCTAAAGAACAGTGCATCATGAGTAGATTTAGTTCAGTGTTGGGATGTGAATATGAATGGATGTTCTGAGAAAATGCTGCTGTCTCTGGTTTGTTATTAATTGTGAACTCCTGCATAAAAACTAATTAGGGCATAGTAACTTTTCAGTATGATGCATTTTGCTTTTTTATCAAATAAATAACTAAGTCAAAGTAACTGATGATTGACAAAGTAATTAGTTATGAGCTTTGTGTTGCTCAGGAGCTGATTCAGAGCTCATCAGGAGCTAATATGAAGAAAGTGGACAGTATATTGATTCCAAATCTTTATACTGTGAGATGGTGCAGCTTGTGGATTAATCACCATTCCCACCAACTGTCCAAATTGGCTGAAAACCACATGGTTGACTGTTCTAAGTTGGTCCTTTGGACAGCAGTGAGTAAAACCATCTGCTCCACAGCACCTTTGGTAAGTGGTATTCTCATTTCCTGAGGTAATGTTGCAGGTCAGGGTTGTGCTTCAGTTTGCGTTGCTGTTTTTGCAGTTATTTACTCTGACAGATTTAGAGATTGGAATTTTACAAGATTAGAACTCCAGAATGGGAAACATTGCTGCAGATAACAGGTCACTCTTGTCTTGTTTGCTCGTATAAACGTTGACTGTGCATTGCATGAATATATGCATGATATGTAACTGGTCCATACCCAGCACTGTCTAACATAAAGACCACGATTCAGAGTAATGATTTATTCTTGCTCTCTTCTTAGTAACTAGCCCATATGTTGTGTTTCCAAGCCATCTATAGTTGTCAGAGCTGAGTTTATACACTCGTTCACAAGGATGAGTCAGGCCGAAGGTATTACATTAATGTATAGACTCTTTCATTTGAAAACACACACCACTTTTGACAACTGGATACCATTTTTCCTCCTCTCCTCGTCTTCGCAGCGGCTTACACAGACTTGATTTTTATCACAGTGGCAGAAGGCCGGAGTTAGTCCATGAATGAACTACTGTATTGTTCAAGTGCAGTCAGGCAGGCCTCTGTGAGCCTCAGTTTGTAAAGTAATCTCGCAGTCCCCAGAGTGGTTTACAGACGCACTAACACATCGCAGACATGACACGGGGCTCCATCCGTGCTGTGGATGCAGTGAGAAAAAATAACACACTATTTACCTTCACAGGAAGTGAGGAAGTCCACAGCTAAAGGCCCTCTGTGTGCTGACGTTCATTAGAGGGGGCAGAGTTGCCTCACTCTGCAGCTAATAGCACTAATGGACTTGTCTATGACAGGGCTGCACAAACACAAAGAGTAAGTATACACTGCATTTGTGACAAAAGACTTCAGATGTTGGCTGTGAGGCCTTTAATTAGGCAGATCTACATTTTAAACAGATCCTTCTATCCGGCGTGCCCTCAGTTTGAGGAGGGGAAGTGTTCACCAGAGTCAGAAATTTAGGATTAGTGTTTGGTCAATGGGTGACCCAGAGAAACCAACACCCTTTCCCACAGTGAGACCAGCATGTACCCCAAAGTCAGACGCTCCAATCTTAAAGTCAACACGCCTAGTCATGCAGCAGGCAGGAAACAGTGGGGCGTAGACAGGAAAAGGGGAGCCATTCTACAGAGCACTGGAATTTCCATTTGCACTTAAACTCACAGAGGGCAAACTTTGTACAACACGCAGGGTAAAATTAGGGTGAAAAATAGCCGCCGGTGGATGTGAAGCTTCAAAATGTCAGTTTATTCTGGGTTTAAAAGCGGCATGTTCATGCCATCCATTTTTTAAATGCTACCATGCATTTTGAATCACAGTGGCACGTTGTTTTAGAAATTTACTCAACTCATGAAGAATAAAGTCAGCTTTCTATTCAAGTAAATAAAGTGTATTGGATTTGTAATGTTTTGAAATCAAAAGCAAAATTTTAACTATACGCACGTTACACTTGAATATTCCACTTACACATGAATGTGTAAGAATGATCCAAACAGGTGTTTTTGGAGCGTTCCACAACTTTCCCAGTCTTTCGTTGCTCCTGTCCTAACAACTCAAATTCAGAATAAGCAGATATTTACAAAAATCAATGAAGCTGATGAGGTCAAACATGAAATACATCGTCTTTGTACTGGTTTCAGTCAAAAAGGATGAGCAAATGATCACATTCTGTTTGATTTATGGTTTACACAGTACTTCAGATGATCAAAATAGTCAGTTTGATGTGAGGCAGACAGCCCCTAAAGGGCTGGTGGGTCTAAACAAGTTAAAAACATGTAAAAGCTAAAATAGCTTCTTTCATAAATCAAAGCTGGAAATGGCCAATCTTGGCAGCATCTCATTTTAAAATTATAACACAACAGATTTATGTTGCGGTGACAACCACAATCATGTTCAGTCACTCTGTGACTTTAAAATAACAATCTGTCTCAAGCCAATCTTGTGGTGCAAATTTGTACATTCACCAAGAAGAAAATATATTTGATTGACATGATCAAATCCTAAAATTTGCCTGAGCTGGAACGACGCATTTGAGACAGAAGTAAGGGCTGCCCTCTGTAGGAATGCCTGAGTGTTCAGAGTGCTTCACAGAAGGTTTCTTGACATGTAATTAGACTGACCTGATAATTAATGCAGAGCTGCCAGCACAGCACAAGCAGAGGTCGGGTTAAGAAAAGGAGACGTGGTAAATTGTCTTAAACGGCACAGGCTGTCTGTAGAAGAATGCATGAAAAAGAAGAATCTGCAGTCTGCAGCATCGCACCTCCGCTGAGAATCTCTCACCTCTCTCCGTAGACACCCGCCGACTTTCCCAGCCTGCTTCACACTGCAGAGACACAGCAAACCTTCACTGAAGCAAGTGTGGCGGAAACATCACAGGAGTGCACCTGGCGGGACTCTCGTCTTGTTCCCACACTTTTAATATCATTCCTGGGTGAAATATATTAGTTCTGAGTGTGCAGCACTCTGTTTGTGTGTTCCACAGGAATAAAACATGGATGAAACATTGATGAAATGAGCAAAGACTTCAGGACACACTGTACCATGAAGCGAAGACAAAGATGCAAACTGACTTACTAATCATCCAGTGGCCCATGTAACACACATTTCACATCCCGACAGGATGGAGCATGAGGGGGATTAGAAGGAGAAACAGAGAAAACAACAGATGACTCTAAAGGCTGTTAGTGCAATTGAGGGGAAAATTTAAAAATAGATCTTTGCTTCATTAGATGTTCTCTTGCGGCGAGTACGTGTTCAACTTTTCAACCACTGTCATCACAAGGAAGCACAACACGGGGAAATCATCACATCACATCACAACATTACAAACACCGACGGCAATAAAATCCCACCTCTGTAATGCAGGAAAGCAGGAAAATCTTTTATTGCATGTATATCTAATGAGTCGAATCAAAACACTTTTATTTTCTATAAAATTACACATGAAGACAGGGAGATCCAGCTTTCCTGCCAGAGACTGTTAGTGGATGAAATGATGTGTGCCAGAAATGTGCTGATTGCTCTGTAAACACGTGTGTTGCTGCCCATTGTTGTCGCCAGCCTTTGACTTAAACTGTGGCTTTGTTTCTTCAATGTTGAGTCTGCTTTGCTGGCTGTGCAACAGTCCTGAACCTCTCCTTCCTCGACTCGTTATCTAAGGTGAGAGCTGCACATCGAAAGTCAGTCTGCTTTCCACAGCCTGTACTGTACGATACTATGAGAACAACCATATAACAGGATTAAAACAGCAATATCTAGAGAGATGGGAAACAAAACTATGATACAGCAGAGATCCACGAAAAAGAAATGACTAATAATAAGAAATGAATAACTTAATACAAAATACTAGTAAAAGAAGATTCGTAGGCCAATTTATTGTCACATCTTTCATCAAATTCAAGGCACAGTCAAACGTAATGTCTAACAAGACTCTCTAGTGATCAGTCTCTCGATGTTGAGACAGACCATTTGACCTGCTGGTGCCATGAAGTTGAAAGGTCGACCATAAATATCTGCTCCAAATTTCATGGCAATCCATCTGAACAGCTGCTGAGATAATTGTTGGAACCACAGCGGTGGACCAATCAGCTGATCTAAAAACACCTTCTGCAGCTGAGAGCTTCCTCCTCTTCTTCATTTCCCGTCTTTGAGCGTCGCTTCTTTCATGTGTGAACGGACGCTCAGGCCCGAGGAGCCCACTAACCTTCAGCTGTCAGAGTCTGCATTAATGCGTGGTTCCGCATGCGCTAGTGTGTCATTAAAGAAGCCGACACATGTTCCAGAGGAAGCACGACATGTCCTCCTCCTCTTTGCTGTCTGCCCATGTGGAAGGAATGAGAGTCGTGCTTCATGGTGGGCTGAGCAATGTCAATGAGGGAGCCAGTGTGAAACGATTCAAGAGGACGTGAATGGCAGGCGAGGGTCAGGCCTGCCGTCGCTGGAGCAGAAGACGTCATTACCCCTCAGCCACTTATAATGATCGCTCCTCGCCTCCCATCAGGCCTCGAAGCAGTGGCTTCATTTCAAACTGTGCCAGCGAGGTCCCCAACGCAATGAGCAATTAATTTGATTTGCATGCTTACTAACGAGGATGTAATATAAATTGACAGTGGAATAGTGTTACCGCGACTGTGCTTGTTATGTGCCGCAGTGGGTTCAGTGTCGCGGGTGCAGCAAGTGTGAGTTATGAATACCAGAGTTTTCTGAATTAAACATGAGCTTATGCTCGACTTGGCAAAGAGTGAATGATGTTGGTTGTCTTTAGTTGCTGTTTTTAGCTCACATGAGTCCATATTTAGAACTACTGTTTCCACTGCAGCATAAACTGATTCAGAAAAACTTCCACAGGCTATTTATGCACGCGCCCGTGTGTGCACTGCAGCATCTGCATCCATGTGTCCCACACGTGAGGCAGAGGCGGGGGCTTTGTGAATGGCTGAGGAGATGAATGGCGAACACCTCTGCGTGAATGGGAGCATGACATGCTATACATACAATATCCTCACATGCAGTAAATGGCCATCTCTTTCAGGTTACGCAGGTGTGTGGAGCCAAGACGGCCACAAACACCCTGACGTTCACTGGCACACATCAGCAAACACACACACTGGATTTTAGCTGCACGCAGGCAACCACTCTTCTACAAGAGGACAAGATGTCAAGTGGGTTAATTTCAGCATTTCTCTCATTATTAATTCAGTATATTCTGTTACTTTTTGCTGTGTAATTAAAAGTGCTTCAATCCAGGATCACATTACACATGCAGCTAGTATTGCTCTTCCCTGGGTAATGAAGTGCTCTCCAACAGGGCTGAATCAGTCCTGCTCTAACACCATGCAGCTTAGCTCACCAGCGCACCGTTACAGCGAAACCTCTCCGTGCCTAAACAGACAAGTCAGACAAGCATCAGACCAGTGTCCAAGTGTGTGGATTTTGAATGTGAATTTTTCTGATGAACTGAAGGATGAGGTTTTCCTTAATAAGATGAGAAAATTCTTCTACTTAATCTAAATAAGCCATTCAAAAACCCTCCTGGATGAGCTGAACGATCATCACAAAGCTGAAAACTGTTTTTCTGAGCTCATGAAAAGTCGACTTTTTAGAGATACGTGGTTCTCACAGAACAGCGATGCTACAATCACAGGATGATCTTAGAGAATATGATTCAACGCTGCAGATGAAAGTATATAAAACAGCTAAAATTAGCTCAACCAGACCATTTTATTGCACAATGAGTACTTACTGATGTGAACTCCTCCCCTAAGGAAAACAACACATCGACACTTTAATCACCACCAGTGGATAAGCTAATTTCTTTCTTTTTGCACTACCATATACAATTGCACTACTACATTCTCTTAATGTGTCATTGTTTAGATTGTACAGTTTTTATTTATTTCTTTTTAACATATGTCTTGTCACAGAGGTTGAGAGTAATGTAATTTCGATTCTCTGTCTTGTACATACTGCAGAATTGACAATAAAGCTGACTTTGACTTTGTCTTTGACTTTTGCTTTTAATACTTGAAGTACATTTGGCTGATACTACTTGCATACTTTTACTTTTGTAAAAGACCTAAATACTTCAGTGCATCAGAACCGCCCTCAGCATTTTCTTCAGTAAAACCTGCTCAACATTTTCAGCCAAACTGACAGCATGGCTCTGAAGATGTCAGTGTCCGTTTGTCCACTTGGGTACACACTGAAATATCTGAACAACTATCAGTTGTGAGATTTGGTGCAGACAGTCTCGTCCTCTGCAGGATGAATTCTGAAATTTTTATTTAGCACCGTCATCAGGTCGTAATTAAATAATTTGTCCAATACTTTGGTTGATGATCAGATATCTGCAAAAATAATGACATCCCATCAACCTCAGCTTATTGTGTGTTTACTACTTAGCAGACGTTAGCATGCTACACACTGAACAAAGACGGTGAACATGGTAAATATCATACACACTCAGAATGATAGCATTTTCCTTATAAGCATTTTCCTTATAAGCATGTTAGCATGCTGAGGTTAGCATTACATTGCACCTATATACAGTCTCACAGAGCTGCTACTGTGGATGTGGACTCAATTCAAAATAAAATACAATTTACTATCACATGTGGAGCTTGTCGTGCTTTAGAGTGCTCACAAGTCGTAGAATTGGGATAAGTCATTTCCATAAATGATGTTCATAAACTACACAGAGACTGTGTAAATACATTTTAAATCATCTCAGTTTTGGAGAATAATTCATCACTGATTTGTCATAATAAATAAATACAGTATCTTAAAATAAAAAAGACCTTTATGTCTCACAAATGAGGACTTCTGTTGTCAAGTATCGAAATAAATCCTGGACCGGCATCGTGTTATTCTTCCATTTATAGTTCCTTCCTCATTACATGAACAAACACACATCTGTGTCTTTTAACCTGTATTTAAATCACATATTATCCAGGCACGACTCCTGCCAGAGCCTTAATTGAACTAAGATGATTTGCGTCACTCAGGCTTCTTTTCATGCCCTGCTCTCTTTCATTCCTCACCTCTTACACAACCAGAGGAATGAGAGCAGGGAGCCGTTCGCCACAAATGAATGAATGTCATTGAGTGATAAATGGGTCTGATAGATTATTCATGACGGTAGGTGACCTACCAGCCACTGCATACTGTGACAATGATGTTGAGACTGAAAGCATGTTGCCACTCAGCCTTCAGATCAATCCAAGCAGAAAAATGCTGCAAAATGGTTTATAGAGTTTGAAAACTTTTTGATCAAACTGGAATGACACTGCTCTGAGAGGGTCTGGATGTGTTCGATGCCACATTGACCAAATTGGATAAATTTCTCCAAAGCTGTTAAAGAAGTGTGAATCTAAACATAAAGAGGCCTATAACAATGAAACCTACCAGAACATTGTTTCAACATCTAATGCTATTACTCACATGATGTTTTCAAATTCAATCAGCGTTTCTTTTCCATTGATTTCTGAATGTATTTTGGAGGCTGTCAAATCTGATGTAGCCTGTGTGCATTGTTTCACTTAGCCCTGTTTTTCCAACATCAAAGAACATACGCGTCCACCAGCGTATGTGAGCGCACATACAGTACGGTGCATTTCCATTGACCTCATTCTCAAATTTTACCACAGGAATCACACGCTCAGCCCTTTCACATATGGCAGCGAGAGAAAAAAGAACGAAGGTTTATTTTTTCTGGGAAACTTCAGGAAATGGACACAAATTCTATCCATTCAAGGGCACCACATTTCAAATGGTGTTCAAACCCTACAGTCCTATTTAAGAAAGAAAATGTGGCAAAAGAGACTCAATAATAAATATAAGAGAATAAAAAGTACACTAAAGGGGATGGTACCAAATGAACTCAAACCATTCTTATATTATGTGACCATTATTGTGTTCATGAGTCTTTTTGCATTCAAAGTTACTGGAAGACACATGACTGAGGCTAGTGTGTGACCGCATACAGTAACGATTAACTAAGAAACCAGACAAAGTCTTATTGTTGGCTGTGTAATATTCTAATTAATTCAAATTATAACCCATTAGTCTAAATAACCTCTTTCAGTTCTACATCAATGACTTCGTTGTGTGGCAAAAATAATAACATCCTCTACATGTGATTGTCTGATTGTCGTATTGTGACAATCTGAAATTCAAAAGGACTCAAACCCAAATCAGGTTGACAAGTGAAAGTATGTGTTTATCCTACCTCGAGCTGTCAATAGTTCACATCAATGAAATTGATCAACAAGTCAATTCATTTCATGATTGATGGAATCAATTTTGACATGGATACATTAAGCTAATGACATTCATACTGAAAGCTTCATTCGACTATGAGAGCGTCTGGTGACCTCTGACACAGTCAATAGTGTGGAGAGCTTTGCCGCCTGTCGGTGTGATGCAGGTGACAACGATCAGACACCATCAGCAGTGAGTTTGAAAGGTTCTTAACAGATTTCTATCTTTCCTATAGAACTAAATCGGCCGGTGGTAACTCCATGTTGAGAGATGGCAGGGTGGGGTCGTGCGATGGGGACATTTGGAGGAGGCTAGCATGGCCTGACCGTGGTGGAGAAAGGGCATCCAAATTTGTGCAGCAGGCAAAATGCCACAACATGTTAGCATGCTGTGCAGCCTTGTAGCCTGTGGACAGTGGTGTGTAGACAAAGAGTGGGAACCAGTCCAAGAAAACCTGCTCCCACACACAGGGCCTGGGCTGAATGTGACCCGCAAACAATGATTTGGACTCACAGTGACGCTGAAGAATTAGAAATGTCTTCAGGTCAGGTTTACTCAAACCCATTTTAAATATGTTGAGACTGGTGTGGTTCTGCTCAGAGGGACGATTCTGTATCTGCTCTCTAACTTCTGATTTCCACATTTTAACACAACGTCAAGCAAGTCGCAGAAATCGGCAGTCAGATAATGGGTTTATCCCAAGAGAGGCAGCACGCGCACAGTGTTTTACACACAAACAACCGAACCCTCGTGAAGTCTACCAGCTTTAATCCAACCAATGAATCCATCAGATGCCGTGGTAAGCAGCAGCCTGGTGGGACTAAGGGGGATTTATGGGATGTAGGCAGCAGGGTAATCCACGCCGGGTTCTCTCCCACCAGCACTACCCATTAAATATTCATTTCCACGTAGGAGACAGTCTGCGCTGCACTCATACTATATGCAGGTAAAATTGATTAACCTGCTCTAACTGGCTGTGGAAGAAGTGTAGCTCCTCGTTGGAGCACTGTGGGTGATGTTATGACTGGGAGTGTGGATGTGGTTTTAATAGCATTCTTGCAATAAGTCTGATTGGTTGAAAGGAAAAGTACATTTGCTGAACCAAGTGCAATATAGAGTACTTTTCATCATTTAATGCTCATATTAAAATGAATTACATAGAGCAGCCAATGCCAAGAACTACCTGAACAGCATTGTGGAAACTATAAATGTTGTCAGGGTCATCGTTATAACTGTGTTATACCATCTTCAGATGAATTAAACATCTCATGAAGCCATAATGGAATATCACAAGAAAGGAGGCTGGGATGGGATGTGCAGCAGTAAGCATCTGATTATCAGAAGAATCTAGGTGTGAGGAAGGCTGTCCCATAGTGTGTGTGTTTCTGCCAGAGCCAGGCAGCACCTGCAATGTATCAGACTGGGTGTGAGATTGAGGTGTGGACGAGCTGCAGTCATTTGCAGTATGAACTCACACCCATCATACAATAAGGAGTCTTCAATAAATTGATGCAACTGAAAGACATTTTAGGCTGTCAGCAATGCGGTTTGACTTGCTTATCAATGCTCACATTCGTCTCAGCACAGTTTGTATTGTTTGCAGAAAAGACGTCTGCGGGAGAGCAGATCTTTGGGCTCCACCTTGTGGCAGCCATTTCAAACTGTTTTTGTTGCTGCAATCATTCATATGAAGAAATCCCTATACAATACTATCCCACTGTAGGAGAAAGGGGACAAAATCAACAGCCCCTGACCAACAAACATTATTAAAGAGGAACGTTGGAGAGACTAACCCCTAAAAATCTTACTGCATTAGAGGAGGCGACCACCTGTAAAAGCTACAACACGAGACATTTAGGATTGTACAACTGAAAGCAACAGAATACCACACCCTCACTGACGAGACAGACTTTTGTACCTTACTGTGAAAAAACACTTCAGGAATTCCACAAATAAAAAATGATTTCAAGATACAGAAATATTGATGGTTAAGATTATTTTGTTGTCGTGAACAGAAAAATGGGGGCCAGGTTGTAGATTTTATGTGTGCACAAGGACAGGATTAGGTCCATTTTCTGTTTAATCATTGATTTACTCCTGCTCTCATCTCTCTCACCCCTTCCCTCCTCTTCGTTCTGTCTTTTATTGATGATGTATCCCTTCCCCGTGTTTGACCAATAGGCTTGCATACTGATAGAGAACCATCTTCACGCTCAGCTCATTAGTGGAACACAGTACAGGTGTGTAAGATACCACCTAAATGACTGATGAAGACCTATGTTGGTCGCAACACCATGATCAATTTAAATACATACTGCCATGTGAAATAAAGGCAGATTATTTTGCATGATGTGCTTGGATCATTTTTGAAGGAGACTTGTTTTTTACTTTTTTATTGGGACCCTATTGCGCCCATGTGATGAGCCCTTCACAAGATGGGAAAGGCAAAGTTCACCTTAAGTATCTGAAGAACACCTGTATGTGATCACCACAAAGACAAAGAGTCCAGCAGCACTTCTGCTCCACTGTCTCCCTGAAAATCTTGTTTTTGCTGACCTCCAGTGGTTCAACTCCACTCCTTCCTGCAGTGATGAACAGGTGTACCTGAGGACCCCGTGACATCACTGTCAGGTACGGTTCAGTGATGCTGGCTGTGGTCAGAGGTAAAACCTTGAAGCAGAGAGGACAGAGAAACACTGCTGCTCTATTAATCTACTCTCTGAATTGAGCTGAGGCGAATATGAAGCTTCAACAATCTGAGTTAGACAAATCAAGTGGAGATTGACTTGACGATAAATCTGTTCATGTGACAGGGCTCGAACAAGGCAGTGTGTCAAGGGTTTTTTTCTTACAATCATGAGAAACAGGGAAAATTATAATTAATTAAAAATTAATAATTGAAGGAAGGTCTTAGTCTTAAACTGTAGGGATCCCTGCGTGGCCCAGGACACAGGGCAACAGTCTGGGTTTGATATAATTCTCAGCACTTCAACTGAGTAATGTTGGTGGAACTGGTGCAGGTTATTCATTCAAAATGAAACTACAAACTTGCAGTATAACGCTCCAATTAATGTTTTTCCCCAATACAATCTGTTCAGCTGCATTAAAAAACGAGTGACAAACAGAAAAACAGATCATCAAAGTGTGCTTAGAAAAGCCTGTTTAATCATTTTCATAAAAATAAACCATGTAAAGAAAAGTCAAAAAAGAAGAAAACACTAAAGGAATGGATATTCCTGCCACAAGGCCTCAGTGATGAACAGAAATGTGGTGAACTCAGAATTAAGTCACATTTCAGTAAATAAACTTGAATTCAAACAATGTAGAATTAAAGGTGAACAGAGAAGAAAAACGTAGGGAAATTCTGTGAATTAAGTACATTTGAATTCTATCCGCAGTTTAATTCAATACTGAAGTAAAATCCAGTTCTGAATGACGCCAAACCCGGAGGGCGATCGACAACATAAAAACTAAGTTCGAAAACAAAGCAGTCGTCTTCATTATGACGTGTCCATTTGAGAGGCTTCTGAAATGTAAGAACAGGTACATCTTGCTTATTCAGTATGTAATGTACAGTTTAGATATTTTTAGAGAAAAAAAATCATTCACCTTCTTTTAAAATGTACATATCACAGTCTGTTTTGCATTTGCCAGAATTCCTTTTATTTTAAATGACATATTGAGACATCTGAGGCTACTCATGAAACGCTGAGCTGAGTTGGAATAGCTTGATTTTCGTGTACTTTTTTTCTTTCTCTCTTTCTTCTCTGCTTTGCCGCATAACTACAGACCAATCAGCACTATGGAGAGCAGTTTTAATAAGCATATCAAAACTGAAATCTTCTCTAATGACTGCGGCAGATTACAGCAGATGCCCCTGGGGAAGAGTCTGTTTCAGCATTCTGATGCATTGTTTGACTTTGATTTAATTTGTGCTTGTATCAAAGTGAACGGTTGCTGAGTGGGATCCAAAGCCAAGAAATTACTACCAGAGACAGAGAGGATGAACAGCAAACTCACGTGTTTCATTAAAGAGGAAGGAATCCTGATACTCCTTCATGTACTGAGAGGATCTGGCCTCATCCAGGAACAGAGAGTACACCCTTTTGATGTCCTCCACCTGAACCTCTGTCCCCTGAAGAAGCCAAAACATACAGTGGACATCAACACGAAGGCTACAGGAAGTCGTGACAAAACTACTGACATACAACCCATACGATGATTCAAAAAGCAGATACTGATAACACTGACTTCTTTACACGTGTTACAGCTGTAGAAATACAATCTGCTTGTTCAGACTGAGCTTACCTTGCGCTTGCGACACACCAGTCCAGCCGTGCTGATCAGCTGGATGGCGTAGCGCAGTGATGTCTCCATGCCGATGCGAGTCAGGACGGTGTGAGCCTCCTCGCTCAGCTCCACATCCTCCTCCTCACACCTGAAATGAACACCATGCAGGTTGACTTCCCGTTTATAACGCGGCAAAGAAGGAAACAGATGATGAACGCAGATTCTCACCTGATCTTGAGGATCTGCCTCGTCTCTTTTTCGGTGTAAGGGGAGGTGGCGATGATGAGCAGGCGGTCCAGCAGGTCGATGGGGATGCCATGAGGACTCTGATAGTTTGTGCCGCGGATACTGAGAGATAAACGAGTGGGTACTCAGTGTTATGTACACAACATTCAGAGTTACAAGTGACACATGAAATATGGTATGATTTATTTACTTCATTCTTATTGTCTCTTTAAGATGAGAAGTTTTTTTCATAGAGAAGACATGTCAGATATTTGTAAGAAGAATTCTTATTCAGAGCATTTTTCCAACTTTCAGTCAATATCTTTATAGTAGTCTATCAAGTAGCAAGATACACAGGTTATAAGAAATTAAAAAATCCCCCAAACAGGGTATCAGACGAAAAAAAAATATATTGGTGTATTCTAAATAAGACAACTGAAGTGATCAGATGGGAGAAAAATGTCAACAATACCGAGTGATCCCTCTGTTGGTGGCCATAATAAGAACTGGGGACAAGTCACTCTCCAGGGCACGGTTCAGGAAGGAAAAGCACTCCATGTCCAGCATATGGACCTCGTCAATAAATAAGACCTGGAACCACAAGCAAAGAAATTTAGCAATGTACAATCACAGACAAAGCAAATATAAGCATACACACACACATAGTTGAACTTACCCCAGGAATGATCTCAGCCTTGCCCTCTTCCCTCCACTCACACACTTTGGCGTTAATCTGCTCGCGGACTTCAGACTTGATCTCTCCGGTGTCTCCAGAGAAGAGAGCCAGGAAGCCTTGTGTGCGGCTGTTGATGACGTCGATCTCGTGCAGGGACACTGTATGGACCACCTCTTTCCTCTTCTGCAGCTCTCCCTCTGGACACTGTACGAACTGTGTCTACAAGGAGAACACACAAAAAGCCACGACCGCTGAAAATCTAGTGTTGCTTGTGAGAGTGAATAAATGACACTGAAATCTTATTGACGTGACAGCTACAGGATACCTGAGCTCCCATGGCATCATAGTCTCTGGCTCGGGTGAAGGAGCGGCCCAACTTGCTGATCTTTCCCGTGGCTTTGTCAATGGTAATAACATCTCTGATAAAAAAAAAAAACAGAGAGACAGTGTAGCTCACATATGGCTGTCGGACAGGCTAAGTGGTCCTCATACATAAAGATAAATGAACAAGAGATGAACTCACCCTGCTTGAACCTTCTCTTTACTGAGACTGTCGATCATCTTGTTGCCCAAGTCATATATCGTCTCCATCTCAGTAGTCTTTAGAGTCAGCTTGCCCACCTTGGCACCCTAGGAGACAAAGTTAAACACGTGTAAGTCTGTCAAATAGTATATTCTGTGAAATATTTTCCAAAACGGGCATAAAGAATGACCGTGTAAGACAGTAAAATATGAGTGCACTTGTAGCAGCCTACCGTTCCAGTGGCTGGTCTATCAATCTGGATTTCCACCACCTCTCCTTCAATAATCTCTGTCTCTTCTCTGTAAAAGAACCCCACTATGAAAAGTCGTTCATTTCAAACGATGAAAATTAGAAGACACAGTTATTGTGCTTCCTCACTCACTTGATCCTCACTCCAATGGCTTTTCTGAAAGCTTGGCTGAGTGCCTCGGTCTTGCTCATCTCCAAGGAGAAGATCTCACTACCAGCCAGCGCTGTGAAGGGTGTATCAGGTCCAAGAGACTGGGCGATGCCTGCATTAAAAAAACTAAATCTCAGCTGAACCTCGGCTACATCTGGGAGCAGGAACTCTTGGTTTAACAAAAACTTAAGCTTACATCAGCGCAAGGCAACAATATAACTACAAGGGGAGGACAATGACATGATATTATGCTCTGGAAAGCTACCAATGTGGCCCTTACCCATAGCGATGGCAGTCTTTCCTGTGCCAGGCTGGCCAGCGATCAGCACTGCTCTGCCAGCGATGTGTCCGTCTTTGATCATCTCCAGAATGACCCCTGCTGCCCGACGGGAGGCCAGCTGGCCAACCATCCCCTGAGACACCTGCAGGTGAATAGGAACAGGTATCCTTGAAGCCAAATTTATACACATATTAATGCACATCTGCACATTCTGTGTTGTAATCCAATATATGTGTTGAATTCACATTTCTGCTTATTATCATATACTGAGCCAGTTTAAGAATTATTTGACCTACACTGGAATCCAGATAAACACGATTACCTTACAGAGTTTGTACACTTTGTACATCTATTTAGATGTTAAATGCCAGCTCAAGAGAAAACAAGTACCATATCTAAATACTATGAAAACTTAACGTTACCTGTCTTGGCTCCAAAGCATCATCCAAACCAAGGCCACGAATGTGAGAGTGTGCTCCTAAACACAAGATAGAAGTGAACACATTAATAATAACCACATTTGGAAGAGAAAGTGAAGACAAGGTACCACTTGCAACAACTTATATTAGGGCTGACCTATCAAAGCACATTTAGCCATCATTAACTCCATGAACAGCTCAACAGTCACGGTCTGAGTATAAATGTAGACGCTTACCGATTCTCTCGATCCGCGTGATGTCACGAACCTCGGGAACCTTTGTAGTTGCCATCTGCATTTAGTTAAAGCAGACAGGAGAAATATCTTTAATATTAAAAAAATAATAAATCATTATAAAAGAAGAACACTACTCCCACCTATCTACTTCCCTTATTAATGGAAAAAGACCTTTGTCTGAGGTTAAAGAGGTGCTGTTGGACACTGGAATAACACTGTAATAAAGGAATACGCAAGAGTCCACTGAAAAATATTTGTGACTATTGCACCAAGACTCCAATCGTTGTATTCAAAGTCCTTTTAACTGTCTAGCTCTTCGGAGTCGTAATGGGAACTTGGCTCAAAACACACAACAGAGGAAAAACTAAATATTATCATTATCACTAATCCTAATCCATATTTATTATATTTTGCAGTTTTGCTTACAATAAACCCGGTGCCTGAAGTTTTCAGCGTGTGTGTACTGGTGGATCAGGACGATTTCCTTGTATGCTTTGCACCTTTGAGGACGCGTAAATTCTTTCTAACTAAATATGAAAAGCGTCAGGTTTCATACCAAATTTCAGTGTTTAATATTAAGATAGTTAACGAAGCTGGAGAACATTTATTTAATTTAGAGGACTGTCTTGTCCAGTCGGTTGTCATAGTGACAGTTGTAACGCATGCCACAACACAAGAATGAGAGCATCTTGCTGTGGCTTTTAATTTGTCATACTTGCTTTTTTTTACAAAACAAAATCCATCTCGGTTGTCAGAAACATGAATTTGAGTCAAATGATAAGCCACAAATCGTACCTGCTATCTTTTCGAGAGCGTTTGTAAAGCAAAATACTATACTAATGCTAGCTAATGTTATGTTAGCAAACTAGCTAGCTCCATTCATTGGTTTCACACAGGAACTAGCTAGTCTTACACATTGCCTCTCGATCCTAGAACGATTGGGGGGGATTTAAATTCTAGTAAACATGGTACAGCATCAGGTTATGAAAGACCGAGGTCTAAGGTTAACGCATTTATTACAGCTATCGTATGAATCTACACTCACCTGTGCAGTCACACTTGCGAAAATGCGGCGCTTCTTTCTGATGGTGCGCCGGCCAATTGTGTCCGATGAGAAACAAGTCCTTCCTTTTCAGTCTGAGTGTTGAAGTTGACTGCCCTCTATAGACAAGCTGGTAAAGAACAGCCTTACGAGTGGATAAAAAAATCATAATCTGTTTATTAAATTACAGGTCAGTTAATTCGTTCGTGTACGCTTGGAAGACAGACTGTGCCTTTAAGCCTGTAAACTATACTAGCTACCGAGAGTGTAGACTAGCGATTAGAGCCATTTCTCCATTTATGTCCGAAAAAAAAGTTTTGTAAGTTGTTCATACAAACATTTGTACAGTCTACATTGTCTCCTGCTCTATCATTTGAAAAAGAACAGCCTGCCATTGACTGTATGACAAGTTTCCTTTCACTCTTGTGCAAAATGACAGGTATGCAATCACGTCACACAATGAAGGATTTGCAAAACACACAGTACGGAGATGGATGGGGTGAATTTGTTCAGGGAGGTAGCCTCGAACATGCTCTTTGTTGTAACCAATCCCATAATGAAAGGGTGTGGTGTGTGTTTGTGAGATCTAAGCCATAGGTAAGATGGACCAGTACACTGAAGCTTTCCCAGAGGTGGCTGAATAGTGGCGGATGACAGCTCTGGTAAGCATTGCATTCATTTCTCCACCAGAGGTAGCAGGGCTCACAAGTGTTTTACACTACGACAGATACAGCAGCCGGAGTTAATGCAAATTAATGATGATGACAACCCACCATACAATCTATCAGTCTGCAATTTGCCAGCAGTTACTAGTGTTTTTTACATGATGCTTGTCACAAGCTTTTGCATGTAAAAATCAAACAATACACAAAATATATTAGTTTTTTGACCATTTCATTGCATCTCAGCAACTAAAATCAGCAACATATTGATGGAGAATGTCTCTAATACATGGACACTGAAATCCACTGATGTTTCTCTTTCTAAGTACTATATTCACTAAAATTGCACCATCGCTCACATCTCTAGTGTAAATTTTTTGAAGATTTTGTTCAAAGAGACAATGGCCACTATCTTGAGCTGCATAGTCTTAACTCCTACAACAATGAGGTGGGGCTCTTTTACAGCTACTTTTGTAAATAAAAGAGCCCATGTGTTGCATCACAAATGTAGCTGCCTGCATCCAGGCTGTTAATGAATAACTCAGAGGCTGGACCATACCTTAGTCCAGCACACCACAAACATTTGAAACTGCTGGTAGATGAGGCTCAGCGGTCTGTGAAGGAGCCTCTCAGTCACGCCTCACCTACTGCTGCGCCATTCCTCTCAAACCTCTCAGACCTCCACTGAACCAACAATGCACTGCACAGACAGAGCAGCTTTAATTACACACACACACATCCCCTCACTCTCATACTGTCTCTCAACTGTTGCATTTTATTTAACTTATTTTGAAGGTTGATGGTAATGCAAAGGCATTGTTAGTCCTCTTAAAGCATAGCAGACATGCTTGTGTTCTTACTGACCAGGAAGATGGAGTATAGAAATCTGATGCTATACATTCTCTACACCTAGGTGCTTGTGACTGTATTTATTTTTAAAAACCCATTAAACACTGAGAGGATTGCATTGAATCTGATGAGACAGAGCTTGAATGAATGATTGGATAGTTTTCTTCTATCTCCACCTTCATTTTTTGGTTATTCTGTGAAGTAAAAGTTTGTCAAAACAGAAAGAAGAAGTACGAAATAAAAATGCAACACTTGTATCCCAGCGTATCCTTGTTATAAACTGTTTTTATTGATAAAAATAAATGTAGCATAATCTATATAAATGATCACATGGCATATTTCAATCAAGTACAGCAAGTACATTTTTTGAAATAATCATTTAAACGCTCGTTCACTTTATAAACTTGATCTTACATGTTGATTTGCAAAATATTCACAGTCATCAAGAACAGTCCCCCTGATCCACATTCTGTATGGAGTCTAAATAAAAAGCAACAAAGTATCCAATCATTTCAAGTAATTACAACATATAATCAAAGGATATTCATGCTTTTGTTCTGTAAATCAATCACAAAGCTGAACCACAGTTGTACATCGATCACTGGAAGTTAATCACAGCTGGATGAGGTTGATAGCGGACTCGTACCAAACCCAGAAGCCTGGATAGACAGCCTCACTGAAGGAGACCTTGAAGCGGTGGATGAGAGACATGGTGTCCCCTACAGTGTAGAAAGAGAGGGTCCCCCCTGTGTGGTCTAGGAACACCCCTATACGTGATGAGTAGGGTGCGTTGATCTCTATCTGGTCTTTGTTGTGGCGGGCTGAGTAGCTGGAATCGGAGCAGAAGAGGCTCCACGACTTGCGGTTGTAGCCGATGCGGCAGCTGTCTCCGTAGCCCGTCCTCTTGATGCCTTTGTAGGTGACTCCGATGGCAGCCCCCTCCCCGCTCCAGTCAACCTCCCAGTAGTAAGCTCCTCCAGAGAGAGGCTCCATACACAGGACCTGGGGCAGGGAGTCGAACCGGGCAGGGTTGTCACCGTAGGACTGGGGGTCTCTTTTGAGGGCAGCTTTCCTGTTCCCCCGAGATAGGTAGAGCTGTCTGTAGGCTGTGTTCGGGTCCAGAGTGAGCTGGCAAGCATCTAAGAAGATAAATCAAACATTAACTTCACAAGGGGAAGCACGTAGCTTAAATTGCTTGACTTAAATGTGAATGAGGAAACCCAAGAGGGACAAAGCCTCACAGCAACTTAAAGCACCCCTCACCACCGCGCCACCATTTTCAACTAACTTCTGCAATAACAGGATTTGAATTAAAAGCAGGAGACCCTCTGACTATACACAGAAATCAGAAAAACCCCAGGGGCTAGATGTCACCTGCCTGCTGTGAGCCTCCACCTCTGCAGGTCACAGTTGGTGAGATACCCGGTGGCCTCGGCTAGATCTGCCCGGCCTATTATCTGGAATGCCAGAGGTATCAACACTGCTTGTGAGTTTGACCACAAACAGAAGTCCATCTAACAAAGTGCATCTTTAACTGTAAATGTAAAGTGAGACCCACAACCCTCTCCAGTGACCTTAAAGGTTGTGCAGTTTTTTTTTTTTTTTTGGATACTTGTAAAAACTGACCCCTGATAATTTGATTAATTAATTTTAATCAGCAATTTGATTGATAACTCTGATTGAAATGCAATGAATTCTTGCTTTGAACTGAGTTTAAACAAGAAGGGAGCACTTAAACTGCACACTGAAGTAACATCACAAAGGTGTGTAAGCGTGAGCTAATATATTTGTAATTAGTCAATCCCCGTCTCTGTCAGCACTGGAGGACGCACAATCAAATTTTGCGGTCAGCCACAGGGTCTGACAGAGAACTTCATCAGCATCTAATTTGCCTTTTGCGCTGAAGTGAGCAGCGAGAGCGGTGATCTGTGTCAGTGCAGAGAGCAAGAAAATAGCATCAGAGAAGCTGAGACTCACATTTCAGGAACTCGTCCCTGTACTGAGGTTCCTGGACTGGTACAGGCTTGTACATGGCAGCTTCATCACCTGTGAAAGTGAATGTGCATCATGTCAGAAAACTGTGATGGTGGGATAATGGATGATAAGAATTTAAGGGCTTGTTTATGTTGCTGATGTAGAATTACGTTCTATCACATCATGCTGTTAATTAACCATTGATAACATTATGTATTATGTATTAATAAAACCAGCGTAACGTGGGCAGTGTCGATATTCTTGTTATACTAACCCAGATTCTGTTATAGTATCTAGTCCTGTCGTCATCAGTGAAGCTGATGCCAAAGACCCTGCAGCTTAGCCAAATTCTACTCCAGAGGAGTTTGTTAATGTAAACTCACTGGCGGTTTGACATCCTAACCAGAGTAAACGTTTAACCCTGTAGCAACTGAGTGATCTAAGGCAGAGCATGGGCTCTGCTCCAACCCCACGCTGGACTTCATGAATGCAGAGAACAGTTATATTAAGGACTTTGTTAGAGTAATTGCTTGTTTCCGATGTGAAAAGTTTACTGTTTTTGTCGGGTGCACGCTGGCAGCCCAGTCTTCCGTTCTTGCCATGTTTACAAGCTACAGCATTAGTCACTTGGCAGCTATAAGGGTCTATATGATGTCTAATCGCCATAGCTCTGCTGGTTTTGTGGCTTGCTTCAAAGTAATTTGCTACTCACTTTTTATTGACCGTCTCTTTTTGGATTCATCCAGCTGGCAGAAGGACATTTTGTTAACTGCAAAAATACAAAACCAACGAGTTAACATGGTAACAGTTGTAGTATGTTCATAGCATGGCATGATGCTTTATGATGATTAAATCAGACTGTTTCGAACAGCAAGGGCTTGATGCTGGCTCCACACTCACCTGCCTTGGCCACCTTCACCAGCTCATCATTGCTGAACTCATTCAGGTGCTGTTTCATCTCAGAGACGGCCTTGGTGACTGGGCCGAAGGTGAAGTAGGGGTTAACGCTCACTGTAGGCAGCTCCTCAGCCTCCGTCTGCGCTATCAGCATGTGGTAGCTCTGATAAGAAGCAAACAGCAACACAGCTATGATAATGTGCTTTAAAGTCGTTTTGGTTTTCTGTTTCTTTTTTTCATTTTGCAGCTTGCAGTACATTTTTTACTGTTGTGCTGCACATGGCACCCTTTCACTTTCACAGTTACACATTTAGACTACAGAATGCGACTGTATGTAATACAGCGTACTAGATATGATATTTATTAACAAAAGCCTGTCTGTTGGCCTTGTGGTTGACTGGTGACCTGTCCAGGCTTTGCTGGAATTGGCTCTGCCACCCTGCACAGGATGCATTGATGGTGACATTGTGCCAGTATCATACTGTGAATGTGATGCTGAATGTAGCTCACGTCCCTGTTAAGCGGTTTTCAGCTACCTGGATGAAGTGGATGTGGTCCTCAGTGCGGGACAGCTGGGTAATCTCGTTGTCTCTCCTCTTCAGATCGGCGATCTCATGGCTCAGACGCTCCATGTGGCCCTCTGCGTTGTTCAGTGCTGCTCTCTTGTTGGAGGAGATCAGCTTGGTCATCTCCTGCTGCATCCTCTCGATGGAGCGTATCATGTCGCTAAACATCTTCTCACATTCCTGCATTGCTCTCTGGGCTGAGTTCTGCACAAGAAACATGAATGAAATGCCATCAGGTGGGTGTCACACTGGTTTTACTAGGAGTGGGAGAAGCTGTCCCCACACCTGCACGAAGGAATGTGTTGGATGCCGAGTTAACTTCCACTCAATCTGGAGCAGTTAATCTGGTCTCATCTAGCAGGTAGATGATGGTGACACAAACCTTGAGTGAGTCCACTGCTTGTTTTAGCTCCTCCATCTGCTTGAGTCGGTCGTGAATCTTCTCCTGGATCTCGGCCTGGGTGGCGCCCAGCCGTTGCTATGAGGAAAACGACAGACATTGTCGGTGAGGGTGACAGCAATTCCACAAATCAACAGCTCAGACCGGCAAAAATCATCGAATCAAGATCTTTTTTAAGCTTAAATGTGAGACGTTAACGGTGTCCAGCCGGAAGCTGACAGGTGAAGTTGTATGTGCAGGTAGCAGCAGTTTTCATACGGGCGTGTCGCACTCAGTGCTTGAGGCTTTGTTTTATGGGCTTGTTTAATCTATTGTAAGCAGCTCTTTCATGCATGACCTGCCACTGTGTCACTAGTACATTGAGCAAGATACGTACATGTGTCACCACTGATTCACAAGTGACGAAAAGGTTCATGAAACAATGCTTGTCATGTTGAGCAAAGCACATTTTAGCAGAAAAACCAGCGTTGTCACCACAATGAAAGTGTTACCTACCTGCTCTTCTGCCCTCTCCTGCTCAGCAGACACCATATCGTGACCTTTGTGTTCTTTCACCGTGCACAGCACACAGATGCACATCTGGTCGGTGCGACAGAACAGCTCCAGACCCTTCTGATGCTGGGGACAGATCTGTCTGTCCAGGTGGCCGATTTCGTCCACCAGCTTGTGCCTTTTGAACGTGGCTGACTCAAAGTGGGGCTTGAGATGCTTCTCGCAGTAGGAGGCCAGACACATCAGGCAGGTCTTGATGGCTTTGTGCTTCTTGCCAATGCAGATGTCACAACCTACGTCCTGGGGTCCTGCGTAGTTGTAGTCAGGGGACGGAGGCGGAGGTGGAAAGGCTTCGGTGCTGCGCTGCATGGTGGACTGCCGGGAGCCGCCCATGCGTCTCGGGGTGGGCCTCTTGTTGTAGGTGACCCTGCACTGTGGGCAGAGGTAGGATCCTGTGTGGTCAGCATGGTCCCAGTATGTCTTCAGACAAATGGAGCAGAAGATGTGGCCACATGGGATGGACACGGGATCCCTGAGGTATTCCTTACACAGGTAGCAGTTGTCCTGGTCGGATGACATGGAGACAAGTCAGTGTTGTCCGCTGTAATGCAGTGAAGATGCTGTGAAGACAGTCAGTGACTCGTGTCAGCACAGTGGCAAAGTGATCGCACAGGTACGACAGGCACGAGTTATATAGAGTAAACAGAGAGGGAGGCTAAACTGGTTAAGCCGAAACCAGTCAAACAAGGGCGGGGCAAGAAAAGAACACAGTGAACGCCTCCATCAGTTACAGAATCTAAAGCAGAATGAAATGTGTGGTCACAGTGTTGAAAAAAACATTTTTTTTATTATTATTTCATGTAAAATAAAAACATTTAGATAGGATTTCATGCATTTTTGAGGAAGGAGTGCAAACAGAGCACAAAAAGTGCTGTTCAGAATAATGTTAGTGGTTTTTGCATCCAATAAATAGACGAGTTAAAGCCAAAAGGCACATTCAGAGATAAGTGTGGATCTTTGAGACAGTGCAGTTTAAAGAAACCACAGGTGTGTCACTCTCTGCAGATGAGAGCCTTCTAATTGCTGAGTGTTAGAGATTTGCTGGAGACAGACTGTTCCCTTTGGGCATGTGATGACACTCACTCACAGTCACAGTACAAACTGGCCTCAAGATAAAGAGATTATTTTTCTGCACTTTGATGAATGCTTCTCTGGTGATCAACTGTGATGTCTCATCAGCAGCAGTATCAACAGTTTGTGACTTGTGGTCACTGAATGGAAAGTAACTTTCTTGGGCTTGTTCAAATCCAGTCTGCTTGGTCATGTTGACTCAGTGAGATTTCTCTGACCTTCACCTCACCTGTAACCAGTTAATTACCAGTTCTGTTTTACTCTGCATGTCATTTCTGCTGATCTGGATCTGTATTTCTGTGGCATGAGGTCAACTGGAATACGACCTCAAAATCTCAAAATGTGCTCCTTGGAGCCCAAGGCAATTATAAAAAAAAAGTTTTGCTCTTCTGATCTAAATACCTTCCTCTCTTGATGTCATCTTACAGTGAACACACCTCCCAGCCAAGATGGAGTTTCGGGGCTGTTGAAATGGAGATTGGAATGCGACTACACTTGATAGCCCAGATAACAGGAGGGCCGAGGACGCCTGCTAAAAAGATTCCATTGTGTTAGAGCCAGCAGGGCCTGAGCCGAGTGCCAGGCATTATAGGGCCTGTTGTCCATCAACAACAGTAACCACGGCTGACATGTAAGACTAAATGTAGCATCTGATTGGACAAAATGTCCCACTGACAGGGGGTGTACTCTTCAGTGAAAACAAAAACATATAGCTCATTTTTCTTCAGTTGTAATTTCATTTGTTTTTATGAATAGATGCAGATTACTGATTTTTTTCTATTCCAGATGATAATTTTGTCCTTCAAAAGACCCTGAACCACTCAATTGGGCAATATTGCAATTTTGCAAGAATGACTTTTTATGATTTAAGATCTAAATATACCATTAAATTTGCATTTTTATCTCATTGTTTGACAAAGTTGATATTCTTTTTGAATAGTAATTGCACGTAGGTGTACATACGCATGTTAATTCAATAAGTCTGGTCCTATTTCAATATTATAAATAATTGACAAATACAGCAAAAAAGTTGTAGGTGAAAATGGTTGACTTGAGTCACTCTCCAGAGTTTCAGTGAACAAACTGATACTAAAATTGGTCTTGAGTCATTTAGCACATGTTATTGTTGTCTTGCAAAGCATTTTCCCCTCCTTACAGATTTTCTGTACCTAATTGGCCCTTTAACCCTCTTTTTAAGAGATGGGGGAGGAGATGGACTTTGCTTCCATAAAACAAAGACAATTTATGGAGAAGAAGAAGCCGTCGGTCTATTATTACACCACTTAACCTTTGGTGTTTGAGCCACTGGACTCACAATGGCTCTCAGTGACTTCTGCACCTCCTGGAAATGAGTTTCACCGAAGAATCTGTTTCATAGCAGATTCTCTTATGAGAGCAAACTTGATCAAATGACCATCTGTCCTGCGTGCATTACTCGACTGCGACCCTCCCTCCACTTAAAAGTGTGCGTTACAAAACACAAACATGCTTTCCCTGAACTTCCTGTGAATTGTTTCGAAGACGAGGCCTCAGGTCTGGACTTATTTGAAGTTTTAGTTTGGCTGATCTTGAAGTCCCCCTGCACTCTAAATGTGATTTGCTTGTTGTTACTCCTCTTGCATGTCTGAGCTTCACTCTGCAGAGTGATGTACGTGCAGAGTTTGACACTAGAGCGCTGTTTTCAGATTCATCTGCTGAAGGCGGAAGTTTCTCTTGGCTCACCTTAAATCTGAGTTTATGATGTGTACGTACGAGCAGCGTTTGTGACATTGCAGCTAGTTTGAGGTCAATCGCAGTTCAATGAGCAACTTACACAGATGAGTTGTGCAAACCTGAAGCTTGTGGTGCACACACACTGACAATGGACTTTTCAGTGACGTGGGACACAGCAGTGTCCAGCAGTAAAACTTTGAAATGAATATTTGCATAGTCATTGATTCTTGATTTTTCACTCAGGGTGAAGAAATAGATTTTTTTTTTTTTTTTTTTTTCAGAAAACCCAGACAAAAATTATCATCCAAAGCCAAGTGCTTTCTAATGTCCTAAAATGTGTGTGGTGGGAATCTTCAATCGGCTCATCAGCTCAACCCATTGTTTAGCTTTTAGCCCAAATTAATTATGTAATTAATATTAATACTCTTGACAAATTATGCGCACATGTGATTGAACAATTCTATTTTGTATTTTATGTCAAATCTGCCTATTGTTATGAAAGCTTAACAATATGAGACCACTATTTTGGGATAGATCCAGTTTTTTGCACTTCTCGTTGCTGAGGTTGCCATGACAATGGTGACACTTACTAGTGGTGTGCGGCCTTTTCATTCACCCTGGTCACATCTGGTCTGATTCAGCCCTCTTCACCTTTGCGTCTACCAATATCAATAAATGTGTCCACTTGTTTTCCATAACTTGCTTGAACATTGCATCTTCCAGTTTTTATTACGCACACTCAGTGAAGTGGATCCTCGTTTCTTTTGATCAAACAGCCGTTTCTGTTGTCCTGCGCTCATTCTGCAGATTGCATGCTCACCACACCTTAATGAAGGTTGACCTCTCTCCTTGAACTTGGACTGAGCTACAGATGACTGTTTCTTTTTGCTGCATCAAAGAAGGCCAGGACTCGCTGCTCTCTTAGAGAGGCTTGTTATTAAATCTTATCACAGTGTGTTGTATCACTAACAATATCATGCTTCATGTCGACTTTCTCACATAAATACAGGTCATATGTACATTATATAGTTTAAACTTTTCTGTCGGTTAGAAACTCAAATCAAAGCTTTATTCAGAGTTTTTCCCTTGGCAGTGGTCCTCGCCACTGACAGGTAGTTAATCTGTAAGTTCAGAGTGCTCCCTTTACTGTGGAGGAAGGAAGGAAAAACTGGCTTATCAGAAACCTGACCAAATATGGAGGGGTGAAACTACCAAGTGTATGAAGTAATGCAAGATATGAATTGAAGGTGGAGCCAGTGTCCTTTTTAAAGCCTTAAATGTTTATTTCATTTGCTACATGATTGTGCATTAGACAGGAAATGCAAAACATTTATTTCAGGCACGAGCTCTTTTACAGTCGCGTCTCTAATTTTGAACGAAGACTGTTCAAGACTGTGAATGGTTCTTTAGCATTGGTAGAAACAAGGAGACCGGGCCTAATTGAAATGTAAATGAGAGGTTATGATGTCATCAGACACGTGTCGCAGAGTGAGTCAGGGTCATAGAAGGGGAAAGTTAGGCAACTATGAGAGGGGCATTTTTAGGAATGAGAGAATGCAACATAACTTGCAATGAAGCATGCACACAAATATGTGAAAAATCTGTTGCAACAACACACCTGGAGCTGGCAGGAACTTGCCCACGGGTGCACGGGCACCCGTGCACGTGTGTTTCCGTTTCTTAACCGTGAATATTTTCTCTCAGCTGCACAAACATCTACAGTTACAAACTGACTTACAAAAGTGGCCTGACTGGTTTGACCGGACAGCGTGTAAATACTGCAGCTCTGAACTCTAGCTGCTCTTCGACAAAACCGCCTACAGCAAGTTCAACTTTTAGTATTTTATAGGTGATAAGAAGGAGCAAGCAATGTTTGACATTACTTTGAAACTCTGCTTGAGCTCACAGTGTCTCTGTTTGTATATTGGGTGGTCCCCTAAATTCCTACAGTACCTTAGGCTGCATTTATGTTTGTCGGACTATAACCGGTCTAAGACAATGGCGATTCTGTCTGACAACAATAGGTGGAAATACAGCTGCCGAGAAGTGTGTGCGCAATTCAGCCTCAGATGAGCCACATGAGAAATTTGAGAATAAAGGAAACTGGAGGGAAGTGGAAGCTTTTCCTTCCACATTAGTTGTCACTTCTTGTGCTTTTTGCACTTCATTCATTCTCCTTCTTTCACTCTGCTCTCTCCCCCCCCCCCCCCTCTCTCTCTCACTCTCTCTCTCTCTCTCTCTCTCTCTCCCTCTCTCTCTCACTCTCTCTCTCTCCTGGCTGCCCGCCCTCTCTCTCTCTCTCTCTCTCTCTCCCTCTCTCTCTCTCTCTCCTTTTCCCTCCTTGCTCAACCTGCTTATCTGAACTGGGCAGGGCTCGATATACTCACAGCACAGGGGGAGGGCCTTGTCTGCTTTCAATCAATAACCTCTGGAATTCAGAAATACAAGTAGGTCCTGTCTCTGGCAGGCTGTACCACACTCTTGAGGGCGGGCTCCCAGGCACACTCGACGAAATCCCTATCTGCTCTTGGCGTTCTCTGTCTGTGTCCGCAGGTCTGACTGTGTTTTTAGTCCATCACAATGGCTGATCACACTTCTCCAGATTACTTCAGCTGCTCTCTGTGTCTGAACCTTCTGAGGGACCCTGTGGCGATCCCCTGTGGCCACAGTTTCTGTATGGACTGCATCAGTGGCTACTGGAATGAGGCTGACTACACAGGGATTTACATTTGTCCCCAATGTAAGATCACATTCACCCAGAGGCCTGTGCTGCGGCCCAACGCCACTCTGAGCATGGTGGCTGAGAAGATCAAGAAGAGCGGGCTGGCCCTCAACCTCAACACGTCCCAGGGGAACATCTACGCCGGAGTCAATGACGTCCCCTGTGACTTCTGCTCTGGGAAGAAATTAAAGGCTGTGAAGTCCTGTCTTAACTGTCTGGCGTCCTACTGCGAGAAGCACCTGAAGCCGCACTACGAATCAGCCACATTCAAGAGACACAAGCTGGTGGATGAGCTGGGAAACCTGGACAGGAAGATCTGCCCGCAGCACCAGAAGTCCCTGGAGCTCTTCTGTCGGACGGACCAGATGTGTATCTGTGCTATCTGCACAGTCAGCGAACACAGGGGCCATGACATTGTCTCTGCTGAGGCAGAGAGAAGTGAGAAACAGGTAAGAAATTCTCCCGTCTCTGCTTCTGGGACCTAAATACTGAAAAGGCACAAGAGTAGTATTGTTCACCTGTTCGAAGAATCACTTTCAATCAGCCTCTCAGAGAAAGAAAGCGTGATTTCGTGTCAGACAGATAAGCGGCGTATTCAGCTTCAAAAGAGAAACCACAAGCTGAAACGCCTCTCGTGATTCCAGTCTAATATGTTTTTCAGCCAGATTACCTTTTCAAAAGAGGCACATTCATGACACATTAGACATATATAGTCAGTGGAGTATGCTGAGTGAAAGCAAACAGGGTGTTTTTCCCAACTCCTGCGCCTGCACTACGGCTGGCAGTTGTACTTTGACCCATTTCACCAACGCTATCAGCTAAACTGGCAGGCATTCACCGCCAAAACAAATCCAGCTCTCTGATTAGCTGTAAGGCGGTCGGGGGAGTGTCTCACAGTTATCACCTCCGAAAGCTGCTTTTCAGAAAATGTGGTGTTCCAGCTGTGGGATAGATACACAGAAACCGTGGACTTCCTTCTGCCGCGTCGGTTCCCACCTGTGGGAGTGGATATGTAATGATATTGGAATGTCAGGGAGTCTAGGCCTTCATGACCGACCAATCACAATGCCGTAACCATGGCAATGCTCATTCAAATGGCTCACGATCACATCGCCTGTAAAACGACGTAGAGTAGATAAGACTGTCAACAAATAAATCTGCATCATGCACAGCAACAATGCTTCCATACATGAGTAATGTAGGAGTGTTTTTATGGCACTCGGGATTTTCAGGACATGATGGAGAAATAATTCATCCTGCTGTTGTTCTTTACAACACAAGGAGTCTGGTTTCTCTCATCTGAAGATTTACAACCTGAATCTCACACATCTCCCGCTCTCTCCCCTCCCCCTCTCATGTTCACCCCCCCCCCCCCCAGATTCCCCACATTCCTCAAGCTTATCTTGAAGAATGGGTTGGTGGGCTTGAGTAAAAGCTGAATTAGAAGGCCTCTGTTCTGCATGTCAGTGCTGTGTGCACCTTGAAACATCTCTTTAAAAGTCAGGCAGCGGTTGATTCACATTCCTAACATGGTCAGAATTCCATTACAGATTTTTTCCCCCCCTCTCCCTCCGAGATAAAAGCCGGCCGTATTAAGAAGACTCTTTGAGCGGGGTTTATGAGACATGCCGAAGGGGCCTCCCCAGATATTCCTTAATGAGAAAGAGTGTTTTTACCGTACCAACAAATATGAGGCTTTATATCTCGTACAATAAAACAGCATGACATTCTACTACATCTTGTGCATACTTCTGCATAATAAATTAAAGGAGGCCAGTACAGGCAGCCAGCATGGGAGCGCATGCTTGACAAAACAATGTAATAGATGGTTGTGTAATGTGCCTTTATTCTGCAGAAACTCTTGGGAGTCTCTCAAGCTGAGATTAGACAAAAATGCCAGGAGAGGGTGAAGGAGCTGGAGGAGCTGAAGACCGCTGTCGATTCACTCAAGGTGAGGCTTACATGTCGACAATATGTCAACCAACTTTCACGATTATTCATATTTCAACCAAAATATTTCATGCATTTCCATGCAAGAAAAAAAAAAAGACACTGCTGTGAGATGTTGAGTACAGCAGTTCTGCAAAGCGCTGACACCTTGCATGTTGTGCGCAGAACTCGGCCCAGAGAGCCATGGTGGAGAGCCAGAAGATGTTTGAGGACATGATCCGCTCCATTGAAAGGATGAGGTCGGAGGTGACCAAGCTGATTGGTATCAACGAGAAGGCCGCTTTCAACCAGGCCGAGGCTTTGATCGAGCGTCTGGAACAAGAGATTGACGAGCTGAAGAAAAAGGAGTCCGGCCTCAAGCAGCTGTACAGCACTGAGGACCACATCCACTTCTTGCAGGTACTGTTGAACTTTACAGCTGCTGTTTAGGAAGAAACACATCTGGAGTTGTAATTTCATGATGTTAATGTAATCTGGTGGTATTATCCAACATATAAGGCAGAGGGTAGACAAAGTAATTGTGAATTAATTGTTAAATATCTGTGAATTTGATGAGTTCTTGTTATGACTTTTATACATTTTTGGTCTGATTCGGGCCTAATACCAGTCAATACACATATGGTATATGGTGGTACGGTTTTTATTAAGATGACTTACTTGCACAGGCTGTTATGGAGCCCCTAAAGTTCTATAACATGTTTTTTTTTTTTATCTTGTGCAGACAAGTTATCATCTTCTGCACACAAGATAATGACCTTTGTTTCATCCGCTGCTTATATCCTCTCTTGTCTTTTGGATGATAAAAGCATCTTGTTGTCCAAAAGATAATGATCTTGTTTGCACAAGATAAAAACATCACTTCAGGGGACTTTAGGGGCTCTGTAAGTTGTCCATGATCCCAGTGACAGTGTAAAGACAACCCTATCTATTACTCAGATAGTTCATGTTTATGTATATTGATTAGTCCTCATTGAGACGCTTTCTTTTCCCATCAGAACTTCAACTACCTCTGCACCCCCACTGATGACGGCTTCATACCCAAAGTGACGGTGAACCCTGACTTCTCCTTCGGGGCTGTCAGGAAAGCTGTGGCTGAGATCAAGGAGCGCCTCGAGGAGTTTGGCAGAGAGGAGCTGCTCAAGATCTCCAAGACAGGTCTGACTTAATACTTCTTCATGATGGGCAGAAAACACCAGCAAACTCAATTTACTAAATATGAATGTGTTCTTGTCTTGTAGTGAATGAGGTCCCGGTGTACACCACAGAAAGTCGAACACTGGACAGAAGGAGCAGAGGTGAGCGCTGTCACGTCCTATTGCAATATATGACTGTAGGAGGTTAATTATTATTTAGGTTGATAATGTAATCACCGCGAATTGTTGGAGGCAAAACCACAAAGTCATTGCATCATAAATCCTTCAGTTAAAAATCCTGCAAAACCATGAGAGAAAGAAAGAGTGAAAGGCATGTGTGTGGGTGTGTGCAGTTCACATTGACCTAACACAGTGTTTCCTCATGTGCAGGCAAAGAAATGACAGTGGACAATACTCCGCCTCCAGAGCCAAAGAGCAGAGCAGACTTTGTGAAATGTAAGTATCAGGTGTATTTACCTGAAATAACAATATTAACTCTTCAGTTACCAAATAAATGCTATAAAAATGTTTTGATTCATCTGCTCCAGACTTCTGCCACTTGAAACTGGACCCTAACACAGCCTACAAGGAGCTGTACATCTCTGAAAGCAGCAGAAAAGTCATCCGCACCCGGGACCTGCAGCCCTACGGAGACAACTCGGAGAGGTTCGACAGCTTCGCCCAGGTGCTGTGCCGGGAGGCCCTGTCCGGAGGCCGCTTCTACTGGGAGATCGAGTGGACTGGAGAGTTCTCCATTGGAGTGGCCTACAAGAGCATCAGCCGCAAGGGCAAGGGCTCCCTCTGTCTGCTGGGCTACAACGACAAATCCTGGAGTCTCCTCTGCTCTGACACGGGTTACTCCGCCTGGCACAACCGGGTGGACAAAGCCATCAACGCCCCCCACTCCCCCAGGATAGCCGTGTACCTGGACCACACTGCAGGTGTGCTGGCATTTTACAGCATAGGCAACAGCATGACCCTCCTGCACAGGTTCGAGACCACATTTGTTGAGCCCCTCTATCCTGGCTTCGGAGTCGGAACCTCAGTCAAGATCTGCAGCATCAAATGAAGGCTGATATTTCAGCTCTCATTTGGAAATCTGAAAATGTGTTTCTCCTAATATACAGCAATGCTTTTGGAATATATATTTTTACAACATGTTGAAACTGTAGCACACTGCATTAATGAAGTTGTATCGCATATACCTGAAGAAAAATGTTCATCCCAAATGTGTGCATACTTTTTTTTAACTCTACACATCACATATTATGTTTTGCATTGTGCTATCAGATCACATTCTCATCATAGTTTTCTAAGACTTTAATGAAATGCATAATGACTACATAATCACACAAGTACAATATAAAGAGAAGTATTACACCTTTTAGCATCTGAAGATAACTGCTGGATAATATTACAACATGTCAGTGTGTAATAAAACTCTCAGTGAGCTACACCCGGAAACATTATCCATTCCCACTGATAATTGTGCCGTCACATTGTTACACATAACTTAATAAAGGCTGTGACACATCTCAAGTGATGATGTTATTGTAAGTCAGAATGAATGTAACCTGAGATAACGCGAGGTACATTAGCTTACGATCGCTCATTGCATTACTGCATAATTCATTTAAAATATATTGCACTCTTACAATCAGTGTGAGTAAACACAAAGATGTTCATGTTGGTGCATTAACAGGTATTAGTTTCAGGCTTCAGCACATTAAGAAGAACACGTCGGTGCCATTTCATTTTGTCATGTTTTGATATTATCTGATAGCTGTCATATCAGGTGCTGAGCGTTGTTGCAGTTTTTTTTTCACTTGAACTAACCTTTATTTAATTTCATGTATGTTTACTTATATAATGGACAAGCAGAGTATAATTGATATAAAGAAGACTTGTTTTGTAACAAAATGGTTCATTGAGAGTTCCAAATAAAGAGCTAAATGAATGGATTTTGGTGTTTCTGAGATTATTTATCTATTTCTACATTAAAACATACAGACCAAATGGTGTTAAATCTATGTTGCCAAATTAAATGTCTTACTGAATTAGAAATGGTCTTTTTGATATGGCTTTAAATGAGAAAATATAGCTACTTATTTTATTTCTTTTATTGATTGTGCTTCAGTTTGTGCTCCACAGTTGTGGTCTAAAAAACTCAAAGTTATCTGTATCAACAAAGAGATCATTTATATATGGATATAAAATATATAACTGGTCTGTGAACAACCAAAGCACCTGCTCTGAAACTCATGACAGGACTAACACTACTTGAGCACTGACAGCGCTCACGACTCCCTCTGTTGGTTGATTACGGGAACAACTATATAAAAAAAAAAGTTCTGACCATGGTTACTACTGTACTGTTACAGTCAAGCTGCCAAAATAACTGCAGTACTGCTTTGTTCTATGTTCAAATGTGCACCATGAAAGAAAATATGACATTGACTTCATACACATTTAAACAAGATGCTTCAAACTTTTCAATATAAATCGTCTACAGACCAGCAATATGCCCATTACAATACAGACAATGCACCGTTTTATCCCACTCAACAGCTCATACTGATTTATGCCTGTATATTCATCTTCAGTTGAATAAGTCAAGACTGATTTTCACTGCAGAGTCAAGTGTAAATCCAAAGTTGTCACCACAGGAGCTTTTGCTGTATCCTCACATTTGTCTAATACATGCATGGTTTATAAAAAGCAGGACTCAGAAAACAAGATGTTTTTTTTAAACAATAGATATCTGTTTATTGGTTCCCAGGATTTCTGCAGGAAGTTGAGCAGACAACGCTCAAGACAAAAAAAAAGCATGACAGTCCACAATTCAAACATCATAGCCGATGATGCCTCCTTTGCCAATGCACTCTCCGATGTAGAACCACATCAATACTTCAGTGGCCACCAGTCCATTCCTAACTGCATCCTGTGAGGAAACAAAAAATGGATTTAGACTTACTCCTGGAGAAGGACTTTAACCTGTCATTGGTTTCCTTTTGAACTGACTGAATCATGTTTTCATTTTACTCAGCATGAACTTCAACAACTTCAACTTCAGAATAATGCTGATGAATATGCCTGTTGTCACTGGTTCTCATAATTATTTTGCCAGGTTCTGAAATTTAAAAACATTTACAGTCCCCAATGTTTTGTCCTGACCCACTAGAACTTTAAGACATGTTAATTTCAACAACATGAGAATTTAAGTGTGCCAATAATTGGTTACTGTGTGCTGCTGACACCTACGAATGACATAATAAACTCCCACATTTTCATTATCACTGACAGTGATCAACAAGCGTTTCTGATTATGTGACATCCCCTCAAGTGCGAAGTAACTCTATAAAATCTCTAAATCCATAGTACATAATGGTAAATTGTGAAAACACATTGTTAATTGTTTAACTATGATCTTTTGAAGCAAAAAATGTTGGAAGCTTTATGTCAGTTTTAGTTGATTTGCCAAATTTTTGTGAGCTGTACTACTGATATTTTGGCTTCCACCCTGTCCATAAACTCACTGCAAAACAGTTTTCACTAGAAAATTTCTAACATAACTTAAATGAGAAAATAATTTGCAATGACGTCTTTGACTGACCAAGACATTCTTTCTGGGAACATTTTGTCCAAATGCAATTTACAAGATGGTATTTTTTTTAGTGCCAAGAGCAAATATTCCATTCACCTGCATTGTCAGCATTGCATATCTGACAACTGTAACAGTTTGCATGGCTAGAATCAACTAGGAGTAGGTGGGTGACTAGTTTGTTTTTTGCTTTTTTTTACTTTGTCATCTAAGTGAACGTTTCGTACACGTTCAAGATGAAGGACACTTCAAAAAGAATTGTGATCAACAAACTGTATAGTGGTTTTCATTTTGCCACGGGAGTCAAACCCTAATAGCAACACAGTCTTCAATGTGTTTCCTATTCTATCAGGATATCAGAAAGCCTTCAGTTCTAATTAATTTTGAATGTATTGTTTACAACTACAGCCGAGTGTCCTGTCAGTGACAAGTCTTGAGAACCAGGTCTAAAATGAACATGGGACATATATAAACGGACAATTTACGGGAATTTCTAATGCAATGGCATGTCACTGTGTTTTTTCATAGCAAGTACTTAACATGTTTGGAATCAATCGTTGGAGACTGACATAAGTTGTGTATATGTATTTATGTTTGGCAATAACACACGCACCTTCACTGTGGTTTGACCGAGACGGCCTGTCTGGACAGCCTTGACAAGGTTTTTGGCCCCCTCGATGGCCTTGGGGATCTCAGCAGGGGAAGGAGGGACAAGTTCAACACGGGCATAGTACCAGAAGGTTGCTAGCCGTGGTTTGGAGTAGGTGACAGCGGCTAGAAGAGAAGAAATAGTGCAAATATGAGTCTGGTGCTACTTTCCTTTGCTGTGGAATAAAGTTAGCCAGCTAAAGCTATAGAGCTCCCCTACATGCTGATTAGTAGCATTAGCTACATAGCTTTAGGTATAGTCTCAAAGAGTGTAAACAATACAAAACACGCGTACTAAGTAACACACAAGCCAAAGTGTGTAAGGGAGAAAAACGACGTGAAGTGTCAATTCAGCGTTTTCTGCACCGAATAGCATTAGTGACTGTTAGCAACATCCACTTCATTCAACTGATGCCTGGGTGTCGGTGTTATTGACAGCGTCGGCCTAGCTACGTCTTGCCGACTAAGATTATAACGTTACTGCCTACGCACAACTCAGTTCCTCGTTGTTGGATACATGTTGTGATTAATAGTACAACTAATTAACTTACCGCCGACCAGGGTAGGTACTTTAGCGACCAGTTTTTGGACTGCCTGTGCCATGTTGACGCGTTTCTCGAGGCTAACTGCTTCCCCAGATCCTGCTAGCTGACTGAATGTCACCTCCAGGACCAGGACCCGTGAGTGCAGCTGACCACGCAACTGCCTGTACAGAAATCCCGCTAGTCTAAGTCAGACCCTAGACCTTCTCGCATAATTAAGGTTTACATAATGTGACATGTTTATATGTCATATAGCATTTGAACGTTACCATAATTACATAATACAATTTCATTCTCACTCCTCCTATAGCGTCACGGAAGCTAATTGAAGTCAAACCCCTAAGCGCAAGCTGCATTTTTGCCATATGGCCACTAGAGGGCATAGTGGACCACATTGTTTTTCGAACAATTAAAATACGTGTGATGGTTCACCTATGTTTAAGTACATTAAATAAAGACAATTAATACCGGCGTTAATTAGAGACATTTAAAAAGGGATAAAAGTATACATCGATACACTCATTTTATTATGATACTTGCCTAGGTTTAAATATATTCACAGAGAAGATGTGAGATATCATGTTAAGGACATTTTCAACATTCAGCATTTTCTAAGATCCACTCTTGATTGAAGTATACCTTTCCAGGACACATAAAAGGTAAATTAATGAAAGTAACAACACAGAGACTACAAATAGGATGGAGAAGGTCCATCACCTTGGGCATGAGCCATCCATGAAATCGCTATTTTGCCAAGATCTCAACACCTCCAAATTTAGTCTTATCTTTGGTCAGATAAGTTACATGAAAGTCTTTAGTAATTCTGATAAAACATTTCTTGTGCACATCACCACTTTTACATTTATTCAGAAACTTTTATCATGTGTTCATTAATTTTTCACTGGACTATTTTTTTGTATGTATTATGTATTAAGCTATGACATTTGGAGTTCAAATGGCAAATGGTTGGTAAATATCTGGAAACATTACATTTAAAAATGTTTCACAATAGAACAAAGAATGTGTTTTCCATCACAACAGTATTTGTCAGCTCCAAATTACACAAATTACACTCTAACTGTGAGTACAAACCATTTATCTATAATGTTGTATACGTAATACATTAAACACATACACATAACACACTCCCACCTAAAGCAATACAATATGCAATTTTTATATAGCATTAAAGCGCTATAGCAGTGCTTTTCTTCCCATTTAACCCCAGTACTTTACATTGATGCAGAACATTTGTTATTTTTATTAAAAATGTTTTTTTTTTTAGTTTCTGCTTCCACACAGCTTCCATCCATCTCTATAAGAAATGCAGTTTATAAAGATTATGGTCCTTCAAGATGTGGAGTATTTTATTGTTCATATTATATATAAGATCATGTTGCAATTGCTGTCTGAGATTAGATTCTCTAAGTCTCGAGATGTATAACACTGAACCAAAAAATATTTTCATATCATACAAGTTACAAAATTTCTTTTTGGTTTATGAAATTGACACTTTTGCAGTTTCATTAGCTTATGTTTTTCTGTTTCATCATTTGGATTCCTTTGTGAAATCCTGCAATTAGATTAAGGCAATCTAAGAAGATTTTTCTTCTTCAGCTCAGTTTGAAGTCTCCTCAGCAGGTAGTGGTATCGTTGTCACCCACAAAGATGCTAGCTCATCATTTTCTTCCTCCTGCTGAGATAAAGACAAGAAAACATGGTAAACATGGTTTTCACTAATGAACGGATAAATGAGGAAGTGGATTATGTAGCAGATAAATTCTTTTTTTTTACCTCACTGTCACTGATGTCACTGGTGTGTCACTCTACTTCAACTTGTTGTAGCCAGCCTTATCCATGACCAGTAAGGAAAGAAAATGTCCTCCTTCCTTCATGAGCATGATTACATCTTCCAGATATTTCTCCTCCACATTTTGTCCATTGACTTCAATCACCACATCACCCACAAGTAATCCTGCATTCTGCCCAGAGCCCCCAGAAGCCACCTGCAGGGGGGAAAAAAGCAAAATCCTACCACCACATTTGACATAAATGATAATGTCCTGACCTGCTTGTGTCTTGTTTTTTTGCCTCAGAGACAAGGTAACACTGACTAAATGCTATATGATGTTTCATCCCCACCTGGCTGATGAAGGTCCCTGGACGATGTGGGGCACAGCCCAGATGAAAGCCAAACCCCAGAGGGCCTTTTTGGAGAGAACAGCGCCTGGGTTTGCATGAGCTATCCGTGTACTTTTCTCTCTCATCAGCATTGTCCTCACAGAAGAGAAGAGGTGATAGACCCAACTGCAGAAACATAATAACAGAAAGGACCATCCTAAGCATTTGATTATATAAAAACATTGTGTCTCAGAAAAAAACATGCATCTGGTAAGTGATGCCCACCTTGGTGTAAAACTCCATCCCCTGGGGAGTGATGGTGGTGAGTGAGATCTGTTGTCCACTCAGTCTCACTCTGTCCACAATCTCCTGATGCTTCAGTGACTCCACTGACTCTCCATTGACCTCCAGCAGAACCTCTCCATCTTGGATGCCTGCCCTCTCTGCTGGACTGCCAGGTTCCATCTCACGCAGAACGTGATCTATTATTCAAACACAAACAGATATATTTAAGTCAAATCTAAAATCTGGAATGCCTGTGTTTGAGTTTTGCGCCCTTTCTGTCCCCTCACATTTGCGTCCTGATGGCACCTTCTCCAGCTGAAGGAGGACGCCGTAGCCCTCAGAACCACAGACCAGGTGCTGTTTTCTGGGTCTGTAGGGCAGGTTATGTGGAACAGCAATGGTGGGCAGGATGGGCATCCTCTCTTGCTTGTATTTCTTCTCACTCTCGGTGTCAATCACGAGGATGGTGATGTGATCGCCACATTTTTTCATCTACAGCAAAACACATCTTAGTTAAATAACCAGCTTTGAGGTAAAAGAGCGATTTTACGTCTCTGTTTCTGACTCTGATTAGAAAAGCGGGCTGACATCATACCATCCTGCTGAGTGCAGAGTGTGAGAGATCGGACACTGTTGCTCCGTTCATCCACACCAGCCGATCTCCCTTCTGCACCCCCGCCTTTTCAGCCGCTCCTCCAGCAACCAGGTTCACAGAGAAGTGACCTTTCTCTCCTGCAGAGCAGAAACAGGAGAAGCGACAGATTTCATCTTTTCGCCTGATAGACCTGTCATCTCCAACTTTGGATTTGCGATTGTTGCAGCAGCGTTACCTTCCACAGGTGTGAAGTTGATGCCCAGACCTGAGACAGGATGCCTGGGGATGTGGCAGAGTCTGGGTGGTTTGCAGCCCTTGCCCTTGTGCATTCTGGACAGACCTCGAGGGTCCTGACCTCGGGACATAGTCTGCTCATATTCCTTCCCATCCAACACTAACAAACATAACTGGAGTCCACTGAGCTTTATCTTCCGAGCCACCTGATTCACAAAAAGAGAAACAGAGTAATTCCAGTCAGTATTCCATCAGTCCTTTGGAGAGGCTTGTGTCAGTTTAGAGATGTAGTGCTCATTTTACCTCAGGATGAGGAAGATCATCAACATAGCAGTTGTTGACCTCCAGAAGCCTGTCTCCATCTCGAAGGCCACTACGCTCTGCCACTCCACCTGCCACTATATTTCTGATTATGTGACCCTGGCACCCCTTCTCCACCCGCAGATGAAAGCCATAGGACTGCCCTTCCTCCCGTTTGAGGACACACAGACGTGGGCTGGGTGTTGACTCAAAGTCTGAGCAGGAAGAGACAGAAAAGTGCTGTCATCCCCTCTGAGAGTAGAGTTTCCTCATGATCTTATACACAGAAGATAGTCAGAAATTTGTATGCAAGATACCTGAGTCGTCTGTGATGACCATCACTGGGTTGTCTATTCCCTCTTTCGGATTAAATGTAAATTTCCTGCAAAAGGAGACATGCAAGACATTTGGCTTAAGATTTCAGTTACAAATAATTGATGATTGAATTTGGTAAATTGATGTATAGGTAAGAGAAAAAAGAAAGGTATAATATTTTGCTTCTGTTTATGACCCCTTAACTTACACATAAATTACTCTGCAGTGAAAACATCATGCTTAGCTAATGTTCAGCGAAGGTAATGCATAAATTGCATCAGTTAGAATTGACAGTTTCTAGGCAGATTAATTGCACAACCTCACATGTTATCATCAATATAATAATAATAGCATTTATCAGTACATGCAGGGTCTTATCTCAGGCCCAAAGTCTTGAAGATTACTACATTCCAAAAGTCAACATGCCAGGATGAGTCAATTACAATTTGCTTTATTCCAGTCAAGCTGTTTCTACTAAACATTAATGTGATCTAATTTTGGGGAGGCATGAACACTGTATTTCTGTTTCTCCATGTTAATATTATTTTTCTTAGCAGCAGCAGCAGTATAGTCACAGTTTGAAGTGACAGTGAAATCATCAGCACAACATTAGTGCAAACAATCAGATGAAGAGTAGACTTACTCTGTCAACCCTATGATCTCCACCAAACCTTGAAAAACAGAGATCATATCAGTTTAATTGCTTCAACAGAATAAAATTCAGGTGATGACATTTAATATTCACACATTTCCAAACCAGTTTACCTTATTTAAAGTATGTGATATAGTTACCGTAGTTATTTTTAATCTGCATTGATACCGCATACTCCAGATCAAATTTTGCAGCATAGCAACACAAATCAGACATGACATTGTGTCAAAAAGATAATAACTGTCAATCACATTATGGCGTATTCATTTGAACTTACAGCTCCGTGAACGCTTCTGTGGTGATGTCCACTGTGAAACATCAGCTGAACAGTGAGAGTGATATTTGAACCCTAGATGACATATCTGCTGACTTCAACAGTTTAACAGTCATAAAACAGGGTTTGACTTGATGTGACTATCTCAAGTCTTTGTCCTCTCGAGAAGGGGAGGGAATTACAGAACATCAAAAACCCTGAAGGTGCAAATGTCTGGTGAATATGTAAGAGATAAAGAATCCAAACTAGGCAGGAACTTGCACAATCAGTCAATCAAAGTACTTTCACTACTTTCACATAAATAAACATGTATTTTCTAAGTGTGTTATTGCATTCAGCTATCTGGGATATATCAGCGAAAAATACACATAAGCCTTCAAATAAAAACGTTCTGGTCCATGTTTCCCATGTGGCACAGCTCAGCCATCATGCACTGAGCAGGCTTCAATAACAGGCACATATTTAAATGTTTGAGCAACACAGTGAACTCATGACATCCATGGGTAGGACTGAGTCATTATCATTATCCTTATCCTGGATCCAAGCTGTGTGCTTCACCTCTTATGTAAATTAGGCTGTCTGTTCTGTGTCTGTGTGTAAACTTTACATAGACGACACCGTTCTGCTATTCTCCAGATGCAAAGATACAGATTACAGTCACATGTTTCCACTCTGGCTGTTTGATATCGAGTTGGTCACAGACTACAAATAGCTTGGCATCTGGCTTATTTAGACATTTACATTAAATATCACAAAATAAACATGATGTGCAGAAACAGCTGCTGCAGAGAGAGGACTGTTGAAGCAGTTTTCCTCTCAGATCTGGATTAGGAGACTGTCAACATGCTGCAGCCTCCACCCTGGGGGCCTGAGACTCTGCTCTCAGAGCCATTACTGGTGGTGATTTTAACACTCACCACTGTAATCTGTATGATAAACTCAGCCGGCCTTCCCTGTCTCAGAGGTAATGAATAATAGCACTTATTTATCCACAAAGGCCTTGCTGCTGTGGCACTCTGGCCTGCACTTACCCTGCTCCAGTGATGGTTAGACATCCTTGAATCAGAACTGATCCTGGACCACTGCACTGACAGCAAAGACAAACTGCTTTTGCTGTCAGTGCAGCGGTCACGTACAATAATCTGCAATGTCTTCAAAAAATGAAAACACTTCAGCATCTCTGTACCTTCTTATCATTGACAGTCTGTCCTTGTCGTTTGTTGCTATTATTGTACCAGCCTGTTAACTGGGCTTTGCCATAAAAGAGCCTGCGTGTACTCAACCAACCTACCCTCAATACATAAAGGTTAAATAAAAGTAAATGTACAATTTGCCCACGGTTACTCATCTCCCCACACTCGCCATTAGGAGGAATGAAACAAATAAAACACTAAGCGTCACTGCCCTCTGCACTGCTTATCTGTTTGGTTCACCATGTCAGTGAGACCGAGTCCTTGTTTTTCAGACACAGTGTGAAAATAAAAACTGTTACCGTGACGTACCACACTCAGTAACTCTCTGCTCCCGGATGAAATCAATCTCTCACATCACATCTACATGGCTAAGCAGCCCCTCTCCTGAATAGCTTATACCACAGGCACTTCGGTGCAGCTAATGGGTCACTGTTTGCTCTTCCCCACCATAAACATTCCTTTTTGGGTTCCAGGGTATCGTGACCCTCTGTATACACACAAAGACAAGCTGTTGGCTCTGTTGAATAGTGACAATTGGCTTTTTTACTTCATAAAGAGGAGAATTTTAAGTTATGAATGGTGTTAGAAGCACCTTGGAAGCACTGTCCAAATGGATAGGTTGAACTTGTACAACAAGAAGAGGTACAGAGATCAAGTCAAGCATTCTGTTTGAAATCTATATTTAGGCATGTAGACAATGGTTGTTAACTCTGTGTGGTCCAAATTTGGCCTTGAATGCAGCACAGTTCAATATAAACATGTCACAAAAGTTCAAAATTTCTTTTTTGATATATAGATACAATAAAATATATGGACAAAAAGGACAACACAATTGCCACAGCTCACACAAGATAGCTGGAAAACACAGATTAACTCTGCTCATACAGTTTGAATGTGAATGTATTACCTGTACTTGATCTCATGCTGTGTCTCTTTCCCATCAGGTCAGCAGTCAACCATACTGACAAATGTAACAGTGCGAGTGCGTTCAAACATTTATTCTGACCCCAGAGAGACTCCGCCCATTGAGGGACACCAAGCTTAATGTTTAATCTGTGGGGAAATTTTGAGGACACGCACCTCTACCTGCTTTGCATTGTACCGAGGACTGAGAGTATGAAGCCCAACAAGATCGTTCCCTACTGTTCTGTCTCAATGAATGACTTGCGTCTTGTTATTCTACAAAAGTTAGTTATTTGTCCACGTGTGAGGATTATATCTGCGCCTGTTCCCACGAGAATCACATCCAAGACTGACAGTGCGAAGGCCAAAGCTCAGTGACAAGCTGCACAAACATTACAATAAAATTAACAGAGTAGTGATTTACAGTTGGGCTGACGTGAAGGAATGGTGCTGATGCTCAAGGTGAGCATGACTGAGAAGTGACTGAAGGGAAATATAGAGAAAGGGAGGATGAAGGAGGATGATGAGAAATCAAAGCATTATGACTAGTCATAATGTCAAATAGTCATTTCAGTTGGAGGTGATTATCTGGGTTCATGCCACCATATTTGCATGGAATTCTTTTGCTAAATTAATTGCAATGCCTCTTCTGTCAGCATTCTACAGTCAGCCCTCGTGTGTGTGTGTGTGTGTGGGTGGGTGGGTGGGTGTACATACGTAGGTCTACATGTGATTGCTCCAAAACAAGCACAACACAGTGTCACAGCACGAAATATGTCACTTGTATTGTTCTCTGGGTTACAAATGTGGCGACAGCAATGAATCTTCATTTGGAGACCAGGAAAAAGTAGTAAAGGTAGTAGACTTTTTAAGGGGATACCATGCTGCCTTTCAGGATAAATTACATATACTTGTGCAGAGTCAGATTGGTGTTGCTAGCCTTAAGCATGCATTTAGATGCTGCTAGGGAAGTACAGTATACCAGGATTTGGTAGAGAAGTTTGCTGGTGGATAGATTATCATTACCTTCTGTGGTAATAGAGACTCAACAGGTTCATACAGCGGTGCATATGCGTATTCTGCTGCCAGAAAATGACATTATTCTGTGCAGGCTAGTTCTTAAACCACCAATTCATTTTCCACTAAAGAGACTTCTAACACAGTTTTCTATCTTTCAGGAATTAGACAAGCAGTTTGTTCAGAGATCATATTAACTAGTGCTGTACAAATTAAACTGCACCAAAAACATAGTGTCACTCATAAGAGCACAAGACACTCTTCAACAAATGAAAACAGTATCTAGTTAACCATGTCTCATTGAAGCCTCGGTCCACTAGGTGGCAACAAAATCCAATAATCCAATGAAATATGTGCAATGAAAACAGTTTTACAATTTTTAAAGGCTGAGGAAAAATGTATTTGTTGATACTTCATCATATTCTGGTATTCACGACAGGCTAAGTCAACAACAAGCTCTAAAGGAAGTAGTGAGGAGAAAAGTAAGAAAGAAATAGGTCTGACTGCCCCATTGCAGGATGTGATTCTTGACTTTTAGTGCAGCAATGGCAGGTGACTCACATCGATGTTTTACCAAAGTGCAAAGGCAGCAACAGGGTCCAAACGTTGAGCAGTTTACCATTCAGATAATTCATCAAAATGATTTGACCTCATCGGGTTAGGGATCGGTATTTGTAACCAGTGACAAACTATTATGCCTCTTGCTTGCAAGGTGCAAAGGCCCACATACAGTCAATTAGTAACTTCACCTGCACTAATGTTCAAAGGTTAGGCTGCAATATCATTTGTGGAAATGAAATGAAGCTATGGTGACTCAAGATGAGCTGTGCAAGCATTCAACTTAGCACATAGACACGCACTGCAAGAGGGAGGGGAATGAACTTGCACCTGCCAAATGACAGGCAAAAGAGAGAGAAATAGCTGAAAGTATATTTGCATACAGAATGTTTGTGTGATGACATCCTCTAACCTCTGGCTTGTTAAAGTGGAGCAGTTAAAATGATACAGAAGAGAGAGGATGGAGACAGAGACAGAGAGAGAGAGCGAGCACATTAGAGCCAATAGGGCTTCTATGGGACTTTTCAATCCTGGTTCCGGATCCAAGTGTCAGTCCTGCTCAGTCATCCCTGATGGGATCCTCCCAGCCACAGGAAGACACAGAGCTCCCATCTGTGCCTAAATCCTTGCCAAAGCACTGGAGTGCACTAACGGTCATAAATCTGTAAAGGAGACAGTTACCTTTTTGTAAGCATGATTCCATTTGCTACGCACACTGTATCTCAAGTCCAAGCATGGCTGCTCTTCTGTGGACCTCACTTGACTCCTTGTTGAGCTGCAGGAGATGAGACAGATTAAATAGAGATGGGGAAATGTTACAGTAAAGAGTCTATAAGGAAAGACAAGGGCAAATGCTGCAGAACTACTGCTGCTCTTCGCTTTGCACAAAGCCTGAGGCTACGCTCAGCCTAAGTGGGCCTGTGTGACATCCTTGCAGAGAGTCCAGAGGCCACTCTTTTATCGTGACACACATGGCTCCTCTGTCGGCGTCTGTGTCTTGTGTTTCCTCGGTCTGTGAATCCATGGCAACGGCAGCGTGAATGGTCCATTCAGGACCTCCTCCACTACACCCTCTGCCTTTAAAACTATAGATCAGCAAACAAACTGCATAGTTGGTTTGGTCCAGGTTTAGACCTGGTCCCAGGTGCAAGACAGCAAAAGAAATAATCTCTTTAAATTCATGAAAATAGGATGAAATGGGACAACTGCTGTTTATGCTCCAGGCATAAAGTGTCATCTCATTGGAGACTGATGTCCTCTGAAATTCATTCATTTATGCCCCAGAGTGCAAAAACAGTCATTTGATTATTGACTCTTTTGTTGGCTCTAACATGTACAGAAATCAAAATATAGTAATTTTAGAGGGTTTATTTGTACACTTGCTGTCAAGAACAGATAATTGTGGTACAGCAATTAAATGCAGTATCCTCTATTTTGGTATGAATTAGTTTAGGATTTGACGTAAAAACATTGGTGACTGTCTTTGTGAGTTTTAAAAGAAGTATTTAACTCTAGATTTACTTAACATGAATATGGCGATGCAGGTTTACAATGCAGAAATTCTTTCTGGAATATTTTTGAAATTATATAACCTACTCTGACACTTCCCCTTAACATTTTATTGTGAAATATTTTGTTCTGATTTTTTTTTCTTTCTTTCTTTTTTTATGGAGCTTTGGCCAGAGAGTCCTTCTGGATGGATCACAATCCAGATGTTGTCTGTAGGACTCTGATGCTCTTGAGACAATTCATTGTTATGACACCACAGAAAATAGCAAAAGTAACAACAACATCATGGGGAATTTCAACATCATTTGTAATCCAATTTAAGACCATTTCATTTACGCATGTGTTTATGAAAATAGCTTGATTTGTGATCTGTTGATGAATCTGCAGTGAATGCTCACACCTCCTTTACTTGTTCATGTCATTTACCCTCAAAAACCTGACTGAATAGTCTGCACATTAGATTATCTTGTTTCTAACATGGGGGTTGCAATGCAAATTTCATTGACATGTCATGCTCAATGACAATAAAGAAATCTTGAATCAGTAGATTATTGACACTGATATGGCTTTTCATTTGGCTCGCATCTCTATACCAGTGCTTTTAACACAAAGATTGACTTATTTTCACTGTTATTATTCAGTAGATATTAACACAATGAAATTTGTGTAAAAAAAATGTATTCTGGATTGCAGTCTTACTCTGTCATGCATCCCCACCTATTTGACAAACAACTTCTCAGATATTCATTGCATGAACACAATTTTTATTAAATAGAAGTCTGTTTTCTACAGTTTTTATATATGAAATAGATTTTATAAAACTCTATAAAACAAGTTTCGGGACCTTACTTCATTCCCCAGGCATCATGATGCGTGACAAATACAATGTGCTAATTTTTCTGATGGCTCAGCAGAATGACAGCTCTGCTAAAGGGTCAGCTCATTTGAGGGATGCTTTCCCAGCATTCAGTTTTACATTGAGCAATAAGGTAACATCCTCTGCCAACAGAAATTGTGGATGTAAAAAAGGGGAAATGATCACTTGGGTGCACACTCCACCCAACAGATATTGCATGATTCTGACCAAAACACACAAAGCCTGCTTACAGACTTTGAGGAAGATGTCACTATGTCACACTTATTTCTTATATTTAAAATGATATTTCTGTGCCAGAGGGACAATTTGGTTCTCAAAAATGCATGTATTTTGTTTTTCTTTGGCAAATAGTTTCTTTAGGACAGCTATGCCAGTGTAAAGAAGCTGTCAGCTTAGCCACTTATATCATGAAAACAGTTGTATGAAACTCTACAGTATACAGAATGTAGTGGGACAGTATACTTACTGCAGGCACGTGTTCATATACATATGATAGTTTTGTTATTGATATTTTGATAGCAATGTGCATCCATAATATCAGTGTAGGCGAAAGCTCATTTCTTTAAACTAAACTGACCATTAACATCTAACAAAAGCTAAATAAATCAAGGCAATTAATGGTCATATAATTAAATAAAGATGGGATTAAGAAAGTAACGCTTCCGACTGACAGCATATGAAATCTAATCTAAATACAATTAATGCTGAATAGATAGTTTTGAGTAGAAGAAAAAGTTGAATTTCTGGCTTGCCTTCAGAGTGTTCTAATTGGCTGAGAGGAACAAGTGTACAGCACGTGGGACTGACGTTAATTTACAAAGACGAATGATGTGGCAAAAATCAAAGGGTGAATAGAAAGAAGTAGTTCCAGTTTTACATTGGTTCTTCAATATTTTTTTGTTCAAGTCTTGTGCTGCTGTTTCGTATTTTAAATAAAATATCAAATACTGTAAATCCACATATGAAATTGTGATTATAAACGCCTTAATGTACTTTTTAAAAAGTGTGACGGCGTATTCATCCGCCTTATTGAGTGCACTTTCATTTCCGGGATGTTTTCTCTGCTGACCAACCTCCACCGCCATTGCAGGTTCGGGGAGTCGGTGTAGTGGCAGTCAGCCGTTAGCCTGGGGAAGCCAGCAAGTAAATAGTTTAGGGACAAATAAGAAAGTACCATCACACCGACAGTACGTTATACACAAGGCTTAGAATTGATTAATTTCAACTTTAGACTAGAGGCTCCCTGGCTGTCCGGCTAGGATCTGAGAGAGAAGAAGCCGTAGTTTGTTAGCATTAACGTTAGAAGAAACCGGAGGAGAGAGAGAGAGAGCAACCGCCATGTCTCAGGTCCTGCCTATTCGCTTTCAGGAGCACCTGCAGGTATGTGGATGAATGAATGGTTAAATTGTTCGGTAAAGTTTCTCTTTCAGTCGCAACCGCTATGAGATACTTAGTGGCTCCAGAGACTTTTGAAACAGAAGTTTGGGATTGCTAACAAGCTAAGTTAGCTTTTCCGAGCTATGCTAACTAGCTTGGCAGGGTGGATGACGTTTATCTTAGTTAGCATCTAGCCTTCTTGCTAACACTTTGACTAGCCACCCTTGTTCGTGATATAAATGTCGAAAGTCTGCAACACACAAATTGGAGACATATATATTTTGCTATTAAACGGTAATCCGAAACGTTGTGTTAATCTAACGTCAACCCTTATTTTTAAAATTACATCGACCATGATCAAATTCTCTGAAAAAACTATCAGTCTTCCCGGAATAGTCGTTGCTATAGCACAGACAGTCACTGTCAATGCTGCGTTAAGAATGATTGTTTAAACCAGTATAAATTCAGCATTTACTCAGTATTTTGTTAACTTTACTGAAATGATTGAATCGCATTATGTGCACCGCTTGCCATCGCCGTGTAACGTGACAGCCAAATGAAAAGTGAAAATATTAATCGTGTGACATCGACATGTTCTAAAATATGGATTGCCCTGTAACTTTGAAAGTGATTGTCCTCAGAAGAATATCACGTTGGCTGGTTGTAGAAACGGTCATGTGGTGTGTTGGCTTGTCTGATAGCTATCCGACTGCCCATGTTGAATGACTTTGCCAAAGTTGGCCGAGGCTCAAGCATTCGCTGAGAATGACTTCTGTTTCTATTGAATCATTTTTTGTAGCAGGTGAGGCAAACTCTTCATTTAACATTTCAGTAATAACAGTGCTGTTGCACATTATTTGTAGTAGTAGACATAAAGGTGTATTCCTCGGTTGTGCAGCCCTGTGTACTATTTGCACCGTGCTTGCTACTTGGTTTAAAAGGCCACACCTATTACCATAACCCCAGTCAAACTGCCAGTCGGTCAGGTTGAGGAAGCAGAAACATTCATGGCTCCCCAAGCTTATGGATTCTGGACTGCATACTTTCAAGATGTAATGAATAAATTATAGCGACTTTTGGTGTTTCAGTCAAGCTTCAAATGAGACATGTGATCTGTCTACCTCTCTGCTCTGAGAGGATCATTTGTGTATTCAATCTTTTTTCATATTTTTTCTCGCCTGGAGTCTCCCAGCCTTGTGGGGCTGATGTCTTTGGGCCTAAATGTAAACAATTTACTTGTGATACAAGCTGTTTTTGTTGTTTGTCCAGTTTTCCACAATTTCTAAGAGGTGCTGTCTCTGCTCACACTTAGTAATGATAACAGTGTATGACAGTGACCCCTGGAAGGAGGTCAGAGGTCATGGTCAGTGCAGTTGGAGTTGATTGTGACTTTCACGATCTTGTTCAGTGACAGTTCAATAAAGTGAATGTTTGATCTTATTATCTTCCTGCTACTACCAAACATAAACTGTTTATACAGATCTCATGAGAATAGTGAGTATGGTGCTGTTTTTGTTCAAAGCAGGTGGATGCCTTCCTCAGACTTAGTCATTTTTATTAGCGGTTAATGATAAAACAAAAGACTTGCAAGAATTCCTCAAAAACTTCACCGAAGTGACAGAGCAGCACAGCACTCTGTGTTATTGCAATCTTATTTTATGTGATAGCAATTGATGAGTTAATATGTAGGCCTATGAAAAGAGATTGTATGGAGACTGATCTTCACAAAGCTATGCAAAGGTCTTTTGTTCATACAGTTACAATGAAATTATTATGGATGGCTTTTTAACTCCTGTGTTAAGTCCTCTTGATTGCAGGAGTGGGAGTGAAAAGAGAGCAATACAGAAGCCTTGAATCACTGTGAGTTATACGCATTAAAATTGAACTAATATTTTACCGTCAGCCAAGGGAAAGGCTTGTGTAATCATCCTCTGACTCTACATATTTTCAGTGAAACAATACTGGAAGAATTTGAATTTAAGCACATTATTTCATTCAAGGAACCAGTATAATTCACAACTCTTCTTGTCATTCATACATGTTACATATTTTACGTTTATGGACATCTTTTGCATATCAATGCAAGAAGTTGTTGTACCTCTCTCTGTGCTTTCACTGATTTGTGTCATTAGCACAGCACAAGGTCATTTTGTGTGACTAATCAACTCCCAAGAGATCTCCAGCAGCCACCTATCACTAATGCATGACCTGCATATGCTGTTTCATGAATGTTTCACACCGTATATCACTTGAGCAGATAATGCAGAATATTAGAGCTGGATGATATGACCTAAAATCTATATGAGGATAATTTGTCACGAGTACCACAATAATTACAAATATTTTCCTTTTTTTGTAATGGTTCATTTTTGATTTGTCCATTAAGACTTGTTGGATGTCAGTTTGTCAGGTATTGTGAGATGCTGACATAGTTCCTTACAAAAGCACCCAGAGAGCAGAAGGGAAGTCCTCCTAACTGGCAGAGTACAGTCATAGGATCCTGGAGAGACGAACCTAACATCAGGCCGTAGTTCTGCTTCGGTGCTGTCATGATTTTTCACACAGCTATTACAGCATGCATGCTCAGCAAAGCAGGTTGAGATACTACAGTTTTTTTTTTTAACAAGCCTTGTTTGCTTTACCACTTATGCAGAAAGTTGAACCCACTTGATAACTGTGATTTTGATCATTTTGATATTTTGACTCTCCAGACAAGATATCAATGGAGTCACTATTTCCCATTTCCTTTGTACAAGAAGCTGCTGTGTATATTTTTTTTAACTAATGCTTCAACAAAAACATGTCTTTGAGAGGCTTTAAACTTCTGTAGATTGTTGTGATAAGTTTTTTTAACAGTGGCCTTTTTAAAAATGACATTTTTTTTAGGCCTCAGAGTTATCTTGGGGCAATTACAGGTGACATTAAGATTGTATTGTGCAGTTGATTACAAGCTAATCTCTCATTTCTGCCAAGTCTCGTTAAACAACTCAAAGAACTCCGATTATGTATGTATTGGTTAAAGATGCTAGTATAAGTAGTGAAGAAGTTCATGTTAAATGTTCTTATACCAAATCTTCCATGAAGCTGTCTTTCTTTGTATGTGATGTAGATAACCGCAAAGCACTGGTAGTACTAATACACTATGTTTAAATCCTAAGTTTTAAACAACCCTTTTGCCATATTGAGATAAACATGGTCGGATCCTTCAAAATTAAGGTAATACTAAATAAATAATTTGTTGTACTTACTACTATACAGAGCCATCTCTACATTGGCTATGACAGCATAAAAGTAAGCATTTACCTCAGTCTGTCCTCTATCTCTCTCGTCTCCCTCCCCCTCAAACTTAGCAGTTGTGTGTCTTCTGTCATCCGGTCAACTTGCATAGCTTGCATTTTTATATGTCATCCATTTATATAGTGTAGTGTAGACTGCAGTTAAAGAACTGCAGTGGCACGAGTGTCAAGTAAAATACCTGTAACTTAAGGCTAAGTTTTCTCATGCAACATAGTATATGCACTGACTTTTTTTTATGGGTCTGCACTTAACTTTGTACACTTATCTAAGCAAACTGAAAATATGTAATGTAAAAAGAATGAATGAATGACCTTCACATACACTACCTACTCCCCAGGATGTTATCAGTGTTATTGTTATGAGCAATCAGCTACCTGTATCAATTAAAACTGGTCCTGATACACATCCCTTCCTGGGAGTGGGCTGCTGTAATAGTTAAAAATGGCTATTGGGTCCATGTAATGATACTACAGTCCCCATTCTGTTTTGACAAAGGATCCCTTTGCAAATAGTATTTAGTAGGCAGGGTTTGATAAGCCAGGTTTCCTTTCTGGAGCCAAATAGGCATTGTTGATGATTTGTGGAGGGAAAAGCAAAAGCTTAAGCTTATTGAATAGTGTGTTAATTCAGCACAGTATTTCACATACAAGTCTATAATGACATGTTGCTGTTAATTTACTGCATACGTGGATATTTTGTAAGTATACACAGTAATCGGTTATGTTTATAAAACATGTCATCAGTTAACTCTTCTGGCTAAACCAATGACAGAACACCCACCAAGAGCCTTATTGTTAAATGTGAAATATAGTTCACATTTTGGAGGGTCTCCCCAGAACACCTATCTACACCACCTAACTTTTTTTTCTTATTTAGACGTTGATGTTGTCATTCCTAACAGAAATTAAAACATTTTACTGACTAAACTTATGACACTGTCTGTCCATCGTAAACATCCATTAGGAGTTAGTTACCTTCAGGGCACAGTATCCTCAGACCCCACCAGTCAACTTTATGAATTAGATGTTATTATATTATTCCAAAAGGAATAAGATAAGGCTGCTAAAAAGGGAATTCATTCAAATATCATGTTTTGGAAGGTGGATGACAGCCATGTATGATTTGGCAGCACCATTGTTCCGTTATCTAAAGAAAACCAGGGTGTTTAAGAAATTTTCCCAGAATACTGACTTTGTATGAGAGAGAAAGAATAAGTGTAATTGGTAGTCATGTGCATTATATAAATGTGCATAGTTTTAAATAAGATGTTTGTGGTCTGAGAAAGGATTTATTTCCCTGAATATTCTGCAAAGATGGGACATTAAATCTGGCAGTACTGACACAAATTGTAAATGCTGCTGTTTGATAGTAAATTTAACTTGTAACGGTATCGGTCAATACTGTACATCGGTCGAAAGGAGCTTTCAATGTCAGGAACAAAATTTCAAGCAAAATCAGTGATTCTCCCAGTATATTTTTCTCTCCACCTGACTATATCCGCATGTCCGAGGGGGGGTTACTTCAAAGAATTGTATCCAGTTCTTTGATTGACCCTATCTACTGTCGCTACAGTTATCTAGCAGCAAGTGCAGTGTTTCCACTGGTAACATTTATCCATGGTAGTAGCATTTCACACAACTCTGCTTTGGAAAATGCAGGAGATGCTGTACTAACATTGCATGAACAGGGGCTTTTTATTTCTCTTCTGTGACAGCATAATGCTTATCTAGATAAGTTACGGCTGACTAAAGTAACTTAACTACCTCGTATGGTATACACTGCAGCAACGTGCTGGCACTGGGGGAGACTCACTTCCTACAACAAACCTTCTAGTCTACGTCACACGACCCTAAAAGGGGCCTGGTGGCTTTTTGCAGGTTAGAAAAATTGGGCTGTTGTTGCAAACTAATGTTCTGCCATCTTGAACATTGACCAGTGAAATTGGTTGTTGTTATTACATTTAAAATAAATTCTGTCATATTTGACCATATGGCCTTCGTGGAGTGTGTTGCAAAAAATTATGTATCACTTATATCACGTCGGTTGATACTATGTAGCTTATCTTTTAAAACAAGAAAATGAAAAATGGAAATGACATTTGTCAGGGCATAGAACTAATGATCTGCTGATCATTGACTTGATAGGCACCGTGCTGGAAAATAATTGAATTGTTACCTTAATATTGAAAGTCAAATCAAATTGGAGAATGTTGATCCTTCCATTTCTGTATGTATTGTTTGCCTGGTGGGAAGCGCATGCCATGCTCACCTTACAAGGTTTGCATGTTGCACTTTGAACTGTGCTGGTAACTTACCAGCTGATATCTTGTGACAGACTGTTGAGGATGCAGATCTGCTGAACACTTGACATTCTGCAGCACTGTGTAAATGTATGATAAAGCATGCATTTGGGGGAAAAGGGAAACTGCAATCCCAAAACCACCTCAGCAGAAGTGGCCTGAAGTGGAGATGGATGGGGTCCAGAAAGACATGCATTCCTTCCTGTGACCTCCGCCCCCCCTTATCTAACAGTGAAGGCAGCCCTCTTGCTCCTCACCCCTGGGCTGGTCACATGTCCCCCACCAGTGTCACATGGTCGTGGAGGAGGCAGAACTGGGCAGGCCTGTTGTTTCAGTCGTGGTAGACAATGGGTCCCTGGTTTCCTGTTGTGGAGCACTGCAATGAAGTGCTGCAAGCCTCAGCACATTACATAGCACATCCTTCCCTGCCCTGCCTTGAACTTTACATGTGTGGGACACATACAGAGGGCTTTTTTCTGCTGAGCAAGATGCTGCTTTCCTTTGAAGGAAGAGCATACAGGTTAAATCAACAGATGGTACTCCCCTGGGATGCTTCAGAATAGTTCAAATCCACTGACTCATTTCTTATCTCTGTGAGATTCCTTGGCAGCCATCAGCTCAATTTAATGGCTTTTAAGGGAAATTTACTCAGTGTGACTCTCCTCCAAGCTGGATGGCTGTCCTCTATGGATCAGTTCAATTGAGCAACACAATCCTTGCTAGGGCTGCATGATCAGTTATTTGTATGAGGCAAGAGTTGCATTAAAAAAAATTTCTTTATTTTGGGACCCATTTTAAATGTATGCCTGATATAATGCACTATTTACAGCGAAGCTTTCAATGATCCACAAACTAAAGAACAATTCAAAGATGTAATTTTATGCTAGAGTTAATGTTTTCTACATTTAAGTTGAAGTACTTTGTTTTTTAATTCCTTTAAATTATTTCAGACACTAGGAAGCATTGTTCCTTTATAAATCAGGACAGGTACAAATAAAACAGCCTTTCTTAGTGTGTTATATTCACAGCATAAACTGTTTGCGTTTGATTGTGCAGTATCACCAGTATAAGCCAAGATGATCCGTAGGCCTCACTTAAATTATATGCAAGTGAACTCTATGTCAGGATGTTCATTACCTCACTTTCCCATTAGTTCTCATTCACTGATGAAAGGATAGGAACTGCTTGGACTTTTGCTGATGTGTTTTGGTTCCTCTCCATAGTGCTCTTGCTCACACTCACTGTGAATAGAGCTGATAATAGCAGAGGATCCTGCCCTATGATCCAAGCTCCTACTGTGCCCTCAGAAAGAAGATTTATTGCTTTTAGTCCTTCTATGATATATAGAGGAGGGTTGTGAGTGTTTACATGCTTGGCTGCATAATTTGAAGTCTGTTGTTTCCACTGCTATGTTCAGTAGTGGTGTTGTGTTACACCACCTGATTTTATCTTTCATGGACTTGAATGGCTTAATTTCATTAAGTACTTTGATAACATGTTGTAGTGCAAAAGTGTCAACTGTGACATTCTTTATCGTAGTTGTGGTATATCATATGTCAACTCATTCCTGCAAGCAGTAGTAGATTATCACAAGTTAGCAATTATTGGCACTCACCTGACACTGCCTTGATAAAATTCCTGTATGCCTAACTAGCTGTCTTCTTTCCTGGTTGACATTAACCTAGACGGTTTCACAGAGGCTCCCATCCTTTGACGTATTTACATAGCAATTTTGTCTCTGCCTCTCCTGCAAAAATAATGCCTTGCAGAGACACTAATTTGGGACATGCCCTACTATAATGTCATATCATTGAAGAAGCAGTTCTGAAAATGATTAGAACTGAGTGAGGCAGAGAGGTGGAATTAATGGTTTGTCAAGGGACTAATGATAGTAATGCATAATGTAATGAGTGAGTCACCCTGCCTTTTGCTGGTATTTTGTTGCGGCTGGCTAGCTGGCTGAGTTTTGTAACATTAGCTCTCTGGTGCTCATGTGAGTTGATTGTGGTATTCCTACTTTTGACTGTGCTTTTTTCTCTACTTACAATCTTCATACTACATGCTTTCCTCATCCTTTCAAAGTATTAGACATTTTGACTTTCATTAGTAATTCCTTTCTAAACTGCCCAATACACTCAACCGATTTGCTTGTTTATCATGCTAGAGTATAATTGACACTCTCCTCATTCTTTCCTTTGATTGCTGTGCAGTCTCTTTTGTGCTGTTTTCTCGCTACCTTGTTGTTAATTAGCTGCTGATGGATTGAAAAGTTTTGGGCTAGCATCTGCCCATCAACGCTTGTGCTAAAAGCTAAGCTAAAAGTAGCAACACCAAGGCCAGTGCAAGCTAGACTAAACAACTAAATGATTTTCCACATTGGTTGTAGCTCCACTGGTTTGACCTGCTTTCGCCCAAATTCCTGCTTATTGATGTCACAGCAGCTTTAGCCCACAGCAGTGTTTTACTATAAGGTTTCCATAGCAAGCCAGTCGACAGACCAAACCGTGGTGTGGTTTGTCTTCCAGCAGTGCAACATCTGTCTGTTTATTGTCCTTTATTCCAAGGGACAGAGGTTCCATATTCATTGTGATAAGGCTGTGCCGTTCTTTCCTGTTTTACGAATGCTTTTCATTGTGAATGAAAGGGCTTCCTGCTGATCCCAGAATAGATGGCAGATGGTAGTGAGTGAGAGAGAGCACGTAAATCTGTCTAGAAAACTATTGTGTAATAATAGATGATAACCCTCCTCTTGTGCTTAATACGTAGACATGCCTCAGTCTGGTTTGCAGAGACTAGACAAACAATTTTAAGAAAGACAAACATTTAATTCACACAGTCATAGATCTCTGAGCCACTGCATGAGATCTTGTAATTTTGTTTCAAAAGAAGGGTGTGCTCTTGGTTTGAATCCCTGTCCATTTCAAGGAAGATGGCTGTATTTAGTGATCTAATCAAGCAAAGTGTTGCTAGTTAACCCTGAAAGCACATTTATACACCATCTACAGTATATTCTGTCCCTAGGACCTTTCCCTTTGCTTGATGTATGAATGAATGTTGCTTTGTAAACAAGGCCTCCAGACTGGACAGTGGCAGTAATCAGAGGCATGGAAGCAGCAGTGACGTTACTGTATGATGTCACCCTCCACAGTAATAAAAAAAACATGAACACTGTGGGGAAAGCTTGCCACAGACCAGTTTTCAGTTCTTTCTTCATACAAGTAGTAACACTGGTTCTGTAATGTCGCAGTGTCATTGAGAGGGAAGAGAACCAGCTTACACACTAGTGAAAGAATGTGGGTGGGTCAGGGCTGCGGGGTGGGTGTGACCTGTCATTGATAAAAGGTGTTCCCATTTCGTTGTGCTGTTCCTGGAACTGTGGTTTGTGTTTGCTGATTACGACTCAACTACTTCAAATTATTGACAGTGGAGCCACATTATGTCCTTAGCAAGCCTTGAAATGAACACTCACCACCAAGCACGGGTAAATTGTGGCTGTGGCTGGCCAACCTAGTAGGCTCTTTGGCAGATATCTACTTTGTGTTCACAAAAATACTGTTCATATTTAGGGGGGCACAAATTCTGAGTCTGCTAACGTCTATGGTTGGTTAGGTAAAGCATATTATTATTAACAATTTACAGAATACAGAACACAGGCCATTAGAATCTGAATTTCCCTGCTCAGCTAATGCCATGAGCTAAATGGTCTTTGTAATTTTTTTCATAGAGTTGTCAGTTATTCATCATGACCACAGGTCAACATCCAAACAACAACAACAAACAAACAACAAACTACCTGCTTAAGAGAGGTCTTGTCAGATTTTCTCACAGCTTAGATCTCTGTGCACACAACTTAATGCTACTATAATAATATTTTAGAGAAGTTGTGAATTCCATTTTCATAAACCACTTACTGTACATAAGAGACTTTTGCAATCTTGATGACAGGAAAGTATTTTTAACAAGTTAATTGTATTTGTATAGATGTACTTCTTTTGTTTGTTATTAAATGTTCAAGGTATGATGATGTCTCAATGTGTAGAAATTATTTAATCTTGTGAACCATGTCACAACGAAGTTGCCCACAAAAAAAGCTTGCAAAGATTTGTCTGCGCAGCAATGATCAGGAAATCGTGCTCCAAATAGCTTCAGGTAATTCTACTACAGCATTTGTACAACTGGTGTATTGCTGACAGTTTGTGAAAAAAGAGGAAGTTTCCACAGCAAAACATGGTCGCTACGAAATGGTTTCGTAGTTTCATTTCCTTCAGATTTACTTCTGAACAGTGATGCCATTTGCAATTTCTTTTAGCAGGAAGATAGAGAAGTTCCTTCTGTTTGTGCAGTGATTGCATTTTGTCATGTTCAGTGTTGTTGTTAGAATTTGGTTTGTATTAGGTTGATTGTATGCTTGTAATCATACCTGGTTTTGCACTTGTACCAGGGTCTTGACACTCCTGCCCAGAGCTGTTATGGCACTCACTAGGTAGTACTGTGTCAGGGATTGTGTAAGGCAGGCAGTATGCCCTGTTTCCAGCTTTGGCAGTAAGCTGGGCTGCAGAGCTTGCTGGTGTTCTATGCTGCAAAGCATTTGACCCACAGCCACGGCCTTTTGTTTTTATGCAGGTTTAACCTCTTTAAGTCCTGTATCGCATTGTTTGTTCTGCTGGGACACCAGTAAGTTAGGGAAACTGAGGCAACATTGCCGAACTTTGGTGTACTTTTATTGGTTGATTGCACTAGCCTTATGATTCAAATTAGTATTTAGCTTAACACTGTGATTCTTCATCACAGGTGACTGTCGGGACAGGTTTGATGGCAAAATACTAGACTTTGCAAATTGCATCTTAACTAAATGCAAGAAGCCAGACCTTGATGGCCAGTAGTCATATTGCAGTGAGACTACAGTGTTGTGTAATATGTTTGTAGTTTCCTCTTTGGTGCATGCTTTGAGAACTTGGCGCTGGACTAGCCCTCCACCCAGCCCAGCTCTTGAACCATTGTGACCACTCCACAGCTCCATGTGTCCAAAGAGCTGCTGCTCAGTGTCGAGCTTGGTGACCTCATCGGCTGGCTGTGGGAGTGCTCAGCAGCTGAGCAGACAGTCTAAGCCTTCTTATTAGGCACTGTTGTTGTTGTTTGGTCAGCACCAGGCATTTTAATTAATTTGACTGTTAAAAATCATCATCATTAACTATGAAACTGGGGTTGTGAGCCCCATGACACTCACTCACAGTCATATCCTGCTGTCTGACAAGTGAGGTTGTTTTTCCTCCCTCCTTAATTTTGCCACATGGTTGCCTAGGTATCTCTTGGGAAACACTGCACTGGTTTACAGTGAAATTAAAGTAAACTAGAACTACCTCCTCCCAAATGGCACCCTGGATATGAGATTGTAGCAGGAAGAATGTGATCTCAACAATGTAGTTGATTTTCTTTACAAATTATGTTTAACTGGAACTTTTTGCAGGCTATGTCTGTTGAACCTAACACCCCCCACGCACACTTTTCTTCCCTTTTCTCTTAGCTCCAAAACTTAGGGATCAATCCGGCCAATATAGGCTTCAGCACCCTGACCATGGAGTCGGATAAGTTCATCTGTATCCGGGAGAAGGTCGGCGAGCAGACTCAAGTGGTGATCATTGACATGGCGGACCCCAATACACCTATCCGCAGGCCCATCTCAGCTGACAGCGCCATCATGAATCCGGCCAGCAAGGTCATTGCACTTAAAGGTAAGGCATTGTATTGCAGAGGTATTGGTATTGCAGAGGCCACATTTCTTTAAATAAGTGTATGAATTACCAGAGATAATGAGAGCTAACCCCCTGTAAGGGGCCTGCAGCATTCAGCACTGACATGTTTGTTCAATATAGAGACATTATCCATTAAATGATCAAGAGTATTTTTAAATTATTTTCATCTGTTTATGTCCATACACATCCAGCTACTTTAGTTTTATGCTGTGAAGTAGTTTTTATTGGCCAACATATGTTTTTTTCCCAAACATTTGTCCTGTAAATATTCAAAATAGCATATTTCTAATTCTTTTTGTCCAGCATCCATGATTGCTTTGACTTTTTTGTTGTTTTTGTTTTTGTCTTTTCTATGTTCTTTTTTTTTTCTTTACTGCTTTCTTATGTGTTTGCAGACGGTGAGTTGAAATTTAACTACTTAGTTGTGGAAGTAAAATCCTGTTTTCAAGACAGTATTTATGAAATTATCACATTCAGTATTGTCCTCTTCAATTACAAAAATAAAGCGAACAGGCTATGTTTATTACAGCTGACATGACATTATCCACCATTGTGTACCAGTGGGATGGCCTTGCGAAGTTGATGTCCTAGCTTTTAATATTTTGCATATTTCTTAACCAATTTCTGGATAATTCTTTGTACCTTATTCCACATCGAGGCCAATAAAAATATTTCTTTGTAAACAGGATTTAGCTTTCACAGCCTTATAGCTTGCTGGCATTCCATCATTTTTATTACATGTATAAGTGATTTAGAACCTGTTTTACATGTGGTACTACTATGGGTAATTAAATGATTTCATTTTAATTCACATTTCTTCTTAATTTTCATTTGAAATCCATGTCTTATTCCACCTGTGTGAAGTGGTAATTACCCAAACCTGTTGTTTCACTTGTTTCCCACCTGTGTTTAATAAATGTTTCATTTTGACAAACTCATGGTTCTCCATACTAAGGACTAAAGATTAATGTTTGCTCCAACTACCAGAGAGCGTAGGCTTAATATGCTTTGACTTAGAACCTGTGTTGGAAGTCTGATGGCATCTGATAGCCACATTGATTTATTTTCACATGTTCCTGATGGGACAGTAATCCCAGATGAGGAATGAGCTGGTTCAAGAGACTTTGGATAATAGCCTATGAGGTTCACTTGTCAGGGCATGAAATGTAGAGTTAAGGAGCACTTGCTAGATGTGCTGTCCAGCAGATGCAAGAGCCCAACAGCCTTGTGTGTCCATCTGTCTGTGTTCAGCTCTTGGCCGTGCCCCTATCCAACTATTAAAATTACATTTTATGGGCCAAACAGCTTGTGTTTTCAGATTTATGACAGAACTATCTCCCCATGGTCGTAAATTTATGCTTTGAAATGAGTGGACGTCTAAACCCCACTGGATCTTCAGATTTCTTTTTGAAATGACTGTATTACTTTGTTTAGGTAAAATTATCTTTAGGGCATTGACATGACTAAATTTTTTAACCCAGTTCATTTTACTTGTATAAGTATGTAAACTCTTAACCAGGCTTGAAGGTATTGATTTCAAGTAAACAAACCAAGTGAACATAGTCATTTTTGTTGGGTTGATGCTAGGGTGTTGATGGTAAAAGAACTTTGCAGGTGTGACGGTGTGGAGCCCTCCTCCTTTTAAATATCTTTGTTAAGATGAGTTAAGCCACCTTTCTTTTATGACTGTGCAGTTATAAATCATGTGCTAAACTTTTATAGAGTTCTAGCTCGTTGCTGACAATCATGTGACTTGCAAACATGAGCTCATTATGCTGGCTGATTGAATGGTACACAGCAAACACAGGGCTGTTCGTTTCCAGTTTTTTAGGAAAAGCAGGTTGTTCGAAAGCAGCTTAAATGTATAAAAATTTGATTGCCTTAATGCTGCAAAGAAGAAGACGCTGATCCCCAGTTTGCGGTAAATGCAGTTCTCTTGTAATAAGGACAGCTCTGAAAATGTTTCCTGAAAAAATGAGGAGAAAATGCATTTTTTTTTTTTTTAATTAAAGTTAGTCGTGCAAATACAGTAACATTTCAGCAGTGCGCATTCCTCATCGGCCCCAGCACACAAGTTATGTGATTAGGGAGGATATGTTGTGACTTATGTTAGGAGAGGAATAGTTGTAATTGCTCAGCAGTGGATGGAGAGCTCCAGATCCATATTAACTCGAGTTGTATTACCTGTCTTGTCCTTGCTAATTATGTAGCGTAGGATCAGCATAGACCCTTCCTCCCTCTTTCTATCGCCACTGTCTTCCCTGCTCAGTCTACCGTAATGATGCTTCTCAGCCAACATTGTCATGTGACACAGTAGAGCCTTAATCTTTTCATGTCACTGTGTCTGAAGGACGGACATAGTGCACACACACCTCCATGATTCAGTTAAAAACCCCTTTGCTTGCTCTTTGAAATTTGGCTGCTGCTTCAAGTGGTCGATTTACCACACTGCTTATTGTACTGTACTCTGATCCCATGGCTTAGTGATGGCGAAATGATCTTGACGGTTGTGCTAACGCATTGGTCTTTGCTTTTTCTCACTTTGTTGATGAGTATTGAATAATGAGCAAACAAGGAAGTCACACTGCTTCTTAACAAAGCTTTAGCTCACAAAATTAACCCTAACTACTTAACAAAAAGTGCAGGTGAGTGAACCTTTTTTAAACACTTAGCGTCTGATCTGTTCTCAGGACATCATCAAACATATATAACTTTAATGGTCGACAATCAACCATGATCATTATTGGCAACCTTCCTGCGACTATTGTCCAAAAGTCTCTCAATTGCTTAAAATGTACCCTTCCCTCTTAATCTTGTCTCAACGTATCTGTTTAATTGTTGTATTCCACCGTTATACATTTTTGACTCAGATGCAGATGTGTTTGCCTTCTTTGTGAGTTGTTTGTTTCTTGCTTCTACCCTGTCTGCTTTGTTTCTCTCAATGAGGCTTGTTTATTTGATGGGGTGGGCCAGGTAGTCGGACATAACGGCACATTATATATACTCACTACATTTATTAAACATCTTTTCAGAGCTGTGGTCACTTAAGTTACGTTAGGTGTTTATTGGTTTATATTCATAATTTGCAATGAGAAGAAAGAGATATGCATGTATTCAGCCATTCACACTCATGGACTACAAGGGGTACCTGTAACCAATATTGTCTCGTAGTTATGCTCACTGGATTGTTTGTTAAGTTGGTGCACATTGAAAATAACTTTCCTCTTACTCGTAACTTATTTGTTTGCATAGACTTCTACATGCATCTGGCATTAGGCAGCTCTGCAGTTGTTATGTCTTCTTATTGACCTGCCAATTCCTTTAGAGTTTAGAATAGAAAAATGGATTTGCTTGAAATGCACATAATTGACACAATGGCACCTTGTGTAGCCTCTCAGGAGGCCGAAATTGAATGCACTTCATTTTTTTCTATGCCAGTTGTCTCACCACACTTTAGATACGACACGATTTCCGACTACAGCATGTATGGCATCCCCTCTCTATCAGTCATGGCGTTGTTGCTTGATGACCTCTGTGCCATGACTACCAGTGTTTCAATTGAATCCCTTTTCTCTTGAAATTTGGTGTGTTTCTTTTCCTATGAATGTATGTGTATGTATATGTACTGTTGCCAGAGACTAAAACATTCTTCTGGGGCCTGGCTCCTGCCCCCTTTCTCCCTGCTCTAGCCGCCAAAACCCTTCAGATCTTCAACATTGAGATGAAGAGCAAGATGAAGGCACACACCATGACAGATGATGTTACCTTCTGGAAGTGGATCTCCCTTAACACGGTTGCACTCGTGACTGACAATGCAGTCTACCACTGGAGCATGGAGGGTGACTCACAACCTGTGAAAATCTTCGACCGCCACTCCAGCCTGGCAGGCTGCCAGATCATCAACTACCGCACTGACGCCAAGCAGAAATGGCTCCTGCTCATCGGCATCTCAGCCCAGGTTATTTGCTGCTTTAGTTTAGTAACACCAAGCATATTTAGTTCAGTGGTGTAGAACTGTAACATTTGAAATGTGCCTTCATCACAGAAACTTTACAGTAGATTGGCTGTTTGCATTAAAAAGTAACCATGGATTAACGGTTCCTTCGCCTTAGTGTTGGTTAGCCAGTCAGTTCATACATATTTATGGATGTTGTTTTGCCTTTTTCAGCAAAATCGGGTGGTGGGAGCCATGCAGCTCTACTCTGTTGACAGAAAGGTTTCTCAGCCCATTGAAGGCCATGCTGCCGGCTTCGCCCAGTTCAAGATGGAGGGAAATACAGAGGAGTCCACTTTGTTCTGCTTTGCTGTCAGAGGCCAGGCTGGAGGGAAGGTCACTGATGTTAATAGCTCATAGGGAAATAGGAGGAACAGATTTTAATGTTACTGGCATTCTCATAGCATAACCTTCCTGAGTCTGGTTCTCACTTGTGTTTTCTCTCTTTCGACACAGTTGCACATCATTGAAGTGGGAACTCCACCAACTGGCAACCAGCCATTTCCAAAGAAGGCAGTGGATGTGTTCTTCCCTCCAGAAGCCCAGAACGACTTCCCTGTGGCCATGCAGGTGTGGACTTGGCTAGACTAGGGCCGTCACTTTAAGAAAAAAAAAAAAAACACTTTGAACAAATTTAAACTCATACGTAATTTGCTGGAATACATTTGGTTACAACCCATAGAGTCACCATATCGCCATCTACAGTGTAGAACCAAAAATACTTCTACTCACTGATTTTCAGATGCTTCATTGTCAGTAAATATCAGATCAGCACAGCTTAACTCCCCAGTAACCTCTGTTTTTATTAGCTTAATTTATTGATGGGTCAATAGGGCATGTAATAGGTCAAGCTGATGGTGAATTTTAGAATGCCCACTGCTGGACCTCAAGTTAATTCAAATGGTCTTATAGGTAGAAGTTGGCTGATAAAGCAAAATAGACTATATGGTTTTATGTGAGGTCTTTTTTATTCTTTTTACCACAATCAGTTTTACAGACACAATATTTCTTCTTTGTTTTTTGACAGATAAGCTCCAAGCAAGACGTGGTTTTCCTTATTACCAAATATGGCTACATTCACTTGTATGACTTGGAGACAGGCACCTGCATCTACATGAACCGCATCAGCGGGGAGACCATCTTTGTTACTGCTCCACATGAGGCCACCTCAGGCATCATCGGGGTCAACAGGAAGGGACAGGTAAGAATGTCAACAAGTGCTTAAGGAAATGAAATGTACGTTGAGCATGGCTGCTCAGTCTTGGTAAAATAAAATTTTGCTGATGAAACCAAATATTCTTCCCAACGTCTATCTACCCCTTATGTCATAAGCAATCGCATGCCCAGCAAATCTGACACAGAATATAAACAAGCCCAACATCAACATCAGTGTCTGCATGGGGTAATAACAACAACTCCCTGCTTGTCTGTCATCATCAGGCAAGCTCGGACTTTTCCAGGAGGCATTATAAATAATCCAGAGTCTAGTGTTTCACACAGAGAGGGGAGAGGGTTGTGTCTTACTGCTTTTGTAAAGCTGAACCAGAGAGGAAAACTGGATCCAGCCAGCTGATGAATAATGTTCCAGCCAGGCCACACACCACATGAATAATTGAGTGAAGAGAGGAAAGCTGATCTTGGGCAGTGACGGATCTCGCTGTCTGCCGGGGCACTGAAGTGCGTATGTGTGTACACACATCACATGCACACAAACAGGAACACAGAGGCAGTGATCTGAGAGATAATAGGCCACTGTCTAGGCCCCTCAGTGCCTCCAGATAAGTGGGTTGGTTACCAACAATATTGGTAACCTGATACTAAGTAATACATTACTACAGTGCTTTTACCATGCATTTCTTTTAAGTCAGGCGCAGCCTTTGGGCAACAAACAACGTACAGACTTGCATAAAGGAAAGCTAACAAGATGACTGGAAACCCAGAAGTGATTTTTTCTATGTATTTCTATATCTGTTCCTGGTGGGACTGAACAAGCACAGCAGTGAAGAATGCAATGAAAGGGGGACGGTTGTGTGGCTGTTCTGCTCCAGGATGATATAATGTAGTTTGAGTCAAGTTAAGTCAAGTTGTAGTTGAATATTTATGTTGTGGTATTACAGTACTGAAATTTAATGGTAAGCAAGCAAAGTAAACAATAACCCCCCTGAAAAAATATGTTCCCGACACTCTCACTGGCAATAATGATCCAGTGTGTGGAGTTGTCAACAAATACATTACAGAACTACATGGTGGTTTACCAAAGGGCTGCACTGTCTTGTCACTGCAGTGAGGGAAAAAATCAATACCGCTACAACCCCAATCTAAGGTCAGGTGCGAAGATCTTGACATCATGAATGGACATGAAAATCTGTAGCAATATGAACATAAACCTCCTGAATTCTTTTTGCAAGTTAATGTCTAATATCTCCAGTATTACTGCTTCCACACTGCCTAAACTTCACCCTATAGTTGTCAGCAAGTTTCCTATCAGGAGTTATGGACTTGGCAGGGCAGGGCCTGCTTGTGCGTTTGAGTCTCAGCATCAGGATCTCTGATACCATGACTCAGAGTAGGAAGTGTGCGTGTGCCGGACCAGGCCTGACAGTGACATGCAGTGGTGAAAGCTGCAGCACAGAACTGCTGCCCACACACCAGAGAGTGGGACAGCAGAGGGAAAGAAGTAAGCGAAAGCAACAGAACAAGAGGGGTAAAAAAGGGCCCACCACCCTACAGCACATGATGTGAAGTGGGAGGCACAGCCTGGTGCCCTCAATCCTCTTAGCGCTGGTCCTGTCATCCAATCACAGCCACCACCTGATCCACGTCATCAGCATGGCCGAGAGCTGTGATGTCTGCCTTACAGTTTTACTCTTCTGTGTGTGTGTGTTTGTGTCTGGGTCAGTGTATCACTTGATACGACAGCTCATGTGTCATCTGACGCTTGGTGCTCTCTAGTTGTTCTGGCAAGTTTGTCTCTTTTTTTCCATCAAACTTGGTCATTGTATTTAAATGGCAACTGAAGTATTGGTTTGCCTGTCCAGAGGATATCTTTAATCTGCCATGTTTCATTCACAGGTTTCTGTTTGTAATTGTTCCTGACTTTAACTTTAGTATCTCTTTCGGATGCTGTTTCATTCCTCCCTGACCACACATACCAAGTCGAAGACAGAATGTCCACTAATGGGCCTTTTTTTTTTTACTCCTCCTTTCTGTTCATTTCTTAATTCAACTACCTCCCATCAGTCCACCCATGGTATAGTGAGTAAGCAACTCTGCTTTAATTGCAGGAATAATGAGGTCTAGTCACCCATGTTAAAAGCTGGGGCACTGACCTGCTGAGCTTGCTTGTAGAGGGGCCAACACTGGCTGTCTTTCTCCTTCGCCCCCCCCTTCCCTTTCCTTCATCCTGCCCTTTTCACTCGATTCATTCTCTCTCTCTCTGTTGCCAGACTGCTCACAAAAGCCATGCGTTACACTGACCCACTAATAATACATTTGCATTCAGCAGCCACAACCCAAGTCCAGACAGCATTTAATGGAGTTTAATGCTAATGCTCACAGTTCTATTCAGCTGAACTTGCTCACTCTTTTGATTTCTGGCACAGGGCATGAATGGAATGCTTTTTAAGCCACTATCATCTAGATGTGTCGAAGATGAGTTAAAACAAACAAGCCTTGCTAAATAATTGTGGGTGTGGGGGTTGGGGTCAGTGCATATGGTTTTATTTGATTTGATGCTTCATGGATGACAGAAGCACATGACAGGAAATATTTACACAAATAAGGTGGCTGGTATGGTGATAATTGAGTGAATAGCTCCATGCCTTACTGGGGATTAATTTACTGCAGATGGACTAACATAGTTGTAACTCCTTATAGACAAACTTTTGCCATCCACCAAAAGGCAATAGTAAAACATACTGAACTGACTGCAAGCATATACGTCATAAGGAAATGTGGTATTTCTCATCAGATTTACACAAACAAAAAGCTTTAAAAGGAGGTCAAATCTGGCAGTGTGATTACAGTGTTACCATGGCTGTGGTCTCTGGTGTACTTTATTACAAAAGTCTTTATTTTTCCCCATAACACAGGTGCTGTCAGTCTGCGTGGAAGAGGAAAACATCATTCCCTACATAACTAACGTGCTCCAGAATCCAGACCTGGCTCTCCGTTTAGCTGTCCGCAACAACCTCGCTGGCGCTGAAGAGCTCTTTGCACGCAAGTTCAACAACCTGTTCGCTGCTGCCAACTATTCGGAGGCTGCCAAGGTGGCTGCCAATGCACCAAAGGTAATCATCCTGCTAGCACGGAGTCGATCAACAACCCTCTGACGTAGTCTGAACAAAAATGTGATCCACATGGTTGTATTTATTACATGGGGATTGGATTGCATTATATTCTACCTACTTATTTTGCCTTTTATCAGTCATTTAGCTGTCCTCTGACCTTCAGTTGAACTTCCCCCTCTCAGGGTATCCTGCGAACTCCAGACACCATCCGTCGTTTCCAGAGCGTTCCGAATCAGCCAGGCCAGACCTCCCCCTTGCTGCAGTACTTTGGTATCCTGTTGGACCAGGGCCAGCTCAACAAGTTCGAGTCCCTGGAGCTTTGCAGGCCTGTCCTCCAGCAGGGCCGAAAGCAGCTTCTGGAGAAGTGGCTGAAGGAAGACAAGGTATTGCATATCTCCATCTCAACCTCCACTCACAGGAAGAGGCTCTTCCTGAGCTGCCTGTTTGTTTATATGACTCGCCTGTTATCCCGGGTCATGTGAGAACATATTCTATGGAAGGAATTTGCATAATTTCCTGAAGACACTGAACATTTTGTGATTCTTAGCTGCCTCGATGTTAAGTAAGAGAATCTGGACTGGGCATTCACTAATTTTATGTTCATCATATATTATTCTATGTTAATGGGTTTTTGTTTCACACATACATTTACCAAGTTTGCCTCTCATCATTTGGTAGAGCATCAAATTGGACAGCATAAAAATTGCAACATATACTAAAATAGGAATGAAAAAACAAAAGAAAGAACCTTAAGGCATATAAAAGAAAGAAAAAAAGTTAGGGAAAGATAAAAGAAAAACACTGCATGTTCTTTTTAAAATGGTCCAGAATAGCTTCCGGTGCTGATGTTACCTGTTCTATGTTTCAGTTGGAGTGTTCAGAGGAGCTAGGTGACCTGGTGAAGGCAGTGGATCCCACTCTGGCTCTCAGTGTCTACCTGAGGGCCAATGTCCCCAACAAGGTCATCCAGTGCTTTGCGGAGACTGGTCAGTTCCCCAAGATCGTCCTGTACGCCAAGAAGGTATGTCTGTCTGGCTGAGATGGTGTTAGAGCTGTGGAGATTTTATAATTTCCAAATGATGAAATGTAGGGCCAATAAAGGAGAAGACAAACATCTGAACTACATTTCAAACCAAAAACCCTGCCTATTGCTCAATTCAAGAGTTTCAATAAAGTGTATTGAAAAAAAAGTTGCATTGCAAGCGAAGATGCATTTATTTGATGCATAGAAGAGCACAACTTGTTGGACTTTGTAACCAAAATTAATTGATTTCAACAATAGCCTTAAATATGACTACAATGTAGATTGAATTTTGTTATGTAATTTTATTTTTTACTCAGTTCATTTTTTGGTTCCAGGTGGGCTACACTCCAGACTGGATCTTCCTGCTTAGGAATGTGATGCGGATCAACCCAGAACAAGGCCTGCAGTTTGCTCAGATGCTGGTCCAGGACGAAGAGCCACTGGCTGACATCACACAGGTCAGAAGACGGAGGAGGGATTTTCAATCAGGAATACATGGATTTTCTAATGACGCATTTCCAAGCAGATAGAGATAGAGTTTGGCTGTCTGCTGTGATATCATATTAAGGAGTGGAATAGGTCTCTGTCTTATTCTGGTTGGAAGTTTCCAAGTTGAGTTCAGTAGAAGTTTAAACACCAACTGTTGCTGCACAGGCTAGATTGAGTTGTGCTGCTGAGTCTTTGAGGTTAGGGTGAGACCTAACTACACTTTTCTGAATTAAAAACTTTCCTTGAAGCTGGACAAAGTATTTGACTGAGTCACACACATTCCAACATCTGTGATCCTCAGCTGTCCTGCAGAATGCAGGAAATGCACATTTTCCTTTGCTTCCTGCCACTGCAGACACTCTGTACTGCAAATGTCAACTGCTGACACAGCTTTCTGTGTTGCATAAAGTGCTGTACTGGCAGGGAACAAGAATTTCAAGAATAAAACTCATTGCATCAGATCAGGAGGAAATATGTTACATTCAGCCAACTTTGAATTTGCATCACAAGTAGCCTCAAAGCAGCTTTAAAGACATTTGAACTTCTTGCATTTTTCAAGTTTAATCCTGTCAGTGGTGTAGAATTTTAGGAGGTGTTATGTTGGAGGGACCTTCTTGTCAGGATTTTAGCAGCTACTCAAACATGGTTTCTCTTTCTGTCTTGAGTTATAGTTCTCACCTGTGTGTCTCTCTTTCTTCAGATTGTGGATGTTTTCATGGAGTACAACCTAATCCAGCAGTGCACCTCGTTCCTTCTGGATGCTCTGAAGAACAACAGACCTTCAGAGGGACCACTGCAGACTCGCCTGCTGGAGATGAACCTCATGCATGCTCCACAGGTGGACACATCTACACGTACTTCACTAAAAATAATCCAGTGAATAGAGCTGGGATGCATTTTTTTCTAACTTTTTCATTGCCTTATGTCATGGGTGCAGGTTGCGGATGCCATCCTGGGCAACCAGATGTTCACCAACTACGATCGTGCCCACATTGCCCAACTGTGTGAGAAAGCTGGACTCCTGCAAAGGGCGCTGGAGCACTACACCGACCTGTACGACATCAAGCGCGCTGTGGTGCACACACACCTGCTCAACCCAGAGGTCGGCTTCAGTTACCAACTGAGTGAAATATAATTAAAACTGAAGGCCATTTTCCTTTCTTGTCATATGTTCATTGCTTATTGCAGAATTTTTCATTAACTTGATGATAAATATTGCATGACCTATGACTTTAAGCACATTCCCTCCTCCACCACCAGTGGCTGGTGAACTTCTTTGGCTCACTGTCGGTCGAAGACTCTCTTGAGTGCCTCAGGGCCATGCTGTCAGCCAACATCCGCCAGAACCTGCAGATCTGTGTCCAGGTGGCTTCCAAGTACCATGAACAGCTCACCACACAGGCTCTCACTGAGCTCTTTGAGTCCTTCAAGAGCTTTGAAGGTGAGATCCCAAACTTTATACTGTCACACTGCTTCATTTGATATGTAAAGCTTTTTTTTTATGTTATGTATGTTCCCTTCCACCAATGTACTGGGATAGATGTCCCCTAACTTTCAACTAATGATAAGTAGACCAGACACATCTTTTGAAGCTAAGTGACTAAGTGTCTGTGTCTCTCAGGTCTGTTCTATTTCCTGGGCTCTATTGTAAACTTCAGCCAGGACCCTGAAGTTCACTTCAAATACATCCAGGCTGCCTGCAAGACGGGCCAGATCAAAGAGGTGGAGAGGATCTGCAGAGAGAGCAACTGCTACGACCCTGAGCGCGTCAAGAACTTCCTCAAGGTAAAGCCGCCGGGACAGCTGGAGTGATCAAACACTTACATTTAACAGCTGATTTCTTCATTTACTGGGTCTTTTGTGAATGTCTTTCTGACCCAGATCTACTTTGTTGCTTTTTTCCTTATTAAATCGTGTCTGAACAGTTTTTCAGAATGCCACACTATGTTGGTCTTAAGAGAAAACTTTCTAGTATTGCAATTTTGGAATTGGTTCTGTCTGTTTTCATTCATATCACTTTACACGTGCTTAGTTAGTCTTTTAAATGCTACATGCTATGAAAAGAAAAGCTTCACAGATTAACATTTTGGTCCCTTCCTAAAGAAGAGAAAATAATTACTAGCATATCCCCAGCAATCTGCCTGTATCCCCAGATTTCTTCCCTGGAGGATCAGTGAAGGATGATCTCATTCTTATTTTATTGGTTAAAAATGTTCAACAATCCTGATGGCAGTCAATTATCTTTTGTGCTTTTCCTCTTTTTGTCTTTGGAATGGCAGGACATGTATCAGGTAAATCTATCCTTCCCCACAGTACAGGACCTCCCCCTTCTTTTTTTACTTTCATCCCTACCCCTTACCTATAGGCACAGGATTGAAACTGGGATTTGTATGGAGGTGTATATGGGTATATACCATAATCCATACACCTACTGGGGTGCAACCAGTGCTCTCTGAGCCTTATATAGTCCTAGTCATTCATTGGATGTTTTGTGTGTAATTAAAGTTAATGGTGAATAAGTTGGGGTTCTGTAATTCATATTTGAAGACATTAAGGTGTCTGTGTGTATGTTGTGGTCCCATAACAGTCAGTACAGCATGTTCTTGGATGATATCGGCAAGGTGCACAATCCCAGTTTGTTAATCCTGTATGAGTGTGGGTGGCAGCAGTGTGTCAGTTCACCAGTGCATTGTGGTAAAGAGGATTGTATTGGTCAGCACTGTTTCGTGTTGATCTGACCACTGGCAGCTCTCTGCCTGTTAATAAGTAGGAAAGCTACTTTAGAATATTTAGAGGTCTTGCTTTTTGTCTCTACCGTGTAACACACTAATTTTGGGATGTGACTTCCATTTGTGGTAGTGACAAACCTGTTATTTTTCCCCCCTTCATACTGTATTAGTGTTTAATTTTTGAATGAAGGAGACTTGACTCTGGAGCTGGAAAATGATATTTTAAAATTTCATTTTCAGTGACTCTGATAAATGTCTAACCTCCTACACAGTGTACCAGTAAGTGCAGTGGTAAAGTATCATCCCTGTCGCATCAGGGTTGGTTGATGTATTGTGGCTTGTATAGACGTGTTTTGTTGGTTGTGTTATGTTACTCAGTGTGGTCTCTTTCCCTCTACTATGTGTGATGGACAGGAAGCGAAACTGACCGACCAGCTGCCACTGATCATCGTCTGTGACCGTTTTGATTTTGTCCACGACCTGGTCCTCTACTTGTACCGTAACAACCTGCAGAAATACATAGAGATCTATGTTCAGAAGGTAAGGCTCAATGGAGAAGCATCCAAATGCATCATGACAATTATACTTCTTTGTATTAGAGAAATAGGTTATTGAGATTTATTGCTAAATTTGTGTCTCAGGTGAATCCTAGCCGTCTGCCTGTTGTGGTGGGTGGTCTCTTAGACGTGGACTGCTCAGAGGATGTCATCAAGAGCCTGATCCTGGTTGTGAGAGGACAGTTCTCTACTGATGAACTGGTTGCTGAGGTGGAAAAGAGGAACAGGTGCGGCACAATTCCACCTACATCTTTCTAAACATTTACAACTAATGTTGTTAATGTATTCTCCTTGGAAGTGATCTGCTCTGTGTCTCAGACCCCATGTAGATCAAATTTAAAAAAACGGAAGGATTTGTGTTATTTGATGTGTTGTATTTGCTTTATTTTTCGTCAACCAAAAGATACATTTTGCAGGACTATAACATTATCATTTACAAGAGAGTGGAAATTATTATACAGGTTTTTAAAAGTAAGGTAGTTTTATTGTATTGTATTGGACGCAAGTAGTGGAAAACAAGTAATGTTCTACAAGTTACGACAATGTTTTTAAAATCAAATTGTTCATAAATTACAGCAATGTAAAGAAAAATGTCTGACATATGCTGCATAACGAGAAACATGAAGAAACTTGTCTATCAAGTGCTCCAAGTAGCATGTCCATTTTTGTCTGAGAGAGTCCTGACATCCTTTTTCAAACAGACTGAAGCTGCTGCTGCCCTGGCTGGAGTCTCGCATCCACGAAGGCTGTGAGGAGCCCGCCACCCATAATGCTCTGGCCAAGATCTACATTGACAGCAACAACAACCCAGAACGCTTCCTGAGGGAAAACCCTTACTATGACAGCCGTGTAGTTGGAAAGTACTGCGAGAAGAGAGACCCCCACCTGGCCTGTGTGGCCTACGAGAGAGGACAGTGTGACCAGGAGCTGATCAATGTGAGGATGAATTTTTGTACTTGCCTGCTCTCCTACCTGTGTACCCAAAGTCTGTTTCAGTTGAGTTTCTTATTTTGATGTAGAACATTAAACAGCCTCGTCCTTTTTGTTCTTTTTATATTAGGTCTGCAATGAGAACTCCCTCTTCAAGAGCTTGTCTCGCTACCTTGTCCGCCGCAAAGACCCTGAGCTGTGGGCCAGCGTGCTGCTGGAGAGCAACCCCTACAGACGACCACTCATTGACCAGGTAAAGTATACACAAGACGAGCCTTATCTCATTTGATATTACTGCCTGGTACCTCTCTAAGCCTCAATTCGTTTGCCCTCAGGTGGTGCAGACAGCCCTGTCAGAAACCCAGGACCCAGAGGAGGTATCAGTCACAGTCAAGGCTTTCATGACTGCAGACTTGCCCAACGAGCTCATTGAGCTGCTGGAGAAGATTGTGTTGGACAACTCTGTCTTCAGTGAACACAGGTGTTTAGCTGCAGCATTTTGCATGTTTTGCTTTGTTCCCATGAAACATTTAAAAGTCAAAACTGCCAAATAAAGTGTGCTGAGGGTTCTGTGTTCTTCTCTTTCCCACAGAAATCTGCAGAACCTGCTGATCCTAACGGCGATCAAAGCTGACCGTACCCGTGTGATGGAGTACATCAGCAGGCTCGATAACTATGATGCTCCTGATATTGCTAACATTGCCATCAGCAACGAGCTCTTTGAGGAGGCTTTTGCCATCTTCAAGAAGTTTGACGTCAACACCTCTGCTGTGCAGGTTAGTCATTAGCTCTTAAACAGCTCAACAAAAACTTAATTGACTGAAGAAGTGTTGATCGACCTTTGTTTTTTGTTTTTTAAACCTAGGTGCTGATCGAGCATATTGGCAACCTGGACCGGGCCTATGAGTTTGCAGAACGCTGCAACGAACCGGCTGTGTGGAGCCAGCTGGCCAAGGCTCAGTTACAGAAGGACTTGGTGAAAGAGGCCATTGACTCCTACATCAAAGCTGATGATCCCTCTGCATACATGGAGGTCGTACAGGCTGCCGATAAGAGTGGTAAGGAGACTTGTTGACCCCAAGTAAGAAAAGGAAGGAAAGAATACCACCTGACTGACTGTAAGCTGATCAATCACTATGAACAGATGGCAGGGTTTCAGAGAATGTGGTTAGTCATTTGCCAGTACCACTTCGATTGAAAGCAATCAATGCGGAGCTAATCAGCTGTGCTATGGATTTGCTGATAGTTGCAGCTAGTGCAGCAATTCTTTATTGAAAGTGAACACTATCAGCATAAAATACACTTGAGGCAGTGTTCGACAAAAAAAGAGAAGGATTAATTAGAATTACAGCAGCAGCTTAATATTACTGTCCATGTGTTTCAGGTAACTGGGAGGACTTGGTCAAATTCCTTCAGATGGCTCGTAAGAAGGCCCGGGAGTCCTACGTGGAGACAGAGCTCATCTTTGCCTTGGCCAAAACCAATCGCCTGGCTGAACTGGAAGAGTTCATCAACGGACCCAACAATGCTCACATCCAACAGGTTAGCCCAGCTCTTGCCTTTTGTGAATAAGCTGTCATGTCAAAAATGAAACACTGTCTCATTACTATATCTGCCATGTAGGTTGGTGACCGGTGCTATGATGAGAAAATGTATGATGCCGCTAAACTGCTATACAACAACGTCTCCAACTTCGGTCGTCTGGCGTCAACTCTTGTGCACCTCGGGGAGTACCAGGCCGCTGTGGACGGCGCCCGTAAGGCCAACAGCACACGCACCTGGAAAGAGGTGTGCTTCGCCTGCGTGGATGGAAAGGAGTTCAGGCTGGCCCAGATGTGCGGCCTCCACATTGTGGTGCATGCTGATGAGCTGGAGGAGTTGATCAACTATTACCAAGTAAGATTGAGGATTAGGAGTCATTTTTGTGTGTATGTTTGTGTTTTCAGCAGCTGGCTGGTTATTTTAAAAATAGTGATAAACACAGGCGTGCAGTGTTTGCATGTAGTTATGACACCTTATAAATTTAAGACATATCACTTAGCCCACATACATACATAAGCACACATTTACCATACTCCATCCTCCATCTTCACTCTCAGGACCGCGGTTACTTTGAGGAGCTGATCACCATGCTGGAGGCTGCGCTGGGCCTGGAGCGCGCTCACATGGGGATGTTCACAGAGCTGGCCATCCTTTACTCCAAGTTCAAGCCCCAGAAGATGAGGGAGCATCTGGAGCTCTTCTGGTCCAGAGTTAATATCCCGAAGGTCCTGAGAGCAGCGGAGCAGGCTCACCTGTGGGCCGAGCTGGTCTTCCTGTACGACAAGTACGAGGAGTACGACAACGCCATCATCACCATGATGAACCACCCAACAGACGCCTGGAAGGAGGGACAGTTCAAAGACATCGTCACCAAGGTGCAGTTTGGTTTGATGTCAAAACAAAGATTATTTTTATATTTTCATATATTCTTTATTCTGAGGTAGCTGTGTCTCAATGTATTTGAGGGAATAGGGAAATTCACTAAACTATATTTTTCACAATTGCATTTATAGTAACAATTTAGTCCTTAAAGGCTTTGAGTGACTGGAAATGTTTGGATTAGTTACCTTTTAAAGTGCTTGAATTTTACTTAGCTGTACAAACCATGTGCACTATATTCCCAGGGCAGTTTTTATGCTTCTTCAGTGATTGTTTATAAGACTTGTCTTCCCCTTTGCACCCTGTGTAGGTGGCCAATGTGGAGCTGTACTACAAAGCCATCCAGTTCTATCTGGAGTTCAAGCCCTTGTTACTGAATGATTTGCTCATAGTGCTTTCCCCCAGACTGGACCACTCCCGTGCTGTCAACTTCTTCAGCAAGGTACGCTTTAATGTCTCATTATGATAGAGAAGGAGTAGTGGATGGGAACATGAACTAGCTATTTTTTTGTAGATTTTGCAGAAATTCTGTTAAAATTCTGCCTGAATGTGGATGGAAAGTTGGCTAGTGAAATGATGATTGTACATGTGCGTCCACAGGTGAAACAGCTGCCTCTTGTCAAACCCTACCTGCGGTCAGTACAGAACCACAACAACAAATCAGTCAATGAAGCACTTAACAACCTTTTCATCACAGAGGAGGATTATCAGGTGAGAGCCTTTGACATGCTGCTGTATTTTGTTTTATTCCATAGATGCCATTGTTTGATTTAATAGTCTCCCCCTTTCCCATCACACTCTTGTTAGGCTCTGAGGACATCAATAGATGCCTACGACAACTTTGACAACATCTCTCTGGCCCAGCGTATGGAGAAGCATGAGCTGATTGAGTTCAGGAGAATCGCTGCTTACCTCTTTAAGGGCAACAACCGCTGGAAGCAGAGTGTGGAGCTCTGCAAGAAGGACAAGCTTTATAAGGTGCTGTTTCCCCCTCAACATTCACCTTTACTGTCTTTGTGAATGTGTCTGATACACCGGTTAGATTGTCTAAGACCATTCCTGACCCTGTCCATGCTGTGTCTCCCCTGCAGGATGCCATGCTGTATGCGTCAGAGTCCAAGGACACAGAGCTGGCAGAGGAGCTGCTGTCCTGGTTCTTACAGGAGAACAAGAAGGAGTGTTTCGCCGCCTGCCTGTTCACCTGCTATGACCTGCTCCGACCTGACGTGGTGCTGGAGACCGCCTGGCGGCACAACATCATGGACTTTTCTATGCCATACTTCATTCAGGTCATGAGGGAGTACCTCAGCAAGGTGGGTCAGCTTTTTTCTGGCTGGTTTTAAGTGCACTGAGGAATAAATAGGTTTTGATGTAAATGACGGCCATATAGCTGTGCAACACTGCTGTCATTCTGTCTGACAGGATCACTACAAGGTCTGCAACATCTGAACCAGGTCTTAGCCGTCGACAGTGCAGTCAGGAATTGAATCTGATCCATAAACCAGATACAGTAGTCTAGAAAACTGTAGCTAATAAAACGTCTTTTTTGTAGACAAATTGAGAATGTCACGGTGGCTGCAACTGCAAATAATCAGAACATCTGGAATGTGAACAAATGCAGAATCCTGACAGTATTCAAAATAAGAAAATACTGTTGTTTGCCTCTGATATCAGTAACAGTCATAGTTGTCAGTATCAAATGAAAGACATGCCCAGAAGAATTTCTTATGGTCGCCTGTTTACCAAATTTCTTTACAGGGAAATATTTGTAATTTTGTTCTTCTATGCTGCACCTCTTCTCTTCCAGGTTGATGCAGTTAAGGAACAGGTGAAAGCTAAATGCTCTGTTTTTGATCTCTCAGACGACTGCAGCCTTGAGTGTGCATGGTTTTAGCTCGACTCTCACTTCATCACAGTCACTGAGATGTCTGGATGATTTCTTTTAGTTGTTGAGGAACTTTCTAGATATGTAGTCTCTAATAATACTTTAAGTGTGAGGAAATTAAACTGTAGCTGTCTGCTGCAAGAATGCAGGATTGGAGAATTTTGTATTCACCACATTGACCTTAGACACATCTTGTCTTGTCTGCATGTCATAATCCCATCCCATTCATCCCAAATACCATTCAGCAATCTCTAAAGTGGGAAATGACAGTAACTCAGCTAACTATAGATTATCTAAACTCAAGATGCTGTGCCCGTTGTTACGGGACTATTGTTTGCCCCTATCCTATCCCATGCTTAAAGAACTAAAACATAGCAGCAGACTGCAACAGAAGTCAAATCAGGAGTTTAAAAAAGGGGGAGAAAATGCACTGTACACAATCATGATGAAATATCTGTTTTATTGCCCTTTCAGACACAATGCAACAACAGCAACACTGTGCTCTGAAACCAGTTGGTTCACTGCATCGAGTTAAGCGGCATGTGGAGCCCAGTGTGCCACTCGGCAAACCTGTACCTGTAGTTCAACCGAGTTGAACTACGGGTACAGGTTCGCTAACAAACTGCTCAGCCCAGCATTGTGTCTGAAAGGGCCTTGACCTTCTGAATTCCCGAAAATATCCATCACTTTGTTTTCAACTGGTGCTCAAACAGTGGAGAAGCTCTAACAAGTGTAATAATTTCTCTGCAATGCCACTTCAAAGTGCATTTCCTCACAGACATTGACACTGCACAATGTGAAGCTGTGTGTGTTTTTAAAAGGTTGTTGAGTTTTGATGTATTAGCTTGTTAATAGAACAAAGCATGTGTGGAAATATCTGTCGCTGATACATTGCAGCAGGCTGTTGGTTTTGCCTGGCTTCCTGTAGAAAGCCTTGAACTGTAGGCAGCACCTGGCCTGAGACTCACCCTCCTCCCTCCTCCTCCTCCCACTACCAAACTGCACCACAGTGCTGCAGCCTGTTCTTCACTGCCAGCAGTGGAACACATAGAGCATGGGACTGTTTCTGTATACAGCGAAGATCAGCTCGTTCGAAATGTGTGCAGAGAACCTAAAGAGCTACCGTTTATCTGAAGAGGCATGGAGATGATGAATGTACATGTACAGCACAAGATGTAGAAGTGCACTGCTGAGCAAGCCATTACATTTAGCGATAGAAATAACCCGCATCCAGCTGCTGCTTTTCTCCCTGCGGACCTGATATGAACATTTTGCTTATTGTTGCATCTGACTTGCTGCCTTAAGAAGAACTTCTTCTTTATTTATTTGTGTATTTTTATTTTTTAGAGGAAGTAAGAATTATTATTTTAAGTTATTTTTTCTTATTAAGGTAATTTAGCATCAATAGTTGGACTTTTGAATTAAATTTTAGGCACATGAAGGCAGGAAGGACAGTCCTCATTCATGCATGATGTTAAGTATGTACTGTAGAAGTCACTGTGTGTATAAAGTTGTAGAAAGTGTGAAAAGGAAACAGTCCTGGTTCAATCACCTGAAACAGCTGGGTTTTGTTGTGACTTGAAATCTGCTTAGGGTGGCGACCCAAATGAGCATCCTTGTCAGAAACGCTGTCAGTTAACAAATATACATGTAACTGTTTTGATTTTCTTTTCGTTGTTTAGTATGTTGTTTACTCATTAGCTGTTACTTGACGGTGACTTTGTATTAAATGCTATTACTTCTTTGGCTTGCAGGTAGATAAACTAGAAACCTCAGAGTCCCTAAGGAAAGAAGAGGAGCAGGCAACAGAGACGCAACCCATCGTCTATGGTAACAGTCCTCTCATGACATCAGTGTCCATTTCACTGTGGACAGAAGCAAAGACAGCAGTCTTCTTTCCACACACAGCACTTTGTGGCCCTGAGATTATCCAGTGTTCCCTGTGGTCATTAAGCTTCATAGAACCTTGAATACCAGAAATTATTGAATCCCCTGAAAACTTGTCCTCAAATATCAAACCTGCAGTAACTGATTTTCTGTCTGAAAATAGCTGCCTGCTGTGGCCAAAAAAGAAATGCCCCCATGAGAGCTGTCAGAGTGAACTAAAACAGTACAGTTGTGGGCCACACAGATAAACAATGAACAGTTACTCACTATAAGGCTCAAATTCAGGTGATCTGTTTCTATATGTCATCACTACAAGCAACCCCTTTCACAATTGTAAAAGAATGACATGATACATTGTTGACCAGAGCAGCTTTTAGTACAACAATCAAAGTTTAAAAATGTTTATAAGAGTTTAGCACTTCATTCGCTCTGGTTTGATCAATCTGACAGTGACCAAACAACCCACCAACTGTCATCACATTCAGATGTTCAATCCTGGTTAGTGCAGGAAAGCATGTGTCATAACATGCCAAACTAGTGAGAAGGACAGAGAAAAAAGAAATGCCAAAACAGTTCCCAACCTGGCAGAAAATGGTGTTCATGTAGGGTCCTGTCATAGCAAGTGGTTGATTGAGAAAACAAGTTTTCAAGGCCTTTAAAAAAAAGAATGTGATCAATGTGTAATATAGGTTATATCGAGGTATATTTACAAATGGGTTGAGGCATTTTACAATGCCCTTTTAATTCATCACAACAGATGTTAACAGCTGCCTGTAGTCCCACAGCTGAAAAGGAAACTACACCAGACTACACGGTTCACCACACAAGAACTCTGTAAAGCTAAAAAACAAGATGAACAAACCAGTGAGGAAGCACTGTGACCAAATCATGAAAGTTTTACATCAGAACTGTGGCTCTGGTTAAAATAAAGCAGACCAGTTACATGTTTGAAACCTATACTTTGTGTGTTTGTATCCTGCAGGCACACCCCAGCTGATGCTGACAGCAGGCCCCAGCGTACCTGTGGCTCCTCAGCAAGCTTACGGCTACGGCTATCAGGCACCTGCAGGATACAGTCAGCCAGCAGCTCAGCCAGGCTTTGGCTACGGCATGTAAAGACCCCGCCCCCTTCTCTCCACATGCAGGCTGGAGCTACCATCCATCCATCTCCCACAGTCCTTCACCAGACCATTATTATTGTCTCTGTGTGCCCTCTACAGGGAGCAGGGGATAATACAGACAAACTTTGTTTTCTTTTTTTCTTTTTTTTTAACTTTTTTTTTCCCCCCTTTTTAAACTGTCATGAAGGACTCAGTTTTATTTTTGTTGTCAAAGAAAAATATTGCATCGCAAAGATTAATTTTCTCACATTCCGTATTGACTAGATTAATTTTTTTTGTCTATTTTATTTGAATGGGAAATGGTTTATGTACAATGGCAATGGGGGGGCTTGTGGGAAGAGCTAGTCCTCTTCTCATTTTAAAAATAAGGTCTGTTGTGAAGCATCTGATTTGCACTCTGTAGTGAGAAGAATTAATGTAGAACCTTTTCCTTTTGATGTGTGTGAGCAGCTTTTTCTGTCCGACTGTAAAATGCATTTAATTATTGTATATTCAGACACAAAAAAAAATGCTACTATGTTCCTCTATATTTGAACATGAGACTGCCGCTTCCATGACCACAATCCTGAAACACTACGTTGTACCAGTCGTGTCCCCACACACACTCACACACACTTCAGGGCTGTTTCTTGAAGAAAACCCAAGAGAGTATTTTACATACGATTTACAGGAAAGTTTGATTCTTTCCAGGAACGCCTATGCAGGACTCTCCAAACAAATTTGCATTCAGACGATATTTCCATGTGCTTTAAATACTGCTTTAACGTGGGACCATTCCACCTCAGGAGGGACTGCAGATCTGTTTGTGTTTGACTAACATGCCCCATGCCCCCTCTTTATGCTGCGGTTTGTTTCTGCTGGATATCTTTTTGGGTTACTGAGTGTGTGCAGGAGAAATTTTTCAAACTTTACTCTCCTCACGTCCTGTCAAGGGCTGCCTTTAACCTTTTCATCTGACCCGCTCATCCAGCTCAGAAACAATATCACAGGATTTGTGGTAATTTGAAGTTTTTATCAAAGGCTTGCGTGTATACAGGAAATCAATCATTAACTCCTTTGAACTTATATTCTTATCTAAATTACCTTAGATTTAAATTGTGCACTTAAGATACTTGATTGTGCATAATCAGGATCATAATGAATGAGACAGCGGTTTTGTTTTCCACTTAAAAATAAAGGCTTCTTGTTTGTCAAGACCAGTCTGATTGTCTTACATATATGGTCATGTGTAGGAGATGAACTCAGTCAACGGTCACATTTGCTTTCCGTTTAATTTGCTGCACATTTGTCCTCAAAAAAGGGGAAGTGATGTCATGGTTCTGATAAGTGATAAATACTGAGCAAAATGATCCAAGGCTGTAAAATGTATGAAAGAGATGCTGCAGTTTGATGTGAACGCACTCTAAGAACTACAGCCTCCCCATTTCCAAACACTGTATCAGCGTTTCTATTTGCTGACCTTGCAAATTTGCAGAGGTCCGTTTCACAAAGCAGGTTTACTGAAAACTCCGAGTATGTTAACCCTGAAATGAGGGAAACTCTGAGTTTTCCGTTTCACATAGGAAGGTAAGTCAAACCAGAGAAAGAGGGGTAACTCAAGCCTGTTTCACAGACAGAGGTAAGTTAAACTCCGAGTCAGTTACCGCAGTAACTGACTCTATGAACCTAACCTGGTCGGGACCAGGTTTTACTCAAGGAACCTCGAGTTTCTCTGTGTCTCCGCCCTCTTTCAACCACACACCGCATTCATTTCCTCATTCATTCATTCAGTCAGCAGACGAGTTTTGGCATAGTTCTGCCGTCTGTTATTAAAAAAAAATCATTAAAAATATCAGTCAGTGGGAAGTCCATTAGGCACAGTAGGTGGTGACTTTTTTCGTTAACATGGCATGTTAACGTCTTTTGATCATGATCCCGTGGATGAAGGTGCAGCGATACTGCGCAGAAAATTAAACATTCGTCGGGAGATATTTATCAGACCACGATGTTCTTGCTTTTCCAGACAGTTATCGTCTTTAGGCCACCACCCGTTCTTCATGCATCTGCCTTCTTTCTGTTGGCTGAGTAAAAGTCTGTGTTAGTTTAAATATAGGCTTAATTATTTAACATAACATGATATAGATGAGAACACTTTTTTCATTTTTAAATTTTATTTCATTCGTTAACAAAAAAACAAAACATTATATGAACACAATATAACCAATTTTACAATGAAAGGGAGCCACTTAATATTTACTTTACAATGTAAAACATGATCAAAATGAGGTAGCTACCTCCATGAGATCATGCAGAGGTCTTACCTGTTTCAACCATGTTTTTATATTTGAATTTAAGCTGCTGCCAAGTGCGCTTCTCCCCCGCGGGATTGCACCTAAATGAAATAAATTAATAGGCAACCATTCAAGCAGTTTTGCCCTGTAATATTATTGTGATTTCAAAGGACTACATTTATACTCACGCATTGACCCGAGCAGCAATGTTCTCCCACGCCGTCTCCCTCTCCTTCGCAGCTGCAGCGGTGTTGGACTTCCGTCTAAAAACGTGTTCATATTCGCTGTATGAGCGCATTAAAATGTCTAATTTCCAGTGGCGTGAAGTACGCAGCCTTCCGCTTCCCCGTTGCCATGGTGACTCCTCAAATCGGGGTTCCATTGATGCTGTCTTTTTAAAGTTGCGGTGCACGCGCTTAACTCGAGGTGAACCTACTCTGAGTTAATCAAACTAACTCAAATCTGCTGTTGCGGAATCGAAAACTCAGAGTTTCCTATCTCAGAGTAGATCAACTCAGAGTTCAGGGTTACACTCAGAGTTTGTTGAACCTGCTTTGTGAAACAGACCCCAGGACAAAGGTGAACCCTGACCTGGTTGTCTGCCAGAGCCAGCACCGAAACAGGAAACACATTTTTGAATTCACACAGGCTTCAGTTGAAGTGAATATTAAGAAGTCTCTGCAGACTGGTGCGAATAGGATAGTACCTTAAAACCAATGCATCTGAAGCAAACTCATGCGACAGTTATGTCAATTTGTTGCGTGTCAGAGCTGTTGATCCAGCTGCAGGCCAATATTTGACGCAATACTCAGTTCTGAGATTGGATTCGACTTCAACGTGTTCCTGTTTATTTTGTCTCTCGTTTTATGCCTGCTACCTTGTTCATGTCCATTCAAATGCTGCAGTTTGACTCAATACACAAGCATGTAGCATTAGCACCCTCTGATGGTACAAGGCAGAGGTTGCTAGAAGTAAAGCAGACCAGTAAAATGCTCAGATCTGGTGCGAGTTATCACCAATCCTGTACCAGGTGTTATATCTCATCTCAAACAGCTCGAAGATTGTGACTGTGTTTCTTTCAGAAGATAAAGGTAAATGCACACACAACATTTATGTGAATATGATAGCTGAGTAGATGGCATTCTTATTCTTTCAGAAAATTTGACTAATGTGGCATTTAAAGGTGAGGAAAAATATTCAAGATATGTCATTGTTTCATAAAATCCAAATGACATCCAATTGAATTTCCTTTATTAGGAGAACATCATTTTAGGACCACAGGCAGTATGAACCTCGCAGCAGGAAAAGCACAGGCATAATCTATGACATCAATAACAGTGGCATTCCACTCATTAACCAATTCCAAGGTACTGCTTTTTTGCATGCTGGCTCACTGTCATTCCTTACTGGGGCATTTAGTGGAACTAAGGTGTTAATGTACTTTTCCTGCTATGACGAGTCAAAACGTCTGAGAAGAGCTCTATCGTTATTTTACAGTGTTGTAATTCTAATGAGATCAGTAATGGCTATGTTTCCCCGGAGCGTGTCTACAGACACAGGCCTCAGCAGACTGGTTGGTGTGGGGGACTCAAGAACAGAGTTTGCGGTGTGTTGCGGTGCCACTGTCATAACTACCACAGTAAAGTAACGCACATCAAGTACATAACATGTAATTGAGTCAATCGTAGTATAAAAATATAAACTCATGGTAGCCCAAAAACAATTTATATTGTAGACAGTTTTAACAACAAAAACTGTATTCAAGTCCTACAGATGCAGGCTGGAACTCTAATAGAGCTTCAAATCTCCAGTGACTCTGTCAATCAGATCAGCTGGGCCTGGACCAATACCCAGCACGGTGCGTGATCCCGGTGCTATTTGTGTCCTTCCTGCGTCCTGAATCAGGCTGACAGGAAGCCCCACTTCTTTGGCATGACCCAGCAGATCAATGAGGGTGTCCTCATTGGGGGCCTTCACCACCACCTTGGGCTGGCCGCAGTACTCCCACTGTTTGAGAAGCTCAGGGTTCCTGCGCTGAACCTGTTTGTAAGCAGATACAGCGGCATGGGAGCACTGGGCAGCGACTTTCCCTTTGCCCATCTTCAGGTCATTTCGGACTACCAGTATCATCTTGAACTCGCCACCTTCTCCCATCACGCTTGCTTCACCGGCGCCATTCCCCATCGCTGCCATCAGGGTTTTGGACGTTGGGCCGAAGCGAGCGCGAAGGTGCCAACCAAGGAAGAGCCCACAGCCCAGTCCAGCTGCTACACCCAAGCCCAGTGGACCATACAGCAAATCCATTGTTAAACCTGCAAAAAGGACAACACAGAATAATTAAAGTCTATGTCACACATCTACACCCACAAGCTTAAGAGGCTGAAAGGTTGAGATAGCAACATCATCTTTTTCACACTGAAATGAAATTCTTTCTTGGTCTTGAAAGCAGCAGTTGATAAAATGTTACTTTCTTCGCCAGTTTATGGGAATGCTCAAATTTCCCTTTCTCTGTGCACTTCCAAGGACTGTTTCTCTATTTTGGCTCTAAAACTGATACTCAAATTCATTCCTCAATGCTCCAATGCTGAATGCTATTTAGTTCGTCTTTAACTTGCTAACTAACTGTACATGTGGAACTAGCCTGGCTAACGTGAGCTTCCTGGCTAGGGACAAGACCGTTTATTCGCCAACACACCGCTTCGTTACAACAGACAACACTTCAGGAACAGACAGACTCATATTCATTCATTTCCAGTCCCCACAGAGCCAACACATTGTATCTGAATGGTTACACAGCGGATTTTACTGATATGTTTCATACCTGCCGGTTTCTTCGACGCGCTGGCGGCATGAACGAAGTTTCACCGACTTCTGTTGTGGGCGCCTGATGATGACGTCACACAACGCGGCTTTCAAAAATACGAAAACATTTATTTTTAAGTTAAACAAATGTTTTATGTGTCACATCGTCAAAACATTGTCAAGATTTTCCTTGAATAACTTTGTAAAAAAAAAAAGAAAAGAAAAAGAAAAGAAATGCTTTTGCCAAAAACTGACTGAAAATTGGAGGAGGAGGTACTCTTGGAGGATAATAATAATCATAATCTTAATCATAATGATAAAATCGCATCTATTGGCAGTTGTGAGCAGCTACAGAAAGATCTTCAAAAACAAAAAAAACTATTAAATCTTTGGGCAGATTAAACTCAGCCCACGTACACATAAGCCTACTGTTATTTAATTTCCTGTTGTTGCAAATGCTGAAGTATTTTTGTTTTATTTTATGTTATGGAAAAATAGTACCCTACGAAAGTCGGTATACTGTACATACGCCTATTGTTTACAGATGGTATGCAGCATGGGAAACAACTTCTGGTTTTAACTCACTGCTACAGTCATATTTTAGCCTTTATTTATGTAGGTAAGTTTGGCTTTAGCTCTTCCTCTGGAACACTATGTTCAGTGTCACACTCTGAAACCCGAGGAAGCGAAGTACAACCACAGAATGATCCATTGGCCACTCAGCATTTCCACTAGAAGCTCGCTCAGGAGGACCTCACTTTCCTGTCCGACACCTATCCTGCCCGTTCACCACCAGCTTTTAGTCCAACACTGCCCTCTATTGAACAAAGCAGGGAACTTCTGATGTGACTAAAACAAAGAACGCCTGAAAATACAGGCATCTGGAAATTAAACCATGGATGTAATATGATGCCATTTTTTGTTCATCAGTCTATTTCGAATAGCTGATAAATGTTTGTGAAGTGTCAGTCCATAACCTTAACAAAGCATGTACACTGCTCGAAGTGTTGATAAAGATATCAGAATGTTTATTTTGGTAGCATTCAGCCACATCTCCCTTAAATCTTACATATATAGAAATAATGTCACATTTTTTGTTATTTCAAGTAAAAAAGCAGTATATTATCTCCCTTTTTTCCCCATCATTTATGATACTGTCCTGCAGATAGGTAGTTGAACATGCCAACATTATGCTCCAACAGCATCAAGCTCATCTGCTCCACATCAGTTCTATCCAATTTAAATTTGGGAATATTTACAATTACAGCAAATATTTGGAGCATTGAGTTGTGTCAAAAACCTGTAATAGTGGAAGCTGTGATGTTTTGAAGGCACTGCAGAGTTTTGGATTATTTTGACTAAGACCTGCAAACAAAATCTGAAGAATTTTATAATGTGCACATGGCAAATGCTTTTTTTTTTTTTTTTTTTTTACATCACTAACAACAAACTGCCTGTTCTACAAAGGACATAGGTAGCTTCATTCATCCCTTGTTTGCACACAGGAGCAAAGTGAGACCACTCTACACATACCTTCTTCCTATTATGTTTCAGGCAGGTATAGGCTCCTTGCTAAATGATGCTAAGCATGACATAACACAGAGCAAATATTGACTGAAGATCCAGTCTATACATAACACACAGGTAGTGTCTGTGGGCTGACAGGTGACAGAGCAAGGAGCTATTCTTGTCTGCATGTATGTGAAGTGTTATGGATGACCATGGATTTACGTTGGAATGTAAAGGCTGAGCAGATGGATGCGTTACCGTTTGTTTATATTTTCAGCAAACCAGCTGCATACTTGAAATGAATTTACTGTATATAGATGGATAGATATATAGATTGAGGCCATTTCCTCAGGAATACGTTGCTTTATAGGTACCATGGGCTAATATCAGAAAGACATGGATTTGAGGTCCACATTTTTCACAAAAACATAAGTGACAGTGTTTTCATTATTGGATAGTGTTGCTTAACCTGTTTTCCTTCAGAGAAGCAGGCTATAATAATACACTGTTACTGGGGCAGACCCAAGGTGCCATTGTTTGAGTGGCCAATGGTACAGCGCTTTTCTGAGTGTACTGAATGTTTTCACCAGTTGTTCTTATTTCTACTTTGAAAAACCTCATTTTTGACAATGATAAATTGCTTTAGCCCTTTATTTGTAAATGTTGCGATGCCTCATTGTTTCGCTTTAGTTTTTGCCTTTAAACTGCCGGAGAGAATTCGTCACTCTTTCCTGCTTTGCCACCCATGACTGTGTCCTGCATCAGTCTCTAGTCTGACAGTCACTTTCTTTTAAACCTGACGCCCCTCTTACATGAACTAAGTGACCTCTCAGGAATATTACAGGTCAAGACCAATAAGAAGAAACTGATCTGACTTAAGTGCTAAGAGTTCTGGGCAGCCTCCAAAGGCTGTGCTTGACACAGATACCATCCATGTTTTGCTGAAGTCAAAACGGTGAATGGGACACAGAAGGCCTTGCCTGCGTCTTCCTAATCATGTCCGAAGTGACAGTAAACCAGAATATCTGAATTGTTTTCACCAGAAAGAGTTCTGAAATACTTTTCTCACTCTGATAAACAAGATGCTGCTGAAACTCAAACATGGTGATGCAGCTGAGGTCTTCTGTTTCTAGTTATGACCTGAAAAATGTGATGTCCTGAGGTGTTTTTTTTTTTTTTTTTCAATTTGGGAATTAGCTGAGCTCTCTTTGCCCAAATGCCATTCATTCACTCTCTGTGTGAAACCTACTGAGGACTGAGAAGTGTTAGAAGTGCGCTCCAGGAAAGTGATCTACTTATTTATAGACCTTTAATTAGACTGGCTCTCTGGAGGTTCCACCAGGCAAATGATGAAATCTCCCTTTTTCTGTGTCTCTCTTCTGTCAGCCTGCCCTCCCCTCCCCCGGCAACTCTGTATCAGTACTCTATCCCTCACTGGCCCCCCTCCATCACCACACCCTGCTCTCAAGTTATGATGCAGTTCATGGGGAGCGTACTTTTGCCCTACATTGCCACTGAGGCTCCACCACAGGTTCTGTTTGAGCTCAGAGTTTATCGTGGATTAATCATCAACTGAACGGTGAGTTTACCCTCTCTGCATAATGCTGTAACATAACACTGGGCTGTTATATTGCAAGCCTGCTTTGTTTTACCCTCTGCGAAATTAATGTCTCTCCAGTGCACTGCGGTTCTCTCTGTTTGAAATGGGAAAATTGATTGCAGCTTATCAAATTTCTCATCCTGAAGTATGTGCTCTGTGTTGAGTTTCTCATTGTCCCTCACACAAGAGTTACTCAACAGGTCTGGGTTGTTTTGGTGGGAGCGATTGCACAATCAAGTGCTGAAGCAGTGCTGCGCTACTCTGTTTCACACGAGCAGTAGTGTTGTCATGAAACTGTTGTACATGCTATTGATTGTGAATAATGCATTGAAATATAATTAATACGAAGTGAACGGTTGTGTTGAATACAGAACATATTTGTGCAGCTGAGTGGCATGTTTCGTACAAAGTGACCTGTTTGGCGCCAGTGTATTTAATTAGTGTCGCTGACAGGATGTCAGACACTGACGCACTTTGCTGAGCCCTTTTGCTCTACAATGCATTGTTTCCAGTGCAAGAGGAGAAATGATAGGGTGCATTAAACACTGTTGCCACAGTTCTTCTTGTGTGACTGTGTGTGTTCAAGGTTTAAGGTCTGTGATGAAAAGCTTGTGTTTGTGGTTCCCTGAGAAGGCCAAGAGTAGCTCTCTAAATGCCTCGCAGCCTGATTGTCTGAGAGGATTTTTATTTTCCTCTGTGTCACACTTCTGTTGCACAATTCACTGTTACATATCCACAACCTTATTGTTCAGTGCTTATGATGTGTGTGTGTTTGTCCTTCAGGGTAACACTGGACACCTGGATGCTGAACCTACCAAGTGATCTTAAACATACAGGCTCTAAAGATGCATCATGGCCTGTTGTAATATCAGTGCTGTACAGTGCCTGTAGCCTGACAGCCCAGCCAGGGTGAATGCGTGGAAACAGGAGCCAGAGGCCCAGACCTAGGGCACAGGATAGAGGGATTAAGCTCTGAGAGAGAGAAAGTGTGTGTGTGTGTGAGACACTGACAATTCCACCAGATGGTATGCTGCATACCTCCATCTCAGAGTCCCCACCTCACTGCTCACTGGCAGATTCCTGAGAGACCTGAGGCTCTGCAGTGAGACAGCATGTGCCTGCAGGCCTGAATGTGTGTGAAACCCCTTTAGATAAATAGATATACTTTATTTATCCCAAGCTGGGAAATTGCAGTTTGAGTATGACAATGAGGAAACAAAGCAAAATTGTGCCCTCTTTCAACCACTGCTCATATCACTGTTCCTTCCACTGTGTGCACTTTCTGAACACCAGGCGAGGTGGACTTATGAGTGTCCACACAGAACAATTAACAAGACTTCCTCCCAGAGTTGACATTCGTGCTGATTAAAGCACTCGTCAGCTCATGCAGAGACCTGAGTGGGTCACCAGTAATCTGCAGGATGCAGGAGGAAAACACAGACTGGTCAGCTGGTGGGTATACAGAAACGTCTGAGTGTGGAGAGGGTTTGGGGGTGCTGCGTGCTGTTGCATGCCAGTCAGTATTTGTTCTGGGCTTGTGTCAGTTTCAGATTTGCAGCGTACGATGTGGAGTGTGTGATGCTGTGCTGAAGGCGTGTCTTCTCTCAGCAGCACTTTCTGGTGAATACGATGGCAGAGCATTCGGCTGAAAGTGAAATACCTCAGCGGCGTCTTGGTGTCAAGGAACAGCAGAATGGAGAGCTGGCAGGTACAAGCAAAAGACATCTAATATACAGCTGAGCAACAGATCAAACCAATGCTTAAATATACATTTATATTCGTTCATCAGTGCTAAAATGCCTTTGAGATAAAGGTTTTGTTATACTTGCATGAGTTTTGTGTCAAAATGTTAATTCCTCTAATGGACATTTGTGTGTGTTTGCAATACCCTCACTGTGTGACTAGACTCAGAGCTGTCTGTGGATGAGAGAACACAGAGGGAGAGGGAGGAGCGTGAAACTCTGGTGCTATGGAGGAAACCTCTGCTCACACTCCACTACTTCACCCTGGAACTGCTCATCACCGTTAAGGAGTGGATATGGAGGTGAGGCCAAGGGTGAGATGCAACCTCCCCCCAAAACACTGCCCTGTTTCTGCAGCATTACACTTCAGGTGTTCTCTCTGTTTTCCATTTGACCGGCTGCAGAGCATGAACAAATGCATCTGGTCAATGAAAGTTTACACCTGAGGAGTCAAAACTCCAACTATGATTTAGTGAGATTAAAGCACTTGGGTGGCCAAGAAAGCATCAATTCCAGTATGTGATGATTTTGTTATGCATTATTCATGTGGTGATTCTGACAGCAGCTAAGCTGTGCTTTTGTGACGTTAGTTTTATTATAAAGGAGCTAGTGCTGCTTGTCAGTCTCAGGCAAAAAGGAGTATATGATGGTTGTGGAAAAAAAGCCATCATACACTCTCCACACTATCTCACATACACATGCACACACTCACACACATATGACCAGACAGGAAGTGACCATGATTGTCTCAGTGCTATGACCCCGGAAGGCCTTCTCGCTTACAGTTTAGTCTTCAGTCAGAGGAACCTATAATGCAAGACAAAAGAGATATTACAGGATTTGCTTATCTTCTTCTCCCCTCATTACTCCTCATCCTCACTGAGCTGACCGGGTCTTTCCACCTCACTGTCCAACATTACCTTCTCACACAGCACCGGCATCAGACCAGACTACATCAGAGTCTGCTGTGATGACAAATTCCCCACGCTGCACAAAATATGTTGACATATACAACTAAAAATCTTTGTTGACACAGAGGGCGCAAAAGAAGGTCAGAGTGTACGTTCAGGGAGGCCTTTGTGGTTAAGTATGTAAGGACAACGTGTTTATTTTCTAAACTACAAGAGGATGTGGTGAGCCGCAAGCACCACGAGCAGCGTTCTGACTGAAGGAAGCTGCTGTTCACCGACACTCAGAACACATGCTGCTGTGACTGCTGCAGGGGGGGGGTCATGTGAGCACGTTACCACTTAGCCTAGGAGAGAGAAGAGAAGTTTATCCTGTATGTTGATAGAAGTGGTTTGTAATTTAAAGCATATGCACAGGGAGTCCTCTGGGCAACATACGCTTCAGTGTTGTGGCTCCGCGCTGGCTTTGCTCAGGATGTAAACAGGGCCAATGGTGGTGAACCAGGGAGGACTGGGATGGTGGTATGTACTGAAATCAGATGATTAAAATTACTTGAAATTCTACATGTACAAACCATATACACAATAGAAGTGCAATACAATTTCTGTTGCCCACAAGACACAAATGATCTGGAAACATTAGAGAGCAGTTTAAAGACATAAGCCAGAGAGCGATGAGGACCAGTTTTTCAGTGTGATACAGGTGACCTACAGTCATGTATGGATATGCATATGGAGTGAAATAACTAACCTGCAGCAGCTTATGAGCAAGTAATTGCCTCCAAAACTGCAAAACTGTACAAGGAGGGATGTTGTCTGCACCTGACCGGGGGAGGGGCTGGGCAGGAGTGGTCGCGGCGCTCTTTTGTCACATGTCATGTCACTTTTGACATACCCAGCCTCCCGGGAAACCGGTAAGTCAATTAGCTGATGTGACAGAGAAAGAAAAAGGTGAAGTCAGACATTTAGACTGACCGGAACCTATCACGGCTGGTGGCTAACGTCTTCTAACGACATTCAGCTGCGTCCCAGGACGTTACTTAAACCAAAATACACTCCGGCTGGGGTTAGCTTACATAGCAACAAATACCAGTTTCTGTGCTGTTAGCTTGCTAACGTTAGCACTAAGTAAGTAAGTCTTTGATTCAACACTCTGAATAAAAGTACACATATTATAATATACATGTTATCATTATTATTATTAGCAAAATATAGTTGAAGTAGTTTAAGTTAAGGCGCTAACTCGTTCTGTGTGCCAGTTATTTAACAGCTAAAGCTAGCTATTTTTAGAGCGTGTCATGATTTGATTGTTAGCTAACAGTGATACATCTATGTAGCAAACGTTAAATTAAAAAAGGACTCAATTATGTTTTAGTTTTAAGGTGCTAATCATGAATTTGTCTTAATGTGAATCCATTTTCTCTTAATGTCAGCACAGGTGACAATCATTTAGCCACCCTACTGTGTAAACGTGCGCTTTTCTCAATACAGGTTGTCATGTTCTGTACCAAAGGGTTACTGTGACTGTATATGCAGCGTGTCACTGGTTTCCTGCAGATGTCCCTCTCCCCTGAAGTTGAAATGAAAATTACGTCCTCTCCACCAAAGATTTGCATCCTGTCCTCTCACTAATACTGCCTCATTCATGCATCTAATGATTCCTCATCTTTTTTTCATCTGCCCTCACACTTCGTCCTCCCTACTCACCATCTTCCTCCCCGCCTTGATTACCATTCACCTCTGCCCCCTCACACCTGCATTTATCACTTTCCGCCTTCATTCTGTTCTTCTTCACCCAGGCTCTGGCAGCAAAGACAGACTGTGTTTGGCCTGCTGATCCTGCTTATCCTCCTCTCCATTGCCTACTGTATTGAAGGAACACACCAGAAGGTGATTGAATACTCTAAGTATTGTTTAATATAGTACGTTATAACCATACTGTGGCTGCTGTGGAGGTTCAGCACCTGAACTCAGTTCTCACCTTGTTCGGCTGACATAAACCATGAAGTCTGGGTCTTTTACAGGAGGATATAATTCACTCAGTATTTAGAGGGGTTAGGTGACAGCTCCTTACCGTTTTTACCACCATAACACTGAATGTTATAGACATGTTTGTGGTGACTATGGCTCAGGAGGTAGAGTGGTTCATGATTCTCCAAATCCACAATTCAATTTGATTCACACTGATTTACAGTTTCAATTAACAACTTTTTTTTTTAGCATTGATGACTATGTTAGTCTGTTGAGTCCTGATTTGTAAAGATCAAAAGTGTTGTGTATGAATGGACCACACTCAGGCCATGTGGTCCGATTAAAACTTTTTTTTAAGTGATAACAGCAACTTATTTCAAACAAACTGTTAAACACAAAACAAAAATAGAGTCACTAGATGGCAGAATGGTTCTGTACAGCAGTGTGCGCGCACACACACACACACAGCAGCCTACAAACTGTACTTTGTCATTGTCTTAACTTATGGGGCAGGCAAAATGTTGCAGGAGGGAAGCAGGAAGATTTTCCTGTTCAGTTTCTCCATCATCTTCTACTCCAAAAGTGTCCATGCTGTCAAATTGAAAAGTGCAGCTGCAGGCTGTCGGTAAGATACGCTGTTTCATCTTTGAAATGCTTTTTTTGTCCTTCAGACATGCTGGATGCGCGTGAGAAGGTGGGGGTTGAGAGCAAAAAATCCTGACAGAATCACAGATCTTGCTTTTGACTTCACTGAAAGCTCATTTCGATCAATTTTCAAAATCGAAAATCGACAGCCCCGACTATCGACACCGCTACTATTCATTAAAGGAGTGGTAGTTTGATCCCTGGCTCCCCCTGCCCACAGGTTGAAGTGTCCTTTAACAAGGGCACTCAATCAGCACCATTGCTTTCTCCTACTAAGGTTGAAAAGTTTTATTTAATTCAGCCTGTTTACTATTTATTTAGGTCGTACATATTGACATTAAGTCTGATTATAGTACAACTGTCCCATATAGTTATCAAGGCAGAGAGCGGGATTCACAATGTAAGAACAGTGCCTGTAAGAGGATACCTGCATGAACATCATCTCGAACAAGTGTGTACTTGTGAGAGTGTGCTTACATCACAATAGTTTAATTATTCACTTCCCGCAAAGCTGCAGTTTTACCTGCTAATCCCTTACGTCCACAGAGTATGCTCCTGGAACTATGAGTGTAAACCAAAGCAGGCTATGCTATATATTATATTATATATATTTTTCCAATTTTTTGTGTTTTTCCTGCAGTCTGCTGAAGTATACTGAGACCCACTGCCATGACACATTTTTTCACTGTTATAAGCAGAGTCGGGAGTTGTGTAATCAGTTCTTAGTAACTACACGTAACAATTGCCCATGGCTGGCACTGCACTTCCCAGCATTCTGCCAGCAAAGAGAGAGGCAGTATGTGGTGTTTTTGTTTTGCTTGGTTTCCTGGGAAATGAAGTCTTTGGTCAGAGCACGCTCCCCCAATCCCCTCCACCCGTCAGTCCCCTCCCTTCTTCCCGTAATCTACACACTCCACGCTTCCTCCTGAAAACAACCTGCCTGGCTCGGGGGAGGTGTAAACGGAGTGATAGATGGAGTGATAGTGGTGTATGAACAGGAGGAAGAGGAACACAGAGAGAGATAGAGATATCTTGGCTTGCCTTACTTTACTAGTTGTGTAAGAGCTGGCTGCCACCATCAAGAATAATGGAGCTGTTCTTCTATCAGTGTGCTGAACACTCCTACCCTACGGCTCTGTCCTCTAAACTCAACAACAACCTCTGTCTCTAAAAAGGTCTCTCTCCCACTCTCTTCCTCTCCCTCTCTTTCTCTACCACTCACTTGCCCTCTCCCACCCTTTTAAGTGCCCTCTGTTTTGCACACTTTCACTCCCGTACCTTCTCTCACTCTGTGTCTGTCCCTCCCCTCCTCTCTCTGTGCCCCCCCCCCCCACCCCTTCTTGTTTTCCTCACACTCTGTGCATGTGTCTCTGCCATGTGGTTGACCGTCCCTCTCTCTGGCCTCTGCAGTATGTACGCTACATGGAGAAGAAGACGCTGTGGTGCGCCTACTGGGTTGGCCTGGGCATCCTGTCCTCGGTGGGTCTTGGCACCGGCCTGCACACTTTCCTCCTTTACCTGGTAAGAAAATGTTTTCTGTGACTCTCCATGACAAGTTGCCCGCCACTTTCACTCTGCAGTTATTCTCTTGCCTGCGCATGTTTATGACAACTGAAATGAAACTCAAACACAGTAGGTAATGGTGGTGCAGTGACGCAGGTCTCAAAAGGCTATGTTGATGCTGGTGTTGGGTTGTTGCTAAGGCTTTAGGGAGAGCATTATTAAAAGCTTTCGAAGGCTCCTTATGCATTTGCGCATGCATACGTGAGTGTGTTAGTATGGGTTTGTGTGCGTGTGCATTTCAGAGCGGGGCGGAGATGAATAGGCGCTGTGGTAGCCGCACTGTTTTGACAGGCAGTCCAGGAACAATCGCACTCACTGACCCCTCTGACTGAGTGCACACGAGGATAAAAACTCTCTCCCTCCCCCTCTCTGAGTTCTTTCTCTTTCCTTTCTCCCCAGTCTCCTGCTCCCCACTGTGTCGCTCACTCTCACTTTCTCTTACACTCCCTCCCCTGACTCGTTCTCCTTTTTATGTCTCTCACTACTTACGCTCCCCCTTTTACTCCCCCTGTCCTTCTCCCTTCCTCTTTCTTTCTGTTTTCCCCCCAGCTCTCACTGGTCTTGCTCTGTTTTGAGCATGGGGAGGTGTTGGGTCTCTACTGCTGATCAGATCACGTCCCAAAACATCTGCTTGTCTTCACTGCTCTGAGTCCATCTGTCATCAGGGAGTCCACTGTTGCACTCGTGTGCCCTTGCCCAGTGGAGCTGAACTGGAAACTTTGAAGTGCGTGTCCTCCGTTCTGCTGTTTTTAAAAGCCAAACTCTGGCGCTCCAAATGTAATTTGAGAGTTTTTTTCCTACTCTCTGTCAGTGGCCCAGCTCAGTTTTTCAGAGGGTTTTAAAGTGGGATGTCACCATCTAGTGTGCGTGGCTGCTACTGCAGGTTGTAGTGTCACTGAGTTCATGACAGAACTTAGTGCTCCTTGCTAGAGCTGCTGTCTTGCATTTTTTATAGAGTTTGACTGATATGGTTTTTTAAAGGCCGATACTAGTGCAGATATTTTCGGATTCAATCCACTGATACATGATGTTTTTGTGCAGATATTCAAATCAGATGTTTAAAATTTTTTGTCTTGTTTGCCACTGAAAAAATAGCACTTTTATGTATTCTGTGTTTCCCATCGAATGGACTTGTTGTTGGTAGTAAACGCCTCTGAAACTGCATTTAGACCATGAGACAGTGCTATAAACATTGAAAAATTGCAGGCTTGTGCAGACTGACAAGAACTGAACCTGTTGATGGCAACCCAACTTGTCCACACTGGAATGACTTCTCTGGTCAGACATCCAGATCAAATATTAAGAAAATAGTCTGTGGTCAGCGATCATTCATTACTCTGAAGATGAATGTTGTGCCTTGGCTGGCATTCAAATTTTAATAAACCTGTTGCCTAATATTGGCCTGGGTTATTAGTCTAACCATTATATGTTTATATAAGGAACCCTGTCTGATCTAGTATCTGCTTCCTCTCTTCCTCACTGTGAACCTAAACCACAAATAAGAAGCACAAAACTGACCTCAGAGAATTATAATTATACATCTTGTTTTCTATAGAAAGGCTGTTTTAAAGGAGCCATTGAGATTCCCAAGTGATTTTGTAGATTTCTGGGTCCTGACAGATATTTCTGATTTCTAGCAGTAAAAAAAATTTAAGAATTTCTGTGGTTAGTGAACAGCGCTGAGTGCCAGCAGACATGTTGTCCTGCTTTGAGGAACTAGGACTGGGTCAGTCATTATAACTGGGTCAAATCACTTTAGAACACTTGCTAAGATGTCCCTTCAAATTTACAAGTGTAACACCTGCAGCCTGACCTTTCTGGCACTGTTTTCTTTCCTGTCCGTAAGACCTAATAATGTGCTAGAAATGAGAGCTGAATTGGCCTGGGTGTTTACCAGCTCTTGAACTTGATTTACACCCATGTCAACATTTGGAAAGAACACCACCATAGTTTCACTGTAAGTGATATACGAGTGCACCAGTGGTAGTACACAGTGCTACAATGAATTTTTATTGCACAGCTTTTCACCCAGTCTACAATTTGATGAAAACACTGATTGTGAGGAACTGAGTAAACCACAGGGCAGACCTCAAACAACCAGTCGTTGAATCCACTACTTGACAGACAGAAAATTGACAGCTACAGTTTTGATAATCAGTTTTCAAGCACAATTCCCTGGTTCCAGCCTCTGAGACCTGAATATTATCTGTTTATCTTTTGCTTCCATGATGAGAAACTCATTTTCTTGTCGTTTTGTGAAGACGTCACCCTGGGCTCTGGGAAATTGTGAAGGACAAATTTTAATATTTTTCTACTTTGATAGACCAAACTAATCTAGAAAAAAAATCTTAAGACGAATAGTTGATGAAAATCATTGTTACTTGCAGCAGCACCAGATTATTCTGCAAAAATAGTTTAGATTACATTCTGCTATAGTATTGTATATTAGAATCAAATCTACTGTGATAATACTCAGTCATTAAATATTGCATATAGAAATTAATAGATTAACCAATTCATTTATTGATAGAAGTTTATTTAAGACCTTGCATTAGTAAATATTAACTGATTCATAAATTGTCAGGAAAACGTTTTCACCTGACTCAGGTCATTATTATTAACAGTCAGTAGAGGGTGCCAGTGGTCTTAAGATGACGGTAAACCAGAGCAGACTCATAGTGAAATACTTTACAATGTTGTATGATTATATCATGAACAAGTATCAATATTTTTATTCACATAAAGGTCACAGCTGAAGATTCATATATTGTCTCCGTGGCAAATTAAGATCTGGAAAACAAAAATGAGTTTGAAAGGTTTGGACTTTGGACTTTTTGACAAAAAAAACCCTAAAAATATAACAACTGACAAGACTCCACAATATATCATATAATTGGAGAGCATAGTGAAACATAAAACTACTAACTACCAACAAATGCATTTCACTGCACACCAGTTTTCTACTAACCTTATACGAATACTACATGAATACTAGCATGTCCAGTAACCATTAAGGGCCTCTGTAGTGCTGTTTTCACATGACATAACATGTGACTGTGTTGTCATGTGACTTCCCCTACCTTCCCACCAGCATCATGTGTCTGTCCTTTTTCTGACTTATTTAAGGGCCTCTGCTCCCTAATTGAAGCTAATTCCTTCTTTCCCTCCAGTTACAGTAAATGTGTGGTCACATTTTTCTCTGCCAACGCAACATTGACTTCATTGAACTGGGCACTGCAAGAAGGTTTCTGTTTAACCTCTCTGAAATTGACATGACAATCTTTTACTGCAAATAGGGGTTCTGTTAGAAATAAATGTTGACACATCACATATTGACAGCACACATCCTTAGCGGTTGGCAAGAAGCAACATTGACATGAGAATACCGTCGAGTCACCAGCAGAGGGGGATGCAGAACCAGTAACATGCAAACCATCCCAGTGCATGAAACCAGAGCAGAAGTGGCAGCTCTCCTGTTCCCTGACATGGGCAATTGCTGCCCTGTGTCTCCTCTCTGTGTTTGCATCCCGCTGAGACTGCGGGAGATCATTGTACATGGACAGGACTAGTTATTGGAGGAAGATAAAACCCTGCAACTCAAGCGTACAGAAGAAAAAAAGCACACTTCTTGGCACACCATCAAGTGTACTTTATCCAGCTGCTCTGAGGGAGGGGGTAGTGGGTGGGTGCTTATAATACAGACCATGAAAACAATAAAATCACGCAGGAACACTGGAGAGATCTCATTTCGACAGGGGCTGCAGAGGCGAGGATCAGTACACACGCATGCACACGTACGCACACTGAAAGTCCTGCACCTGCGCATGTATCCACCATAATGATTGTGAAGATCAAATTATGAGTGGGACCGGCTTTCATCCCCACTTAGGTTCTTAAGTATTTGTTTTCTAGTAACAACTAGTGTCACTGCCCTTCATAAATCCTCTTTTAACCGAGAAGGGGTTAGCGATGAGTGTGACTCTTGAAAGCTTGGGAATGCTGTAAATATTTTAGAAGAGAGCTCATCTGAGTCATCCACCATTAAATTACTTTCAGTAATGGCTGTTGCCATTAAGTCATTATGGGCAGCATGAAAATTGTTGTGCTCAACGTTAAATCAACAGCAACAAAGAATTAAAGTCATTATAATTGAAGCCGCGCACGTTGCTGTTTACATAATAGCAACTAGGGTAGTCTTTTTTTCTCTCCCTCTTGGGTTTGAGCTGTTTTATGAGCGAGAGGTGTACATGTTGTGTCTTTCTGAGAGCATGAATGTCAGTAGCCACTGGGGAAAAAACAACACAAATCCTATGGGATAACAAAAAAAAAACTAACCATGTTTGTAGCGTGTTTATGACTCTTGATTTACAGTCCCTTGTCTTTCAAAAAATAAACCAGTGGCTCAGCTAAATAAAGCAACATCGTGTAGTTTTCTATATTCAGTTTTTTTAGGATTGCTAAATTATGGGTTGCAGAGGAGGTTTGTGTAGAATATACAGATTTTCCCCAGCAAACCCCCTAAAATTAAGTTTTGGCTGTTGGCAATTACCAGGAGCACAGCTTTAATTAGCGCCAGCTATCGCTGCAAGCGCTGCACAGGTCTGAGAGTGTGGCTTCCACACACTGTCCCTGTATTGTCTTTTCTTTCTTTTCACACACTGCTGCTCAAGTCCTTATGGTTCTCCGCTTGTATGCTGTTGTACAGTTAAGTGCAGTCCCCCCGCACATTCATAGTCTGACAAGAATATGAGGGTGAGAGGAACTTGGTCACAGCATGGCATGTGTTGGACAAAGGACAAGTGTGTGTGTGTGTGTGTGTGTGTGTGTGTGTGTGTGTGTGTGTGTGTGTGTGTGTGTGTGTGTGTGTCACATGACCATTGTCTTTTACGGTAACGAGTCTTGCTACAATCCCAGAAGCAAACAATAGGGCACCTTCTCGTTCACATAGACAGAAACCTGGTTGCTTTGTTTGATTTGTGAGTCACACACTCCTGCAGGTCTCTATGACCTGGACTAAATTTTCCACCAGTGTTTCTTTTGTTTTGTTTGCCTTTTGTTTTTATGATCTCTTGACAAGTGTTGATCAGAGAGTTGTTTCTGAACTCAGAGCTGATAAGGCTCTGTGTCAGCTCTTTAGAAAGAGTTGAATTTACTGATGGGTGTGAATTTACTGCATATATATATATATATACACACATATAAACAATGCCAAGATATTGATTCAGAATTGCCTTGCCTTTGCTGTGCGTGCTTTGTGTGTCAAACAGTCTCTTCTGTTGACCAAGGAGCGAATTGATACCTTGCATGCATGTTACCCAGAACATGAGTGACACATCAGGATCAGGTTCAGCAGTTCTTTGAAAAGCTGAAAAGCTACTCTTGACTCACCACTGGCTTGCAGTAACGGATCTCTCGCTTTAACTTCAACACCTCTTAAATTCAATTTAGAGCTGTTAATTTTTAACTACATCTACGTAGATTGTGTGTCAGAACTTATCGCTTGGGTTTGATCCTCATACTACTGAACAGGCAGTATTACTTACAGACCATAAAGAGACGTTGGTTGGGAATTTTAAACTGGTAAGTAATGCATCTGCAGCTGCTCGTGAGGGGAATTATCTAACTTTGGCTTTAAATATGCAATGCCACAAAAACTTTTTACTTCCTTTGGCAAAGAAAAGAGGAGCCAAAAAAAGCAAAGAGCACATTTGCTTTTATCTATGATTTTGAAGTAATTCATTTTCTTCCTCATGAGGTTGGAGACATGGATCTGCCCAAACGTCTTGTGACTTCACCAAACTCCTTTAAGGATGAATACCAGAGAGATGTGTAAATGTGGGGGTTTGTTTGTGTTGTTTCTAATGGCTTCTCAATCTTAACTGTCACACTCCAGCCATCCAAGGCATGCGTCTGTCTGTCTGTGTCTTGAAGGCCCCGGGAGTCCTGTTAATACCAAGTACAATAACCAATCGCTCTGAAAGACTCTCTCTCTCTCTCTCTCTCTCTCTCACACACACACACACACACACACACACACACACACACACACACACACATACACACACATACACACAGAGCCCACAGGAAGCCAATTCTGGGCCAAAGTGGACTTAGTGTGTAGCCAGTCTGGAATGGCACCAACAACCTTGCCAGAACAAGCCAAACCTGACCAGACCAAACCAGAGCACCGCTGGCAGACCGCAGGTGTTTAACTTATTTGAAGCAAAGTTTTGTTATTAAATTCTAACATAAAGGTCGCTCGGTCCTTTTCAATGCCCCGTCACACCATCACACACCCTCAGGGGCCTCTGTGTAGCAGTTGCTGCATCAGCCTTCTTTGTAACCTGATGGACTTTCTATGGTTACCAACATTTTGTTCCCCTGTTGTAGTGTATGTTGCAAAAATGGAATAGACTCAAAGACGGAATGTACACCCATTGTGCTTTGATTTAATTAATTCAAAGCATCATCAACCTGAGAGAATGTAAGATGCATCAGCATATGTAATTTATTGTTTTTTGAGTTTATAATTATTTTTATAATTTCTTTATTGTCATAAGGGCTACAACGAATGATTATTTCGATTTTTGGTTTGTCTACTGATTATTTTCTCCATCTATAAAATGTGGGAAAATTGTGACGAAGGTGATATCTTCAAATTGCTTACTTTGTCCAACTAACAGTCTGAAACCCAAAAATGTTCAATTTACTGTCATATAAGTCAAAGAAAAGCAGGTGAGAACCTGAAAACATTTGGAGTACTTATTGGAAAAACACTAGACTTAAATGATTAGTTGCCATTTATTTTAATTAATCAAATTGTTTCAGCTCTCATTGTGATGATATGCAACAAAACTGAAAATAAATAAAGTAGAAAGTACAAAAAAAAGTTTTCCAATTGTGATTTGTAAAAAAGTTGTGTAGATTTCAAATGCAATTTTACATAGTATGTTATCTATGTTTTGTACAAAATATTACAATATTATGTAACTCTAGATTAAGTACACAGCATGATTATTTCACTGCTTTTTGTTGTGTTTTTAGACACAGTACTTTTTCGGTTCATTTAGAATTATTTTCATTTGCCACTTTTGAACTGGTGAGGTTAACAGAGAAAAAATATTATGAAGTGGTTGTGATGAGTGATAAAACATAGTTTAGCAGCAAATTAATCACTCAATAATGATGATCAGAAATAATTTTAGAAAGATTCAAATGTAACCCCTGCTCGGTTAAGTTGTTGCAAATGAACACAACATATTTACAATTTTCAGTTTTCCTTTTAGAATGTGATTGCACAGTGTGAGGTTATTTGACTTGCAATTGTTGTCCTGAGTTTGTACATTAAATATAAAGTCAGTTTCAAATCATTTTAATTAAAATGAAAGTGTTGTCTTTTGGGGGTATAAACTGTCACTCAGTGGGGGGTCAGAATGTGTGTCTGTCTGCTAGTCAGGGAGAGGTTTCTGAACATGAAGTCATATGGTGAAACCACATGAATAAATCACTGGGACCAGCCCCTCAAACCTCCAGCATCTCACTGTGTGTGTGTGTGTGTGTGTGTGTGTGTGTGTGTGTGTGTGTGTGTGTGTGTGTGTGTGTGTGTGTGTGTGTGTGTGTGTGTGCTTACCACCCACCTCCAAACACCCCCTGCCCCTCCTGTCTGTCTCTGCTCCATCACTGGCCTCAGTCCAGCGTTCTGTTACCTCCCTCAGAGATCCCGACCAGGGCTTCTTCATAACGAACTAACCTCTAATGTTTGCCCCGCTTTGCCTCCAGCAGTCTCCCACTGTAAGAAGCGGTTAACAGGTTATGCTAGCCGGACCGTGTCTAATGTGCTTAAATGGCCCTTGACAACCGCAGCGACCTGTTAATGACTGGACCATCCTGCGGTGGTGGTCACTGAGAACTGGTCAGGTTATGGTCACCCATTAAAGTCTGGTTTGGGGCTTCATAAGCAACTGCATTTGCCACCATAAACTAACAAGAGGAGTCCATGCCACGAATGGCGGCTAGGATGATTATGGGCTGGTAGGATCTCCTGATTAAAAACAATACATTAGGGGTCGTATAATTTTGTATTTCCCTTTATAATTTGTACCTCTTTGATCTTTGGTAATTTAAAGTATAGGCCAGTACAGAACATTTAAGGCGTGCAAGGGGAAATTTCAGTGGTTTTTAAAATGTATTTATAACCTACAGACAGCCGACACTTTGAATGTAGCTGGTGTGTGCTACTGCTTCCTAATGAAAAAGTATTGGTTTTTGAAACTCGATGTGATACGTAATGAAATTTCATCTTGAGTGCATTCACTCCACTGCGTCGTTTCAGCGTACAGAGTGAAACAGTAGTTATAATTTAAAATGTAAAAAGCCCCCTTCTTGCACAGACTGAATTGCAATTCAAGTCATCACGCCTACGCTGGTATATTAAGCTATGAGTGTGTGTGTCTGCTGAACTAATGTAAATATCACTGTCAGTGACACACAAGGTCACTCAAAAGAAAGTATTGTGTGACATATCAAGTGTTTAACAAGTCAATGCTATTCTAACAGTGGTGCTGGACCCTGTGGGGCAGAGCAGGTGGTCGACAGTCTGTGTCTGTAGCTCATCTCAGCAGCAACTATTGGCCAACCAGCTTTCACATCCTCCTTCAGTCAGCACACTGACGCACACTTTGTTCTTGCTCTGGCAGTGAGAGGAAGCTCCTTTCCGTTCATGTGCTTTAGCAACTGCCTTGCTCATAACCCAGTCCCTGTCATTTGTCCAGGATAGAGATGAAGGGACAATTTACCACACACCAAATTAATTTATCAGTTCAACCTCATCATGTCAACATTGGCCACAAAGATCGCTATGAATTAGCAAATGTTATCCCACAGCTGTCTTTGTAGACTCATCTTTGATATTTTGTAACAGGGCTCACACTGAACTGCTTGGGCTCAGGTAATTAATAGGAGCACCAATTCCTATTATCTTCAGTGTCCTAAAGTTTTTTTTGTAAACAAACAAAAAGTTATGCAATTATTCAGTATTACTCAGCAAAATGTGTTGAGTGCATTTCCTTCCTCATACAGCATTTACATATCCATTAAAGAAAAATATGTTAACTCCTGCATTGTTTACTTCAGTGATAGTCAAATGACGGCCCGCAAGCCACATCCGGCCCACAGAATATTAATGAATTCAGAAAATGCATGTAACTCCTCTGTGGAAGAGACCCAGTCCATCATGAAAGTGATAGCTTGCCAGCCCCTGGCAGCATGCCAAAAAGTCTGTAGTTCAGAGTTCACCCATTCTACAGAATTAGATTATTCTCCAACTCTGTCATGCTCTAAAGTGGACAAAATGAAAATGCAATTTTAGACTAACTTGAAAAAGAAAACAGCGTTTGGCATTATTAATTTTCAAAGACATAGCCTGCTCTAAAGTGGACAATATGGAAATACAATAAGGGAAACAGTGTCCCCAGTCTGTAGCATTTACATTTACATCACGTTCTGAAGTGGACATAATTCAAATGTAAATGTAATCTGTCAGTCCTCTCATCAAGGCAGGTCTTACAAAATTACCCTGCATCCCTGGAGACAGAGGTCCAGTCTGAATAGGGCTTCAGATGGAAATTTGCTTAAGTTTAATGTTTGGGACTATTCCTTTTAAACATCTCACACTGATAATCATACTTTGACTGTTTTGACCCTGTGCTCTCACTGACATGTGCTGTGCTCTATAGTGGCGATATATTGTCAACACACATGCAGATTCCAAATTGTGTGTGTCTCCTCAGAGTCTGTGTGGATGTACTCATATCCAGGAGTGGGGATCCCATTCATTTTGGAGGCCAGGCGTTGGTTTCTGCAGGTCGCCACAGGAATGCCAGCAATGTTGCCTCCATTGTGGATCCCATAGGGTCAGAGAGAGGAACTTTGTGCCTCTGTTAGTACCGATGTGTATTTTAGTGGCTGCAAACACATCAGTATCAGGCAAATCTCAAAGTAGACACAGTTAGGAGGTGGAATTGTTATTTCAGCATGCACACATAAACCCTCACTTTACCTTGTTTAAAATAAACAGTGTATAAGGTGGAAAATAATATTTCTTGGGTATCTTATATTTTCTCCTGATATTTATCATCTACTCTGCCTTCCTAGTATATGGAATGTGCAGTTGTGTGCCTCTTTGTCTGTGTGTGTCACAAAGTTTGAAAGAAAATGAGACAGACGGCAGCTACCTGGATGCTGTGGGTTGGGTTGTAGATTAATGGTGAGTCACCTGGACAACATGAGATGACTGGGCTTTTGTGTAAGGTGAGAAGCAGTGACACAGCATTAGACAGAGAGAGCGAGAGAGAGCAGGTACTCCGAGTCACGCAACACTCTCTGTTGGCAGCCTGTCTCCATGTGTTTGGTAAACACACATTACCTGAGAGGTGGAATGTGTGAGCAAGAGGAATATAGTCGTTCTCAGTGACACAAACATTCTGCTTAAGGAATCTGTGTGTGTGTGTGTGTGTGTGTGTGTGTGTGTGTGTGTGTGTGTGTGTGTGTGTGTGTGTGTGTGTGTGTGTGTGTGTGTGTGTGTGTGAGAGAGAGAGAGATCCCACTGGAGAGTCAATGGGGAGGATATGAAACTTTGGAGTATCCAGTCTGACTGGGTCAGTGCTGGGAGTTTCTTGACCTCTCCCTCTGGGTTACTTCAGATTTTCCCATTTTTCTACTGCTTTTGTAAGAAAACAAGTGTGTCAGCATCAGATGTTTCTCTTTTTCAGTCTTGGAGGTGATATTTTTAGATTATCAATGAATGATGTGACTGTGCCTGCTTGCTACTATGTTGTGTCCAGAAACTAATCTGTGTCATCTAAAGGGAGTGCACTGTTCCTAGAGAAGACAGGGCTGTTTCCTGTTGCCTCATACGCCACTGTCCTGCCCTCCCACGTCCCGTCCTGTCCTGCCTTGTCCCATACAGCTCCGGAAGTTCCAGCCCCACCCCAGGTTTGCCAGATTTGCTTTTGCGCTACATTGCGTAATGCCAAACTGCCCCCGTGCGTCACTGGGAGCACCCTTCCTACACACACATACGCATGAGTGTAAACACATGGAACAGACAGAGTACACAGGGGCCGCTTACATCGGCCCACTCCATGGACCTGCCTTTATTTGCAGGGATCACGCTAGTGTTACTGACTTGTTTGATCATCTCTGTCCATTCAGATCCATCCCGGTCATTGTTCAGTGTGTAACATGCGTTCTTACAGAGGAAATGCAAAGTTGCATGACCTTTTCTTCCTGACTGGATCCTGTTCAGTATACGGCTTAATCAAACATCGTGCACTCAGACGATGTTATCAACCTTATTGTCATAATGAGTCAGTGTAGAATGACCAACGGGCATTTGTACAAATAGTTTCCTTGTTCCTCTCAGACAACAATCTTTATAACTGATAACTAAATTTATGTGGGAAGACTAGCATAGTTTTCACAGGAATTGTTGTAGTTTTTGTCCCCTTTTCTGCTTAACAAACCAGCACTCACATTTTGACTTTTACCTTGACCTAAATAGGAAATTAAATTACTCATGAAAACAGGTGTTACATGAAATTACCCTTTAAAGCAGGGTGTTAAATGGAGTCCAACCATTTAATGATAAATTATTTATTAATATTATTATTAAACTCTTTTGTGAGGACACAATAGAATCTGAAATTGTTCATGTCTATAATAATAAAGGTGCAATTAGAGAAAGTAGACCTCAAAAGACCAATGCTGATGCTGATACTGGAAATGGAGATTTCACCTCTTGATATGTTTCTTTATTTTAGTATTTCTGTGTGCGTATGTGTATGTGTGTGGCCTTTCGGAGTCTCTCTACTCAGCAGCATTGTGGATAATGGGATGGTTTGTTTTAGGTTTTGCCAAGTCAAGAACACAAAGTCTGCCGCTCAATAGACTTTGACCATCCACAAGTACAACTTGCACCTCTCTTCCTTCTTTTGGTTGCTCTGTTTTCTCACTGGAAGCCTAACTGAGACGAATAAATAAACAAGAGCCAGAAATGTAAACCAGACCAGGCCTTATCAAAGACAGCAGGTCCTTAAGTTTAAAGTATTCTTACAGGAAGAATATGAATAAATTCTTTTTTGAAGACATGCCTCTTTTTCTGCTGCTCTTCATTAATATTGCTTTCCTGGGAGCGCACACATATAGCTTTGCTATATTTGTTTTTGTGTGTGTATGTGCATGTCACCTTGGTAAGATGACTGGGGAAATGGTTTCTATAACCCAGCTTTTTTTCCACCTTTTGATTGTTTTCACCCACCACCCTTTCCTCGTTGACACTTTGACTGTCTTGTATGTTTTGAAACGGCATGAAGCAGCCTTTTGCATAATGCCCCAGCTTAATAATAGGTATGTGTTTTCTCTGTTTCCTAATAGCCTTTTTAACTCATGCAGAAAGGAAAGCAGAATTGACTCTTAAAGCAGAGAAAGAGTTCCACTGCTGTAGCCACTGGAGACACAGCCTAGATACTGGCCCACATACAGCTGTCATCATGTTATCAATCAGTATTTGACTCACTGCGATCCCTCCTCCATATGCTAATAGAGTAGGGGTCTTCCTCTGACTCAAAACTGCTTCCAACAGGTGGACTCACATTACTCTTTTTCTTACTCCTCTCTCTTTTTCTCTTCATCTTCCTCTCTGTCTTTCTCTCTCTATTTCTCAGGGACCACACATAGCATCAGTGACCTTGGCGGCCTACGAATGTGGCTCAGTGGATTTCCCCGAGCCACCCTATCCAGACCAAATAGTCTGTCCCCAGCAGGAAGCACCAGCACCAGGCTCTGATGCTGAGCAGGTGGGCGTGGAGGCTGCAGGAGCGGATGGGGCGGTGGGATCGGTAGCTATCCAAGGAAGCATCTCTCTCTGGACCATCATCTCCAAAGTCCGCCTAGAAGCTTGTATGTGGGTGAGTGCCTGTTACACCCTGCACACTGTAGAACAGCTACAGAGCAGGAAATCTGCGCAGAGTTAAGCTTTAATAGACCTTGCACATCCGCCATAGGTTTGACCATTATTAAGACTGTGTGCTTTGAAATATTGTTGCTGTCAGGTGAAAACCTCATATCTCCCAAATGGCAGTTTCTTGGGAGCTTAGAAAAGCACTCTTGTTTTCAGAATGACCATGCATTTTTAAAAGATAGAGGGTGGTAGAAACATGAAAATTACCAAATTTGAACAGGCAGGGTCAAACTATACATGCCAAGGACCATGATTTTTTCTAGGTTAACTTGCAATTCATGCTGTGGTATGAGAACAGTAAAAAGTGTGTCTCTCTGTCAACATCTTTATACAAAGAACTATTTACATCTTTTAGATCTCTTGGCTTCCCATGTGAAACACTCCACGGCCCCTGCTCACTAATTTTAGAATCACTGTTACATGTTGCTATTGATTACTTACTCATTATTTTTGGCAATGCCTCTCCCAGTCGGTAGGCGTAGTAGTCTCAAGCTAGAAATTATGCAAATTTGCATTCATTCTGTGGGTGCAAATGTATTCAATGATAACTCATTTGCTTGGAAAACCCCGGCCTCTTACCGTGAATTTCCCCATGCAGTGTCAGTGGTTTCACACCTCTAACCAGCCTTGTGGCTGCTGAGAAAGATGAAATATTTTCGATCTGCGAACTTTTTCAGGGCCAGAAAGTAAACATTTTTATTGCTTTATAGTAGAAATATATAAAAATAAAATGCTGAAGTTTATAATGTCAGAGTTTCTGTTTAAAGCTTGGACTGAATTTTTAGTTACACTTAGATTGAGGCTCTGGTGGTTTATCAATGAGTCACACATGTCTCAGAATTACCACGAAACTGCGTGTACTACTCTCATATGCACATACAGGACACATGACAAGAACAAGAACAGATGTGCCACAGTGATGTAGAAGTCACACACCTTCGTCAACGTCTTTGAAACTACAGTTTTTTTTATGTCCACTGTTGTCTGCAGTTTCCTTATTTTTTTATCGTGAGAAAGGCAGAACTGCTGAATATTGAGAAAAGAGAACTTGGTCAGTAACGTATGACATGAGTTTTATCGTTCTTTGTTATCTGTTTCCCTGTTCTATGTAATGTGGAAGGGTCTATGGTGTCTGTGAGGGGGAACTTCTTCATTACCGGGAGCTCCACAGGAACCAAGCAGGCTTTCCTCAACCTGCTCCCTACTGTAATTAGCCTTCAGGCTTCCTTATTGTTTATAATACATTAATGTCACACACATACACTTTTGTTGTGCTTTGGCACTATATCAATAAATTAAATTAAATTGAATTGAATTGAATACATACAATGACACGCATACACATTTTCACTACGTTCCTCTAACCCCTACAATAACCACTTTCTTTATATGCTAAAACTAAATATTAAGATAGTGTCAAAATTATACTGGAATAAATGATGCTGTGATCCTCACCTTTTACCCCTTACAATAGCTTCATGTCATACACCCCCGTCTTACATCCTACTTAGTGTGTGTCTGCAGGCACAATGATCCTGTTTATTAAAATGTCTGTGTCTTTGATTGGTGCATCATGTGATATTGTAGGTGTGTGTGTGTGTGTGTGTGTGTGTGCGCGCGCCCAATCCTCTTGGATTCACCACCATATCCCTGTAACCTCAGCCTGGCATGGCCTCGGCTGAGGCTTGTCAGCGCTACAGTTGGAAACACCTGTTGTGCCCACCCGCGCCAGCATTCCCCCTCCTCCTGCCAGCCTGTCGTCCTCTGGATACGCTGGTGACATGAGACAAGAAACATTGCCCTCCCCACCACCACTACCACTACCTCTTCTTCTCCTCCTCTCTCCTTTCTCTTTCCTCCTTTCTCTTTGTGTCTTTTTGTTCCCTCTTGAAGCCTCTCTGTCCACTACTGCAGCTCCCTAAAGTGCTCCACTTCAAACACCACCACTGTGCAGGTGGACGTATTTCACTGCCCCCTCAAAAAACGCACACACAGGCGCATGCACGCTCACAAACAGAGGCAGAGCTATTGAATGGAGCAGCTGCCAGGGAGATTAGGGCACGTCTCCATTATGAGAAAAAACTGGCAGATTTCATCAAAGACTGCAGTGTTAACAAGAGAACAGGGTGTCCAGATTAAAGATGCAGTCTGCCAGGTTTTGGGATAGCCCCGCCTCCTGAGAATGATTGTTTGGGCTTGTTGTCGCTGCCATGGTTGCTAACTACTCACTAATCATCTTCTGGCTCAGCCATCCAACTATATACAAGTAATGCGGCTGCGATTACTTAGTCATGGTCTTCTGTGTGAGAGATTGATGCTGTGATTTTGTGCTCGTTCCACCTTAAGAACTGAATTTCAGTTCAAGAGCTTCATTTGTGTCATTGCTGTGGAGTGTGTGATGTTAGGGATGTGTTGGGACTTGAAATCATCTACATGCAATCTGTAATTGTTACTTACACCAACTGTATCCTTAGCATCTTCTCTCATCCCCCTTGCACCCCTACTCTCCCCCTATGCCTGGAAACATTAAAGTAATGAGCTGTGAGCAACTCCAAAAACACTGCATTTCTTGGCGGCTGTTTTCATTGTGTTAATTAAGTCTGTAGCCCTCACCCCCTCACCCCTTACTCCCCCCGTCCTCATGTTTTGGCGGTATGAACTTGGTGAACCGACCAAGTGCTGAGGATTTATTTCCCTCAAATCACTTCCGCTTTCTTCCTGTTAAGCCCCCCTCAATCACACAGGCTCCACCGCTTTATAGCTTCAAGCTCCTTTTGGCTGTTAGATATCGATTTCTTGGTTCCTGTAGACCCTCTGGGCTTGTTAGCACTTCTTAAATTTTCCAGAATCACTGCATTCCACATGTCCAAAATAGATTGGAACAGAGCAGTTAGCAGTGTGGTGTGTTGATATGCTGTTTAGAGGTGGCATCTGGTTTTTCACCTTCCCTGGGCCTGTGTTTTATGTATCCATGATCGTTTAATAATCTGTGGTATTTTTGTTCTCGTAAATCCTTTCCGTTTTATTCCCATTAAGTGCTCTGATCGCACAATCTCAGACGTCAAGCTTTGCAAGCTCCTTTGGATAGTGGATATTGATATTTTTGCTCCATTAACCCCCCAGGAACCATGGTAATGTGCTTGTTATAATAATTAAGATGATATGATATTAAGACAAATGTTGCATTTTTACAACCACACTACTTAATTCATAATAAAAAGCACAGTATAAAGTAATAAAATCATCCACATCATCTAAATACAATTTAATAAACAAACAGCTAACTTCTCTCTGTCTCTGTCAGAAAGCTATGTTGAATTCAGATTTATTGGCATGACGGAGCAGAATCCTGTGTTGCCAAAACAATATATGGAATAACATCACGTCAGGGCGTACTGTAAACATGAACAGCTGAGCAACGGTAATTAACAATCTCTGTATGGGCGTCTCTGTTTCTGTGTGAGCAGGGTGCAGGCACAGCTATAGGAGAGCTTCCTCCCTACTTCATGGCCCGGGCGGCACGGCTGTCCGGCGCCGATCCCGATGACGAGGACTACCAGAGGTTTGAGGAAATGCTGGACCAGACTGAGTCTGCTCAGGTGACGCACGCTGCATCATTTTCAGCCTCTTCATTGACCTCTGTTCTCTAACCCCCCTCACTTCCTCCTCCTTGTCCATCCATTCCCCATCATCTCATCTTGTTAAGCCACAACTTTTGCTTCTACCTGCTTCACTTCATTCTCACCTCTCTGCTCTTTTGCACTTGCATGCTTGTTCTTTATCACTCTGTTGCACTTGTACCATTTCAAACAGTTTTCTTTTGGTGCTGATTTTTCACAGTTCTGGCATTTAAAAAAAATCAGCCATAGCAATCTCCCTGCTGCATATGTGTATATGTGTGTGAGAGAGTGTATGTGTGTGTGTGTGTGTGTGTGTGTGTGTGTGTGTGTGTGTGTGTGTGTGTGTTGAGCACTGACCAAGCCCTTCCTCAGGGTCTCAACGGTACAGTGGGAATCAAGTGCTTTCACAACATTATGACTAAGAGAACAGCAATGATGCAGTCTAGTAAAATGTTCCCGCCGTTTCCGGCTCTTTATTTTGAAATTCCCTGTAAAAAAAAAAATGTTCTCATATCAAACAACCCTGCAAATGTTTCAACAATGCCTAACAGCTCATTATAAATATGTATTTTTCCACCCTCTTGTGATTATGAATGGAGGAGGAGGAATGAGGGGAAACATGCGTGTGGTTTTGTAAAGGTTTTTCATCAGACCTGTCTGTCCTGACACAGTCTTCATCCTCAGGAATGTTTTTCTCTCTCCAGCAGTGTGGGTCAGACGGTCAGACAGGTCAAGTGCAGTACAACAACTGCATCCATAAATGGATTTGAACTTTACAACAGATTCACTTACTCTTGTTTTGCAACTGTACTGTAGCAAACAGTACCAGGCTGTTAACAAATAAGTCCTGTTTTTTAAGGAGGGTATCCCAGATATCAGGGCATTCCTGAGTGATTCAGAGATGGTTTTCTTCTTTACAATATTCATTTTACTTTCCAGAATGCATACAGGATTCATAGTTTACAAGTGAGTCACTCAGTACTGGCATGCTGTCTTTCATAATGCAGGAATTCCAAAAGGAAAAATGCCTGAAAAGTATATAGTAGGCCATGTTTCTGGATTAGAAATGAGAAACAAGGGGAAAAAGTTAATTCTATCAAGTCATTTATTCTGATCCAGTGCCATACATTGAAATCCACATCTTTGATATGCTGTTTCCTTGTATCCCCAGATGTGTTGTTCCTCTGTCTGCTTACATATGCTAAAAATGTCACAAAAATCACATTTGTATTTATTTTAAAATGCTACCATATTCTTTTTTTCTGTAAGGTGGAAAACAAATATACATTGTGCATAACCTCAGTAAAGGGCAGAGTCTTTGAAAGTTTGATTCAAATTTCAGTGATGGAGCAGCCCAATAATCCCTTTTTCCATTTGTGTCAAATCACTTAAATCATAGTCTTTGAATCACTACATTTTGCCTCGACATCCTGTTTCATGAAAAAAAATGTCAAAAGCAATGGAAACAAATTCTAGCCATTTGTTTTGAATAAGTGGAAAAATTTACCAGCAGGATTTTGCTTGTTTCCAGTGTTGTTTTGAGTGTCAGAGTTTCTAAAAGCAAGATATTATCTTCAAACAGGTTGATCACTTCATTCTTATCAATATGGGGTTGACAGGATGTGTGGAGTAGTTACTGTGTGTTTCACTGGAATGAATTAGACTTTTTCTTATGCAAATTCAAGAATGTATAAAAAGTACTAAAATGGATTTTATTGTCACCATTATTATCTTTCAATGGACTTAGTTACAAGTCAGCACATAACCAGTCATATGGTTCTTTCCCTCTCTCTTCTCTCCCACATCAACCTGTTTAGGAGCCCCTGGACAAAAAGTCACGCTAAAAATCATATTATCAATGAATTACTGCATTCATTTCTAGTGGCAGAACATCCTCATTACACGACTCTCTCTGAACTTTGAGCTATGTTGATAGCAAGGCAGCTGTTTTTCCTCTTTCTGGGTCACATACTCACAAAACTTCCTCCAAGCTGCAATAGGTGATCTATTGTCATTATCACATGTTGGCTATCCCGAGTCTCTTAAAATTGAACTGGGTAGACATTGGCTGAAACAGCATTTTGACCATCCATAATAAAATACATCTAAGTAAGTATATAAATACAGTATACAAAATGATCTTTAAATAAATAATGTAAATATTATTTCAGAATAAAGGTATGTGAACACTGAGTTCTCATAAATGGGATTTGCTCTATGTGTGTAATTGGAGCGTTATTCTTCGGAAGGAAAATACCGCGTCAGCCTCGTTTCCCACTTTTCACTATCAGCATAGTTTAACTGACTCCCAGCACAGAAGAGACCCTTTGAGACGCTGATACTGAAACAGATTAAAGGAAGTCACAAAAAAACGTGGCGAGAAGAATCCTTGCTGCTGGATAACAAGGGGCAGCGGTGCGGCACCTGCTGTAAGGTCCACAAGTGCTAATGCTGCGGACAGCTGGGTGGGCTGGCACCAACAGCAGCCCTGGCGTTCAGACCACATGTGTGAGAGTGGAGCTCTGACATCACTTACTGATAAAGTGGCGCTTCCCACCGAAACTGAGAGAAAGCAGAGAGACAGTGGAAGAGGGAGACGAGCGGCCGGTGTGGCGAAGAGGAGATTTTGTATAAATGATCATCAGCATTGAAGAGCTCCTGTGCGTCTTTTCCCAAACAAACAGTGTGACGCAGGAGGAGCATCGCTTGTTTGTCTCGCATCCGTACGAGGGCAGACTAGAAGTGACGCTGCATGCTGCTGTCTCAGTACCCAGCCGTAGTCCTGCTCTCTCTCTGACATCGTTTCTTTTTCTGTCTCTCTCTTCCTATGCTCTTTTTCTTTCTCACGCACTGTTCGTCTCCCACTGTGCATTGCTCTCTCGCGCTCTCTCTGATGATATCTGGCAGCCGTGTGTATGTATGTAATGAATGCTTATGTGATTGGACAGCATCTGGAGGCAGGTTGCTAGCACCAGCGAGGACCTGCCACATACGGAAACATTTTCTTTCTCGCCAGGGCTTTTACCGTTACTTGGATGTTCTCTGGGTTCCCTCTTTCGCTCAAGGAGATCCCGCAACACCTCTCTGATTTTCACTATTCCACTTTTTACCCTTTTTCTACAGTTTAAGGTGGGCATGGAGGCATTAATCTGCTGTGGATTTGTGTCAAAGTTTTTGATTGAAAGTTGACAATCAATAGTAGTTGGCCAAAGTGGAAACAGCCTCCATTGGATTGAAGAAACGTCGATGTCGTTGGATCAATCATTTAACAGGAAGTAGTTAACTTTTGTCCTCAAGGATGTGACACTCCTTCAACCCTACTTCCCTAACACACACACACGCACGCACACACACGCTCAGACTCAGACTCTCCCACACACACTCTCCACCCTGTGGCAGCAGAGCTGGATTAAGATGCTGACTTTGTCCCCTTCGCTCTAGTCACAGAGGTTTGTAGGTGCCAGCAGTTTGACTTAAACCCAGTGGTATTTCTCCCAGCCTGCACGTGCCAACTTCCTGCCACAAGTGCACGTGATGCACAGCAGCACAGCACTCTGGGTTTTTTTTTTTTTCATTCATTCAACAGAGCTATTCAAGAATAATGAAGTCATGCCTTTTCTAACGGCTCCAGACGCTGATGTCATGAACATCAGCTTTTTTTCCCCTCTTAAATCTTTTGCTCAGTACGAGAGCACTCGCGTGCTGGAGAGGAATCCTCAGTATCCTCGCAGAGAGTCTCAGAGGATTGTACGTGGATCGAGTCCATGATTGCTTGTAACTTGATAATGAAGTTATTTCTTGGCTTGTGTGTGGTTTTTTTTTTTCATCCGGCACGGAAGGGGTTAACAGGCTGTGAATTCTTGATTGCCAACTCCCAGGATCGTATCTCCTGTAACTCAAATCAGGGCCATCTGCGCTGGGCGTATGCCTGCCTTCCCCCCTGGCCTACTGCACTCAAAGGCTCTCTGTGCTGTGGTTTGCCCGGCCCCGTCACGTGACTTCTCTGAAAGTGCCCCCTCCCTCCTCCTCCCTCTTTATTTCCAGTAAACTGTTTGAAAGGAGGGGGGTGAGTCAGAGTAAAACCAGCTTCCCTTTAACCACAGCTTGTTAAAGAATTTGTCAACGTGGACTCAGGGGTGCATTTTTGTGTGTGTGTATGTGTGTGTGCGTGTGTGTGTGTGAATGAATGTGCGTCCAGATTGATTTGATTGCGTAGCTCTTCTTTTTTCTTTTTTCTTGAAAGGGGACTGTAGCTTCTATTGCGTCAGGAGTCCTTAATCACTTCACTTCCTGTGCCAGAGAGAGCAGGCGCGGGCTTGTCAGGAGTTAATGAGATGAACTTTAGCCGTCATCGTGTCGGGGGGCTCACGACTGCTCCGGAGATGTGTCTTCTATGTGAAAGACTTTCATTGAGAAAAAAAAAGAAAACAGAGAGAGGGAGAGAAAAAAATGTGCGTGGGTGTTGACTTGTGTATAGGCTATGCATAGATTTTTCCTTGTCTGACACTTAAATTTTCCACATGGAGCAGTGTGCCTTGTCGCTGCCTGCTTTATGTCTATGTTTGAACTCTGTTCCCCATCAGCACTACCAAAGACTACTGAAAACAAAGTGTTTGCTTTGCCAACTTTTTTCACAATGAAAAGCCCACTTTTTTGTCAGACAACCCTCTGAGCAACTTTTCAGCAGTTCCAAAATAAACCGATATCACTTTGTACAATAATGCAACCACAGTTGTTTCTAAAACCGGACACTTGAAACAGATCCTATTTACATTTATCGTATATCAAAATGAACAACCATAGTTTTTCCTCTTAATGCTTTGGGCTTACTGTATCAAGTTCAAAAAACTGTCCTCTCACTGGTTTTTCCCTTTCGATTTTTGTAATAACTGTCATCACCTGGCAACTGTAGCCACAGACATTCAAACTATCACGTAAAATGAAGAGCTCACTCTGCTTCGTCCTCACACATTTTCATACAGGACATGCTTCTGCACTTGCAGACTTGTCATTTTTTATGCCATGTACCTAATAAGATTTTAATCAGATTTTCTATCATCCTGTTCACATAATTCCATTAACGCTAATGTTGTGACAAACACCCTGCTATGACTCATGTATTACTTTAATTATGTTTACTGTGATTAAAAAGAAAACAGACATGGTACATTATTGATGCTAGCAATGATGTACAGATTGCTCTGCCATTTTATTTAAAAAACTAGATTTTCTACCAAGTTAATCATTTTCATGCAAAAGTTCATGAAACGCAAAGCAGGAAAAAGGTTTAAAGAGACAAAAATGCTAAAATGTGGTTTCTGAGGAGTACTTATGATTTGCTTATTCAAATGGGGTATTGGCTGATCTGACTGTCAGAGGTATATGGGAGGAAAACATCCAGACCTGTAAACAACAGATCAAATGCAAGTGTTGTTCCCCACAGAGGTCGGCTCCATGTGGGGCGATTGTGCAGACTGCTGAGTAAAGCATCTGCGCCGAGCAGCAAAACCTGGAACCAAAACCTCCATGGTTTTAATGACGCTGCCCCCTTGACAAGATCTTACCAAATGTAATTGCTGCTAAGCCCAACCCTGCAGGCCGGCGGTGATGGGGGTGGAAGAGGAGGCGGGTGGGGGGTGGGGGGTGCGGCGCAGGCAGCCTTTGGCAAGCTGCCTGGCAAAGATGGTGATTTTCCATAAGCCGCCAACAACAGAGTCTGGATGTCTGAACCCCAGCCATCCAAGATAGATGCTTCCTCGGTCCAGAAATGCAGAATAGAGAGAGTCCAAGTACATAGTTCAACTGTAGTAAATCACAGTGTCACAAGTTCACACACACACACACACACACCCTTTTACACCCTCCCCTCACCTCCTCAGGGACCCTTTGTTTGCACTGCTTCGATATTTTCATGCTCGCCATCACTGCATGAGCCAAAAGCTAAACTACGGCACCTAATGTAAACAATGCATGTGTCATGACGTCAGAAAATGAACGGGATTCACAGGCCGTGTCCGTGGCAATGATTGGTTCTGCAGGATTGTGTCTGCGCTGCAACACCGGCAGTTGTCAGGTGTCCCTGGGCCAGACGCAGTCCTCAGTGGTTCAGCTGTAAACCAACCATACACATTCCTTCCCTCCCTGTCTCCCACCAGCTGAGCAGCTCACACACTCACACTCCCAAACACACACACACACATCCACACCCACACACACACACGTATGCACAAATGGGGACAGGCTAGAATTAAAACTACAGGATAGTCCAAGGAGAAACCTTCATGATTGGACATCAGTGGAGGCAGAAATTCAAATCGTGGACCAATCAGGTTCTGTGTCCCTTCGCTCCCCCCACCACCACCTTATTAGGCGACCTCCCATGTCTCTCAAATTTCCTGTCCGCTTGGTTGCACCCTGTAAAGAATGTCATCAGCACTGTACTGGTTTTGTTTACCATATTAGGTATGATCATGTATTGCCAGCCCCCTCCTGTGCCTCATTTTTTTTGAATTAATATGATGTTTTAGAAACAGAGGCCTTACTTTTTAGAAGAAAACTATTTTTTCTTGTCTGTTCATATGAAACAAATTCATTTTTTCTTTTGTTCCTTTTTCAGTTCTTTTTCAATTGATATTGATTTAGGTGAAAAAAATATGTTTTCAGTAGGATAATCTACTTCACATCGAGCAAAGATTCATTAAACATATTGAGACTTAGAATAATTAACAACAAACCACTAACTATTTAATGCTTTAATTCTAAAATGCAGGAGATGCATTTTTGCAAACAATTTGCTATGTAAACAACATCAGGAACAATTATGAAAGCATAAATGGTTTGGTTCAGAAATAATAAAACACATTTCTTAACTTGAATGTTAGCTTTAGTACTAACATAATTGTTGTGTTCATGTCAATGAGTATGTGTTTTCTTCAGATGAACAAAAGCCTTCATATGCTTATTACTAAGAACTGTATTTGCAATTATTCATTCATTACTGTGGGGTTTTTACATTAATTACAATTCTTTTCATAAATATGAGAGATGTTAAATCTGAAGGATGCTTTTAATACAAAACATTACAAAAATTCATATAGCCAGTGCAAACTATAATATATATACATTTGATTTGTTCCAGAAGCAGACACAGATTAAAAGTGTTGAAAGGTATAATTTTGGAGCATAGTTCTGTGAAAGGATAAATTTAACATACATTTAAGGCTTTATTGTGTAAAATATTTAATTAGATACAAAAGAGACACTGTTTGTATGGACAAATGACATAATATTACATATATATAATTTATTTATATATATATATAAAATGTAATTATGGAAGACTTCACAGTGCTTAAAGAAGAGGCAGTATTACTACATTTGTTACATTAACTTTGCAAGGAAGAATAATCTAATTGTTTTTCTTGATAAAAGTGTAACAACTTCAAGTAAAGTTCAGACACATATAGAAATAATGACAGAATGAAAGCTGTCCTGCAGTGTTAGGCTGTAAAATCCAATAGCTGAAATTATGAACACATTAAGGCCTACACAATCCGAACACCTCACATAAAATACTGAAATGTAGTATATTTTACTGTTATTAAGAATTTTGATTTCCACTTAGAATTCAACAATTTCTGTGCAAAAACAAACAATTAATTAAACAATTGGTAAGTTTAGCATGGTGTGGAAGTAATTATTTTATATATTACCTAGATATTAAATGAGTCATCCAGAAATGTAGAAGGTCCTGGGTCTGGGGGTTCCTTTGCATTCCCACTGTGTTCCCAGAACTAGTTCATGTAAAATCCAAACAGATTAGGGCTCCTCTTCCCAGAAAAGGTATATTGAGGAAAAATCTGTGTCACTGCTTTGAAAAGAGGCTTTTGTGGAGCTGTCAAGAGGGATAGGGCAAGACCAGCTGAAAAAGTAAGAATTTGTGAGTCACTGCAATGGCCAAAGTCTGCTGCCTTGTTCTCACACTCCCAGTGACAATGGAATTAATAACTGGCACTAGAGGTAAGATACAGACAAGCTAAAACCAGTTTATCATTCTCCCAGAATCAAGAAGCATGTTTAGAGAGGAGCCTTGTAATTATTTGAGAACATGTGGCAGGTGAATCAGTGCATTTTAGCTGTGAACTTGAACATACTTGTGTTGGCAGGATGGTTATGAATGCAGCATAGGACTTGTACTAATTGTGAAACTTTTTTCATTCAAGCATTTCAATAAATATATTTTCCCTCCAAGAGGTTGTTAATTATTAGACACGTTCTCTTGTTTTGTGATAAATGTACACGGGCAGGAAACTCTTCCCCACTCAGAGTCCCTCATCACTTCCACTGTTTGCATTTACTTTGGTAAATGTGGATAAAGTAGAATTACAACAGCGCAAATATTTTGAAAAGCACATGCATAAATATTAGGTTGTAGAGATTTTTGACATTAAAGATTAAACTCCTAATCCACGCAGGGCTTAGAAACACCAATTCTAAGATTTAGTGAGTAAAAGTCACCCTGATGTTTACTCCATTGAAATATATCTATTTTCAAATATTTGACACTTTCAACTGCTCTGCATCTAGTTTGTGAGTGTCTAATTATTTGTCTTATCAGTTGCCACCTTGCTCAATAATTTCTGAAAACTTTTTTGTTGAGGGCACATTTACAGGCGGTAGAAAATCCTCCTGTTGCTGCTGCTGCCCCTTTGCATTTATTTAAAAACAAGCAGAGATTAAAAAACCTAGTTATTCACAAATTTTTCGTTTCATTTGGACACCAGGAGGATTTTAGATATAAAATGGACAGGATTAATGACAACACACACACAATAACTAGTATCCTAACTAAGATGAAACATGAACATTCAGAGATGACGGAGAAATCCTAAAAGCAGATCTTTGATTATAAGATGTTACTCCAAATTAAGATGTTATCCTAAATTCCTCATTTATTTTAATGTCACATTTGAGTGGGTTTCAAAGCTTTCATTAAAAACCACTTCAAAAACAAGACTGCAGCTGGTCACACACTTTTATTTCACACACCTCTGTGATATTCCCCCTTCTACATAAATGCTTAGAAAAACAGTGAAAATACTCTTTGCTCGATTTTGCCCTTAATAAAAGTTTCAGTAATTCAATGAATGATTTGAATCCAAAAACAATTTGCATATAAATCTGAAATATAGCAGAAATGAATTGAGAATAATTTATCATCTAAAATATAAATCATTAATAATCTCTGTTGGACTCTATCAGACATAATCCAGTATTTATAAAGACACTAAGATCTGTAGCTGGTAAAAACTCTAAAACAGAAATTATAAGAATAAATTACTGTTTTTTGTAATTTGCCATCTAGTAAAAATCTGCGAAGCAGGTTTGAGAGGTCTCCTGTGAACAAAGTGGTGTGTGTATTGTATATATGTATACACATGCAGTACACATTATCGGCTAAACATCAGCAAGTCTCCAGTGAAACATTAATCACACATTTTTCCTACTTCTGCTCTTTTGCAGGACTTTGCCACCCGAGCAAAAGTAGCAGTGCAGAAACTCATCCAGAGGGTTGGATTCTTTGGGATTTTAGCCTGCGCTTCTGTAAGTCAAAACACACATTTAAAAAAAAAAAACTGAAATATTCTTCAGCTTCACTGTGAGGTGCATCAGTTTAAATCACTTTGTCACATTCACATTGATGCTGTCCTGACATTTCTCCATCCTTCAAAGGAAATGGCAGTTCTGAATTGTTCAACATATGAAGAAAAAGTGATATTTATTTAATGTACATTTGACAACCGTCAGATATTCTCATGGAAGTATTAGTGACCTTGTGTAGGTGTACCTGTTGCAGATGTTCCATGAATTTCAGTGCTGCGCTGCATTGTTTCATGTCTACCTCTATATAATTTGTTCTGCATTTCTTGAGGTGAATTCACGCAGTATCAGCACAAACCGTCTCTGTTGTTTTTTCCCCAGATTCCAAATCCCTTGTTCGACCTGGCAGGAATAACATGTGGACATTTTTTAGTCCCCTTCTGGACTTTTTTTGGTGCCACACTGATTGGGAAAGCAGTCATCAAAATGCACATTCAGGTGAGCTGCTGCAGTTCAGTAACATCCATCCATGTAAATAAAGCCAGGGCTTATTTAAAAAAAATAAAATAAAAAAATAAAAATCTCTTTAAAATACAGAGACTTGTAGCACTAAAGCACACTTTCACAGCCCTGGATATGGAGAACTCCGTACTCTGTATTGCAGAGAAGCCACAAAACTTATGTGTGGCAAAGTGTGAGATGTGCGTGCATCCTTAATTTTGTTCAGACAAAGACGTGTTTTAAATAATGAATCACTCGTGCACACTCATGCACACTCTCTTTACTGTACCCGGCTGGTAGTGAGGAGGCCATTTTGTGCAGCCAAAGTAAGGGGAGTCAACCATTTTGTGATTGCAGCTGCAGCACCTCCACTACATTGTACAGTAGGTCAGACTGCAGCAGATTGAAAAGTCATAGGAAAATAAAAGATACAACCTAACCCCGTAAGAAGAAAGTGATGTTTGGAGACTTGGCATCACAAATGTTTCTTCTAATCCTAGAAAATCCTCAATTTGCGTCCAGGAATTTGCAGCATGTCTGTGATTACCGCCAGGGGCTCGACTTTCTGTTTTCTAAGCAAACGCTGGAATTTTCTCAGTGTGACACAGAGAGGAAGGGTTAAAAGCTAAGCATTTTCTTTTCACTCGGCTTCATTCCTTATCATACGCAGAAAGCATTGTCCTGCACCAAACTGAGAAAAAAGGTGGGGGTGAACCTAGTGAGCAAGAGCTAAAGCAGATAAACATTGTCTGTGGGAGGTGATGGAGAAAGAGAGAGGGAGAGAGGGGGTGAAGTTTGAGGGAGGGAGGGGGGTTGCATGCATGGCAGGCACAATCACACACACAGTACCAGATAACACCCAGGGGTCCCAGGGGCCTCCACTGACAGAGGTGTGTCCGTCCCTGTCTCACGGAAAGAAAGACTTCACCCGCTTCTCCGGCATGTCTGGGGGCCCCAATCTCTCCTGTAGCTGCTTGGTTTAATTTTCCTCAAGCTGAGCTCGTGCTTCTAATGCAAATGATTCAGTAGTTTCAGCAGAACACAGGAAGCATTAGAAGAAAGCGCACTGGAGAGCAGGTGACGTTCTCCCTCATGGGCCAAGAGGGAACAAAAGGGGATTTTGAAGCTTGTGGTGTGTGGGTGTGTGTATGTGTGTGTGTGTGTGTGCTTCAAAGAGTGTTTTTGATCTGGGTTTGTACCTGTGCTTCAGGTGTGTTCCCAGCATTCTCTAAGGAGAGGCTGTTTTTATTCTGCGTTGCCTCCGTCTTTTATGCTCGTTGAGCCTTGCGTCTGAATGTCCACTGTTGAGCGGTTCACACCTTTGTGACGCAGCAGGCCTCTGGAGGATGACGGGCGGCGTCATGGAAATACACATGTTGAGAGGACAGCAGAGTTGGTTTGGCAGAGGATGTAGGAAGTGAAATGAGAGGACTGTTACTGTTTCACCCCTTTTAAATCTAAATTGTCAGAGTCACAAAGACATTTCATTTAAAGCAGGATGCTTTCACTTCCATATTACTGTCAATTCACTCAGTTCAGCTTCTTGATAATAAACGTTCCTTTTCTGTTGAAAAGTGCTGTAATGCTTCCTCCTTGTTAGTGTGCGTGTATGTGTGGCTGTGCGTACATGCGTGCATGCGTGCATGCGTACATGTGTGTGAGAGGGACAGATTTGTTATGACTGGGATGTGTGCAGCTCTTATCACAGTTATCAGTTGACTGAAATCGGCGAGTCAAGACCAAGTCACCGTCAATTTCCGAGCAGACACATTTAAGGCATGTTAGTCAGCTTTCCTGTGTCGGCCATCTTGCTGTCCCTTCCTCTTTGCTTCGTGTTGGATGATACATCAGTTGTCAGTGTCTTTTGAGGAGATGTGGGTGTACAAAAACCCTATTGAAGTGCATTGCTCCTTAACTTGCTGAAGTTGCAGTGAGGGATTTACTCACTGCAGCGTCTCATCTTTACTTTCTGCGAGGCAGAGAAATAGAACAGCAGCATATGTCAGTCTTTTTTTTTTTTTTTTTGCTGTTGCAATTGTCAATTTAAGTTTCGTTATTTTTATGACATTGCCAACATTTTGACTGCAAGCCTCTCGTTCATTCTGTCTCACCTGCACTGAAGTCCTGAGGCTTAACACTCACACAACTTTAAAGACAACCAAATGACAATACATGTATGGCCTGGACGACATGTTAGACAACCTCACAATGAATGCTGCAACTCAAAAAAGCACTGTCATGTAAAATTCAAATTGTCATAGAGGCATCCTGATGCAGTGCTGCATTCAGTGTAATCATGTAAAAGTGATGCAGCATAGTTTTACTTGCTACATGGTTCATAGTCCACACTTTTGTTTTTCAACTTCTTTGAAGTTTTTGATGGGCCTCATTAAAATGATGTAAAAATCCTCCCAATTAGACCAGCATACAGCATTTGTACTTAAAAACATCCATCCAGTATAGTTACTTTACTCAATAGGGTCTTCTGTTGCCATAGATCTGTATGTCAGGAAGCAGTGGTACATTTCATTTTATCAGCACCGATTAGCCTGTTGCAAAAGCATCATGAAAAATATTCTGCTTATCATGAGGCTCAATGTACATAATTACTAATACAATAACATCAACAACATGAGATATAACACGAGACATTTGACCACTGGTGGCCCAGGTTAGATCAGACATTTTTCAACAGTTTCACACTAAATATTCTTCTAATTGAAGCTACACATTTATATTGAGTGAAATATTCAAACCCAAGATGACATTTTTATGGCTCCATCATTACATAAAATGGAAAATTCTAGATGTCTCGTGTATCATTTTGTACACTTTTCCCTGTAATTCGGCAGTATATATTTAGTATCTTTGGAAACCTTGGGATCTGGACTAGGATTTAAAATAAGGTTCTGCGGGTTTGAACAATCCTTTTTTGCACAACATGAGTTTGTAATGATGGACCCGCCAAAAGCTCTGTTGGGTTAAGCCTTTCTAATGTCATGTTGAAGGCAACCTAGATGTTACTGGATCAAACCACATTTTTAGTGGTCAAAACGCATGTTTTGTTTATGAGAATACAGTAACCTACAACAACTCAGAGGGCAAGTAAAGGACCTTGAAAAATCTGGTCAATTATTGGGTGCGTGTTACTGCCCCCCTGCAGGTGGACACACGGCTGGTATGAGCCAGAATGGCAAGCAGTCGCCTGTCTGTCCATTCTGGCCCGGTGACTAACAGGAATCAGTCCGAGCAGGAGCCGGCCTGCAGACCCCCTCTGGAGCAATGACACATCTCCTTTGATTCCTGTACTCCTCCATCCATCCATCCTTTACACACACACACACACACACACACACACACACACACACACTGACAGCCAGTGCGATATGCTGATCTAGTGCACTGTGTCAGTTATGTGTCATAGAGCCCAGGCCTTTTATTTCTTGCCCTCCATGACAAAAGCTGCTTTTAGACCAAACCGCCTCGGTGGTGCAAGGCATGGGCTCAGGCATAATGGGTAGGGTGTGTGTGTGTGGGGGGGAGTTAAGGAATTACTGATCAAACTATGATGCACTTACTGCCTTGTTCTGAACCCCAGCAGTGACCTCATGGTTCAGTAACTGATTCGCTCTTTCTGTGTCTTTCTTTGTCATACAGAAACTGTTTGTGATCGTCACCTTCAGCAGGCACATTGTGGAGCAGATGGTCTCCCTCATCGGGTGAGTAAGCCTCAACGGGTGTGTGCGTGTGTGCTTGTGCTCACCAAAAGTACCCTGTGGGGCATGCAGCTATCATGCACCAAAGAGTTAATACAGAACTTGACAGTTGAGGGACCTTTTGGGTGGTCATGTGGCATTCAGGTAATTTACGTCTCTTTGTGGGAAATGTGCCTCCTCCTCTTTGTGACGCAGATGAAGGTCACGCAGTGTCAGAGGTGGCTTTCAGTGGTGCTTCCAGAAGATGGCTTGTTGCTGTATCGTGCTTGAAATACGTTGTACAGACCTTGAAACAGAGGTTTTGTCACATTTTGTTCCCCTTTTGGCTCCTCGCTCTGCTGTAATAGCCTACATGGTGATTAATGGCTTGGATTTTTCCACTGAATGACTATGGGCATGAACATGTTCTGGCTGCTTCACAGGACGGGATGAACTCTTGTCTATCATAGAAACCTCCCTTCTGCTTTATCTCTCATGATGCACTCTTGTCGCCCTTTTAACCAATAGGTAGTTACCTACCTGATCTCATCAGGAGCTCACGCCAAACGAGGGGGCTGCTTCAGAGTGTCCAAAGATGGATCACTATGATCCTCTTATCTTTTTGATAAAATAAGGCCCTTCAGGTGTCAGACCTCTCAGGCAGGATGTGATAATGTTTAGTAGCCTGGAAGTTTTGGGGAGGAAAGAAAAAATGAAGTGTGAGTTTCCGCTGAGATAGATTTCACTGAGGAAATTTCTATGTCAGTTTTTGTGTTTGCCCAGCTGGAAACAGCATCGGTGTAGTGTTTACTATACCAACGGCATTCTTATTTTGTAGGATTAAGAGACTGGTTTTACCATGAAGCCATCAAACACAGACTGGTTTTGAAGATGCAAAACCAGTAAAACTTTTTGATAAAAAATATGTAATAAAAATCTACCTACACACACACACAGACACACACACAGACACACACACCCTCTTCGCTTCTTTCAAATATGGGCTAAATGTAAAAGAAGTTGAAAGAGACTTGTTGCTGGGTGTGGGTGCTGATGGGTGCCATGATGAGTGTCCTTGTAGAGATGCCAGGGGCTGCAGCTGGAAACTGCCCTCAACACACCTGCTGGTGGGAGTGCCATTTATTACAAACACACACACACACACACACACACACATTCATTCACTCATGCACGCTTGGTCTCTCTCACACACACGCTGGCTGAAATAACGCGATGAGATTGCATCAGCTCTCTTCCGTTTCATGTTGTCTTTTTGCACACTTGCTTTGTAAAATGTAATTTGGAAGACTTTGGTCTTCTGTTGCTGCTCCTCTCTCTGTGTTTATAGACCGCACTTGTACCCCGTTTTAATTCCACAACATAAGATAAGTTGCAGTTGAGGTGTGATGAATGAAGCTTAGATCGCACAAGCTTTACAAGAAATTGAAAACACTTTTGGATGCTCTGCACAGTCTTTGTGTGTGTGTGTGTGTGTGTGTGTGGTTGTGAAAGACCTGTCCCCTCTGTCAGTCACTGTTCATTGAGCTGCAGACTCAGATCATTGGTTATTGACAGGTTTCAGTCTGACTCACGGCCCGCTTCTTCTCTACAGGAAGTTTCCCTCATTACAACCTGTCAACTGTCAGCTTCCTTCCTCACTGAGGCCTCTGTGCTGCTTTCACTCTCACTCTCAATCACACTTCACCTTATGAATGGGCGACAGCTTTTCAATTCGACACAGACAGACCACAGTGTCAGTCTTAACTATGCAGGTGCTTGAAAATAAATTTACACTTTTACACCCGTTTGTTGTTGGAATTGCACTATAAGCTGCTTTCCTCTTCTTTTTTATGAATTTGATTTATCGAATGTGTGGAAACTGTTTTCCACAGAATTCTTATTTCTTGACGCTGCATAAACTAATTCGTAAATGAATGATTTTGTGCCATGCCTGCAAGAAATGTTTGAGGATCACTTTTGGAAACTTTTCCACTGATGATTAATTTTATGTGTGGTCTGATAGCTTTGTAGCACTTGAGGTATTTTTGATTATCCCGTGTGAAATGGTAAAAGCACTTGGAGCATTTGCTAACTTTTTCAGCTGTTTTTTGTTTCTTAAAGAAAATTCACTTTGAACTAAATGATTTTGCTCGATGATTAAATAAAGACACAAATTGTGTGTTTAGTGAGGAATTTTAATATGTACGCTCAGTTTGTTTTTGTTTGCTTGGCTCTAGATTTAGTATCTGTGAACTGAGGGATTAGTATTTGTCTTTGTGGATGACTGAAGTGACCGTTGGACTTTGGCCGACGTGATTTCATTCTCATGTGACATAATGCAATACTACACAATTCATTTCCTGCTCTTTGCCTGTCAGGTGAGCTAGTTGGCACACCCACACCCACAGACACAGACACACAGAGGACACAGAAGTCACTGGCTGTAACCTCTCAGAGTTCACTACGTCAATGAACATGTGACACAATTTCAAATTATCTGAAAATGACCGAAAATAAACAAACGCAGAACCATTATCATACACATGTTGTTTTCTTCTTTTTGCTGAAGTTATTTATCATTATTTATTTTATGTAAGTTGATAGTTATTGAATTTTAATTTACCAGCTTCCTGTCAGAACACACAATAACATCTTTCACTATGAGCCTGTCAGAACTTGCTGTTTGTTCAGACCAAGAGTTATTTTACCTGGTGAATCCCCTGAATTTTTTGTTGTAGTGTGACCTTTGGTGTTTGAAAAAGACCAGAGTTTGACTTTTAATAGGAGTGAAAACACGTACTTTTTGGTGATAAGAACAGAAATTCTGTGTGCGCACATTGTGAGTGTGTGTGTGTGTGTGTGTGTGTGTGTGTGTGTGTGTGTGTGTGTGTGTGTGTGTATGTGTGTGCAGTGGTGCTTCTTTGCTTCGGTGTGACGATGGAAAGCTGAAGAAGTCAGAGCTAAAACACTGTTCTGTGATTGTCACCAAATGAAATCTGCAGTGCAGTAGAGCAGGACAGTTTGATTAATGCTTTATTTGTAATAATCCCATAATCATGATGAAGGATATTTTCTTATTCACTCAACAGGGAGTGTCCACAAACCCTCATGAAGTTTCATTAAGAAAACATTATGTATTGCAAAACTGTGACACTTAGAAATAGTCGTGTAGCAATCAGAGGTGTGTATCACATTTTAGTTATATGTCTTACTCAACTATTTTTATAAATGATCAGATTTTCAAATATGGGCTGTTTTTAGGAATATTTCTTAAGGTTTTCACTCATTCATCAGCAGTTTACATCAGGAAAGTTTTTCTGTGAATGACAAATGGAAAACAGTGTGCTAGAGAAATTCAGTCTCACAAAAGAGGTTTGGATCTAAGGCTTTAAACGTCATGAGGCTCTAAAACTGTCAGCAGCCATTTTCATCACCTCTGTTAACAAAAATGACCAACTTCAGAGGTTTTTTTTTTTTTTACTAGCTGGAAATGAAATGTAGAGAATATGCAAAGGACCTTTTTTAAGAACACGTTGAACATAAGTGACTGAAAATTTCCATTATACATTTATGACTGTCTGATGTTCCCTTTGAGAGCTAGACGAAAAAAAAAAGGTTTGGTGGAAAAATAAGTTCTGTCCTTTGACAGTTGTTCAATCAAGTGAAGTGTTCTCCCTTTTTCAACTGTTTTTCCAATTACTGTCTGTTTGGGACAAAAAATGGGTGTCTGACATTTCAAACTTGATGGATTATTCTTTTTTTCGTGTGTATTGTGGAAACAGATTCTTCTATCTCTGGCAGATAGGTTTCACTCTTGTTTTCATTCCATGCAAAGCATTTAAGGTTAATTCTATTACCTTCTGTCAGTAGTAGTAGGATAATAATAAAGACAGTTTTGCTTTGAACTGCCAGAAAGTCACAATAAAAGCTTCCTCAGATGCCTTTTGTGCTGATAAGACGGAGTGATAGCCAGGTCAGATGGAGCTGTGTGTCTGATCAGACTTGTTAGGATTCTGATGTCCTGTGACTAATGTACAGATGTCTCCACTTCAAGACCAGCCGTGCGTGTACAGTCACTGTTTAAGTTAGGAGAAAATTCTGCAAAGTCACACTGAGCAGGGCTTTGATCAAGATCTGAAGCAGTTGTATGTCACGATGTTTCATGCTGTTATTTACTTAAAAGTGTTCATTTTGCAGTTTTTCACCTCTAGTCATGAAAAACTCTGCACAGGCTTGCTGTCTTCTTAACAAGTCTTGAGAGTTTGTAGATTTGATGAGAATAAAACCAGGCTTTATACATTTTTGAAAATCAATGTACTTCAATTTTTAGAATAAAACTGAGGTTTTGAATTGAATTATATCACCCAAATTTAACAATATACAAAATTAAAAATCCAAAATTACTCTCTGGACTTCTCACTGAACACTTCACACCCTGAGAATAACCCTAAAAAATGATCTTGGTTACTTATTCTTGACCACGTCATGTCTTATCCTACACCGTGTAAATTTTCTAACCTTGCATTTCCTTGAATTTAATTTGAAATTCAAGCCAATGGCCCTTGAAGAACTTAAGAGAATGAACAAGCCGCTGCTGCTGTGCTCCATATAACTTCAGGGCAGCAGATTTATCTTTTGCTGTGCCCAGTCCTCCCTGTCCTCCTTTCTCTTATCTCAGCTGGGGCTTCATCAGCCAGTGAGGTGGATATATACAGCAGGAAAAGCTCAAAATCACCCACTGCATGCACTAATGAAACAAGGAGCTTTCCTGTGTTTGACATGCTGTCTGTGCCTCCGGTCCACTCGTTTGGTCTGCTGTGAGCCGCTTGCTCTGATTCGTGCCACTTTTTCAGCAGCCATATGTGATGATATATGAACAGGAAAAAATAGAAGTCCCTAATTATGAGAGCAGCTGTAGTGATGAGGCCCTTTGGGTGGCTTTGGTTTGAAGTGCTGGTGATTCACCGTCTGCAGGAGTCCAGTGTGCTTACACCTTATCAGTGGTGACTGAGGAGGCACTGGTTTCATTTCTGTAAAGGTCTAGAAAGGGACAAAGTGGGAGTTAGGTTATGATGCTGCTTATGTTTGTGAGAATGTAGAAAAGACCGAAAGTGAGGGGAGAGAAACAGGAACGACAAGACAGACACCATTAGAGTGTTATCTGAAAGTATCTCATCTCCTGTCTTTGCACCAGTACTTTAAATCACTTTTCTCAACAATCCATCATCTTGATTGAGTTAGCCACTCTTCGTGTCTTGTATTGAGCTTGTCAAATACTTCAGACCCGTGTCAAGAGAAGGAGTGTCACCGTCAGGCTCTTGGGGAGAAAGCCATGGGGGCGCAGAGAGGAAGAGTCGACACCTGAAAAGGTTATCCAGTAGAAACCGGTTTGTTGGGGCCGCGGGGGGAACCCTGCGTGTCTCCATGAGAATGCACGCATTTCCATGTGAGTCCATCTCTAAGGCAGGAGGCCATTACCAGCTCAATGGGCCTGCAGATGGCTGTTCCTGCCACACAAGGCTGTCGGCATCAGAGGATCACCTCCCTCTGAGCAGGGTGGACGGCCCTGCTCAGAGGGAGGCCGGGGGAGAGTCACAGGGCAGGGCAAGGCAGCCAGGGGTTGTGTGAGCTGCTCACTGGCTCATACTGGAACTTTCCAGATTACAATCAACATTTTCACTCTATTATAATGAGAGTAAAGCCAGACGCCAGTTGTTTCAATTGTCATGTTATAACGTAACTAGGTACTCTAGTCAGCATAGAACAGTTAACGGAGTTGAATTACTTCTCAGACTTTCAGATTACTCTACTCACTGTAAACTCTGCGTTTGTGCTGTTTGATCTGATCATTTTCTGTGTTTTGGTTCTGTGTGTTTGAGGGGATTTTTCTACTCAAAAGACTAACTGTAGAAGATACCCACTGTTTTTTTTCTAAATTAGCTTAAAATAGATCAATCTAAATACATTTTTGCACAGAACAAGCACAATAGCATCCACTTACTGTATACTGAAAGCTCTTTCTGGGAAGAGATCTTGCCAATATGAGCAGGAGGGATGATTACAGCAACCAAAACCTTAAAATGTTCATATGAGCACCTGGTTATATTGTTTTAAGACAGACTCGACAAAATTGTGAACCTATCCTTCAGTGTAATCCATTTTCTTCTTAGGTTTCCATTTCATGCTAACCTGGAGGTCACCACATGTTCTTCTTGACTTGAACTATCAAGTGACTCAAGGAAAGCTGAGTTACTGGAGAAGTGAAATTGCCCAGAACCATGCAAATCAGACTATTCTGGGTTTACACAGTAGTGCAGTTATCTCTGTGTGTGTGTGTAAAAGTAGTAGAGTTCCAGGAGAAAAGTCTGTCACTGCTTGTTTCCACTGAATTTCACCCATCTTGAGCACACCCCCCTAACTCATATAGAAACTAGGTTTGTGTGGTTTCATGCTGAATGTGGGGTTGTCTGTGTTGAAGGTAGCTGTGGCGTGGTCTTGTAAGAGTTGACACCCAGCAGGGAGAGATTTTATGTTCTCCATTTCACCACACAAGTCTGTGTGAAGCAGAATGCACCAGTTTAGAGCAAAGCATCTCCCTGATCAATTGATATCTTTTTGTAAATGAATATACAGGACAAGTGAACTGCAGTCACTGCTAGAGCTTGTTAGCTGAAGTTATTTTGCATGTGGTGATGTATCGCCCCTTAGCAGACGGAGACTGTTCCTTTTTTACACCTCTGTCACATCACTAATCCTGTAAATGTCCCTCTTTGAGCAATACGAGCGAAGCCTTCCTGTTAACCCAATCTGCAAGAAGGGAGTATTTTTGATCCCGTTAGTCACCGGGTGCGCTGGTCACCTGAGAAGCACCCTGACAAAGATGGCATTGATCAGTCCTTCCAAGACGTGCCCCGCTCTCCTCCACAGTCAGATGCCTCACCGAGGATGACGGGATCAGAGGCAAACGGGGCAAGGCAGAGGGAGTGAGGGATGGAGCGGCAGGTTGCGGCCGACTCTCTTTTTATACAGCGTCGTTAAGTTTAATGCGAAGCCCGGCGGGGCGTCCATTTTCTCATCTACCCCACTTCCATTCTGATTACCTCGGCCCACAAGGTCTGACAGAAGTACAGAGGCAGTAAGAGTCAGAGAGAGGGTTGACTGTGAGCCAAAAGGTCCTACCACAGCCATTTAGAATAATATTCAATCACTCAAGAAGACGCTTTGTTCAGATTGTGCACTGTAGGCCTATTTCTGCATTTAATAGCACACTGAGGGACCCAGAAGGAGTACACGAAGATCTGAATGTCACAGTAGCTTTGATGAGTAAGTGTATCTGTGTGTGTGTGTGTGTGTGTGAGAGAGAGAGACACACAAAGACAGGGAGAGGTCAGATGTGTGTTCCAGGTCTGGTGTCATATTATGTGCCTATCAAGCACAGTGTGTGTTCTAGGACTTCCTGCTTTATTCATCCCTGATTCATTTGTTTTGGTCTCCAGTCTCACTGTGCCACACTTCACACGCTGCTCGCTCATCAAATCATTCTTTCACATGCTCAGGTCAAGGCTATGAAATTACTAATGTATTTATTCATGAGGATGGCAACCAGCTGGTATGTTGTTTTTGGAAACAGTACGCCATTGATTCATTTTTAGAGAAGCTCATTTATCAGGGGAACACAACGTGACCTTGAGCTCTTAATCAGCATCATCCACAGAAGTGTATTGTTCTGTAAATCCCATGAACGCCGTAATGTGTGCCGTAATTTCACCAGTTGTCATGAGTACATGTGTCTGAGTCTCTGTTCTGTGAGAGGAGTCATCTCAGACAGACCCTGACTCAGAGGCCAGCCGAGCAGCCAGCCGTCCGGACCCCTCTCCCTTCCCACCCTGCCTCCACCACGCCTCAGTCAAAACAGACATCACAGCCCAATTCACAACAGCAACAAGTTATGGAGAGGGAGTAGAGATAGCAAGGAGGGTTGTTTGTGATCATTCTTACTGTAAATATGCTCAGTATTGTCCGGCTGTGGATAATCTGTGAAAAGCAGGCCAACCATAAATCTTAATTATGAGGAGGCTGTGTTTTATTTGTTTTATCCCAGACACATAAGTCATTTGCTTATTATTTTATTTCATCAGGCCTCAAAGATTCACGACTGCGAGCACAATTTATTACTTTGCAAATCTTCTGATTTTTTGATTGCTATGGCATCTTAAATCAATTCACACATTGTGGCTGTTTTATTGGGAAATAATGGAGTTTTTTTGCTAGACTTTCTACATTCAGCGTTGTTCCTGCACATTGTCATCAAACATCAGGAGCTTTCACTTGTCTTCACTTGGTGGCTCCTAACCACAGTCTCTGCAATATGCAAACTCAAGTGCAAGGCCATACGTACAACTGATCAGAAAATAAATCAGATAACTATAATCATTTTTGGATTTTTTTTTTTTTCCTTCTGTCTTGTACAAAGTTTGTTACAAAAATTTCAATCGTCCTTGCTGCCTGTCCTTATGGTGATTTCCTCTTTGTTGTTTCACAAACAAAGTCTGATACAGCAGCCGGAATAGATCAGTCTTGTAGCGGAAGATGTACGGCATTTTGTGGCTTTTGACAGGTACATGTAATGCACTGTATGTGGTTGTCTGAGCAGCATGTCACAGTGTATGAACCACAATGACTCCATACAGTCCCACAGTCTACTGTATACTGAAAAGGTCCCACACATACACGTTTGTGCTCACTGGCTAACCTGCTGTGTTGGATTAGTGGCATACATCGCGTTTATGGGACAGTCAAGCTTCAAACGGTCTCAAGTTCTCATTTATTCCACGTGCCATTAATTTTCCACCCCGTGACCTCGTTTCTTTGGTGTGTTTCTGCCCTTCACATTTATTTAAAATGTCGTAATGTGTTCATTCAACCCCTCTTGTGTGTTTCACCGTTTTTGGGTTTTCTGACTTGCTGCTAACTTTCCCATTTGGGACCAATAAAGTATGCATTTAAGTAGAAATACAGTAGGTGTGGTTATCACCGGGTCATTAGGTGTTTGAAAAGAGAGCTAGACGTTGACCTATAGGAAACAGTGTCACCATACATCCCCTACAGCGGCTGTTCCTCCAAGCATGACATCACAGGATGCATGGAGACACTCTGAGTAACCAGTGATGCCCGAAACATCTTCCTCTTCTTCTGTTCCTCTACCTCCTCCTCTATTTCCAGCCTGCCTGTCGCTGCCGCTCTACAAGTCGCAGTATGACTTGTCTGGATGTGTCTCCAGTCAGATCTGACTCATTGAACAACCCTTTCTCACCATTGGAAGGGTCCAGGGCTGGTTACCCAGTGACCCAGCATCTCCACACTCCTCCACACTTAGACCAAGAGGGTCTGTGTGGGCATGCCGACCTAAACCTGGGGAGTCGTAGGGGTTGGAGGGCTGTTTTATGTGGCTGTCTGGGAAGTGAGAGGAATAATAGACTGCTATAATTGGTGCCCCCTGATTTCCTGGCAGCACTGCCTGCTCCCAAGAGGATCGCATGTGTCTGAGCTTGTGTATATGTGTGCGCAAGTGTATGTCTGTGTGCTGGCTGACACATGGATGGCTGTGGAGCAGGGATGTGATAAACACACTGGGCAGGGGGATCTCCGTCCAGGAGTGGGCTCCATACTTCAGTGGTGAAGTCATTGGGAAAAAGCCTGCTTGAACTGGAGGAGGAACAGACACACACACACAGGCAAACACACACACACACAGATATGACCTTACAACATTTGCACGTGAATTCAAAGTTTACTTGCAATAAATTGAAGCACTCCTCTTGTTGTTATAATTGCGTAATTCCAGCACTCAATAAAACCAAACTGGAGCAGTAGTAATTCATCATGCTGATAAAAAGAAATTAGTCAGAGTGTCAGTGTTATGCACAGACTTGGCGCAGAGGTCCCAAATTTCTGCACCTCAGGTCAGAGCATCACCTATCCACAGTGTGCGTGTGCGTCTTGCAGTGTTGATGCTGTTATGTTAGGTGTGAACTGTGGCCTTGTGGAGCATTGGGTAACACTAACGATTGCCTAAGCTAGTTGTTGTGACGATGTTGTAACCAGTTGGACCTGGCCGGGGTTTGGATGTCATGTGAGCCCTTGTTCTCTATCATTCTCCTGCCTGGGACGTCAGGGCATGTGTGTGTGCCTGCGTGTGTGATCTTGTGTTTGCCATTTCATTTCCATAAAGAACAAGAAATTGTGAATGCGTGTGTATTGGAGTGCCATTGGAGGTGGCAGCCCTCAGAAGGGGCAGACAGGTCAAAGGTCGCCTCTGACTCACGGCCTGTGGAATTTTAGTTGTCACCAAAGGAACACAGGACGCCTAAACACACTCCGCACTCTGTGAACAGCAGCAGGAAATGATAGTTCATTAAAAAATGAGGGGCTAAGATGGCGTTCACAAATTAACCCTTTACAGCAATTATCAGGCTGCAGGAAGCTGAGAGATGGGGGGTTTTCCCACCATATCAACTTTTTTTTTTATCAAAGCTTATCTCCACCTCATTTCTTTACTGATTATTGATCAAGTTAGCCTCTTGTCTCGGTTGACGGGTCTTGGTTTCTGAAGGTTAAATGGCATTAGGAGTGGAGGCTGGAATTTAAAAAAAAAATTTAAAAGAACATTTCCCTCTCTCAAAAGACCAGATGTGTACCATTTGCTACCTAATTGTAATTTACAGTTTACTGAGTTACAAACTTGGAGCAGAGATTAATGTTTTGCACTATTTTTAGCAGCCCAGCAACAGGTATTGTATTCCAAAACATACAAATACTGCATGTGCTGGCTGTTCTGAGCTTGCCAAAAGTGGCTCAATGCTCTTAACAAATATCTGTGTGTCACCTTAAGTGTGGAGATGACCTTTGTGTAGTTCAAAGGGATTTTTTTTTTTTTTTTTTTTTTAGTGGTCCAGGTTCTTTAGCAGGTGGAGGTGATGAGCCCTTTTGTCTTGATGAGGAATGGGAGCTGTAGAGGTTGCAGATCTCACAAAATATCAGCTTCTTCAGTAACCCCTTACCTTTAATATGTAGAATTATTGTGTTTTTATGATTTAAAATAATTATTTTAGTGCAAAGAAATGTAATATTTATACTTCATGCTTTATTTTGTGTATGTGTGTGTGTGTGTGTGTGTGTGTGTGTGTGTGTGTGTGTGTGTGTGTGTGTGTGTCAGCTCTCCTTACAAACCCTGAATAGCTGGTTAAATTAGCCGTTGTTTTGATGCACTCATCTAAAATTGAGTTTGATTGTAAAGTCCACTAATGGGCAGCATTGTTGAATTTCACTAAACACACTGATGCGTATTGTCAAACAGCTTCTTGTTCATATGTTTATGTGGCACAGTTGTACTGTATGACCGCACTGAGAATGATTTGGAAAAATGTAAAAAACAGCGATCGGTTCAATGGTATTGTCGGACGGTGGTGGTGCTGTGGTTTCTCTTGTGTCTCTGAACGAGAGCTGTTCGTGTCCAAAAATATTGACCCAACGGCGTTTGAATTTATTCTTGGATGAAGTGGTGATGCCCTTCTCAAAACACAATAATTTTGCATACTTGAATAGCACAGACTTGATCAACGCCAGTGTGTGTGTGGATGGTAGAGGTCAATTTTCTGTCTTTTTTCTGTTTTATCTGAACTCATCATACATCCAAACAGTTTTCTACCTGCATCAACAGAAAACTAAGGTCATCTGTTTGAGCTGCGGAGCTCAGCTTCACACATAACACAGAGTGTAGTCAGCCATGTCACAGTGTTCAGGTTTTAACGTGCTGATTTCTTTTAATGTTATTGCTACAACCTTGCATTTTATGTGTAACCCCTTAGTTTCTGTTGTTTCACAAATAACATTTCCTTGTTGCAGCTAATAAATTGTTGAGAGATTTACTTTTAACTGCTGTGTTTCATCATTTTTTCTTTCTTCTTAATGTATTGTTTAATTTAGTGACTAACCAGAAATCTTCTGATGGAGCTACGGTCATTTGCTCTTCTGTATCTACAAGTCTGCATGTTACCTATTTGATGTTGATTAAGAAATGAATAACCTCACCCACTGCTTTTGTTCAGGAACATCTGCAGGTATATGCAGTACACCTTTAGATTTGATAATCAGCCATATATATTTACTGGGAATCATTTTTATAACTCAGGCAGGTGACGCATCTTAAGCTTTTTGCACAGCTTCTGCAAGTAATTCAGACAATTGGAGAACAACTGTCCTAAAGTTTGATAGGATCCACACATGCAGGCTTGTGTGGTTGTAAAACCACCTAAATTTTAAGACTTTTCATTATCTTTATTATTATTCTTTTTAACTATCCCATATTTGTCCCTCTAGAATAAGAAGAAAGTGAGTGAAAAGAGTTGCATTTTATAGATCTGTTTGGATTAACAGCAATGTCTATTATACTTGACAATAAATTTTGGTATGCCCTTATATGTTTGTAGATACAGACCCCACAAAAAGGAAGATTCTCATATGAAGTACATAGAAGAATTGTTTATTTGAAAAAACATACAACAATAAATTGTGTGAAAATCCATTGTCAGTTTTCTGTCCTAGACTGCCACTTAAAATGATGAGAAAAACAGCCGGAGGACAAAAACTGTAAATTAAATGTCATTTCAGGCACATTTCTGTTACAGCTGTCTCAGTTGATTAAATAAAATTCAGACACGTGAAGCTTTATTTTCACCATGAGTAGTTCTGCATTTTCCAGATTTAATTAAGAAACAAAATGATATAAATAACATGCATGCCCTTAGTATATTTTTTACCAAATTGTACTTGCCATAAATTGAGATATGATCCGTTTCTGTCACAAATGAACCTTAAGAGTTCATACAGAAATTTGTCAAGAGCTTTCGGAGCATAAAAATCAAGCTTTAAAAAACGTTTGCTTTATAAAAAGGGCTGTAAATAGTTTTGTTCAAACTGATTTATTTCCCTGTTTCTCAAGGCCACAGTGTTTCAGAGCCTTACCGAGGGAAAAGTGAGGAGTTTTCTGTGACTCTCACTTAAAGCACAGGATTATAACAAACCAGTTGTTTAAGTTTGTTCAGTAGCTGCTGAGTAAATACTTCAGGCTTAATGTTTGCCAAATGACATCTTATGGCTGTTATAAATTTCAGCTTCCAGTTTTTCTCTCCCTCACCTCGTCTGAACTTTGAAAGAACTATAAATACTCTTTGAAATTTCCAAACTTTTACTGAACATTAAAGTCAACTTTCACAGCAGCTACAGTACTCTACAACATAAAACTATTTAGCACATGTATTTAATGCATGCACAAGTTACACAAATTTCTCATTTAATTCCAGTTAACAGGAAATTCATTTTATCTCAGATTAAGAGAGATAATCTTGTAAACTTCTTTGACAGACACACACAGATGTTCAGCACAGGTACTCACGATAGATTATGAACACACTTACAGCAGACATTCCTAAATCCAACAATTTCACAACACCTTCTGCAAAAAGTGAAAATGTATTCCCAAAAAGCACAAAATCATCAGATTTTTAATGGAAAGACCAAGAGACAGTCCTGACTGTGAGGCATTAAAAACGTGTTTTAGACTGCTAGCTTTGAGCTTCTTTGTTGGTGGATTTGCCCAGGCTCATGACTCAGTATTGCTCATCGTGTAGGAGATGATTCGCCCGCCATTTCTGAAAACTGTTCCCCTCGCTCTTTGTTCTTGCCTGTTTACTTCCATCTGCTGAGCTAGTGTGTTTCTCCCGTTTTTTCTAACCTTCCCTGTGCAAACTCGTGTTCATCCAGGTTATATGTTTTTAAAATAGTTTGGTAAGTTTCTGTGTGTGTAGATGTTAGGAATTTGTGAAGTGGGGGATGGGAATAGGAGAGGCTTTGTTTCCCTCCAAAAAAAAAAAAATCCTAGCTTGATTTTTGATACCGTGTGTCCTAGCCATTTTCTCTTGTGTAATTCAAAGCGTGATCCATCTGTTAGACTTCCTGTCTGCTTTTATGCCCATTCACATGTCGGATATCCATTACCTGGTATAAAGTTAATCATTACTAAAAGGCTTCCTTGTTGTAAACTCAATCATTTCACACAATCTGTTTTTTTTTTTTCTCACCATAGCATAGGTGTGTGTTCGCGTATCTGCGGCTGTGCGTGTGTGTGGAGGTGGGGAGAGATGGAAATTACTCGCCTCCTTCAGAGAAAGTTATCAGCTATAAACTCAACCGTATGTGACACGACTGCCCACGCAAACCTGCCTTAAAATCTTTGATGTGTCTCTGAGCTTTGATGATGCCATGAACAAAAGACGTATAAGTAGAACATAAGGAATGTTGTGAAACAATAGCTCAGGGGATGTAATTGACTGTGTATATCCACAAAAGAGAATAAGTGAAGGTCTTTAGTATGTATTTGTTTAGTGATTAATCACTAACTCCAGTCTAGGGATGGGCCACTGATTCGCTATTCTAGGGCATTCTCTGCAGTCTCTCGCGTCTTTTTTTTTCTTTGAGTGTATGTGTGTGTGTGCGAGAGAGAGAGAGGGGAGGGGAGGAGGGGGGTAGTAGTATGCTTGTAGTTGGTGGCTAAATCTTGTAAAGGGTTTCCTAATATGGGCTGTCTTACAGGAGCGCCCTCCCTCTGTGGGCCATCCCCCCCAGATCTCAGCCAGTGATGACACAGCTCGGGTACGACTCACTTCCTCATTAATTGGCTGAAACCAGTTCTTACAGGAACCGCCTGTGATAAATGTGAGAGTTCTGAGAAGTCGTTCATTTCTCCTCGCTGCAGCGGCAGAGGAGGCACTGCAGGGGAGTTGAACGGGTTCACCGACGTGTGTGTGTGTGTGTGTGTGTGTGTGTGAGAGAGAGGGAGAGGAAGCCGAGTGTGTGTGTGTGCGAGAGGAGAGGAGAGGAGAGGAAAGCAGAGCGGGAGAATGTGGTTGACTACTGCTGCCGCGGCTGCTGTATGAGGACCAGACAACTTTATGTCTATCTATTTTCTTCTATTTTCATTTCTTTTTTTTTTTGTACAGTTTTTTTTGTTTTGTTTTTGAGCAGCACTGTTTTCTGTAGCTGTGGTACAGTCTGTACTTTTCCTGTGTGTGTGTGTGTATGTTTACGTGTGTGTGTGTGTTTGTGGGGATGAGCAGTGAAGGGATTGCACTCGTTGCTCTCTCGGTCTTTCTCTCCTCTCGGGGAGAGGAAGCAGGGGAGACCGACACTGTACAGGACATAGGACAACATGCTTCCCTTTGTTGCTGCCCTTGGGCTGGTGAGTAACAATGATGTGACGTGATTTGTGCCCCCCTCCTCCACCCCCACCCCCCCACCCCCTTTTCTCTCTTCTCCCCCCCCCCCCCCCCGTGTTGGTTGAGGCAGAGCTGTTCCACTGCTGGGTGCGGCACTGCAGAAGCCCTTCAGGGAGTACTTGGAGGCCCAGAAGGCCAAGCTGCACCATCACGCTGGAGAGGGGATCCCAACTGTAAGTACAGGGGCCTCAGCCCCCAGCTCACAGCCTCTATTCATTCACGTGTGCGCGCCAAGAAAAGAATGCGGCCCCCTTACTTTTGCCTCTTTCACTCCTTCTCCCTCCACTTTTTTGTCCCTTTCTTCTCTTTATCTAAGCCTTCCTTTATATCTCTGACCCATTTTCTGCCATGAACATTTCATTCCGTTTTCACCCTCTCTACCTGCACCGTTTGCTTTCACTTACAATTTTTAACCAGTTTCACACACGTTTTTTTAAACCTAATTTCATGTTTCTAAGAGAAATGTTGATGTTGTAGATTTTGCTCTAACCTGTAGTGGTACAGTAGATTACAGAGGCTTGTTTAGGGCCAGAATGACAGAGTAGGTTAGCGCTGCACTGGGCGGGCTGGAGGGGAGGGAGGAGAAAGAGGGGAGGAGGAGAGGGGCCAGTGTGGGGTCTGGCTCCACTCGCTGTATTGAACTGTACTACTGTAGCACGGGGCGTGCTGACTCATGCTCCATCTTACCAATTGGGAGTGTGTGTGTGAGTGTGGTCACTCCCCTATGTGTCACACACACACTTGCACTCGGTGCCCCGCCTGAACCCAGCACTGACTGTAGACCGGGGCGGGGGCCCCCCCCCCTCCGTCAGTGACAATCCATCAAAACCCCCCTGTCTAGAACAAAAAGAGCCAGTTGTAGCTGTAGCCTATTTCTCTTTCGAAGCTTTTTTCCTCCTCTCTATTCCTCACTCCCTCTTTCTCTCTCTTTCTCTAAGTGATTCATTGAAAACCATTTCTCTTTTTTTTATGCGCTCACTAGGAAGGAGAAGAAAAAAGCATAGACTGAGTTGCACAAGGACAGATTAAGGCATTTCTAGAACAATGTTCCTTTTTTCTTGTAACTTGAGCCTCCTGCAGTTACAGGAGAGCAGCGAGGCAATTTAACTTGGTGGAGGCAGGCTGCAGGCTGGGGTCAGCGGGGGCGTTAGGAGGGAGGACGGTGGGGGCTGCCGCGTGTTTTATTACCCCTGATCTCTATCTGTCCTGCACATGGAGCTGGATCCCCACCTAGCCTACAGCATCAGGAGCAGAGGGGAGAGCAGGGTGTTGGGTGAAGGGGGGGGCGGGGGTGGCCCTCGGTTTACTGACCAAGCTCCTCTTCTCTCTCTGCTCTCTCTGTGGTTCCTGGCAGGAGGAGAGCTGGCTGTCGTGGCTCTTTGAGAAGGTTGTGGTCATCATGGTATGCTTCTTTGTCTGCTCCATTGTCAACTCCATGGCCCAGAGCTACGCCAAGCGCAAGCAGCAGGAGAAGCACTCGGAGGGCAAGACAGAGTGAAGGCCAGCTAGCACTCACAGCGAGCCATCAGCTTCAGAGGGCTCCCACCACTCCTTTCCTTATTTCTGCCCTCCCTCCTGGCTGATGCCCCACCATTATCTGCAGCAAAGTATCAGCCTCCATCTGGTTTCTCTCTTGTTATTGTAGCAACATGTTTATGTTGAACTTGGACTTCCATTTCCTTGCTTTTGAAGGCTTTGCATTTGGTAGTGATTTCCACGGTTGTGCTCTATAAGGTAGGTGCTCATTGGGGTGCGTGCGAGTAAGCTGTTGCATTGTTAAGTGTCCATGTTGGTGCTTTTAGCAGCTCCTGAGCACGTGAGAAGAAGCTGCTGGCAATAATTCTCCTCAGTGAGGCCTTAAGCTGCACTGCTTGTTCCACTAGAAGAACCTTAAAGTCTTATATGTCCGTAGAGTCACCTGAGTTCACTTCATTTGAATAAACTCGGATTATTACTTTTGATTATGTGGTGCGCGTCCTGTAAAAGCAGCGTAAAGTAATTTGTTCAGTAACCTATTTATGTACTATCTATATTTGCTGGTTTAATTAATGAACACAGGACATTGTGTATTTATTACTCTGCTGTAGAGTTGTTGTGCAGTGTTGACTGTGGTTGGATAAATAACTGTGTCCACTTCAGAGCCATCTCATTTCTACATTTCGTAGGAGTCGGTCGTAGTAGAGATGTTCATGAATGTCTCATGCTGTTCGTGGTGCTGTAGATGACCACTTCTTTTGTGCGTGCAGTCAAGCTCCTCTTGGTACTTTTGGATGAGAAATGATAAATTGGCCATGAATCACCCTGCTGGTCCCTTTGTCTGCCCTTATTGTTCTGCTTCCAGGAAGAGAGCACATGAGTCAGCCCGGGGCTACTTTACCAGATGCAGCCATATATTGAATCAGATCTACGACCGTGTGTGTGCGTGCCCGTGTGTGAGACGGAGAGCGACACGGAGATAGTAGGTTGCGTTTGCGTGGCTGCCACATTTGTTGCTCTCCCTTTTATCTTTTATGGATTAAAGCGGATTGTGCTCCACTAATAGACGAAGAGTCTGCCTGGACGTCTTAGTATAGCAGATAGTAGCTGTTCCCTTTAACTTAGAGACTGTCTGTGTCATGGTAAGTGTTTTTCTTTGTCTTCACTTGTCCACGGAGCTTCTTTTTTTTTTTTTTTTTTTTTTTTTTTTTTTTACCCGAGACGAGGACAGCAAGCTCGTGTTTGACATTACAGGAGCAGCTCCTAAAACAAAACTCTACATTTCATTTGACCAGTGTTCATTTGCCCCTTTTTCGCTCATTGGATATCGTCAGCCGGCTCTCGATATATGCAGCACCTTCCTTTTTTTCGTAATTGCCAGTGAAATGTGCTATTTTCTTCTCCCTCTCTGTACCGCTGCTGTGCTACGCCGGACTGAGCACAGTGGGCGCTAGAGCAGGCACAAGCAGGAGGGAGAAAAAAGAAACCCTCAAGCGCACAGTGAAAAGCGTCTGTGCCGTTACCTCGGCTGAACCTTCGAATGAACTCGTTGCACTGCCCCAGTCACGGAGCCAGGAGACGAATCACTCGAGTAGATTCAAAACAGAGGGGTACTGTTGAGCGCGCTGAACCCTGCGCTCTGCACAGGCTCTAGTCAGAACATTCACATCTCCTCTTTTCTGCTGTCATGGTAAGTCGGATTAGGATCCTTTTATTTGTTTTTTTTTTTTTTTTTTTTCATTGTTGTCGTGTCTGCACATGCATACGTCTCAGGCATGTCCGTCACTCTCTCGGCCTGTCAGATAGCTTATCAGACTGGTGTTGGCTGTTAAGATTGCAAGGCGACAACAGTCTGTAGGCTGTCTGACATTTCGGGCTCTTTCATCTGACCAGCATCCTGTTTTGTCCTCCTTCTGTTGTTGTCATTGTCTCAGTTAGCATCAGTTCCCATTTAGAGGTGTGTGCTGCGATGTCACTTCTCTTTATCCCAACCGCTTGTGAGACGTCAGAGACACGGGTCTATTGTTTATTTCCTCCATGCTGACGTCTGTGAGGGTTTTAATGTGGTTTTATGTGAGGAACTGTGTTTTCGCATGTTTGCAAATGCAGATGTAGTGAAGTCAATAGTGTTCTTCTGTATATATGTATGTGTGTGAGTGAGTAAGAGAGAGAGAGTTGGCTCTGTCCTCTTGAATTTCCAGAGAATCCAGACAGTACACACCTTATTGCAACACATCACATTGTGACACCCAGCCCTAGGTATGGTACACGCAGTGCTCACCCAGCTCTCCCCTTCCCTTTTACACTTCCCTCTTCTCTTTTACTGAGTACTTTCTTCTGTTGCTTAATACGCACTTTTTTTGTAGGAGGCTGCATTTTATTGGAACAACTCTCTTGAGGGGGTGTTTTTCTAAGGGCCACAAATTGGTAATTATACAAAGCTGAAAATCATTGCTTGACCAGTGGATACTTTTGCCGCAAAGCCTCAGTTTTATTTTAGATTCTTTTTTTTTTTCTAGAACAGAGCAAAAGGGTAAAACTTTTTCCTGGTCATAAAAGCAAAATCATTGGATAACACTGGAATGGCTCGCTGGCTTAGAGAGTGTTTTTCTTGGCAGTTTCAGGATGTCCTGTTCCATAAGGGAGCCCCCTTTTGGCATGCCTGTCTGAATGTGTGTGTGCATGTTTGTCTAGAAATTCTGTTTATATTTCGATGTGTAAGTGCCTGTATTTCTTGTCTAATAGATGTCTGTACCTGGGTTATTTTTAATGTGTATGAACTGTTTTTTTTCCATGTGCTTTCACTATAAATAAAGTCTGCTGAAAAGAGGATTGGTCTTCTGTTCATTATGTGATAAGTCTTGACCACACGAGGCTGGTGTTGACCCTCGAGCCTCCAAAGAATCTCACATGTCAGCCGAGAAAGAGGCACAAGGAGGATACTGAGTCCATCACAACTCCGATTTCCCCGTCTTATGTTTCACATCCAAACACTTATCACATTACTGATTTGCTCTCTCTACACTGACATCATCTCCATTTCAGATTCCAAGTTAAGCATTTGCAGTGAGTTGTGAATTATAGCTTCAGTTACGCTCCTGACGCTGTCTTTGAATTCAGCTCTTTCTCTAAAATAGAATTTGTACTTGTGTTAGTAAATATTAATTATGTGAAACATTATTTGATGGACAAAGTGCAAAAAATGATTCTGCATTTACAAATACAGACAAATTGTTTGGTAAGACCTACATTTAGGTAACTTGCTGCAAAATAAACTAGAATAAACTAAAAAATAAACTAGAATTATGAAATAATTAAATGATGTTTGGTTGGTGTTGTGTCACAAGCTTTTACAAGAAATCATACATACATGTGTCATGTATCCTACATTACACACAATATACAGTTGTTTTTATGTATTCTATGATGATTGAAGTGTTTTTGACGTCAGATCAGTTCTCTGCGGTTATGAAGTGAAAAACGAAACCAGGAACCTGACATCGGTGTCTGCGAACACCGTGTGATCTTGTGTCCTGAGGTCAGACGTGTGACCTGCGCCGAGAGACCCCTGTTGAGAAAAGTCCTGTTCCGAGAGCAGCCACACCCCAAGCACCATGAAGATGACTATTTCCACCCACCTCACCCCGCCCCACCCTACCCCGGGGCTCCGGGTGAAAACCCAACATGCAAATCCTGCCTGTCCAAACAGGCTGGGGGACTGACATTCAAATAATGACACTGCTTTTGTCCTTCCTCTCTTTCTCTCTCTGATCTCTCCATATGCTGTACATATACTACAGTTGAATCCGGTGGTGCTGGTTTAATTTCTGGCACAGTGATCCTCTCACCCCCTCACCCCCACACACACCACCTCCCTCACTGTCTCTCACTCTCCAGTTTTTTTCCCCTCCCTGTCAACAGGCTAACCACCGAGGGATGCTGAAATATCACTGACTTCATCCACCACCCACCCACCCACAAGCCCACTCTGCATTTGGTTATCCACTTAGTTCCTTTCACACTCTGTCTCATTAAATTATGCTGACCGTGTGGATTTTTTTCTTTCCCTTTTTTTTTTTTATTGAAAATCACATTAAGGTCCTTTGTTTTTGTAAGAAGCAGTCAGGGGGTCACATCAGACCACAGTGGAGCGAGCAGGCAGACCGAATGGTACAGAGAAACACGCTTACCAAAGGAAAGCTACAATTTATGGGTATGTCACCCAGGATTACCCGCTGTTTTATTTACAGAGCACGCCATTTATAGAACGAGAGAAGATACAGTATCATACTATGTAGCATCAAACTAATGGAAGCTGAACTGTAGTTTGATTTTTAGGAGGAATATTATGGAAAATTATTTTCTAAGCTCAAAATTACAATAGCATGTCATAATTAAAATAGTGAAATACTGAACATTTAAATTCTGATAAACTCTCTGGGAAAACATTTACGTTCTATCTGTTGAAAAAAGTAGAGGCCACCCTCCCCTCTAAAACATGTTTTGCTTGTTGTTACTTCGGTTGGATGTTTGAGCTTCACTGCACACAGCTAAGTCTGAGTTTAAGACCCGTTAATGACAACGCCAATCACGCTCCAGTATGTAACTTAAACAAGAGAGATGTGGGAAGCCTCCAGTGCCAGTGTCCAGACTTTAAATTGAAGGATGTTTGCTGATTCATAGATTGTGGATTTGTCAGAGGGAGAGGAGTAGACGTAGTTTGAAGGATTTTAGAATAGATAAGTAAACGTTTGTGGAAGAAACATATTAGATGTAAATTATTCAAAAGCAGAGTATTTTTACTTGACTGAAAACATATCCAGAGGTGGTCTTTTAACATTAAATACATCTTTATAAATCCCATTTGGTGCTAGTTGCTTGACCTAATGGTGGTTATTAACAGAAGTCCTGAAAGGCAAGAAAGCAGAAGAAATTATTCTCTTTCATTTCTTTTAAAACTACTTCACGAAATAATGATGATAGTGACTACTTTATTTTCATAGAGCTTTTCTAAACAATAGGCAGATTACAAGAAGAATTTAAAAGTAAACAAAATACCTCAGAAAAACAATTAGGAGCGAACACAAATCACACCAAAACAGGATAAAAACATATATGTCTGGACACACTACATGTACATGTAGTGTACCTTTTGTAAGCTTTATGTGTGAGGCTATCTCTCTCTCTGTCATACACACATGTTTATATGTGCACGCACACACACACACACACATCATAACTGTGGTTAGTGCAGAGCCCCAGCTCCAAAAGCCTTTGTTTCCTTTATTGTGGCTTTGGCATGCCAAGATCAAACAGGCTTATCAGTGCTTCAGATTCTTCATAATTCACTCCATCTGAGAGGAAAGATATTATTGGTCTCGTTTGAATTAGATCACTAGGTCGATTCAGAGAGACTGAGTGTCTAACTTATCAACGTGAACTGGGATGCCCTCTTTTGTTGTCTGATTTACAGTTATTTGAGTACGCTCGTTCAAACCATTACTATCTAATGATGTACTGTCTCTCAGCGTGAATTTGACACAACAAAACGCGTGTCCCTGCACTGTGTTGAACTAAATTATGTGTGGGTATTTTAACAGAGCGTCGTCAGGCAGGAGCATCTGCTGCTACTGCCCACACAGTGCCAACATGGCAGACAGCCTAATGGCCGATGCCAGGGTACTGTGATGAAACACACACATCCGTGCTGTAGCTCTTCCGCCTGCCTATTTCTCGAGGAGCTAACGCTCCGATCCAAGTTATGTTGTGTATTTGTTGTCTTACTTTCTGAGACAGTTGAAGGATTCGATAGAGTAAATCAATTAGTCGTTGTCTTAAAGCGTTTTCCAGTTTTCTTGGTTTGTGGGGTTTTCAGAGAAAACAAATCACTGTTTGGATCTGCGCTACATTCATAAATGACTCCTTACAGAAAATCTTTTTCTCTTTATGTGGCTACATGTCGTAACAAGACAGAGAGGAGTCTTAGACCTGCATTATGACAGCCAAGGAAACTGCGTCATTCAGGTGTGTCATAAGTGCACAGGGAACGTGACTGCTGCAGTAAGACTAGAAAACACAATGTACAGCAGCTGCATGCCTGAGAGTACAATGAGCGTTAAGTTGCTGAAAAGTTGAAATGCACCTAATACTCTGACACACACACAGTCAGAAATGACACACCCTCTGATGTGAGAGGACATCACTGAGTCAGCCTTTGGAATGCTTGAAATCTGACAGTATGGACTCTGCAGTGTCTTTCATCCTCAGGCGTTAAGTGCAGCTTAAGCACAGCTTTACATGTCAACGCAGGTTTCTGTGTCATGACATGATGCCATCTCAGAAATATTACCTCGGAATGTCTCACGCTACCTTCCGAGCATACCGATGCCGGGAATGTGCGGTCTGCCCTTTCCAGTGTAGATGCAAATTAGGCAACACTGGAATGAAGTGGAAGAACTGGCAATCCATGCATGCTTTGACAAAAGTATACGTTTTGTAGGTGTTTGTCATTAATAACATACATTAGAATATAAATAGCTGTTCATGCTGTTTTATTTTTTGCAAGGTATAAATTATTTGTTGTCACCCTGCTGTCACCCTGCTGGTGGCGCTAGAGGAAGTCAGGGAATCGGCAAAGTCAATGGGATTCCTCCCCTTGGGACCATGAATGTTTGTACAAAGATTCAGGCTGTTAGCGTGGCTAATAAAGACAAGATTACAATTTAAACTGTGGAAACATGGCGGTGCAATATGGCGGACTCTGTGAAAGAGGACCCGCTCCCTCTGTAGATATAAAGAACTCATTCTAACACAACAATTTTTATTTTCAGGTGATTTTACAATAATGAGAACAAACTTACGATGATCATATTCCTTCACCACATAATTAATTGGGAACTTAATGCGTGTGCATTTCGCCATTATGGCGCAAATCACAGCTAGCGATCCAGCTCGCTAATGTTAGCTAGCCCTCTATCTGTACAGTTATCGCCACGGGCAGCGGCGCTAACTTAGAACTAGATGGGCTACAAGCTTTTTAAATTCGTAATTCGTTTTGACTTCCTAAACGGAAGTCAAATTATCCACAGCTTTTGACTAGATTATGATCGATCATCATTGTTTATGACAGCAATGGATTGATTTGTTGTTTCTTAGTATACTCGCTACTGTTGGTTGCTAAAACAGTTTCAAAAAGACATCCATTGTATTTTTAAATAATGAAAACATGAATGAGATATTGCTGTTACTGTTCTCTTTAAGTATTTTCTTTGCTGTATTGAGCATTTGAAATGAACAGGACATGATTTGTGCTGCACAAATGCCACACCCTGACAGGGAGTGGCACTGAATCAGGGTTGCCCCATGCTGGAACATGGAAGTGGCTCTCTCTCACGGATGAGGCAATAGGCGACAGGCCATCTATTCAGCCCCCATGCCTCATTTCCTCAGCCTGGCAATGGCCGTTTCTGAATCAGCATCCCCTGGTTCAGTGCTACCAGAGCCAGAGAGTCAGACTCCAGAGCCAGGGAGTGTGTCAGGGTCAGGGGAGTCAGGGCCAGGACCAGCAAAAAGACATGACGCCATTGAAAAAAAAAATTAAAATGTTAAAAAAGGCAGAATTAAATTTGTTTGTTTAAAATAATAATAAAATTAGACCCAGGAGATTAAAGGCTATACTGTTCATAACTATTAACACTACTGAGCAACATAAACTGAAACCATTAACATGGAATAAAGCTTGTAAGATTGAGTTTTGACTTTAATGTGTCTCCTTCATGATAGTCACGATCATGAAGAGCTGGAGGAGTGTGCCCACGCAGCTGTTCCCCGCACTGCAAGTCCAGCTGAAGCTGACCATCTCCATCATCTGGGCCCAGTGCCTCCTCCACAGGCTCAAGTGTGCCTCCATCTCTGAGGCAGAAGCTGTGCAAAATGGCACAGGGTGCACTTCCAGAGCCTTGAAAAAGCACAGACTTGACGAGACATACAGGGATATTCCGCAGCCGCTACAGTAGCCTTCAGGTGGGTACAGGCTTTAAACATAGACATAAACTTTTTTTTTTGAGCCTGAAGTACCACTGAGCATCTGCACTATGGGGTTTGATTCTTATGTCACAGCCATCACTGCTGCCCACCACCCCGGCGGATGCTACAGATCCAGATGGACGTTTGAAGCCAGCACCAGATCTTTGAAGCACATCAGGTGACGGAAAGCAGATGACCTTGCTGATGAGGATGATGTCACTCACCTTGGAACGTGGGATGGCAATCACTCTTGAGACAACACAGTAAGAAGTCGCATTCGCCGGCCAAAGCAGGAACACTAGCGCCTCCGGTCATGCTTTGACAGGCACAAGACAAATCCACAAGTTTAATTTGAACAGAGCAGCATATCACAACACCAATGGCCACAAACTACTTTCTATGTGTTCATCTGTGAAAGTACCGTCAGTATAATATAATATCATGCATTTAGCACAAAAATGCTTGGTGGTATTTATTATGGATCTTTCACCAGCCGACGTACATCTGGCACGTTTTAATTGTGTGTAATGACGTAATGAGTCGTCTCTGAAAGTGTTATTTCATTTTGCAGATGAGCTCACTATACAGTCCTCGGCACAGACCTCCCTGAGCAGAGAGCGAGGAGTCGTGAATGAGTGAGTGATTTCAGACACAGCCCATTTTGTCATCTAAATAAGAATGGTTTCATCATCTCTGCTGTCATCGTCTTCATCAGTTTGAACTGCATCTGTTAGCTTTAGGTGTACTTTGGCTCAGCTGTGCTTCGTGCATGTTTAGTATTTGAAAGTGAATGTTTAAGTTTGACATTTTGGGAAAGATGTCCATTTTAGTCAAACAGAAGATGAGTACCGCTTTCATGCCTGCACACTAATTATGGTGCTAGACTCAGTTAGGAGGAGATTGTCTTATTTTAGCATAAAGACTAGCATCAGACACAGAAATTGTATTTAATGTAGCCCAGCGACGTCATGGCCGATGACTGGAAAGAACAGTACAGAGAGCTGGCCCGGGGATTTGTGGATTGGCGCCAGTGGAACCGCCTCCACATCAATGCAGGGAAAACCAAAGGACTGATGGTGGACTTCTGAAGCTGCAAGCACTGTCCTTCTCCACCCGTGAACATCCAGGTAACTGACACTGAGATGGTGGATTCTGTCAAGTACCTGGTGTTCACCTGCATAACAGGACTGACAGTACAAATGCACTGTATAAAAAAGGCCAGAACAGACTTCATCTGCTGAGGAGACTCTGGTCTTTGGACTACAGGGGGCTCCTTCATTGACTCTGTGGTGGCGGCAGCATCTCGACTGCTGACAGGAAGGGACTGGTTAAGAAGACCCAGTGGAGGTGGTGGGAGGAAGGAGGATGATGGCTCAGCTGTCATCACTGATGGAGAACATGTCAGGACACTCTGATACGCTCCTTCAGTAACAGGCTGCTTCACCCACAGTGTGTGAAGGAGAGATACTGCAGGTCCTTCCTTCCTGTTGCTGTCAGACTTTACTGTCACCACTGCTCTCAGTAGACCACACACACCCAAACTGACAAATCACTCATGTGCAATATCAGTGTATACCAAACTGTGCAGTATTACTATTCCCTATGTGTATTGCTTTTTTTCTTACTATTACACTATTGCCTTTACTGCTGTAACACTGCAAATTCTCCTGCTGTGGGATTAAGGATAAATATCTTATATTATCTCACTAAGGTCAGTATCGGCACCGATACCGATCCGTTGTGTCGGATCGGCGCCCTCCTAATTGCGCGAGTCCATCAGAACTAAAGAAAAAAGAACATTTTAGAGTCAATAATTTGTTTTGCTGTTGAGCAAAACCCAGACAGAAACCTATCAGATTCACCACAGTATCCTCTGTGTCTATATACCGGCATCAAAAACATATGACATTACTATTACAAACTTAAGCTCTCAGCTTTTATGGCATTGCAATCAGGGCTAATTTTAGTCTTGTCCACATACTCTGCATGAGGCCTGTTTACCACATGCAGTGTGGTTGTATGCAGCGTGCCCATCAACGTGCTGCAAACAACCACAAAGAGCAAACAAAACCAGACACATCCATGCCAGACTACACAACAAACACACTGTGCTCCCAGCTCATCTGGACTGGATTTTCTGCAGTGATATTCCACCAAAGGACTTTTACTGCTTTAACAACCTCACCTGAGCCCCCCGAAATGCTTCATGCTCCCACTTTTTATGTTACATCTTTTGATTGCTTGCATCAGTTGAGCAGCATCTATAATAATCACCATGTCCATCTCTGAGCTCCACATCCACTGCAGTGGTCTGCAGAACCAGCATCCCTTCAATACCAGAAAGGGGAACTTCTTTAAGAGGAGACAGCACTCTACAGACAGGAGGGGGTCCATAGCGTCCCCACACACTAACAGGATTTTCTAAAAATCCTGCTGTAAGTCCTCACTAGTCAAGGTAGTTGTACATCAGTGCTGGACTTCATTTTCTAACCCAATCAGTTTTTTGAGGTAAATTATATTTCTGAAGTGAATTGATGTCATTTATGTCTTTACCTCTCCTTGTACAGTACGTTCCCCCAAATTTTCTGCGATATAGAAGCTCATTTCTGCCATGAGAAGAAAACTGAGTCATGATAAACACTAAAAATACACTGAGTCATTGTCAAAAGTCCAGATGTTGACTTATTATGAGTAGTTTTATCTTAATCGTGACTACCTTTTCATCATTCAGGCAAGGAAATACATGTTTGTTTTTACTTTTCATCAATTATTTTCTTCTTTATTCTGGCGCAGACTGGCTTCCATTTAGAGACCTATTATCAGCTCACATTTACAGAAATCACTGCAGACATTACAGATAGACACCACTGTTCACATATTTGATTTTATAGCAGATTTTACACATTTGCATATATGGTCATGCTTGTGAGTTCCTATTCTGTTGCTCAGTGTGGTCACCTCTCCCCCTGAGTGCAGTCTTCATGAGGCGTTGTGTTGGCTTAGATATTTCAAACATGATTTAACTTTGAATTATTCTGACACACGTCTAAACGAGAAACCATCATAGCTGACCTTACCTATATATTATGGCTGGCCCTGTGAGACTAGTGTCCCTTTGCAGGGGTTACAGGGATTACTTCACCAGATGCTTACATATCTGGCTTTCAAAACTCTTCCACAGCCCATACTCTCTCACCTCCTCCAGGGTGTTATCGTCATTTCCACTGTCGCCGTTTCACTAGATGCTGCTGTTGGAGCTCAGCTCTGATCAGATATCTTTCTCATCTATTGTGTAGATGTGTGTCAATTATAGACTGCTGGTCTGTTAAAGGAGAGCGCCTGCCATTTTAACAGTTTAGCAGTATTTACAGGGCAAGTGAGCATCATAAAAGCAGATATGGTACTGTGTTCTCAAGTTATTGGCATTTATTGTTCACATTTAAAAAAAAAATCTTTCAAACTATGAAAGAGCACTCCACAAGTCTTTGTCCGGCAGTAAACACCAGGCGCACTCATTCAAGGAAAAAGGAAAAAAAATGAGATCAAGATGCTGACAGTGTTCACCCTCGGATTTAAATTAATGACCTTTCCATATTGACCAAGTGGAGACATGGGAACACAACACAGTCAGTTGATATGCAAAGTGATTTTGAATGAACACAACGCCAACCTCAAGTCATCACACGGACCCACAACAGAGCCCCGCGACGTTCTAACAGTGTCTAGTCTCTTCTTCTGTAAACATAAGCAAGGCTAAACAAAACAGGGAACACTCACAGAAAACATATTTTGTTACCCAGTGCAGCTGGATTTGATCACCGGGCAATCGAAGTAAAACAAACTATCAGAGGGAATCGAGGCAGCGCTCAAAGTAACGTCAGCCTGCAGGGGGCCCTTCCTGAGCCTACTGAGAGACACATTTCAGCCCCCCCCCCCCTCCCAAACCATTAAAGATCTGTGTTAAAGATTGACCGTCTAGCTGCTACACTGAGGAGCTGGTGGGAATTTCATCTGTAATATCTGTAATCGGTGTCACTTTTACTCACATGTGATGGAGCTCGAACATGGTTTAACTGTTCAAAGTCTGCCTCTCTGAGGAAAAATCTCATCAATACTTCTGTGGTGCTGCAGCTGGGGCGCCCCGCTGACTGCTCTCACATCAGCTGCACTGGAGGAAAGCAGCGGGAAGGGATTGCTGAAGATTGCATTTATTTAACACACACTTCCAACAGGCTTTGCTGTGTGCCCCATTATCGTTATGAATAATCCTGCTCATACCCACAGATTCTGAGAGCTGCAACTGTCTGCTGGCCTGAACTGTGCCCCCCGCGTCACTGTTTTTCATGATATCTGGAGTGTCATTGCTGTTTGATATGAGTGTTTCCTACATGTGGTGAGTTAACTTCTCAAAGTGTCCACTCAGGAATGCATTTGCTCATTGTTGCTCGGTGAAAGATCTGCGGTACGTGCAGGGACACTGGATGGTCGTTTTCACGTTCATCTGCTCAAAGGGGGAAGTTTCTCTGCGCTCACCTTAAACCTCAGTGTAACGTCTGCATGTAGGAGCAGGATTTTGTGACATCACAAGTGTGGAGGCCAAATGTGATCCAATATGCAGCCTACACGAGTGTGACCTGCAGAGCACATTTCAGTGAAGCAGGCGTCTTGTGTTCAGCCATTAAACTTTCACAGTAGATGTGCTTTTATGTTCATTAACCTTTTTTGTAGAAAAACCACGTCAAAATTATCATTCAGAGCAGTATTTTTTATGCCTTAAAACATGCCTGGTGGTGATCTTGAAAAGCGTTGTTAATGAAAACAGTTTATTAACTGAATGTAAAGGGATGAAAGTGTTTCTGATATTAATAACTGCAGTTGGGATTTGGCTGAAAAGCACTGAACTAGATAATCACCACGTTTTTTAGGAAAAAAAGTGCCTTTAATTATGGTGATTAAAATGTTTTTTAACTGTGCTATCAAAATATTTGAAAAGTATCTCAGTGTCTATGCAGCAAATTTTAAAGCTTTCCTTACAAAAGCTGAAAAGCTGAAAAAGATGCGAGGCAAGGCTTTGTATACTTAAACAAAGGACTAAAGTCTCTCTTTGATTGTTAACCCTTTTACATTTTTCACTGTACTCGAGACTCGTCAGTTATTTCCTAAACAAGAAACGAAAATTAACTGCTTAACTGCTACTGATACTGTTACCTCCTTCTTTCTTTCCAAGAACACTGCCTTCAAAGAATATCACATTCATGTTTGAATTTGAACATTTTTATACAAGCCGCGAAGCTGAAAACATGATCCAACCCGATCTTCGACCCTTTTGCCATTTCGTGAGATGCAGTTTGCCATTTCTCACAGAGGGACACAAATCAGAGCAGAGAGCTTGGTGAGGGAGCACGAGGAGCAAGCTCTCACCCTGCGTCTCTCTACAGGTACCACGAACATCGCCAGTGGAGAAAACTCTCAATCCAGCGTCAACAGAGTGGTCACAATGCGGCCGATAAAATATCTAAAGGTGAGAAACATAAGTCTGTTGCAGCTCGGTCAGATCAGCTACACTGTCCAGCCTCTGGCTCTGATGCTCCTCTGTCTATGTGTGTGTGTGTGTGTGAGGTGAAACACTGCATGGCCAACCTAACAAGGACACGCACATCACTCATCAGTCATGCACATGCTATTCTGTAACGTGGCAGTATTATTACATCTGTATTGTTCTGTATTTCTACACTTGATGTCTTGTATAATTGCTGCTATTGATTGAAGCACCAACATGAATTCAGATGACGTTTTAAAGCACTTGGCTTTTCCTGAATATCCACTTTTAACGACATATTGCCATTTCATCAGGATCTTCAATTGGACTAAAGTGCTTCAGTAAAGTGTAGATATATAGGCAGATATCAGTATGAAAGAAAAATGGCTTTCATACCTGAAAGGATTCCCTTTTTCTTGCTGCCACCTCCTGGCAAGAAAAGGGGGTGTAGACAGACCCTGCAGTAAATTGTAGGGATATAATCTGATCATGACTGGGTGGAACCCACTACAGCCAGAGACTTAACCTCTTATGGTATAGAGCCTCAAACTGGTCTTTTTCACAGCAGACATTCTGCCTGGTCCCAGCAGGGAAAGCACAGGTGTTACGAACAACATTAACAATGGCTCCGCTGCGTTCAAGTGTCCCAGTGAGCCATAATAGTGAGCCAGCGTGCACAATAGCAAGGCCATGAAACAGAAGCAGCTGGATGGAACTCAGCCATCATTCATTTTGTGCTTTTCCTGCTGTCACATATAAAAATGTCCTATGTAACGAAGGCCTGTTAAGCATCCTCTGGTCAGTTCAGTCGTCCAGCGTCTTCGTTAAGTTCAGAAACCTCTGCTGAAACTGACGTGAGCAAATATTTTGAATCTTGCCAAATGTACATTAATGCACCTCATTCCAACAGACAAACACCAGAATAACAATACCTCGCTGCCGTTGCTCTTGCTTTGGATACCAGTGATCACTGTTCAGTAGTCTGTGTCAGAAATACTGAAATGAACAAATAAATAAATAAAATACAAAACATGAACAGACAGCATGTCCTCAGCTCCAGAATAAACAAGCTGTTCCATCCAAGATACAGAGCTGTGCAGTTTTTCCACTGGATTTACTCACAGTGCTGATGAACAAGCTCTGAGTCAAACATTTAGTACCCAGCTGTTTTCATAAAGCCGTGTTACCCACAGCTGATAACCGTGAGTCCAGATCACAGTTTAGGTCGGCTTTAAAGTTCCTCGTACAAACACCAAACTAGAGAAAATTAGCTGCAGACACTTTACGTCAGTCCTGATACGTGTAGGCCTAACGGTCTAACAAACAATTGTTTTCATCAATCTGATGATGGTTTTCTCAGTGAGTCATTTGGTCAATAGAAAATGCCAGAAAATAGTAAAGCATGCCTGTTCCCAAAGCCCAAGGTGACATTTCCACATTGCTTTTTAGGTCCTACCAACAGTCCAAAGCCCAAATGTATTCAGTTTACTATCACGAGAAGAAGACGAGCAACAAATCCTCACATTTCACAAGATGAAACTAGGCCATGTTTCACATTTTTGCTGAAAATTACTCAAAAGATGGACTGATGATTGAAATATCTGGCAACTGACTTTCTGTCAGTTAGCTAATCAGTCTAAATAAACAAATAGAGTTCCAACATTTGCTACTGATCTGAAACATGTTGAATTTTTCTGCACAAACAGGTTTCACTTTTAAGAATGAGAGGAAACTGGCCTTATTCATTTCTGGGAACAAAGTTGTAGAGAAACAAGAGGATGTCAAACTTTTCTTATATATATTTGTGCCCCAGAACAGCACTGCATTAGACCACCAACAACATAACCTATTTGGGTTGTTAGATTATGACATGGCAGAGGATGATATGACTGTCTACACTGGTGGGAACCAGAAGAAGCACATCAGACCCCTGGTGAGAGGAGGCATCCTTACCTGACACATTCTCACATCCTGCTTTCTCTGAATAAGATAATTAGGGCATTAAATGATTCCTCGGTTTTCTAGGAAGTGTTGGGACCATTCAGAGCTCTGCTTTTGTGAATGGAAGGTTTAATAATAAGCATAAGAATAAACTTTATATATACAGCACCTTTCATACAAAACATGCAGCTCAAAGTGCTTTGCATTCAAAAATGAATGCAAACATGAAGCACAAAATAAATTAGAAGAAAGCAGGTAAAGATAAAAGTGCTCGGCATCGCAGAGAAGGCAAGCCATTTAACATTTATCAGCTATTTAAAAAGACATTTAAAGGCACAATCGTCTTTAAAAAAAAAAAGGGATATAAACACTTGTTGGTTCAGTGCTGCCACTAACCACCAGATTTAAGTGTCATGAAGCTCATCTGGAGGTGTGTAACAATCATAAAAGCTGTTTGTTTGGACTGAGGAAAAGTAGTTATGTTTTGAGCAGCAATTTTATCGCATTTCAATCCTTCAAAGATGAATTTTCCCCGTCTGCTTTTATCGCAAGTTGTCAGTTTTGTACAAATGTTTTATGCGTTCAAGCCAGCCTGAGCCGAGGAGTGCCGGTGGCCGACACTAGAGGCTTTACGTGCTGCTTGGTGCTGCTGTTGTTTTGGTTAGCTGGATGCTAGCCCATGCTTTCTGCTGTAGCCGGTTGTAACGGTGATGGCTCTCCCATAAAGCAGGGGGAGCGGGGCTGTGTTTTCTGACTAGACACCGAGTGAAGTGCCGTGGCCATGGCTGGGGTTTTCGACATCGATTTGGATCAACCGGATGAGAATGTGTCTGACGACGAACTTGAGGACGGGGTGAGTTTACGTTAACGTTGAGGCTAATGCCGCCACTGTTAGCCATTTCGCTAGCACTTAGCAGTTCAGAGGCCTGCGTTGCTAACATCAGTGATGGAACATCCATTATCGGACACTCCCCGTCCACCCTTTTCCCGCGGAATCCGACAGTACCACATAAAACAGTCCCTACGTCGTATTCCAATAGACATTTTCTGAATTTAAAATCTTTGCAGAAATTCAGTTTCATCGCCGACATCGGATGAGCACATCCGCAGAGTTACAAGTGTTGGCGGTGGACAGCTTGGTGTTTCCTGGCTTGAATTGACGCGACCGCCGCTGCAGACCAGCGCACAATAACGTTAACTTAACTGTGAACAGACAGCGAAGCTACTTACGTCGCCTTGTCAGCAAAGGCGTTTTCGATTAAAAGGCAAATGGTTACAAAAAAGCCGCACACGAACGAAAACTATCTCTCCTCCACCGGGCGTAACGTTAACTGCGTGTCCGATAATGGAGTTCTAGATAAAGCGGTCTTACGCGCTGCATCGGTATTCGTCTGTTTGTAGGGATTCACATTACGGTGTAACTTGTTACACGAATGCAACACACATGGCTTGAGAGCACTTTTGACATTGTTAATACGTGGGATACAATGAACTCATAATGCAGCCGACCAACAGCAGCATGAAATCCTACCAATGCTAGCGGGACTGTAGCTCAAAGGACCACACTGTTTGCTAGCTTTCCCACCACTCACCTAACGTGAAGTTAACCTAGTAGCTAGTTTGTGGTAACAGTTATGTACCTGTATCGGGCACTACTTTAGTCATGTGTTTATTAGATTTTAGTTACAAACATGGGCTTATTTGAACAATGTCACTTAGTTAATATTAAGTAGAAAATGTTAATTCAACTCCCGTTGTAATTAGTTAGCCGTAACGTTAAATCTGTTAACTTAAAGCGCATTAACTAACGTTCGGCTTAAATCATTCGCGGGAAAATAAACGCATTAACACAAATAGCAAAAAGCAGCGTAACCATCTCAACATAAATATAAGTAAGCTCAGGCTGGCCGGATAAAGAACAGCCGCATTCCTGATGCTGAGATTTTCTATCCTGTTGTTCCTCTTGTTTTCAGAGCCAGCTCAGTGAATACATGGACCAGTGCAGTGGCTTTGAATTGTGAGTATAAGCACAACTGTAATTTACGGGGTTCCGAGAGGGGCCACAAAGGCATCTGTGTTTATGTCGATAGCTGGAAGTTATCACCAGAGTCAAAAGCAATAAGAGATGTGTGACAGCCTAAGAGGAAAGCTCATACAAGGTGTGTTGGATCATCACAAGCCTCCAGGGAAGCATCTGCATTTGATGTTTTTTTCCACTTATTTTTTTTCTGGGTTTTTCCATCATTTTGTCACCCATCCACATGTATCCAGTAATAATTTATTTAATCTTGGTTAGGGGCTCTCAAGGCAGAAATAGTCAAAGCAGGGGTGACACTGCATGAATGTGGATCTATTTGATGGACCTCCAGCTGTGCACACCCATCTCTCTTAGTCAGCTGTTCATTCCCGACAACAAAACTGTTGCAGTATCAGCCTCAGCTGAACGTTGCCCATGTCTAAGTTCAGGTCCACACGCTTTTAACTGTCTTTGATAATGCTTTTGTGTGTCTTAGAAATTGTTAACAAGGTGTTGATTGCGTGTTTTGAATGTGTTTTTCTTTATTTTTTGTTTTGCCAGTAACATGGATGACTGTGAGAAGTTTGAAATTTCAGAGAACAGCGTGAACAAGGGAACAGAGCAGATCAGGCCTGAATGCTTTGAGCTGCTGAAAGTTTTGGGAAAAGGTGGCTATGGGAAGGTGAGATTCTCTGCTCTACTCTCTGGCACGAAAATGTGAATATACATTCAGTCTTTCACCACACACTTGCAGCTGACTCTCCCTCCATGTTTCTCTGAAAGATGTAACTTGACTTGAGATTTGGATTTTGAAAGTTGGAACCATATTTTCGACATGCAGGCTGGAAACTGAAACCGTGAACAGCTGTGCAGAGCTAAATAACTGGGTGTTTGATTCTCTGTGGGAACTGTATGTGACCCTTTTATATCACATAGAGACATTTGATTCAATGTTAATTAATAAAATATAAAAAAGAAATGATATGCTAAAATAGTTTTTGAAAGTGTGGGAAATACCACTTCGTCATCTGCTTCTTTGGCTTGGCTTGAGACCTGCTATCACACTGCCAGCGTGTGGGGGAGGAAATTGCAATTGTCTTGAAAATCCAATGGATGGGGGTTTTTAACAAAGTGGCGAGAAATTGAGTTTGGCATTCTAAAAATCTAAGTATTTTTGTTCATTGTCACCACTGTTTATCAACAACCTTTTCAGTCCCCAGAGATCTATTATAGTGTTTTTGGCTGTGGGAAAGAATGTAAAATCCTACTGAACCGCCCCAGAACCATCTCCCCCTTTACCCACAGCAACATAAAATTTAACTAATCTCCTGCAACCCCCTGCATCTAATTGTAAAACCACTGAGATTAGGAAATCTGTCTTGTTTTTAAGGTTTTATTTTGGTGTTAACACTGTATTAGTTTGGTATTACCAACCCGTAGAGCACTGGAAAGTTTTTATGTTCTCTTTTGTAAGCCTGACAATAAAAAGTGCACATCACAGTTATTTTGGAAACACTTTTCACTTAGCAAGCGGATGTATGACTTATTCTTTCTTGAAGTGGTTTTGCGCATGATGACTAAGAAGTCGTTTTTGTTGTCCTGGGAATTTCTCAGCATTACAAAGTAATTGCATTTTTTGAAACACACTGTCATTTGTTTTGATATTCTTGTGTAGTTTAAGTATATATTTTGTCACCAGGTCTGAAGTTCATTGGCCTCAAAACTGAGAGCAAATAGTCTTTCAAGTATTCTGCGGGTATACAGGCATTCAAAACACAGATTTTGGCTCACGCAAAATCAGGACACCCTGGTTACAATGATAATAATAGAAGAATAACAGTCCTTTTCTACACACAAAGACAGTGACCTGTGTTAATTCATTGCTAAGTTGAATGAATTATTTTCTCTTGTCCGCTGTAGTAATGTTAGTTATAAAATGCCTTTGTACCCAGTTGCAGGCTGTCGGGACAAGTTAGACGCCTATAAACTAAAAGTGGGACTGTTGCAACAGTGCATTGAGCATGCAGAAGGCTGCTCAATCTAATCTAATGCTAGCTACAGTAGCATCATCATGAAGCAGCATCATGGTGATAGATCCCCCTGAATCCTACACACTACCTTTTACAACAGATAATCATTTTGATTGACATCCATACATATTAATAAATTACATTTATTATATCATCATTGTTTTAAACTGCTGGCTAGTACTGAAAAACAAGATATAATGTTAAACAGTTCTAGGCCATATTGTCATACTTTCCATCATACTTTCGTAAATTTCATTCTATGTGGCAGTAAAAAGGTCTTACAAATCCAACACTCGGCTTAATGAACCCTGCAGAAACCCTGTGTGAATGTCTATGGATTTTGCCTAATGTGATGTAAATTTTTACAGGTTTTTCAAGTTCGGAAGGTGTCAGGTGCTGCCTCTGGCAAGATATTTGCTATGAAAGTTTTGAAGAAGGTGAGTGAATCTGCCTCTCTCATGTCTCGTTGAAGGTTTTGATATTATTCAGAGACAAGTGTCTAACTGGTATAGAGAGTAACTGCGTTAGGTATGCTCCTTCTGTCCTTCGATCATGCATTAAAGGTGAGCCTAACTGCTTGTAGTGTAAGGCATATGCTGTGTGTTATCTAATCCATATGTAAGCAAACATAAGTAACCTACAGGCCAGTGCAACAGAACTGTGTGTAGTCTTTCACATACACTGAATGTCACTCTCTGCCTTTTCTGGTGACACACTGGTGCATCCAGCGATGAAGCCAGAAGCTACGGGCAGACCACCCAAAATAATGGCAGCAGGCTTTTTCCCATGAAACCTCAAATGTGCTGCTTGTGTTCGGCTTGGCGTCCTCTCTGCAGCTGACAGAAAGCTGCTGCCTGACTTCGCTTGAAAAGTCAGCTCATATTCCCCCCAAATTTGAAGGTTTTGGTCAATGACTGTGTTTATTGGCTGAATGAGAATTGACTGTAGCTACCATCCTGGCATCCAGATCCCATGCAGCGGATGTTGAAGCTTTGACGGCTAGCTAATGGGGTCAAAAGTATTGCCTGAATGGTTTCACACCCGGACTCTCGGCTTTTCTGTCCCTCGCCAGGCCATGATCGTGCGTAATGCAAAGGACACGGCGCACACCAAAGCCGAAAGGAACATTCTGGAGGAGGTGAAGCATCCTTTCATTGTAGACCTCATCTATGCCTTTCAGACGGGCGGAAAGTTGTACCTTATCCTGGAGTATCTGAGCGGTGAGCATAGTGATAATGCCCAATCAAATACAGAGTACAGTATAAAGCCACACTCTTAATTGTCATAAATGTTCATCTGTGCACATTTTCTAAGCATGGGACTCAGGAACATGTGGGTCTCCATTTCAACTGTGAATTCATTTGACTGATTCATTTTGTGTGTGATGGCTGCAGGTGGGGAGCTGTTTATGCAGCTGGAAAGAGAGGGGATCTTCATGGAAGACACAGCATGGTGAGTTAGTTTGTATGTCACTGGCAAAGCCTCAACCATCTGGCCTTTAGCTTTCCTCTGGCTAATTACCTCCGCCAAGGAGGTTATGTTTTCAGTTCGGTTTGTTTGTTGATTTCTTTGTCTGTTTGTCAGCAGCATTATGGAAAAACTACTGGGCTGATTTTCATGAAGCTTGGCGGAAGGTTGTAGTTTGGGCCAAGGAAGAACCCTTTAAATTTTGGAGCAGATCCGAATCACGGCGCGGATGCATGAATTACTCACTTTCGTTAACATCGCGAGTTACGGCATTTGGCCCTGGCGGAATAACCGGCATACATCTTCCAGCAGGTGGCAGTAAAGTTCAACAGTGGCAAAACGTAGCCAATTGTAGAAATACAATGACTCAATCTCACAGTCCACATTCAGGTGCACCAGTAATCCTCTGGAGTAGCCGACACATGTAGTTGCTCAAGCTTCATTCAGGAAGCAGTTGTTATGGAGCACTCGGGGACAGTGGTTTCATGGGAGAACTGGGACAATTGTAACAAGGCTTTCTTCTCAAAGATGTGGCTACGGAAACATAAATGTACACATAGCATGCAACTAATTTTACTCATACTCACATCCAAATGTGAAATTCTACTAGTTTTGGAAATTTGCTTGCAGACTTACCTATCACGGAAGAGCGGGCTATTGGCCTTTGTGGAGGTCTGCGTTCTCTTCTAGTTTACAGTGTTTCTGATGATCAATGGGACTTTTCCCCCAGAAATGAATATCAGAGTTTCTGGAAACTATTTTGTTTCAGGATGTTATGCTTAAACATGTCAAATCTAAATTTCCTTGAGTGTGTTCATCCCCTTTTCCACACACACACCTCCTGTGTTTGTATACATATTTTTAAACCCCACCCCCAGTATTTACAATATTAAACCATTTCCAAATGGTGACAGTATGGGCATCTTAACAAACACCCAGTGTTGTAAGTTGTCTCCCAGAGGTCTTTTGTTGCCGACTCTACTGTGATGTACAGCAGAGTCAGGAATGCCAGATGACGTCTGAACGTCAGTGTGATCTGCGCTCTCTGACAGACTAATGCTAGCAATTAAACAAATGGTTTAACAGACAACAGCTGTTTAGATTCTGACAGCAAATTTAAATGTAACCTTCACATGTCAAACACACCATGAGAACACAGATCCTCGGTGAGGATTCTCTGAAGCATTGAGTTTTGTAAAAGCAGGCAGATGTGTGACACTGTTTCTGGGGAGTGTGAGGGTCACTTGGAACAGTACCTGCTGTTGTGTTTTATAAACACAGCCTGTAGATGAAAGTGGTGATTACATGAACCACGCTGCTGAACGTGTGTGTGTGTGTGTGTGTGTGTGTGTGTGTGTGTGTGTGTGTGTGTGTGTGTGTGTGTGTGTGTGTGTGTGTGTGTGTGTGTGTGTGTGTGTGTGTGTGTGTGTGTGTGTGTGTGTGTAATATTCCTACAATAACCAGTGGGGTGTGGACAATGTTTTGTTGGTAGAACATATTAAAATATAGGTCATGGGGAAAGAAAGAGATTAATTTGATGTCAGTGAGATTTTACTCAATGTGGGACCTGCTTCTTGATTTTTCCCTGTTGACAGTTTCTACCTGGCCGAGATCTCGATGGCACTGGGTCACCTGCACCAGAAAGGCATCATCTATAGAGACCTGAAGCCTGAGAACATCATGCTCAACAACAACGGTACACAGACCTCGAGTGTCCCTCACAAAAGGCACATTAGAAAAACTAGCACCTAGATCCATGTCCCATGTGTCTGTTTGGTTTTAGATTGAATTCTTTTCCCGGTGTAATCTCATCTCTCATCTCTTGTTAGATTTGGACCGGAGTCTCTCTCATGTTCTTCCTCTGTTTCCTTCTAGGTCACGTGAAGTTAACAGACTTCGGCCTATGCAAAGAGTCCATCCATGATGGAACGGTCACCCACACCTTCTGTGGCACTATTGAATACATGTATGTCACACAATCACCATGCAGATTTTGTACATTAATTCAGATTTCACTTTTGTCGCACATCCGTGCATTCAGTCACATTTCCTGTTTCGCACACAGTGCAGTATATCTGCTGAATGATCTTGGTCATTCCCCTCTCCGTCCTCAGGGCTCCAGAGATCCTAATGAGGAGTGGACACAACCGAGCGGTGGACTGGTGGAGCTTGGGAGCTCTCATGTATGACATGCTGACAGGAGCAGTGAGTGCACACCAGTCGATCCCATAGTAGCATTGCTAAAGAAAGTAAAACAGTTCATCACAGCACTGCGGGCGTCAAAGGGCAACTTTGTGCATTTGCACATTTGTTACTGTGTCTGACTGTTGTTTCTGTCCTGCCACTTCTTCATAGCCTCCGTTCACTGGTGAAAACCGAAAGAAGACAATTGACAAAATCCTGAAATGCAAACTCAGCCTTCCACCTTACCTCACACAAGAAGCCAGGGACCTCCTGAAAAAAGTGAGCAGTGAAAGCCTTCCCTCTGCCTTGTGCCTCCCTCGTTGTCTTGTCTCTTTTGAAACATTTGGAGTTGCAGAAAAGATGAGTCTGAACTTTGTCTTTCAGCTGCTGAAACGAAATGCCTCATTACGACTCGGGGCTGGACCGGGAGATGCTGCTGAGGTCCAGGTAAATACATCAGTTGAAAGTAGAGTCACAAGTGTATGCAGTGTGTTGGCATATTGAGTTAGGACTTAGTAACCATGAACTATAAAATTCCTGCTCCTGTAATTATATTTCCAAGGCCCACCCGTTCTTCCGGCATATAAATTGGGATGACCTCCTTGCTCGCAAAGTAGAGCCTCCATTTAAACCTTTCCTGGTGAGTTTGCCTTTTTTACGCAGCAGTGTCCTCTGTGACTAGTCCCTGCGAGATGACGAACTGACCCGCTTCTTTTGGCAGCAATCGGCCGATGACGTCAGCCAATTCGACTCCAAGTTCACCAGCCAGACTCCTGTGGACAGCCCTGACGACTCCACGCTCAGCGAAAGTGCCAATCAAGTCTTCCTGGTGGGTAGCTGATGCCGTACCACCCAGCAAACAGTGGTTTGCTTTTCTGTCACAGTTTCTGGTGTTCAGAGTTTCCACAATTTAACAAGTAATGGAAGGAATATTTCAAGATAAAACATACAAAGACAACGTCTGATACAAAGGCCAATAACAAATTATTGTGCTCAAAATGTGGCGGTTTACTGAAGATTTAAATAGAATTATTCACCTTTTTTGGACCAGCACTCTCTTATTGTTTGTCGGCCTGTCAGTCTTGGAGTAAATGTAACTTGGCAAGAACAGTAAGCAGAAGGAGCCCAGTAATATGTACGTATGTATATCATGAAGTAGGAAAGGTGATGAGGCAGCAATGTCAGTTATGTGAACATCAGAGTTGAGTATTCTCTTTGAACAAGTCTGATGTAACTCATGCCTTGTTTGTTGATGAATTTAGCACTTGCATTAAGACCTCATATTGAGTAATACTGGCCACAATTTTAATACAGAAATAAACTGAAGTTCTAGTGCAGCATAGACACATCATGTAAACAAACGTACGAACAGGCCAGCTCTGGGCATAATGTTTTTTATTTCCTTTTCAACAAGTAGGTCTTACGAGAATCGGTTAATGCATCCCATCTGGTTTAGTCTTGTTGGTTTTCCTGGAAGCTTCACTCACTGTTCCACCACATTGCATGATATGGTTTACTCAGCGTTTCATTGCTCATCATCAGCTGTGGGTTGTTTTTGGAAAGATGGTCTTTGAGGTGGACTCAGATCTCTTTCTCCTATTTTTTTGTCCCCCACCCCTCCCCCAGGGTTTCACATATGTAGCCCCATCTGTGCTTGAAAACGTCAAAGAGAAGTTCTCTTTTGAGCCAAAGGTCCGCTCACCGCGGAAGTTTCCAGGAAGCCCAAGAACACCTGTGAGGTAACAGCATGTTGTTTTTGTCTCTGTCTTCCAGTGAGTTCCATCGTTCATCTACAGTTTTTTTTCCCCACAGCAAGTCTTTCACAACTCTTACTCATTTGCTGACCTTGTAAATGTAGTCGGCTTGACCTGAATCCAGCCGTCATTAAAAGGCTACAGACAAGATCCTGTGGCACAACAGGGATCCTCTCAGGGCTCAAAATAATTCTGCACTGTGGGTTATTTAGATGAATTTCAGATAAAAGTTGCTTGTCAGGCACATAGCTGTCTGGATATCTGCTTACTGTTTGAACATTGTTTGTTAAAATTGTTCCAACATCAAACACACAGTAATTTGCCTTTAGCCCTAATTTTCTTTCTAGGTATGTTTTCCACTTCTAACTGTGCAACACATGACGGTTCTGTGACCTTCCAAACAAAAGTCCATCACAGAAAAAAGCTGAGAGGAATAATCTCACTTTCTCACATGTCCCTCTTCCACAGTCCAGTGAAGTTTGTAGGAGGGGACTGCTGGCCCCGGGGCCCGACGCTGACCGGCTGCCCGTCCCTGCTGGCCCCCGGCAGCTCTGCGGAGCAACCCATGGAGGTGTCGACAGCAGAGCAAATGGACACGAGCGGCAGCGGCACCTCCGAGGCCTCTGCGCCGCTTCCCATCAGGCACCCTTCAGGCATCAATGCAGGGCCCTACAAAAAGCAGGCCTACCCCATGAACTCCAAGCGGCCCGAACATCTACGAATGAACTTATGACGCTCGGCTCGCCTACGAACATTAGGACTCTTCTAAATCCCCCTCCTCTTCCCTTTTTTTGTTTTCTTTCAAAGAGACTTGTAGAATTTTTTTTTTAATTGACTGACACTGACATTGTCAATGCTGATCACCAGCTCTTCCAGCGGCGCCTTCCCCCCCTCTTGGCCTCCCAAATCCTCCTGACTCAGCCTGGCCTCGTCACCTGACGCAGTTAATCAGCAGTTTAAGAGCAGCAGGTATGTGGTCGGGCGAGGAGTGGTGCGAGAGCGGTGCTCTTCAATGAAAGTTGACTTCCTCGTCGGTTGGGTAATGCCAACTGATGAGTGGGCTGAGGTGGTTTCGGTGGCATTAAGATATGATTTACTGGTGCTCTTTTATCCTCAAGTCTGGACAGTGTTACTGGTAGTGTTTACGACTTGTTGCCTCCATCACAGTGAGAGAATTTGGTATTTCTCCCTCAACATGCCAGGCTTTTTTTGTTTGTTTGATGGTCATCTTGTGATGTGTGAAGAACTTGCAGGTCAGTAGGTAGAATTATTGGATAACAATTCCACAATGAACACAATATTCCTTTTATGTTTTAGGAAAACAATCACATTGCCTTTGTCACTGGAGCGTGTGGTCTGGGGGTAGGTGGAGCACGACTTACGGAAAAGCAGCTATAAAAAGATAGAAGTGACATTTCAGCTGAAAGCATCACTTCCACCACAATCAATACCAAATGCTGGCACTGCTTTGCTTGTCCTGGAATGCTTTCTGTAGGAGGTCTGTCCAGAAGCACTGTTTCTTTGTGTTGAAGGTAAACGGACTCTAAATGCCTTTTTGCGTGTCACTTCAATCTCCTGCGCTGAGCTCTAATGACCCCTGCAGCGTTACTTCGAACTCATCGAATCACGCAGCCCCATTCCCACCGTCGTGGCTGCAGACCAGCAAACATCCACCCAAAATATGCTCAGCCAAATTTACATCATATCTAATATGCATTGGTATGCTTTTTGTGCATCTGCAGTAACGGGGCTGGCAGTGGTAGGGGGATAAACCCGGGCCTGATTCCAAAAAGTTGGGACGCTGTGTAAAACATCGATAACAACAGAATGAAGTCGTTAAGAAACACTATTTTTACTCACAACGGTTTTAAGAAGGGTTCCTCAGCCCATGTAGGAACATCCTTTATCCTATCATGTGTTCACAAAGTGGTGAACCTCACTCCATCAATGCCTGTGAACAGCTGAGCCTTTCAGGATGTTCCTTTCATACCCAATCATGATCCTATCACCTGTTACCAATCAACCTGTTTACCTGTGGAATGATCCAAACAGGTGTTTCTGGAGCGTTACACAGCTTTCCCAGTCTTTTGAGCTCCTGTCCCAACTTGTTGAAACATGTTGCTGCATCAAATTCAGCATAAGCAGATATTTACAAAAATCAATGAAGCTGATGAGGTAAAACATGAAATATATTGTCTTTGTACTGTTTTCAGTTGAGTTCATGTCAAAAAGGATCAGCGAATGATCACCTTCTGTTGGTTTTACACAGCGTCTCAATGTTTTTGGAATCAGGGTCGTATGAGTGGAGCAGCTACTAAGTGCTGCTCGAGCTGAGGTGTATGATCTGTTTGTGTGATGTGAAGCTGCTATATGAGCCTCTGGAGTGAAGCCATTCAAAACTTCTCAGCCTGAAGCTGACCACACCGTTTGATGCAGATTCCCATGATGCTCACTGAAAATTGAATGAATGAAAATTGACTTGAGTTTTAATGGCTCCCTGATGTGTCTTGTTATCCAAATACTTAGTGTTTAATGAATTGACCAAAAGCACTGTTTCAATCAACCAAATGGTTTTTTTTGCTGGCAAACAAACAAACCCAGACAGACAAATGACCGTAGACATGTCTTGTTGGTTTTTGTAAAACTACAAGGTTGAACAGGTTTTGTTCATAATGACAGATTTGATCATACTGACTTTGGGTTTCTTTTTGATGCTCGCAGAGACATTTTAATGTGTAAGTGTAAGTTACTTTGCAAATGTTTAACTGAGGCGAAGCTACCTTTGATCGAGTTTGATACGCATCAGTGCTGAGCTGAGCTGATTGACTTTTGTTCTTCTACCATTCCGGCGCAACAGTTGTGTTTGAGACCAGTCACTCCACTTTTTATTCCACTTACTTTGTTACAATATTTATTTCAAGTGCCATTGTGTTTTCACTGCATTGTTCACACTATGCAAACTATGTATTTATTATGTAGTATTATTTAGATATGGCAGCAGAATGTGAGGATTTGATTTGCAATTCTTGTCAGAGACTTATTTTGTCATAATAAGCATGTACAGTATGATTTCATCTCCACAGAACATGTCTTACAGCAACCTCAGATGCAGCTTTGTTTTTGATTCCAAAATTGAGGACAGTGACCTAACCTTGCAGTATTTATTGTGTGTTATTGTATTATATTCAAGGGGGATTCTCAGAAAACATTTGATATCTTAGACTTAACTTGCTGAAAACTTGAACTTCAGTTTGTCTTTTTGCAGTGCTTAAAGCAAGGTCAGTTATTGTGGAAAAAAACTAATGCAAAAATCAATGGGATGGCATTGTGCCTTTGCTGACAGAGTACAGTGTGTATGTACAGTACGCTGTACATTGTAAATGTGTGTTGAAAAGGCTGGGCTTGATCCAGATCTACTTCCTGTTACATGTCTCAAGGATGTTCATTTTCTAAAATATGATCTGCGTGGGATCATGTCTGAGAGGAGTGGGAAAACTTAAAGTGAGACATTTAGCTTCTGTGCAGGTACGCCTGAGACGTATCCTCCACACTGAGATGTTTGAGAACCATCTTCTCAAGCTTATTTCAGGTGGGCAAACACCATCTTTGAACAGAATGGGTGTTTTAATCACTGGTGGGCATTGAATAACATTATTTGTTGCTTTGTCAGCCTTAGATCTGCCCATTCAGATGGGGAATGTTAATATGTATCATGTACATAATGAAGTCAGAATAAAAATAAAAAGGATCTTGTTTCTGGGCATTGTAACAATGGATAATGCAAAACAATGTGGCAAAATCATTCAGTCAGGTTATCTTGGCGGCATTTCAGGGATTCATTTCATCTCTTAAACTGAAGCACACCACAGTCTTCTTATTCAGACTTCAGTAAACATCTGAGACAGTTACTTTAAGGCTTAGCTGTTAAACAAATAACTAATTTTCAGTTTGCGACATAAAACGAGTCAAATGTCATTCAAATGTTGACCTTTATTCAGATCGGATCAGGATTTCAATGGATAAAAACAACAACACAGTGAAATGATTTTCGTACATAATAAAATAGATGTTTCTCCCAGTCTTTGGTTTTTACAAAAAAACGAGGCTCTATAGAAAAATAATTTATGTGTAAATCAATCTCACGAGCTCAGTTGCATCCTTTTTACCAGACAAAAATAGTCACCAAAAGCTGAAAGCAAAGGGCAAACTCTTAATCCATCACGTAACTGATTCTTTAGTCCGTCTTCAGTGCCTGGATGCAGGCTGGTCATTACTGGACCATGTGACATTGCTGTTACTGGGCGTCCTGGAAGCCTGTACAGTATGCTAGCTGTCAGCCCTCCAATCTCACATTATTTTAACCCATTCAAGCTCAAAGATACATCTAAAGCAAAATTCAGCAAGCACCCGTGAGCAGAGGCATGCAGCTGCTTACCTCGACAAACTTATTGTTACAAATCCAAAAAGTCGCTTCCACAAATTTAGAAACACTGGACAAGAAAGGGTTCATGTGTTGAATGTTTGTTCAAAAGTATGAGAGGAAAAAGCTGTTTAAAATACTTTTTTTTATAGATTTCTCTGATGTTCCTGTATTTACAAGTAGAAGAAACAGTGGAAGTAGACCAATTTGCTGCCCCATGAGGAAAGTTTATATTAAGATTAAAGGTGAATATAAGCAACAAAACACAAGAGGAAACAACTTAAAGCAGAAGAATCAAAAAATACTTGGGGGCATGAAAGTTATCAACTTTCCATTGTCTGTGAGGTCACTAGTAGGTATGTACTCGTAAATAAGCCAGAAACAAACCTACAAAAGGTGCAAGTCGTGTGTCCTTACTGACCTCTGCCCACAGGGGGCACAGCCCTTAGCTGATTAATGAAACAGTGTGTACAACATTACTAGTCAGTGGGGTTTGAGAGCCATAGATAAATCACATTAAATACAAGCTAATACCAATGTCCCACACCAAAAGCAGCCCACCTGTGCCTTATCAATCAATAAATCTGCAGGTGTGGTGATGTGGCTCCGTCCCTCCATTTGTAGACCTTCTCTGTGATCACGGTGCGGCAGAGAGGGCAGCTCTTCTCCCGGTTGAACCACAGAGCGATGCATTCGTCACAGAATATGTGCTGCACAGCAGAAATGCAAGAAATGTCATGTCCTGCATTTTACATGAACGACTAGATGACCATAACTGACGTACTTCAGTTCATCTGATTTAGGAAAACACAGGGGCTCAGATAAGATGAGAATAACTATAACTGCAGGTGTGAAAATGTCTGAAAATTCTGTTTTTAATTTTCATAACATTGCAGGTTTTCTCTCTTAAGTAATACTACTCCTGCTAATTGAATATAAAGTTGTGATCTAAAGCGCAGGATTTCCTCAACTGCTGGAAATTGTAATAAAGTTTGAGAACATAACTGAAGAGGAGCAATGAGTGCGACAGGTGCCTGGAGGATCTTAATCTTACTACAAAACCTGACCAGTGGTTTGACAGACTCTGCATGCTTCTGTGGTTGTACCTGACAGAGTAGAGCCCGAGGCTCCCTGTACTCTCCCTGACAGATGGGGCAGACATCTCCAGCCTCGCTGCACTGACTCCTGGTGGCTGCTGAGCCTGTATGCTGAGAAACACACAAAAAAAGACCTCAACACAGCTGGTTACTGTTTGTGAACATTTACTATTTAACAAAGAAGGTGTTTTCCACTGACCTCGCCCTTTAGAAATATCCTCACAGTTTTCAGTAAAGATGTCCACTGTCCGTACAATCCTAAAAGCTGAGAGAGAGAAAAAGAAAAAAATAATTTGTACCATCTACTTTTGTTTTTCAACACTAAAGCAACAAAGATCTATTGTTGGTTAGTTTGACCGATCACACCTTCAGTATGAGGTAGAGCAAAGCCAGCAGGACCCCCAGTGTGAGCCCAGGAGTGCCGTCAGCCTCCTGGTAGGTCACCAGGTAGCGGAACCACAGTGAAACAGGAGCTATGGCCTGGTGGACCTGACCCACCTCCTCGGTCAGCATCAGCCACCGCCCCTGGAGACAAAAACACACAGAATAAGAACTACCGAGCCAACACAGCCAAGACAGAGCATTACCAACCCAAAGAAGACATCCACTAGTCTCACCTGGGTTCTGTAGGTCGCCAGTGACGATGGCAACAGCAGAATAAGGCACTTAATCCCCATAAAGAGGAATTTTATCATGAAGTTGGTGATGCCGACAGCCCATAGAACCTCCCAGAAACCCAGTGGCTCAATGGTTGGACTGAGGAAGATGAGGCTGGGAAGAGGTTTACAATTCAGGTTAACTGGCATGTTCATCTTAGCACTGTCCACTGCATTCCAGGCTTAGCTGTTTACTCGACTGCAGTACAGATGGGCAATATAAACACATGTTGGTCAGTATGCTGTAATATAGATTTCACTATGCTGATGTTTAGGTCATGAGTTCTGCTGGATGATAGATCTGCACTGTAGTCACCCAGAGTATAGAGAAATTACCACAGTGTACTCTGTTTGCTGACTCAGCCCCCAGAGACTAACTGAGATCATACTCCAAGAAGAGCTCATATCTTACGGGAAATAGCGCCACAGTCTTGTTTTTTTTTTTTAGGGTAAGTGATGGCAGATAATGCGTTCACTCTCACCAATAGTAAAGTGTCTCAGGGAGAAAGGTGTAGTAAAGCAGGAGGGTGGAGGAGATCAGGAACACTAGCAGCCATACACACTGCAGCTTTGAGTGCCGGTCCTGAGGATGCACACAAGCAAAAACACGGTTTAGGAATCTAACAGTGATGAAATGCATAAGGACTCAACAAATGTGTGTTTGTGTTCTCAACTTACCTGAAGAAAGACTTGAGTTTGAATGCTTTTATTCACATATAGGAAAGTCGTGAAGAGGCCAACCCCAACAGCTAGACCTGGCGAATGAAGTCAAAGAGTGCGATGAGTTGTTTTTCCTTCCCACTTGAAACACTGAGGTTTGCTTACCTCTTACTCACCAAGAGCATGTTGGATGACCAGTTTAGCACACAGGAGGACGAGGAAAGGAAGGCTCTTTTGGAGCCAGCGGAAGAGACAGCGAAGCTCAGACAAGGAGGTGCTGGGTTCACCGGAGTCCAGATCAGAGTCAGGTGGGTCAAGTTCAGGCTCTGAACTGGAGTGGTGCTGCGCCCGACTATGTCCGTGTGTCTGAGAATGGGAGTGGCCGTGGGAGTTGACCCTGCACCTTCTGGATGAGGCGCCTCCACTAGACTCCGCAGCCCCGCCGGTCATCGGTACCCGGACCTCGCTGTTCTCAGGGGTGGCAGCAGCAGCACCAGGTACTGGCGTCCTGGTGAGAAGCTCTGGTTGCAGAGTTAGGGATAAACCATTTTCTGCATGAGCACCCCGCTCACTTGAATTAGGCTGCATTACAGTAGGAGACTCTCTCAGTTTCAGTGCTCTTCTGGAATCACTCCTTTGACATAAAAGACAAACCTCTGTAGCCTCAGTCACAATGTGTCCAGCATCAAGTGTGATTACAGCTGTATTAACAAGTATCGTGATAGTTCAGTAAAGGGAGGTGCACAGGTGTCAGATAATCATAAAGAAGCTGTATAACAGTACTTTTAATGCATTTTCATTGCACATTACATTCATCTTCAAAAAGAGCCTGATAAACAGTGAATTTATCAAAGCTTTAACTTGTAGAATATTCAAAAGCTGCTACGCTGACAAATGTAGTTGTGGCGCAACGTATATCAGATTATCTTCAGTTTTGTTTTCTTACTTAAACTCAGTCAGTATTGCAGGTGTTAAATCTCGACTCACCCTGAACGTCTCACTCCGCCAGTGACTGTTGTCTTTGAAAGCTAATGAACGTTAGCTGAGCTGTACCTCGGTTATACCGTCATTTTCAGGCAATAAACCCGAAGGCAGTTACAGACAGTCACAAAACAAACAGTTGACCGTTTCCTACATAGCGAACTGGGGCGCCGTTAGCATTAGCAGCTAACAGATGTTTTCAATCAGGCCAGGCTAGCGGCTGTAAACGCTTCAGCTCACCTGTCATTCTGCACCCGGAGTTTCATGGTAAGCTGCTGGACCCCATCTAACACGAAGTCCACGCCGCCAAACGAAACAAAAGCAAAAGTAAACCAAAAATAAAACTACAGCCTATATCTTTCAGGCTAAGCCATAAGCTGGCCGTTCAGACATCTTGACGTTGTTTACGACAGCAGACGTCGCGAACTTCTTCTGGTGGATTTTTACGGCGTGTCGGGTGTTACATGCTGCAATGCCTCCACCTATTGGAATGTTTTCAAATGACACTCAGGAGCCACCTGCACCACCATCACTACTCTCACTCGCTTTTATTATTGTCACAAGAGGAAAATTGAGCAAGAAGCTTCAGAACGTCAGGTTTAGGGTCATGTTCATGTTATCTGTTCTGTTTTCCAAGGTATTGTGTCTTCAGGCATGTGTACGCTGCTTGCTGCAAAAAGAAACTGGAAAAGCTGAGAAAAGCCACTCATCATTGTTACTCTAGATCGAGTGACAATGATGTTTACTCACTGCTGTTTTTGTTCATAGTCTATTGATTTAGGAGATCAGTCATTCACAGGCACTGATGAGTGAAAGAGATTCACTAATTCATGGTGGCAGACCCTTCCTTTAAACTTCTACTCAAATTCAACTCAAGTAACATAAAGAAGCCAGAATATGTGAAAACAATAACATACATCACAAGTCATTCTAATCCACATGATTGTTGCCAGTAATGTCTGATATACGATACATGATTTCAAAGATAAAACATAGTTATTTACATCACATTACAATATAAATGTGTCATGCAAGTTACTGACATTTCATTTAAATCTGATATTGGTGGCATCAGCATTCTGATTGGCTGTCGAGAATACTCAAACTGTGCAACTAATGTGCATTCAATGAACTGCGTTGCACACACTAAGTTAACAAAATTGACTCTACATTGTTTTATTTATTTTTTACTGATGTTATATCAGGTTGAGATGGTGCTAGCTACTTTAAATACATTGTGTAGTTTCCATTTTAGGCAGGCTGGTGCAAAGTAACATGTGTATAGTACATTCACACAAGCACTGTGCATAAGTACACTTTTGAGGTACTTAACTGGAATAATTTTATGCTGCTGAAGATTTCTACTCCACTACATTTATCTGACAGCTGTAGTTAGGACTGTTATTTACTTTGCAGATTGAAATGACTAATGCTTATTATAATACGCTAATTGATTATGATGTAATGTTATGCATTAAGATACCCAGGAGTAGCCTATATAAACTAGCTACAATCAGCCTCACCTCTACCAATTATGTGGGCCACTCTGCAGAGTGAGCAGTTTCACTGTAGGTGGGTTGATCAGACTGTAGTTTGATGCTAATGCTGATGTATTGGTCGTCAGGTTGTCATTTGTCATGTTTGATTGGTTTCCAGCCTGAGGAGGGCGGGACTTATGCCAGAAACCGACTCCGACCTCAGCGCGCGGTTCATCAATCAAGAAGAGGAGCTGGGTGGGAAGCTAGTCGAGCCCACCTGAGTTTCAGGTAAGGTCTGCGCCCTGTTCGTTTGTTGAGTCGCGACCATGACATTCAGACTGTGTTGTGTCCTGTTTGTAACGCCTGCGGCTCAAAAGCTCAGTCATAATTAATTCCCTTACACCGAAAACAAGTTGTTTTATCAGCACCGGAGTTTTCCTCACAGACTACAGGAGCCTGTGTGTGCGCGCTCACATCAAAACAACTGAAGCCACGTGCGTGAAAGCGCAGTGCCCGAACGAAGCCAACAGCTGTGACATGTCTGTCCAGACTCACTGTCACTGACAGTAGAGAGAGAATATTTAAAAGACTGATGGCTGAATTCCATTCAGCTTCTTCCTGTGCTCATAGTGATGCACAAGCAGATGTCATTGATGTTATTCTCGATGCTTAAATCCCTCATCCCACTGAATAATAAAAAATGCAAGAAAAAATGATTAATTATGAGACTTTTTCCCTCTGATATCTCCAGCCTGCATCCAGGCGCTGTCTCTCCTTCATCTCCTTGCTCTTCTCATGCATGAGCTCCATGTTGTTGACTCTGGAGCAGCTGTGGCTGCTGTGACATACAATCTGCTGTTGTTCAGGTTTGTCTGCTGTAGCATTAAGTGTTCATGTGCATTAACATGCTGATTATGAGCCCATATCATATCTTCAGAACCACGACTCAGTAAACACCTTGAAGTGTGGGCTTCGTTGTGCTTTGAAGCTATTATGGCTGATGCAGGCTGTGGATGTGAAACGTTGAGCGGCTGAATGGCGCATCGCTTCAAATGTTGCTGCTGCAAGGAATTGTGGGACGGCATTATCTCATTTCCTTCTGTAAAGGATGGCCCAGTGTGTCCTTTGCTAAAGGAGATAAGAAAGGAAGCACTGAAGCACCTTTCCTCAAACAGCTCTTATCACAGCTGCTACTTAGATACTCCCAGATCAGTTCACTCAGACTATTCAGCCACAACCCTGCTATTGTATACATGCTGTCACGCTGTCATGGCTCACTGAGACATCTGAATGGAACTACTATGACTAGTTAAAAATGTCTGCTGTGATTGTTTATATTAGGACTGATACTACCTTGATTCCATAGACACTCAATGTCTTAACTACTTTGCATGGTTTGTGCTCAGACCTTTCATTACAATTCTCAGTGCTGCAGGATACAGTACAATTTTGTTAATAATATTGTCCATGATCTTTCTGAGTTTGGTGTGGAAGAACTTGATTGGCCTGCACACAGTCCCAGTCGTGGACTGTGTGACGCCAGCTGTGAGCCAGGCCCACCACCGCTGGCTGACTGGAAGCAAAAAAGTCGAAGCAACAGAGGCGGAAAAATGTGACTTTTAGTGTCTGAAATGGTGTCTGGAAACACTGGATCCTACAGTTCCCATAATGCAACTAAATAACAAATTTGCCAAAACATTTGACGTCTCCAAGCCCAAGTCAGCAAAGTAGAGTTGATGAAAGACAGAAGACGTTATACAGCTTGTCTTTCACAGGCTGACAGTACATCTCGTGGTGAGTAAAATCCTCTTTATGTGTAAAATGGCCACTTTAATGGTTTTGGAATTAGATGTTCAGCGATCGCATATGGGTCTAACATTCATGCGTACACAGAGTTTTGGCCACGTAGTGTTTTTGATTACTCTGAACTTTGCATGAGAGATATTTCTAGTATACACACTGAAATGTTCCAACAGGTCAAATAGTAGAGAGCACTGATATTTATTATGCATACAGTAGATTAAGGCTAATATGTATGAGCCAAATTTCCACTGCCTTCTCCCTGAATTGCATAACTTAATTTGGAGAGTTAGTTTGATTAGTTGGTCTGATTGCATTTGCGAGATGAACTGGAGTTGGAGGAATATGAAGTGATGAGGTTATTTGATTCTCTTCCTGCAGTCAGGCAGAGCCAGCCAACAAACTTACAGTACTGCCTGGTGCTTCTGGGCCCCTGGCCAGCCGTCTGTTTTTTTTCATCCAACAGGCAAGCCTGCCTGCTGCCTGCCTGCCTGCCTGCTGCCTGCCTGCTCGTGCTCACCTGCAGCTCAAGGCAGCTGATATGATCTCCCACAGTTTAATAAATTGAGAGAATCAAAGAAGAAGAGGAGCAAACTGCTATTGAATTCACCATAATTTCCTCTGCGACCAGCAGTGTTCAGTGAATTATACTGTGCACTTACAGCCCCTCCAGTCCACCCAGTGGGTTTGACTTGAAGTAACAAAGGCACAAAGGCAACCGTTATTTTACTCACTGTCACTGCAGCAGGTCTGAACCATAAGAGTGCGCTGCAGTGCTACCAGTGTGCCCACAGAGCTTTTCTACCAGTGTCATTGATGCACCTGTCATAGTTGGACAGTAACAGAAGAAGCACTCAAATACTCAAGTAATGGAACCAATACCACAGTGTAAAAGTACTCCATTACAAGTAAAAGTCCTACTTTCAAAATTATGTTAAAAAAATGGCCTCGTGACTGACATGTACATTAGAAGATATCAGATTTATTCATTTTTCATAACTTTTCTCTAAACTTCTTCTTGAAATAGTGGACCATTTGACCTCTTTGGGTCTTTAATAATATGTTTTTTGAAATGTTAAATTTGAATCTGCAAATAACAAGCAATTCTGGCTGTCAGATGAACGTAGTGGAGTCAGAATATTTCTCTCCAGTCCAAGCATAAAGTAACATGAAATGGACATACTCAAGTACTATTTTGATGTACTCCTCATTCACTTAAGTACAATGTACTAACCACCACTGTGGCTGGGACAATGCAAACCTCATCCAAAGAGCCTAACACAACCATGAATGCATTCTTTTTTTGCATGGACTTTTAAAGTCCTCCTCCACTCAGAAAGATGTTTTTCTTCTTGTTCCTGCACTTGAATGATTCTTACTGTGCAGAACGATGTACGTGCAGATTCTGACGCTGCTGAAAAGTGGAAAGTTCCTCTGTGCTCATTGAAAATCCAGTTTTAAAGAGGCGGGGCTACGAGCATGGTCTGTGACATCACAAACAATTTGGATCCAATCCTGGTCCAGTATTCAGCACACAAGTGTGATGGGGAAACTGAGCTCGGACTTTTCAATCAAGACATCTCCTGTGAAGTAGTTAAACTTTTGAAAAGACACATATTTGTATAACATAGATTAAGGATTTTAACAAGATAAGGGAACTTTTTTGTAGAAAAACCAGATCAGAAACAAATGATTAGTATAAAGTACTGTGTTTTGTATACATCTTAAAATATATGTGCAGAGGATCTTGAAATTCCACACGTTTTGTAATATTTTTAGTAATTCTACCAATTGGGCTTATAAGTAACACATGATTTCAAATCAGTGCAATCTGTATGCCACAAAATCCTGAGAAATTTCAACTTCCATTGTCTCCTAATACTAACAATGAAACATCACCTATACATCATGCAACATGACCAGTGCCATTTTGTAGAACAGGATCTGAGCCTCTCCTGAAGATTTTTAACTGTAACTCCTCGGAGCTGTTTCCGTTAAAGAGGTTTGGTTTTCTCTAATGTCTACCTCGGCATTGCCCAGACACTGCATGAGCACAAAGTCAGCCACTGTGGTGAAAGGAGGTTAATGTAGTACGGCTGTGAGAGCTGTTCCCCAGCTCTATCCCGCGCCCTGTAATTGTGTTATTGCACTATAGAATTGTCAGTGGAGTTGTACTGCCCCAGTCAAGACATTGGAGCCAAGTCTGTGGAGGGAGGTTAACTTGACATATAAATTGCTATCTGCCAAGATGAATGGAGCTCACGAGAGAGCAGATGAGGAGAGCAATGACCTGACATTGCTTCTGACAGACTCCGTATATCCCCTGTCATCTTTCTGCCTTCCTTTCTCTGTACACGGTGCCAGCTGCTGCTGCCTCTGATGTCTTACTGGAGCTGCCAAAGACAGTGGTAGCGCTCTCCTGTCTTGTACACATGCACGGGTGTGTATGTGTGTGTGTGTGTGTGTGTGTGTGTGCATGCAGACACATCAGAGCAATACACTGTTTGCAACTGCCTGTTCACTTCAGTTACTAATTACGACATTTGTGCATGAAATAACAACCGAACTGGATGTGAGCGCATGCTGACTTGCTTTGTATGGTAATTTCCACAATAAGTATCTCAAAATGATAATACCATGAACCTGTTGATGTTATCTATCGTAAGATGTCTGATAGCACAAGCAGGAGTCATGGCTGCAGCTTGTGGAATACCTGTCGCTTTTATGCATCAATGACTCAATAATATGTGGACGGTTGAGACAGTTTGTGCTTCCATACCCTTACATGCCATCCACAAGACTTGTGCCTGCGGTATTTGGATTTGTTCGCCTTTTTAGATCACATTCATTGCAGTTGGAGACCATCCAGGTTGCTGAGTCAGAATCCATGGAGGGACTTGGATTATTACTGTCTAGAACTGGCAAAATAGCTCATAGAGAATTACTTGACATTAAGGCGTTACAGATGAAATAGGTGAGGTGAAAGGCTACAATATGTCTGGAACTTTAATGATTTGACACATTTGACAAAATAGCAGCTGTAAGTGACCATCTGTCATAAACATTTGCTTTGTAAAGAGACACATACAGTATCTCCCCTCCACAGGATTGTCCACATTATGTCAATGTGGAAGAATTTCTGTGCCGACAATGAGTGTGGGAGGCACTGTTCTCTCCTCTGCAGCCTTGATTTATGTCTGTATGTCCCCAGAGGAGTCTGCAGTGTGTGTGTTTGTGAGAGAGAGAGTGTGTGTGTGCGTCCTGGTCTAGAAACCAAATGTGTCACACCAGGTTTGGGTGGATCTCTTAAGCAACAGAATTTGAACATGTTATTGGTCTCAAATACATTTAAGGTGAACTAGTAGGTGGTATTTTCTGTTTGGATGCAGTGAACAGGTAGTAATCTCAGCCCTGCCACAGAGCCACTTTTATATGGCGTATGTATAACAGAGTTTACCCTCCTCTGAGGGTAAAGCCGTCCTTCAGTAAGTATGTTAAATTGATCTGATATTATATAACGCGGTCCTCCACAGACAGGCTTTAGACTCTATTTCTTTGACATTCAGCATCTGCCACTACATTACAGCCTATTTGATATATTTATATATGATAGGCATACACAACAGACATGAAATATACATCAGATGAAAGGGACCATAAATCAGCCAGTGGAGTGAGATAGTTATTTGATTGATTTATGGTTCACTCATTTCCAGTGGAAAGCAAATGTTGACATTCCAGTGCAGCTATCTTTGCTCCGTCTCGTTCATTCTGTTTTTACATTAATTTGTAGAAAATTCCAGAAAAGAGAGAAGCTGGACTGTAAACAGGCGGGATTATTCAATCTCCTCTTTTTACTGCATGGAAGATTCTCTGCTAACATGCTGTCATTCTGTTGTTTCCAGTGAGAAATAAGATGAGAGAAGCTGAAAGATGAATGCAATGGTAAAGGTTAGATTCACATTATTTCAAGTCTGTCTTAAAACAAAACTGACTTGCACATGTTAAATGGGTTGTTGGTTGCTGTGTTGTGGCAGAAGTTCCCTTTTTGTGCTTCCATGGGCAGTTTCGTGGCTGAGCCGCACCAGATGCATAGTGTCACGAGGAACTCAGTAATTAAAGAGTAGGATTGTATGCTGATTGTAGATGACCGCAGACTTAACTGTTAACCTAGTCAGCATTATCTGGTCGGTGCTCACATAAAGGGATTTTTATGGCATTCCATACAGCCATAAAAGGCAGTGTCACTGTGTGCAGTGGCATCAAATATTACCTCAAGCCTTTCGCCTATAATGTACGCATCATAAAGACAAAACTGCAGAGCATCAAAGACACTGAAGGACAGAATTTTTACTTCACGCCGGTTCCTTGTTGATCACCATGTTCTTTAATATCCAGCAGGTGGCGCTGCATGATAAGTGATGAAAGGAGGGTTAACCTGAGCACAGATGAACGATTCTTTCAGCAGCACACAGTAATAATACACAGCTCCTCCTGCTACTAAATGATGAGTGTAAATGATTCATACGTTTTTAAGACTGCTCATTTATACTCAACAATAGCTAGACTAACTTAGGCCCACACTGTGATGTATTGTACATGTGGGATGCAAACACAGGTGTTTCTGCTTGTAATTGGCTGTCTTTAATAAGCCGTCACAAATCATCTTAATTTACTGGTTTGCTGAGCTGAAATGAAGGGCATAAATCCGTATGAGCTCCAGATAGACGTGAGGAGCAGATGGATGCAGTGCAGCGCTCTGTGCACATCCTCGCCGCACACCGGTGGCCACCAAGGCGAAAAGAATCGTTCCACGGTGACCTCCGTGTGCCACTGCTTATTCAGAACATGACCTACCTCGCCACTCCTCCTCCTCCTCCTCCTCTTCAGGCCACTCACACCAGTGTGTTACAAAGCCACTGCCACGGCTGCACAGTTGTCGTCCTGTTCTCTTTCATCTTAATAGATTAGCTTCTCCAGCCGCCAAAGAAAAAAAAACCCCAGCCTTATCGGCCACGACGCGGCCTCTCAATTGTCAATCTGATCGATGTGTGCAGCCTGAATCCACGCCGTTGCATTAGCTGTGGAGGCTCCCAGCCACTCAGCATGGATACACATCACTGCTCACATCTTGTTGCTATTGTGGTGTAATTGTTTTGTTAATGCGGCTCAGACTGGGTGGAACACGCTGCCCATTTAAATGTTCACATAGCACCAGTCGGCTTAATGTTCATAAACTGGTACATCTGTTCAATGTCATCGTGACCAGCGACACAGTGGAGGACTCACCCACCCACCTGTTTTTTATTAGCTGATTGTGATCACCTCAAATTGGAGGTGTTTTACCAAGCTCTCTATTTTCTATAAGCCCAGACTTTGTTTCCTTAACAACTACCTATGGCTGCCAGAGTTAAGAAACCTGTGGCGTCAGAGTGAACTCAAACACAGGTTAAAAAGCTGTTGCGGACCTTTAAGAGGCGCCATGATGTTTTGTATTGATGGTATGTAATATCTCAGCAGAAGTCCTCCACTTCCACCGCCCTCTCCTCCTCTCCTCCCTGCTAGCTGGAGGCCAAAGCCTGGGCCGCCATGCCAGTCCTAATAAATCCTCAGCTGAGAGTGGCGGCGGCAGCAGCAGGCCTGCATTCTTCAGGAGCCAGCACTTCCCCTAATCTGCCCCGGAGATGGAGCAACAGTTGGCCTGGCTGGTGGGGAGAGGAGAGGGGAGGGGAGGGGAGTGGAGGGGGGCTCCCTGGTGACAGGAGCATGATGTGTTTGTAAAAACACTGGGAATGTTGGAATTGGATACGCTCACTCTCGCTCTCCCTGAAGCGGCCTTGTGTAGAGATGCAGAGGCTGATTTTGGCAGATGTGTTCATTTTCTCCAGCGTCCTGTGCTTAACACAGAGACAGCAGAAAGCATTACCTTACCTGCCACACTTGGTTTTTTTCTATGCTGTTCAACACTTTGATCCCCTGTGCGTGCGTGTGTGTGTGTGTGTGTGTGTGTGTGTATGTGCGTTTTCCGTTGGAGAAAGCAAAAGCAAGAAACGAGAGGAAGAAACTCAGAGAGGACTGGACTAGGAAATGCCTTGCAGATGTGTGCAGCACTTGTGTCAGCCAAGAGATCGTTGTTGGTGCTGAGAGGAACATAATTCTGTGTAATTCTGTGTCGTACACGGGTTGAAGCGTTGCACATGCAACACGGAAGAGCTGAAATGTATTTGCATCTCTTTAGCAGCGCATCCCATTAGCTGACTGTGAAGGTGATTAACAGACTGATTGTGTGACAGACCCTGGTCAATAGGCCTGGTTTGCTCCAGTTATATAGCTGACACAGCCTGTGCGGTCTTTATAGAGATCAGGCCCCCATGAATGAATTCCTCTCTGCTGGTCTCTTGTTTCAATTGATTGCTTTAATTTGGCCTATAATGAGTAGGATGCCTCCTGCCTGCAATTAGTGCATGTGTGTATGTGTGTGTGAGTGTGTATACTTGTGGGCTGTGTTTAATTACTGCAGTGGATGGGTGCTGTGTGGCCCAGCAGGAGCCTGCAGGAATGGGAGGATTCTCGACCGTACTTGGCATCCGCTGACACCTCTACCCACAGTGTATCAGAGCCAGGACTTAACTTAATGCCTTCCTGTCCAAGGGAAGAGGCCAGATTCTTTTTACCTTAATACCGCGAATCCCAGGGTTTGACCTCGTGAACCGAGCTCTGACAGAGTGAGGTGTGAAGTTTGTGACGGTAAATCGGGGACAAAGTGCGTGTTAGTAGAAGATTCCACGTAACTTTAGCAAACTGAATCAAGCCGTTTGACCTCAGCAGCCCAACATCTGTAATATGTTTATCAAAATAAAAATGAATGAGAGGGACTGGACTGGGAAGAGGGAGATGTGTCCTGCTGGTTCAGCTGGCGAAGGCACAGACCAGACACTCACATGTTCTGGATTCAATCCAGCCACAGGGACAGCAGGGAACGAGTTTAAGTATATTTACTCAAGTACTGAACTTAAATATAAATTTACAAGAGTATTTACACTACTTTTCAGAAGGAAATATTGTTATTTTTTATTACATTTATTTACCAGCTATAGTTACTTTGCAGATTAAGATTTTTTTAAAACAAGAAATGATAATCTTAGAAAATGCAAGCATTGTTGAATGTTAAACCAGTGGATTCCTTGGCAACCACTTTACTAAACTACCTAATCTCATATATATATATATATATATACACACACACACACACACGATTAAAACTTGGTCCATCTCGACCAGCAGCAACAGTAGACTGCTGATTACGCATTGATGCATCAGTGTTAACAATCTAAATGTAATAGATTCACATCTATAGATGCATAGACACGTCCAGATGGTGGACTACCAAAGGAGTTCATGTCCTCAGCATAACGAAAACAAAATTCACCCCAGACACCCTCCCTCTGTCTCTCACTTGTCTCCCTATCACTCTGTTCTTGTTTAATAAAATCATGCTTGCTCATCAGCAGAGGAGGCCGGGCGTCTCCTTTTTCTGGGCGAGAGCAGCAGCTCCCTTGGGGCATGGTGGTGGTGGTGGTGGTGGTGGGCTTGGTTCGGTGTGTGCCGCCACTGTCGGTCTGTAGTGAATGCAAATAAGGCTCTGCTCTCTCTGATATACTCTCTGTACATATCCAGGCACTAACTCTATCTCTTACTATCACACTCTCTCCCTCCCTGTCTCTCGTCCCATCTATGTCAAGGTCCTGAGGGTAGACACACACACACACACACACACACACACACACACACACACACACACACACACCATCCTCCACCTTTGTTTAAATCATGATAACAAGGTGCACTTAGCACTCAGCTGTCACACACACCCACAGCCCAAAATGGTGGCTTTATTGCACTATAGGCATGCAGATTACCTGTGAGAGATACCAGATAGCGATCATGCAGATCATGACCGGTTTTTGGTGCAATGCCTGACTAGATTTGCAAGCTAGTCCGCAGAACAGGTTTGTGAAACGTGCTACGAATGCATGGCTTTCCTGGTTTTTATCATTGAATCTCAGACAGCAGGGAGCTCAGTCCCAGGTTCTGTCTCTTCAGCTTCAAGGACAGAAATGTCCGCTTAACATGGTGAGAATGGGACTGTTATATCCACACCGTGGCTCCTCAGTCTGTGATGGGATTTGAACAGTCATATCGGCCGAAAGCAGGTCGATGTCTCAAGCATGCGTAGCATCTTAGTATGTGGAAAATAGATGAAACTTTGCACGATTGTTTGTGCCTCATTAATAAGCGACTGCGATTATTTGTTGACAGATCTCCCATCTCCAGTAGGCCTAACCTCCACCTCAACCTAATTATCTTCGAGCTGTTTCATGCTAATTTGAAGTGTAAAGCAGGCTTCTTAATGATGTTGTGTGTTTGATCACTCTAAAGCTCCTCCACCAGTAGGATGGGCACCATTTGTTTTCCTCAGTCATTAAGCAGATAATCTTATGTTGATTGCCACAAGCTAATTACAATAGCCACTGTTGGAGTTTTCTGCGCAGTATACAGTATAACAGCCACACAGGTAGAGCTGGAGAGCTTTTATCGGAGCGGCCTCGCTGTTCCGCTCTCCACATTCTCTTTATAATCCTCATAAATATGAATTATTGTCTCCAGATGAAAATGAAACCATACAGCTTTTTTTATTCACTGCTCCTCATGAGCAGTGCACACTTGATTGACCTCGCACACTAATGTATTTGTATAAGCTGATCCCACAGGACCTTTTTTTCCCCAGGTTGACTAAAATAGGACTCATACAACAGAGTTATCAACTATTTATGGCCTGCACAGGTTGTGTAACACAACATGACACAAGGAAAGCAGAAACTTGCAGATAAAAACGACATGAAGAGGAATTTCCTTCTGCATCACTCACACCTTGTGATTTAAGCCCTTCATCTGTGGAAAAAGATCATTTATGCTTCATAAGAAGTTGAGTCAGCTCTAAAATATGATCCTGTCCTCGTGCAGACTATGCTCCTCCACGCTGCTCTCACAGGCTGGCAAAACGATAGCATTAGGAGTGACCTCCGGCTATACCTGCAGCTGCCTCCTCGAGGAACATCGTCGCCGCAAATGAAACCGAAGGACAGAATAAAAGGAGGGAAATGATGCAGCAGCGGTCGGCCCTGGAGCATTCAACCCAGGTAAGCTGTAAAGTCAGTGATAGAAAACACAAATAACCAGTGAGCGTAGTCCAACTGAGCAGTAATGAGAGAAATGAAAGAAATGTGCTCCAGACACAGATTTCTCAAAAATTCGTCGTGAATTTACGCAGATCAGAGAGTCTGTTCCTCCGAGGTGTCAAGAATCTGTGACCCGTGTTCATTTTGACTAGTTATTAAGTTAATGGAGGAGGAAAACACCTTGGCTCTTGGTGAAATCATCGTAAGCTTCATGTATAGTCGTGGATTAAGTCATGATTTGGTAATGTTTTTGAAGGAAGTGAGTGCTAAAGATATATGAAAGTGCCAACTAGATATTCTGAGTAGTTACAGTAACCCCTTCACATACACTTTCCCACTTTTGCCCCGTTTAAATAGCAGCAAGTTTGGAAAAACTAGATTCTGTACATTTTATTCCCTGCCACCACATACATGTATACATCTGCATCAGCTTGTCTCAATTCTCAAGTGTAATATTCAAATCCAATATGGTTTTTGTGGCTGCATTATTCCTTCATATGGAAACATTCTAGATGTTTTGTGCATCATTTTCTACAATTTTCCACAAACTTCAGCCTGACAAACTTCGGTATTTGCACTCAACGTCTGTAGGTTTGTGCTGGGCTGCGCAGAGTTCACAGTGGCTGACCCACCAGCTGGTTAGCGAGATTTCCAGCGAATGACATTTCTGAACGTGGGGTCTGGTTAAAGTCGAGATGAAATGAAAAATGCCTTCGGGTGTTCGCCATCTCAAACCTTGTTCCATGGAGTGGACGAGGGCTACATCTGCCTTTTCGGTAACTGGTGATGAAGGTTTCCTCTGCGATTGAATAGAGGCTAAAGTTCAGCCCTGAATCACTGCGATTTTCCATGTTTGTTATGACGAGCCCGCTTCTCAACATTTGAATCAAATTCATCCACTGCATCCAGCCCGCCAGTGCTGTCACAATACAGAAGCTGGATACTTCTGAAATGCCATTTGGCCTGGACAAAGTCATGTATTCAAAATGTGAATTCAACCCACTACAGGTGTCAGACTTTAACATTGTATAAATTAAAGGTTTAATTATTATTTCAGTGGCATTAAAGATAGATATGAAATTACTTTACAGTCAACTTCCCTCGAATATGCATATATTATATGCATAGACACACAGGACCATTTCCTTTTATATAAGGTTATCTTACCAATGAGAAATACATACTGTTTGTCTAGACAGGACTCGAAAAAAAAGGACTACAAAAAAAAATGTAATTGGACTTGAATCTGTGAAATATAAACACATAAATCAAACAAATGCATGCAGATTATGTATTATGAAGTATCAGTCTCCACTGTGCTGAATAAAGGAATAAACTCATCGAGCCTCAGTTGCCCATACTTGAATATATATATATGAAGTCATTACAGCACAAATCTGATATCAGAGACATAGTCAAATACCAAAAACTTAAAGTAACATTCTGGTATGTCCCAGTCATACAGCATCATCCTGGACACAGTTACTGAATCTCATCTTCTTTCAATGTGTGAAGCCACTCAGCCATCAGCATCTGTTTCCCGCAGTCCTGCCTCAGTGTTTGTGGTTATTTCCGGACATCCACTGGCAACCATTCATCTTTGGGGAAGTCTCTCCAGCCATTCCTGCTAAAGTCAGACATTTCTAACATCTCTATGTATCTCTCCCCTTTACGTTTTCTCTATGTGTATGTCATCCATTTGTCCCCGTGCTTCAATCCCTCTGTGTCTATCCCATTTTTTTATCATAATTGTTGCTACTGCCCTTGGCCTCAGCTGTGGTGGTAGATATCTCTGAGATAACAGCTTACTCTATCTCTCCTCCTCCTCCTCAGGGACAAACACAGACTGATGCTTCTGGCCCTGGAAAACACTGGCTAGCAGGATGGTAAACATTCCTGTTAGTGCAGCTTACCTCTGTAACAGATAAGGACTACTTAGTGTATTTATATTGTCAGATGAATCACACTAACTAGAATGGATTTGGAATACATCCCAGTAATTGAAGCATGAGAATAATGCTTCTGTGCAGGTTAGCTGGTTGTGTAAAGGAATGCAGCTAGGTACAGCAGTGCTGCACGGCCATATAAACAGTCAGGTTGTGTGTGTGTGTGTGTGTTTGCAAACGAGCCCACACAGCAGAAATTGAGCGAATTAGCTGTGCGTGTTTGTGTGTGTGATTGACTTCTCTCGCCTGGTTGTGTTTGTATAAGCTGAATGTTGTTGCCTCTGAGACCTGGCCCTTCCAGCTCCTCCAGCTGTGGGGCTCTAACCCAAGCTGCTGTGGGCTGTGCGACCCACCACATCAAACACACACAGACATGCATCTCTTAAAAACACATCTTAAGCACTAATTTATGCAATCGCTGCTCTCAATTTACATACATTACCATAGATCATACATGTTGAGGCTGCTTGCAAGGTCACTACTGAAACGCACCCTCCTAATTAAATGGGAGGATAACATGTATGAATGCTGGAACGGTATATCCTTGATTTATTTCAGGAGCTACTGCCTGGGATTTCTGACACTCTATAGAGCGATATGCTACAATCCCTGCCCGTTCCCTGCTATACCGCTCAAGTAGACGTGAAATGCATAGACCTCATTACCACATAATTGCAGGGTTCACCAGCGAGGATGTCTCTCTTAGCATAAGAGCCCTTATGTTAAACAATGGGCCCTGTGTTTCCTCTGCGGAGGTATGTAGCGGCATGTGAGCTGGTGAAAAGAGGAGTGGGCTGGAGCCAGTGATGTCTCCCTGATTCCCCGTTTCCTATCCCTGCCTCCCTCCCTCTCAGCTGGTTAGTATGCATTTCATTAGGCGGCGTGCTGTTGGGGAACCGTGCTCTTTTGGCTCGCCTCTTCCGCTTGCAGCGTGACTCCCTCCAGGCTTGGTGGTGATTCTCCGAGATGGCAGCAGGTCCAAGCCCACTTTCCACTCCGCATCCAGCCAAAGAGAAAGCTGTGGATAATTCACCTCTCCTCACTCCCCTGTCTCTAACTGAGATGGATGCTGATGAGCTTTTCTATACCTCGCATTGTGCATGCATGCGCGTGTGTGTGTGTGTGTGTGTGTGTGTGTGTGTGCGTGCGTGCATGAGTGTGCGTGTAGGAGGCGGCGTGCCTTAAGCAAGAAATGGATTGGTCTGTGTCTTTAGACGGGGCCCGGTGAGGCAGGCGGAGAGTATAATCTGATTTAAAGCATGTCAAGGATTGTGAATAATTTCCTCATTACCCCCACCCCTCCCGTCATTTTCAGGGCATATTTAATTTAACAAGAAGAGGGAGAGGGCTTGTGTGTACGTGTGCGCGCGGGCGTGTATGTGTGTGTATTTGTGCATGTGTCTTTGTGTGTATGTCACGTCTATGTTGAAGACTGTCGCCCATCTTCCCGAGGAGGAAAGAATTACTCCTTGCATACTGTCTCCGTCTCTCTCTTTGCCTCTCTCTCTCTCTCTCCGACCCCCTGAGAGCTACAGCTGTCACAGTGTCACTTTTCCCATCCATAATTGAGGAGTGCGCACCGCACAAAGCCCATGAAACCATGTCAACCACTTCCAGTTGCTCCTGTTAAATAATCAGGCAGAACCAACAGTGCCGGGGGGGGGGGGGATCTGCCTGTGCAGCTGCCTGTATTGCTGGCTTGTGAAATCGGTCCTTAACTTACCCCCTCCTCTATCTTCTCCACCCATCCCACCCCCACCTGCCCAAATATAGATGCTCACTGCACTGGATCAGTTGCCCGACTTGTCCAGTCAAAGTTGGGTCACAGTGTCATGATGGAGGTGAACGCCGGCTTTGGTTGTCAGGTGATGGGGTTGTCAGGAGTGGAAGCACAGAGAGTCCAGGTTGACCTTCATGCTAGAATGCTAACATACCCACAAACAGTAGTAATTACTGGCATGTTGATGTTTAGCTGATATAATGTGCATCTCAGTTTCGTAACATTTGCTAATTAGCACTTCACTTGAAAACAGTGAAACACTGAAAGTACAGCTAAGGCTGATGGGACTGCCATGAGCTTTGCTGGTAGTGTTGGATGAACAGATACATGAAAGTAGAAAAGTTTTCAGAAGTCATCCTCTAGAGAGCATGAATGTCTGCACAACATTTCATGACAATCCATAGTTTTTCAGACATTTAAACTTAATGTCATAAAATCTGTTGCCAATTTGAGGTATTTCACTGAATAAGTAAAACTTTTGACCTGCTAGTGGCTCTAGTCTGGTGGAAAAGTCACAGAATCACCAGATTCATTTGGTTTTATCCTCTATCCTCTCTGCCTGTCGCCGATTTCATGTCAATACATTCAATAGATGTTTAGATGTTTCACTCTGAACCCTAGCCCAGAACCTCATGGTTTCACTTGAGGAAAAGTCTGGGGATTACCAAAGAGCCTTCATCCCCTTGTGACCCTGAATGTCTGTACAAAATTTCATGTCAATCCATCTAATATTTATTTAGTCTGGACCAAAGTGGGAGACTGACCGACTGACAGATCGACATGGCCGTCCCCAGAGCCCTGAAGCCAGCAAGAGATGCTAACTGTGCACATGTGCTCACTTGTGCAGCACTAACAGAGGAGCGTAACTGGGGTTACGTCACTTTTTGCTTCTTCTTTCTACAGTCTGTCATTCAAATGAAGTCTGGCATAATTAGATCACTATTATCTCTCTGATTCGTGAGCCACAACGTTTCAGGAGGTGGGGGGGGTTTCACCTCTTTTTATCCCCCCCACTGGTTTTCTCTTGCTCTCCCTGTTCCCATTCCTTTCACCCCTGCCCCTCTTCTTTTCTGACCCCTCCCCTCTTTCGCTGTCCTGATGGCAGGTTCTCGCTGGCATCTCGCAGCGTCAGGAACCAAAGCGGGCTGAAAGCTCCCAGGAAGGCGTAAGGCACGCTGCTTAACAGGCGATGAGCTCCCGTCCTCGGCCACCCCTTCGTGGGTCTCTGTATAATTAAGCATCACCACCTTTACCGTGGAACTGCAGTGACTCACATTGTTGGCAGCCACAGCGTCCATTAGAATAACGCTTCCTACCCCGGTGATTGTTAGACGCGGGCTTCACTCGCAGGGCGAGGTTGCATATTGGAGTGCATGTGAAGACAGGAAGAAAAAAAACTGGTTAAAATGCAAACCTTCAACCACTTCAAAACTACACAGCTTACATTTAGAAAATAAGTGGTGCTGCCAACATGGCATACGTACAGAAATTGTCCTTTGAGTGTGTGTCTGCGTTGTGTGATCAAAAGAACTGTCTGGAAATGTACACCCTCGACAGAAAGGTAGAGTATAGTGAAGCTTAGTGATGAAAGATCTGTAATTACTGTGTAGTGAACAGTAATGGTAACCTCCCACTCTACAGGCTTTTGACAGCCATGCAGCTCTCTCTGGGGAGCGTGTCTTTATATAACACGGCTCTCTTATCCAAGTCGTATAGGAGCTAAAATGCACCCTGCCAGGCGTGTGGCTCACCAGTGAATACAAACAGGGTCGGACATTGTCTGGCGTTGACAGCTGCCTCTCCATTCTTGGTATAAATCCTGGAAAGCATCACACAGTTGGCCTCAGAGAAGCAGGCCTGCTTTCTAATAAGGCGTTCTTCATAAATCTCCTATCTTCCATCATCTTCTTTTTGAAAAGGTCTAATTCATCACACAATAAGACGCTGCGATTGGACAGTTCAACCGCTTGAAGAGAGGAATTCATGAAAGAAATGATTAACATTGTAATCTAACTGTTAACATTTTTCTGCACTTTTTGAGTCACAGTTATGAACAAATGATTATTGTAATGAACAATTATGAAAGGAGTTAAAGGTTCACATTTTTTCAAGTCTAGCTCAATGAAATACTCACTAAATAATGAAGCACGCATTTGATGTACTTGTACTGTGTTTCATGTTATGCTGTGCCTCTTTATACTTAGACATTTCAGATGAAAATGTTGTACTCTTACTGCTCTGTATTTATTAGACACAAATTAAGATTTTGTGTACAAAACATGTTACGATCTAATGCAATATGATGCTTTGTTAAAGGACTAACATTGATACTTCCAGTCTGATGCATCAGTAATAATAATCCAGTGATTTACTGGTAATGATGCTCAAGTGGAAGTTCAGTCAGGAAGAAGAATATTTACAGTTTGGTGTGCATACTTTTAAGTAAAAGATCTGAATACTTTCTCCACGACTGCCTCTCCATGCACACTGAAAGAGCTCCTGCTCGCTGTAATTGTCCGCGCCGCTTGTGACAAAATCCTTTACCAAAGTGATTCCGATGAAAGCGGCGGGGGACACGTTTCAACATCTTCATTGCATGTGAAAATGCGTTCTAATATAAAGCTGATATGAGGCTTCAGCAGCCTGAGTTAGTCAGATCAAGTGGGTAGCGGTCATTTTAACACAGAATTCCCTCTTCCTGTTTCCGTGGTAAAGAGACGCCCACATGATTGACTAACTGATTCCTGAAGTGTCATATTAGCTTCAGCTCAACTTTAAACTGCACACTTATGGATAATAGGCTGGAGGAATCCGTTATCACTGTGGTACTGACATTCATAGCTACAACCGTTACATTTATCAAGAAAAACATAACTCTTTATTCTAATTAGTTACACTCATTTAATAACTAATCAATTCTGCAGCAGTAATTAATCCTAATCATTTTTAATGAAACATCAATAAAGTCATATGCTACAGCTAATAAAACAGCTGTTAAGTATGCCTTGTTAGAAAATGGTACTTTGTTTTTACAGTATGAACAAAGAAGGATTCACAATTTAAACTGAAGTCACAATTTCATTTGCTTTGTCAGTACTTGCACGAGAAAACATGGGCTCAATTTTGACACACTATTAAGTGCTTCTCACACAGTTTCAACAAAAATGGAACATTATGCCAAATGCGTCACAAGCTTAGTGTTTATTAGCGGGATGTATTCCTTAAGAGAGCCTGATCATTCGCTGTTTCCAGCCACGTGTTTCCAGCTGGTGCTCAGCATCAAAAGAGGCCCACAGGCTGCTGCTGCTGCTCCTCTCTGCACTCGGGAACATGGCTCCGGTTCCCGTGTTTGCTCACCCAGAGACAGCTCAGTGATCTTTCATATCACTTTAATAACGTCACTGTCTTTATATGCTAAGGTACTACTGTTCGTGTGCAATGAATTCCTCTGTGATTTACTCCTGTATGTATGAATGATGATGTGTGGGCCACAGTGCCTCTCTGCCAACCCACTGCTTTGTTGTTATTTGCAGTGACACATGCAGGCACTGGAAAAGGTCAATGGCTTCTCCCATAGAGGGAAATAAGAGAAGCTCTGGATCATGACATCTGCATATCTATGAGCAAGAGAGAGTGGCTGTGACTCGCTTCCGTGGATTTATTGACTATCATGTGAGTCTAAATGGGGAGTCATAATTGTGTGGAGATGAAGGAATCCAAGCAGGTTATATTATGTTAATGTGGTGTCTGCTAGAAGAGAAGAAAGGGCTGTGGAGTAGTATTTGTGTTTTCCTGCCACTCAGAGTCTGCATCTCATGAAAGCAGTCAGCTTCAAGGTTTTTGCTCTGTGTGTACTAACCGGAGCTATTCATAGCTTTGATTGCCCCTGAGCAGAGCTTTGTCTGTGTGAGTGACTTACCAAACTGTGCAAGATGCAATACGTCTAAGAAATGGCTATATGTTTGTGTGTGGTGGTTTTTTCCTTTGTGAGTGTGAGAGAATTTTAAATAATTCATTCATTTTTAGGCATTCTTTTTAGGAATTGGTAGTGATATCAATTCAACTCTGCAAGAGAGACTATTTGTGGAGTGAATCTGCAGAAAGCAGGGCCCTGCTGCAGCAGCCAGCACCTCTGAGTCAGCCTCCGACTTGTGTGTGCCTCTCTACCTTTCCCACGCAGACCCTGGGATTTCTGTTCCTTTAGCAATGAGTGGAAGGCAGCTTCAAGCCTGCCAATCCTCATTACTGGCTGAAATGGTGTAAATTGATTGGAAAGATTTTTCTCTCTCTCTCTGAGTGAAAGAGCTGACTCCCCTGGAACTGAACTCGCAGTATACAGTCTGTTGATATCTGTTTGTCTGAGGCCTATACATGAGCAGCGACTGGATAAAATAATAATGAAACAGTGATAGAAGAGCAAACTTCTGGCACTCACACGAAGAGGAGCACGAGTGATGCAGGGTTTTGATTAAAAGCATTTATTGGGTACATGGCTTGTTCCTGAAACAATAGGAAAAAAACAACCAGTTTCCAACTTGGCAGATCCTTATCAGGCTTCAATTTAGGAAACAGTACCTGAGTGTGTCCTGGCTGGATAAACTGGACAACAGGAGATAATGGTTGCCACTCAAGAGAACACTGCCCCATGACAAATAACAAAACATCTTAAAGAAGCACACAACAGAAATGTTTGTGCGCAAAACCAAAGAACTAAGAAGTTAAACTAAATGAGGAAATTGATATCAGGTCATTTTTCTGTGAGACAGTTAGTTAACTGTCTGTGCAGTATGTTGTTCATTCAAGTCAATAACCAAGTGCATCCCTAGATTGACCCAGTGAGCACTCTACTGTCTTTCTGGACTTGCAGTTGGTACACTTTCATTTCTAAGGAGGTGGATGAAATATAACAACGCCCACTTTTGGTGCGCCCGCCCTAGATGTTTATTACATATGGCTAAAAAGGTTGATTTTCATGTTAAACCTTAAAAATCTGGCCTTCATTACCAAAACAAAAGCAGAATCGAATTGGCATTTTTTTTTAAGCTTTCACCCGACTCCTTACAAGTGTGCTAATCCACAGGAGTGTAGTCCACTATTTCCGTGAGGACGAGGTGTAGTGTGGTCTGCTCAGGAAAGGGCAGATTGGGTTTAAATAAATGTCTCACTGCGCGATTAAGAGAAACAGATTGTGTGGTGTGACACACGCTGCGCAGAAGACAAATATATGCACTGCGCACGAACAAATATTCTCCCTTAGTGGAAGCCTCTTCACACATTGCTTCATAGCCAAACACTAGGCAGGCTACTTGCGTGTACTATGTCTGTGGATTAGATGTGACACGGCGGTGGATGGAGGGGATGTCATGGCGATTCCTCCTGTGTTGTGTTTGTGTGTGTGTGTGTGTGGATGATCACTGTGTAGATCAGGGGGCTGCTGAGCTCATATGTAAGTGTTATTTAGAGGTCAAGCTGTATTTCATGACGAGCACTGCAGGGGCCTTGCACAACATGATGATAATCTCACTCCAGTGTTTGTTCAGACCACGGGGATAATATCTGAATATCCCATAACGACGACCAGTACTTCCTTTTAACAGCTTACTCTTTCCTCTTCTCTTCATGCATTGCCCTCAGGTAAACATTTCTCATCATAACAAGGCAGTTTAGGGGGATTATTTTGCCCCACACAGGGATGCCTTCTTGCTGTGATGTGTTTCAGGATCGCTCTTTACGACTTCCTTGTGTTTTCAATGGCCCACCAGTCAGTGTGTCCTTGACTCTGTCAGCTGCTTAGCTGCCTGGATAACATAAGGAGAATACGATCCTCTGGGTGTGTGTGTGTGACGTGTCTGCAAGAGAGAGGGAGCTATCTGTGTGGATGCATGCATAGTGTCCATGTTTTTCTCTTTTTGTGCCTGTGTTTGTGTGTGTGTGTGTGTCTGTGTCTGTGCTGTGTGTGCAGGTGTCCTCTGCCACAGCACAGGCCCAGGCTCCGCTCAGACATCTTGTGCGTCTCTGGTGAGTAATCAGGTAATTGATCATAGAGACAGGTAATTATTCCTGTGCCAAGCTCACTGGCAAATGAAAAGTCCGGCAAAAAGCATCCGTCTCATCCAACACAGCCTGGAGTCAGAGGATGGAGGGGGAGTAAAAATGGGGCTCTGGGAGGATAGATGGCCAAACGAAAAGGCCTTAAATCAGAAGCGAGGTTTTTAGCCTGTTTTGTCTTGGACTATTAGAGAGGTGTGTGTTCCAGATGTTCACAACCACAACCTCTGAATGCAGGGACAACTGAGGGGATCAAAGGGCTGAATTCTGAGCTCATTCAGAAGGGATTCCTGTTTACTAACTTGGAAATACATTCCTCTTTCATACAAGTTCCCACTGTCACACTTAAGAAGTTTGAATAAAGGCCTGAAATCCTTTCCAGCGATTAGAACGTTTCAGCGGCCGTGTAGTGTGTTTTAGTTGGGCCTGCACTCTGTGGGTTGTAAAAGGTGAGCTACTGTCGGAGTGACAAAGTGCTTACAGGCAGAATTTTGCCTCTCCCTGCCTACATCTGTGATCTAGATTGCTTGCTTCATTGGTGTCATTTAGGTTTGTTCTGGAGCAGTGAGTAAACCAATCTTCTTACATACACCCCTGTCTGCAGTTTGCCTTGATTTATGAACAGAGAATAACCCAGTTGAACTTGAGGCTCATTTGTCACCTGTCATTAAGATGTACTGGTAAGGTGTTTTCCTGTTACAAACAGCCCCCCTCAGCCCCATCAGTGGTTGTGCTGCTGCTGCTGCTGCTGCTGCTGCTGGGGCCGTGTTGTGGAGAGCCGTGGAGGAGGCAGAAGAGAGGAGAGGAGCTTTGCTGCCTCTCCAGATGTGTGTAGCTCACGGAGAAGGGAAGGGCATTACGCGTTGTCCAGTTTGTCTGCCTTAATTGCATTGCCGTCTTCACCAGAAGACTCTTGTTCCCCTCACGGCGATCACTCATTGTCATTTTTCATCTTTGCAAGTGAGTGTACGGTGCTTTTTTTCCCCCTCCCCTCCTGTCCTTTCAGCCCCCCCGCTCCTCAAGCACCCCTCCACCACATACAGAAGTGGTTGCGCTCTTGTGGGCTGAAACTCCCACTGGAGACAGACACTTATTTGGCTCCAGGATAAAGCTAGATGTGTGCTGAATTGAAATGCTAAGTCTAGCATGAAACTCGGGGGCCATCGGAGACTAATCAGTTGTTGAAAGGCAAATAAATAAATAAAGGCACAGTGCAAATCTAATTTCGCCCGGATGTATGCTCCTGCATTTGTGAGCCTTACTGCTGCTAAAGCCTTAGTTGTAAAACACAGGCAAGTGCAGGAGGGTTTTTTTTCCCCCCCTTTGTTTCAGTGCAGGTTAATGGAGGGACGGAGAGAGGGCTAGGAAGGGACAGCAGCCCCAAAGAGGTGGAGGTAGGAGGTAGGGTGAGGCTGGCTGAATGGGTGAGGTTGAAAGAGACGCAGTTGCAGATTTGTCATTAAATATGTATTCCCCTCAGCAGAAATCCCTCTAAACACAGTCCTGAACTGACATTCAGTTGGTATCTCCGAGCTGTATGGGGGGAGTGAGGCGGGTGGAGAGAGTGAGAGAGAGAGAGAGGAGAATATGTTTGACAGGAATAAGAAACAAAGGCAGGAATGGCTCTCCGGCGGGGAAGAGCTGAGCCGACAAACGAGTTAATATAGCTTTAATCAAACATGCGAGTGCTAAATATTCAGAAAGTAAACAGTGACGGAGGTCTGAAATATGAATGGGAGCATTGTTAACCAAATGCTGCTTCAGATCTTCCAGATTGTTCTTTCGAGTGAAAGCAAAATTGAAACCACTGTTCCAGGAGTGAAATAACTGGAGCGTGTGTGACAGCTAAGATTGCACATAGCTACGCAGCTATCGCTCACTAATATCTGAGCCTAATTATAGCATCACTTTCCAGAGGAGCTCTCAGTGCGTGTTCATCTACCTGTTCACACGGCACAGAGGTGCTACGATGACTCGCAATAGAGGCATTTAGAAGAGCACGACTTTTTTATTCCCTCTTACTTGGCGAGTTTACGCTTCCTTCCAGATTCATCGTTTTGCATCAATATTCACCAATCCTGCACAGAGGAATGTGTCGTAGATGATTCACAGGAAATCATCTCTCCATCAGCAGTAGCCTCAGTAGCCCAGAAGGCAGAAAAACTACGAGGCATGTTGTCTTTTGAGTAACAGACACAACTCTTTTGTTGAACTGAAAACCTTGCGCTAAGCCTGTCTCTCCCGCTCTCTCCACCTACACGTAAAACCACAGCTGAGAGCAGCAGGATGATGTCCATTCTTTGGTAGATGATAAGCTGCAGAAATTGCCGACATAGACTGAAGGACACTGGATTCACCAAAGAAGAATAAATCCAACTTTAGTTTGAAGCCACGGGAGGAAAAACCTCTTAAGGGCGCCGTCTCATTTCTGACCCTAACCCCGAACTTTCTCAGGTGTGACATCAAGTAAAGTTTGTTGGCTTCGATTGCCTGAACAACGTGACATTTCCTTCGCCATCCTAGGACCAAAGTTTCCCTCCAGCATGCAGAATTGTAGATGAAGACCCTGTTCCTGTACAGGCAGTCAAATCTTGCATAAAGCAGTAATGTCAGTGTTCTATCACAGGCAGAGCAGACGGTCACGCTGAGCCTGACAGCAGCCTGCTGCACAACACAAGAGCCACAGACTGCGAGCAACAACTCACTTTCCTGCTAAAATCTCCTGATTTAACTTACAAACATGAACGCACGTCTTGTCTGCAACCTTAGCTTGTTGAACAAATGACAGAACAAACACTCACCAGGGAGAAGCGCACTGCTAACGGCAGCTTACAGGCTGGATAGCTTCAGCATTAGTTGCTCAGCTGCTCAGCGGCTGCACATTGAACAGTACGTAAACTACCTGAAAATGCCACTTTGGTCGGGTTTGATGCCGGTGTGGTCCTGACTTCCAGGAACGACACGCTGTATGCCCGTGACATGCAAGCCACAATTCAATTTTGTTTGCTTTCGCTTTCATTCTCTTCAGTGTAACAATGGCCTGCTGTCAATCAAACACTGACGGAGACACGCCCCTCCAGCGTGATGAGGTGAAAAGGAGAATTTCTGATATTTCCCCAGAGACCTATTTTCTTCCTTTTCATAATAGAAAAAAACTGTTAACTACACATTTAGCTACAAAAGGGTCTTTGGGATTCACCCTTTGTGGACCATGATTGTTTGTACATGATTCCAAGTACTGACGCAGTCAACCAACCAACTGATCAACAGGTTGTCACTGCCATCCCAGTGCAGCACTCACAGCTTGATGACATGACATACACAAGTCAGCAACTGATTGTGTGCTGTATTTACAAACTGGCAAAGCATCTTCACTTTGGTGGAGACATTTGGTCGTGATGAGGATAGAGACGGACGAACACACCCAGACCCATCACTCTCATCAAGCATGAGTAGATGTGAGGAGTGTCAGTACCTGTTACTTAAGGCTAAAGCTACCAGACACAACATGAGGATCTATATGTGAAGGATTAGCAGTTATGTGTGGAAAGGCACTGGATGACATGATGGAGTCATATTAACCTGTTAATAACAATCCCAAACTGATTATCAAGGCTCACCTGCAATCAGGTACGTGAACCAGATGTGTCACACAGAATGTATTCAGCATCCATTCAGCTTTGGAGAGTGACAATTACAGCATTTATATAATATATTTGTGTGGGACAAATACAGTATATAAATGCTTCTGATATGATGAGAGCACAGCTTTCCCTGCTACATATAAATTGCCAAAGAAGTTACTGACATGAACATTTTTCCATTAAGTCTGAGTTAAAATATCTGGGGAAATAAATTCTGGAAGAAGAATCAAGTATCAAATTGTTATTCAGCATCTTTTTTACATTAGCTGCCAACTGCATGATTTTGTTATCATAATTTGAAACAAGCTTCGTGGAGTTCATTTACTTCCAACCATTAGTTTCTGCTCAGGCATATGATAACACGTGAGTGCTGACTAGATCAACTTTGTTTCAGGGTCACTCCAAAACGGATGTTTATAATGATAAAAAAAGAAGAAGCTGGAATTCATTTTATTCCCACAGCGTTCGTTGATTTGAGTGCAGCCTGACTCACGGCCAGTTACAGCGTGAAAGTAATTGCATGCAAGATTGTCAGAAATTGTCCACTTGATCTACAAAAGGCTTCATAGAACTCAAGGAACATTTCCCCTAAATCATGTAGCACTCGCTTTGCTCCTCTGAGGTTCCTTCATCCATTTCCATGGAGAAGTAAAATCTACATTCTCCTGACAGCATAAACCAATATTTAAAATGCACTGCCCCACCACACACACAGATTTGATATCTCTAGAGAGAGAAGTGTTGCATATCATCCATTTGAAAAAGGATATCTTCACCAAAATATCGACCGGCTTTATGATTACAGAGCTGGATGTGTCGTTTAAACAATGCAAAGATTTGTTGTATTAGTTTCCTGAAGGCTGGAGTTGCTGCTATCCTGGGAATTGCGTGATGTTACAAAACTCTGTGTTTTTAAGAAGGACAGCTGTTGTCCCGCCCCATCAGGTGCAGCAACGCCAGCTGAGAGAGATGTCAATCAAGCCCAGTTTGTGCATGCCAACGCTGTCCTGAGAAGAGGTGTTATCAGGCAACACAAAACACCTGGAGGTGCTGCAAATCAAAACTGTTTGGATTTCCACAATCTCTGCTTTCAGTATCTGCCTTCCAGCACCCTTATCTTTTCTGCTTTAGGATTTCTACCTTCCCTTACTTTGCAAATCATTAAGAAGACAAAGGCAGCGATGCTGAGCCATATTTTAAAATCTCTCAAAGTGATGGGGGAACCGTCTACCACTGCCCCCCTCAGCACTGATCTGATTTAACACCAATGCTTGGTGCCAGTGAGCAAGGGTTTTTAAAATCTGTCTCAAGGTCAGTTTCAATTCTATGAAGGGTTAATCATGAGCTCAGTGCAGGAAGACCTCTCTGGCTCTCAGCAGGACCTCCCCCTAATGAACACAGGTGGTGGGAGTCCAGTGTGCATGGCCCCCTGCTGTGACTGATGGTTGGAGAAACATGGAAATTGCATTCACAGGCTCAGTGGGAGCTGCTTTCCTCCTCCCTGTTGGTCTGATCCCACAAGTTCTGCAGTTAAACCCCAACTGTTTAGCAAAATGGTGACTAAAATAGTTCTTTTCTAATCCTCAGCAAATGTGGTTCAGAACATATTTTGATGGGCCCAAAAAGCTCTCCAGATTTTTTTTGCATACCCATATAATTAGTGACTAAATTCTTGTAGTTGTGGCCTATTTTGCATATCTGCTCTCATTACTTTTCAACACTTTGCGCAATTACAACTACATTTGGATTGCACATGCAGACTGTATATAAACTCTGAGTGATCCTGCAAAATGTTATGGTATGTCACCTATAGGTGGCGGTACTCCAACCTGATAAATTTAAATGGCCAACTCAGAAGCTCTGACTCTGACTAAGTTGTTTGTACAAGTCAATAAAAATTGAACTGAAAACAACCTGTGTTTACAGACAGCGGTTTTATGAAGTGTTCCTGAGCCCATGCAGTAACATCCTTCATGCACTCATGTGTTCACAAAGTGGTGAACCTCGCTCCATCCTTGCTTGTGAGCGACTGAGCCTTTCCAGGATGCTCCTTTCATACCCAATGATGATACTATCAACTGTTACCAATCAACCTGTTTACCTGTGGAATGATCCAATAATGACCTTTTTTATTATATTAACCTCCACTCTACAATGTGCTGCATGGAGGGAGGCAGGGATGCTGCAACGTGGTTGTTGGCCACAGATTTAGTTGCCTGTTATACTTTCTCCTCCTCTCTGTGTTTGTTTGTTTCTCCTCTCTGTGTCAATGGTGTCGTCCTCCTCTGTGTTTGTGTGGCCTGTCCTCATTCCAGGTCTCTATGGTGGACAGGAGGTGGCGTGGATCCTACTTAGAGGGCGACACCTGGAGCTGCTCTGTTGTCCTCCTGGATCTGGCCTCTTCACTTAATGTTTTACAGTCTACATCATAATTATATATGCTATGATTTATTGCATGGCTGATGGTCTTTGGAGAGGAAGACCTCCTCTGTCGCTCTTCCTGAGGTTTCTTCCATTTTTTCCCATTGAAAGGGTTTTTTAAGGAGGAATTTTTCCTCATTCGAATCAAGGGTCAAAGAACAGAGGGTGTTGCATGCTCTACAGATTGTAAAGCCCCCTTGAGGCAAATTTTTAAATTGTTATATTGGGCTACATACTGTATATAAAAATGACTCAACTTGTAAAATTGACACAGAGTGACAGAGAAGTTAACCAACTCCCACCCCTCATTCATCCTCCACTGTGGCCAACTCTGACTCATCAAGTCACACACAGCCATGAATCAGAGAGAAAAGGCCAGAGAGAGTGTGTGTGTGTGCAGTGGGTGGAGGTGCCAGAAGTACAATAAAAGGTTTTAATATGTCCTGAAAAGCCCATAAACACAGAGCCTATGTGGCTGATACCACTGGGCAGATGTTTATCTCTAATCAATATGAACACAAAGAGATTGCAACGTAGTCTTATCATCTGTCATCTATTACAGCGCGGCTCCAGTAAATATACTGTGGTTGTCTGCACTACCTGTTGTGGGGGGTAAATCCTGCAGCAGTGAACTGACTGAGCAGCTCTGAGCTTCAGTGGCTCTGGTCCAGTCAAAGCTGCGGTGATGATGATGAAGCGAGCTCAGCCAACTGTGCCCCAAGCTTTGTAAGTGGTATCATGAAAGCACTCGAACATGTAAGGGCATATCTGATTTGCAAACCAAATACCCTCAGCCAAAACGTTCTCTTTCACTTGTTCACAACTGGAGTATATTAAAGAACCATTTGACACTAAATTATAACAGCATTTTCTTTTTTTGCTGCTGCCACAAGCTGCAGATAAACTGAAAGAATGATAACTTAAACATTTCTCTTTCTATCTGCTGTCGTCTTGAGATCAGAGTGACAGAAGCTCTTGAAAAGAGAACATTGCTGCTGTAAACTTGCAGTAATTCCCATGCTCTGCCTTTTCCTTCTCATGATCAAGGCTGACAATTTGAAAACGCACATTCTTAAAATCAACTTCCTTAAATTCCTTTCTTTAAATAGCTAAAGCAGTGATGTAGGACTATGCATTTCACTTTTTTCACATGTCGTTCTGTTGCATTTAAATTCTTGAATCAGTACACTACACTCAATATCCCATAATGGGAAAGCAAAAAGAGATTTTTTAGCAAAATCTATTGAACAGAAAAAGGCTACATATCACATTACACAGACATCAACATAGTATCCAGACTGTTAACTATAACACTTTAATTGAGTTGAGGTGCCTCATTCTCTGATCATCTTTGAGATGATGCTCAAATTCAGTTGATTGGACATGATTTGGGAAGGCACACCTGTCACTTTAAGGTCTCGCAGCTGCATATCAGAGCAAACACCAGGCTATGAGGTTGTAGGAGCTGCTTGCAGAGCTTCTCTGGAGTGAAAGACACATGAAAACCCACTTTGAGTTTGCAAAAATGCAACGAAAGGAAACCGTGAGAAACAACGTTCTTTGGTCTGATGAAACCAAGAGTGTGCTCATCACCTGCGCAACATATTAACCCAACATTGAAGCATGGTGGTGGCAGCATCATGCTGTGGGGGTGTTTTTCAGAGGACAACAGGCAATGACCCTACACACACAGCCAAGACAACTCTGTGAATGTCTTTGAGTGGCCCAGTGAGAACCTGGACTAGAACCAAAGCAAAAATGGTCCATGGTCCCCATCCAACCTGACAGAGGATCAGAGAAGAAGGACAGAAAATCCCCAAATCCAGGTGTGTAAAGCTTTTCACGTCATACGCAAGTACTCTTAAAGCTGCAGTCACTGCCAAAGCTGCTTCATGTAAGTCAATGTTACATTCCAGTATCTTCCTTTTTTAAATCTGGGGGGGGAAAAAATCACAAATTCTGTTTTTGCTTTGTCACTGTGGGGTATTGAGTATAGACTGGCGAGGGGAAGAAATGAATTTAAACCATTTTAGCATAAGGCTGCAACATAACTTAATGTGAAGAAAAATGAATGGCTGTGAATACTTTCTGAAGGCACTGTACAATCAAGCTGAGACTCTCAGCTTATATCAAGTAAATCCCATTCAGTGCAGGAAATGGTGCAAGCTGATCACACACATTACAGCATGCCAACCATATTGCCCCTCGGAACAAGACACTCTGCACAGTAAATGTAAGACGCAGATGCAGACATGCATAATGCATGAGTGTTGAGCAAGTGTCCACATTGCGATGCGAGTGTGCTATGTTGAGAGTATTTATGGCATATTGCGCCGTGAATAATGACTCAAAACACACAAACGTACACGCACACTCTCAGATTTGCATGTACATTGAAGCACACACGTCTGCAGACACGCATTCGGCGAACAAAGCAGGCGCTGCTAGCAGTACAAACGGATGTGTTCTTGGCAGCTTATAGCCTGTATCAAACTACCTGCTTGGCTTGCACGGAGCAAGTAATGACATGCACACCATATTATTGCATGCATTAATAGAAACGTACACTACAGTCCTCACTAGACTGTCAGTTCTGCTCAGTGTTAATCATGAGAAGTCATTACTATGCTGTTCTTTACATCCAGAGCAGATTTAGTGTACTGCATGTATTGATCACTGAGCAGAGGAGGTCACTGTATCCATCAGTATTCTCTATTGGGAGGAGGCTGTTTACAGAAGCCTTGGATGCTGCACCTGGTAAACTTATTGACCAGTAACAAGTATGCTCAAATAATCCCCGCTCATGAATATTGACCGACATCCCATAAAATATTGAGCGTGCTGTTTTGATCCTTGGTTGTGTGTTTTTGTTTTTTCTCGGTGGATGTTCTTTTTAGACTGTATTTATTCACATGAGTGTTAGAGTCTGCCATAAATAGTCTGAAAGTCATTTACTGTTTCATTTACCTAAATGAGATGAAAACTAAAAAGCCAAAACCCATTTTAGTTTTTGTGCGATTGGAATCTTGTGAAACACTCAATGAAACGTAATTTATTTCCACATTTTATTCATCATTGAGAGGTTCGGTGGTTTATGTTTATTCAAAATGTAATCTCATTTACAGACGTAATGAATCCTGAAGTATCTCTCGAATGTCTGGTGGATTGCATTCAGAAAGAATAGATTTCACTGAGATCACTGAAACCTTAAACATAACGTGACAGCTATCACAAACACAACTTTAATAAACGTTATGCATCTAATCACTGAAACCGAATTAAAGATTAGAATGTTAAATGTATAAAAATGCATGAATCAGATATCAAACAACAAAATGGGAGAAAATGGAGAAATTCCTCTCATATGTAGTGAAAATTAACTATTTTTTAGAATTTTCCATCTTACATTTAATTTATGATATAGGAGGATTATTCAAATAACTGAAAGTACACGTTGTCTTAGTAAAGGATTGATTTATTTGCAGTATTTATATGTATTTAAACATTGATTATAGTTTGTGAAAAAAGCACAAGTCACATGATATAGATTTGGATTTTTTTCTATTAAACTTAGAGCACTAATATCCTCTTCATCAGAATCTGAGTGTACACAATATATTGACTGTATCTGACCCCACTTGCTTCACTACCTTGACTTGACTTGGGGCGTCACACTGGCGCTCAGACTTTGACATTTATGAGCTGGAAATTGAATTGAGAGTCGGACCTCACGAGTTAAGTGACTCAAACGAGGGCTGTTGCGTCTCACATCTGTTGTTCAGTCGGAACAGAGGTTGGCAATAGCCATCCATCACAGGGCTGCTTTAATTTGTGCATTTATGCAAGGGTTGCATTTTTTTTTTTCCAGAGCGATCACCTAATGTAATGAGCTCAGTGCACAAAGTTAAGGGGCGAGGCTGGAAGGGGGGCGGGGGTGCTGATGTGCGTTGGTGGAGGTGCCGATGGGGCAATGAAATCCTATCATGAGAAGTGGAAGCCTGCTGGGTGGTAAACAGGCCTCTATATCAATCAGCTGAGGAGGAGAGGAGAACACATGGGCTCTGGAGCCTCCTCCATCCCACACACAGCCTCCAATTAAACAATTAGGGGCCGAGGCTGCTATAATTGGAAACATGGTCGGTCCTGCTGCACAAGGGCCTCCACTGCATCAACAGCCCTTCAGTCACCTACTCCATGACACTCAGCATGCCCTTGAGTTGAACTCTAACATCGCCATCGCTCTCTGTCTCGCTGCCCCCTCCTGCTCCTTCTCTTTCTCTCTGTGTGTGTCTGCTTGTCTCTCTCTCTGCTTCGGTTTCTGATCTAATTGCAGCAGTCCATATGGATGGTGGGAAAACTGCAGTGTCTGCAAACCTGGACGTATTTCCTGCGGCTGCTGTGTCCTTTATGATGGCGCAAGCTGCCGTAATCCAAGAGTAAGGATTCAGGATTGCCTGCAGTATCTTAATGTACGTGACACTGGCTGTAGTCTCTTGTGTGTGTCCTTTTTAAATGTCGTTTTACAAGATGGAAACTGTGTCAAATATTCATGCATGTTCTGGAGAAATAACTCACATACACAGAAGCAGACATGAATAATTACACCAGCTTGAAACACAGTGTAAATGTTGCTTCTTCGGACGTGGCCCGTCCCTCAGTGTGACTGTAAAGAAAATGACAAAGCACCATGTCACAGAGGAATTCTGGGCATGTTGTAGCCAGTCACCCAGGTCAGCCTCCTGACAGCGGGCCAGTTTTATGGTTTTGCTGACTGCTGCTTTTGATGGTGTAATTGTGACAATGATCTCATTCTCTCCCTCTCTCAGCCTGGTCTCAAGGAGCTCTGTGCTCAGCCTTCTTCCCAGCGACTGGCAGTCAGGAGGGAGAGGTGGGGGTGCACATTTCATTAGCTTTCAATTCATATTGAATTTATTAATCCCATGCTGGTTCTGCAGGGTGGAAGGCTGCTTAAGAAGGGGGAAAATATCTTCGACATAGACACCTTTTCCTCCATCTGCTTGCAATGTGTGTGCAAAAGTGTATGAAAGAGAGGAGGGAGGGGGGAGGGAGGGTAAGGAACCAAGAAGGCGGGAAGGGAGAGGGAGAATAACAACGACAGCCTAACAACAAGGGCTTGTGAAAAGACTGCAGCGGGAAAAAGTGTGTCAGATCATTTACCAGCGGGGATGCACGACTTCGTCTTTTTAAAGGCAGCAGCCCTGCAGAAAGGCTCTTGTCTAGTCAGCACTGCAACAAAGGCACAGCTATGGCTTTATTTGTGCGCCTGGAATGTTCCTGTGCGCACAGGGGCAGCACCCGAACAACTAACCCTCAGCTCCATCAAGGGAGGGAACATGGCGTTAACCTCGGCCAGACCTCACCCCAGATAGAGAAGCAAAGCATTGTTGCAACAACTGAGCTGACAAGCACTTCACACTATTTAACTATAGAAGTCTCTCAACAAAGAGCAGCTCTCTGCCTAACTGCCTCTGAATAACACTGTTTGACGTCGCTCTGAAGAGACTCATGTTGTAGCACACTGGTCCTGTTACAAAGCAGGTTGTAGAGCTGGATTTGAGCAGGTGTCAGCTGACAAAGAGCTGAAGTTCATCCATCAGTTTTACAAGCAGTCAGCCATTATGCGTTCGTGCTGTAATGCCTTGTTGACCTGCAGAACTACCAGGACTAGGCTTTTTTTTTTTTTTTGGTTAGAGTGCTAGTGGTTCACAATCTGCTTTGCCTGACCCCTCACTCAGCGAGCCTTTACACACTCCAGCCCCGGCTGCTCAGATGAAGGCTGAGGGCACGGAGCCAGCCTCTCTGCATCCTCAGCACTCTGCAGCCCTCTCAAGCTAATGACGAGGGGCTGCTCCCACTTTGTCATATGAACACTCGATTTGGCATTTCTGTGCTTGTGGGAGGGGCTCGGAGGTTCCCATTCACGTTCAGGCAGTGACTGAAATGTTTTCGACTGCATTATCTGCCTATTAAAAATGCAACTCTGCCCCATGCTTGATCTGACAGAGGTCAGACGATCCCAGCAACACCTGCTGGACCCGTAGGCCTCCAGCTCACTACGTTTCATTCAGGGTCCCCTTGGTGGGATTTTCTAATTCAAGGTGTACAAGCTGTTATGAGTGCAATATTTCTGTGCTTCCTATGTATATTTCCATCATTTATGCAAGCTACAACTGTATTTATAGGGAACTTACACAGCACAATGCAATGCCAGGCGACAATGTGAAGCTGTCTCTGTGTCATTGTGGCACAGTTGCTACAAATATCCCATATTTCTGGTGACGGGAAGCAGGCTCTCTGAAACTTCAACAATACAATTTTATATATGTCTGAACTCCAGCCAAACAAGAGCCAATTAAATGCTGCGCATGATGTTCTCTGTTTCCTTCAGTTCAAGTTTTATTTTCACTGCCTGGCGTACCAGCCAACTGTGTCATTATGTTTTATGTGGCAGTACAAGAGAGATTTACTCTACTTTCCCAAATGCAACTTCATCAGCAGACTCTGTGCTTTTATTTTCATGTTTTGCTTTTCAGCTTCCTCCTTTAAAAGTGAATTTCTCAGTGGGATTCAGTGAGACGCTGTTGCTATTTAACAGGAAAAACGAAAAAAGTTGACCAGTGTATGTATTTATTGACTTTTTTTTTTCTTTTTCTCTGGTTTAAAAAAGGGCTAATGACCATGTAGAGAATATGAACCAAATGCAGTAAGTACTTGAAACTCAAGTGCTCTTATTTTTCAGATCAGCTAAAACATTATATTATTGTAATTCAAGCACAACCTTGGCTCTCAAGATGTTTTTATTCCACATTTTAATAACTTTGCAGTCAGGGCCAAGCGCCATTATGTGAGTAAATGAATGGAATAAGTGCTTGTACTCATTATTTTCTAAAGCTCTTCTCAATTCATCTTTGCAGGCTAGGTTTGTAGATGCTTGGAATAAAGGTCAACAGGCAGTGTATGTATGTTTTGTGTGTGTGTGAGTGAGAGAGGGGAGGACAAAGAGCACATATCTCTGTGTGCTTTAACATGGGGGTTGGGAGGAGGGCTACTTTATTTGAACACGGCATGCTTGTTGACCCTCTTCATAACTATTCCTCCTCTGCAGAGGCCAACAATGGGATATTACCACTTAGTCTCTGTAAACACAAGTTACGCAGTTGAACTATGGACCTTGGAGTCGCGCTCTTAACTGATGTACGCCTCAGCTGTGTCTGCCAGCGAAGGGGAAAAAACCTTTCCTGTCTGTGTGGTCAATTTTATTGATTTACAGAAAGCTTTTCTCAAATATGTCATGTGATTCTTGTAATCTTTCCGTGGCAGCGTTGTTTATCCTGTCTCTTGCCCTGTGTCTAAGGTCACAGGACGTACACAGCCACATGTGCACACACATGTACGAGAGGGTGAAGCCTCACCTCTCTCCATACTGTATTCTCACATTGTGTGTTTCATACTCTACCATTTGAGCATGTTAAATGAACACTGAGTCTAATTTTCCATCTGATGCGTTAATGTTTTTCTTATCTGACCACCGGCACTCATTAAATTCAGCCCATGTTCTCTTTCTGGCTAAATCTCAGATTTATTATTCACTTTCTCATGCAGGATTTAGTCACACAACACTGAGACAGGGCCCTCTGGCAAATGCTCCTATAGCAGAATGGCAGGGACCACAGAGCATGTCAAATCAAATGTCAAAAGAGCAGTTGGCCAACTCCAAACTGTCTTACACTTTCATTTCCCCAATATTCTTGAGTGCTGCTGGGATAGAATATATATGACAGAATGTCTCCCTGGGACTCAGATAAGAGGGAGCTGGAGATAAGTGAGAGAAAACCATTACCAGACATGATAACGATCTGGTATTCACATTAGTTACTCTGCTATGACGACTGTGTTCATTGGCTGTGCTATTAGATGTTTTTTCTGTTAAACAATCTTTTACAGATGGTATCATGCCACAATTGTTTTTTTTTTTCGTATCAAGGAGAGTGATGATAAAGCGTGGGAAGCACTGAATGTGAGATTATCATTCATTCCTATGGGGAGACTTAAGGTTGAGAAAGCTGCTCAATCCTTTGGGATCAGATGAAAGACACAAAGCTAATGTCGAGGGGCCTTGGAGACTGCACAATACAAGCACAAAACTCTTGTTATGCATTATATTGGTAATGAGTTTAAAGTGCTCGCATAATTAACATATCCATGCTGGATCATATCATTTAGATCTGGAATATTTGTTACAGTTCTTTGTTTTTTCATGTGAAGGACTGATGCTTTGGAGCGGTGTTATAGAATGAACCAACTGTATGTTGGCAGTGGAAGAATGCCGCATTCACTGGTCCACATTGTTTTCAACCTCGGCAAGTCATATTTGTGAAGCCTCCTCCCAATAAATACTTGGAACAAATTGATCTCCCCACGTGTTGCTGTCTGCTCCAGTAATATCACTCCTCAGACTGCCACACCGTCATGACTCCATCAGCGTTTCAGGAGCAGCCAGCTGTTTTCTGAACCAGGACCTGCTGTCCTCACCACTGCGAAGGCCTGCTTTTCCCACCTCTCACTTTCAGTATTGCAAACAGGAAATGTTACCATTGTATAATTCTGGCCACAGGAGAAAAGGAGTGTAACAGATTATTATTATATTATTTGCAGCTTATTTACAAAAATACAATGCAGCAGTGATTTAGTGATAATAAGAGTTTAGAATAACAGAGACATTAATGTTGGGATTACATGGCAAAGCAGTGGTATAACTACAATTAACTACAAAAAAAGATGCACTTTCAGGTAGAGGAAGTATCAGTGAATCCAAACAGTTGCCATTCATTTCTAAAAAGAAACTACCAGGACTGAAGACTGCTAGCATTTTATTACAATTCGAGGCATTGCATAATGACAAGGACTTGCTAAAAAGTCATTAGAAATATTTGCCTTGGGGTAAAAATGAAAGGAAACTTCTGTTGGCTGAATTTAGTTAAAATTCATCGGTTGCCTGCAGACTTGATTGTCAAAAAAAAACAACAACAAAAAAACAACATCTGAACAACAACAACACAAAAATGCAAAGAGCGAGTGATGGGAGAATATGTGAAACTATTTTGCATGACAGTGGCCTATAATGTTGCATCACAATATTGTTAGTACAGTGTATTTCATAATAATCTTTTATCCGCAGTATAAGAATTTGATTCATTGCTGAAATGATCCATAAATGTCAGCTCCAGTTGCACTGACTGCAACAATTATTTGCATGCACAGCTTCCAGAGGAAAACTCCTATATCCAGTGGCAACGCAAATTCAACTGGACACAGGGGCTCTCTAAAATCAGCTCGCCTTAAGTTTCATGCAGGCTGCATTATGAACAAGCCAAAAGAAAATGGGAAAAAGAAATATTTTGTTTGGTTTATTTCTCTCACTATTTGCAGCTGTAATTGTAGCCCTTTTGGTTTGGCCCAACACCATCTTGGATGCTGCTTGCATGAGATCAGAAGTGTAGCTCTCAATTGTGCAATGTTTTGCAACATTTTGGAAAAATGATATTTATCACTGAGCTCGTTCCAGAGCAAAAGGGGGAAGTTACAGTCATATAAAACTGTCTGAGTTTGACTAACAAATTATTTAGAAGGAAATGCTGGCCGCAGCCAAAACGTGCAAAATGAATAAATAAATAAATAAAATAAAGGAAGAGAATATCCTGAAGACAACCATCCATCCTGCTAAAGAGTCCTTGAGCAACACGCTGGCTGTATGGTTGCTGCTCTAAGGCAGAAAGAAGAACAAACAAATAATGTGTAAAACTGTCAAAACTCAAAGCTAATGAAATGGGACCGATTAAGTTTGTTTGAGTTTTGCTGTGCAAAACAGCTCAAGTAAAAATATGAACCTGTTGTAACCTGAAAAATAATATTGCGCTGATGTTGCTCTGAAATGTATTGGTTTTATTTTTAAAACCAAATGTAAATCAAGACATCTAAAAGTAGGTGCGTTTCTCTGTCATTTCTTTGCATGAGGCTTCTTTGTCAGCAATAACTGACACTGAGTCAGTAGAAAAGTGTTTGAACTGTGTTTTTTCAACAATAAAACTGGTTTGGCCTTTGGATTTACTAATATTAAACTGTTGCCTGTAGTGGCACGTGTAGACTTTGAATTACCCTGAACTTTTATTCTTATTGTCCCGTTTTAAAGTACACGTCACACCCTTTTCTGGAAATGTGTCGGCAAACACATTTTATTTCTTTCCCGTTGAAGTGTTTTCAGTATGTCCTCTTGATGTAATCACTTTTTGAATTGACTTTAATAATATGCATTTGTTTTCGTCCTGCGGTTCTGACTCGAATGTTCGATTTCACAGCTTTTTTTTTATCTCACTTAAGCCACACTGTGTGAAATTGAAGTCAAATGAATGCATTTGATTCAAATAAAACAAAACAAAGGGCGCATCAATGCATCTTGGTTGCACATTTCAATTGCAAGTGCAACATCACATGCGCTAGGTGGTGCACTGTGTAAGTGAGCAAGTTTATAGGGTTTGATCATTGGTAACAAAATCTGTTGCTCAGTAGCGCCACTTGCGCTGGCCTAGCGGCAATACCTATCAGTCTTGTGTTATTACAGCCCTCATGACCACGACGGTGTCAAGTTAGCTATACCAAACACGGAACATCTTGTTTGGACTATCAAAATAAAACGCGCACCAAAAATATCATGTTCCAGCTTCTATTTTGACTCAAAGCACCTTGAGAAAACCAAGTATATTATTCAGTAATTAAATACAAATGTCATCTTTCGGTTTTCCTAATGCTTTGCTCTTAGCATTAGTCATAGTCTTAAAGAACACAATTCTTGTCTTTTACTTTGCCGGAAATGTTGCCTACTTTCTGACGTGTGTCTGTTTATGCTAGGTCAGCTTGACAAAGCTTTGACCACGAATGAGCCAATAGGCTGTGGAAGGCAGAGTTGTCCCTGTGGCCGCCATTAAAGAAAGGAATCCATGAATTCAAATGGAAACCAACAGGAACCGAGGCTGAAAAAAATGATCGAAATTATCGTAGAAATATAGGCGGATGCCAGATTTCGAGAGGGTTTTACAGGATGTATTTCATTTTTAGACTAATTTTTGCAATGGAGGAGTAAGACAGGACGTTTTTATTTTTTTAAGCAGAGACCGTTTTAGGGCTAAGGGGGAGGGGGAGAGTTGCTTCTTTGCTCCCCTTTTCTTTTTGTTTTATGAACATTTTTCGCTCCCTTTAATTTGCTTTTGCTGTGTGCTTTTGGGATGTCTACATAAAGACCACACAGTCTCTTTTATCCGCTTTTAGCTCTGGCGGGGGAACTGCAATCGGAAGGTTGTTGAATTAACTATCCTCCAGCCAAATGTTACAAAATATATTTCTCGTTGATTAAGCCTGCACATCTTAGAAAACACAAATCCGCAAATTGTTCTTTATTTCCCGGGAAGTGAAACGATGGAGAGTTGGATCTCGCAGTGAAGAAGGATGAGTTCTTGTTATGTACCAAACGGGGCCAGCTTGGAGGATTGCCATTCCAATCTATTCTGTCTGGTAAGAGATTTAAAACTAAAGGAAAGCAGCCATTTTTAACTAGCTGAACAGGGGCTAAGCTAACGTTAGCCACACAGGCATCAGTTGATAGGAGCTTAGCTAGGCTTACGGCCCTGTCGAGCTGACATCATTTCAGGACAACAAGATATCGTAGTTCGCTAATGTTACCTCGTCCCCTTGTTTTAACACCTTGACACTTGGTTAAAACGGCCAGTCTATCATAATGTTCTTCCTGCTACATTTCCATTTTTCCATTCGCAAACCAAACACTCAAGGTTAACGCCACTCGCTTGTTAAGCTTCATTTACTACATTTCTCCGGACAGACAGCAACATATCGCCTGTTAGCACGGAAATAACTGTTGTGCATTTTGCTGCCAAAAGCACGGCCGTGTTTCCCAACGAGTTAGTTGTTGTGGCACTTTCTCCCTTTCGCCTCAGCACCTTGTTTATTATTAACTTCCTATCTCGCTCTCGTTACATTTGCCCCGTGTTTTATCAAGTGCTGAGCCGTAAACCAAACACTTCACGCACTCGGGCTTGCAGCGTTAAGTTGTGTCGCTGAGACCGGCCGAGCACGGTGCTTTTGCTGTGATATGCTGTGTTTTTGAATAACTGAAAACTCCTGGAGGAACGAATGTCAATGGCCAACTTGCACAGCTCGTCGGTTAAAGCACGCCCCTTGTGCTTCAGCTAAAAAGCTCTTTTTTTGCAACAAGCATGTAACACCATTGTGTGTGGTAGCAGTATTTGTTTGCCTGAATTATTTATATAATATGTCATCGTGTTTGTCAGTGGCTTAATCTCTTTGGACTTCATTTTCTAGTATTCACACCAACTAGGGCACAGGCCCCAGGCTGATTATATAATCTCTGGCATACATTCCTGGGCATTACAAACATCTAGGTAGCTACATGTCAGGGATGCACTTTCTACTACTATAAACTACACTGTGTGCTGGGAGGGAGTGTGTAATGTGTTCATCTGTTTGCCTTCTCTGAATAGCTTCATCGTCATGTCATGTTGTCAGTTGCGGCCCGCTGACATTAGCCCAAATAGTTGTGGTTGTGATCCTACTTGGAGTTCTTTAAAGCCCCTGTGAGATAAATAGTGCAGCGGGCCTCCACAGTGGTGTCCACACTTTTAGCCACCACAGCAAATGTAAAGGTGTTACTTCAGTGTACGGTTCCTCCTCTGGCCGGATAATCAAGACCATGGTCTGAATGTGTTTGTTGTTGCAGTTAATTGGCTTGTCAGCACGCTCGACTTCAGTTTCACTCATAGATTAGGCCGAGAGTGTAATGCTACCTCCATGAGCTCCTCTGCACATCCTGTCTCCACGGCTGCAAGTTGGAGATGTGATTTGTCAGATGTTAAAAGTAGATATTTGTTACAGATTAAATGAAAAGGAAGCACTTTGTGGTGCGGTGGAAGTTAAAGACCGCAAAGTGCATCGATCCTAGATTGATTTGTTAATATATGTGTGCAAAATGACATTAAAAGTTAAGTGAGGAGTGAGAGTAGGAATGCAGCAATAGTAATGTTGACATAGAATGTAGTATAATAACAATACAGTGAAATACTACACTGCTTTTACCACAAATTGACACAGCTTCCAAGCTGTCCGCCCCCTAAAGGTAACATTTCATTGCAGAAAATCCCCACTCTCTCAGTACTACTTAGTTGGGTCGATTGTGTGTGCTGAACTCGTAATTACAATGTTTACGGCAGCACTTGAAGGCAGCGTTGGCTACAGTGGACAGGCGAGGTAGAGGCTGGTAGTTGTGGTGCTGTGCCTGTCTGGCTGACATTTTCCTGCACACTGAGACTAAGCATAACACCACTGCTGTTATGACTCACTCACTGAACAGACTCCACTTTGTGGTTTTATGGTGAAAGAATGCGAACACATTGTGGTGCTTTTCCCCCCTTCGTTTTTCAGTGGATAGTCTTCTCTGGAGTGTGACACTACTTGTTGCATACTTTTCTTGCATTTTAAAGAGTTTATTAGAACTCATAGTGTGAATTCAATTGATTTGCTCCTGTATTTTGCACCTATGGAGCTGGCATATCATGAAATGTGTAGTTTGAGCTGCCATGCATTAATGCGTCAGAGTACGTTCTCACATTAAAAAAAAAAGCACCTGGCAAAAGTCGTCTGTTTGGTGATAGCATCTCATGTGGCACACAATAAATTAGCAAGAACTGTGTATCAAGCAGCTCAAATGAAACCGAAGAATTTGCATTCCACTCAACCAAAAATGCAAACACACACTTGTTAGTTTCACATTTGCTCCATGACAAGGTAACTGAGAGAGGTGACAGGAAAAGAGACTTGGTAGTAGAGGAGCATTTGCAACATGATTTGAGCAGCTTCACCTGTTGCTTGTCTCATATCTTGAAAGGCAGGAAGGCAGCTGTTTGGACACAGTGTTCCCGACTCAGACCCAGAACCCTAAGTTGCCAGAGGGAAGGTGAGCAGCTGGTAAAATCAGGGGTCGTAACCCCCCAAGTACGCTTCACCTCGGGAAAACATCCTGGCTGTATCTAGTGGCTTTGGCCTTAAATTCCCTCCTAATGCAGCGGTGTGATTTTTGGCTTTGGCTTATGAAAGATAAAACTCCTGACCCACAAACAGTTTCTCACATACCTTAACATTTATGAAGACACCGGCAGGGGGGAAACCTTGCAGATTCCTTGCAGTGCATCAAGTGTTTGAGGCACGCTCACGTGCAGAGCCTGGAAAGCATGAGCGTTGGAAGGAAATGCACAGACATCTTTGGCAGCCTCTGTTTTAGCACACAGGCTGCCACTAATTTATTTTGAAAGGACAGACAGAACAACTGCAGAAGGCACATTTATCCTTGATAGTGCAGTCTGCCTCTTGGATATTGTTGAGGAGGAGTGGAGCACTGATGTGTCTAGTCTTTGACAGAGGGGCAATTCAGTTCTGACTCTTCAAGCTCAGGAGTATGTAAGGACAAAGTTAATATTTTGTCTGTAGTTTAGCTTAAGACACAGTCACATGTATTTTGTGCATTGAACATTTATAACAAAAACATTAAAAGGGTGCAAGCTACAAGCAGTGTGACTTAATGTTTCTACACCATAGCCATCTATGACTTTTTTAATGCTAATAAAAAAGCAATTTAAAGGCAGTTTAATTCCTAAATAATGCAGCCTACTGTAAATCTGTGCAACTGGAGAGATTGCTTGTTCAAGAAGCAGACCTCTGAAATGATATTTAAAGGTTATACAGCATTCAATTAGTCATTGTAGTTTCTTTATTGGCATTGCACAAGATGCATTCTCTTGCTTGAGTTAATTGCAATGTCTCTGAATATGCTTGGGATCAGTCTTTGTTTTTCCGTTTCAAACCCAGAATGTTGCCACTCAGCAGGTCCACACAAACCTTGAGAAAATCATTTCTGTGTCCAATTGATGATTTGCAAATACAAACTTTAAGTGTTTGAAAGGGGGCGTTTGGTTTTATTCAGTTGTCTGGGGAATCATAGATTACATAAACACATTTTCAGTCTTCATCATTAGTTACATCCTCTGTGAATCAGCAGTGTAAATACTTATTTCCTGTGGAAACAAAACAGATTTTGCTTGATGTCTTGTGAGGGAACAGCTTCACTGACAGTGCCGTTTTTGTCTAAGTCTGTCAGATAAGCTCAGCAGGTTAAGATGTATGTCATTAGAATGAATTCATCCAGATCAAGAGCTGCATTAGACCACTTTCTTACTTTTCCCAAACATGTGGTCCGCGTAGTCACTTAAAAACTTCGTGGAGTTGCAGTTTGGGTCCAGTTTGAGTCCACCTGCTTGCCACATCCATGCAGTATTAAGCTCAGCTTCTCACTGAATGTGTTAGGACTCCAGTTTAGACTTGTTGGCCTTGTGCTCTCCAGCATCCAAGCACTGCAGAAAGAGTTTCTAATAGTTTTGAACTTTAAGTGAGTTTGTATTTTATTTTAGTTTTAGTTGGTTTTCGGAGTGTGCTTGCTAGTCTAAGGTTAGTTTCAGATTTCCAAGAAGGTTTAGTTTATTTTTCTTTAGTGTTAGTGTTACAGCAATTTTTGTTTGTTTCTGTTTGGACGACTTACAATGTGTATATGGATAATACATTTACGTATTTTTACGTAGTTTTCTGACCAGGCAGTATTATTTCAGTTTAATTTTAGTTTTTTTATTTTGAATTGTATTGTTTTTTTTAATTCAGCTTTTTTCAAAGCCTACTTTCATTTTAGTTTCAGTTTTAATTTCTGATAATAACCCTGGTGTAGAAGAGAAAAGGCTGCTCTGGGTGTCAGTGAACGCATCGTTCATGATATTATTTTTACATGTTGGATAAGGATCTATCGTAAGCTATAGTGATGTTGTAATTTAGAATATTTCTAAAGAATTGTGACTTTGACAGGTTGATTATGTCGTGTGTTAATGATCATGCTGTTAGATATTGAGGGTGGAGATGTAAGATATAGACTTAAAATAAACACAATACATTCAATAAGTCTTTCTTTACTGAGGACAATTGCTTGTTGACAATTCACATGCCACAGTTGCTGTAGTGAAGACTTTTTTTTGTGCCATATATTCTAAAGGAAAGCTTCATAATGTATTCAATTTCCTACTTGGCAGAGAAACTGCAGCATAGATGCAGCCATCCTAATAGAGACAGAAACAGTTGCAAAAAAGGTGATGAATAGAACTGTAAAGTAAGATGAAGAGTCTAGCCTTCTGCTCTTGTAGGCTGTTGTATTTCATTCACACATTAACGGCCCAGCAGCATTAATCAGTGTTTTGGCTGTGACTGCTACTACAGTAGCTAAATCTCAGAAATGAACCAGGTCAAAGTTTCAGTGGCCACAGGATGTGGTCGGTTGGTTCAAGTTGCCCCAAGTGTACAGTTGTACTGCAGTAACTGTAGTCAATAACAATACGCATGTCAGTGTTTCCTCCGCTGCCATTAGAAAAGTCTCTTGATCCCTGGCTGACTATTATCGGAACTATTTAACCTTCTCATGACCACATGTGCTGGTTTGCTTGAATTTGAAGGCAGACATATGACTGTTGCTTTTTGTAAACCATCTTTGCAACAGTATACACCAATGAAACCTCTGATTGTCAGCTGAGAAAGTCTGACACTTGTAAATATTTCCCTCATTCTTATAAAATTGTTTTTTCTTAAGCAGCTTTTGGTTAATTGGTATTGCAAGTTGTCATTTATTAATACTCAACTGACCATCATGAATTGTGTAATTGTTTCAGAACAGATTTTGTGTGTAGGATTTAGGGGGCTCTATTGGCAGAAATTACATATAATATTTAATTATGTTTTCAACAGTGTATTATCACCTGAAAATAAGAATCGTTGTGTTCTTGTTACATTAGAATGAGCTCTTTTTATCTAGAAAAGGAGTGGGTCACCTTCCAGGAGCCACGTTGCACTGCCATGTTTCTACAGTATTAGAAAAAGAGAGAGTAATTTAATAGTTGACAACTAGTTGATTAAACATTCAGCTCTACTTTTAACCCTCTATAATGTAAATCCAAGACGATGCTCTCAAACCTCAACAATAACAAATGTTATAGCTGTATCTGCTTTTGTCGTGGATCTGGAATAGATCTAGATTGTTAGAGCAATGGTGTTGGCCACAAAAGGGCAATTGTTACTGAAGCGCTTATTTGAATAAAAGTCAAGCTTGATGCCTGGCTGTCTGTGATCAGCACATAATCACCTCTTAAAGTGTGAAACCTCTATCTATGAAGAGGACTTGTCCATAATAAAGTCTAAGGGCCACTTATGAAGAAAAGCATTTCTATGATGAAACTCATCAATACTGTTGGAGACTGGCCTCGGTCAGTAAGATGATGTGGCTGTTCACTTGCTAATTGCGCATCTGTTCGGGTTATGCGCTGGTTTCACAGTTAACTGTTGTTCCCACCCTCTTTGCATTGTGTGCACAGATGTTTCCTAGCAAGACGCAGGTGTAACGTTGTGCTTCTCACACTCCAGCAGGAAGGAGCAGCCTAACTGCTGCAGCTCTGTCGTTACACACAGACAGACCTAGCTCTGCTGTTTGCACCTTGGAGCTTGACCTCAGCATGTGCAGCAGCTATTGAATTCCTTAGGAGCCCCACCGTTCATCAGAGATCATGATGTTTAGTTCACACGTCCAGACAACCGCCGCAGTTGTGACACTACAGTGAGATCTTGGGCTTTTGTATGCTTGCCACAGTTTTTCCCCCGTGAGTTAGTGGTGGAGAATAAATGAAACACATGCTGTCTTTTTATTGATGATGCCTATATGCTGCCGTGGGGTGTTAGTTCGACATGCACAGGAGTCATAAATACAGTCAAAACTATTTTCAACCTCAGATTTATTAACGATTTGTCCACCTGTGTCTGTACTCACTACGTCTTATGGTACACTAACTTGTTGTGATCCAGCTCTGCTCCAGCTGACGCCACACAACGCTCTGTTTTGACAGTCCCCAACCCCCACTACCACCATCACAACTACCACCACAAATCTCCCAGCTTATCCCTAGCCAGGCGAAAGACCACCGCTTCGCCACAACCACGGGTAATCACTTGTTCAGGCTCAGCGCCTCTGCACTTGAGTTAAGATATCCCCTGAATTGTAATGGATTAATTGGTTGAACATACAGAGGGACAGCTTGCCAACTCAGCCTGAACGGAATAGGACTAAACGGCATGAAAATGAACACTTCATGTTCGCACAGATTACTTGAAATGTCTACAAGGATAGATAGAGGGCTAAGATTGCCAGTGGAAATGGGAATGTACGCCAAAGGCATCGTGTGTTTTGTGGTAGTTAGTGTGTGTATGCGTGTTGAGGGAGACATGGGTAGTCTGTCGGCACTTGGGTGATAAGCAGCAGTGCTAGCTAGCAGTGGAGCGTAATGTTCCTGCTTTAACACTTAATAACCCCGCCAGTGATTTACTGCCTATGAGGCTTTTTCCTGTGTGTTTTGTTCTCTCTATAAAAGCCAGACAGCGTTTATAGAAAGGCAAAACACCCCCCCCAGCACTCACCAATAATGAGGATTAAGGTGGTGAGACCACATTTACCAGCATTAGTTTTTTCCTATTTGTGTTTCGAACATGTTGTTCGCAGTGATATTGAAAGCACCTGAAGCACAAGTACACAGTTCTTTGCTGAAAACAAACAAATGTCCCAATTTTTAAAGGCAATTTCTCTTTTGAATCAGCACACAATGGCGCTCTATTTTCTTGTCATTTACTGTGTATCTTTCCATCTTTCAGTCGTCCCCTTTTGCTCTGTTTTTGTGTTTTTTCTTTCTTCAATTTTGACAGTCTGGGCATCTTGTTGTCAGAAGTAGTTGGTGGGTGAACTGCCCCATAAAAGAGGATTAATTCCTACTCTTTACCTTCTGCTCAGCACATGTTTACTCCAAGGTGCTGAGTGGATCCTGAAGCAGCGACTCTGCACACTAACAATCTCTATTTCTCCCTCTCTCCCCCTCCCTTGTCTTGCAGGCTGACTTGACAGGGATCAAATGGAAGAGGTTTGTGTGGCAGGGTCCCACCTCTGCACCCATCCTCTTCCCAGTGACAGAAGAGGACCCCATCCTGTGCAGCTTCAGCCGATGCCTGAAGGCAGACGTGTTAAGCGTGTGGCGGCGCAGCCAGCGGCAGGGCCGGAGGGAGCTTTGGCTCTTCTGGTGGGGGGACGACCCCAACTTTGCTGATCTCATCCACCACGAGCTTGCAGGTGGGGGCCCCTTGGCATACACATAAGGACTAGGAATGGGCATTTCTAGCAAACTGGGTTCTGATCGACTGTTCTTCAACCACCACACACACACACACACACACACACACACACACACACACACACACACAGCGTGAGAGTGCTTCACTCTCAAATGGCAACAAGAGCTGTATAGTTGTTGTAGTGATATGCAAGCAGCTGTCCTTTCCTGTCATACCATAGTTGGGAGCGCACTGGTTTCTGGAATGGTTCAGTGCTTTGCTGATGGTAGTGGATGGTAGTGAGACATTGTGGTGGCAACTTAATTTGTGCACTTGTGCACTGCCTATTATACCTCACTACCTGTAGCATGTTCTTTACGGTGGCGGAGAAAATATATTTTAAGTTTTATAACTTAGACTATTGGAAAATTCAAAAATCCCTAATACGGACATGTCATTTGGCCTGTGCAGGTACATCCTCTTCATGCTGCTTACTCAGTACATGGAGGTCAGAGTTCAGAGGTCAGGGTCAGCTACAGAACAACACCCAGGGTGCTTGTAGGCATTTACTGATTGAGTTCAATGGGAATGCTCTCTGACATAGATGTGTTTTTTAAAGTTAAAGAGCGGTTAATTTACCACATTGCCGCATGAAAGGCAGATAGTCAGCCTAGTTAGTCTTTTTAGTTGTTTTGGCAAATTAGATGATTAATAGAGAGAGATGACTGCTATTCAATATTTCTGAGTCACTGCTCTGGTAAGAAAAATCATCTGTGAATATGAAATTCACCTCCCCTACCAATACACCCTTTGTTGCGTTCATCCAAGGTTACATAGCTAAGAGTGATGGCTGTAAAAAATAGCTGGAAGTGTAGAGGGTTCGCAGTTTTTGTAAAAGAAGCACTTGAACATCGATCACCGTGTCAAGCTACGTTATTGGCTGTGCAATGAAAAATGATACAGATTTCATCGCTTGATTGTCAGGTAGGCACAAGGGAGATGTCCTGTATGTGAGAGCCTCAGGGAAGTGTTAAAATCTGTAGGATCTGATACCTCCCTAATGCCCGTTCTTACCCTCCTCTGACTGATGAGTTAGCCAGCCAGGCTGGTAGTGCCAACACCTGCAGGGCAACTCCCTCTTCCTGGAGACACTGGGCATCACACTGTCTCATTATTACATGTGGGTTTGAGAGGGAGGCATCATATGTAAGTGGCCGCTGCCCTACAGCAGATGAAGCAGCACCCTGCATTTTATTTCTTTTTTTCCCCCTCTTTTTACTTGAACAAGTAATCTAAATTTGCATGTTGCCATTCCACAGAGGATGAGTAAGAAAGGAAGACGGTATAGGAAACTGAGCTCAGGCTGATTATAACTTGAGAGAGAAACACAGCATGCAGAAGCAGCCATGCAGAAATGAGGCAAATGCATTCACCCCCCACTTTCTTCTCCTCCCTCTTCGGTAACAGTAACATCAGAGGTGCAAGGTGGAAAAGGCCATCTTTATTCATGCTCTCTGCCATGCAGATTGAACTTTGGATTCTGAGCCAAGCGCAGCCCGTCTGTGACCCTCCTTCATTATGGGACATTGTGCCTGAAGTGGACTCAAAATGGGAGCTGAAGGCTACGATGGGCAGCTCATTCAGGCCTAACGGGTCCTGGTAATTACCTGAAGCGTCTGGCTCAGGCCCTCTAATGGAGTGTGCTACATTTCAAGTAGGAGGGGATGGTACGGAGAATCTATATTTGGAAATTGTTGGAGTCAGTGCCGTGTTCTTACACTGGTTTTGAGGAGACTCGATGTGATACCATTTCTGTTTCAGGAGATAGAAGTTATGTAATTGACTATTGACCAGAAAATCAGCGGCACATCTACCTTCCAGGTATTTTAAAACCAAATGATGAATCATGTTTTAGTAGGACTCTTGGCCAGACTTGTTTCAGACGTGTTCCTTGAATTTTGGTGAAATCCAGAGGGCATCTGTTTTTCTAGAGAATGATCTTGTCGTGGACAGTAACAGAGACATGCATCCCGGTCACCTGATGAGATTTTTCACATTCCCCGCTCCCCATGTTCAAGTGTCTTGCACTCTGACTCAACTGTGTTTCGGTGTGAATGGTTCCCAGATGGGCGGTGTAATCCATGTTTCCTGTTTTTGAAGCTGCTGTTCCTTTCTTTCTTGAGGAAGATGTCTCCCTCCTCCGTCTTGAGCCTTTTCCCCTCCTGTAGCTGCTGTGGGACTCTGCCAGTGAAATGAAGCAGAGCAGCCCCTCTAGATGGATCTAAAGTCAGCCAGAGGGCTTCTTTCTCTCATCCTCCTTCCCTCCGATCTGCAGCTGCTGATCAGTGTGCTCAGGATGGTGTGTCCTGAGACCTGATAACACAGCTGAGACGGGGATGGAGGAATGTCGGGACCTCTGTCCAGATTTACCCGTGTATGTGAATCTGTCCTCTTTGAGAGCCCTTTAAGGTGTAAAGCTGCCAGTATACTCGATACCCCCCGTCACTTTTCTAGCAAAAAGCAGAGTGCAGCACGGTGAATGTCTTCTGGGAGAGACTGTCTGAAAGCATGTGGATTATCCCCATACTTAAACAATATTGTGTCTCCCCTCTCTCTACAATGAGCAGCTGTATACACACCTCTGCCTTCTGACATGGACAGACAGGTCGTACCCACATGTTCTTTTTTTGGCACCATTGGGCCTTTATGGCAGTGCACCCTCTCCTACAGCCGCAGATTCCTACTGGAGTTCTCTCTGACCAGCTAACTGGGATTAAGGGGATGTCGTGTGAACGTTGATAGAATAAAAAAAAAAAGAAGGTTGTCTTGTTCCCAAGCACCTGGATGGAAGATCACTGCTTTGGCAGCATGTGTGGATGATGATTGACAGTCTGTTGCGCTTGTGGACTCTCCTGAGTGCTCTGCCTGTGAAGGCGCGAATCGACAAACACCAGCTAGCGCTGGCAGAGCAGATGATGGCAGGATCCAGCCCAACACATGCACTCAACTTGAATGTCACAACTGTTGTCACCTTTTAAACGCCACACTCACTTTTTCCCCACTAGTTTGATGGAATTTTTTTTCCCCTTTTGGTCAGAACCTGTCTTGGGAATTTTAGAAAGCTTTCTTTTCTTTCTGCGTTTTCAGCCTCTTTTTAGTCTTTAGTGCAATCTTGGCAGTAAACATGAAAATCCGCTCTTTTCCTTTCATTTCGGCAGCCAGAAATGGCACTTTTGCTCATTCCCCCACCCCCCTCCACCCTCATTAGATTAGTGGTCTGTGAAAGTCTTTTAATTTTGAGCAAGTGCCATTTCTGTATACCAGTGTGCCAGTAATCCCTTCTTTCCAGGGAGATGAGGGGAGAAGGAGTGAGCTGGAGAGATGAGAGTAGTGAAGGGCGGAAAACTTGAGGGATCTTTTAACATCTGACACTTAATCACCATTGAAGGAATGTAAGGGTAACCACGAAGCCCCTTCTCTGCACTGTTAGACAACACGCCTTGCTCTACTAACACAACAAGAAAACCAATTCCAATCTTCCCCTGGCCATGCAGAGAAATTATTCCCAACAACTGAATGCCTTTGCTGAATTAACCCCCCACCCCCAGTGGTTGCGTATAGGCATGTATTTTTATGCAAATGCCTTGCTCTCTTCATTGTCCTCTCTCCTCAAAGGCGGGTGGAATCTCCTGACCAGGAGCATCCAAAGCGAAAGATAAATGGCAGCCTCTTCCTCACCTCAAAGACCCACTGATCTTTTTTTTCTTTTTCTTTTTCTTTTTTTTTTTTTGCATAGAAATTAGGAATGGATGTCGGTCTGTGAGGGTAACTTCTCTGCTACGTTTCTCCTACGTTCTTACTCATCTCTCCTGGTGCCTTTTCCCACCCTCCATGGTGTACTTCCCCTGCAAGACAAAGTCCCACTGGGGCTTCCACTGCTGGCAGTCTGGCACCACATTTCCCTCTTGGGCTTTTCCTAGTTCACTGTTCCCTCCACTGCATGTGACTCCAGAGTGGTGGGCTTCATGTTGCAGTCATTCTTTACCTTTCTGATTTAAGTTGAAGCGAGTAAACGCAAAGAACACACATGTAGGGAATTTTAGCAAACCTCCGATTTGATGAAGACATGTGATTTTGGTGTTGCTGTTTTGGAACTATGTGAAACATCCATCCATGCATATTCCTCTCTTTGATCAATGATGAATGAATGATGAATGCATTGTTTGGGATCCATCCACTGATGGAGTGGAAAAAGGTTCAATTCAGCAGCACTTGTGTGCTGGTGAGTTTGTTTTCCACAATGATCCTCCTTGACAGTTGTTTTGGTTTTTGCTAGCAGTAATTCTTGGAATTTTTCAAGCTTTGCCAAGTTCACAGGATTTTTTTTTTTGTTCTTGTTTGACCTCTCTCCTCTGTGCCTATTTGAATCAAAGTGAAATAAAAACAACCCTGCTCTGCACCTCAGGGCAGAATACCCAGTTCCAAAGGGCATATTTCAGTAGTCTGTGAGGGCCATGTTGACTGAAGGTTTCACTGTTTTACTGGCCAGACTATTTTTTTTCCTGTCTTCTGTGAAGATCTCACTACTTCAGAATTATTGAACTGCCCTCATCTGTGAGAGATGTTCTGTTTGAAGCACTGCCTGCAGAATACAGATGTTTGTTGACGACAAATATCCACATCATTCAAATGCTGAAACATCTGTTGAAATTATGTCTCTGCGGCTCTTTTTTCCCCCCAGTGCTTTGAATTTTCTCGGATGTACAATGACTGTATGACGAGCCACCTGACCGAGGTGAAACGTTTGATCTGCTGTTGATTTTGTGTGAAACAGACTTAAACCTTAAAACGGTGTGATATAGATGGTCAGTTCTTTTTACTGGTGAAACAAAGCATTGTGGGCAAGTCAAAGTTATTGCCGTGTTGGGATCCTTAGGCACAGTTTATGCCAGAAAAGAACTGGTTTGTACGATGTGTTGTCCGACTGTGTCTGAAAACAAAATTGTGTTGACCTGTTCCTAATGGCCACGCTCAAAGGCGGAGTGAAGCTTGCACTGAGCATCAGTGAGTGTAAAGAAACAGCTCTGTTTCCTGCTCACCCTAAGACTATACCTGCCCTCTCATATCCAGTACAGCAAACAGTCTAAAACAAAACTCTTACAGATTAAACTGCTGCCGTTAGTGTGTTACCCTGACCATCAGAATGCATTGAGAAATCCAAACAGATCTTCCTGGCAGATGATTGTACTGTGCAGTTGTTGCTTTATTGGTTGTGTGGAGTGCTGATGTTTTACGCGTGGTAGACTTTCAATTCAGGTATTTTAAATCTTAAATTAGGCAGCTGTGATTGTAAAACACCATTTGTATTAAATACAATGTATGTACAAATGTATAATTCATGTTTATTTGATTAGTGCTGCTCCCATACAGCACTGTTTCTTTGTGTCCTAGTGCAAAGTGTAAAGTATCTGCTTTTTCCCCACTTGTCTGCATTGCTGGATTTTATGCGTTAATCTTTATTACATGACCAGTTTTGGCAAAGTGAAAACATAGGATCATACTTGTCTATTGCAGAGCCATATTCTTACAGCGAAATGCCAAGCCTTCAGTTAAGTGGTCATCTGGGTCCGCACTCGCTATCCTGTTTAAAAAATTGTTATGGCATATTTGCTGTCTTGGATAACGACCGAAGCGATGACACAAAAATGAATGTGATAAAGACTCAGTCCCACAATGATGTAAGGCCCATTGTATGCACAGTAGCCCAGTGGATGCCCCAGGCAAGGATTCAGAAAGGAGAAATGCCACTCACTCTTTAGAATTTCCAAATGTTATTGACTTGGACAGCCTGTGAAAGTCAAACTGAATTTTTGAAATCTCCACACTTCAGCTGTAAACATGGACAAAGGGTGTCCAAAAGCTTTAAAGTGGACGGTGAAAAGTGTGGGCTGTCGCGTCCTGGCTATGACTAAAACTAATTAAAAAAACTGACTTAGAATACATAATTGGGACAGGAAACATTGCTTTCTGGAATGACATTTAAGCACCCTGTTAATACTGTGAAAGCTGTATTTTCTCTCAACTTCGTTTCAGCAAATGGCATTTTCTCATTTTTTTAAAATACTATTTGAACAACACTGCAAATACTCTGAAACTATGCTTTGTTGGAAGTACACACTGGTTTGGTGTAGTGCTGGTCACAGAGAAGCTGTGGATGTGTATCACCAAGATAATTGGTCAGTGATACACGTGGTTAACCTTGGCTTAGGATCTGTGGTACTTTTCTCCCTTCAAAGATGGTTCTGAAGTTCAGTGTGCAGCACAGAGAATGATGAATAGATAAACCCAGACCAGCTCTTAGGAGTTAAAAGTTGAGGAGGCCGATGGCTTTTGTGCTTGGGGATCAATTTTCCAGGGCTAATCTCCTGCCTGTGAACCACCCTCTGCTTTCTCCTTTTCCTCCTGCTCCATCTCCCCCTCTCGCGCTCTCTGATGGATCTCCATTGACCGGCACGGTGCACCGACTCTGCCATGCATGCAGCTCTGACCCATGGGTGCAGTCTCCCTCTCTTCTCTCTCTATCTGTCTCTCTTTTCCCTCTCTGCTCAAGAAATATTCATTAATTAGTAATGGAGACTTTACAGAGCACCGCTGGCTCTCTCTCTCTCTCCCTCTCCTTCCTTGCAGATAAGGAGGAAGAGGAGGTGGAGGAGAGGAGAAAACCTTCTGGCCAGGCTTGGTAGAATCCCCCTGAGCACAGTCGATCACAAGGCATTAATCTTGCTGTTTAATGACCGACTGCTGCTCTAATTGCTTATACACAGATGAGCGTGGGGGTGGGGTGTGTGTGGGGGCTTTTACTAAATTCCATAACTTTCTCAACAGTTTATATAGACCCCAAAACATTCAAGTGCCATTTTGTGGTATTTAAACATGGGATAAGCATATAAATGATGCTGCATTGTACCTCATCGTTACAGGAAAGGTGTTGTGCGCTTTTGTTTCAAAAGGTGTTTTTACTTGCAGGAGGTAGATGTGAGTATTCTTAATAGAGCTGCTGTGCACCCGCTTAAGAGCTCTTATAAAGGTCAGCTCATCTGGGCCTGCTACACAGGAGGCAGAGACATGAAAGTGTCGCGGCCATCAGCTGAGCTCATAAATCTTTGTTTAAATGAGGCCACTCATCTTTCGCTCTGTGCACTGACCACCGCACAGCATTCCCCACCCTCCCAATCACATGTGCACTCGCAAGCCTGTCAACAAACTGCAATTCTGGGTCACAAATGTGAAAGAAAATTTTACAACAACCGTGTTAACCTCAAGTGTTCATTCTGATCATCTCACTTTAAAAGTGCATGTGCGCACAAAACACTGTTAAGTAAATAAGGTGAAAATTGAAGCAGGAGGCAGGCCTGCAGAACGCACGTTTACTGCAGTTTGAGTAATTTGAACATTGATTCCTACTTTTGCCAGAGCTGAAACGTTTGTAGATTTAATCTGCAACTATTTCACTAATCGTTTCAGTCAAAAACATTCACTGTTTCCACTTGTGAGGATGTGGCGTATTGATGCTTTTCTCTGTCGTAGTGTATTTTGAGCTCCTGATATGACTTGAAAATGTTGTCTGGTTGATTGTGACATTTTACACATTTTTCTGACATTTTAAATTCACAAACACAAATTTCTCAATGGTTGTGTCTGTAAACCATGAATCGATAATGGTTATTTTCATCGATCGATAATGAAAATAATTGTTAGTGGCAGCTTTTGCGTTCACTTCTCAATAAGATGGTTAAAAAGAGGATTTGTTCTGGTTTGTTTATTGAACATTTCTTTTCTCTATTTTGCTATTTTTATATCTTGCAATTAGAGTCACACAACGCTCTGTTACAGGTTATAACCCACTCACTCTCAGCTGACTGTATTCGCTGATTATCTTTTACCTCTCTGTAGTGAAAAGTGGTTTTCCATTCGGCAGAACCTTACAAGATTCTGCTGTTGTGGATGGTTTTGTTTTTTTGATGGGGAGTAATGTTGAGAGGAGAGGTTTCTGCACTTGTTTTTATCTCAAAGATGGTGAACGCTAACCTGGGAAAACAAGGGCAGCAAGGAAAACTAACATGTTCAGGGATGAGTTTAAAGAGGTTTTTGTTGTTGTTATTATAATTATTATTATTATTATTATTATTATTTCCCCTGTGGAACCCGGATTCCTCCATTTAAAAATGTCAAAGTGAAGTCCTGTCTGTCCCGGGGCAGAGAGTCTTCCCTCTCCTGGATGCTTGGTTCTTTATTGAAAGTGATTATTCTCATTGCAGTTGCATTGCCAAATCTAGTGTGTGAGTGAGTGTCATGTTGTTTACATCGGAATGAACGCTAGATTTCGACTGCAGCATCCCTTTTTTTTGTCCCAGCGTCTGTGTGAAGCAGGGAGTGTTGCAGCAGGCATTGCATGATGAACATGAGGTCGTTAGGAACACTTGATGTAAACCAGACGCCTGTTTTAGCGCTGCTCAGCGCTCGAGGGAGAGACCGAGGAGGAACAGGCGACAGAGAGGAGGAGGACGTACGGGGCAGATGTGGTCTTGGCAGAGTGAAGCAGATGGGATTGCCATGGCGGCTGATGCGAAAGTAGGTGTAGGGAGGTTTCTGCCAGTTTTGCAGAAGAGCCATCATCCATAGAAGACTCAAGTAGGACTGCAAAAAAGCAAGCTGCGTTGCATGCTTTGGACTGGGTCCTGTCGTGGTTGGATCCTGTCTCTCAGACATTATCAGTCACATTGATTTGTCTTTTTAGCATTAGAGTCTGGCCTAAATCCTATTTTGTTTTCTTTTGCCTTGTCCTGTCTCTTAATCTGCTGTCAGTGCCTTAGTGTGCTGGCTTTCTTTTCTTGTCGAGTTCTTGCCCTGTTGCCTGCCATGTTTCTCGGGATGACCAGACCAGCTGCTAAATCACTCAAAACGAGACTTGGTTGAAAGCGTTCTAGATCCTAGGGCTGCGCAATAAGCCCAAAATCTCATCTTCATATCCAGATGACATAGATATCACAATGTGATACAATGTGAATTGATGAATAATTAAGTAAGTATTGTTTTCTGGTCCTTATCAGACTTTTCATACCCAAACCACGTCCATGCGATAGAAGTGGCCCTTTGATAGATAGAAAGATAAACATGTATCGTCATATCACACAGCCGTACCTGATCCTGTACATACACTATTAAGTGTACATTTTCTAGAGAGTTAAATGGCTTTATACTGTTGTTCATTTATTTTTATTCTGCAGTTGCTGTTAAATCTTCATAGGAAATTGCTGATTTCCTGCCTTTTTCCTGCCTTTGCCCTGCTTTTTTGTGTTCCTGATCTTATCCCCCAAGATGTGTGTGCACCTGATGAAATAGTTTGTTGCTCTCAAAATCATCGGGCACATAGCTGCCTTTACTTGGCAGCTAGCCTGAGGTTGTTTTCCATTGGTTGGCTGTAATGTTTTAAAGGCTAGCGGAACTTTCTGTGCCTAGTAGAGCTGTGGCATTTGAAAGTGGATTTGATGGGATTTTTTTTCCCTTTTGAAATTAAAATTGACACTTCTTTTATATTTTTCCAGCAGATGTTTAGAATTGCATTCATGCAACATCGCTGGCTGTTTGCTTAAACTCAGGAAAAGCATAAAAGCTCTCAGCGTCTCCCTAAAGCAGCTTTTCAGACCTGCCAGGCTGGCACGGGGCCCACAGTGTCTCTCTTATTTAAGGAAGGAAATCAATGTCATTTCCTATTTTGATAGCTTTGGAATCCTCTAAATTTGAAATATCTTTACCTACTTCGGCATTACAACAGCAAGCCAAGGGTTCGCTTAATAATTCAATAAATTTTGATTATCTTGCTTTTGGGTTGGCTTGTGCCTCTCTGGTTGCACGCCAAGCTGACATGAAGGGTGGGTCACACCCGGTATTTATTTCATCTGTGCTCAGGCAGAGACAGCACACTCAGGGAGATGTTTGCCGGAGACTTGACTGAAAGGAGCTTAAGTGCTGTAAGATGTGAGCAGTGGCTGTTAATGAGATTAGACCAGCATTCAGGCCAGCGTAGAATGTGATTCAGAAAGCAACTCTGATATGGGTGTAGCGGTCTGTTCACCCTGAACAACTTGGTGCAGGACACTCAGTCCGGCATGTGACTCGTTTAGGTTCGGTGCAACATATGAACCAAATAATTAGAGTCCTGTGAGCCAAACACAGTGCAATTGCAGTCTAACTTGCAGGTGTAGAACAGAGAAACTGTGAAGTGCAGGTTCTACCTGAGAGTGTTGGCAGTGTGTCAGTTACTTTCTGTTAGCTTAACCATACTAGTGTCGTTATCCCAGCGTGCATAACAACACAAAAGAGCTACATCAAACATGTTATGTTTTTTGCGACAGCATCTCCTGAGTATATGTACCACTGGAGGGAGGCTGAAACAGAGTGCGGGTGCTAAGTCCTTTCCCCCCGTGGTGTTCAAGCAACGAGTCGCTGCAAACAGCAACAATGACACTGGGAGAGACGTTACTCATGTGACCATAATCAGTTTTGCAGAAGACATGGTATTTATGCATTGTATGCTCAGCGTGTGGGCCACAGTTTGATGTTCCTACATGTGCACAACAAAATGAACACACTCAAACATAATGAGGAGAAATCAAATCTTGGTTTTTCCCACTGTACCGAAAACAAAACCCAGGGCACTATTGAGCTGTGACTCTGTGCACCGTTACACCCCTAAACCCTGGTATTCAAACTAGAGAGAGAGCACCTGAAACCTCCACAGCCTAAAAGCAGTCAGCAGCAGGTTTCTAATTAAACTCTCTCTCTGTCAGTGAGGACACTGCTGTTTGCATTTTCATTGCCTGTTAACCATCGTTTGAGATAGGATTTTCAGATATCACATCATCAGACATGTCTTACTGTTTTGCATTCCAGGAACTGTGCATTTTCAGTATCGAGGTGTCCAGTGTCAACTGACAGGTCTTTTTGACATGGCTTGTGAGAGAGTAAGCAAGCCACACCTCTCCCTCAGTGATTGTTCTGACAAGTGAATGCACAAGACCCTGCTCTCACTTACCTGTGTGTTTGACTAGAAATGTAATTGCCGTGTTTATTAGAAAGTTTGCCAAACTGGAACTGCAAGCTGTTTCATAATGCGATCCATTGGACTGAATTCATTGAGTGTGTTTAGTCAGCTAGATTGTCACCGTGAAACTGCTCAGACTTGATGCCATCCACACAAACAGTGTATACATATTCATGCTGAAGCCTCAATTCCTCTTGAACTACCTGTGTGGAGAGTGCCTTCTTCAAAACGAATAAATCTTTGAGTTTGTGGTGTTTGCTGTTTATGTATTTTTTTTAAACGCTTTCACCAGTGGGACCTTTTACGAGTCACATTTTTTTAACTTGAGCAAGGGAAAGCCGAGCGATAGAATACAATAGTTTTAACTTCAAAGCTTGATATTGGTGATACAGTGGAATGTGACAATATGTTTGGTATGACAGTTGGCGTTTCCATACTTAATCTTGTCAACACTGATATGCCCGTCAGTTACTGTGCCATCTGAACAAGTGTAAATGCTGCTCGATGCCATGCTTCTACCAGCCACAGCAGCAACATGCACCTCTCACTGTAATTGTAAATGGAGCTTTTGTGCTGTCAAGATTGACATTCTTTGCCGTGGATAGTTCTTACAAGTTTGTGAAAATGGCACAGAAACTCTGAAGTTTTCCACTCCTCTCACCTTTTTGTGTCTCTCTCCTCTCTCTAGCCGAGGACGACGGTCTATGGGAGAACGGCCTGTCTTACGAATGTCGCACGCTGCTCTTCAAAGCCATCCACAACCTGCTGGAGCGCTGCCTCATGAATCGCAGCTTTGTTCGCATTGGCAAGTGGTTTGTCAAACCCTACGAGAAGGATGAGAAGCCCATCAACAAGAGGTAAGTTGGCACCGCTTGTTCTGCTGGGCTCCAGGGTTGCCATGGGTCTGGAAAGAACTTGAAAGTGTTTGGATTTAGCCGTCCGGAATCTCTTGAGTTTTTTCGTCTAGTGTGCTCCATCATCTCAAAATGCATCAGGAGCCAAGCGTGATACACTTTCTTTCCATCTGTCACTCTCCACGTAGGCTACAAGCATATAGCGATTTGCCAATCGCTGTGCTGTGTCATTGGCTGTTGTGCTCTCATGTAGGCATTCCTAGCTCAACTACGCACCTGGTCGTCTAGGTAGCCTGCGTTGTTTCGGGTGTTTTTTTTCCCCTCTGTTACTGGGTGGTGCCTGGTCTTAAATTTCTATTGCCGTCTGATTAAATTAAAGCACTTAAGTTTTGTATAGTACTGTGTTTGGTTAGACTGGTAAATGCAAACATCTATGTGAATTATTGCCCTTAATTTTGAAATCATTTGTCCTTGGAAAGTGCTTGAAAAGTCCTTGAAATGTATAATTACAAAAGAGTGGCAGCCCCGGAGTTCTTACCCTCATAGTCTGTTGTTTATGGCAGTGCACTGCACATTCACCTGCACTCTGGAAAAAGGTGTTTTCTTGGCTTTTTTTCCCTTCCCATTGCCCTTTTAGACATGTTATGTCTCTTGTTGTCGGCTGTGATATGGTCTGGTGCGGCTCAGACTGAGCACTGCTCCAGCAGACACAGGGTTCAGTTTTTATGTGTAGTGGAGTGTGTAGGCTATTGAACCCACACTTCCAGGGTGAGGGGTTCTGGTTCCCACTGGGCAGCACTTGATACATGTTCATGTATTCATATGGCTGCTTTGCATAGAGGCAGATGTTAAATAGCATGTGTGGTGCTAGGGATTTCCTGCTCATGTTTTATTTGTGGCTGATCTCAATTTCAGTGTCTTATGATAAAGAGTTCAAGGCAATCTTTGTTTTATCATGCTTGTGTTCTTTTTTAAAACATTACACACAGTTCAAGCTTAGCTCAGAGTTAAGACATTAAAAATTTGTAAAAAGCTGTAGTGATTTTTAATCTCCAGCACCAACAAAATATTGAAGTTCAAAGGCAGCTTTCAACCAACAGCAGGAGTATGGATGTGTAATTCACTGACTAAATGATGCTGAATGATATGCAAATTGAACTTGTTTCTGAACCCTAAGCAGCTCAGCTTGCTTGCACATGATCATATCATTAGTTCAGTTGAAACTGCTGACTGCTGGTTTGTTGTTTTGAGCGACACAGTTACCGTTCAGGTCAATTGCTTGCCGGTTGCATTGCAGTTGTTTTAATGGAGAGCAATTGGACACTTCTGACAGTGACTGTACCGATTGCAAACCAACAAAAGAGTGTAAATGCATCAGGCTTTATGCAACTTTATTGATGTAACAAAAAAAAAAAAAAAAAAGACTGCCGTGGCCCCTATCAGTATCCTGTGGATCAGCTCTGGACACTCCTGCATTGTGCACTACATTACAATGGTGATATGAGAGTTTTAAAAAAGACTGAAAGAGGTGCTGTTGTGCCAGAGTGCCAGCACACTCTGTCTCCTATCTCTCCTCTCGCTCTGAGTGTGTTTGTGTACAACTGAGACATCCTCCACCTCCTCTTTGCTATCTGCTGAGCTGGATTTCTTGCCCTTGGTGTCTGGGTTTATTGATAAGAGATGGAGATGCTGCTAGTGAGGAGAAAATGACCGTAGCAGTTTTTTTTGCCCTGCACCCCCACCAACTCCCTGACTCTTCTCAAATCACCTCCACACTTGACACGCTGCTATTGTTTGAGAGCTCAAATTTAGTTTTTTTTAATTATTTTGGTTTTTAAAACTCTAACTGTAGTGTGCAGTGTGACAGCATGTGTAACAACTGCAGGGCAGTGTTGAATGAGAAAGTAGACAGCAGCCTGTAAATTGTGGAAAAAGCTCTAGAATCAAAGAGGCTTTTTGTTGTTGTTTTTTTTTAAATGCATCTGATCGCTCGCAAACTACCAGCTGTATTTTGTGTGCGCATGTGGCAGAGTGTTATTGTTTCTCGAGGTCTTTAGTTGTCGTTGCCAGATTTCCCAGTCAGGTGACCATGGGGGCCATGCAGTGACATAGTCGTGTGTGTGTGCGTGCGCAGGCCAGTTGCTCTGTCCTGGATAGAAATGGCCAGAACTCTGCTACCTGCTGTCAGCTTGCCTTTCTCATCACCACAATATGGGTTTGGAGATCAGAGTTGCCAACTTTGATGTAGACACTTTCTGCTCTTTGCATCTGTAGACAATGACTCTCATCTCTCAGGACAAGTATGATGGATTTTCACTTAACCGGCAGAATAATAGACAAAATAATACTGAAGAACAAGCCACTTCTCTGTACAGCTGTATTCATGCCTTGTTTTTAGCTCTATTGCCTCATTACGCAGTACACTGATCACAGAGGGCCCCAGTCAAGGGAAAAAAAAACAACAACAATGGTCTTTTCCTCTGCTCTGGAATTCACAGGCCACCCTCTGTCTGTGTGTCTGCTTCTTTCTCTCCTCCCTCTCCTCACTCTCTCTCTCCCCTTCCCTCCATCCCCCTCTGCTGTCACGGAGCAGACTGGGCAGGTTATAAATAGTGGTGCAACCACCCTGATTCTTAGTTGTCGTCAAGGATGTTTGTCCTCTCCCTTTGGTGTGTTCTGCTGTGCTCCAGCCACACTGGGATTTCGACAAACAAAGCACCACAAAACTGTGACGGAAATTTACTAGACCCCTTTTGTGTGTGTTTTTTTTTTTGATGTCGCTACTGCGCCCAGACCAGCTGGTCTGACAGTGAAACACTTCCTGAGCTGCTATTGATGTAGGACTGTGGTGTTCCTGATTATTAAATGGCTATAGTAATGCTATTTTTTTTTTATAGCTGTTGGACAAAATGAAGCTAAGTGCAGTGTGATAGGTCCCCACTCTCTTATGGTTGCACTCAATCCAGAGCTATTCTACCTTCCATGCATCTTGTCACCATGGAGATGCTCAAGTTTGTCAGACCAGTGCTGCCACAGAGAACTTGGTGTTCACCCCAAGGGAGCCTTCATCCTCATGGGTGGCATGATGGCATCTTTTATGCCAACGCTCAGATCTTACATCATTCTCAGAAACTTGCTGATTCCATAGGGAACGGGATTGAAAAGTTCCAGGGAACCCCCCCCCCCCCTTGTCCAGTGTTCATTGTTTCACGCCCGTCATTCTTGGATACTTCTCCTTCCTCCCTAAATACAGAAACACAAACTAAACTGATTAGTTAACAGTGTTTACTAACACCTCTGCTCATCGGTCGCCAGAGCACCTTGTTCACCCTTCATTGACATGTAGGTCAGGCACTAGTTAGTATTGCCTCCTCTTCTAAATCACAAGTGGATTTGCAGCCAATCAGTAGTATATTTAAATCCATACTGTATGTCTTTTACTGGTGGAAAACTCCTACATCAGACATGCTGGTTGAGGAGAGTGGTGGCTGCAAAATAGCATTGGATGCAGAAGCTCATTTTTTTCCTGTCATCACACATGAATGCCAGGCTACAGCTAATGATTATTTTCATCATCAATAATCTGATTATTATTTTTCTAATGAATTAACAAATCATTTTGTCTATAGAATGCGTGGAAATTATTATTTAAGTTATTAATACCCATTGAATTTCCCACATCTTAAAGTGATTCTTTTTAGATATTGATTCACTTGTTTTATTCACCAAACTGTCCAAAATCCAAACATGTTCAATTTGCTATCATATATGCCTTTAAAAAAAGAAAAGAAAAACGAGCATCAAATCATTACATTTGAGAAGCTGGAACCAGCAGATATTGGTAGTTTTGCTTGAAAAAGGATTAACATGGTTAATTGATTACAAAGCTGCAGCAATTGTTAATAATAATCTGAAAAATAATCTGTTTGTATATTTTGTTTAATTAATATTCTATTATCAAACTGGTTGCATTCTTTTAATAAAGCCTCTCAAATGTGAAAATCTTTTTGATGTTTGGACTGTTGAAAAACAAGACATTCAATGACACGGCTCTCTGTTTTTATGATTTTTAACTGTTCTCTGTTGTTATGTAGTCCATTAACCTGTTTATGGGACTCACTTGCCACCCCTCTGATCATTAGACAGCTCCTCTGCAGCATCCGAAGTCTCCAGTTGGTGGAGGCTGTGGCCAGCTGACAGTGTTCATAACCTCAGCACCAGACCTTAGCCTGTGTTGAAATGCTTACATCATCCCCCTCCCCATTTAGCATTTTAGCCTAAGCATTGAGCAGCAAACTGAATTTTCAGAGCACTTCATAATACCTCTGTGGGTGCCTCCAGTTGTTCGACTGTCGTCTTTTCAAATCAAGACATTATGAGGAATTAGCCGTAGACTCCTATTTTAATGAGTCTACAAGAAAAATAAAATGTGAAGAGTAATGTTAAAATGACACATTGAAGACAAACAGTTTTTTCTTTATACTTTTCTTAAATAAATGGATGCACGTCGATTGGGTGAAGCCTTTGTTTTTCACGTGAACTGCGAATGCAGCAGTACGTGTTGATACAGCTGACAGTAATTCTCTTTGTCTGGGGTGCAGGCGGCTCCAAGTTGTGCAGCCTGGTTGTTTCTGTGAACCTTATGCTGCTAGGTAGACTGGCTTCAGGAAACAGAGAGAGCGGGAGAGAACACAAGGGAGGGAGGGAACGAGCAAGGGAGAGCTCCTCTTGGTTGTCATGGCAGCAGGGAAATGCACCATGGGATCGTGTGTTTCCAAGGTGAAGCGGGATGCTCGTGCTCTATTGGTCAGCTTAAGGCAGACTAACTCGTTGACTTGCTCCTAATTGGCTGCATTACTGAAATGCGGAGCAACATTAAATCTGCGCTGCTTTGATGTTTCAATTTGATCATGACAAAAGGGATATCATTTCTTTTTATCTGCTTGGTATGCGCTGTGTAATAAAAGCAGCATTTACAAGATCTACAATGTACTCCAGCTGCGCTTCAGTCAGGAGAGTGTTAGATTACCACTCCACTGTATTTAAATATGTGTAGTCTGGTGTACATTTAGCTGTTATTGTCTGACTGAAAGCATCATTAACAAAACAAGCTGTTGTGAAATGAGGCCAGTGTGCATCAGCTCATATCAGAAGAGCAAATCATAATGAGTGAATGCAAGACATAGTTATACAACAACAAATATGCCTGCATCAGCACATGCGACTATCTGCACTCATGTTACGTGGCCGAGCACATTGTTCCTCTGTTGTTTTGGCCCGATGTTGGGAGGTGAATGTGTGAGTCCTGGTGCGCTGTGGCAGGCGGAAGCAGAGAGCAGCACTCTGTTAAGTAGGACAGTGCAGGATAAAGGGCCACTGCCTCCAGTCTGGGGCTAAAGCGCTAAATTTATCCCCTCCCTGCTCCCAGCACAACAGAAGACACACAGGGAGACAGGCACACAAACATGCTCGTCAACAATCGGCATGCAAGCCAGTATGCACCGACGGCAGTGGAGGAGTTGGCACACGAGCTTTTCATTGGAAGAAGACACAAGGAATGAAGCCAAGCAACACTGCGTAAATAGCATGTAGTGTTCATACAGGCAATACAGGACAGCTCAGCACCTCTCCTAAGTACCCCGCTCCCAACACTCGACCCCCTACCCCCTGGGCTTCCCTATGCTTCATCAGTCTCTCTAGCAACAGGAACTCCAGGGAGACTGGACTGTGGGACCATGTGACCCGGCGCTCTGGATATATCATGTTGCTGGAGAGATCCTGTCCAGAAGATAAATATGGCTCTTAAAGGAAAATACCAGTGTTTGTCATTGGTATGGGCCATTTCCTTAATTGCTGCACATTTAAACACTATTAATTGTTCATTTCCCATTGCATCACTTTAGTGTTACAATTTAAAGCAAAGTCTTTTGAATCACTGACCTTACAAAGACCTTACAATTCCTAGCTATCTGCTAATATCCATTTTAACGACATACAGGCATTTGAACTGTCAGCCTCAAGGCAAACCATATTATTTGTGTTGACTGTACAGGCTGAAACAATATTTATCCATAGAGTTATTTCCTGATGGAAATTAGGGCTGCAGCTAACGCTTATTGTCATTATTGATTACGGTACTGTATTGATTACTGTACCGATTATTTTCATGATAAGTGACTAATTGTTTGCTCTGTAAAAGGTCAAAAACATTGTTGACATCAGAAAAGTGATGTCTTCAAATTGGTTCTTTTGTCCAACCAACAGTCCAAAACCCACTCTTCATTTACTGTCATAAATGACAAAGAAAAAGCAGCAAGTCCTCACATTTCAGAAGCTGGGCCAGCCAATGTTTAACACTTTTTCTTGAAAAATGACTGAAACGTTTCACCGATTATCAAAAAAGACAATACATTTTCTTTCGATTGATGAATTGTTCGTAAGTAAACTGGTATCTAAAAAATCGCTATCGCTCAGTTGACATGGAAGGAGTATGGCATTCTATTGTGGTGAAGAACGTATGCCATTTGAATGAGAGCTCTCATTTACAGAAGTCAATATGACTTGGATTAACATATGTCATCACACTGCGTGCACAGTGAACAGAGCGCTGACATTCTTAGAAGTAGTGTGAAGAAACACGGTACTATCAGAAAACATGTAGCACCTTATTGTGAGATTTTTTTGTTTAATTAATTTCCACCATTGAATGCCCTTCCCATTTCTTCTGATGCCAGCTAGAGGCCCTGAGAGAAGGAAGAATTTATCTCTCATTACTTAAGTTAACAGGCATCATCGTCTTCTTACGCATTGTGGTGCCATATTTGTGTCAGCAGTGGAATTCAAGGGTAGCAGCAGGGACAAATGTCACTTTTCATGGAGAGAATCCTGTGTCCTTACATTTCCTCTGCTACCTCTTGACTCCCCTGTTCTTTACACCCTCCTGCATTCCTCCCATTCCTCCCATTTTCCCATGTGACCAGAGGCTACGGCAGGGTACAGTGCCAAGCGAAGGTCTGAAGAAGTCATCATAGTTAATCCCCCCCTCATCTCCCCGTCCCTTTCTCTCTGTCCCTCTCTAAACTGTGATTCCTGTGGTACTGTCTTTAATCCAGCGGTTCAGACAGATGGCCACATTTAAATGTCCAGTGTGTAGGTTTCAGGGGGGAAATGGAATATAATAATCATAATTATGTCTTCATTAGTGTATAATCACCTAAAAGTGAGAATTATTGTGTTTATTACCTTAAAGTGAGCGCTTCATGTCAACTGAGGGAGCCACAGCAACCCAGAACAGACAAACCAAACACAAGTTCTTCAGCCACATAGGGGAGGGTGGTTGCAATCTGCACCTCACCACTAGATGTCACTAATTTGTACACACTGGACCTTTAAAGCTAATCACTTATGTAGTGTTAGTCCTTTCACTTCATCCCTGTAGACCATAAGGTGGCTGCACTTTAGCATGAACTAGCCAAAATTATTCATACATTTGCAGGAACCTGGAATAGGAATACTATTTTGCATTGTGTGAGTTGAAGTCTGAAATCCACTGTTTTCCAGTTTTGTTAATAGAACCAAATGCAGAACTACTAGTAGTTGTTCCAATGTGCTGCTGAATGTGCTGTTTTGATTATCTGCGTTACCTCTCTGCTACACTCTTGGTTTAATACTGTGTTAATACCCAACATTGTTTGAGAGTTTGATTAGTTTAACAGATGTTTTCAAAGCGTCAACAACGAGCAAGCTTCCACTGCATGCAGCAAGCATAAAGGACGGCTTATTTCTCCACCAAGAGAAGTTGACCCTTAAACTTCTCTTCCTGATTAGGCACCTTTCTTGCATTGCATACATAAGCCAACACACATAGATGATTTACCAGGAAAAAGCTGAACACAGCCTGGCTGATGTTGCCAGCCAATACTGTTGAAAAGTATAAGGGAATATACTGTCTATCTTGTGTTGCCTTAACTTGACAAAAAAGCTGAAAGCAAATCTGATTACTTAAACTGAGCTTGGAGAGTCAAAAAAAAGCACATCTAATTGTTGGTAAATTTTGAGCTATTAACCTGATGCTGAAGTTTAATGTCACTACACGGTCGCATAAAACCCACAAACTCTGCGTTGGCATTTAGTTATATTTCCATGTAGAATTTGTCAGAGCGCGTAGTCCGAAATTGAAACCACACTAACTGCAGCATAACACGATTTTCAAAAAGCCTGTCAGCTAATTTGAAAGAAAAAAGGCCAAAGTAGGCCTTGCCTTTGTGGGTTAACTGCAGAAGCCCGGCTTTAATCGAGGATGAGGCTGGCTAATTAGCCACGGCTCTGGATGATGAACCTTTATTATTACAGCTGCACAACTCCTATTACTAAGGGCATGATGACCTAATGACTCAGTGTGAGCATGGCTTAAAACAGGCTTAAATTTCCACCCTTTTTACATACCACCATAACTGTAGTTTTTCACTGACGGCTTTATGGGATGCCATATGCTACGCAGTTAAAGAGTAGGATTGTTTGCAAGTATATTATGTTCTTTGTATAGAGTGCATATTTTGACAATTAAATGCATATCACACTGCAGTGATATACTAAGTGCCTCTTTCACAAGAAGGAACAGATGTCGCATCAACTTCATCGAAGTTGCAACATGATTATGTGAGCATGGTAATGAGCATAATTGCTGGAATATTTTTTCAGAAGAGCAAAAGTATCTGGCTCAGATTGAGACAGTTTGCTTTCTAGCTGACAGCAGGTGTATTAGAGGAACCCTGGGGTGGGTGGATGGGGGTGTGTGTGTGTGTGTTTGAGTGTGATACAGCCTAAACGGGGAGAGAGCTGGAACCTGACTTGTTGTCAGGGTTATGTCAGTATTATCTTTGGTCGGCTCTGGCTGTGTCTGTGTGTGGCTATGATAGACTTGTGGAGGATCGGATTTCTCCTCTTTTTGTGGACTTGTCGTTCTATCTCTTTTCCATTCCTCTCTCCCCTCCAAGTTTAATCTGACATATATAAAGAGGCTCACCCCCCTCTCCATTTGCGGCAGAGGGAAATCAATTCAAAGTAATAGAGCTCCGAGTGTGTGTAAGTGAATGTGCCGGCCTTAAGAGTTTCAGTTTAGTGTTTCCTCTAGCACCTACTCTCCTGTGTGAACTGTGTGCTAAAGCCGGCGCTGGTGCGTCTCTCCGGGCTCTGTGTGTTTGTGTGAGCTTGTGTTACTTTGGCAGCAGACAGTGCTGTTGTTTCCCAGTGGTCAGGTGGCTAGACAGTAGGGAGGATTATATCAGCCTGGAAGTGTGTCCTCTAATTCAGTGCTGTTTACCACCTTCTTTCTTTTTGCCTTTCTATCTTTCCTCGCTTATTTGTCTCATCTTTCACTCTTGAACACAACACCACCACATTATTTCATGAAAATATGTGCCATCGTTATGGATTAGCATGTTCCTTGTCCCATGTTAATTCCTAATGTGGGTTTGATATGAAAGTCACATTTGCACTGCTGGTGGGTAATTCATGTAAACAATAATCCAAACTCCATAGTATGTGTTCAGAAAAATGACCTCCTCGCTCCTTCGAGAAAAGGCTTAAATAGATACCCATGCTGTCTTTCGCATCTCCGTCCACAGTCAAAACAATTCAGCCTTGTTCATGTGGTGGCTGATTGTTATTGTAAGCTTTAATTCCAGAAACATTGTTGAATAATGTGCCAGAAACTGTGCCCGTGCCAGCACGCAGTGTCACTGCAGCAGCACATGACCAGTCAAAACATGTTTACATGCCCCAGTTCATAACAACAAGCTGCTGCAAATGGCAGATACCCACGTACAAGGCAGACCAGAGGTGACTGCTGTATCAAGTAATGCAAAATGACCAGAGATGGAAGGGTGACTCTTCCCAGCAGCAGGGGCACTTGCTGCTGCTGCTGCTGCTGCTGCTGCTGCTGCTGCTGCTGCTGCTGCTGCTGTTGTTGTGCTGAGGAAGTGTACATCAGCTAAACGGAAGCTCGGTTCTTAGAGCGTGGCCAGCCAAGCCCAACAAACATCTGTGGAATGTCACAGCTCTGCAGCCTCCTTCCTTTTTCTCCCCTCTCTATCTTCATATCTTCCCCCAAACTGTCCAGACGCTGTGGCTTCCATTTGACTTTTGATTCACCTTAAATCAAGTTTGATATTGCCTTCGTAGCTGTGTGTGTTTGCATTCATCTGATGTGTCGATGTTGGCGGATAAATTGGCTGTTGCCTTTTTTGTGCTCCAATCTATCATTATTATATCGCCCTTTCAAAATTCACTATCTGTCAACCTGTAGTCACAGCATCCAAAGAACTGAATCAACATATTTTTGAAGAGTGAAGCAAAATTGACAGGACTGAAAATGCCACTAATACATGAAAATTTGGCAGGAACGTCATAATCCTATGATGGAAAAATTACAGTGTACATGAATTTACAGCATCTTAGACAGTAAGTGAATGAAGTGGGATGCTCTGTCCTTGTAGGTTTACATGGGCAACTGCTTTTGCTGCTGTTTGCTGTAACCACATGCAACAAATTAATCTGGCAGTCCTTGTCCGGATACCTCACCGAAGATAGCACGGTAGCGTTACTCACGGAGCCATTGTTTCATTCAGAAAGAACAGCGTGCTTTCTTTCCATTGCTGTTGTCCACATGTAAAACACAGGTTTTCAGCAGATAATTCTTTCAGGCATGCAGGTTTGCGTTAATAGAGCTGAATTCTTTAAGGCAGATCAGCCATCTTTCCATTGGCTTTTTTCAGTCAAACAATTGATATAGAGAAATTTAATCATGAACCATTTTGATAATCAATAAATCACTTCAGAAAACAAAAATGCCAAACATTCACTAGTTCCTGCTCTTCCATTGTAATCTGAACGGAATGTATCTGGGTTTTGAACTAGAGGTCAGACAAGACAAGCAATTTGAAGGTGTCATCTTGGACTCTCCAACTATCTTGGAGCTGCAATTGGTATTTTTCACAGGTTTTGGTATTTTGTATGATGAACGATTAATCAAGAATATAATCATCAGATTAATCGTTGATGAAGATAATCCTCAATTGCAACCCTAGAGAGTTTGGGATTTGTAGCAAACAGTGGAAATGGTGCAGAATATAGTGTCCAGTGCAGTTTAGAAATGTTTGAGGAAACTAAAAAGCAGCATTTTGTTCTGTTTCGGTGTGTCAGTTGGTGTTGGTTCAGTGAATAAGTGCTTTGATGAAGTGAAATGTCAATAGGCCTGCTCTGTGTACTGTTAAGGAACAAGCTGTAATACCTTTTTGTGAGTAAATGCCGTGTCAAAACTTTGGGGTGGTGAAATGGCTGATCATCTGCTTGTGTGCTACACAGCAGACCATCCCTGTGACGCTGATGGAGGTTGTCAGTCCCACTCGGCTCCCTCACTCGCTCCACGCCGCCGCACAGCTCGCCGCTGGCCTTTGGCACCTCATTTCCATGGCATGCCAGCTGAAGGCAAATGTGCCCACCTGCCCTCCTTTGTATGTGGCCCCGCTTCAAATCCTCACTGGACTATCTTATTGTCTCCTCACCCAGCCAAAGGCCACTGGCCATTTGCATCTGAGAGGCTGGGCAGGGAGTGCCTCTGTGGACAGTCACAGTGGCATGTGAGCGAGTGTGAGCTGTGTGTGGCGGCAAAGGAGAGGGAAAAGTAGAGCAGATCAGAGAGCAGCCCAGTCTATTTGCCAGTTAATAGATGAAGAGCAGAGGAGAGGGGAGTGGGAGGGAAGGTGGAGACAGAGAGAGAAAAGATGATTAAAAGATCTTTGGCTTTTTGTCAGGCTACAACGGCAACCCTCCCTCCTTCATATTCTTTCTCAACATGACTGAGAGAGAGAGGGAGATGGAGATAAAAGTGAAGCCCCACACGTCTAGTTAATGAACATGATAGTCTGACAAATATCTAGTTATTTTGAAGGCTGTAAAAGTCAGTGTTTTTGGTACACTACAGCCTGTTGTGTCTCATATATTCTCTCCATTGTCAAAATGGTGCATTTAAATCCTCTAATAATAGAGTAAACAAATGAGATGAGAAATCTTAAGTCGGTTAAAAAGGGATTTCTGTGACCATTAGCTCATGCACAGTGTGCTGCTGACAGGTGGCATTTTAATCACGTGCATGCACAGTTTTCTATGGCGCTCAACACTGGCCTTGGATTTTGGCCTTTTTTTGTCAGTGCAAGCACTATCTCGCTGAAGGGGGAATGGCATTCTGAAATCCCTAAGAACCTGAGTCTTGAGGCAGGTTCGACATACTTACACAGACACAGTGTATCATGGAGCAGGGCCCCCGAGGGGTCCCTCAGGAGGTTCCTGGGAACCCTTAGGCAATGTAGGAAATTGTTTTCAAATGAAATCATAATTTCATTAGAATTTAATTTGGAGTTGAGTCACACAGGGAATGCCCATGCTCATTTAAAGGAGCAGTTCAGAAAGTTTTACATGGATTAAGCAAATGAGATGTAATATATTAAGTAGTGGGTTTTAGAGGTGCTGCCTGGTGGATTTTGTTCCCTGTGGACAGAGCCAGACAAGGTGTATCCCCCTGGTTTTTATGCTAAGCTAAGATGACTCGCTGTAGCTACATATTTACTGTACAAACATGAGAGTGCTGTCCATGTTCTTCGCGACCTCTCAGCAAAGAAGCGAATAAGTGCTTTTCCCAAAATGATTAATTCTTCCATTTAGATTTCACATAACAAGTGAGTGTATTACTGAATGACAACCAGAAGCTTCTGTGAAACTGATGACTGAAATCTGTCTGTAGGGAAATACTTAAAATCATTTAGTTCTCATTCTCCATGCCTACACTTGACCTGCTCACCCCCCAACCTCTGCCCTGCTTAGCAGCTGGTGTCTGTGTTGTGTGTTGTGTTTTGTGTTTCCCTCACCAGCATGCCGCGGATGTTTGCACAAGAATTGAATTTGGCACGATGCTCCGTGCTAGTGGTTAGTGTGTGTCACGTGTGTGTGGTCATGCTACCGTTGTTTTTGTTGATGTTTCGGTGCTTCCTTGGCCAAGCGCTAGCCAAGCACCTGTTGATATTCGAGCCTTCCCTCTGTCGGCAATCGCTCTGCAGCTTAATGCTCTAAATGCTCAGGTGGGTCAATAGATTCTAAAAATAACATTTAATGAGGCTGACATACAGGATTATTTCCGGGTTTTCATGTGATCTGGCAAAAAGTAAAAATGCCTTACAGTGATGCTGATTTGTTGCTTATACGAGTGGACAAACATGTAAAGTATGTAAAGTGATATTTTCATATAGAGCAGCTCGTCCTTTAATCTCTACTGGATAGTAATGTGATCATTTAGCATGTGACAGTTTTAATGCCAACAGCTGGCATGCCTGATAATCTTCTTAACCAATCAGCTGACACAGGCAGAGCAATCTGTACAATCACATTTGTAAAGAATTGATTTGGATCTGGTATGATGCTGTGTGTGAGAGTTGTGGTGTACTTCGGCCTGTTGAGCCACAGATGGCAGCCCTCTACCTCAAGTTTGCAAGTGCCCTGCAAACACACGTGTGAGTGTGCAGTGTCAGGTTTTCTGCGCGTGTGGGGGGAGAACGGTAGACTGCAGTCCCATTGACGTCTGCAGAATGCAACAATACATCTCTCATTTCTCTCAGCTGTAGGGTCTCGTCTCTCTCACTCGCTTTTCCTTTCCTCCCTTGTTGCTCTCTCGGCCATTTCGCTCCCACGTACATTAATACACCACAGTAATAGCAGGATGATCTGTTGGTCATTCTTGTGATGACAACAATGTTCTCATTGCTCGACAGGTTTACCAGCTCCTTCGTCTCCCCAAAAAATGTGGTTCATTCCTTTCAAGAGAGCATTAAATGACCTCAGCACCCCCTGCAAGCAGGTCTCAGTCCAAGTTATGCTAATGAGGAGAGCTAATGCCTGGCTACCATTCTAACCCTCATCTTTATTATTCTACTTGTTGTTTCTAACACACCCTCCAGGTGGTTGGGTGACATGCCATGCCCAGGACTGGAGGGTGTTTTACACAACACACACTCCCCTCGCAGATGTACACTGCAGTCAGAGCGCCGGAGCAGTCGTGTCACAGTTCCCAAACAAAGGCATCTTTGCTCTCACTGCTCCTTTTCTTTGCTTTTCTTCTTATTTTGCACTAGGAAGACTGAATATAACCATCACAGTTCAACTTGGGTGTTCTTTCCATGTACTGAAATTAATATTTGTTTGACAGGGAATCTTTGTTGCACACATATAATGCATTTAGAGGATTGGATTACGCTGTAAATTGTTTTATAATCTAAGAAGTCAGTTATAGGCTAAAGAAAGCGTGACAACTGAAAGACCGTTTCAGTTTGCTCGATAGCCACAATTAGACTCCATGACCTAATCTGGCCTGCATGGATTACATCACTGTTCTTGGCTAGATTTTTTTTAAATTAAATTTTTTTAAATTAAATTCTCAAGATTGTTTTAAGAGTCGTTGTTCACTACATTCATTCTTACTGTCCATATTCGCTGTTCAGTGATCCATTCCTAACTCCACTCCAGTGTGTTCTAAAGCTCATCTCAGGCTAATATGAGGCTTCAGTCCAAGTAAGTGGGTGTTAAGACCAAAAACAGCTCTGCACTTTAAAGTAAATTCAAATGGCATGTTGGTGGGGGAGTGTACCTCAGTGTGAGGGTGTATCAGATGCCAAACACCATACAGCGGTTTTCTGATATTATGAGACAGAATTTTGCAACTCTGGAAAGTATCACAGCAGCAAACTTTTTGTCTTTGTTTGTGGTGATGGTGAGGTAAAATGGCATTGTTACAAAATAATCTACCAGGATTGTGTTCTTATACTTATTTAATGGTCCAACACAGCGCCTTGCCAGATGATGTCACATTGTGGTTTGGTGAACTTGAGCCAAGTTCAACCTTTCTGCTGGACGACCCTGCATCATTTGCCAGAGCCTGCTGCATCAACAGAGTGGCCTGAGTGTGTTTTCATGTAGTGCAAAATAATGTCATCCAAATGCAGCCCTTGACAAATTAAGAGGGTATCTTCCAAACGTAGTCTTTTTCGAGTGGAGTTTCCTTTTTGGGTTCCCTTCATGTGCAGCTCAGTGAGGAAATAAACATAAAGAGGGAATTCTGTGCTGTAAAGACTGTAACTTTGGAAGATACCTGCTTGATTTGTCTGAGCGAGGTATTAGCTTTTGCCAAACTGAAAAATGCAAGGCTGTTTTCTGTCTGAACGCCCAGTAGCTCAGACTGCTGAAGCCTTATATTAACCTTAGATTAACGTAAGAATGAATTGTTTTACAGGGTGAGGTCTTGGTTTTTGTCCAGCATGACTTACATTGCGGTCACGTTAGGAAGGGATTGCTGCACGGCCTGTAGAAACAGGAGGAATGATTACAGCAACCAGTAGCTCTCTAAATGTACAAGTATGCATCTAAGTATTGTATTATGACAGACTTGAATAAATCTGACCTGATCCTTATATGTCATGGCAGTAGCAGTCCAATACCTGGGTACATGCATGTTTGGGCAGCACTGCTGTGGATGCAAGTGTCTCTCTCTTGCTCTGACTCACCTTCATTAGCCTACTTGCTTCCAGCTGTAGAATATGAATATCATACATTCATAGCCATTCACCAACTAGCACCACCTTCATTTTTACTGAAAAAAAAAAAAGTGTAAGATGAATGTCAAGCTCTGGGGGGCTTAGGGCATCTCTTCACTACGTAGGTGGTATTATCTTCTTGAAGTGCTCTCTCTCTCCATCTCTCTGTCTGCCTCACTCTGCCTCTCTGCTCCTTCTCTTTAATCCTCTGCAGAGTAGGTGTGCCAGAGAGAGACGGGGAGAGAAGACTGATATTTGCTTAACCAAATCCTCGGAGGAGGCAACCCTCTTTGATCCACTTCCAAATTCACAGCGTCCTCTTTCATTTGGTCATCCGTCACTTGCGCTGTCTCTCTCTCGCTCTGTGCGTTTGTGTGATTCGTGTGTGTTTGCCGGCGTGTGTTTTGGACGAGAGCGGGCTGAAAGAGAGAGGAAAGCCCGCAGACAATGGCCTGCATTTTGCTCCGTCCCTCTCTCCTTCCGTCTGCCTCGTCCTTGCTTTCCGTTTCTTCTTCAACTTGTCACTTTTGTTGTGTGGTGTTGAGGTCAGACTGGCACAGGCAGGCGTTGTTGTAAGCAGAAGAGCGTGTGTGCGACGTACTGTTAGAGCTGAGTGTCTTGGCTTGAAACCCAGGTTTGGTCAGGTCTTGCCTCTTTGCTTTAGCTACACACGGCGCTATACACACATTGTGGACACATGCTCGTGCACACATCCCACCTGTGAGCTCCGCTTTATTGACTTACTTAAATCTTGACCTCTGCACAGGCAGTTTAAGTCTAAAGGCATTACTATTTAACATTACGCTGGAAGGATGGACATGCTTTGTTATTGTCTTTAGCAATATCACAATATAGACTTAATCCAGCCATCAGAAAAAATTGATTCATGCTTATAAGGCATGTTTGCCAGAGGGTGCACGGATTAGCCTCTTCTTGTACTCCCTTGCATCTATCTCTGACCTCATCTTTCCTATCAAGAGTCACTGTCGAGAGCAGAGACTTTGAGGAAAAAAAAAAGACACAGGCTTTTATAATCATATTTTCTCTCTCTACTTTTCCTCTGCCAGCCAACTCTTTTTCCTTTCTCTGTGAAAAGGAACATGAACTCCACTATTTGATCTGCTCCCTTCTCCCCACAGCAGTCACTTCTCCACCTTACACTCTACTGGAGTCATTCATTGCAAGCGACGCTTCTTTTCAAAGGTGCATATTAAAGTAGTGTGATCCCAAACCACTCATCTCTTTCTTTCTCTCTCCCCTTCCTCGCAGTGAGCACCTATCCTGTGCCTTCACCTTCTTCTTGCATGGTGAGAGCAACGTATGCACCAGTGTGGAGATCAACCAGCACCAGCCTGTCTACCACCTGACGGAGGAGCACCTCACTCTGGCTCAACAGGCATCCAGCCCCTTCCAAGGTGGGTCTCCAGTCCACAACACATGGCGGTTTTGTGAGCCGCTCAGAATGCACTGGGAAAAGTTCAAAGCCAGCCGACAGAATCCAGTAGAAGACCACACACTTGTTTGTACATATGGGCTCGAACGGCCAGGCCAGCAGGACCAGTAGCTTGTTGTCATTGCTGTGTTTTCAGCTTTGCATCTTAAAAATTTAGGGTCAGTGAGGGAGAATTTTCCATAAACTGCAAAATACCAAAAACCAATGAAAAAGCACCAAGCTCTGCAGAGTGGCCCAGTTTGACCCAAACTTGAGAATTGGGATAGATTTTCCTGTTGGCACTATAAACTTTGACAACTGAGCTCATCATCCTATGACTTTGCCTAGCTGGAATTTTGTTTTTCAAAAATGAGAAAAAATCTGTATTGTTCACACTCACACAGTTGCATAGCTTGTTAAAAGTTTCCTCAAGTAATGTGAAATTATGTGGTTAATTTAAGTAGTTTGTTGTGTTGTATTTGTTTTAGCCACTGTGTCTGACCACATCATGGAACAAAGAGGAGTGAGAGGGAGGGCAGACATCAAAGAAGCAGACATTTTTTCACCTGACATCATGACTGCAGAGACTTAAATATGTAGGATTTTACTGGTCCAAAAAAGTAGTAATTCCCAGATAATGCAAACCCTGCTCCCAGTTAGCACTGATGAAGTCACGGGTAGCTGTGATGAAGCTTTTGTTTGTGAGAGCTGTCCAGCAGTCGGTGATCAGACCTGGCTTGTCTGCGCTGGCTAGCTTGACTTCAAACTCATTCTTGTTCGGTTTTTCAATGCCTTTAGTCACAGTAGCTCTCGATGGCAGAACGAACTCAGGCTTGAGATACAAAACCAGCTCTTTTGATCCCTTGCCTTCTACCACACTGATTGGCAGCATATGGATCTCAATAATACCGCACACCAACTGGGTGATGGCCTCGGACTGGAATGCATCACACTGTGTGTGTGTGTATGGAAGTTAAACTATGGGCTGACATTTGTAACCAGTCAAAAATATTCTCAGTAGTTAACTGAGTAACGGTTAATCACTGACGTCCTTAGTTGAAATGAACTGTTGAATCATAAGTGGTTACTTCTCTTCTGTCAAGTCTAAATGGAAAAAATGTCAACCAACAATGACACCATGTGTCAAAGGGCCAAAACAAGGAGACAATGCCTCCTTTGCTCCCACTTATGAAAGAAAAGACACAACATACAGTATCTGCTAATCAGATACTGAAAGATCCGTTTTTTGTACATAGTGGTCCTGCAGATACTTTTATTTTCAGGAAGCTGATTTAACCCAAAAAAAGAGGTTTTGTTGACACAACTGCCTACAAACCTAAGAAATAGCATTGACAAAAACATTAATCTCGAGGAGTCAAGGACTTCACTTAGCTCAAAGTAACTTTAGGCTGTTGAGAAAAGCACCCAGAATGTTGCCACAAGGAGTTCAGGGTGGAGTAGAGTGGAGAAGTAAATAAGGTAAATAGGCTTTCAACAGCATTTTAAAAGTATTTTTTGTCAGTGTTAAATGCTCAGTGTATGTGTAGGAGTGTTTTTTTTTCTAATAAAATGTATTAGTAAGCTATGTGTGTGCTGTGTTGGGGGCTGTTGCCAAGATAATGCATATACAATCTTCTGTCAGGCTTTCATTACAGATTGGCTTGCAGCCAGTTAAAAAAAGAAAGCCTCTGCAGTCTCTTTAAATTATAGTGTAGTGTAGTTATAGAAATGTGTGGCTCTAATGATATCCCATCTAAATTCATTACCCCACCCTAAGCCAAATACTATGTAATCCCAAAACCACTGTTTGCTTGCATTTCCACTCACACATAGGAGTGACTATGAAATACGTTTTGACTTATTTTGTGGCGGGAAGGAAATAGCTCTCTGAACAACACTGTTGGAATAAAATTATTTCTCACAAGTATCACACACTTACCCTGTTGGTATTTGTATCAAAGGTGAGGTATGCATATCTGTATCTTCATTATTCCCCTGATCCTCCCCCCCTCTACCAGACGTCAAGTGGACCCTTTCGTTGTCACAACAACAACATGCCACCTGAACTGGTCTCGCTGTAACGTACACATTTTAAACCCATGTGTCTCCAAACAGAAATTGAAGCTTGCCAGAAAACTGGCGAAAGGAGCACTTTTGATCAGAAGCTTGACTGCAGTCGCAGAATGATTCTACTATCAAGATCTTAAAATTCCTTTCTCTTTCTACCAAACATGAAGCAGAGCGAACCAAGAGCCCCAAAGTTTTCCTCTTTTACCTTGTCATAAATAGTTAGATAGATAGATAGATGTGATTCACCCCCCGGTCCATGCGGCCCATCCAGAATAATAACAGTGATGACTTCCTCCATTCACCACAGTAATTCATGTATAGCCAACCCCTTGAAGGTAGGTGATAATGTCCCGTCTTGTTAAAGTGTAGTACCCTGGATAAAAATAAAATGATTATTGGAACTTGGTAGATGTATTTCTATAGGGATTTTGATGGGTTTTGGTTGTCATTTAGGACGATTGTATTGCTCCCTAGCTGCCAACTAGTAGATGGTTATTTATGACTCATTTTATTGGTCAATGAATGCCTGCCTTTGCCCAGTTATCAGTCTTTCTATTTTCCCTGTCATGTAGTCAGACATGTGTCTCTGTTTATGTATTTTACGATCAGCACTAGCTTTGTTCGGTCTCTGAGTATGGCGTGTGTCAGTGCGCAGGTGTGTGTTTTCACCGCCGCAGTACATCTCCTCCTGGCTAACCAAGCATAGCGTCGAGGAAGGGCTGACTTCCATCCCCTTCATCCACCCCCACCCCCACAGCCCCCAACCTCTGCCAAGCTTGGTTTACGGTGCGGCAGAGCGCTCCGGCAGGCAGACCTCTTCAGGATGTGACCTCATAAAAGGGCGCAGAGTGAATGTAATGAACTCTCAGCCCATTACACTGATCTGAGCACATTTGACATGTCTTCAGGGAGCCAGAGATAGACTCACAGTCAGAGAGAGAGAGGCAGAGGGGATGGAGGAGAGGGTGAGGTGGGGTGGTGATGGGGAAAACGGTAAACCATTTCCATAATTGTGCTGATTTTGATCTCTCTTCCTCAACTGGCCTCAGGTCTGTGCATGCAATGCAAGCAGGAGTGTGTGTGCATGTGTAAATGTAGAAATGAAAGGGAAAAGGAGTCGGGTTGAATTTAATTAAGGTTAATATGATCGGCCGGTGCTGGATGTTGTTGTGTACCGCAACATTAATAACTTTTGTTCTTTCTTCTGTGTAGCCCTGTTTTTGCTGAGGTGAACATTATTGTGAGGAGCATCCAGGATACATTGTGTCTAGGCAACATGTTTCATGCTTTAGTTTTGAAAAAGTGAAGTACTTTGCCTGGTGTAATGCTCAACAGTGCTTACTCCATCACCTTGTTACTTACCTTTCACCGCCACCTGTCAGTCACTGCCTTAAAATATCCAGAAATGTTGCATCTGTATATTAGATTTTTCTATCAAACCAGTAATTTTTAAACCTTCTCGTTCTAATTTGTAATACTTGAGGTTTCAGTCCTTGTTCATTGGTTGACAGGTGTTTACTGTGGTAACAAGATATGGTTTAACACTCCTTGACCAACATTGTCAGAAATACAATAGACGAGCAATATCTGTTTATATCATTACCAAATGGACTCACCTTGCTTTGATAAATAAGTCTGTCAGTAATAACTGCAACCATGATGTGATGTCAGGCTGCACAGGGTGCAACAGTTTTCTACATGACAGCAGGGCACAGTGAAGCTGGTTATCTTGCAGAGGAGTGCAGCCTGTCGCATGCTGCTCTTCATATAACAGAGCTGCTTCTTGCTCCATTACTCCTTTGTAAAAATTAAAACTGATATCACCGAGATTAAATTGCGTTGGATTGTTCTCCATCCCCTTGTGCTTAGGTAGGCAATCTGAATCCTGCGCGGGAATGGTGGACTCCACCACGACCAATAAAATCTACTATATAGAGGGGTAATTATTAAATGTAGATATATTGACTAGCTATTGTAGATTAATTGGCCACCATAAATGGTTTAAAATGGGTTTGATTCCATGATAGTGTTAAGGATTATATGTTGGAAGATTTGGAAGGTGCATCTCATCTTTCTTCTCCTACACTTTTCTTCCCATTGCCTCCCGCCATTTTCCCATCCTGGAAGCTGTTCTCTGGTCCAGCCGCAGGATCAATACCCGGGGACAGAGGCCATCCAGTCTAGTAATGACACACTAGAAAAGCAGTGCAGAGAGGACATTAACTAATGCTCGTTCAGACACTCTGTTCATAGAACCATTTATACCCCCGCTTCCACGTTCAAATGTACGTTGCACACAGAGAAAGCAAATGCAGCATAACAAGCTGATATACATCTATATGCGTGTCAAGTTGCTATGCATATGGTTTCTGTGCTCATATGTATGCATTATGCATGTTAGTTTATAGTACTATCCCCAGTCGCTGATGGATGTTGGTCTGTTCTATAAGCAGGCTGATGGGCTCTGTTTGACTCCCATATGTCTGTGCAGTCAAGTGTGTTTGCTGAGGAGTGGCCTTTTTTTTATAAGCCTCTGTTTATGGCCTCTGAGAGGCCACCGCTTGCCAATAATTGGCGTCTGGATTGCTCTGTAAGTATTTGGCGAGTCAGCCAGGACCGGCTGGGTCCAGCAGTGCTCTGGAAAGGTCAGAGCACTTCTGATTCGGCCGGAGATGGCAAAATGACAGGGAAAGGGAAGCATGTGGGAGAAGAAAGACAGGAACGATGATCAAGATAAGAAGCGTTAGATTGTTGCAAGAGTGAAAACAGGAAGAGAAAATATATAAAAGTGGACATGAATGAGGTGAAGAATGAAATGAAGGCCTGGACCTAGAAAAAAGGCATAAAGACAGACTAATGAGAGAAAGGAATTAAGACAAGTTAGGAGGAGGAGAAGGGGAAGGATAAGGGTATGATGGCAGAGCGATTGAAAGAAAAAGGGAGGAGGTGAAGAGCAAAAGGTTTATTATGTTTGTTGAGGAGACAAAAGAAGGGAACGGAGGAGGAAGAATACAGACTATTCAATGAAAAAAGTGAGCGAAATAAGGTGGAGCAATGTTGGAGGATTTAATAAGAGGAAGCAGTTTAAGAAAACGGATAAAGGTGCAAGGAAAAGCAAAAATAACAAAAATTGGGAAGAGGGAAGTGTGGGGGAAAGGATGTGAGGATTGGTGCTGTGAGAATGATGGAGAGTTGAAAGTGTCTTCATGCTGACTAACATTGTCTTGTCTTCCTCATCTCTTTTACTCCACACCCTTTCCCTCTGGCTAGTAATCCTGAGTCCTTTTGGCCTGAATGGGACGCTTACTGGCCAGTCTTTCAAGATGTCAGACCCACCCACCCAGAAGCTGATTGAGGAGTGGAACCAGTTTTACCCCATCAGCCCCAGCGCCAAGGAGGGTGTGTCGGAGGATAAGGTGGAGGACATGGACTGGGAAGATGACTCTCTGGCCTCTGTGGAGGTCCTCGTAGGTCGGTTCTTGGAAAATATGTGTATCATTAAGCGTAACCTTTGTGAGATTACCTGTAGAGCTGACTACTCTGGTTCCTGAACATGCTGCCTCTGTGTGTACAGGTGGTGTGCGGATGGTGTACCCAGCCTGCCTAGTGCTGGTACCCCAGTCAGACATCCCTGTTGTGGCCCCTGTGGGGTCCTCCCACTGCACTACCGTCTACTCGGGTGGCCACCAAGTGCCTGCTTCCCAGCGAGAACCCGCCATGTCTTTGGTGACCCTCACCCCTCCCACATCGCCTGAGGAGGCACAGACAGGTAGTGGCATTAACACGATGTAAAGTTATAAGCGAGGACAGTAAAGACTTCCTTTAAGTCTTAAAGGCGAGGATTGCTTTTGAATTGATCTGCATCATTAAATTGTTCACTTTTTGTTGTATGTCTATTAACCCTGCCCCTCTCCTCTCCAGTGGACTCACATTCAGCCCAGAAGTGGGTGAAGATGCCTTCATCGTCCGATGCTTTCAGCGTGGACAGAACAAGTCACCATGGAGGCAAGATTCCACGACGACTAGCCAGCCACGTGGTGGAGCGCGTCTGGCAAGAGTGCAATATCAACCGAGCCCAGAACAAGTAAGTCTGTCTTTGTCTCTATTGTTCAAGTTTTCTTGAAGTTAGAAATCTCATTTTTACTTGCAGTACAATAAGCTCAACTGCTTCAGCTGGTTCAAGGTGCTCCACACAGGCCAATACTCCACGCCTGGTGAATTATTTTCCCAGTAAACTTTGAATGAAGTGTGAATCTGCACAGCCCCATTCTCTGGCACTGTTGCCTTTTGATGATATTTCCCTGCACCTTCTGACTGCGCGTCTGTCATATTCACACTGCATTGACAGACTGCATTAAAGCGTTTTCAATAATGTTTTATTTATTCATACACAAACCATACAAAAATGCCAGAAAAACCTAGGTGGAAATGATGATCGCTCGTAATTGAAGCAAGGGTTAGCTTGCAGTTTTGTCCCATGGTCTTTTGTATTATTCACAATCTCTGAATCTGACACATTGGGAGCAACCCGGGATCTGTTGCCCCTTGACCAAGCACAGAATGTCGGCTGGAGTTAGCTGTTGGCTTGTCAGCCAAAATATTATTGCTCCAAGCAGGACAATGAAATCAGCCTCAGCACAAAGCTTGTGCCATTCGCCACTGTAGACTAAAGAAACATGAGAAAGCTGTGCAGTTTGAATTTATGCCATAATTTTAGGGTTTGTCATCATGGTGGGTGGGTCTGTTCTCATGAGTAACACTGCATGAAAATGAGCCAATGAAGTGGCTATACTTACAGTCAAAATTAACCCCCAGTAGAGTTGTGACCGAATTTTTTTTTCTCTCCACTCCCCAGGCGGAAGTTTTCAGCCGCAACCAACGGTACCTGTGAGGAGGAGCTGACAGAGAGGGTGGGAGCCTGGGATTTTGTGGAGCATTCACAGAGGTCATACTGCAGCTGTTCCAGGTCAGTCTCTTCCCATGTGGATGTACAGTATGTGCACATATTGCTCATGTATGTGCGCTCAAAGACATTTCAAAGAGGTTATACATAGCTCCTGAGCCCAAGGAGCTTTGAACGCAGAGGGCCGTAGTCAGCAAAATATCTGCAAGTTATATCCACGTCTAGACTTTGACAAGCATATTATTCTTCATGCTTTCCAATTTATCACTATTTTGTCTAAATGACAGCCGTGTCGGGCCTGACGCTTCTGCTGGGTTGTGTGTTTCTGTAAGTCAGACATTTTTATTCCCACATTGATGGGAATAGAGAAAGAATAGTTTGACCTCTGATGGAGCATTTAAGGGGTACCGTGGTAATAGAAGGAGCGTGTGCCTGTTGCATCCTCCTTATTTGACAAATGGGCTCAAAACATGTTGAATGTCACTGTTGTTTTTATCTAATAGGACAGATGGGCACAGTTACAGTTGTTGTACAGTTATTGTCAGGACAGAGGCTGGGAAAGGCTACATGTATCCTACATGTAAAGACAAGCAGCTTTCCACTGCAGACTGCAGATCCAGCAGGTCTGGATGCTTGACTAGCCTCCACATGGCGATCCTTAACTGATCTAATAGACTGAAAGAAAATTCTTAATCAAGGTTAATGAGCAAGTACTATCTAAACTGACATATTGATTGGCGGATACCTTAAAAGTTTGGGCAGGCTTCCATTGGGGAATCCTTCGCACGAGGCATTTTTATCCACCTAGGGAGAGGAGAGACGGCTTGGACCTCAGACGAGAGCAGAGTGGATTGGGCCAGTCAGCTGGAGCATGTTAATTTGTTGGAAGCCACCCAGCACTTTGGCGACACAGAAATGGGAAGCTCTGTGCATTGCCAGTTTTAATGGCCATTAGCTCTGTTTTCTGGATGGAAGCCTTCCGTGTGTCTGCTTATCTTGACATTGAATTGTCAGGACATGCAAGTACCCTGGCCATTAAAGAGACACCGCTTCCTCATCAACACCCTAATGTAAAACCACAGCAGTAGGCTGAGGGGTGACCCAGCAGAGGGGAGGCTGAAGGAACACTGACGCTGACCCAAGAGACATGCAGTGGTAGCTGCAGGAGAAGGTGACTGAAGTGGCTTCATGGTGAAGACTTGGTAGGGTGTAATCCAGCATAATGCATCATCTGATCCGCTTCATAAAAACTAGGCAGTAGCGCTAAGAGTGAGACAGTTTCTGTTTGATTTATTGTTTTTCTGTTTGGATGTTTTGGCAAAAGGTTCATGTATAGACTTTCAGAAGATGGATTTTGTTCATGTCATGTTTGAGTGTGCATAATCAAGAAAATTATGAATGTGCAATAACATTTGTGGATTAGGTGTTGCAGTCTTACATTTATACAACTTAATTGTTGTCTGTCTGCTAATTAATTTGAGATTAGTGAGGCTGCCTTGCCATGTTGCGTGTGAGAATAATTGAGTTAATTGATGTTTTCCAGAAGCAGATGTGAGGGGGTTGTAGGGAGATTTTTTACACAAGCGGCACAGAATCTGTTTGAATCATGACGATGAAAAATTCTCATTGCACATCTTTATGGTTAGACTGATTATTTTTGTCTGTGTTGCCGTTTTGCTTGGTGTCACCGGTGCCTCATAGTCTCAACATATTTCCCCGTTTGTCTTCCCCTTTCAGATACAAATCTGTGAAGCAGCGAACAGGCAGCACCCCAGGCCAGGCTCAGTCAGCAGGCCAGCCCTCCCAGCCTCCGACCAAGCACAAAGCCGGGGGAGAGAAGCCAGAGAAAGGTGACAAGCAGCAGAAAAGACCCCAGACACCTTTCCATCATCGCAGTCTGACCAGCGACGATGCTTCGATAGAGACAGAGGCAACAGCTGGCCAAAGGTTGGCCATGAGGGGTCAGGATGGAGGAAGATTCACAAGTATACGCTCTGCGGATGTGTCCGCCATCCAAAAAGCCCCCCAGCTCCACAGTGGGGTGGTCAGCACTGGGCCGTCGGAACAGGCCAACTCCCCCCAACCCCCACCACTTAGCCCCCACCCCTGCGAGCGTAGCGAGGAGTCAGGGGAGGGCATGAAGAACCCTTCAACCCCCAACAGCCAACACTTCTACCAGCCACCCCCGGAGCCCTGCCTGGTTGGGGTGAAGGGCGGCGGCGAGGAGCCCGGCGGGCCAGAGGGTCTGAATCAGCACTTCCACTCCCATCACCCCCACTCCCACCCTGGAGGTTCATCCTACTCCGAGCCTCCTGAGCCCACTGTGTACGTGGGCGCAGCGGTCAACTTGGAGGAGGACAGCTCCCACGCACCATGGAGGTTATTCAACCTACCCCGCAGGAAAGAAGCCGAGCTGCCCACGCCACTGCTGCCAGGGGACAAGCTGAGGGACGAGGCCTCAGCATCACAGGAAAACCTGGTGTCGGTCACAGAGTGAGTGACACCTGCCAATTGACATCACTATTTGTGATTTCCTCGCTCTCTTACAAACACTCACTCACACACACACACACACACACACACACACACACACACACACACACACACACACAGAGGCTTCAGCCGTATGCAGGCTGACTAAACAGTTAGGCATCCAAGCCCTCCTACCATTCACCCTGTTACAGCGGGGCCTCGGGCCGCTTTGGAGCACTTTCAATAGTCCAGAAAAAACTGTTTTGAAAGAGTAATGATGCAAAACCCACCTTCTCCCCCTTTCTCATTCTCTCACTCAGATCCCCCCGACCCCCCTCCCCTCCCTCATCCCTCAGTTTCAGAATGTTGGGTATAGCGCTGAGCTGCACACAGCATGTTAATCTCTTGCTATGTGCCCTTTTGACATCATACATCACCAATGTGCAGGGCCAGCACTACTCATCGATTCCTGCACCCCAAACATACACACACACACACACACACACACACACCAGTGTTAGGAGAGTTGAAGAGTAATGGTAAGGTTAGATAAAGATAAAAACCTCTCCTATTGTAATACAGTTGAAGCTGAAAGAAATACTGTCGGCTGGCAGGCACTGGAGAGAGGCTTGCACCAAGAAGAAGCTGCCAGCAAGGAAGAGGATCACAGATGGACAGAGAGAGGGGGCTCGTCCAGTGTGAAGGCAGGCAGAGTGACCAACAGGCCATAGGGTGGCCGTAGTGGGAATTATCGGCGGGGTTATGCAATCCCTAGGGGCCAGCTACTTGGATGGGCTATTCTAGTGAGCTGTAATCCTCCCAGCCGCAGCTCTGAATGGCGGCTAATCTCTGGCCCAGGCCACTGCACACCATCACCTCACATCAGAGCTGGACAGGCATGACGAGAGGACAGAAGTACAGAGAAATATAGGAGGCAGCGAAGGCCAGGGATAACACATAAGTTGGGTCAGTCCCTCCTCTCCGGCCGAGTAGCCAGTCATTTTCTTCTTTTCCCTCCCTCCCTGTTCCGTTACATATAAGGAACAAGTAGGCCACAGTCATAGCCACAGCTTTTGATGAGCCATGTCACAGTAACAAGTGATAAATGTGTCTGTCTGCAAGTGCATGAGCAGTCAGTGCGGCAGTCACCACGTTTCCATAAATCTGCTCGAAATGTAATTGTCTGACAACAAACATGATGCATCCAGTTGTGCTGCATGACAGCTGTCAGGGCAGTTTGCAATCGCTGCCATTTCTGTTTCTGCAGATAAACATGATAACAAATGTGACATATGATATCAGGCAGCATCAGGCCCAAACACAGCGCTTGAGGAAATGTTCCTGTTGCCAAAATTGTAAAGAGAGAATCCTTTGAAGTAGTGAGTTTTCTGCTTCTCTCACATAAATCTCTTCTTTCTGTTATTTGTTAACTCACTGATCTTTTAATAAGGTCAGTGATTGAAATATAGCTCTTGGGATGTACATTTACAATGTTTAGGTGGTGTGTGGTTGGTGTTGTCTGTGCACTGTGAATCTCTCAGACTCCAGAGTCCTCACACCTCAGCTTTTCCATCCTCCCAGGGTGATGTCCACATCTAAATGGCCGCTGAAGGTGTCTGAAGAGCGCGTTCAGATGTATCGAGCCAGGAGGAACCAGTACCTATCTGCTGCCATAACCGACGGAGATCACGAGCCGGAGGTGGACCCTTATGCATTCGAGGAAGGAGATGTCAAGTTCACATTCTCCAACAAGAAGGATAAGGCAGGCGGGGAGCGTGAGCCAGGCAAGAAACATAAGGTAAGGCTAGTCAGGTGGAGTGAGGAATGGTCCCTCTTGCTTGTACAAAAGCATCAGATAGAAAACTGTTAGATTTTGTCCTACATGTGCATTGTCAACCAAATGGTATGCAGATGAATTGAGAACAGGTTTTTCCACTTGTCTCCATAACAACAAACTGCAGTACCTTTCTGTATTAGCAAACATAACCTTTGTACAGCTGTCAGACATCTAACTTCATCTTCCACAACATATGCTTCACTTTACTCTGCTATATATGTCTTACTCAGGCTTACTATTCATTTTAACTGCAGGTTTTACAGTTGAGATTACAACTCATCTTAAATTTGATCCTCGTTCAGAGTGATCAATATGCCACAATGATGGCCTCAGAACAGCTTCTTTGTGTCTGTGTTGCAGGGACTGCAATTCAAGAACAATTTAGTGATAAAAGCTTCATACTTAAGACTGCAAATACCCCAATTAAGGATAGATTATCTCACAAGATATTTACGCATCATGATTCAGCTTCCATTTATCACCCACTGCTATAGCCAGTATTATGGCGGGATATTTGTACAGCTCTGCTGCCACTTCTAATGCTGATGGTTCTTGTCATAAACTTCAACTTGACAGCCTGCCATTTCTCTGTTGTGAGTAGTTGACCTGAAAAAAAACAGGCCATGTTGAATGCCACTCTGCCTAAAAGTAAGCCACCCACAGTGCCTTTTGCAAGTTGGCTGCTTTCATTCTAGTGTGCAGCCACACCCCATTGGATTTAATGCAAAAATGGCAGTGCCAGTTATGAAGCCCTCCTAAAAGGCAGCATGGAAAGTAACCACTTCATCCACACCTCCCTCTCTAGTTGCCCAAGGTAAAGAGGGGACAAAGGGCTAACTTTAAGATCAAGGAGCAAGCGAGGTAGAAAACAGACCATTAGCATCCTCAGCAATACTGCGCTAAAAATAAGGGTGCAACGGCTTTCCGCATACTGTACATTTGCTTTGGCTGCCCAAGCCTCACTGAACAGGAAACTGTTCTGGATTTCCATTGTTAGCTGAGCCCAGGGAACACCAAATAGTTAGCCTGTCCAATTTCCTTTAAGTTGTTATGTTTTTCCTATTGGATCTGCCCTCTCCCTCCTTCCCTTTTGCACCGTAGTCCTCTGCCACTGGGGTTGTTGGCTCCAGCTCCAGACAAGGGCCACCTGTTAGCTGTGGATCGCCCGCAGCATTGAAAGGGAGATTCAGTGTGTGTGTGTGTTCATTCCTTCGCTGCATGTGTGCATCAGGCTTCACTGAGCCTGGAGTCTAACCGCAGCAACAAACCTGGTCCACTGAACCATTAAGCTTAAAAAGCGCACTCAAATATTTTCCTTCTCTTCTGTCCCCCCGGTCTGTGCTGGAATGTGAGGGTGAAGGCAGCTCTCAGTGGAGCTGAGAGTCCCTGAAGAGCAGTCTGTGCAATGGAGCCCTTCCACTGTCTGCCTGATGTGGTGTGTGCATATCCACCACATGTGTGTGGGTGTCCCTCCCCGATTTTTACTTTAGATAGATAATACCATAGTGTTAGGGCCTTTTTCCTTGAGCTTCTTGTTCATTTATTGCAGCTGCTGGATACTTAACTTCACACTAGGCTGATGTGGATTATAAACCTGGAGCAGAGTGAACTCATTATATCAAGATAAGAATTTGGGATTCCGGTAATTACCCCAGACCATTTTCCCCCTTTTGTTTGTGGGTTTGGAGCTCGACAAGCTGTTGCAACATCATCCTTATTCATCGTTGAGACGATTAACCCTCTAAAGCAAGCAGTTTCTGGGTGTTTTTGGCCCGTCACATTTTTTTTTTCCTCACTGTGGGCTCATTTTTCACTGCAATAGATACGCAAGTCCTGCACCTCTGTGCAAACAGCAATCATAGCAAGAAGTAGGGAGAACTCAAAAATGTCTTGTATGCAGTATAACTCAGTAAGCCAATAATCACAAAAAAGAAAAAAAAATCAGGTTTAATTTCTTTGATAATTTATTTTACAGAAATTGCGACACATGCGTTTTTACAACCTCTACAAACTAGGTGTTTTCAACCTGTGCTCTGTGTAAAAACAGCCTGCAGTTCAGTTGAATATTTGTCCCTTGGCTCTTGTCATATCACTTATGTAAACTTAGATTTGGTTATTTATTTATTTTGTAAAGGAAACATGCCTTTCAAACCCACTGGCGGTAGTGAGGCTCTGAGGGTTGACCACCGACCGGTGGCTCACTATAGAGTGCAGAGACGTAGTGTGAACTGTAAATGAGCATCTCCAGCAATCAGTCTGTCAAATCTTCAAACTGGAGAGTTATTGACCCCATTGCAGGCCATGTGACTTGTGCTGCAGATGGCCATCATCTGATCACCATACCATTACACTGAAGTGGCACACCTGTGTCAGAGCCTCCTGAATTAAGTGAGATGGAGGAAAAAGGTGATGGGATGCTCTTCATGTAGGCACCCTTGGAGCTGAACAAGCTTTTGCAATATGTAAAGACTAACACGTACACACTTTTCCACCCAAGGCCAGCTTATTGATACGGGGTCAAGGCATCATTAGCACCTATAGATTGTGGCCATGGTGCGGATGTTGTGCACTGCTGTGGATTGGTCCTTAAAGGGAGACAGATTAAAGCCTGCGTTACTCAGAGAAAAGCCCTGGAGCGTAATGAAATCAATGGCCAGGACATAACTTTCCTGTTCCCCAGCTAGAACTGCTCAGCACACACAGTACACACACCCCGTCACGAGAGCACACACAGGCACACACAGAAGGCCAGCCCTCCTACATATTGATGTCTGGGTGGGAGCCTAAGAGGCCATTCCTTGGATCATGATTTCACTCTGATCCACACTGGAAATCTCATTTGCCACAGCAGAGGCAAGCAGTCCCTTTTCTCTGTTCTTCTGTTCCTGTCCAATTTCCCCTTGTATTATTAGTATTATTATTATTGTTATTATTTTTGCCTTGATTAGAGAAAGGGGCCCCCCTTTGTAAATCAGTCTGCTTCACGACATGTTTGTTTGTGTGTGTGTATTTCCATGTTCTGATTTGTGATGTATCCCAACTGGTCCAGTGAAATTTATTTGTATCGTTCTTAATCACAGTTATGGACTCAAAGGATTTCAAACACTCACACGTTAACACAGTAATGAAGCAGGCTCTGCTCAGCTGCAGGCCCTCATTAAATACAAGAAAAGCCTTCATCGACATGGGATTGGTGTCATGTTATTATAAACAATTGATCTTTGTGGACTGTACATTCAGAGTTTTGTTTAATCAGATATTCACTGTTTGATGGATCTGTCTGGTTGTATGGGTTACGTGTGTTTTTTTTCACCTCTCCATCTAACCTTCCCATCTTTGTTTTTCCTCACAGGGTGAAGATGGAGGAGCAGGTCCGTCAGATGGTAAGGAGCCTCTTTATTTCCTAACAACCCGCTTAGCCTTTTCTATGCCTTGGCTACTGTCACACAGACACACACAGTTATACTGCCGCCCTCAGAAGAACTAGGAAATTGTTGTTCCTTTAGATCTGGGGAGGTAGCATACTGAATGAAACTTGTGTGTTGCACTTTCAATTCAGTCTTCCCAACATATTAATAGATACTATGTTTATTCACGAAAACAAGGAACACTCATTCTCAAGTATTTTTTTATTTAAATCTCATATAACAGATTTGTCATGCTACAGGCGTTTCAGTAATTGACTTTAGAGGAAAATCTTCTTCCTGAATTGATTGAATGGAGAATAAATTGAAGCCAATCTGGGTAGTCACTTTGCATAAATGATCATAGCTGGAATCAAGATTTTTGCCTTTCTCTGAGTTCTCAAACACTAAACATCTACAGGTGGATATTTTAGTATTAACAGGAACTATGTCTGTGCAGATGCTCAGCGGGCGGCTGCTCACAACCGCATGGCTTCCACCAGCCTGATCCACGAGACAGACCTGGTGGTGTCCATCAACGACCTGGACAACCTCTTCAACTCAGACGAGGATGATCTGGTTAGTATAGACCTTGGCTCGCACTGCAATGAATATCTCATTGCACACAGTCCGGCCTGGCACAGTATTTGTGTGTATGTGTGTGTGTATGAGTGTGTGTTTCCACTGGCATTCTTCATCATCAGCTGACACTTATCACCACCCACTGCAGTTACTCTAAGAAGATGTCATGGATGATACTGACTCGCAGGCCTCAGAAATATAACAGGAATGAATTTGGAGCAGTATTATTAACTGACACCTTGAGTTACCGGCATGATCAGGTGCTAAAAAACTTGTTTTAATTTTGGTGTGTGTGTGTGTGTGTCCACAGCCTGGTTCCAGGCGACCGGTGAACGGAACGGACGAGAAATTCGGCGGCAAGGAACCAAAGCCATCCACTTTGGACCCTGTATCCTGCATTAGTATGTATCTCTGCATCTACCTCTACTGATGCCTCTCCCTCCTCTCCCTGAACGCTGATGTGTCGTGTCTCCTTCAACTACAAGGCTGGATTTACCTCAAGTGCTAATCTAGAATCTGATTCTTCAGCCCTGCGAGTCCCTTGAAAATTAAGAATGGTTCACTGAGATTTCGCCAGAAGTCACTTCAGTTTTAACGTGGTATTCCCCCTACTCACATTTACAGCTAAGTGAAATGGCAGCATATCCTTTAAATCCACTAATTAAAATTAAGGCTTTTACTACTCAAGCATCATTGATGCTCACCCTTGGCTTGGCCACCTAGTGGTGGAGAATGTAGCTGTAGTTAACTTCACGGTGCATCAGTGTTTAGGTTGCAGCTGACAGCTGGAGTCGTCCTGCTGCTATCTTGTTGTCTCCTTTGTTACTATACTGCTAACACCAGAGTCTTGCCTTAAAGCAACACCCAATTTGTTGACTTGAACACAACTGTAGCACAAGTACGTTCTCATATGTTTCCATTTCGTTATTTATTCATAGCTTTTGAGTTCAGGGACACTAATACAGAGCTAAAGAGAATTTAAGGAAACTGTATTTTGCTGTGAAGGTAATTGGTCTCAGATCAACCATTTTCCTTTAGCTTTATAGACAGATAGTGTACAAAAGTAGTTTGTGCCTATTAATAGTGTTTGTTAGTCTCCACCTGAAGCGTTTGGCAAGTAGAAAAATGGTTTGAGAGTTTCAGGCTGTGGATATTCCCCACGTAGTCTTTGGCTGTTGAATAGAGATATGCATATCTTTACCAGAAAACCTGTCATTCTAGTGGGGTAGAACACGCTTACGAAACTGAAAGCAGTATGAAAAGAAGGCGCTCCTGTTATTACCCACCTTTCAACTTTGCATAAACAGCTCTGTTGGATCCTGTAAATATTCTCACTAATATAACAGGGAAAAAAATGTGAGCGAACATGCCAAGGTGACTGTGACATATGATGTAAACATTTCATCAGCCGTGGGCGAGATGTCTATTAGACAAGCATATCTAATAAGTATTCATCTGTTTTGTATTTACATGGTAGCTGCCTGTAAAGACAGATGCTTGTCATATTTGGTTGCAGAACAAGAAAACGTACATCAGCAAGCATCTTGACAGAAGCTATCGTAACAAGCAACAGAGTTCTAACAACTTGAAATTCTGCCTCTTAAAGTCGTCCATGATATGATAAGGGCTATGGATTGGAATAGACTTTTTACCCTCTGCAGTCATTCCTCTCCAACACATCATAATCCAAGCCTGTCGTATTCTGACGGCCCGTTGTTTCTCTCTCCCACCAGGCTCAGCGGACCTGCACCAGATGTTTCCCACACCTCCCTCCCTAGAGCAGCACATCATGGGCTACTCGCCCATGAACATGTGCAGCAAGGACTACGGCAGCATGGAGGCCAACCCAGGCATGACCACGCTGGACGGCACCTCATCTCTGGGAGGCCACTTCAAGATTGAGGTGGAGGAGAGCTTCTGCAGCCCGAAGCCATCTGAGATCAAGGTGGGTCTAGACTCAGTAAATCTGTCACGCGTTATTGCAGCGTCAATTACAACTGACTGAACCAAGAGGTTGAATTTACTGCCAGAACCAGTAGCTGCCACAAGTCAAAGTGAATGATCATTGTTGGATATATGTTCTTTACCATGCTCATTTTGAAACAGCTGGGTGGCCTATTGGTCAGAGACTGCCCATCAGATTAGGAATGCAGGGTTCGTTCTCCATGTCAACAAGCATCTGCCCAGCTGTGCCCATGAGAAAACATAGTAAATCCCTACTGCAGTCCTGCAGCAATAGTCCTGAAGATAATATGAGTTCTAGGCAATTTTCACTCTTTTACTTCATGCTTTACTGCTTTTCTGCTGCTGCAAATGTGAAGCACATTTTTAGATTCAGTGTGACTTCCACTTTCTGAGGATTTCATTATCTCTGATGTCTATCATGAATTATCATACATGGATCCAGTTTGAAATCTCAGAGAAAAGATACTCCTTAAAACTCCAGATACTCCTTAAAACTTGTATGAGAAGTCTTTTTCTCCATCAAAGTGATCTAGGGATAATTGTCTGTACAGCCGTGGGTACACTGCAAACAGGAGCAATGGCTATCAGCAATCACTTTGAAATATCCTGATGGGTTCATGATGTCTCTGAATGCATTGTATTTCTTTTTCTGCTCCATGTTTTACTTGAAAAAGAAAATGTAACTTTTCAGTTTACACACTGTGTCAGGTTTAAGTACGGAGTTGCTGAGATTAAGCTGCCACAGGTGTTGTGTTTATGGGAATATAAGAGAGAAAAGTCTTTGCCATTTGTCTATGTTTTGTGTGTTCATCCTGTTTTCAACATGCTATTCACATCTCTGAGGCTGCTGTTCGGCATGTTTCTCTGTGCCCTGACCATTTATTTCTACTTGCAATGCTTTATTTTCTGTCTATCTTGTAGGACTATTCATTTGTCTACAAGCCAGAGCTGTGCCAGGCGTTTGTAGGCTGCTCCATGTTTGCTCCTCTGAAGACGTTGCCCAGCCAGTTTCTCCCACCTATCAAAATACCAGAGGATTGCATCTACCGACCGAGCTGGACCATGGGCAGAGAGATGCTCAACCCCGTGCCTGTCATGACCTTCCTCAACAAGGACAGGTATGCCGCTGTTGTGCTTTTCACTGAGGTCTTAAATGGTGGGTGTCATCTTCAGAGAAGTCCTCAGGTGTTGCTGTCATCACACAGCTGAGATCTTTAATATGATACTGTGGGTAGGCAGTACCATGCAACAAGTAAAATGATGCACATGAAGTGATTCCTGTGGTGTCAGTGCCAGCCTTGCTGACACTCTTCTCTACAAGCCTTATTTTAGCTCGTTTCAATGATTCTTTATAATTTATCATGATGAACTGGGCAGACGTTTACTGAGGCATTCTAATCTAGACTTGCTGCAGAAATGCCGAGGCTGTGTTCGTTGCGGTTGCGTTTATGTGTGCAAGGAGGCATATATTCATACTGTGCTCCCTCTCTGTCCTTACACCCTCTGGTCTGTCCCAGGACACCCCCTTAGCAGGCTGCTCGATTTCCCATGCATGGCTGCCTAAGGCGGAGCAGGGAAACGAGTGTAAAATGCCTTCTTGGTTGAAGATGAGGATTATCACTGGAGTGGTGAGATGGGCCCCCACACCGGCTCCATGCCACCTCACTGCTCCATAGCAGCTTGGAGTTTCTAGTATATCTGTCACTGTTCCTCTTAACTACTCACAGCTACTCCACTGCCACTTTCCGCACACACATGGGGGATCTCTTATCAGAAAACTCCCAAAACAAACCATGTTTTGTTCTATTGATTTAGTGCTTTTCTGTAATCAGTGCAGTCGACCTTTATTATATTTGTATGGGCTTAAATTTATTATACTTGCATTGACCCGGGAACATGAAATCTGGCAGTCTCACCAAACTAATGGGGTTCACTGATCTGTATCTAATCTTGCTGCTCTGAACAGAAACTTTCACCATGATGCACTTCTTATTTCAGCTTTTAACAATGTCAACCTTACTTTCTGTGTTTGGCTGAATTTTATTCCATAAAATGCACACAAAACATTCAGTTTTAAGCAAAGGAAACAAATCCTGTAAACTAATAAACTGACCTGGAGCAAATGCCAGAACATTGCCTCAGGTGTGGTTCTGATTGGAAAATGTTTTGGCTTATAAGAAAGGAGGTGTATATTGGTTATTAATGAAAAGTGAACTGTGAGCATGCACTTTATCCAGCAGGTTCAGGCTTAGCGGGAAATGTGGACTGACTTTGCAGGAATTAATTCTTTTTGCAGCAGAGCTAATTGCAACTGTGGGGCTATCCTTTTCCTGATGATGATTAGCTTTTTTTAGTGTACGCTGGAGCATGACAGGAAATTTAGAGCAGAACGAGCAACAAAGGTGGTCACATTTTAAATACCTTTAATATGAGGAGCACTCATTATTTTCTCTTTTTATTAAGTGTGTAATTGGAGTGCTAAGCCTGGTTAAGGTGTGGATGGAGGGAGCAGTGGCTGCACTTTACTAAGCTTGGCCAATGTCCAAAGAGTCATGGCTGAAGATCTTATAATGTTGTGTTAGTGCTGCTTATGCGTCTGCATCCCATCTTGAACGTGCCCTGGCTGCAGGAGAGAGAGAGTTGTGCTGGGACTTCCTTCTAATGGGTCTGTGCCAGGAGTTGTTCCCCACATACAGCTCGGGACATGATGTGCTCACCCTCCCTCCCTCTCTCTCCCTCTCTCTCTCCAAGCTTCCCTCACTGTTGCCTGCCAGCCCAAAAATAAACCTTACCTCAGAGGGACGTTCATTGAAATGTTTATTGAATGTCTCTCTCTCTCTCTCTCTCCCTCTTTCCTGCTGCTTCTTTTCGCTACCCGTTTCTCATTCTCTCTCTCTCTCTCTCTCTCTCTCCTGCGTTCTTGTTCTCTCATGTGTAAACATGTGTGCAGTTTAAACCCACTCTGCATTCCTTTTGTTGTGAATGTGGTCGTGCCCTACTGCCTTATTACTCACACTGTCTTTACAAATGCAGCGAGACAGTTGGATAACAGTACATTGTTATTTGAAGCAATGTGCTAAACGTTGCTGCTTTGGTTTTTAAAAAGACCTGAGATAACAAGTATGTTCTGTGTACCAGTGCAGGCCGTATCCACATTTTCATGCCTCAGTTAGATGTACAGTAAATCAGGACCACAGTTGAAATTTTCTTTTTTTCCTGTGAAGAACATGGGAAATTACCAGCGTTGACATTGAAAGCTGTGATTAGAATAGTTATTTTTATTCATCGTCACATTGGGATCCCTTCTAATTGTTCACAAGCCTTTGTTGGGGATCACAGGAATCCTTTTGATGACCCTGGACTCCCCCTGGTTTCCACTGTCAGATATAATCTAGTGACTTTATTTGTATTTGTCTTTGTGCCCTCAGTAATATCCCCAGTGTGGGCAGCACCATGGACCAGGATTACAGCCAGACCTACACCCCTCAGACCCACACGCCCTTCATGTCAAACAGTGCTCCACCAAGTAACAGTGGTGCCGGCATCCTGCCTTCACCTGCCACCCCGCGTTTCTCAGCACCCACGCCACGTACGCCACGAACCCCACGCACACCTCGAGGCCCATCCAGTGTTCAGGGCTCGCTAAAGTATGAGAACTCCGACTTGTATTCGCCAGCGTCCACCCCCTCCACCTGCCGACCACTCAACTCAGTAGAGCCAGCCACCGTACCCTCCATCCCCGAGGCCCACAGCCTCTACGTCACCCTCATCCTCTCCGAGTCAGTCATGAACCTCTTCAAGGACTGCAACTTTGACAGCTGCTGCATCTGCGTATGTAACATGAACATTAAAGGAGCTGATGTGGGCGTGTACCTGAGCGACCCCATTGGCGAGGCCCAGGAACCCTGCAGCTGCGGCTTCAGTGCCGTGGTCAACCGGCGCTACGGCAACGGCTCGGGCCTCTTCCTGGAGGATGAGCTGGATATCATCGGCCGTGGCTCGGACGTCAGCCGAGAGGCAGAAAAGCGCTTTGAGGAGCTTCGGCTGTCCTCACTGGAAAGAACTGGAGTTGGGAGGGGTGACCGTGTCCCAGATGAGCTGATTCTCCTCCTGCAGGACCAGTGTACCAACCCTTTTTCACCCATTTCAACCCTGGAGCATGACATAGTGACACGGGGGCCGACCGGGGCTCCCATACCGCCCTGTGTGAGGGTGGAGGAGCGGGACTACCACAGCGACTGCTACATGGCCCTGGAGCATGGCAGGCAATTCATGGACAACATGTCGGGTGGCAAGGTGGACGAGGCGCTGGTCAAGAGCACCTGCCTGCACCACTGGGCCAAACAAAACGGTGAGAAATATGGCATGACACTTGCTAAGATTTAAAATCTTATTTTTAGCCTCTTGGATCCATGTTTATGATCTGGCACTTGCAATGTTTTTATAAAGTCCTGCCCTCACACTCGGAGCTACACGCCCTCTGGCCTAAAGGTTGATGCCCAGAAACATCTGAAACCGTAAAATGAGAAAATACAGACAGAGGGCATGACCTCTGCATACGCAGACACTGCCACACACTTCTCGAGAGCCATAAGTGATGATTGAGAGGGATTATTTTTGTGTGAGTTTATACAGTTTTTTAGGAAAATCCTGCTCATTTTGCCTTTAACCTTAAGAAAACTTCAAAGTCTCTGCCCGCATGTAATCGTTCTTCCAAATGCTTTCAATATGATAGAAAAACTAAACTAGAATGAAAATATATTTATGAGGGTTCAAATGTTAAAATGGTTCATGGTGCTAATAGTCTACCTTTGTCTTATTTTGAGATTTTATCACCTTTTCAAAATATTTCTCAAACAAATAAAACTGCATTATATAGTAGAACAGTATTTTTAACATTTTCTTCATCTGTTGAGAAACATGCTGATTATTCATACATGTCAAATTGTCAAACTCAAACACCTGTAAGTTTTTGTGTTGAGTGTTGAATTTCTTACGGTGTGATTCATCTTCAGCTTCCTCTTTCCTCCTTTGTCCTCCAGCAGTGGACGTGAGTGCGCTGTGCTCTCAGGACGTTTTGCGGGTGCTGATGTCCCTCCAGCCCGTACTCCAGGACGCAATCCAGAAGAAGAGGACGGTTAGGTCGTGGGGTGTTCAGGGTCCCCTCACCTGGCAGCAGTTCCACAAGATGGCTGGACGGGGCTCTTACGGTAAGCTGACAGGCTGGGGAAGTTTATAGACTTGATACACTTGACCGATGCTTTGCTACCATCCAGTTGTATTACAATGAGAAATCAATGAATCAATTTTTTCCACCACATATATGACATATATGAGCTTCAGACTACTCTGTCAAGAATAAGAAAACCTCCATGACTGTGAGGGTGATGGCAACATGGTGTTTGTGTGTGTGACATTTTGGACGTGTGTGTCTCTCGGGGTAGAAAAACTCTGGCTGTTGTCAGATCAATAAGCAGTGTGGTCCCTCTGCTGTGGTCCAGATGTCAGCTCTGTTGGGAGGAGCTGTCAGATCGTTTGGTGACCTCACATTCTGATGCACAGTGGAGGGTGGAAGGAGGAGGCAGGCTGGCTGACACCTTACCTGTTAACAACACTCACTGGTATTTCTGTCCTTGTGTTTCTTTCTGCCTCCACCCACACTTTTTCTCCTCCTCCATCCACTTCACTCCCAAAGGCACAGACGAGTCCCCAGAGCCCCTGCCCATCCCCACCTTCCTGGTGGGTTATGAGTACGACTTTGTGGTGCTGTCTCCGTTTGGCCTGCCCTACTGGGAGAAGCTGTTGCTGGATCCCTTTGGTTCGCAGCGGGACATTGGGTACCTGGTGGTTTGTCCTGACAACGAGGCCCTGCTCAGCGGTGCCAAGAGCTTCTTCCGAGACCTCACTGCTGTCTATGAGGTAGAGACTCTGAAGAAGAGTGCAAACACTTCATTGTTAGCACTATCCAAATGTAACACTGCTTAACTTCTCTCCACCTCAGATTTGGCAGTTAATTATGCTATTAGAATAATTCCTGATAGAAAAATCACTTTCTATTGGAAATTTGTAAAAATGTTTTGTTGTTCACCTGATCAATGGGAAAAACACTGCAAATACACGTTAGACTGCATTTGTTAACTATTGTCACATTAAATTGCTTGTATGTTCCAGTTCACACACTCATGGTCTGTGCCACATTGTATCTGTTTTTCTACAGTCGTGTCGACTTGGCCAACACCGGCCCATTTCCAAAGGCTACCCCGATGGCATAGTCCTCGTCGGTGGCAATGGAGCCAAGAACCTCGTGGATCAGCCAGTCAGCGAATGGTTCCTCAAGGCTGCTAGCGGCAACAGCGACGCCTTCACTAAGCTCAAACTCTATGCACAAGTGTGCCGCCACAACCTCGGTACGTGTCATTTACTGCCTGCCCGGTAACTGCTGCGTTTTTGATTCTTCACGGCCCCTGGTTCTTCTGTTGCTCATTGCTCAGCAAGGTCTTTGCTGCTGAATTTCCACCTTCGACACCACTTGCTTTCGTTATAAAAAGGCTAGCTAGAGAGCCTTGACTGCCTAAAGAGAGTTTGAAATCAGTGTAGGAGGAGGTGAAGTTGAAATGGAATAAATGGAGTGTCTTTTCATTTTCTCGGTGTTTGATGTTATTAATAAAAGTCCAATGGTGTTCTTTCCCCTGTAGCTCCATACCTCGCATCACAGCCATTGGACAGTTCCCTCCTCACACAGCCCAGTCCCCTGCCCTCATCCAGCCAGTCATCATCCACACAACTGTCTAGCTCCTCCTCCAGCTCGGTGGGCCAGCAGGGCTCAGTGAATGCCGCAGGCTCCGCTGTTCCCAACAGCAGCGGCACCAACGGTGGGTCCACAAATGGCTCTGCGTCATCCAACAGCCTGGTGACATCCTCAGGCCAGACTGGCAGCGGGATGCCGTCTGCCAAGCCCAACTCTTTTCCCCCCTTTGGGAGCATGGGTAGCCAGGGCCAGGGAGGCGCCCCCCAGAGTGGACAGCTGGGACAGCAGGCTGGTACCCAGAATACTGGCACCTCAGGGGACAACTCCAGCAGCCAGGCCCAGGGGCCCACAGAGCCTCCTGAAAGGTACTACAGGGCACACAAGCCTGTACACCGTCAACAACAAAACAAAAGCAGAATATATTTGATTAGTTTTGTACGTAGGTCAGAGTAAGTCACAACAAGCTTGGATCTACTGTATGTTAAGTATTTTATTGTTGTGAAATCACTGTTACAAACTTAGTAGGTAATTACTTCTATGAAAGACAACAATAATAATGCATTAAAGAGCAAAATATGTGTCCTAGGCTTTGAATTTTAGCAAAGAAGTTGCTTAGCAACACTTATGAACCAATTTGATCTATGATATTAGCATATTTTTGATCATTGTAATTTAAAAACATTTGAGTGTTGGTATGAATGTGGTTTTCTGAGAGATTTTTTAGTAGTCTTGAATGTGTGACTCAGCCATTTAGAAGCTGAGGACAAAAACGGAGAGGACACGATCGCTTTGGTAATACAGCGTGTGTGTCATCTTCTGGTGCTTTCCCCAGCACTTTGGAACGAGAGAAGGTAGGCGTGCCCACTGACGGGGAGTCCCACGCCATCACCTATCCACCTGCCATTGTTGTTTACATTGTGGACCCCTTCAGCTATGAGGAGGCCGACGGTGGCCCGGGGCCAGTGCCGGCCCACTCCAGTGTGTGGACGCTGGGTTTGCTACGTTGCTACCTTGAGATGCTTCAGTTCCTGCCCCCACACATCCGCAATTCTATATCTGTGCAGGTAATTAAGTTCCCAGTGGAGCAACATTTTTATACATTACTGTATTTCATTGTCATGAAGGTGACTGCAGAGGTGAAAATGCATTAATTGTGTATTCAGTGTCAGTGTGTCAGTTACCATCTATCAGTTAATGGTTAACTGATTACTCTCAACAGCATCATAACCGACATATCCATCACCACCACATGCATTTGTAGAAGCATTGTAGTATAGAGTGTAGGGAGAGTGTTTCACTTTGGTTTCCTGTGTCTAACAACATGCATATGTCTTTTTACCTCAGATTGTCCCCTGCCAGTACCTACTTCAGCCAGTACGAGGTGAAGACCGTCATATCTACGCCCAGCACCTCAAGTCTCTAGCCTTCTCTGTCTTCGCTCAGTGCAGACGGCCGCTGCCCACCTCCACCAATGTCAAGTCACTCACAGGCTTTGGCCCAGGCTTGGCCATTGACACCGCGCTGAAGAGCCCAGAGGTAAATGCAATACACGGCCAAGTTGTAGCAGTTGCGCTCAAGTTGCTTTGACATAATCCATCCGTAAAGCAGAGAAAGCTGTGCAGTTGCAGTTCAGCTCTTTAGCTGATCGGTAGCAGTGCCCCGTTGGCTGTGTGTCTTAGCATCAACATGCTAGTGTTGTCCTCTGATCGATAGGCAAGCAGACAGAGGCTGACACCGTGGCCCTCGCAGCGGCATTTCAGTTGCTTTGAGCGCTCCCGCCAGGCATGAACCTGACCTGATATGACACAGCCTTTTGCCCCGGCTGTGTTCAGTCTGCCACTGGAAAGAAAGAAGGCAATGAGATATAGAGTTCTTAGTGCTAACCATCCTTGTAGTTTTTTCTGCTGGAACAGAACCAAGAGAACTTGTAACCCTCTGCTACTCCAGTTTTCTTTCCATTATCTGCTTGGCTAGCTCCCTGAGACCTCCATAATGGGATCTCGACTCCAGGTTTAGACAAAGGGGCGCTTTAGATCAGGACCTAATTCAGTTGACTTTCTTGCAGCCACTGCTACCTTTTCCCTTTAACACAAACCTTGAGCTGCCTTGCTGGGAGAACTGGAATATTGATGGGACATTAAGACTGGTACAAGGGACAGTTTTCCTTGTAAAGATACCTAGAATGTGAAAGCAGAAATTTGGATTGAAGGATTTCCTGTGGCTGCGAGTCCAGCAGCCAATCATGCATGCACACCATTTACATATCTGGAGCATGTCCAATTTTTATCCATTTGTGTACAAGGGCTGAACATTTACCCTAAATCCTTTGTCCTCACGTCTTCACCTCCCAATCTGCAGAGGCCGGAGTGTCTGCGTCTGTACACACCTCCGTTCATTCTAGCACCAGTGAAGGACAAGCAGACGGAGCTCGGAGAGACATTTGGGGAGGCATCGCAGAAATACAACGTGCTGTTTGTGGGATACTGTTTGTCCCATGACCAACGCTGGCTCCTGGCTACTTGCACTGACCTGTATGGGGAACTCCTGGAGACCTGCATCATCAACATAGATGTACCCAACAGGTAGGACTACCAGCATCCTCACAATATTAACAACATACTGCCTAAACAGTCTTTATTATCATCACTAGGAATCACGTAACACCACTGGACCCCCACACCTTAACAGACACATCTAAGAAAAAATATGTATTCGTTGTCATTCAGTGTTATTGTTTATAGTGCAGTTACTATGAAAGTCATTATAACCATCTGGTCCATTGCATTTGTCTGAACACCATAGCAGTCACTAGCAGTCACACCGCGACTCGCTATCATCCTCCACATTCTCGACTGTTTTTTTTTCTCTGTGAATATCCCACATTCAGTCACAGCTGCACACCAAATGTCTTTAACCTTACAAAAGGTGTGTGAAAGCTGCCACCAATGCTTAAATGTGTCTGCTTGATACTGTGATTTTTTTTTCCTTTTTTCCCATCAATTATCAGTATAGCAGTATAGTATTAGTGAGCTGTCAAAAGACACAATTCACCTCAAGTATAAATTAGGCTAGAGTGGGAAGGCACACGGCTTTCAGTCAGACATGAGCACTTACACTAGCCTGAAGAACATGGCACACAAATTTTAAACCAGCTCCACTGACTAACAGCGAGGCGCACTGCATGTACAATACACTTCTTTTTATGTTTGTTGTGAATGAAAGTGGTTTTGACATGGGTGTCAATTCGTGTTCCACAGGGCACGGAGGAAAAAGGGCTCTGTTCGGCGGCTCGGCCTGCAGAAGCTGTGGGATTGGTGCTTGGGGCTGGTGCAAATGACATCAGTCCCCTGGAGGGTGGTGATTGGCCGACTGGGCAGGATAGGACACGGAGAGTTAAAAGGTAAGGAGGATTGTCATGCTAAAATGCTTTTTCATGACCAGAAAAAGAGAGCATTCAAGTGTGTTTCATACCGCTTTGTCACTTGTTCGTTCATCCCTGTTGCTCTGCTCCCCTGATGTTCCAGACTGGAGTATTCTGCTGAGCAGGAGAAACCTCCAGTCACTGAGTCGCCGTCTGAAGGAAATGTGTCGAATGTGTGGAATCTCCGCCTCAGATACGCCCAGCATCCTCAGCGTGTGCTTGGTTGCCATGGAGCCCCAGGGATCCTTCATCATCATGCCAGGTACAGTGTGTGCACACGACTTAGATTATAAATACACTTACTACACTTTTCATCCGAGCTGCATTGCTCTAGCAAGAAAGGCAGTGCTGAGGTGTGCTCATGTCTGTCTGTTTGTGTGTGTGTGTGTGTGTGAGCGCGACGGTGTGATGGATGGCAGCAGCATATCACAATGCGTGTCCCCTCCTTGTCCAGATCAGATTGATGGCAGGGAAAAATCATGTACCTTTCGCTCATAAAGCACTAGCTCTCAGATGCCCATTGATCTCAAAGCGGTGTGATGGAGAGTCAGATCAATGGGTTTATTTTGGGAAACGAGTGGGGGATTGTCAGTGCATCATACCAGGATTGTGTTGAGCGATGCTGGGCTGAGGACATCTCCTTCCTCAAAAGCTCTTCAAGCTGGAAGAGATTAGCAAGACTGTGTTAGCTGCAGAAGACTGTGACTGGAGGGGGTGTACATCACTGCAACATGGAATTTAAACTTAAGAGAGTTGTTGGCAGCTGCTGTGACATTTTAGTTCCTTTTATGATTATGAAGTACATATGCAGAAACCTACCACTGTGAGTTTAGCTTATGAGATCAATTTTGTTAAATTAGGACATTAATATCTGAACAGTAATTTCATTGAGTTTGAATGCTGTAGTTGAAACAGGCTCTGTTTGAATCAATGTAAGGCTGTTACGTGGTGCTCAGTTGAAGATGGTACTTGTATATTATTAACATTCTCAGTAGTGTGTTGCATTGAAATTAATCAATGAAAGGAATTTTTTACACTTTCATCAGTTTCAAGTTTCCTGTTTGTTGCTTGAATGCTATTTTTTCCCCATTTTCTTTCATTGTCCTTAAGCACGCTCTTTATTGACCCTGCCACTCTTCCTCTGTGCATCCCAACAGACTCTGTGTCGACAGGCTCAGTGTTTGGCCGCAGCACCACCTTGAACATGCAGACATCCCAGCTGAGCACCCCGCAGGACACCTCCTGCACCCACATCCTGGTCTTCCCCACCTCCGCCTTCGTCCAGGTGGCCAGCTCCAATTACACCAACATCGACCCCAACATCGACATTCTCAACGCCACCACCGGTCAGTAGTGCTCCTTCATCTATCTTGCAGTCATTCCCTGGGATGCTTGAGTGTGGCTCATCCTGTTTGCTGGACCTTAAACAAAGTCACAGATGTTAAAGGGAAATGCAGCAATTACTGTGTTCTCCTCTTTAATCTGCGCTGTTTGTTTCCAAATCCTTCCTGTTTACTTTTCCAGTCTATTAAGACTGTTTTGTAGTGGTGTGCGCTTACATTCTTAGTCATCTATAGCACCCTCAAGCTTCTTTCCTTGATGCAAATATATTTGCTGCCAGAAATATGAAGCATGGTCACTCACATCTGATACTCAGTAAATAGCTAAATTAACCATATAATTGCATTGACAGTAAAAGGTCCACATTATATTTTCTGAAATGTATATTGTACCAGTAATTGCTGCAAGCATATTTTTTGGCTAATAACATGCAGATCAGAGGGAGAAGACATTTCATGAAAAGCATTTTAGATTCTTTTCAGAGACACAGGGAGCTAATCAGTTAAAAGACGTTGTACCACTTCATCAGCTGCAGACTGTTGAATTAATCACCTGCTCTCCTCAGACGGGTCTGATGCCATCGGGATCTTTGACCTGCTGGACCAGGAGAACGAGTTGGTGGACCCAGACATCATCAACATCTCGCCCACCACTTCACCAGTACACTCCCCTGGCTCTCATTACCACCACGGAGGTGATGGCAGTAAGGTGAGACAGCGTGCACATGCACACAGGTCATGGTGGCTGGGTGTAGCCTTTGATTGATGTCCTGCCTCGTGTGTCCCATTCTTCTGCGTAAATGAGTCAGAATATAGCAACGTCAGATGGTCTGATTGTGTGGTTTGTCAGTGACATCAGTACAATATGTGACATGATGCATGGAAACAAAGCTAACCTTGAGTTTCTGCTTTTTTTGCAGGGTCAAAGTACAGACCGCATGGAGTCTCATGAAGAGGTTCCAAACCTCCTGCAGCAGCCTCTGGCCCTCGGCTACTTTGTCTCCACGGCTAAAGCCGGCCCGCTACCCGACTGGTTCTGGTCAGCCTGTCCGCAGGCTCAGAACCAGTGTCCACTCTTCCTCAAGGTATTGGGCTCTTACCATCTCACATGGTTATTTAATCATTTCATTACTTTTTTTTAAAAAATGGGGCTGCCTTTTTACACAAGTGCACAGTTAAAAAGAAATGTTCTTTTCAAGATTGAACAAGACAACTTAGTGGAACAATTAAGGCAGGTCGTAGGGCATTCAGGGTACAACAAAAACAAATCATAGGGATGTTAATTAGTTTTGCTTCAAATAATAGTTAAATATGGCAAATGGTAAATATGCCTCCTTGCAGAGAGTTTCGTGAGAAAACAGGCACCACTTTCATGTCCATCCATTAAATGCGAAGCCACAGGGAGCATCTGATTATCTTAGCTTGGCATAAAGATGAGACACAGGAAACAGGTAGTCTCTGGCTACCTCAGGTTGTCTCAGGCTCTGTCCAAAGTTAACAAAATCTGCCAACTACCGCCTGTAAACGCTCACTAATTAGCATGTTTTAACTTGTTTAATTTGTTAAAAAGCAAAAGTGTAAAAATGACACATGGTTTTATGATGGACTCTACCTGGAGTCTCTGCTGATTGCTTGGAAACCTGCTCACCACTGCCTCCGGCCAAGACAGAGTACAGCACGCAACTCCCCATAAAACCACAACTGTCCTTTAAAAAGCAGTTAACATGCAAGCCGTTAATGAACTTCAAATCTTTTCTGTGGCAGTTTTGGTGCTCATGACACTCGACCTCAGCAAGGGTTGCTGCTGTAGCTGAGCCCTTGTGTGTGAGGGAAAAATGGTACAAGAGAAGTAGATAGTTTTGATTTGCACTGATATCCCTTGCTTCTGGAATTGGCTACAGGCTCACTGCTGCTGTCACTGCTCTGTGAAAAGGGCTGTAATTATTTAGATGAGATGTAATAAAAGGTTAATAACTTCATTATAATGCCATTGACACTACATCTCTCCCTCTCTCAGGCCTCTTTGCACCTCCATGTGTCTTCAGTGCAATCAGATGAACTACTGCACAGCAAACACTCCCACCCCCTCGACTCCAATCAGACCTCAGACGTACTCAGGTAAACAACACCAGAACACATCCGCCACAAGTCAAGTGCACAAAATGCTATTACCACCCTGCTGACTGTGCTTTCAGGGGATTTTTGAATTTGCAGATTTTATTCAGATTTAACATGTTTTTCTGGTTACAAGTGATGACTGTGTGCAGGAGTGAAAGGCATGTTTGAAGTAGTTTTTAAGATTTAAGTAGTTTGCATGCACTTTGGTTGACTACAGCCAAGGACTGGATAATTTTGAAAATAAAGGCTTATTCTATTTATGTTTTTAAACCCAGCGTGTCAACCTTTAAATAAATTCAAATTGAAGAGCACCTGTATGTCTTTTGTTGGCCTGAACAGATTTGTGCTGGAGCAGTACAACGCCCTCTCCTGGCTGACGTGCGACCCAGCTACACAGGACCGACGATCGTGTCTGCCCATTCACTTTGTGGTGCTCAACCAGATGTACAACTTCATCATGAACATGTTGTAACCAACATTTACAGGGGGGGGTGTAGGGGAAACATTTCAGAGAAGAGGAACGCGACAACTCCGAAGGGGGTTTCATCAAGACTGAAGAAAACTGCAAGGACCAGACCAGAGTATGGAGCTGGATCCTGCACAAAGATGGGATTAGACGGCTGTTCTAAGCTGAGACTGTCCTGTCCCCCGTGGCTGTTACCGGTTGAGAGTCCTGTCCCTGTGATTCAGAGACATGCACATAGAGACAAGGGAATAAAGAAGAGGGGGAACCAGATGTTGAGTCGCAATTAATGAACGTGAGAGAATGACAGATTGGTTGTCATGGTATGTAGCATGGCAGCACAGTCACTGGCCAGTCTGTATTGGAGAGACAAGTCTATCTGTAAAGTTATTGGAAGAAAAGGGACATATTTGATCAAGGAAAAAACTCAAGAATGGATCATTGGTTTTAAGACCTGAAATTCCTTTTTATTCCTTTGGATGAAATAGTATCCAAATGAAATGCCTGCATCTATCTTATTTATTGTAAGTTTGTAAATGTATAATTTGTGTTATTTCTTAACCTCTTTTATATATAAAAAATGGAGAAGGTTTATATCACCTTCCGGCTTTAAAGCAATTGGTCTAAGATATATGTAATCGTCTTAATTAAAAAACAACCAGGAAAAAATCCCATAAAAATTAAATAAAGTCCCAGTAGGTTGCTTTTAGAGTATTATTTTTTGTAATGGAGACAGAATATTTGTATTGTCACAATGTACAGAAGAATTAGAGTGGAGAATTATGTTCCATGCCTTTGAGCATGAAGGACTTACAGCAAAGCTGTAGCTACAGAGGACTTGTACAGCAATGAACTTCACTGTGTTCAAATAAAGAGGTACATTGTTGTATATAGTATTTTATACCACACATTTAGACACAAAAACCAAACGGCAATATATATAAATAACTATATATGAATGCCATGCCAGCAGTTGGTGGTGTGGCTTCTGTTTTAGGAATAAAGTATGTCAACTTATTTTCCTGTGCTTGTGTTCATTGCTTTGGGGAGGGGGACTGTGATGTGCAATTGGACAAGGACACCAATAGTGGAGTGGAAGGAGAACTATTGGCACCTCAGGTTTGAACTTTTTTTTATATGGGAGAAATAAAACGAGAGCTAGAATGTGAGAACAGTTGTCTTAATGGCAGACATGCAGTGTCCTTTTCAGCACATCCCTTTAGTTTGCTTTACCTCTCCTTACTCTGATTGGCTGAGGTCTGGCTCTTTTGGCACCACTTCTGATTGGTTATGGATACATTTAGACCAATCCCATTTTACTTCGGTGGGAAAGTAAATGTGTGGTGTAAATGAACTTTAACCAGCTATGGATGGCTGCCCATTGGATATGCAGTGTTTGTGCACAAAGGAAGATCTGTTTGGATTTCTCCGGCTCACAGGGAAACTGTACTTTGACTATTGAGAATCCACTGATATTGCTCTTTACTTTGCATATTTGCCAATATTTGTTGGCTTGAAAAATTTGACCATCAAAATGTATTTGGTCTTCTTTTGAGTGTAGATAAATACATTCAATATTTAATAAAACCCTGAAATTTTCTTTTCAGTTCAGTGCCATGTTTTCTTTTTGGGGAATCATGGTTGTTTGCAGTGACCATCTGCTTCTACTGTACAGTAGGTCTGCAAGCTTGTTACCACACTCTATTCACAAGTGGGAAAGGCATTGGAATAACCCTGCATAATAATTTGAGTCAGATATCTTACTTGTAAATTGCTGAATTGCCCCGGGGTTGTGTAGTAGCAGCTGGCAATTCTTTCTTTTGAGATTTTTCTGCATTTTTTCCTCGCTGTCAGCAGCCTTTGAATACACAGAGGTCCTGCTCTGTTTGCCTCCATCCCTCAGCAACTGCTGTCACTGTGCCCTTGAAAATGTAGTGGAATCCACACTGACAACATGTCAGTGACTGGGTAGGTAAAAGTCTGCAGCATTTAAAAGAGAAATCTAAATAGTTAGAAATCGACAGACACTTAAGGTTTTTGTTTGGTTGTGGCTTCTCACATAACTATAATACCAGGTACGCATGCGACATGAAATCATAGTATAATTTCATTTAGATACTTCCACACTTTTAGATTAATCATGTTATAAAAAATATATTAATTTTTGCAGCATACCTAGATATAAATAACAAGCCTGTCTGCCATAGGAGCTTGGAGAAAACATTGGTTTCTAGGGGGCATCTACATTGTCTATTTTCCATTAATTATTAGTGATGCACACATTATTCATAAATGGGAGGTTACTTCATACACTAGTCGTCTGGTTTTATCCAAGGTGTACTCATCAGGTAAAGTTGGAAAACATGCTGGAGCCGCTGTTTATTTTTCTGCAAACGAAACTAAGATGTCCATCACACTCGCAGCTTGTCAGTATCAGCTCTGCCCATGTTAGTGACACCACTGCCTGTAGTCAGGGAAGGTCTGAGGTGTCGTACTGCCTCCAGTCACTGGCAGTTCTCTCACTGTCACGCGGACATAGTAATCACTTTAGAAAAGCTAATTATCGAGTGGATATGGGGAGACCATAACAAACGGCGTTAAAAATACAAAGAAAATTCTATAAACCTACCGGCAACAGCCGGGACAAGCTTCTCTCTCTGTCATTGGCTCAGGACTCCCCCCATAACGTTAGAGGTTGACAGAACACAGCAGAGTCCGAGGTCTGAGGGCCTCGGTGGTCAAGTATCCTTTTTAAAAGACTAACTATCATCCAACAAAGGGAGGTAAGGTGATTGTTTCTCATCTATTGCATTTACATAGAATGTTTACACGGCAGAGACGGACAAGACAGCGCAGTCTTGTCTAACAAGTTAGCCTAGCCTAGCTGGCTAGTAGCATGCTAAGAGTCGCTCCAAAAGCAGTGGGGATACTGAATGACTGTTAGCCGCTGCCAGTTAGCTAGTGGCTAATACGATGCTGTATTCTACGATATAACTCGTGCATTGAAAGTATATGTTAAACATTTCGGGGTGCTACTCATAAATTGAGACAATGTCTTGACTCTGGGCAAGCCAATTCCATGTCAGTGGAAGTTAACGATGTGTAATCCCAGTATTAGCTAGCTAGCATTAGCACCACTAGCATTAGCGGTAACGCTAATGTTATCATGAGCGATAGCCAGTCCGGCTTTTACCTTGTGTGCAACGTTATCATGATAATTACAATCGTAATGCTGTTTTGCTGCAGCTGACCAACCAAACCTCCAGGCCAATTAACTAACGAACACATCACTCATGAGCCAAAGTTTTACCGACGTTCGTTACAGGAGTAATGAATGTATTGAGACTTTGGGGCTCCCGTTAACTGTCAGCTGTACACTGCTTGGCTTTGTAAAGCTCCGTAGAGTTCTGTAGTGTTTGATAAACCCTTTGGTGCATGTGCTCGTACCCTCCAAGATATGCAGACTGGAAGACTGTCCAGTTAATTTGCTTCAGATGGTATCGGATTTTATCCTTTACACTGTCTCGTTGTGTCTGTTCGTTCCCTCAAGGTTTAATTGCAGAGAGATGGCAGACAGTGCAGGGCTGCAGTTTGTCAGCTCCTATGCTTTTGAAGCCATGCAGAAGGTGGATGTGGTGCGCCTGGCTGCCCTAAGTGATCCAGAGCTGAGATTGCTGCTGCCCTGCCTGGTGAGGATGGCTCTATGTGCTCCAGCTGATCAGAGCCAGTCCTGGGCACAGGACAAGAAGCTCATTCTCCGCCTGCTGTCTGGAGTGGAAGCCGTCAACTCCATTGTAGCGCTTCTGTCTGTTGACTTTCATGCCTTGGAGCAGGATGCACGAAAGGAGCAGCAGCTTAGGTATACATGACAGTTTGGTGACTAGAATGTAGTGTGTCTGTTTTTACATCAAGTCACACTTGCATTGCTTTCTTCACAAAAGATTACTGTTTCAAAATTCCACAGGAAGTTCATTTTATCAACATATACAATGTACCGTCTCTTCTGCTAGGCACAAGGCAGGTGGCTCTAACGGGGAAAGCATCCTGGTGTCACAGCTACAGCATGGCCTGACCCTGGAGTTCGAACACAGCGATCCTCTCAGGAGACTCCGTCTGACCCTCAGTGAACTGTTGGCCATCATGAATAAGGTACAGTCAAAGGTCCCCACATAATTCAGTAAATCAAAAGTCATTCAATGAACTTAGCTTAAATGGGACTTGTAATTATTATGCTTAAGAGAAGAATAGGAAGTAGACCTATAAATTGACTGTATAAAGGTTGTTAGCAGTTGATTTGAAAGAGTATTTAATGCGCCAGTCTAAACTACCCAGATAACTGATGACGACACTGCAGAAATGGGGGAGATTTTAGTGGCCTAAGTCTGAGCTTCTGCCTTTTTTTTAACATAGAGATGTGGAAGAGACATCTTTGATGCTTGAACATAAAGAGACTGAGTTGTCTAGATACAAAGAAATTGAAGCATGAATAACTTGATAAAAAATCTTTAACTTGTGGAAATAAGTTTTGGGAGTAAGAAACACAATTGCACACCTTCTTTACTTTTTCATCAAAACTTAACTTGGCATCAGAAATCATTTGTAAATTACGACTAAATTACGACTGACGATGACTTGGATGATTGACCCACACAGTCTGTTTCTATTGTTGTTTCTCAGGTTGTAGACTCAAATGGAGAGTTCTTCTTGAAGTCTTCTGAACTCTTTGAAAGCCCTGTTTACTTGGAAGAGGTTGCTGATGTCCTCTGCATTTTACAAGCAGGTACCAAACTCCTTTCATCCTCTTAATAGTTTTACCTGGAGGTGCTGTGGAAGTGGGATGGTGTTGAGTACAATGGCTTCTGCACAAGTGTGCTCATTGCAAGAATGAAAATTGTGGGATCCACAATGCCCTTCCCATTATTGTAATGTCTTGTTAAGAAAGTGCATCATGGAGATATATTTTGGATGAAGAACTTATAATAAATTGCAACAAAATCGTGATGAACATGTTTATGAGCAATAAGCAATAAGTGTATATTAGGGAAAACTACCTAATATTTCTTTAACGCCAGTCTAAAAACAGTGTTATTGTCCTTTGCAGTTGACAAGTTGTTGTCCAGAATGTGTGTTTATTTTTTCTTTTTCTCAGAGCTGCCTTCTTTGCTGCCCATTGTGGATGTGGCCGAGGCTTTGCTTCATGTCCGCAACGGAGACTGGTTTTTGTGTCTGTTGGTTGCCAATGTCCCTGACAGCTTCAATGAAGGTAATTAATCTGTCTCATAACACTGCACTTGCTGTCTGCTGATAATGTGAGATGGATTGGATGTTTAATTGCCAGTACATGCTTTGTATAGTTAGCAAGTGAACCTGCTGTGGCCGAAACAGGGCTTCACTTAACATTACCTTAGAAGCTTCGTTCCTTCATTCATGTACAGGCAGTTTGCTATTTAGTTGCCAGCACGTTTTGTTTCAGAGTTTGGCTGTTTCCCCTCTAATTCTAGCTGTGCCACTGGCCCAAGGGTGTATGTATTTGTCTTTGATTGATGATGAACATTACTGTCTCGCTCTGGCTCCCAGAGTGGGCTGTGTGTGTTTTGAGAGATGCATTATAAGAAAATGCCTGCTGTCTCCAGTGCCTCCTTATCACACAGAGGGTCAGGGCTAAGTCAGGAACTTTTGGTATGTTACCTAGCAGTCCACATCAAGGAATCCTTTTGGCTTTGAGACCTTGATTAAGACCTTGTTTCACTGAATTGAAAGTGAAATGAATTGATTTGGAAGCTCTTAGAAAAATTTAAGGGTGAAGCGTGGGAGATGGTTTTGTCTCGAAGCATCAAGGTCTGCCATGTTAAACGTGAACTGGTAACCAGACCTAACTCTGCTGCCTTCTTTATGGCATATGAAATAATCCAGATGTGGCAGAGATGGAAAAGAATATTATTTTAGTGTATGTCATAATCTCACCCAACCATAAACAGTTGGCCTTTTAAACTGTCAGCTGTGGAAAGGTACAAGGGAAATAGGATGAGGCTGTGGAAATGCTGTCTTCAGATGGCTGTTAAATCTTATTTACAAGCAAGTAAATGAGTCATGATTCTACAGTTTATGGAGGAATATGACTTGGCCATGACATTGGAGAAATTATACACTGTTACTGTCTGTGATGTACAGAAAACCAGGAGACCTATAGGCGAGGATTACATTATTAAATGAACATGACATACAGCATTAAAGTGTATTCATTTTAAAGCATTTCCCTTACTGTGTGGAAAAAACCAAATTCAGTCAGCATGCTGCTAATAGGCAGCAATTCCCCAGATTCAAAGCATCAAATGTAAAATTTCATGAAATTCAATAATCCAAATGATGTTTTTTAAGGCTGTGCGGTTTGTTAACTTAAATGTGCATGTCTGTCTTTGCAGTTTGCAGAGGTTTGATCAAGAATGGAGAGCGTCAGGATGAGGAGAGTGTGGGTGGTCGACGCAGGACTGAAGCCCTCAGGCAGTTATGTCAGATGAACCCCTCACAGGCCCTCAACATCAGAGCTATGGTGGTCAGTTACACTATGAATATAATCACAGGACTCCAAAGTAACACCAGAATCACACTTAACCCATCACCCCCCTAAAAGTTGATCTGTTTCAAATGAGAGGATCCATCACAGGTGCTCCATTCTGCTGGAGATGCATTTGTGTTGAATTTATTCTGCTGTCCTGCTGTTTTCACAGTTCACAAGTATGGAAGTGTAAACTAATTTAAATTCTCGTTTATCTTGTTGGTTTGTGTGATACACTTTCATGACAAAATGATTGTGTTTCAGGATTTTTTCCCCAATAATTTTCAGAAACATTGTTGCATGTTTAAAAATGGACAAGGTCGTGAATTTCCAAATGCTGAACATAATGGCTTTAAAGTGGCTTAATAGATATTTTTAGAAAAGCGGGTAGTATGAAAACAATGAGACAAGGGACAAGTCGAAGTGATCAATCTGCAAAGAATTATCACCATAATCTGCAGGTCCCCTCGACTTTATGGAGCTTTATATTGACTTTCAGATCATTGTTTGGCTGTCCGGCCCACAGCTTTAGTGTTTCAGGTCACTCACCAGTGTCATAATGTTGTCGCTTGCAGCGGGCAGGTGTTTATGATGAAAATGCTCCAAACAGCAGACAGACACAGGCAGAGACCAGCTGCTGAACATAGTGAAGCATTTAGCAGTCAAAGAACCAGACCTTCCTCAGGAGTAGGTAGAGACCAAAAACAGAGCTACAAGAGAGTGAATATTAGACGTACATTCACCAGATTCCAGGCGACTCTAAATAAATGATTATGTTGCTCTGTAACTACTGGATGTGTAAATGAGCAGCTGTTTCCTAACAAGTTGTCTATTTCTGTTTTTGCTTTGTGATTGTGAGGTTTTGCTCTTTTTATTTGTCTTTTGTAATAGTAAACTGAATATATTTGACTTAGTAAACTGTAACAATGCAAGACGTCTTGTTGGGCTTAAGGAAAGTAAGAGAAGTGTTTGTCACAATTTTCTGGCATGTTGTAGACCAAACAACTAATTGATTAACTGAGAAAAGAAAAAAAATCACAGTCATTTTTGTTGATTCCTAATTGAATGGACTTGTGAGGTTCTGCTCTGCCAGGAGCATTTTATTCTCTAGTTATTTCACACAAAGACGTCATAAAGGCTGGAAACAGAAGGTCTTTGTCTTCACTGATTTATGTTCTGATACACTTGGTGATACTCTCCCTGAAGGGAGAAATTTGTCTTCCTGCTTCCCCCCTGTTCTCAGGAAGGTTACAGCACAAGGTCAGTTATTGAGCGACGCCCCAGGAGGTAGTAGAAATTCATGGCCTTGCTGAAGGATGCATCAGCAGGACTCGTACTCGTACAAAAAAATGTCCTGAGATTGGTCAAAGGGCAGATAACATGCAGGGACAAGTGACAAAGCATGCGCAAAATAACATATCATAGAGCTGAAACAGTTAGTTGACAAAAAAAAAAAAAAATCAGCAGTTATAAGAGTGGGCTGCTCATGAAACACATAGAAACCAATTATTTTCTGTGGGAGTCTTTGTTTTTCAGCAAAACCATATGACAATAGAATAATTGACTAATTAATCAGTATAATTTACTGTCTTTATTATCTGTATTCCTAGGTGGAGGAGTGTCACCTGCCTGGTTTGGGTGTGGCTCTGACTCTTGACTATAAACCAGATACAGCAGATGAGGCAGTCAGTCCCCTTGTCTCATATGTCAGCGGCCTATTATTGGGTACCAATAGCAAAGTCCGTACCTGGTTCAGTATGTTCATTCGCAATGGACAGCAGGTAAGGGGCCAGGAATTATTCTGTATTTCATTTAAGGATGTAATTACACATACACACACACACACACCCACACACAAACACTCCAGTTTGTTCAAGAAGACACAAAACTGATCACGGAGGTAGTTTGTTGAGTTAACATGAAGGAGCTTGTAATACAAAAAGATGCACTTTAGTATCTTGTTTCATCATGTTGAGCACTGAGGCAACAGTACTGTGTGTGAGATGACAAGACAAGATGCCGTGCTGTACTCTTGGAGCACATTACAAGAGCCTCACCATGTTAAAGTAAACACTTGTAGTCTACTGGATGAAATGGGGCTAGGCTAAGTTAAACTAGGCCATGCTGACATGAATTGTGATTTGAATTTGATTAGATATTCAGAATTAGGTGTTAACATGTTCTGGGTCTGTAGTAGTAAGATTAGCATCACCATGGTCAAGATTAAGTCAGGGTTTCTAATGTGCATGTAATGTAATTATCCTGAGTGTGAAAACTGTGGTCTCTCTCTCGTGAGGCCCCCACATTCACATAAAGCATTACGTAGCCCCAGAGCCTACATTAATCATCAGTTTAAATGCCTAACCCGAACCCTTGACCTAATTCTAACGTCGTCCTAATGTCAAACAGTCCTTTGATGTAGTGAGGATTGGCCAAAATGTCCTCACTTTCTGCATTGTCAACAATTTTGTTTAGCAATTAATTGTTTATTGTCATTTTTCAAATGCCACAACATTCACTGGTTGGAGCTCTAATGTAAACACTTGGATGCATGCAAAGCAGTTGGCTCATGTCTTTCCCTCGCTCCCTCTTTGTACTGCCAGCGAAAGAGAGAAAGCAGCTCGGTGCTGTGGCAGATGCGCAGGCAGCTGCTGTTGGAGCTGGTCGCCATCCTGCCGCGCTCTCGCAGCACCCACGTGCCGAATGACGGTGATATGGAAGAAGAGGGCGGCTCAGGGTACTCTGGCCTCAGAGAGGAGCATGTGGTGAAGGCCAGCGCTCTGCTGCGACTGTACTGCGCCCTTATGGGCATCGCAGGCCTTAGGTAGGTCAAAGAGGATGCAGGACACCTCCTGATATTTGATGCTTGTGTGATAATGATTTGAATGTGCATTTAGTTGTTTTTATAGTTTAATTTTGAGCTCTGAAAGTAAGTGTTTTTCCAGTCATTTTTAACTCAGAATCCGTCATTAATCAGTACTGATATTAAAAAAAACTCCTCAATGTGATCCCCCTGCAGACCTACAGATGAGGAGGCAGAGCAGCTCTTGCAGTTGATGACCAGCCGGCCCCCGGCCACTCCTGCCGGCGTTCGCTTTGTCTCTCTGTCCTTCTGCAAGCTGTTGGCCTTCCCTACTCTGGTCAGGTACATAAAGCCAGTCTCATTAACTCCTATTTTTGGAAGTCTTTTTTAATTCAGCAAACACAAAAGGGATCACAAAACCTATTCAACGAACAGTGGTCTTGAGTTTTGATTTTTTTTCCACTGCATGCCGCCTGCCAGAAGTCCTCTCTGCATCTTTTGGCATTTAATATTGTCCTTTGTCATATGGAGTGTGAGCCTTATCCTCTGTGTATGTGTGTGTTTGTGTGCCCAGCACTCCAGAGCAAGAACAACTGATGGTGATGTGGCTCAGCTGGATGATCAAAGAAGAGGAATACTTTGAGAGGTAAGAAGAATTTCTATATTCATGATAACGGGGCATTATTGAACAGGCATTATTATATGGGTAAAGTGTGCTTCTTATATTCTATGTCCAAGTGAACAGAGAGTAAATGTTCATGTATCAAAATCTGCCTTCTGACTTCATGACTTCATTAGTACAGATTGCAATTAATGCAATTCATCCCTTTTTACTCAATTGAACTCTTAGATTTTTTCTATGGGATTTTAAATACATTGTAAAATATGCATACACACAATATTAATTTTGTACACAACAGTAGTCTTGGCTGCACGATGAATTGTTTAAGACATTAACACTGAGATTATGTCGTGGTCACCAGCGTTTCAATGACTTTCAGTGACTGAGTATTTCTCAGAAGCAGTGACTGTTATAAAATTACTGGATGGTGTGCCTGTGTGCAAAATTTGTTTGTACTGCTCTTTACATTGATAGTCTTACATTCAGAAGCTGTTTAAAGTCATAAACTTGCTAAAAACTGTAAGCCTCTAAAATGGTAATGTAAAAACATGAATGCTCACCTCATGACATCATTCATGATGGAAAGGTTGCTTTTACAGGAGCAGTGATTGTTTTATAATGCAGTATTACCCAACAAGAGAAAGCATTAACATTTTCTAAATATATTGAGTACATCATATGTAATTCTGACAGCCATGATTGTTTTGACAGAACTCCTAATTTTATCCTCTTTTGTTTTTTAACACTTTTAGTTATTGTCAGATTTCTATGATTTTATTAATGTTTTAAAATATTTGATCTTGTTCCAAGCATTCTGCCTCAGCAAATGTCTGATTATTATAGGATTCAGACAGCGTACACTATCCTCTCTATTGTTGCACTTACCACACTAGTCTTCTGCTCCAGTAGAACATGTCAGTAACAGAATTTACTGAGACGTGACAACAATGAGTGAGAAAAAAACACTAATACTCAGAATAAACAAGGTGCAGTAGCAGTTAAATTATGTTACATTTGATAAATCCATGTCTGAATTCATACTTGAAAGTGTGTTTGCTGTATTCAAACTCAGCAAACTTTTTGTTTGTCTATATATTAAAATGAAGTTAGTATGACCTGTCTTAACAACAAATTATAACTGCAGCAGTGCACATGAATGTGTGTGTGTGTGTTTGTTTGTGACTGTAGTCCATAAAACATAAATCATCAGAGTCTTCCGTGACTTTTAGGGTGACTTGTAGCATAATCACTTTATTCAAATGTCTGTCCTCTAAGATGCAGTATTTAAGATGTCCAAGTATCTTTTCTCGCTCACATCACATGCATATGTGTGTCCTCTCTACAGTGCTGCAGGCGTATCTGCTTCTTTTGGAGAGATGCTATTACTGGTTGCCATGTATTTCCATAGCAACCAGCTCAGCTCCATTATTGAGTTGGTGTGCTCTACTTTGGGGATGAAGGTAAGCTGGTAGGTGGGAGAGAGACAGTGATCAATACATTAGTCTGGCTGACCAGGTACTAGCCCCACTCCTCCACTGCAGCAGAGGCGCATATAAAGACTCTACCACTGATGAAACACTTGCAGTATGCACATATCTACTAAGACACTCTATACCCTGTGGCCAATTTGCTGTTTTATTACTTATTAAGTACGCTATTGTTTCCTGTCTGTGTGCTAAATAGTTTTCCTGTCTCAGTGTATTTTCCACTAAGATGTGTAATGTAATTGGATTTAGAGCCTGTTTGCCTCCACCCCTAGGGCAATCTTCTCAATTCGGTGTTGTGCCTGCCATGTAGAATTTTTCTTATGAAATATGAAAGGAGGGAATTACAAAATACCAGCACTGTTGCCTGCAGGTTGTTTTCACTCACAGTAAACCTTCCATTGTTGACAGTCTTATCTTTTTTTGTGCACAAATGTTTAACTTTCTACAGATTGCCATCAAGCCCAGCTCTCTCAGCAAGATGAAGACTATCTTTACACAAGAGATCTTCACTGAACAGGTACATACAGTATAGGTCCATCCAGAAGTCAGGTATTGTCAGGTAGAAGTCCATTCTAGCTTTTAATTTCACAACTTGTCAAAATGATATAAAATGTCCCTCAATTGGCCATAAATTACTTTAATGTACATTATTTTAAACTACCTAGCAGTTTTGGGAAGCGTTTTGTAAATGCTATCCCTGATCATGACTACATAGTTCATCATGCTTGCTATCAGTTCATCAAACAAAAATGTCTAACGTCCATTATAAATTAGTTAAAAGTTTTGTTGGATTTGTTAAGTTGTATTGTATTTGTGTTTTCAGAGTGAGTCATTTCTGTTTCTTGTCAACATACCTTGTCAATTACTTGTGTGTTGTACCAGTAGATGTATGCACGATTAGCAGTATGAATTACATCTTGTTAGGGGTGATTCTAGCATTACTTAATATTTTATCTGTTTGTTGTTTTATATTGTTATACATTATATGGAATTTCAGTTAAAAAAAATCTATAAATAGATTAATAAAAACATGATGGAAATGACTGTTTTTGTCTAATCCAGTTCAGTGACTTAATACCTGAAGCTTCAAGGAACTTCATCATCTTGAAAGAAATCGTGTAAATCATGCAACGTTGTATCATGACTACAATAGCACAACATAGCCACAGATATTAAAGGTACAGATACCTTAATATAACAAAGGCAAAAACAAATTTCTGTTGTCTTACTGTATATATTATCATAAGGCCCACTCCTACAACTGTGTGTTATAAGTATTGATGCTGAGTCATCAGCAGTTTGCTCACACACGTGTCGCTAATGGTCATTAGCAATCAAGAAGCCTCACAGTACCATAATCTCATTAGAAGAATGAAAGGTGCTTGTTAGTGAAAGAAATCACATACAGTCACAAACAAAGTTGTGCATCCCCACTACAATTTTGTGATGCTAAAATATACAGAATTTCTATGTGTTTTTTGTCTATTTCACATTGGTGCTGTTTAGATAACTTGTTTATTATTTTGGTGTGTAGGTGGTTACAGCCCATGCTGTGAGGGTTGCAGTGACCAACAACCTAAGTGCCAACATCACAGGATTCCTCCCCATTCACTGTATCTACCAGCTGCTTCGGAGCCGAGCCTTCACCAAGCACAAAGTGTCCATCAAGGTAGGAGATGTGCACTTTATGGCTCATAATGATGACCAGCTGCTTAGCTGGTCATAAATAAAAATATTATTTATTGTTCTTGTGTGCATCTTCCAGGACTGGATCTATCGCCAGCTCTGTGAGACAACCACCCCCATCCACACGCAACTGATTCCCCTAATTGATGCCTACATCAACTCCATCCTCACTCCAGCATCCAAGGCAAACCCAGAGGCCACCAACCAGCCCATCACTGAGCAGGAGATTCTCAATGTCTTCCAGAGCTCTGCTGGGGTGAGTCAGTCTGAGGGCTTCATGTGAACAGGGAAAAACCCTAATACTGCACTGTTTTTTATTTCACCTATCCGTTTTGATGATATCTGACATTGTGTGAGTATTTGAAGGCAACATTTTCCACCTAAGTTATGATTATGAATTGATTTGAATCAGGTTGTTTTAAATAAAAATTACCAGCAATTCATCATCATTATTATTCACTATCGTTATTCAGTATACGTCTCCACATTCACTGTGGTTGCAGAGCCCTCTTGTGCTGCCTGTCCCTAACCTGTTGCTGTTGTTTTGCTTCTCTCTTTCACTGTTGTTTAGCAAGGGGAGGCTAGTCGAGGAGGACGACAGCGCTACTCCATCACAACCCAACTCCTTATCCTCTACTACATCCTGTCTTATGAGGAGAACCTGTTGGCAAGCACCAAACAACTGGGTATATACAAGACAATAACTGTGTCCCATATAACACTCCACTGTGCCTGGCTTCCCACTGTGCTGTTGGCTCACTTCCTTTCTATTTCTTATTTTCTCTTCTTGTGCCTGTCTAAAGTGCATCCATTGTCATCTCCTCCACTGAAGGAGGCATTGTATTTGAGACGGAGGGAATTTGTCAGGCAGTGAGAGGAGAAAGGCAGCTTTTGTCCTCTGCAAAGTTGTTGGAGATGCTCTCACTCTGGATGTGCAGTCATTCATCCTTTTCTCTCCCGGCACTGAATGTTGGCCGCTTCATAGAGAATAAATGGAGGGCTGACAAAGAGCCAAATACAATGGCTGCGGGAGCTGAGCTAACTAGGACAGCTGTAGGTTAGATTGAGCATTAGCAGTTAGCCTAGTCAGTGTTTATTCTCTCCCATGACGAGCTCTGCTCTTGCCCTTCATTAGGCCAGATTTATGTGAGAGTTTATGCCCATCTCTTTAATTGCTGTGTTTACCCAAGTGCTCCCGCAGCCTTCAAGGAAGGAGTAATGAAGCCCATCACCAGTGGTAATGAACCCACGTCAATGAAAAATCACCTCCGCTCCTCTAACGCATCGGCACAGCGGCTCTGGCGTCCTTACTCTGCCAAATAAAACACTTATGCTCTCTCTTGTCCTTTCCTTGCTTTATCCTCTCACCCCCGCTATTTACTGTCTTATAGTTTCTTTGCCTCACTCTCCCTTTTCTCTTTTTTTAAGCCCTGATGCAGAGGAAGCCAAAGTCCTACTCAGCAGCCCTGATGGACCAGATCCCCATTAAGTACTTGGTCACTCAGGCCCAGGGACTGCAGCAGGAGCTAGGGGGTGAGACTAAATCTACAGAATTGTAGTTGTAAACCCACATTACGTTTCACTTCACAGTAAATATCACTACTCAGCCAGAAAAGCTTCTAATCTGTTTGTCTTCCCCCCAACCATATTTGCTGTTTATTTTTTTGTGGACGGTGGTCCTTTTTCTTTCCCTGGACCCAGGTCTGCACTCTGCCCTGCTCAGGCTGCTGGCCACCAACTACCCTCACCTATGTCTAGTGGAGGACTGGGTGTGTGAGGAGGAGGTGACGGGTACCCTGCCCCTGCTGAGGAGGATGATGCTCCCCAGCAACACCTGCAGATACACTCAGAGCCAGCTCCACCAGGGTGAGGAGGGATGGAAGAAATGGGGTTGGGGCAGAAGATTTAGGCTGGTAGTTCTGAATCCATGAATAATGGTCCTAGTGTTGGCAGTCTTGAGTAGAACAATATAGTAAATGTATTATATTGTATAATACATTGACAGGTGAGAGCTGTTATCCAACTGAAATCTTATATCAGTGGTTAATCCTTCAGGGTTTAGAGGATTATGCTGTAATTGGCTTTTCTTTGATAGAGATCCTTGACAAAATACAAAAGTGTAACAGATAATCACTTTCATGCCATTATGCAGGTTAATGTACAGTATATATATACCTTTTTAAAAAATTCTGTTTTATGTATCTATGCAACAAGGCACAACTGTGTTGTTTTAAGGCATCCAGGGTGTTTTTTTAAGCTTCCTCTGTATAGCAACCTTCTTCAGGAGAATGATGACAAGAAAGACGTAGAATTATGGATTAATTCTGAATAGGAAAATATGGTAAGAAGCTCCTCTGCCTCCCAGGGCTTGGTGGTAGGAGGTGAGCAGGGCTTTCAACAGACTTAACAGACTGCAGCATTGGTGTGGAACCTGAGCTTTCAAGTCGATGACCTACTCAGTGTCTTTTTTCATTCTGTAGTCTTGACACTTAATAGCTTGGATTCACACTTTTTGTGGATTGGAGTTAAAGGATGACATGGCTATGAACAGATGTTTGCCAGATGTTGCTACTGTCTTGCACTGGATTTATGTGATGCTCCAGAAATGTTTGGTTTCTATTCATTTTAGTATACACATTTGGTTCAGGTCAGTTAAAGGAACACAACAAGGCTCCACAGTTTTAGACTTTGAAGATTAATTCAGCCGTTTGCCCCCCTCAGCCTTCCAGAAGTTACCATCTAGCAGTCCCAGGCTGATGCGGATCCTGGAGCATTTAACACTGCTCTCGCCTGGAGATCTGATCCCTTATTCGGAGGCCCTCACAGCCAGCATGGCTCTGCTGCTGGAGCCTGCTGTGCCCCGCCGAATACTGCAGACCCTCAACAAACTCTGGATGGGCCTCAACACTGTGATGCCTCGCAGGTACATGCTCTGGACACATGTTATAGGGAAAGGATAGAAAATTCTACTGTGGCAGCCGAATGAGAATACCACAGAATTTCACATGGGAACAATACATTGTTGTTATTGGAATATTCACTTAGTTTACATTATGTGAATTAAAACAGAATAATTAATGTGCCTCGTGGGTATGATGTATTTGATATTTTCTGCCTTAGAGCGTTTTGTGTGCCTTTAGTTAATGGCATCACTTGGGTATTGGGTCTCAAAATCAATCAAGAGTCCAAATAAGCATCTTGTCTTCACTAATTAGAATTTGGCATCTTTTGCTCAACTTAATAAGTAAAGAGTGCAAGAACAATAAACAACTTTTTCAGTAAAAGGTTAACAGTGGTACTTGACATGGTGTCGTCTCTCCCAAGGAAGTATAAAGTTGCTGTGAGACTCAGTAAATGGATTAAAGGAAGACCTGTGGAACAAGAGTTGTTACCCTTAACCCCAAGCTGCTTGCTCAATGATTATTGTGTGAATAGATCACAGGTATTGAGCCAGGCAACTGTGTCAACCTGTGGGAATCTCCAGACAGAAGAGGGTGACCCTCACTCTGCCCCAGGGCCCACAGGAGCACAGTTACCAAAGCTCTGAGCAGACATGCTATCGATCCAAAAGGAGGCTGTAACAAGAAGCTCAGTGAAGGAAAACTGAGGGAGACTCCATGAGAGAGATGTAAGGGATTGTTGCCCCCTCCCTCTCATAGAATTCAGTGGTGCACAGGGCTAGGTGACGGGCTCTGTGAATCTAGGAGGGGGGCAGCAGTGCCAAATTTCACACAAGATCCACTGATTGATGCTGGTGCACAAGCTGCAGGAAGGCTTGGAGCTGCAGGAGTACCCTGTTGTTTATAGTTTAGCATTGGTCTGATAAGAGAGATTGAGGATGAATTGCTGCCACAGGCTAATTTCTGAGTAACTGAATTACTGAAGTCATTAAACCTCGACTGAAGTGTGTCTCATGCCATGTTTTAGTAGCATTTGAGTTTTTTTTTCCTTTCTGAAAAATACAATGAATCCACTTTGGGGAAAAAAGGTTGAGAGTTCATGATTGATTCTAAGTAGTTAATCTGTCCCATAATGTCTTTTCACGTGCTACCATGCTATTTCAAATGTTAAACTCTCTTAAACTGTAACAAATGTTAGACATCTCATTTTGAAATTCTATGAGTCATGAAGCTCCAAAAGCAGGGCCAAAATAATTTAACTTTCCTAGTCAGGTAGTGTATTTCCTCCATTTCATGATACTGTGATATGAATGAAAGTTGAAACTGTTTCTGTCTTGCAGGCTGTGGGTGATGACGGTAAACGCCCTGCAACCTTCAGCTAAGCTGCTCAGGCAGCAGAGGTACACTCAGAATGACCTGATGGTGGACCCTCTCATTGTGCTGCGCTGTGATCAAAGGGTGTACAGGTAACTGCAGCACATATTCTAAAAGGCCTAATACTGTATAGACACATACAGCACGTGGATGCAGTTCTGTTTATGCTATGCTGGGTGTCTGCGTACACTGGCTGGTTGACACATTTGTTAATTCTCACCATATGGACCCACACAATTGGCTGCATTTTTTTCACAATATACAAAAATGGTGTAAGATGTGTGGGATACCCTCCAAGAAATTGTTGAAAGGTCTTGTACGATGCTCGTTTTCAGGTTCATTCTTTTATTGTGGGTGTCTATTCAAAAATATTTACATGTTTGTTAATATTAAAAAACACATTCTTTTTCTTAAACTGCATTATTGTAGCACTGCCAAACACTTTTAGCAGAGAAAATTAAATAAGGAGAAATTCTGTTTTGCCCTGGGAGATTGAAAATTTGAGTTTGGAAATTGCAAAAGTTTTAAACCACAGGAGTTCACAACAGATGGGCAGAATGAGGAAGACATACCTTACACCTTGGTGTCAAGCTGGATTTAAACTGGTAACATTAGATGTATTCAGGCCATCATGACAACACAGCAGTCATTGACAGCAGTTGAAACTTTACATTCAAGTACTGCACTAAAGCCAGTGGAAGTGAATAACTTAATGATCTGTAACACTTGACCGTGATGACCATCTATCAGGCATGTCAAACTCATTCCATAAAGGGCCGTGTGGCTGCAGGTGCAAGTATTTTCCTGATGCGTTCTCCAGCCCACTGGCTCCTTAGGAAGCTAAACCCACCTCATGAACAGAAGACAGAGAGAGGGATGTCACAAAACATATAAATATATTCACAGTTTAACTGTTGGGGGCATCATTTTGGAAATAACAAAATCACACATGTTTTTCTCCAGTGTATTGTCAAACATTAGGGTGAAAGTTTAGCAGAATTTGGTGAAATAGAAAATGATGTGCATACAGTACTAATTACAGTAAGACACTGAATGTCACTGCAGACTCATCGTTTGACATATCTGAATACCATTCGAAACATGATATCAAAAGACTGTCAACTTTGGTAGCATTTTATGAAGACTTGTGGAGACATAGATGTTAATTGATTTTGCATATTTTGAAATATACAGTGATGGAGCTAATTATCAGACATAAACTTTTTGCATTTGTGCCCCCTAGAGGCAAAATATCCCAAGACTGTTTGGTGAAGCTCAGACCTTGCATTTGAAAACATACACTGAGTTTGGTTACAATCGCTTAAGCCAATTTTGATTTATGAGCATTTATGTAAAATTGAACATAAAGACACATAAAGCCTATTGTTTCATAACAAACTGACATATCAAAATGTCCTTGATCACTTGAGATCCTCAAAGTTTGTAGATGATCCTGACCCAAAGGTTTCTGAGGAGTTTTCCAAAATAGGATTTTGAATTCAGAAAAAGTTGAAAAATCTGGCATTTTTAGAGCAAAAGACTATCGGAGCAAAGGTACACATGAGTTCAGAGGTAAAAATGATGAAAGAAGTTTAACTCTAGGCCAAGCCATTTTTGAGAAAATTGCAAAAATGTTAGTGTCTTTATTACAGCGCTACCTTGAGGCCAATGAGTGTCATTTTTTTGTGCATGAGTAGTTGGTGGACAGGTGCACCTGTCCACGTTGGTGTGTGTCTGTCACATTTCATGGAGAAAAATAACAAGAAAGAATGATGATGATAATTATAATAAGAACAAAAAAATAACAGAGGTCCAGCAGCGAGCAACACTGTTTGGACCCATTATCAAAGCTGTATTCAGATCAAGTATATTTATTGGATCTCTTGAGCATTTACACTTTTAGTTTGTTTTGTTTTGACAGATTTCCTGAAAATAAATAAATTAAACAAAATCAGATTTCTGGTGAAACTCTGGTTTCCACTGTTAATGAAGCTCAAGGGAGCTCTGATTCTGCTGTACTCACATCTTTCAATTGTATTCCTGTTCATTTTGTATCCAGAACCTCGGTTTCATTATCCTTGTCAGATTCCACCAGATGACCCCAGACCTGCAGTTCATACCTGAGCAAACAAAATTACAGGTTGAACAAATGTTTGTTTGTTTGTTTTGCCAGGTGTCCTCCTTTGATGGACATTGTCCTTCACATGCTGAATGGCTACCTGCTGGCCTCAAAAGCCTACCTACACTGCCACTTAAAGGAGACGGCTGACTTTGATCGGCAGAGCCAGACAGTCTCAAACCTGGGCGTGCCTGGACAACCAGATACACCCGAGGTCACCAGGGAGGAGCTGAAGAACGCCCTTCTAGCAGCGCAGGTATTGTAAACCACTGACTGACACATTCACACATGCTGTGTCTCTCTTACATACTCAGACCTCACTTTTGTACAGAAAACACACTGTTGTCTGCATGTCATGGGCATTTGGTAAAGCATGGATTCAGAGATAATATGGCATGAAATTACACAAAAAACATGTGAGAGATGATCTTTCACACCTGTAATCATCTATGTCACACTAGGACAGTGCAGCCGTCCAGATTCTCCTGGAGGTGTGCCTGCCAACCTCCGAAGAGCAGCAGCTTGGGGCCAACATGGAGAGCCTGCTGAGGAGTATCAGGGGCCCCTTGCCGGGGAAATCAAAACAGGGAAGCCAGGGGCCGAGAGCCAGCGGGAACGTGGAGGACGCCGAGCCCGAGGGAAGCCTGCTCAGTGACTTGAGGGAGGTGCAGTGTCTCATCTGTTGTCTGCTGCATCAGATGTTCATCGCTGACCCCAACATTGCCAAGTTGGTCCACTTTCAGGTAACACAATAGGAAAAAGATTAAGCAGGCTGTACACTTGTTTGTTGTTTTACTGTGAAAATGATCAGACTTTTTCTGACTGACCTGCTCCTTAATGACCTTTCTGCATGTCTAGATTATCTTGTTTCCCTCCAGATCTTGCCATTAGAAAGTAATACTATTGTACGTGATCATCTGTGTAAGTGGTTGAGTGGATAGTGCCATATTGCTGTAAATACCTTCGAGTCAGTTTTTCATGAAGAGCCAAGTCATGTTGACCCCATTAGTCATCACATTCTGCCATGGCTTTAGTGGTCAGAGACTGCAGAACTCCCAGAAGTAGCAGATGACCATATGGTGGGCTTCATCAAACAGTCCTTCCTCCTTCACACTAATCCACCCATGTCCACAGTCCCAAGCAGTGTGCTGTGTGCATTTGTGTCCACACACATTTAATATTAAAGTACTTGTGTGCTTAAATCACAGCTTTATTGAATTGACTTTGTATTCCTTATTCAGCCGTTACCATTCTTGGTTTTTATCATAAGATTTATGTTTCCGACTCTCTCCCTCTGTGTGCCTCTGTCTGTCAGGGTTACCCTCAAGCTCTGCTGCCTCTAACTGTGGCAGGCATCCCCTCCATCCATATCTGTCTGGACTTCATCCCAGAGCTGCTGGCGCAGCCCCAGTTGGAGAAGCAGGTAAAGCCTCACAACCTCCCCTCCCATCTCCCCTTCCTGCCTTTAAATCCTAGACTTGCCCTGGTTTTGTGCCAGAGCCTTTCTTACACTGTCTTGTTTTTTTAAGCAGTTGTGAATGTGTGTGTGCCCACAGATCTTTGCAATCCAGTTGCTGTCATACTTGTGTACCCAGTACGCCCTACCCAAGTCTCTCAGTGTGGCCAGGTTGGCCATCAGTGTTATGGGCACCCTCCTCACAGGTCAGTGAACTATTTTTCAGTGAACTCCTTTACTCACCCTTCTTCTTTTTATTTACTTTTTTGTTTCCATCATTGAATTTGCTTCCAGCACACTCCTGTATACACTATATCAGTGTCATGTCTTTGTTGTCAAACAATATGTTGTGATGTTTTATCCCTATATTTGGCTGCCACCATCTGGCCTTTGGCTGTTAGTGCAGCATTCTCTCTCAATTACATACAGTGTTCAATGCATACCAGCCTATTAGTCACTGTATTTAATGTTAATGTATTTCTTGTATGTGCTCTGTGTGGTCTGTTTTTAGTGCTGACACGTGCCAAACGTTTCTCCTTCTTCATGCCCATCCTGCCGTGCCTGGTGGCTTTCTGCCAGGCCTTCCCTCCACTCTATGATGATGTGGCAGCTCTACTAGTACAAGTGGGCCAGGTTTGTGCCTCTGACGTTGCCACCAAAGCCAGAGACATTGACCCTCTCATTGCTCGTAAGTATAGTGAGTCACTTTGGTGCCATCATAACATTTTTAGCCACTGGGGTACACTTTTCATTGATACATGATTTGTAACAGTTGCTTTTCATTGTTTGTGTGACCACTAGTGTAGAAACAGTACATGTATGTAGTATATATCATTGAGGTTATCAAGTAGGAACCTTCAAACACAGATATGAACAGAAACTCTGGTGTCCTGAACTGCCTCTGTTTATACCTGATGTCATTGATAGGGAACTATTTGCACTTCCATTAGCAGTCACTGTCCTGAAGACATTGTTCATATCAGACACTGGTAGATCAACCAACATGAAAAAGCGCCAATGTAGCTATAGATACCAAATGCCAATGTGTAAGTGCCAACAACTGCAGTTCTTCAAATCGCCACTTGAGGCTGGCTCCTAAAGTGAGCCAATCCCCATAGACCCCACATTAAAATGCCCAATTTCAGCAGAACCAAGTTGTTTGCAGCCTGGTACAAAAAAGCTAATTTCACTGTTCATGACAACTGTACAGGAGAGTGAATTTTAATTAAACTCCCTTTTTTAATTATATTAAGGCTTAAAGTTATGTATAATTATGGCCTTGGCCATATTGAGTGACAGCTAGACACTTGGTTTCGGCAACCAGGCTTCATTTGGCCAGTCTCAGCTGCACCCATGCTCCACCTCTTTGCCCGTTTTTGGACCAGGTGGCAGTTTCATGGAGTCAGGCACTGTCAGGATGGTCAAGGCCAGAGCCACTGTCACTGAGCTGCACAATGGCTCTTCAGAAACCTATGGGTGAAGTCACAGAGACTAGAGACTCCATGTTTCATACAGTCTCTGAGTTATTTGAATCGGTAATAGTCCAATATTTAAATTTGACTACATAATGTAGTTGCACACTTTACAGAAAGTAGGCCTGCATTAAATTGAATAAACCTAACACATTTCTAACAGTTGAATAGGTCTGAATCAAGAAAATGTGTCTTTCAAAGATTTCCTTTAGTGGCTGAGAAAATGATGCAACTTTTCACTGAATTCCTAATTTACCAACACGGCAAACATCACTTTTCCATCTGGCTGGAAGCACTACAGGCAATGATTGAACCTGTGCCTCTACAATGTTGAACATGTTTTGTAGTTTGTGGCCTGCTCCATCCAGGTGTTCAAATTAATACCATCTGGCCATCCCAACCTGAGTGTGCCAGATCTCATCTGATGACAAAAAAAGCCTTGATCAGCCTTAAATTTGATCTTGCAGATTGAATCAGCAACTCTAGCTATAGATGATATGTATATAGTATGTAGATTTTGAAAAATGACATTGGTTTATTCAGAACTGCTTTATGTTGACACCACATGGACTGAAAAAGCAAAAAGTTACGTTATACATGTGCCTTGTTTTTATGAAGAACATTTCTAGACACATGTAAATGCTGCAAAAAAATCTGTAGTGTAGATCAGTCAGAACCAGAAAAATCCAAAGAAGACAGATGATAAAGGGTATAGTTAAAAAGATCTTAGTGTTAAAGTAATAACACAAATAAATATGTTGTTTTCCCTGTCTCAGGTCTGCAGTATCTGAAAGAGAAGCCTCAGGGGGCTGTGGCTCCAGGAGGAGGTCCCCCCAAGCTGACTTTACCACAAAGGACAGCAGAGGAACTGGGTGGAGCTGACCCTGATGTCCAGCTCTGCTACTGCATAGAGGCCACCTTCATGGACATCATCAGCTCCACCCTTCATGGACTATAGACCAGACACACGTATTGTACATTGGCTGGACAAACTCTAGACACTGCCTCTGAAAGACATTCATACTCCAGAGAGGCCTACTGTCAACACACATCCATTCATCTTTAACAAATGGATTCAGACTGATGTCACCTTCAAGAGCTTTCAGACAATGTAAGGTTGTGGGTTCCTCTCTGTGCATGTGATGGGACATGTTGTACTGTGTATTCACTCTACTCTGTTCAGTCTGCACCAAAGTCAAGTAGTGAAAAATCCATTCTCTACCATCAGACCCTTTTTGACAACTGATTTGCAATCTGTTTCAAAATGTATGTTTATGTGCCCTGTCGGAGTTTGTAGAAAGTAAAATACCGAAAACGCTAGGCATATTTTTCTAAGCTGTAAGCCTTGTGACCTTTTTCTCAGCAATTGGAAAAAGGAAAATGTTGCCTTTAAATAAAATGTAGAGCTTTTGTACTGATTTGTTTGTAATAAAACAAAGAAACCTTTTCATTGATGAGGTGTATTTGGGACAAATGGGAAACATTTTGGTTTGAATTATGGTTCAAGGTTAATTTAATTATGATGTCCAGGATTTAGTCCAATCCGGCGCGTCTTCTCGCGATTTTTGTAAGTTTATGGTATTTGCGTGAATGACAGAGCCCGCGCATTTCGACGAGACTCCAGCACAGAGGAGCAGAGCGGACTAGTTCAACTGGTAACCACTGGCCGGTGTATGTTAAAGTCTGAGGGACTGTGGACACGAATGAAAAGCCATTGAAAAGGTAGCCAGACCTGCCCAGGCTAACGTTTCTAAAGAAATACACGATGTACAGCAAAGGGACGGTGAAGCTCCAGGTGGCAGTGTTAGGTGAGCGGACACCAAACCCTGTATTAACTGTCAAAAGCAACTCCACTTTAACGCCTACTTACAAATGTAAGAATACGGTGTTAATGTTGTTAAATTAAGGGAGCTCCACAGGTCTCAGGTCAATTTGCGACTCTGCATGGGTCCAAAATGGCTTCAGTACAGCCACAGGAGAGCGCAGTCTTCTGGTACATGTGCAGCTGTAACGTAAATAATGACAAGCCAGTGGCCCTGATAAAAACAAAATGGCCTCAGTGGTCCAAGGTTATACGTCTGATTTAGAGTGGAGCCGTTTTAGTAGTTTGAACTGCTGCCAGTGAGAAGCTGCGATATTCAAACGTTGATATCTCGCTGCCACGCCGTCATGGCTGACCGGTGCTGTTCATAGAGCGGAGCCGTCGTTAATGTCGTGGCACCTGAGCTGTTCCTGTTATCCCAGACCAACATGTCCGCCGTGGAACAGCTAGTCCTGCTGATGAATCACGGGGTGTGGGGTTTTCGCTGTTACCCGGCCAGTAACAGACTATGACAAAATCATTATTGTTAATTTCAGGAGTCAATTGCTAATGAGGACATTGAAGATTTCACGGAAAAGTCAACCAACAAAATAAAAATCTCAGGCCTGTGCTTCTGAGGAATGAGTTAACACTGAGAAACCATGACTTATAAGAACGGTAAACCCTTCAACATTGAGTTCTGAGGCTAGTTTCTAAAATAGCTCTCCTCCTCAGGCACCATTTACTTATTGTCTGTAAGTAGGCAAACTAAAGTATGTTGAGTTTAAAACTACTTCCCTCTTTATGTGAGCTCCTGTGTTGCAAAAATGTAGGAATTCTCAGAGAAAACACAGAAGACATAACCTCCTGTCCTTAATGGAAGCTGTGTCCCTGACTGAGGTGTGTGTGTGAGAGAGAGAGAGAGAATGGGAGGGAGGTGGTGTGATGCGCCTCTGGAGACTGTCTTAATATTCTGAAGTGTGAGCCAATGTTATTTGGAAGTTTTTGTCCTTGAGTGGCTCCTCTGTGAAATTTCTCTGTGTGTGTGATGTGGTCTGTTTTTCTTATGGCAGTAGCTCATTTTATTGGAGGTGGAACATGTGGCTGATTTGTCTTGCGCTATGCTCACTTGAATTCGTATGATCAGTAGAATTTGCTTGGAAGTGGAACTACATTAGCAAATATCAATTTGCAGTCTGCTCCCCATTTAGTAGTGAACCATCCCAGCGAGGATGTCCTGATGCTGCACATCAGGTGAATTATCCTGAGTGATTCTTTAAGTCAGCTGCTGAATAACAATAACACTGAATGGACAGTGTTAAAAACATCATCCAGGCTTGGGCTTGGGAGAGAACTGGTTCATCTTGTGCTGGTATTGCCTTCAGCCCCTTCACTGGTTTGGTTCATGGTCATATTTAAGGTGGATTGATAGTGCCAAACATGTTCCACACAAAAACATACACAGCGAGTTACATACACTGTGCCTTGGCGGCAGAGCACGCACTCAGATGAACGTCATGAAATACAAAGCCTCTGTTAGTCTTATCTTTCTAGCTTACATGGCAGAGCATATTATTGCACACATCAGTCTCTTGCAATTGCTTTCTCATATGTAGCATTACCCCTGACTATAAGTCAGAAATGTGTCCTCTTGTAAAATGGTTAATACTGTATTTTGTGAGATTGTTAAAGGGCCTGTAACAGCAAATCATCTTATGCAGCTCTTATGCAGCGCTGCATGAAAGAATTCTAGCCTGGTTAAATATGTTTTGCACAGTTCTGTGGACAACGTACCACATTGTAATCTCAGTTTGAGCCTCTTGAAAACCACTGTTGACTTTCTGAAGTCTTTTCAATGCCATTGTCTTTTAGAGTTTAGCTGTTACCAGACAATTATAGAACCTAGTTGAAGTGGCTGCCTTCTTTACTTTTATACCACTCACTTGCTGCCCATATGACTTCACATGAATCCATATTATTGCAGCTGTACCATCATATCCAAATAGACATCTCCTGGTCATTCACCAGAGGGCAGTCTTGTCACACTAAAAACAACAGATCCATCCTGGCAGACGATACCCATTAATTAAATAAGCCTTCAAGAGCAACCTGAGAATAGTTTTCAAGGATTGCACATATTATGCTGAAACATAAAACTATCACTGTTAGCGACGTTACTATGTAAAACACCCTATGATTTACAGTGTTTATGAACAATAAAATGTTGGAAGTGAAAATGATTTCTTACATTTCCTCTAAACACAGTAATTAACTATTGTATGAGCAACCAGAACGACCATGTACATAAGAAAAATTGCCAGGCAACAAAATAAACAATGACAGAAGAAGATGTACATTTTATTAAACTTCTAAAACTGTCCTATACAGTACAAATCGGTAGATAATATACAGTATGTTTTCTTGTCTTTTATGTGAAGAGGTACAAGTGACTTGCACCCACATAGTTCCTCATCTCGCTCTCTGTGTTGTGGAGGCATTTATGAAGCACTCTGCCGCAGTTTGTTGTGCTGCTGCAGTTTCCCGGTGCTATGAGAGATGCCTGAAGCAAGTCAGGGTGAAATCACAGAGCGGTTTTGTTTTCACTGGCATTGCCACTGTGCTTCTAACACCTACCACCCAAAATATGAGGAAACTGGAAATACTTGCAAGCTACTGAAAAAGGGAGTTGAGGAGGAGACAGGGAAGTGATTTACTCTGTTCGATATGAAGACAGGACAAGGGAAGACTTTAGGGGACATTCATGACCTCTCTCATGTTTGCAACCATAGAAAAATCTGATGATGACATTTTATAATTAGACACAAGCTGTCATGCTGCAAAGTCCTTGACAAGTTGATGGTATTCCAATATCTCAAATAGACAGAGCTGATTAAGTTGTGAATGTGAGACAGAGACACATAGCTGCTCCATTCATCCATATAATTGAAGCAGTAGCTCCATCTATAGATATTTAATGAACAGATGGATCTGTTGAGAGAACGCTGCAAGTTTGATGTAAAAGCATGACCTCAAGTCACGCACAAAGGGCTTGATTGATTTTTAGTTAAAAGGATCACAGCTTATGAGGAAGCTTTTCAGCTCCTGGTTGTCATACTAAAATAAGATATCATGTTGGCACACTGGCAACAGCTCTTATGTAGTTGTTTACACCATCACACATTTCGATTAGAGTAGCTGTCTTAGAATAATCTGCTGTTTCAAATCCTGTTAGTGTTGCATTATAGAAAACAGACTTTTGTTATTTACTGACTATAGAGGTAACCAGACCTTTATTTCTTACTCAGAATTCAGTTTAGACACATGGGATTCAATGTGGTGCACAGGGTCTGTGGACCTTGAGCTGAAGCTCTTATTTGCAGTGGAGACCTTTTCTTTCAAAGGCCTTGCACATTAGCTAAGGATGTGTAAACACCCACCTTACTGAAAACAGTTTGCCAACAATGCCTCTACCTCTTAAGAAATCTCCCCAAGAACGCCAGGGGGAAGCGCTTAAATGGTGTTCTTAATGCACTTAGCGAGGTATACACTACCTCCAGCTTTTTCAATTCACATCACAGGTCAATTTGCTTCTGTTTACTTGCTAGTAATAAAAGACAAGCCCTTAAGAGGCAGCAGAAAATCCCGCTTCAGCTTGTTCCAAGAGTCATTGAGGTTAGCAGAGCATTCTTTCCCTTTTGGCCTCAGTGGTTCTTTGAGAGAAAGGCACTTCAGGTATAATGCAGTAAAACACCCACAGACTGCAGTGACTACTGCTAAGCCATCCACAAGGACAATGTTTGTCTCTCGAGTGCTCTTTGGATATTTGACTTTTTCAAACCTGCTGTTTGAACTTTAAAGTAAGGTCCCTCATACAGTACTGCATTTTTACAATACAGAGCCAAACATCTCACGTGTGACCTTTCCAAACTGGAATTCTGAATAATCCACGAGCATCGTGACTTTATTTCATATAGCATCATTTAATTCCCCTGCTTCTGTCTGTGTCCATGTTGGTTGAGTGAACTGTTTTAGTTGTTTTTACAGCCTTTTCTTTTGTCTGCTCATCCTATAGCCATGCTATCATCAGTTGTTCGTGTTAGTTCATCAGTTGTTAGTTGGCCGGTCTACACTACGCTACACTGGTTCAGGCTAAAATATCTCTACAACTATCAGATGGATTGCTATGAAATTTTCCACATTCCCAGCAGATGATTGCTACTGACTCTGGTGATCCCCTGACTGTTCCTCTCGAGCCACCATGAGGTTGACATTGCTGATTTTAAATGAAATGGCTCCACAACTATTCGATGGATTGCCTTGAAATTTGGTGCACATGTTCATGAACACATTGTTGGGGACCGATATGGATTTGTTTGTTAAATGCTGAGACAGTAGGAGAGGTTTCTGCTGGCTTACAAGACTGCACAACAGTAGTGTGCCTCTGTGTGAAGATGAATGGTATATACAAAAATATAGTTAAAGGTAAAACCTCCTTATGCTCATCATGTGACAGTGTTTTAGGGCATTCACACATGGAAGTTGATTTGGTTGGAATGGTTGCTGGCCTGATCGCAGCCTGGAGGTCAATGATTACTGACCTTGTATTCACCAACAACATAACCGAGTAAATGAATATTTGTCCTGCGCAGATAAGATGGTTTTCTCTTTCTCTACATTTACTCGATGTGAAAAGAAGCTTGTTTTTTCCTGATCAAAGAACAAGGAGAGACAAGCGCGATGGTGGTTTCTCTCAGATCTTCCCTCCACCCCGTCTTCTTCGGCTGGTAGAAGCTGAGGGAATTGATTAAACGGAGCAGGAGCACTTTGTCAGGCCTGAATGCATTTTTCACAATGTGTTGCTAGGAACAAAGGGACGCTGTTAAAGCTTTCGTAACACCCTCTAAAACTTTTGATTTTCCCCTCGGTTGAGCAGAAAGCGTCAGGAAGACAGCGATTTAAAATTAATTGGCAGTGTGTCAGCAGCGTATTTACATTTTGTTCTTTTAAAGATGCCATTAATTACAAGAGATGAAGAAATCTGCAGAGAGATGAGATGTGCTGCATTGGTTGCTCTCCTCCCTGCAGACTGTCTTTTTCTCAGAGGGAGTGTAGGCAGGCTTGCCAATTAACCACAGACTAAAAAAGACCCAAAGCACCCATGTTTCAGCAGGTAAAAAAGACTCAAATTTAAAGTGCCTGGCAGGAGATGTAACAGAGTAGCATGTGGTTTGCATACTCTTGTGCTTCAAGCTACGCTAGGAAGATGTAACAAAAATGGTCTCTTTCAAGAGTTTTGTAACTCCAGGAAACTATTGCAAATTGGGTGCAGGGAAGGCATAAACTGTAAGTGCTGTATGCAATAAGTTAAGGGCCCCCATTGCCTTCGCTTTTATCGTCAAATGAGCTTTTCTTCAATGTATAACTAACAGGGCTGAGCAAGGAAAACGTGTCTGTAGTCACCCGCAAAGTCTGTCTGGCATTCATCATCATTATCAAGGGAGCAGTTGCATCGACATCCCACAGTCTTCCCTGTCTAGACTCTTGGTCTACTTATATCACTGGAATAAGTAAAAGAAATGAGGCATTGAAGCATCAGCGTCTGGCAAAATCTTCTTGTTGTGTTGCTTTTTTTGAGAGCATGCTTTTTTCATACTTTGATTAAATGTCGGAGTCCTAAACCTCAATTCCAAATTTTTTTTTTTTTTTTTTTTTTTTTTTTAACACCAGCATCTCCACTTGTGAAGCCTTTGGACAAATGTTGCTCCCGTTTTCTCTTCCCCTTGGGATGCCCCTAATTCGCCTCTAGCCGCTGGCCTCCCTAGACTTTCACAGAGAGACCCATGTCACAACAAAGCAAGGGTTAGGCTCTCTCATTTCTTTAATGCTAAAGCACAAAGTGAATCTGTCAGAAATACCCTAAGGCTAAATGAGTATTTTTGTTCCTGTCCCTCTCCCCCCCAGCGACCACAAACACGGCGGCAGCGCTCAGGAGTTTCAGCAGAGCTTCTTTAAAAGCAACATACATATGCTTTTGTACTGGAAATACATTAGTCATAAGGGTAAGGAAAGGGAGGGGGGCAGTTGAAGTTTGGCAATAACATCTCAAATGCCCCACATTTCCAGTCTTGCAGCAAGTACGGAAAAGTTTGAGAAGAAAGAGAAAGTTTGATGTAAAAACATAAAAAGGAATAATGCTAGATACCTCGGGAGCTTGCTCGCTTCGCGCATTCCTGTGAAGACCAAAGAGGGCCTTTTAAAAAGCTTGTATAATTGATTCCACCCAGAGGTAACCCAAGGCAATCACCTACCTCACCAAAAGCGAACACTAAAGCCCTGTGTAAAGAGAGCCTGTTTTTGTGCTGTGCTATTGCTCCACAGTCCTTGCCATCTTTTTTATTGGACCTTTCATCTGTGAGTGTGAATAACTGTGAAGTGAGGCAAAGCTGAATAAACATTGTCTGAATAGGTGATTGATGGATCAATTTGGGTCCCTCATTTTCTAGTGCTGGTGGTGGCATTCACATTGATTATGTTGCCTGTGGTTGCTGGCCAAAATACAGTCCTTGAAATGAGGATGTCTGTTGGAAAACTTCCAGCGCTGCCTCAGCCAAACAGATGGCTCCCATTGCTGCAGTCATATCCATATTAATGGCGTGATTACAATACATTACAATTGAGAGATCTTGTCATTAACGTTGTGATTTAAAAAGCAATTATGGGTTTTGATTATCCTCTGCCATAGCTATAAGGTGTGTGTGTGTGTGTTGCTTTGCCGGTGGGCCCGTCGAGATGGCAGATTGATTCCTCAGCTGAGGACTGTGTTTAGCGTCCCGAGTGACTGACACCTAATGAGCTAAAATGGCTTCTGCATAACGATGGAAGGGAGCAGGGTTGAAGGGGTGAGAGTGGAGAATATGAAGATGGCCATAAATGTATTATTGTTGGAGAGAGTGGATGTATGCATATGTGTGTGTTTCGGTCTGTGTGTGCGTGTGCTGGTCACCCTAAGGTGTCAGCTCAGCAGGTTATGTCCAGTCCTCCTCATCGCTTCAGGTCATCGATTGTGGAAATACTAAAGTAAGGAACTAGTACCCATTCACCATACAAATAAGATTAGAACCGTCCTTTATTGGATACAGCACAGGAGTCAGTTTAAAGGAAAATACCCCCAAAGCACTTTTATACTGTCATAGCTGTAACTGTCGGTGGGTTAATTTACACACATTTTCATTGTTGGGTGGATGGTGAGAAAAAATTGCTTAGTACTTGATGGAGAAACCCTTGTTGGCAAGTACAGAGGCCAGACATTTTCTGTAGCTGATGACCAGCACATCTCAGGAGGAATTTTGGACCACTCTTCTTTGCAGATGCTCTCCAAATCTTTAAGATTTTGAGGCTGTCGCTTGAAAGCTCGAAGCTTCAGCTCCCTCCACAGATTTTCTATGGGATTAAGGTCTGGAGACTGGCTAGGCTACTCCATGACCTTAATGTGCTTCTTCTTGAGCCACTCCTTTGTTGCCTTGGCTGTATGTTTTGGGTCATTGTCATGCTGGAAGACCCATCCACGACCCATTTCTAGTGCCCTGGCTGAGAGAAGGAGGGTTGTCACCCGGGATAGGGCAGTATAATCACACCAGTTGTTGTCACCTTCTCACCCAGCTTCTTGCCAATGGTCTTGTAGCCCATTCCAGCCTTGTGCAAGTCTACAGTCTTGTCCCTGATGTCCTTAAACAGCTCTTTGGTCTTGCCCATGATGGAGAGGTTGGAGTCTGATTGATTGATTGATTGATTGATTGATTCTGTGGACAGGTGTCTTTTATCCAGGTAATGATTTGAGATTAGCTGTACTTTCTTAAAGCGAAAGGACTAATCTGTGAGAGCCAGAATCCTTTATGGTTGGTAAGGGATCACATACATATTTCACTCAATTAAATGCAAATCAAGTAATATATATATTTTTAATGTGATTTTCTGGATTTTCTTTTTGATATTCTGACTCTCACTGTTAAAATAAACCTACCATTAAAATTACAGACGTTTCATTTCTTTGTCAACATACAAAATCAGTGAGGGATCAAATAATTATTTCCTCCACTGTATCTTGTCATCTATTTCTAGCCTCAGTAGGCTATGCAGTGCCACCACAATATGTGTTTTGATCACTACCCCCCTTTGTTCTTGAGTAGGAAACTCACTTGGTGGTGATTTTGAGAACAATATCACCACTGATTAGTTCATTTATGTGATAAAGAGCAGATTTTCTATGAAAGCCCTGAAATCCACATATCTTCAGTTCAATTCAGCCATTAGAGAGCGATATAAAAATAGACACCTTGCAACAAGAAACGCCACCAGATGAATAAGGGCTGAAGGGAGAAAAATGAGCACAAGTGATGTTTAGTGAATGCAAGAAACGGTGTTGCTCTTTTAAAGCACGTGCTAGTTTAAGACCTTGTAAAGGGCAACAGCGTCTTCCCTGATGAAGAGAAACAGATGGATAGCAGTGTAAGAATTTGATCCCATCTTCTACGTCCACTCTGTTATTTCCTCAGGTGTGAAATCCTTCCCCGCTCGCACCGGAGAACCAAGCCGGCGTGCTCAGCTGTGAAATTGTATCTTTTCTGCTCCCTCCGCCCCCTCCCACCAGCTCCTTTCCCCGTCCTGTGACAGGATGGCAAAATGCTTTTTCCTTGGCTTCAAAAAATGCGGCACTTCCTGTTGTGAGCTGAAGTCGTTCTGCTCCACAGCTGAATAATCAGGTGCCTTCTTCTGCTTGGCTCTCTCGCACCTAATAATGAAGGGATCACAAACCCCAGAAACACCTCGACACGGCAGCAGTACAACGGCTGCACGCCGCTGTCACAAGTCGAGACGGCTGACTTCTCACATTACCGGGCGATTGTGCTAATGTCGTCTTGTAAGAGCACTCTGAGGAAATGAATCACACACAGAGTTGAAAAGCTCCATCTGGGGACATTTGAATTGAGATGTAATGAAAGCACGGCAAAAAGGTGCCATCTGTTAACATTACAAGGTAGTTTGAGCAGATTTTTAAGTGCACTCTGCGATGCTGAGATGGTGCAGCCATGTGGTTTGGGCCCTGCTTGCCTAATCCTACGCAGGTCCTCTGTGGCTTCTCCCATGTCTTGACAGCGATGCCCTATTTTCTCTATGTCTTCCCCTGTGAGAACAGATTGCTCTTCCACACTTCTCAAAACTGCCAGGGGGGCAAGAGAGCAGCAGTTTGCCTGGAGCTTTATGGCTCATACAGTGCTGGCCTGAACGATGACATGTCACAGTGCTGGAATACATAACGCCAGAGATTTTATTTGCGTTTGTTCATTCTGAATACAATAGCTCTAAATTTGTTCATTAACAAATTTGAGCTAATTGCATCAAGGATTAAGGAGAATTTGTCACAGAATCATGTTTAAATTATTATCCTTAAGATTTTGGTTGGTTTGGTGTCTTGGTGTACAGCAACAACTGTAGTTTAATACTCCAGTTCCAGGATTCAAGGAGAGGCAACAGTTGCTCTTCTGTTGTATCTGTTTCCAGTGCATCCAAACAAACTGTTATTTCAACAAAAGAGCACATGGCATGAGCATAGCAGGGCATCGTAAAAAAAAAGTGGTTACCTTGCTGAGGAGGCGTGTGGCCTGTCGCCTGCAGCTTTTCATTTAACAGCTCACTGTGGCTACTCCTGACTGTTCCACTACTCCCTGCAATATTTAAAACTGATCTGCTGTCAAAAAATGCAGAAAATGATGAACGGTCGCCGTAAGTACTAACCTTGGTGACAAGTGCTTTGAGTTTCCTGTGACTGCTTCATAATAAAAGCCATCCTGTATGTCACCAGGTGAGTATTTTAAGTTTGAACTAGCGAGAGCTGAAAGTGCTTGGTTTGATTTAGCAATAACTTAATACAGCTCTGATACAGCTGAATGAAGACTTGGTAGTTATAGGGTGTAAATATGTTAAATAGCTATTTCTGAGAAAATGCAGACCACAAATAGTATCAAAGTGTTTTATGGTTTCATGAAAATGTTCAGGATTCTAACTTTAAAAGACATCAGAGGTCAGTACAGCTGTGAATTCAGTGTTTCTTGTGTTGATGGTTCACCAGCACTAAAGCTGAGGTTCAACATCAACCTTAGATCATTATTATTGCTTGTCTGATTCACTACCTGGAATGATTTTCACAGTGTGAGCTTTTCCCACTGGACAAAATCTTGGTCAGACATACTATGTACAATAAATCCCTTCCCCATGAAAATGTTTCTGAAGGAATCTGTCCTACAAGTGCAACATTATATCCTAGCTTTTTAAAAATGTGGTAATAACACCAGCGGGGGCATTTTTATGTGAGGAGCTATAGTAAATTATTATGTACAGGTTGAGTACTGCAGGCTGCACCAAAATGCCTACAGTCCCAGTTGAAAGGAAAGGATACATAAATTAGTGATGATGTTAATAGAAAGATAAAATGTTGCAGGTAACTCAGCTGGGAAATATGAGCACATTGGGAATGAATCTTTGACCACATAGCATGGCTGAAACTACCCATGGTATACTGTAAATTCATATATTTTGATGTACTAGAGCACCCTTGCCAATAACTATATCTTTGGAAGCCTTTCAACAGGCAACATGATCTCCAGACTCTTTATAACAGAATAGTGTCTCCCCTCCTGCAGCCCTCAGTGGAGTGAGGCTGACAGCGGGAACGCCTGCAGAATAATTTAACAGGACTGTGGGGAGAGCCAGAGAAAAGACAAAGCCCTCCAATATGATCTCTGAGGACCCTGCAGCAATCCACTGTTCTCCTCCCGCCATCGCCATTACTGACACTATTGATTATGGCCCTGGGAGTGATGATAGCATTCCGCTCTCCCCCTCCAGCGGAAGCCACAATCATGCCGCCGTGTTTCCCAAATGATAGACTGTCTCGGAAATGAAAGAGGAGGTGAGGGCTGGGGAGAGAGAGATAAGGGTGATTGAGAGAGATAGGAGAGGGAGGCGGTGGGAATGGAGGCTGCTGAGGGGGGGTATTAATATGGCTCGGTTAGTTTTTCATAGCAGCTGAGGAATGTAATGTTCCTGTCGGCCGTATTAAAACATGGGGGCACGATGTCAGAGTTGTGTCGGAGGCAGCGGGGCCTCGGTGGAAACATGAAAATGGCGTAATTGCCTCTTTGCCTGTTTGAATTGCTAACAAGGGAGCCTGACATTTTCAAATGGTCCTGATTGCAGAGAGCTCAGGACACCCAGGCAGCCGAGGCTCTTATGTTATCCATTGCTTTTAAATAAGACAAGGGACGGCCTGCTTGTGCATATGGAGGGAATAAAAAATCTACTGGAATATCATCTGGAATGTCTACATAAACATGAGTGGGAAGTTTGAATCTCCGCGAGGACACACACATTGCGCATCACTCGCCAGGTGGCTCCTTGATTTAATTAGCACAGTGAAGCTCCAATTAGCTGCAAAAGTAAATCAGATAGTGCTTTTCATCATGGCACCGAGCTGATCGGCCCAGTAGGACTGTATTCTCCATCACCTCCGGGGAAGACAGCGGATCGCAGTCAGATGTGAGTGGAGGATTATGTAGAGATTATAAATAGACTTTACTGCATCAAACCACTTCTGCATCTGGATCTTTGTCTTAAACCTGCACCCTGTTTTTTTAGGAACACAGTAGCAAACTCACGCCTTGGAGTCACTGAATACTAACAGCATTTTTTTTATTACCCCTAGAACTGTACCTTAGTTTTATACTTGTGTATTTTTCTTATCTGTAATCTTTGTTATCTGCCTGTGTGCGCTGCTGCTGCTGCTGTCTCACCTCACGTTCTCAGAAGAATCTTTATGATAAAATCTAAAATATATCTTGTTTCTGAAGTTATCTCAACCTGTTTGGAAGTTACAGTCAAATATAAATTGACTATTTAAAAAAAAGAAAAAAAAACGTATCTAATTTCCCATGCCATAAAGTTCCTGTCACATGACATAACGGTGTTATGAATATGGTATTTATTGCCACGCCATACCTCTTTAGTGGAAATTGGATTACAAGACTTATATGTTTTCTTCTGTGACACTATTTGAACAATCCTGTCACATGATTGCAGATCTCACAGCATTTTTTTTTCCTCCTCAATGCCATGACCTCAGACTTGGAGGTGCTGACCCCTATCACAACCACTTACCACTCCGCTGCAGACTTCCCCACGGAGCGCTGGAGGTCACTGCCCAACGAAGCCAGCAGGTATACTTCATTGGCAAAGATAAGAGACATAATTCTTTGTCCACTAAACTGGGCGCTCTCCATTCCTTGGCTGCACTTTAGAGATTCTGCCACTGAAAATCACTAGCAGATATTGCAAGGCATATCATTACCATATTTAACATTACTGTATAAATCATGGGGTATTCCCTCAAGCGAGGTCTACAGGATTATGGAAAGCATTCAGAAAGAGCTTAGAATGTCTTTGAGAGAGCCCAAATGCACACTGCTAAGCCCTTGTGGATTTACAGGAACCACACTTGAAATGGGTTTGTCTATGAAGCCTTGTGGATTAGACCTAAGTGCCTTGCTCAAGAGCACTTTTCAGATGCTTGTTGCAGTTTTTGCCTGTCAGTCTGGATTTAAACCACAACCCATTTGACTGAAACGAATGCATAGTCTGAGACAGATCTGAGACTGGTGTCTCCACAGCATGAGACTTGACTGTCAGTCCAGATGAGGTTTGAGTGACAGCTCAGTGTGTTGTGGAGGAGCTTTGGAGACATACTGACAGTGTGCCCCCCAAAACACACAAAAAAAGGTAACCGTGTCTTCCAGTTATATCAGCGATAGAAAGGTTTCCACACCTGATGGAGCTGCCAGCAAAGTGTGTGTGTGTGTGTGTGTGTGTGTGTGTGTGTGTGTGTGTGTGTGTGTGTGTGTGTGTGTGTGTGTGTGTGTGTAATTGAATTCAGGGACATTGGTGCAATCAGACAGTGTTCACGGTCTCTGTAACCCCGCTCTGCGTTTATCGTTATGAATCAGGCCAGCATGTAATTGCTATTTTGACACAGATGTCATGCCACCGACTTTCTGTGATTCCCTTCATCCATACTTATTTTGTTCATTTTTTCATACCTCAAGGCTTGTAGTTCTTATGAGGAATAACAGTATGGGTGGGGGAACGCACTGTAACATGACAAACGTGACCTTAGCAGACATCTATTTGCATACTTGTCCCCTTTAAAATGCTTTGAACAGATTATGTATTATTATGGAGCTGGGCAGCAATGATGTGTTACTCGGGCTAGGAGTTCCTGTGACATGTCAACATGCTTGTGGAAGTTTTGCTTGAGAAGCATTGCGTGTTCATTTATATACTGCAGAAGTACAAACTGAGTTTACTAAAATTCATAGGATTCATCCTCTGGGGATCTTAAATATTAGCACATTTAATGGAAAACTTGCCATTAGCTTTCAGTGATGCTTTATCAAAGATCAAAGTGTTGCTAGTAGAGATAAATTGAAATTAAAGGTCAAAGGGTCACCAGAATCATTTGGTATCATCATTTAGTACCACTCTTCATGGCAATATGGCCAGCTTCACCACACTGTTTCACTTGATTTTGATGCAAATTAGTTATTCCCTAAAATATTATTGCATGTCATCAACAGCATAAGTGGAATGAACTGCAGTATATCATAAGAGCATTCCTGGGCCAAGTATAATGGAAATTAGCAGAATCCTGTATTGATTTGCACAAATCAAAGACCAAAAATGAGGCTTAAGGATATGTTACAATTGATTTTTTGGCATTGAGAGAGTGTATGAGTGAAGTGTGTGTGTGTGCTGTCCACCTTCTCATCCACAGCTGCAGAGCCAGCAAGGCCCATCAAAGGACCAGATGAAAGGCTGAGCCAGAGAGCTCAATTCAGCTCTCCTATCCAAACACTGACATATGCTGCTGCTGCTGCTCTTGGCTGCAGCTGCGGTGAAGGCCAAGCAGATGGAGGACGGCCTGGAAAGGTAGCATTAACAGTGGTGTGTGTGTGTGTGTGTGTGTGTGTGTGTGTGTGGGGGGGGGGGGGGGGGGGGGGGAAACAGGGCTTGGTCTTGGACTTTAGTGTGACTTAAACCTCTCTGTGCATTTTATATGTGCATTTTCATACACATCTGCCATACTGAGCTGCTTTGGGTGTCCAGATGTTCTGCTTTGCATGTTTGCAGTGCTCTAATGAGGACCACTACTGTTCCACTACATGTCAGGGACAGAGTGAAGAAATGAAGTGGTTGTTAGTGCCCCACAACCAGTCACAAATAAAAAAAGGAAGTATATAAATAAGTGAACTATGTGGGAGTGTTAAGTGTCAGGAAGTAGTGTATTTTCTACATTACTGATTTAAAAAAATATGCATCAATCCCATGTTTAATTGGCTTCAGAAGAGTTTGATAGATTTCTTTTCGCTAAATGTCATGTTTTGGTGTCAAGTCCCCAAATTAAATTCACCAGCCTTCCAACATAGACAACAAAATAAGTAATTTATCATTGCCCTATAAAATGACCCATGAGAGCATTTTCTGATCTAGCACCCTTATCGATGGGGCCACATTTGTCAGTGTCGTTAACTAGTTGTGGTTAGCTGTTGATGTTAGCTGGTGATTTTACAGACAGAAATATATGGTTTGTTGCTTGCCGAGGTGGTGGCTGAGGAAGATTGTTTGCTTTGTTTGGTGGGCTAGGCTGCATGCTGCCGATGATGGCAACATGCTTATTAGCTTAACTGATGATTTTGACTTGTGGTGTGACAGAACTGTGTATACAGCCTGCTTCAAAGCGCCGATTGTATGGGTGCAGGTAAAGTTATTCTGTTGAAACCATTTTCTTTTTTACTTCGTGAGAGCAGTCAAGGGGACATGATTCACACATGGAAAGTTTCTGGTGGCAATTTGTAAGACTGGTGGAACTAGATAAACATTGATGGTGGCTGGACAACTGAGTGGAAAATTGCCTCTCAAGTCAGTGAGGCAGGGTCAAACCATCAAGCTCTTTGCTTGGGTGAGGGTAGGATTCAAAGGCAGCTTAAAGTTCAGGATTAGAGAATTGTATCGCCTGTCAGAGGGTTAAATAGATTTATGATTCCTGCTGCAGGGCCTAATGACAGGTCAGATACTGTATGATAGCTTAACGTGTGTGTATATATATATGTCTTACATTCAAACAAAAACTCACTAGTTATTTCTCATTGTTGCGACTCCTACCTAGTAAAGAAGATGGCAAACTTTTAATGTAACATTTCCAAAACCTGCGTGGATCTAAAATTTTAATGACTAAATGAGAGTGAGAGTCAGGTTGTAAAAAGTGATGTGATTTCTTGGATAATACACATTAATATGAGTAATGGTTGGTCAGTGCCATTAAATGTCCGTCTGACAGGAGGGGGTGGGACGAAATGGAAGATGTGAGGAGATTAGATGGAGTGAAAAATGGGCCGTTATGAGCAATACTGTTACCATGTAAAGTAGGAGCTTGACAAAGATGAATTTCCCACAGTTCCCTGCTGTCCAATATATCACCAGGGGCTGGCTTTGTCCTTCACTGTAAACCCTGATAAGTACAGTGTGCCTCAAAGAGTTGCTAGAAAACAGTTTAGGAATGTCACTCAACTCACATTATATGCCATGAAAAAACATCCATTGAGTCAATTCAAACAGATGGTTTGATGCATTTCTTGATTTATTGATGTTTTATATGTTTTTGTATGTTAGCAGTCCTGGTTCTGATCTGATTTTTTTAAGTTGTTGTCCTAGATTCCCCCAATTTCAGTGGAATCTTATGCAAGGTCTGTTTTCCATTTGCTTCCCAAACCCATATTTAGACATATTTGTTCCCCTAAAAGCTATTTTTCTGCGAACAAATTATATATTCATTACACATTGTTTTCTTCATTGCAGGCTCAAGTGAGCTGCCACAGGGATTACATTTGTGTGGCATCTAGCATTTTTTTTTTTTGTGGTGGGAACCACAGTGTGCTTTTGTTCTGTTTATTACCTACCTGTTGGCTTTCTAAACTTTGGAATCCACTTTTAAAGAGTCCAACATCATTTGTCGTGTTTAGTTTTCTTCTGTTCCATTTTGTGGTTTTGTTGCAAGGCATCCTGTTTTCAGGGATGACTCAAATTCCTTTTTTTTTTTTTTTATCAAAAAGGCATTTGAGGTCGTAATTACCAATGTATCTTGATAAAAAAGGATTGGATCTGTTTTCTCTGAGAGTGGCAGCCACCCTGTGAGTTTTCCTTGCATCTTAACACACCCATTAACATGTTAACTAATGTAATCTCATTAAAAACCAAGAGGCAGGGCTGCTGGCTTCCACCCAGCGCTGTCTGACTGTGCTCTGAGCATATAAAGATGAAAGATGCTATAGATTATAGCATCTGAACACACTGAGGCAAAAAACTTTCAGACGAACAGACAAGGCTGGGATAATCACATCTGTGGCTACTTCTATTTACATAGCTATCTATCTTTGATAGAAGAACCGCAGCTTTGTTTTGACCAGAAGGAGTGGAAAAGCTTCTCTATCAAACACAACAGTTGCTCTCTAAACACAACCAATTAGGATGACGGATGACTTGCGCCTCGGCAAGCGTCCCACGAGAGACATGAACATACAAGTCGAATAACAACACAAACAAAGAAAAACAAAGAACGACATCAGAGAGCAAAGTGGAATATTTTTCATCCTGGGAATTTTGGTGCTTTGATTCCCTCCCCTTGGTCGATTGTTCTTTATCATACCTGACACTCCGTTCTATTTGAGGAGATTTGTAGCGCGGGTTTTGATGCATAATGGATGGGGGCTGACTAAGAGCAGCGCCTTGTGGGAAGATGGAGGAGAGCTGGGGAGGGCGTGCCGCTGTTGCTGATTGCTTCTTATTGAGCCCAGGCGCCCTTGGGATCGTTGTTATGAAGCTTTGTGCGTGCAGAAGCACTGAACTGTGTCATGCCTCATGCTATGACCTACATGAGTTACACACACTATATCAACACTTACTGCGTCCACAGAGGAGCTCCTTATTTTCAATTCTGTTACATACAATTATCGCCTTTAACATGACTACTCACTCACTGGGACAGTGAAAGTCTCCTTGAGGAAATTAACAGACTTGTAAACAATGTCAAGATGAGCTCCAGGAAACCAAACCTGGTCTTGCTTAAGAGTGTTAGAGAAAACTCATTACTGAGAAACACTTAAAATTACTGGTGAGTAATCTGTTTAATGAGCACACTTTACCCCGAGGGCAGAATAGCAGAATGAATCCTTGTTGTTTTAGTGATTCTGTATTTATAGAATAATATTCCAGGGGTCAGATGTTAACCTCAAAGGCATTGCAATTCATCATCATTCATCATTTTGTGTGATGTGTCAAACATGCGTCCCGGGTAAATGTACACAAGAATTTGGTTGAAACTACCAGAGTTGCTTTGCTATCCCTCCAGCTGTTTCCCTTCTCATTTCTTTATCTTGCTCCTGTCCGCTTCCATTTTCCTCCACAGTGGTATCTTTGTCTGAGCTGTCGTAGCCAACACAAATACGTTTGAGCCCTGGCTCTGCTAAAAAAGGGAGTTATGTTCAGTGATGGCAAGAATTGATTTCCAATTTCCTCCACAATGACTGCATCATTTCCAGCGACTCAGGCAATTTGGCCTACATTACTGAGGCTGCTGGGGGCTGTAGATCAGGGTGACAGCTGTCTTCACCTGAGGCCCCGCTCACTGAGATCAGAGAGAGAGTGAAAGAGAAATGTACTGTCTCTTCACCGATGCTGTCTTGATCAGAAATTGTTCCCGTCCTTTAGAGAATTCTGGATTTGAACCCTTTTCGTGAACACAAACACAAGTGCTTTTGTGTTTATATTACAGTATATATTATGTACACTAAATGTGTCTGTGTGTGTCTGGGTGATGATGTTTTCTTTTAGCTTCGACATGTTGTTTTTATTTGACCTTCTTAAATACATTTCTCGTGAGATTTTGATGGTTTAATTTTACATTTGACATTTATTTTCCTGGTAGCCGTATTCACTTAATGGACTTATTGAGGAGAGAGGAGCTGGAAAACTTGCCTGCCAGGGTTTTCTGATGGAGTAAACACCTCCACACAAGTAAAAGCATTCAATGTAAAACATTGTTTAGAGACTCCTTATTGGGAAAAATGATCTTGCTCATATGTGTGTTTTTGGAGCTTCCCCTCCACCTGTACTCATTGCAGTAGGCTCATACCTAAAGCTTAGCACAATCACCTTTGCTTCACAGCGTTTTCATCAAAGTTATAGCACAGAGCTTCTTATGCTGTATTGATTTGCTTTCTTTTTCAAACCTATCCATCACCCACAGGCAGGAAAATTGCCTCAGTCAAATCTACAGTCAACATCACCTCTTCACTACTTGATCTACAGAATTAGATCAACTAAAGCCCGACTGGGGGTTTAAGCACATTGATCCCAGATTGGCAGTTAACTTGCAGTTATTGCAAAGCCAAAGATGTTGCATCAGCACTGCTTGTTACTGCTCCTCTCACTGATTTATCCAGTCTAAATACAAAAAGGGGAAATACTTAACCAGGATGTTTTTTGGTCATGCTGTACGTTATGAGTCCTTCAGCAAAGACTTGAGGTTTTGTTGTTTTTAGAGATTGTGATTGCTAATGTATTGATTCAGTGTGTTTCTGAGGGTGCTTCATTCAGAGTGAGGTGTGTGTGTGTGTATGTTTCTACATTTGTGGGGTCCCAACACTGGAAGCCCACTCATAGTGTGGGGTCCAGTAACTCCGTAGGGACCAGAATGCTGGACCCCAGAGTACACAGGAAATCAATGTTAGTATATGTAATGTCCGCACAAGTGATGGAAACAAACCTCTGTGTGTGTGTGTGTGTGTGTGTGTGTGTGTGTGTGTGTGTGTATCTGCAAGTGTGTATATTTGGAGATTATGGTTGATGGAGGGGGTGTAACGATCAACCACTCATCAACAATCAGCCTCCAGCTGCCAGCTCTCCACCAGCCCCCTCTACTTTTGCTGGCAAATCTGAAAATGTCAAACTGTTAGGACAGCAGGGTCTGCCAATTCACAGAAAACACAAACACATCCACTGCATGGATTTATTTTCATATCAGTGACCCATGGCAAACATCCATCCTTGTACACAGCTACCCAAAGGTTAGAGTTTGACACACCAAACTGATTCCTTAAAGCAACAAACACATATCATGCCGCAGTAAGTATCTCAGAAGCCGGGGTGACTGTGCGCCGATTAGAGAGCCACCATCATTCAATTTACACCACATGTGATGAGTTAAACTGGGTCTCTATAAGGTGACAATGGCTCCTATTAGGCATGGTGTGAGAATAGAGCTTTATCATAGTGCTGTTGCAAAGGGATAAGTGGGAGGCCATTTGTCAGCTGTAATGCATTGCTCACAGCAGTTTTAATCAAAGAGCACTTTGTCCTTTTGACGAATGGTCTGGTCAGGTGGAGGGGTGTTTAGCACTAAAACGTTTTGTGGCTGTTCTAGATGGCCGGCCGGAGTTAGGCTTCAGTTACAGTATATGCTTGTGCATTTTGCAAGAAAAACTGCCTTAAGATATGACCCTGCATTGTGTAGCAGTTCACAGAGAATATTTTGAAGAAGTTTTGTCACTCTTGCCACATAGTAAAATTTCAAGCAAATACAGGAACATCAAGTTTTTAGCTGTAGTATCTACGTATATGGTCTTTTCAGTATTTTGAGCATGACAATGAAATTGCGTTCAGTGTCTCCTCAGATCTTTTGTTGTCCTAAAGGAATCATCACAGCAGATCAGTGCTTTTAGTTTTGGGACATTTAAAGGCTTCACATGGAATTATAAAGAGATGAGAGAGAGAGTTGTGATCCCTCCTGACGGTCCACAAAGTGAATGTGATATAATTAAACTAATCCCAAGATGGCGATAGCTGTTTACAGGAAAATACATTACATCTTGTTCAACTGGCAGTGGCTTTGCAAGTCATTTCAGTGAAAAATGCAGAGATGTTTTAAAAGCTCAATACAGTTTTGTGCCTTGGAGGAAAGTGTTCTTTTCTTTAGCTTTAGCTCCAACAGCATTGAATGCTCTGTAACCCATCACCCATCAGTTTGCAGACTACTGTTTTGAAGCCTTAAGTTCAGCGTTATGAGCGCTCCTTATTTTGTTTTTGTTTTTTTTTTGTTTTGGAGCCAGAGGTGAACATAGAACAGAATGCATGCTTAATGTGCTTTTCACACCGGTGTGACTTTTCAGTCCAGATAGCTCTGTCAGTTATTTATACAGTTTTTGGTGAAGACTAAACTGCTTAGAAAAGGAACATAGTATGATTTAACAAAAGACGATAGTCATTTTTTTTAACACTGGCCATTCAAACAATATCTTTAAACCTCTATACCTTCAAACACGCTGTGGTTCCCTTTAAGCCCCCACCCATCCATGTAATATTCCAAATAGCTGGAAATCTCTAATACTGTTGACTAATGAGTTGGCTAATCCAAAGCATGCCGTGAATCAATGTAGAAACCGTAGCGTGGATGAATGAGAAGGGCTGCTCAAAGTGTCTGGGTGCTTTCTGGTGGCCCAGCCTGTGATTAAATGGAGGGAGGCGAGGGGGGAATCAATAGTTGAATTCATCTCCCAGATCACAGGAATGTATTAGCGTTGTTAAACACATTCCACTTAAGGCAGCAGATGAGTGCTTTTCAGACACATAAAATGAGTCATCGTTTAAACCATCTTTTAGTAGTGTGTCTCCACTCGCCATTAAACGCTGCCAGACCATCATTAAGCCACGTCTCATTTCTTGTCAAATGGTCGTGTTGATGGCACTGATTCATAGCTACAGACGTCTCAAAGGCTCTCGGCTGATGGGAAAGCACCAAAGGGTCTCATCAATTTAAAGTTAGGCCTGCACTGACCTTAACATCCTCTGCCCCCTTTACATGCAGACGACCGCCTACACACACTAATACCATAGTCTGCGGCACATTAGAATTAGCTTTATATACACAGACAGCTGCAGGAGCTGCTTGCTGTAATAAAGTCCTACAGCATGATTTAGGGAATGATCTGTTCTCAACTATATTCTATTTAATGTGATCTTAAACGGTAACATTGTTACTCGCTACAGGGATGCAATGCAAGGGAACCAGTCTTGAGGGGCTCATTTACTGACTTTGTAGCTGAGTGAAACCTGACCTTGGCCACAGGGTGGGGATGTTTACCTATGAATAATCTCTGTGATAACACATGACCACAGTCTGCTCGCATGTTTCAACAAGCAGAGGAGCTTTCATTGTGGCCATTAATGTGTTAGAGGGGGTGAGGGCAAAAGTTTGTTGTTGGCCCCCCAGTGAACCCACACACATTGACGCTTTCACCTGCCACCCCCTGTGCAATATGTATGTAATTCCCATTAAGTACTTATATTTATTGAGACATCCAGAATCCAATTCGTAGTCTGATGCTGGTATAATTCTCTGAGCCCCGGTGTCCTGGTGTGTCAGTAACTGGCAACTTGTTTGACAAGTCCAGTCAGACTGTACAGTTATTTTACACTGGACCAATCAAAAGGTGCTTTGCCATCCAGACACTTAGGACGATGCAAAGTTGCAGGAAAACCTCTTGGTTCAGTGACAATTCACTGACGGTGGCCAGTGTCTAAGTACTTCTGATTTCTCTCCTGTTTCTCCGCTCAACTGGTGTCCCAGTGTTGCTGCCACAACATGTACCAAACCTCGCTCTAAAAGACTCAACTGAGCATGCCGGCCCTGTGCCCTGCAGTTTCCAGCCCCCACTACTCTTGTGAATACCCCTTAATTGCCTCTTTTTTAAATATTTTTATTTTTGGGGATTTCTGCCTTATTTTGATAGTGACTGAAAGGCCCAGGCTGAAATTAAGCCTGGGCTGCTATGGCACTCTGCTAGGTGAACTACCGGGATGCCCCATTTGGCTCTTTTTTGTGTGGTCCCCCTCTCCTCATGTGTCTGAAGTACAGTGGAGCATTAGCATTTGCTAATGCAAAGAGGGTTTCCCAAATCTTTCCCTGAAGTGTCACTGATCTTTCCCAGGATTCAGTTCAAAGGGAATGTGAATGCCGGCCAGATGGGTACAATAGAAGATGGGGCCTGTCAAAAGATTTCTCTCCCTTTCACAGCCATCTGCACACACACACATGCAGAGAAAAAAGAAAGTTATGACCCTCTGTAAGCTTGTTGAAATCAGAGCAGGAGGCGCCTTAAATCAAACTGACTTCATTTCTAGGGAGATAAGATTGATCTATCTGCCAGGTCATGTCTTCACAAACTCTGCTCTGATTCTGAAGTACCTTTACGACCAGACAGATCGATACACACAATGCTACTGGGCTTTTGGCACTAGTCACAGATTCAACAAAACACAATATCCTGTTACTCACTGCTAAATTAGATCAATATTTCTTTAAAAAAAAGATGATTTTTTTTTGTCATTTCTGCTTTATTTTGAGAGTCCCAGCTGAAGAGAGACAGTAAAGGCAGGAGAGAGAGGGATGACATGCAGCATTGAACCCGGCCTGCTATAGCAAAGACTCAACCCTAACACTACCAGTACGCCGCTGCCTCCCCCTGACATGATATTTCTTGCTTTATTATTAGTGGAGGTACTTGGAGCTGATGTTGTTTAGGAACAGCACTTGCTTAGTTAGCAAAGATGTCAGGTTGACTACATCTGCATCATCAATCAGATGGAGTGGGATACATCTCCCTATATAGGCCTCGTCATTCTTCTACATACATGGTACAGAATTTACACTATCCATCTCTCTTTGCATCTGTCTGCATTTATCTAAAAGCTGAACCCATTCACACCGACCTTTCCCCTCCCTCTATTTGGGGTAGAATCTGATTGTTTCAAGGCGCCACAGTGAGCATTTTGGGTTTTACCAAAGTAACACCACATTTCCTGGTGCTTTCTGCTGCTGAAAGACCAATGATCTTAGTTGTCACACAACCTGAAGTCCTCACGTTTAAAGTAAAGCTTCTTCTGCACTGCTTTATCTATGTCATTGTCATTCACAACTTTCAGACAAAATATGAGTCTTAATTCAAAATCTACAGTTGAGTAGATTTACCTTTAACCACAACCCAGTAGCATTCAATTTAAAACGATGTACAGGCGGTACAGGTAGAGGAGGTTGCCATATTTTTTTAAATAATGTGAAACAATCACAACAACATTTAGCACATCATAGATAAACCATTAGAAACATACATACTCTGGAAAAAAAAACAACATAAAACACAGGCCACAAAAATGAAATGTAAAAGCCATCAAGAAAAGAACAAATACATCTTGTTTCTTTAACATAAACATAGATCCCATAGTTCAGGTCCGTCACCTAGCCTCAGTCCAAGACGGCAATAACTTATCCAACTATTTAAATTTCAGAGAGGGAAGTGACACATGTCTTGATGGTAAAAATAGCAGAAAAATAATTAATTTCAGTTTGAAAAGTACCATTAAGCTGTTTGCCCACGTAGGGCCCTACAATTTCTGCAGTGTAGAAAACAGGGATGGATTCGCGTAATTTTATAATAACGGAATCAACAGTAAACAGGGTATATCGCTGAAGTTGCCAAAATGGATGCAGTTTATAAAAATCAGCATTTTAAGCAAAATGAACAGACAAAAAAACCTTGCTGCTGTGTTGTAGTGTAGTTGACAATCCCATAACATCAGTCAGGCCTCTTCAGGTGATGTCAGTGATAATAAGGTTGTCACGGGTGGCATGTCCACATTTTTTTGACTGGAATGGCCCAATGGGGGCACTGACTTAGGCAGGGGTAGTATGCGTGCATGCACACACACACACACACACACACACACACACACACACACACACACACACACACACACACGCACACACACACACCAAAAGTCATGTCACAACCCTCTCTGATAGAGAGAGAGCACGAGCAAGAGCTCCTCACTTAAACTCTCAGAAGCCCCAGAAAAAGATGTGTGTTTGTTGAACACTTTGTGTCTGTATGCGAGGAGTCAGATACTCTGTTGGAAAAAACTGAAAGGCTAAATCCATTCCTGGTCAAGCCCTGTAAACAAGGATGAGCATTTCCCAAACATGTTTTTATTGAGTTTAAGTTTTATTTATCCACCACATGATTAGGCACTCTTAGATAATAACACAGAATTCAGAAAACAAAAATTATTTTGGAAAAAATGATGTGTATATATAAAATGTGTTTATATATTTACAGTACATTGGGAATTATATCCATAATTTTTGGCAATGTAATTCCCCTGTGTTGTTGGAACAACGTTACCCACCACACTGCTCACTGGCCTTCACAGTGGAGCAGGTGAGAAGAGAGGGAAGGAGGCTGAGCATATTTTACTTCTATTCTGGACTCCTTCATTGAGTGGTGTGGGCTGAACCACGTGCAGCTTATCACTGGTAAGATGAAGGAGTTTGTGCTGGGCTTCAGTAGGCAGAAAACCCCTATACCTATTTCAATCCAGAGACTGGATGTGGACCCTGAGCAGGACTGCAGCTAGCTAAGAGTACACCTGGACAACAAACTTGGCTGCATAAAGGACACTGAGGCTGTACAAGAAGGACCAGAGATGATGGTCTTTTCACTCTCTTGAAGGAAGGAAAGTAACTTCTGACATGAAACCACGTAGTTTGTACCTTGAATGTCAAGGCGATCTTTTGTATGTCCGCCTTTACATTTGTATGCAGCTCATGTTAAGCAGAAAGACAAAGTAATAACCAGCAACCAAGCACTAGCTCCATGATAGAAAAATGTAAATGAGAAAGAGTGAGTGAGTGACGTCAGAACAGTCAGAACAAACATCAAGTGCAACACACAACCATACCTAAATGATGGAAGCCTTTTAAAAAACTTAAAACACCCACAGCCCAATTCAGTCTAAAAGGTGCAAAACAAATACTGCATCCAAAAACCTGAAAAGACTCATTCCTATGAAAGAAGAGAAATACTGAAAGTCTCTCAAAAAACGTATTTCAACACTAAATAAAAAATACAGTTCTGTCCAATACTCCCACCCCATGAGGCTTGACCTAAATTTACACCTGGTGTGGCTGAAAATTTGAGAAATTAAAACTTAAATAAAATTGGCATGGTTGACCGACTGTAAAAAAAAAAAAAAAAAAAAAAAGTCCCATTCCCAGAAACCGGTCATCATTCAAACTTTGAATAGGCCCAGCACTCTAGGCTGCCAGGATTTGAAGAACCGAGTCGCCCTCTGTAGCTTCCTGCAGTCTGACAGTTGTTTCTCCAGTTGTGGTTCTCGAGGTGGTCGAGGTAATACTTCAACAGGCCGCTCTAGGGATGTCACATTGGCGATTTTCGATAAAGTCATCACATGACCCCGGGCTGCCAGTCTTATGGGCACATTTTTGTTTTCTAAGAAGTCCTCTGTTGCCTGAATATGATTGGGTAATGACTTATCAGCGTTCTAAAATGTTACACACAGCATGGCAACCTGGCAGGCAGCAAGGCAAAGGAGAAGCAAGGTTTCAACATCCTAATTAGAATCTGCTGTCGGGCCTCTGCTCATTAACACAGCTTTCCTACCTTTGAGGGAGAAGACTGCTTCTTCTTTCTCCAGGCCTCTTTAATCTCATCCTCTCAGTCTCTGCCGTGCTCCGACAGGAAGGTGTTGCGTAGGAAGATGTAGCAGTCGAGCGAGACATATAGTGAAGGGCAAGGATGTTGACACAGTCAGCTATCAAAGGAAGTCGTGTTGATGAGGCAGGAAACATGCCTCACCTTGTGAGGTATTACATTATTTATTTGTACAGCTGAAGCCTTTTTCTCTCAGAGAAAGCACCACAACAGTGCATCACTTCAGTTTGTGGCTTATCTGAATAGCTGATAAGCAGCGTGGGAAGTCGGGTTGCTGCAAGCATTGTTTCAGTTAGGATTTTTAAAGCTCCACAGTCTTGATGAAGTTTTGGAGAGAATTGACATTTATAATTGTAATCAAGAGATAAAGGCCGGAAAAACTGTAAATGGGAATTGTTAACAATGATTTTTCTGAACAGAAGACAACAGCAGTTGCTACTTTTACAGTTTTTTACATGTCACATGTGATTTCATGACAACATTTAATTAGATGGTCAATTTTGATCTCGTAATAAATTTGGTTATGCAGTCCAATTCTGTGCCAAGAATTATTTACCAGTGATGAACTTTGATGGCATTAGCTCTCAGTGTTACTCATGCAGTATGCAATCAGGGTGCAGGGTGCCGCTTGGGTTTTTTTTAGATCAGTGCCAATGTGACAGCTGAATTTTCCATCCATCCATCCATTGTCTTCCGCTTATCCGGGGCCGGGTCGCGGGGGCAGCAGTCTAAGCAGGGATGCCAAGACCTCCCTCTCCCCAGACACGTCCTCCAGCTCTTCCGGGAGGACCCTGAGGCGTTCCCAGGCCAGCCGAGTGACATAGTCCCTCCAGCGTGTCCTGGGTCTTCCCCGGGGCCTCTTCCCGGTGGGACATGCCCGGAACACCCTCCCAGGAAGGCGTCCAGGAGGCATCCGGTAAAGATGCCCGAGCCACCTCAGCTGGCTTCTCTCGACATGGAGGAGCAGCGGCTCTACTCTGAGCTCCTCCCGAGTGACAGAGCTCCTCACCCTATCTCTAAGGGAGCGCCCCGCCACCCTGCGGAGGAAACTCATTTCAGCCGCTTGTATCTGAGATCTTGTTCTTTCGGTCATGACCCAGAGTTCATGACCATAGGTGAGGGTAGGAACGTAGATTCAGCTGAATTTTGATAGATATATTAATTTATACCTTTTTGTCACCTTGCTTTTCAGTGTGGGCAGTAATGTGTTACAATACTGTGACTACTTTTTCACTAACAAGCAGTGTGAGGGATTACGATTTTGGATACAATATTCATTTCAATTCAGTGTGGGGAGACTTGCTTGCAAACGTTAGCTACTGTTGAACCTGTATTCATCCAGAATCACTTGGTGTCATTCAGAGTTGGAGGGTGTGTGAACCGGCAGTCCCTCTGTGAGGACTGTCATGATGTGTGTGTGTCCCATATTCTGTTTATATGGGTTTAAATACAAAATATATGATATGTGAGTATGGAGGGTTTGGCGTCTTTTCGGGGCACTTTTGATGGATTTGGAATGAGAAATAAAAGTTTTGTAACAAGTATTTACTTTTGAGTAATTGGTAAAAATAATGTCTAAAGTAATGTCTTTTTCAATTAGCAGGCTAATAATTATGTTAAAGCAAATTAAAAACATAACAAGCTTCTCCAACACTGCTTATTTACTGAGAAAATGTTGTCTAATGTTAAATGTCTTTACACAAACATACAAGAACTGAACTCAATTTAACAGTTTTTAGTAAAATGCAGTACAGTATACAGTGAATGAAATTATGCTTGAAATCAGACATTATCAATGTCAGTGATATCGTTCAGTTCAAGTTTTTTGATGCACAGTGCCACAGACACAATTCAGTCAATGCTAAAAAAGTGCTGAGGTTCACTTTAGAGCTGTGGCCACATGAAGAGCCAATGGGAATGCCCTTAAACATATCCTAATCTTACACGTGACTTACACTCTATCAACACAAAATCTAATTTTGTGTGTGTGTGTGTGTGGGTGTGTGGGTGTGTGGGTGTGTGTGGGTGTGTGGGTGTGGGAGACAAACAGGACCAATGGTAAGATAAATGAACTTGCTGACTTACAGGCGGTGCTCTTCAGATTTCGGACTGGTGATTTGAGAAGACATGGAGGAGACGTGGGCTGATGCACTCAGATACTGTGATCATGCTCTGCTGATTGATGAGGACTCTGAGATCTTCCTGCCAGCCTGTTTCCTGCTCAGGTCAGTACCCGACAGCAGATCGATGTTGGACTTCTGACTGGCTGGTCGTCTGAAGCCAGACAGACTTTGCGGTTTTCCCAAAAGCAACTTGGGAGTATAGAGATATTTGTCTCACTTACCTGTTCCGGTGCAGGATAAAGTTACAGGAAATGTGTTAGATTATTAGTGGATTGTTCAAAGTCGTCCACAAACAGGATGAAACTTGATTTTGTGGCTTATTTATAACACATTACAAGGCATGTAAAACCTCAGCAAAATTCACTTGTAATACCAGATAAATGCAAATGTGATAAACAGCTTTTATACTTCTTTCAGTTCAATACAGAGAAAGAGTCTTCATGATCTGTGCGAATGCTTTATAGTAAATTGCTGTGTCTGCAACCGGTAGTTTATAGTCAAAGTTTAATTAATGTAAAATAAGAAGCTCAGAATACCTTTTTGAAGTATTGTAATTCAGTTCTAGGTGCCTTCGTAAGGATTACAGTTACAATTTCTTACTACTTATGACAAGAAGTATTGACAGTTAAAAATGACAGTTACACAATCACAAATTATTCAGTGGTAGATTCACAGACATAAGAATGACATGCTGTTCGGTCAACGAGTCCACCATTTTGGTCCGAAGTGAAGTGTTACAATGAAATTTCGTACAGGCGTTGACTGCATGTACCCATCAAGATGAGCTAATGATTTTGGTGATCCCCTAGCTTTTCATCTAGTGCATGTCAAAACTTTAATTTGTCCAGTGTTCATGACCAATTACCTCCAAAACTAATGACATTCCCTTCACCCTCAGCTGTACTCTGTTTAGTGCTAATTAGCAAATGTTAGCATGCTAACACACTCAACTGAGATGTTGACAATAGTTGCTAAACATCAGAATCTTAGCATTGTCTTTGTGAACATTTAGCATTTGGCTCCAGGTACATGGCTGTCCATTTTTAGTCTTGTTATGTTCCATCAGCTGCACTATGAATCCAGTTTGCCACATTTAATGTAGTTTCCAAAAATGATTGACTTAATTCAAGGTCCAGTATGACTTCCAAACAGTAACTTTGTTTGAAACCTTCCAACATCACACATTAGACATTACTGTAGCTGTCTGTCTGCATGAGGCAGCGATGTGTGATGGGGATGTGTGTGAGACAGAATGGAGGGAGAGTGGATGGGAGCTGCCGATCTGTCGACTGTCATTCATTGTTCAGCTCAGCGCCTGTCATCATCTTCAGCCTAATCATTTTCCCCTGGCAGCTGATTGCTTTTTATTACATGCACCCCACTAATAATCCAGGAGAGAGCCTTCACACGCGGACACATGTACACTCGTGTGCGTGCGCACGCACACACACACTCACACAGCATATCAAAGAAAGATGTCTGTTGACATCTGACAGCTGTGTTCGACTCAGGATCACTCCACCATGTTGAGTTTCTGCCAGAGGAAACAGAGAGAAAGCGTTTGATTTCTCATGCAGCGTGGGGAGGAAGGGAGGGTGGAGAGGGACAGCAGTGAAATTCATTAATTCCAACGATTTGCCAGTCAAAGCTTCTTCTTTTTTTTCAACCAGACCGAACATAAACAAACATAATCATGTGCAAATGAGTCCAAATGAGATGTGACAGTTCTATTGGGCTTAATTTATTAGCAGTGATTATGCAGGCCCGCTTTCCACTGGCAGCCAGCAGAGACGACTGAGCGTAAATAAAAGAAATCAGCAGCTTTATGAAAAGTGGATATTATTAATAGTGATGGCTAAAGCTGCTGGTATGATGAGATTCATTTAAGCACTGATATGCTCAGCCGTTATGAAAGGAATTGTATGTTTTCACTTCTTGAGCACTCAATCCAACCCAGAAATGAGCTTTTCATGACCCGCTCCAGGCACTGTTGTCACAGCAGGGGTTAAACGGACACTATGAATTTTTAATGCAGTATTTTAGGTTTCTGCATAATAACATCATGTGAAGTAAGCTTGATGGCAAGTTGGCAAAAAGATTGTAATTTAAAGATTCTTTGTGTTTGACACGAATGACCTCAAGCTGATTATCTGAAAACTCTGCTGTATGTTTTCTTCAAGTAAGCACTTAAATAACTTCACAGTTTTTTACAAAACTGAAGTCATAATCCTGTAAAACTTAACCACAGCGTTTGTAGGTGAGACTAAAAGAGTCCAGAGAGCTATATTAAAAACTATGAAACTGTTGTCTGTTGTCATGCAGTGCCATAGAGGAGCAGCGGTGCTGCTTTTTTTAGTATATATATTAAGTTGAATGTAAATTTGACTTTAGAATATCCGTTGGCAGCGTTTAGTCTTCTCTCTCTCTGGACTGCTTTGAGAGGGATCATGAGTTTCCAGCAGTGCGCTGTGGGATTGTTTATATTCATCTGACTTAAAATAAAAAGACTATCGTAGTAAGACTAGCACTTATACAATACATGTAACATCTCTTATGTCATATAAAGCAGTTTAATCTACATCCCCCTCATGCAAAGAGAGTTCTTCACAATTCTGCCCATTTGTACTGATCTTTGTCTTCGGTCCATGAACGCCCCTCCTCATGATTTAATGTTATGCACTTATGTCTACTGTTAGTTTTATTGTAAGTTTAAACAGAGTGAAATGCAAGGCTTTAATTACACACTGTACTGACAACTTGCTGTTAATCATCTCTGGTGGCATGGAAGAGTTTTTCTAGAGCATTTCCATGGAGGGCTCTCACCTGTCACCTTGATTACCAAATTCACTGACGTCCCTCTGATCAATAATCTGTGCGGCTGTGACGGCCACTGGCCACTGGCGACTCATTTAACCAACCGGTTATTGAAGTTGTCTGGGCTCCTCTGCAAGCGATCAAGCTGATTTTGTGACATCTCTTTTGCACAGTGGTCAGAGGTTACAGGGCATGTAGGACCTCGACATGTCCTGTAACCGGTGTTATTGGTGTTATCTGGACACAAGGGATGGTGGCCTGCTCCAACAGAGTGGGCTGTTGAACCTGTTTGAGGAATAGTTCTTCTCTCTTGAGAGCATTGTCATTTGATCAACAGTGCTGTACTTTGATCAATAATCATATTACATTTGATCGACACATGTACAGTTGACAGAGTTAAACATGTCTCTACACATTATCATCATACCCCAGTCATACTGTATTTAGTCATCTAAAATAATTGTCTTTTATCTGTGCAGATTTGTTTGACAAGGTGTTTAATTTGCCATATTAGCATAATTTGCATGTTAGAGAAGAAAACAAAAACAACAGACAGAACAACGGTTGAAGAGCTTTAATTAGGCGTGTGAAGATGCTTGGTAATTGCTGGAGCTTTGGTGTTACTGTAAACAGAGTGTGTTTGTGCTCGTGTGTACACATCTGTTCCGACTGCACACACTGTAGATTTTGGGGTAATTGTAGAGGTTTAACTATCGTGGATTAGGAGCAAATCTGATCATTAGCTAATTACCATTAGCCAAACCCCAGCCTTAATGTGCATATATTCTAATTCAATGAGGATGTCAGGCTGTGAATATGAACATGTTGAACATTGCGATTTTTTTCATTTAAAATGTAGCTTTAGATGTTTCCCACATAGACTTCTACGCGAGTCCTCATGTGTAGTATACATAGTCTGAGTTTTGTTACAACACACTGGTCACCTGATACAGACAGGCCTTGATTTAAGGGCGCATTTCACTGGAGTTATTCATGCCATGGACTGCAGAAACCAGTGGTTGTTTGACTGTGAGTTTCAGATTTTTGATTTTGATCTTTTTTTTTACCATTCTTTTTTTTTATCTGTGTATTGTGAGTCCTCCAATTTAAAGAAGTGCAAAACTAAGTCACTGCAGTTCCACATTAGGGTTATATTACCTGTATGCAGCCAGTTAGCTACAGGAACAAGATGCACACGTGACTTTCACATGTAATGTGACATGCATTTCACATTACAGTTGGAGGGAGCATAAATTTGCATGTAAATTTATCTTCCTGATGTAAAAATACACTATTAAAATTCACGTTTTCTCTTGTGTGTTTTTGTAAGGGAGAGGATGTGGTTTTTCCTTTAAAATGGACAATAAAAGTGTCTAGTGTCTGCCTTCTAGATGACTCTGGATTAGCTGTTGTTGTCAAGTGTACCAGTGATTACAGTCCTCTAGAGCAAACCAGACAAATCTGTCCAGACCTCCCAGTGTGTGTGTGCTGGCTCAAGGTGGATGTTATGTAGTAGATATAGAACCAGAGGTAGGTTCGTCTTCCAAAAGAGAGAGGCTTAACGAGTGTTCATCTTTCTGTTAGCTAATAATGACATTTTTGGAGCCATTCACAGTTGTTGACTGATGAGCCTGCAGCCAAGGCCTTGAAACCCATTACATGTTCTGATTGTGTCAATCTAATGTGCTAATTGAATGCTATCCCTCAGCCACTTTTCATCAGTGAAGAGCCCATGCTGGTGAACTGATTTGGATATAATTTGCACAGCGAGAGCTTCAATTGCAAGAGACAAACATTTTCCCTCTCATTAAAGAGCACATTAAAGATTATCTTCTCTAGTTGCCACAGTGACTCTATCTAATATGATTTGCTGGAAGTGTGCAGAGAACAATTTCCCTGTGTGATCCAGCAAGACTTGTATTTTCTCTCCTCTCTCCTCTCGCCTCCTCTCTCTTCTGCAGTAAGTGAGTCTAAAGAGACCTCTTTGATCTTGTCTCATTGCTCTGAATACTCCAGACTGAATTTAAATCACAAGGCAGACTATTTTAAGAACAAAGCTGCCATCATGCTGAACAAGGGAAAAGAGAAGCTCACTTTTACATCTCCAACTATCCTGTCAGAATGAAATTTGCTCGGCAGTCGGGGAAGCTGTGCGTATTTCTGCGTCATTTGAATCACACGACCATGTGAAAAAATGAACTTTGTGGACACTCAGTCTGACTACAAAAGTTCTATACAGTGAAGAAACCGATAGGAAACAGTAATGAAATTTGTAGTGTTTGCTAATTGCAAGAATTTACCATGTATTGCCCTGATTTCCAACAGGTAAATAATTTCTGACTGACCCTTGACAAATGAGATGTCTAGACAATTTCTTTTTCATAAATAGATATATTTTCTTTTAATTATTATCATGCAAATAAAACTGCACATTGTGGTCAAAATATTTAGTATTTCATATTTTAAACATAGTGCTAATTTATAAGAGGGCGATAAAACATTACATTTAATTTTAATTTAAATTAAATTTTTAGATTATTGAATAAAACATTTTTTGTGCAAAGGTTTACGTACTCCATCTCCCCTAATGGGACTGTTTTCATGCTTCTACCTAGGAACTGCTAAATGCTTAAATTACTGTACCCATTTAATTAATCGGAGAACATTTAATTGCATGATGCACATATGCATGAACTGCTCTGACTCGAAGTTTTACTGCTGTAGCCTGTAATGAATGCAGATATGTTTTTCATATGCATAACCCAGGTCAGACTTAAACTGCTGGCCCTCTGGCAATGTTAGCACTATTCTCTCCAACTGAATTACACAGTGTGTGTTACTGCCTGAGGAAAAGTTTATTCTGGGAGTTTAAAATGTTTTCATGAGCTCTACACTAGCAGAATTTTCTCAGTCCAGTGAGAAGAACATTTTTAAAGATTAAAACATTGTGGAAACAGACACATTTTCAGATGGCAACAACAATAATAGACATTTTTTTCCTTCGTGAATTGTTTTTGTACCAGTCTGCTTTTTTGGCAGTGGTTCATGGAAGCGGAAGATTAAAATCCCAGACTGGCATTGGAGGAATTTTGCTACCCTCATCGAGGAGTTATTGTGGCTCACATATGATACCTCTACCCTCTCTGCTGCCGCATGTCATGGTCCTTTAGGTCTTAAAACAGGGGAGACATTTCTGCCCTGCAAGCACTCTGGGTTTGCCTACAGAGTGCTTCCACAAACAGGGGCTTGTTCAGAAGGGAGGCCTGGGGTTGCACTGGCCACTCCAAGTGGCACCCCATTGTCCTAAAGTATGATCGGCTGTCTGCCCAGTGAGAGGGGAACTTAGTTCAAACCAACAGTGTGATGAGTATTTTTGAATGTGCATTATTTTCTTTTGTATGTAGTTTACTATTGGAGGTAAAAAAAAAAAAAAAAAACAATTTTGAGGACACAACAGTAATGAGAAACTGTGTGTGTGCATATGTGCGTGCATGTGCATACATGAACACCACCCCTGCCCAATTGGACCACCCCAGACACTGGAAAAAAAGAAACTGGACAACCTTGTTATCACTGACATCACCTGGAGAGGCCTGATTGATTTTTTTTTTTTGATTGTCCAACTTGTAAAATAATATCTTTAACTTTGTCCTATCAATATAGACACCCATATTTGAAAATGGAAGTTGTTCTTCATAGATAGCTCTGTTTATTGCATTTTGTTTCAATTTCCTTTATTGTCATCACTGAAATATGTATACAGGTCACATCGTGATTTTGTTCGCCTGATTTGTTTCCTGACTTTCTCCCCGTGTTGTGTCACCGAGCAGTCAGTATCCATGTTGTAATCAGCTTCACATGCACCACAAACACTGTCAGCATTTCAAAGGCTTTCCCCTCTCTGCCGTCTGCCTGTATGGAAGGGCTCGCTCCCCTATTTTTCATGGTTGCCCTTTTCAGAAAAGCCAGCAAACATGCCACAAGAAAGGTCAGCAGGATCTGAATAACATTAAGGATCTTCACAGTCTCTTTTCCGCTCGTCTCTACCCTCCGAATAAGACATCCATCTACTCTCCCCTCCAGAAGTATCATGAGGTGAAAAAACTGTCTGCAGCCCAGTTCTACAGTAAACCGTGATGGTTGTCTGTCCTCCCTGACTTTCACCCTGACAGACTCTTGGCACTCTATTGCTTCTATTTTGCTGACTGACTTGAAATTTACTGGCAGAGGGTTCGTCACTGTAAACAAGGAGGGAATGTGTCAAAGGTTGGAGCGATGGGGATTTAATCCTGACAAGGGATCTAGGCTGAAAGCCACATAAAGCCTTACTCATAAAAGGGCACGGCTCCTCGTAGCAGGTGTCGAACAAGGAAGATGTATGTAATGGCTCTTTGCTGATGGACAGACACAGCACTGCCAGGAGAGAATGAGCTACAATATGCGCTCTTACCTATCTAGATCTTCCCACATGGGGGCAGTGTTGCACCACCTGTCACACCGCCTTCTTCCATTCCCATCATCTCACCCCTCCTCCTCCTACTCCTCCTCCACCTCCTCTTGCTGATGTGTTCTTCATCTACCTTTACTGCAGGCACATACAGCAGGCGTCCTCCACTCTGGTTCTCCTCATTTCATCCTCTCCTGTGGCCTCTGATAAAAGACAACCCACAAAAGATCCAATCAAATACCCACAGCCATCAATACCCGGAGCATCGAGAGCAAAGTGGCAGATGGAGCGACAGAGTTATCCAGATTAGACATGAGATTTTACATGGATCGTGATCAAGACAATTCAGGGTACACCCCACATATGAACTAATTGCCAGATACAAATAGCTCGCTTTCTTAGATTTATAGTGAAACAGTGTTGATGTAATCATGGTTTTAGGTCAGCACATCCAGGCTATGGGAAATCACAATTAAGTTAATTAAGGTAATTAAGTTAAATTACCTATACTTATACATAATAACATACACAACAACATTAAAATGTGTACTCTAAGTTTAGGATACTGCAACCAAAGGACATAAACTTGACTGAAAGATTCTGAATGTTAAAAGACAAGTTGCTTTTTTGAGAGATTTCAGTAGGTTTTTAATTTCATGGTTTATGATCATCACTGAAAAGCCTCTTGCATATCCATTGAGGAGAACCTAAGCAGTCATGCGTCGACATCACTTGTTGTCTGACACACATTCACTAGTAATATCTAGTTGTTTGACCATGATGAAGTGTGGAAACACAATGCTGGAAGGGTTCCCAACACATCTATACCTCATGTAACTGTGGTCACATGATCAGCACTCAGTCCGTCATGAATGCCGATAATGGTTTCAGATTGGCTCATTTTGTCTTTATGTTGATAAACTGCTTACTGCTGTTCAGGATCCTAAAATAGACTTTATCCACGATTGATCCTCAAAATGTGTTCATAGAGCCAAATTAGCTCAATGAGAATAAACAGGATTGTTTTAACCTGATAACAACACGTTAGCCTGAATTAGTTTAGGCATATTTGAAGAAGAGGGTCCTGTTGTCAACAGCTTCCACTGACGCTGAAGATGTCAGTGTTTATTGAGTAAAGTAGCTGACAGCTTCTATTTTGCCTCCATGTTTTTTAATGTCTTTAAATGACCCTTCTATGGCTTAACAAATATAAGATGCACTCTAGTTTACAAACAGTGCGATATTGATTACTCCTGCAATATATTCAAGCTACGTTTATCATAATTACATACCTAAATGTGGAAAGCAGTAACCAGCCAATATTTGTTTTTTTTGTTTGTTTTTTTTTTGCAAAAAGCCAATTTTGGCCAGATACTTGAGCAAACAGTCAGTACTTCCTTTGACCTCTCTCCACTTACAATCTCCCCTGCCTTCTCTCCTCCCCTTCATCCTTCTTTGTAAGGTTAGTTATGGCTGTGATCGAGGCCAGATTGTCTGAAATCTCCCCGATCTAAAAGAAAAACACCCCATGCAGTCGCCCCTTAACACAAGTCTGTTCCACAGGTGGGAGGGAGCGAGTGCAGGTTGGTTCAGTGTATCACAGCAGGCTACTTCTCTCCCCGGTTCACAATACCCATTGATTTGTGAGCTGATGCTGCGCTGTCCCCTGGGCAGTCTGAGGCATTTCTTCTCTCTCTCTTGTTCTCTGCTTACTCACCCCCAGCCTGGCAGAAGTCATCTGAGGACAATTGCAGCGCGAGAAGACAGCAACACATTGCCAGTGGCGGGGTGTTGGTTGTTTCATTAAACATAACCCCAGTGCACCGTGGAAGAGTCGTTTCATACTGACAGCACGTACATTTATTTTGCCGGAACTGGAGAGAAAGAGACACAAACAGATTGATTATGAAAAAGCTTAAACAGCTGTGAATCTGGATCCTAATGAGAAGTGGGATGTTTGCTAAATAAGCTCAGTGGGAAATATTTCTCCATGAATATCCCTTGGAAGTCCTATGTAGCCTGTGATGAATTTCTTCTATATCACATGGTCATAATTTACATTTATCTCACGGAATTTTCTGCAACGGAAGTCGGAGTTCTTGGGTTTTCTTAGATTTATGACTGTGTGATACTCAAAAGAGACAGCATGGGGTTGCTGTATATAAACTCAGGCTGTGCCAAGCACTGCAGTTCACTTATAACTGCCTGAACTGGAATGCAATGTGACCTTTGAACTCTCTCTCAAATACATTCCTGAGGAAGAAAAAATCATTACAGCGCAGGGCTACTGGAACTGCTGCTACTACTGTTCTACAGTACTTCCAGTGGGCTCAGATGATGCTGATTACACCTAAACCACATTTTACAAATGTTCTCATTTTGGACAAATGTTTGCTGAGCTGTATTTTTTTGTACATGCTAATGGAAAGAGTCTGCCGCTCCTTTTGTTCATTCTTTACCCAGTTCCTGCAGTCCCTCCATCTGTAAAAGCCTGGCTCGGGCTGCTGGATCTCCAGGATGGATGGTGGGATTTAAAGATAGACCGACTCAAGGAAAGCAAGATCAGGGAACCAGGGCTAAAATGAGGGCTTGGTTTAGAGGCTGTATATCCCTGCTGACAGAAAAGAAGTGAGAAAGGGATAACCATATAGCCTCTTCCTCTTTTCCCCCTTCTTCTCATCTCTGCCTTCCTGCCACCAGTTCTTAATTCTTCTCTTCAGGAACCCCAACATTCCTGTGGTGGAAATTCACTGCTGGCTCCTATTTCCTACCAGTCTCTGCTGAGTGAACATGGACACACATGGAGATTGTTACTTATTCAAAAGGCTGTGTAATCCAACCAGTTTTCCTCAGGACTTGACTTTTTTTTCCCCTCCCTGACCGTAAAACACGGTTTACTTCAATCAAGGTTCATTGTAACCACTGCAGTGATTTCTGTAAACTACAATTAGCTTATGTGTATTTAGAGCCAGATAAGTCATGACAACCTTTGCTATTCTGACAGCCTGCTGACATTATGGGTTCAGTGTGAAGGCTTTAGTTCTTGAGGCTCAGAATGGAAGTCCGAGAGGTTTCCTCATGGTTTGTACTAGACGATAATGATGTATAGATGAACGCCCTACTCCTCCACTAGCTGAAACTTTTTTTTCTACTGATGTCCAAAACTGATTACACTACTTTTAAAATGAACTGTTTACTCTCAGACGTGTTAATCAATATGCAAAACACACTGTGTAAGAGCCATAAAAGTTTTTGTAGTAACTGCTGCACTTGAAGATGAAAAGCCAGCCTTCAGGAAAGGGCGAGACAGAAAATCATTTATATACAGGGATGTGGGTGCACACTCTCAAACTGTCTCTCCAGGAAGGCCATCCTAGTGTTGCACTCACTTGTTCACACGAAAAGTGACAGAAATCATTCTGTAAAAATATCGAAAAAGAGCGTAGAGAGAAGTTCAACCTGCTTACTATTTCATTAAGATACTTTGAGTTTTCTTAAATGGTAAGCCTTTGAGGGGAATAAAATATTTTGGGGGATAATATTTTAGTTGCATGATATACACATGCTGTGACCTCACAGTATTATTGGGTACTCTGCACATTTTGTGCCTCTGTCTGAGGTGTGCGACCATTATTACCCTATTCAGTGTTTGATCACCTGCTCGGGTCACTTACTGCCCACTTAATCCTCTAATTAAAGTATTAGAGGGTGGAATGAAAACTAACAGACCTCTCACTCCTTCAGGACAAGAGAAGTCCATCTGTTCCATAAAACTCAAACACAAAAACTCCTAATCGCCTCTGCAGCTCAAAGCCCATTATTATCCTTCCCCTCTCCCCCTGTAATACAAAACAGCTGTTGTGGTGAAATCCCGTATTTGGTGTGGGATTCTGTAATTAGACAAATAACATTGTCATATTACACCCAGTTGTGCTTCGATCCCCACAGTTGGCTGTTCCTATTCAGTATTTACAGGTGTGAGATGTTTGACTGCACGTGTGTGTGCATGTGAAGACTGGATGATGTGATGTAGCTGGAAGTTGTGGAGGAGGAGTGGGAGACTCTTTAAAGGCAGCTGATTGCCCTCTATATTTCTCCAATCATACGGCGCACATCGCTGTAGTTTAAATTGCTTCACAAATCTTGAATTAAGGCTGTTTTCTGATTAATATCACGTGACCCAAGAACGTTCATGAAATGAGTTGATGTGTCATGCTGGCAGTGTCCTACTTGTTTCATGACAAATAAGATTTTAATACCCAACAACAGAGCAAATAAGTTGTTCAGATAGACAGTTTCTGCAGTGTAAACATACAGAAGTGTTTGTTTCTCTCCATTTCTCCGCCTTCCTCTCAGGATGTTTCCCTCGCGCTTAATGCTTGCTATCGCTCTCTGCACAGTGTCTTGTCCAGAAAGCCAATTTTCTCCAGGATATAGTGGCTTGGGAGACCAAAGGAAACCTTTCCCAAACCTAATATCTCACACCTCCAGGGACCCCGAGTTTACATGTTGAAGCACCTCAATCTGACAAACCTCCTGCAGGCTCTCGTTGGATCTTTCTAAGCCAGCACAGCACACTCATGGACCCACACTTCCTCACCTGCAAACCCCCTCTATGCATTTCAAAGTGTTAAGGATTGAGTGATAGTAACTTTTCCAAGTGATGTGAGCAGAGTAGACAGAGATGTTGCCCAGGAAAACAAATGAGTATTTCATAACTGAACCATGATCTCACTTCAGTACAGAGTCTAACAGTTCAAGAATTAATGAGGTGATAAGGGTCAAGTGTTCAGTGTATGTGGCTTTAACACGTGAGGAGTTTATCTCTGTTTTAGTCTTTGCCTCCCCTGTCAGTGAACTACACCCTCATGAATAAACTCTTGTAAATGTTGTCAGAGATACCTATCAGTGTCTCAAAGCACACTTTGTCCTTTCCAACTTTTCCCATGGTCCTTTGACTGCAGGAGACTGATGCCTCATTGCCTCAATGCACCTAAAGGATGCAGGATCCCAAGACACCATCAGAGCTTTGGTGTCACTGTAGAAACCCTTTACACTCTAGCAGGGAAGTTCCCACAGCACTGCACTGAAGCTACTGTTTCTTTACTGGGAATCCACAATAACTTGTTTTGTTAGATTGTCCAGTGTGTGAAGATTAAAAAACAGACGCAAGACTCTTATTTTGTTAATAAACTGAAACCATATGGAAAATCACTCACAAATTCAAGGCTTTTTTGTCAAAGTAAATAAGAACCTTGAAGCATAAATTGATTGTTTTTATTTAACATCTCATTTTCACTGTAGAATCACCACTTTAGACAAATTTAGTGCTGCAAGTTACTTAGCAAACCCAATCTGGCAACACTTCAGTTATAGATTTAGAGCTGGCAGCAGTTCAACTTTTCCACTTTATCTCAGAGGAATTTCCCACCTTCTTACAAATGGTTTTCAACATGAAGATGCAGCAAAACTATGAAATATTTATCATAGCCCATGTGCACCATTGGCCCTCATGACTCATATTCCTGCTCATACTTTACTTTTAACAACTTGATAAAATGCAGCTTGTGTCACAGCTGTTTATAGTGGATATGTACTGTACAGTATATGTACAGTAGAATGTAGTGGTACTTGAGTTAATGGTTGTCATGTCATGGTTTTGGCAGGATGGAACCACAAGGTCTGGAACAACAATGTCAGGGTTTGCTTCTCTGAAACGCATTTGAGCTACTTTACTTCTTTTACACCATACTGACATATGATATACAAACTAAAAATATCACGTTATTTAGCCTGTCCTCACCTAGGTTGTCTGTGTAAATAGGTGATTACATCCCATATTTACATTTGTTAGGCTGCAACCTCTAGTGGTCGTAGTAATAATACTGATTTAATATTGTGACTCGATATTATGATTTATTGTGATTTTTGTTTGCTTTTTTGACAGTAGTTTATGGAAAACATTCAATCATGCATATCTACAGACTGTATGTATACAGCTGTTCATGTATCTAGTGAAAAAAAGTCAACATTATTGGTATTATAACTTATTTTAACATGTATAATTTACTTTAGTTACATGCATTTGTACCATTAATGATTTTAATGCCCACACTTCTGCACGAGAGGTAAACCCTCTCGTGCAGAAGTTGTTGCATTGAAAGAAGTTGCATTGCACTTTTATGCAGGTTGTAATGCAGCAGTCCTTCAGACACAACATGTATTTCTTTTTACAAATATATTAGGCAGCCAGTGTAACACAATTGCCATTCTATTTGAACAGTGGGTAGTAAATCAGGAGAATTTTCCATGGCAACTGTGCTGGTTAATGGTTGTGCTACGGCTTAATGATGTGCCTGGTGAGAGGAGGTGCGAGAGGGAGAGAGATGGTACAAGAGTCTTATGAATAATCATTAGATTAATGTCATACACATCAACTGCATGTCAATAAGTGTGAAATTAAACTTGACGTTTCTTTTAGTAGCCTTTAACAGTCAATCCAATTAACCAATTAGACAGGGAATTGTCTCATTCTTAAATTTGTTTGATTCCAAATCAACCTAATTATATATTGGAGGATGAAAAATGTGTACATCAGGCAGTACCTGCTGTTGTGTCATGGCTGCAGCAGTGTTAATGTGGTATTACTGCCACTGTGGCCTGGAATATATGGGCGAGTGTGTGTGCAGTGGGGGCAGTGTCGACTGTGTCTGTGTGCGACAGCGTCTCCGGGTGTAGACTGCAGACATATCAGGTTCTGCATTCTGATGTGGAGCTTTCCTCCATGTCCCAAACCTGTTGCTGTCAAAATAATGATCACCTGCTCTTGATCACTCCCTGTCTCTGTCCACTTTTCCCTCTCCTCACCTCTGCTTCGCTGACATGTAGCAGAACACCCAGCACTTAACAAGCCAGTTTGACAAACGTCATCTCTAATTAGACTCACTCCACTCAAATAAATGTCAGAAATTAAACCTTTTTGCTTCAATACTCAGTGATTTCTGAATTTATTACATCCTTATCACAGATGTGATGTTTCAGTGTTTGTCAGTGTCAGCACAGCAGAGACGTGATGGTAAATGTACTATCTTTTGATTTTGAACTGTTGATTGGACAAAACAAGCTTCTCATTGGTGTCCTGCTGGTCAGATAGGGACATCCAGCTGGGGACATTTGTTGTGTGTCGTGTCCCTCTCTCCCCCCTCCTTTCCTGTCAGCCTCCACACTATCAATTGTCTTCTAAAGGCAAAAATACCAAACAAAAGCAAAACAACCAATATTCAAAACTCTGCACTTCTGCATTTTCCACTGTTTTCTGACATTTTATTGACCGTACAATTATTCAGTTGATGCAGAAATTAATAGCAAATGTATCCCTAATGAATATAATAAGTGTAAGAAGTGGCCTATATCTGTTTCTAGTATTATTTAGAATACATGCACAAAGCCTGTTTAGCACAGAAAAGCTGGCTAAGAAGCAGAATACATTGCGTTAAAGTGTCCATGTTTGTCAGCCTATGTCACTTCCTCCATAAACAGTCACTCTCATCCACTCACTTTTGTCTCTAGGAGAGAGGAGTCCACTGGGAGTCAGCGCCCTTCATTTGCACTCCCTCTCTCACTTGCTGAATGGGGTCAAAGGGCAAACAACTTATATGCTAAGTCAACAAGTGCTGCCATCTGCCTGTTCATTAGCGCTGACCTTTCACTGGTTAAGTGGGGTCACGGAGGAGAAGAATAAGAGCAGTGTCCGTTCACAGTATGTGGACATATAATGGTCTGCCGTAAGCTGTGTGAGCTGGACGAGCTTAAAACAAAAAACAAGTATTTCAGCACTGTGCGACTCTCCCTTCAGTCATAACATTTAAGGCATTAGAATTTTTTCAAAAACAAAGTAAACAGTAAATGTAAACATTTGAAAACAATACATCAAATCAATACATCCACTTTTTGCAGTTTTCTCCACTATTTTTCCCTCTTTGGATTTAAAAATAATTATTGAAATGTATATTTTAATGGTTAACATTTTAAATAAATGGTAATTTCACTATGTCACTGATATCACATTTCTTCATTTGCTGTGAGATTTGTTATTCAAAGTTAGCGTCACGTGAAATAACGTGAAGTTTGACACAACAGACACGCAATCTAAGTATGTTTGCGGTTTGCATACAGCATGTCATTGTATTAGCGTACCTGTTGTGAGTCCTCATGTAAGGACTGTTGAGTGTAAATACATTTTCTTTGTTAGCAAGTGTGTGGGAGGCCAGTTACCATATCACAGGCTTCTAAGAGCATACGTGTAGTCTTGCATAGTCACACACATGCACACACACACACAGTCACACACACACACATACACAGCAGCAACACAAAGGGTAGCTGTAACACTGGCAGAGATGAGGATTTGGCTGACAACAATTTACTGCTGATACAGAAGAAGGAGGGAGGGAGGGAGGAAGGGCAGTTTGAGGAGTTGGCCCAGCAATAATGGCCTTCACCCGACCACCTGGACGGATTTTACAGAGTCATGCGGAGGTGAGAGAGAAAGAGAAAGAGAGCAAGTGATATTTCCTGGCCTGGCCAGACATGAGTGATAGGAGATGAAGATAGCGCTGATGGAGGGTAATGATTGTGATCTCTCTTTCTCTCTGTCTCACTGAGCCTGTGTCTGGGTTAATGGGAGTCAGGTCAGGGGGCTCTGGGGCCTTAATGTGATGGTCATCTGGTTATCTTGGCTGACTCATTGTGGAACGAATGGATGCTGATAGTGTGGTCACCTACATCACTCAGGTACTGGTGTCTGGGTAGGTGGGTGTTGGATATACAGCAGAAACACAGTATGGGGATGAGGGGAGTGGAGGCGTTGCAGTTGCATTAAAATCTATACAATTCACAGCCGTCATCGAGGTCAAGTGGATCACTGTGTACTAATGATGTAGCTCACCAGAAACAGAGATACCTTAAACAAGAGTGAGTCTGCATTCATGCCTGCAGCTCTGTGAGGCTGCATTTTGTTGCTGGGAGCTAAACACTAGCATGCTTGCTAACAAAGTCACAATAACCTGTTAACATGTTGCTATTTTGCAGGTAATATTTTGTATGGACACCAATTTAGGTTGATGAGTTTGCATGATAACATTTGCTAATTAGCACTGAGGACTAAGTACAGCTGAGGCTGATGGGCACATCATCAGTTTTGCAGGTGTTCAACAAACAAATAAAAATTTTGACCTGATGATGGTGCTATAGTATAGTACGTTACAGGGTCACAAAAGTTATTACAATGCATCCCAAGGGGAGCATAAAATATCTAAAACAAATGTCATGACAATCCATCGAATAGTTGTTGAGATATTTCAGACTGGACCAAGACAGTGGCACCAACATTGTCATCCATAGAACCATACCAGGAGTGCAGCTAAACAAATACAATTTCAACATACAGCAATTAAAAATAAAAGTCAGTATTCTAGTTTGCAGACGTGTGGAGGATGAAACAAAACGTGGTTGTGGATAGATGTCATAGTCAAGCAGATGATACAAATGCTGATTTTCATCATGGACTTGAATCATGCAAAGCCTGGTGTCACCCTGTAAAAGATAATGTTCAAGTAGACGATGAAGGATGATGGCTATGTAAGAAATGAATTGTTGAGCCTTGGTACCATGTGACCATTGTGCTCTATAGGGAGCGTAGACAGAAGAAATATGGCAAGGAGAATGAATTAACTTACCCACATCCACTATATCTGGAGATTCAGTTAGAGAGCAAGTAATTCAATATTACGTAATAGAAGTTACATATCCGCTGCAGTGAATTCGTATATATTTCTCTGTAATAGCATTGTCAGGAAATAAAATGTCTTTATAGGCTGAGGGAGCACAGGTGTAAATGCAGTTAGCTCCTGGTTACACTGGTACCCAACCAGAAAATCAGCCCTCATTCTGGCTGTATGACACCTAAGCTCAGAGGCCGCGGCACCTCTACATTTGTTCCGTGCCAGCGTGTTGAGCATTCCTCTCCTGTCTTATGTGATTAAGAAAACAATCACTCTGCTCCCCATACCTCGTCTGAGCACACAGGCAGCACTCACAGTCGCCATATGACGTCACCAAATACGGCGTATTACCAATACGCCGATGGTACCGTTCGCCGATGATATTGTGCACCTTTTTCCATTCATGTACTCTCATCTGAGAACAAGACTCTCAACTCCATGTATTACCGCTGGCTGCAAAGACAATGCTTTAAACATTTCTTTTTCCGTCTTAAAAGTATTGCCACGCAGCATGCCATTTGCCCTCTCAGGAAAACATCTAAAGAAGTAGAGAAAACTCTGGTCTGCTCCAGTCTTTTCCAGTGACAGTGTTTCTGCTACTTAATTTCTCTTGTTTCAAGCCACTAAGACCACAGCAATGTACGAGAGCTATGAGCCCTTCGGTGTTGTCAAACTACAAACTGCCCTTTAATGGGTTTTATGATGTTTAAGATGCTTTGTTGTAAATACTGCTTAGTAGTTAGTTTTAGTCCATGGTAGTATTCTAGATAAAAAAAAAATGGCACAGGACCAATAAGAGTCTCATGCTGGGAAAACTGGATTCCATCCACTCTGCGTGCGATGGGATGAATTTATTTCTTTCACTCTGAAGAGGTCTGACCCCTCCGTTCCTAAAGGAAAATAAGAATGAAGGTTGATGAGTCAACAGATCAATTTCCAGTCCTGCGCTCAGGTGACGCGTAATATTTAGCCGTCACCATTTCAGCACTTGTCCTCCAGGTGTGCCAGAGCCTGACTCACAATGGTGCGTCGTGCCAAATTCAATCAGAACACCCACAGCTGAGATGGGTGTCGAGATGCCTACTGCTAGTGGGATCCCCAGAACTGTGGAAGTGTGCAGGTGTCAAAAAGCATCTTGCACACATTACCAGCATGAAGTGTCACTAAAAGTCTTCATCTGAGGCAGTGTGAGCTCCGAATCAGTGCTTAGCAAAACTGTGATGGAGACTTAATGCACTGGAGTGTACTCTCTGGTGATCAGGAAGTCATGTGTTTAACAGTGGCTGAGTTCGAAACTGCCTACCAAACTAGCAGTACAGACTGATTTGGCAAAACTGTAGCATGTCATATGCAGTATGCCAAAATACCTCAATGTACTGATTCAGCAATTTATCTCGAACTTCACTTCCTGCAGTTTTTAAGGTGAGAAATCAACCCTGTCGATTTCAAGTATGAGTAGTTTTACAAAAATTGATTTCAAATCAAAAAGTGCTTGAACGATTTTGGTTTTGAGAAGCTCCATCTGCTCCACAGTCACACAGACCACTGCAGCCAACACAGCAGACTTCAGCAACGACGTCAGAGGAAAGTCAGGCCCACAACTGAAATAGATTTAAAAAAAAATTCTGCTGTTACTCTGTAATTGAACTTATGTTGCTACTGCCAGGGGGGGATGTTAACAACATGATCAAATCAGAATGGGCATTAACACTAACAAAAATACCATCAATCAACAAGTTTTATGAAAGGGCACCCAGTTTGATTGAGTCAAGGATAGCAAGAATAATGTTGTGCTTCCAAAGCAACAGAAAGACCAGGAGGATGAGCTCCAAATCTGAAGTAATGTGACAAAATGCTGGTGGATCTTTTTCCTTCCAGTCATCAGATAGGCATTACCCAACTCTCAGGTGAATGTTCATCTTTCAAGGTCTGAACTAGTCCAGGGAGCAGGCTAGTCTTTTCTGGTCACAGCACAGCGGGCAGAAAGCGTTCCCCTCCTCTGTAGCTCCCTCAGTTAAGACCATCCTCCCAGACACCCTATGACCTCACAGTAATAATGTGGGCAGATGTCGCTCACCTCCCCCTCGCTGGAAAAGTCTCCTCTTAATAAAATCCACTGCCCTCACAGCCAAATCCTCTCCTTTTTGCTTGCCAGCGCTTGTGTTTGCAGAATAAGATGTGTGACTCCTGCCACCGCATGCCACTAAGGCCCGATTCCTGCCCTGTCATGCTTTCTCTGTCAGTTAGTGCGTAAAAAGCCTTGGGCTCATCAAATTGGCATCCGTCTTTGACAGAAAGCCTTCTCTCTTTTTGTTTTCAGATCAGCGAAATGTCTCTTTAGTGTCTTTCTGCCAAGGTTCAGAATCCCAGCCTTCAATCAAACTTTTTTGGTGTTGCCACAAAAACATGTTGTTTGGCAACAGTGTCGTTTGAAAGAAGCTGCATGTATTTTGCTTGTTGCCTCTTGGCCAATCCTCTTTGACTCTTGACTCTTCAGCTGCTCTTTATTGAAGTGGGGTTTCTTTGTCTTAGCGATGCTGCAGGCTTACTCAATAGACTGCCTTCAGGCGGCTCTAAGTCCTTTTGAACACAAAGGGAGTACGGCAGATACAGTTTTAGCACAGCTGAGTCCAGAGACAATCAGCATCACTGTACTTTTTCATAAAATACATACAGTTTAACTATGACCCACCATTATTCTTTATTTTGGTAATATTCATCGTCAGATTCAGATATTAACGATGCACCCCTCATTTCCCTGACTGATGCATCAGTTCACATTTCATACTGATCTGTTTAACAGCAGCTGTTATACAGTTTTTTGTGAGAAAGTAGTGTCATCTTGAGATGTTTGCTGACGATCTCTAACACCACCACTGGTGTTTTAACTTATTTTGTTGATACTGAATAAACCTCTTCTCAGGCCTTTTTCATAGTAGGAAAAAACACAGGTGTTACTAAGACAAATGATAGCTCCGTTGTATTCAAGTGTTCCAGTTAGTCATGACAGTGTGAGCCAGCATGGACAATATCCGGACCCTGAAACTGAAGCAGCTAAATGGAATTCACCCATCATTAAATTTACTGGTTACACCTGTGCTGTTCAGACTGCGCCATGCCACAATGTCTCCTGTGATAAAGGCCTATGGGCATGTAGACCATGCTTTTTGTTTTTTATCATTTTTGTTAGTATAAAGACTTTAGTGACCTTATGTAAATCCCAGCTTCAACCTGATCAGAGATCTAATCACCCAGAAGTTGAAAGACCTGAGCGTTTAACAGCAGATTCGAATGCACTGCTACACTCGCACTACATTTGTAATTGGGAGGCTTATTTTTCACTGCCCTGCTCAGTCTTTTACCCACTTTACTTTTACCTTCTTTATGCCTTTGCGCCAACGACAACTGTGGCCGGAGGCATTTATGTTTTCAAGCAGTCCGTCTGTCTGTACGTACATCCCATTCTGGTGAATGTGATAACTCAGGGACGGCTTTAGGGAATTTCTTAAAATTTGGCGTAAATGTCCACTTGGACTCAAGGGTGAACTTATTAAATTCACGCAGTCAACTTCACTGTGACATCATAATGTTAATCAAAAACACTTTTCTGTCCATTATTGAACACAGAAGGAAGATTGTGACCATTTCACAAGCTCTGTTCCCTGCTAATCAGAAACATTTCTCTAGACCCCAAGTTGAGAGGAGGTCTGGTCTACAGTGACGCTGAAAACTCCACTCGCTATTCTTCATTTGGTCAGACACTGAATTGGTGATACTAATCTTTCAACATCCATATCTGAAGCATTGTAGTCACCACAAGCTCACTGGTTCTGCTGAAACTGAGCTTCAGGTGGTTGTTGTTGCACCATGTGATGAAGCTCTCAATCAGTCCTCTGTGCTCCTCTGGAAAAATAGTCTCTGAGTGAAGACAGCATGTTTGTCACTGGACATTATTCACAGGAATCATACATGTCAATATAGTGAGAACTTCCATTTAGCCAAAAAATACACTTAATACATTTTCCTAAATTCCTTCCAAGCTTTTACTATATTTATTATGAATCTGGACAGACATGGATGTAAATGCAACTTGACTGGTTGGCGAAGGCATACAACCACAAGGCAGTAATTCTAGTTTGAGGGGAAGTTTTGCCTTTGGTGGACAGTTGATGGTATAGAGGCAGTCAGGAAATGGGGAGGGGGAGAGAGATTTGGGTATGACATGCAGAAAAGGTCTCCAGCCGGAATCAAGGCCGCTGCTGCTAGCTGTGGACCACAAATCCCTCTGCAACCCAGAAGCTGAGTGCTCCTGTCTGTGCTTTTTTTTTACACTCACCAGTATGCCAGAAAACACTGCTTTATTTCAGGTAGGATAACTGTTTGCACCTTGGGCTAATATGCACATATCCATGTCTTGGATCTGTACAGTTGTGTTTGTATGCTTGGTGATATTAGTAGACCGTGTGTCTGCTGGCTGTTTGTTTGATGTCCTGCTTATCTGCTTGGTGATGTTTTGCAACAGCCGGCAGCTAATTTCTTGCTCCCCCGCTGCTGCTGTTAACCTATGTGTTTTCCAGTACATAATGGTGATGTATGAATATTCATGTTTGAGTATTTTGAGTGTTTCAGGGTGAACTACACTACTGCCTACTGTATAGCATTTCCTGCTTATCAGAGCTACATAATAGTGCTGAATAATATTATGATAACTAGTAACTGTCTCTCCAGACATGATTATTCTGTCTGTCATGTTTAAGTTGATAATTATCTGGTGCGTATCTTACTTGTCGTAGCCTGCTGCTGCGTGTCATGTGGATCGCTGCTTTTAGATTTTTCCATCAGTGTACTAGAGGGCATATTCTCTGCGATGGTTAGAGGTGCTTAGTTTGGGAATGAGCTTGTCTGCATACACAGATCTGCATTCAGGAGCCTGGAGTGTGCTTATGTGGAATGACGTGTTCAGACACCAAATGTCAACCTTGTTCATATTCTGTATTCACATCGAAAAATCTGCTCCAGAACTGTTGGCTGACTGAAATACAGCTTCTCACATCACAGCAGGAACAGTTATTTAGGTCACTAGGATCTTCCAACCCCTGCTCTTACATGAAGAGGGACTACATAGGCTGTTGAATGACCTCCATCTCCTTGAGATGGTACCACAGAGAATAGCCTAATTAAAGATAAAAGGTCAAGGTTTTGAGATCAGATGGGGAGATATTTTCACCAGGTCAGTGACAACAGCTATCAGATTTGTTTTTGAATCAGCTGCACATCATTCACAGTATATGGCCTTCTAATATGATAATATAGTGTGTGACTGAAGTAAAGGAGAAAAAACATTGATTTTAAATTATATAACACAAGCAGTGTACAGTAACAAACCTGTTTAAGATTTTGTAGATCATGTGGCCTCAAATCATTACAAAGTAATTTTTTATTGTAATAGTTAGACCTGATCTTGTGTATTTAACCTTTAAATACCATTAAGAACTCACAGACGTGCCATTATCCTTGTATTTTTTCTTGCATACTGAGCCTAATTGAGGAAAACATGAATCCAAAATAATGAAGACTCAGCATGAAGAGGAGATATATTAATTGCCAAATTAAAGTGATTTGATTAATACACTGTTCTGTTTGTTTGCTCAATGCAGCATGCATATACGCAGGGATTTAAGTGTGAAAAAAAATCAAAATAAACTTTGAAGTTCTTCATGAACTTTGAAAATCACAACATTGAAAGTAAACAAGGTTTTAATTGAAATGAAGTGATCACGCTGCAGATTTGTACTGGATGTGGATCCCTCTGTCTGAGGTTCAGTGCTTCCTGTCCTTAGAGAATCCTAGGATTAGATAAGCATTTTTAAATTAATGATTTCTTCACATGGTCTTAGTTATTAAATGAGGCCTCACTAGTGCCTCATTTTGACTAATCATATTTTTTACCCACAAACACAAAAAAATTCACTTGAAAAGGAAGTGAATTTATTTCTAAGGGACAATATCACATCATCTCAACCACTTTACACTTTTGTAGATGTTTTCCTTTCCATTAATACTGTTATACAGCCTTCTGAATCACCTGTACAGAATTCCATTAGGTTTTTTGGGGGGTATTACTGTGAGTTAGTACTGTGTTCAATTCCATCTGTGCTGCTGAGGAGCAAATGACAGTTTTAACTGATGTGTTAGATACGACCAGGTGCATTCAGAGTGTTCTGCATGTTAGCAGCTTGGCTCTATGAATGAGAATATTTGTCTGTCTGTCAATCTGTTTCCCAGCAACTACTGGATCAATTTCCGTGAAATTTTGTACAAACATTTGTGTGAAGAGTTCTCATGACTTTGGTGATGCCTTAGCTATTCATCTGGCGCTATCATCAGGTTAAAATGTCAATGTGTCCAGTAGCTAGTGAGCATAACTGAGTAAATACCACCTGTAGCCTCCATCCTCCTTTTACGAGTGGCAGAATAAAGTGTCACTGTAAGACTTGGAGACCATTCAGTCTTCCATCATTGACAAGAACCCCCAAGGACCATTGGTAGGGATTCATCCTTGAGAGCTGAGGGATCAGAGAGCCCCAGTTGGCCTAAGCAGCCCACCAGCTCCCCTGTGGCAGGCGGCGTAATAGTTAAGTCGGTTAGCGCTCTTTCCTGGCTGGGTCCCCCCGTCCTACTGGGTTTGTTCCAATGGGAGAAAATGGGAAGATGAGTGAGTGTTAGCAAGGGAATGAAGAATAGCGAGTGGAGTTTTCAGCGTCACTGTAGACCAGACCTCCTCTCAACTTGGGGTCTGGAGAAATGTTTCTGATTAGCAGGGAACAGAGCTTGCTCTCTCTGGATCACAGTGTGTGCTCGGCATGCAGGGGAGGCTGTGGGCCCATTGAACTCGAGCTTACAGATGGCTGGCCCTCAGCTCACTGCTGGGTCCTGGAGCTCCCTTTAACTGTGGTATTAATGAGCGGTCCTGTTGCCTCTGGTAATGCTCTGACCAAAGAACCAAGTTAATAGTAATTGGCTGACTCTGAAGTGCTTGTGTGCAAGACAGATTTGATTCATAAATTGGCCTTTTGAAATCGACTCAACTTGAGTTTGTTTACAAAATTGCAAAAATGAAGCTTAATGAATGTTTTCCTCGTTTTGAAACTAACTTTATTTGCAAAATAGGTCCAGATGAAGAGTAGGTATGACACAAGTGTCATTGGATGTAATAAAAATATCCCATTCCCACTTCGTTTTTGCTGAGCTCTCAAGAATCCAATTCCCACTGCACCAATGAAATATTTAGTAATGCTTTCAACTCAATTATGGGCAGCATGCAACTATATCCCACAAAGTTTTGGTAGCGTGATTCCTCGCAGACTTAAAGTCCTGCCATCAGCTCCTCGGGAGAAAGCTGTCTCACCTTGTTCTTGCCTCTTTTTGACAGTAATGCCTGCCAGCGCCGGTGCCTACCCGTCTGTCTGTCGACTCTGACCACCGAGCTGAGAGGATCTCTCCCTCTGCCAGGCATTGTGGAGAGAGCCTCGCTCTTATCCTCCAAAGGCTCATCAGATAAGAAGCGGGTAAAGACACCAGAGAGTCTCTCCCCAGAGGGAAGGGATTTCGGTTTCTTTGCGCACTTTGTCCTCTGCTGTCTCTCTTTCCTTTTCTCATTTGTGCTCTCTTTTGCCTCTCTCTCTCTCTCTCTCTCTCCGGCTTGCTGAGGGAGAATCTTATCCTCCCTGGGGCCTATGATGGAAGGAAATCTCAGTAGTTCAGAGTATAAACAGTCGCTGTTAACATTTGAGACTGTCGGGGGTTTGAGCTTCAAGGAGTTCATTGTGTACTGCGTGCAACGGAAATATTTCCTAGCTAAACACCATGTTCTCAAAGTCCACTGATCGGGGTTCAGTGATATTAGCGTGATCAAAAAGTGGCTGTGAAGCCCTTCACAGAAGGAGCTGTTCCTATGTGCACTGTACTGGTACAATTAAGAGACTCCCAACTGGGGCTTTGCTGAGCATGTGTTAGAGTGTTTGTTAGTGTGTTTTTACAGCAGAAATGAGAGAATTACTCTGATACATCCTCTGCAAGCTTTTACAAAGCTCCAGCATTTGGTGCTTTGACAGTCCTGCTGATCACACAGCAACATCATGTTATACCATGTCCCATATTTTCAGTGTTTCTACGCAATAGCTCGAGAGAGTTGCATCAAATCCCAGAGCTACTGGTACATGTATCATCCAAATTTGTCTGGTGATGTTTTTTTGTTTTTTTTAATGATAGCTGACAACAGGGGAGAGACCATCTGTCAGCTTGAAAAGACAGCAAACAGGGAGAAATTAACCCCAGTGGGACGTCACAGGGAGGACGAATAGCCGTAGAGTCTGTAAAAGCAGTGTTGTAGGATGACTCACAGTGAGAACATGTTGAATCAGACAACCGGCATGGCCATGGTAACAGATGTCATGATAACAGGGCTCATATTCATGAAGCTTTCTAGTACAAAGAGTTGTTCTAGTGATGAAATTCTATGACGTTTTACAAGAATGTCCGCTTACAGTTAAGACTAGATCCTGGTGAAGATAAAAGTTATTTGCAAAGCATCTTAGCCCTAAAGAGAGCTCCTAAGGTGAACAGCTGTTACGAGTACGGAGGAGGACTTTTTAAGAGGCTCAGCAGTTTCTTCAGCAGAGGAGAAAATGGCAGAAAAACAAAGAGGTCCGAGAAATATTCTCCAAATGCTGAATGACAGTGAGTTAATGAAACGCTACAGATTAAATCGTGCAAGGATAATGTTTGTGGTCGATCTCATTAGAGATGTGCTCACATCTCCCAGTGCGCAATAATACTACACTATAATTCCAGAAATGGAAGAGATCACAACACTAAGATATTTGGAGACTGGGAGAATGCAGCAGTGCAGCAGTGATGACTCTCCCATCAGCAGAGTGATCACACAAACTTGGATGTCCGCACCTTGGAGGCTCACAAAAGGGCATCATGGACACAACGTGCTCTCTGGTGTTGTTGGTATAATTGATGAAATAGGACACACATTCGATTTATCACACTTTCAGAAAATCAAGACCTTTTTGTCAACAGAAAAATATATCAGAGCATGAGTGCTCACAATCAAATTTAAAGAGAAACAAATGTGCGAAGTATCCTAGTAGTTTAAATACTAGTATTATTGGCTAACTGAAGACATTGCAGCCTGTGCAGTACTTCACAACATCTGTGAAGTCAGTCAAATCCCAGAGCCTCTTAAGGACAGTCATGGTGATGGTAATGAAGACATGGATGGTAATGAAGAGGGGAGGATCTTGTCCCAGATGGCCTTCCTTTCAAAGGCCAATTTACACATTTTAGGCCAGTTACTTTCAATGTAATATGAAAACTGGTGGCTGTGCTGAACCAGCGTTCCATACAGTTTTGCCTGGCAGACATTTTTTTTATAAAGACATGCATAATTTGTATTTGTCATGTAATTCATTTTTATGAGCTCAATTTTTAGTTTGTAGTTCTCCTCCTGTGAGCATAGAACTCTTTCGTGCCATCTGAGGAAATCTTTCTCAATCTATGATTTTCTGTCCATCAGGGATGGTGTGAGAGCCACAGCAGCAGCAGGCAGGTTTAGGCTTTGACCAAACTTATACAGATGTTTTCTGAAATTAATATTTTCTTCCTCCATTTAAAAAAAAATCTGTCCACACAACCTTCAAAAATCATTTTAAAATACATTTAAAAAAAATCACTGTGCTAGTGGTCTTGAACACAGTTTGCGTGTGCACGAGAGGCTTAATTGTCCAAATTACTTGCAAGTGGTAATGTGTCATGCAGAATGAAAGTGAAACTTGTCGGTGGTTTGCTCCCCAGGAGAACATTTGGAGAAAAAAATTACAAAAACTGTGCATTCTTGTCGCTTTCCTAAGAATCTGACTAAATGATGCATGGAGGTTTTACATTGATCAAAACAGCTTACATTTATATCTGAAATATACATTTTCCCAATCAAATGTGTAGATTTTTTTACAATTAGAATCTAAATTTGAATTTAGGATATTGTTGACAGCCCTTCTAGGTCGTCCACCCACTAATATTATATATGTATATTACCCCATATAATTCTGTATTACAGTTACCTTTGCAGTGAAGAATCATGTTTGTGTGCTACAATACTGCAACACAAACCATTGCTTTTCGCACATCTCACTGCTGTTCACAACCAGAGGGAATGAGGCGTTAATCTGCTCAGTATATTCTCCCTGCCTTGTGGCTTGTGCTGTAACACTGGGGCCAAATTTTTTGCCCTCGTCAGCTAATTGAGCTAATAGCCGATTTCACTGTCCATTCTATTCCCATTAACACCCAGAGTGCATTTTTATTTGTTCTGACCAAGCTGTCAGACCTTTTAAAAGAATGCATCATACCAAGCAATGGGGCCAACCACACCTTCTCACTGAGGAGAAAGTTTCTGCTCATTCCTTGCTCCTAAATCACTCCTAAGATAGGACTCCTTGCTAGAAATCTGTAGGCGAAGCTAGGCGCTCTCTGGGAGTATTCCCAGAATATGTGTGAATATGGCTCCAAGCAGATAGCAGGGCAAGAAGACAGTATCAACTCTAAAGGGGCTACAAATACATCTACAGTAATAAAGAGATGCTTTACAGTTCAGAGACCCTGCAGGGGACCTTGCATTGATTGGCCCTTGAGTTGTCATGTCAGGTCTAGAACAGACGTAAGACTTGACAGAAAAAGTTGAAATAGCTTCGGCAAGTTTATATGTTGAAAAAATGTTAAAACGAGTACCATTGTTATCATGAAACAAATAAGAGAATGACAGTTTAAAGAACTCTTTTGTGCCATCTGAGGAGATCCTCAAGCCTGGATGTTGATACTGTGGCTGATTAAGGGTCAGACCTTGTGCTTTTGAAGAAATGGATCGACAAAGAGTCCAATCCAAGACTTGTGCCTAGGCTGTCACTGGTATCATATGATCAACAAGTTAAAACAGGCACTTCCAGCTTGTGTCAGCTCAGGATAAACGTACATGCAGGAGAAGTGGCATAGGATTTAGCACCAAAGAGTGAAAGCAAGCAAAGCAATAAGGTCAAGTGCAGGAGGAGAGAACACAAAGAGGAGTTAAGTTTTTCCACAGCAACAAAGAAGCAATGGAAAGGAAGTTAGTCTGGATAGCCTGCTATCTAGAACATGACAAAGAGCAGGGAGGATTGAGATTGTACAACAAAAACACTGTTCGCCCGCTGTGTGTCTCCTGCAAGTTAGAAGAAATTATTTACTCAGTGTGGTAGCAGACAGGACAACAAACAACTCAAAAGAAGAGGATACTGTAGCTGTCATGTCTTTGCTGAAGGCAGATATACTGAATTTCTGCAGCTGCTTCAAACAAAACCAAATCCACTTTGCCACATGTCAGAAAAGACATTTTTATTTTTGGACCACTGTTTTTGGGCGTAATGTATTTAGTTGAGCTTTTTCTATTTCTGTAGAAAGCGAGACATAAAAACCTAGCTTTCCTCCAAGAAAACCAGCCACTACTTGAGACGCCACAGTTTACACCACTTTTTGGTGTAGAGTCTGTCCTCCAACATTAGCTGTGAGAGTAATCATTAAGTGATTAAAAGTTTGTGGGTCGAGTAATGCTGCAGGGTGGGCTTTGCCTTTCCTCTTGTACATGGATGAAATAGACTATAAATTGCGAAGACAGATGCAGAAGCAAAGGTTATGAAAGACACAACAGCGATTGTGCAGAAATTGTATATATAGTACTGTACTGTAAGTAAAAATGAAAAAAACTCACTGTAATTGCAGGTCACCAGAGTCTTGACAGCAGGTGTGTCGCCCTCGTCCACACAGACACAACATGTACATAATGTTCCACTTTGTAGACCTGAGCTGGGGAGAGTCTAAACAGATGAGTGGCCACCTAAAGCAGGCTGGGAGACTTGGTGTCAGAGCAACCTGGGAGTCTCACCTCCATCTGTTCGGATCAGTCTCATTAAGTCAAACAAGTGGCCCACTGCTCCTCCACTCCTCCGCTCTCTCTAGCTCTCATAGCCTACTGCTGTCCCGGGGCAATGATTACATGAAGCCTAACCTTGTAGAAAATGACATTAGTGAATGCAAAACTATGGTAATGGCTCATCTGCATGGTCCACTGGCTGTCAGTTAACTGGCCCTTATGACAGCAAATGCTAACGTGTGCATTTTTTCGTAGTGACTTAATGCTTTTCACAGGTTTTACTTCTCCATTATTTGATTGTGCATGAATTATCAGACTTTATCTGACTGTATCTTTGCCTGTTCAAAAGTAAATAGACAAACATGACCTTGTGTATATTACTGCTAATTTGTTTTGCCAAATAGGTTTTTACAGTACCGTGCAGTTAGTGTTGGCTGGATTACGTATGTTTTGATTAAAAATGTATTTCAGGTGGCCTTACATTTCTTGCAAAATGTACTCGCTATTGCAAATCAGTGGTGTGTAAATGTAGTTCCCAGTAGACAAGTGTTGGATGTGGTTATGGAGCAAAGGCAAGTTTTGTGAAAGACAGCGGTCCTCACAAAGCATGAAGGCAGGACAACCGAGTGCAGGAACAGATGTTTGAGGAAAGACAGTCAGGCATGGGATCAGGCTCTCTGTGATGAAGAGCGTGTTTGAAGAGGTCAGCTGCTGGCAGTGACGTGGGTGACGTAATGCTTCTGGGAATCCTCAGTGAACTCTGAATAACAGCAGAGGAGATGCAAATGAATGCGACCGAATATGTGGTTACAGCACCCGTTCGTTTGTCACATCATGGTTTTTGCGAGACCTTCTCCTCGAGGACACTCCAGCAGGGTGGGTCCGCAACATGTCTCCTGGGCTGGGTGTTTGGATATCATTGACAGTGAATGCATCGTGTTGCAGGAATGGCAATGAGAAAAGCTGCCTTTCTTCATGGCAGAGGGCACATCAGAGGAACTATTCTGAGCTCAGGTGTTTTCTATATTCTGCATCTCAGTGGGAGCTGAGAGTGAAGAGTGGACTGTTTCAGGATGCTCAAACATAAAGACTAGCGCTAAAGCTTGGTTACTCATAGATCAGAGCACAACTCATCAAAGATACAGCACTTTATTTAGTCTGATTTTGTGTTTTTATTTCTATGTAAGTGTTGGGGTTATGGTTTCATAGTGCATTGAATGACATCACTGACAATAACTCTATCAGCAACTACTTATTTTTACCTTTTCAAGAGAATGCTCTGCTTCATAAGTGAAATATCACTGAAAATACATTCTGAATATTTCTGTTTGAAATATTACTTGCAGCATTTATTGAAAGAGTGAGTGCTTAATATGGCTTTGATAGCTGTAAGTAGTGGGGGTAGCAAAGAGGTACAAGCAGCTGGAAAGGTGCATTTGGTTGTAATGCCTGCAGACACCTGATTTCACCTCCCAACCTCTCCATCTCTGTCTCCTTGCTGCCCAGGAAACACCACTAGCAAGGTTCAGGTTCTTGGAGACTGAACACAACAGGCTTTTACACACAAAAGCGTTTACTGTGCAGTGTGAACCTTCACAGCTCCAGATGTGCATCCTGCCTGAAGGAAAGACTGCTCATGTGAATGTACAGCATACGTGCACGTACGTCAAGTGTCCAGATGTCTACATACTCACTGCAGCCTAGTCTACACACATCTTCACAATGTGGCAAAACAAAAAAAAAAACCTAAAGCTAAAGCTGGAACAGTTTAACTGATCAGTCCATACACAGAAATTTAATGTGCAACAATTTTCGTCTTTTAAGTCAGCAGCAAAACAGCATCGCAGTCATGCATTTATGCAGAATGTATGAAAATTATTGTTTAGGCAGCAGCTTAGGAAGCTTGTTCAACTTCTGCTTAGGTTTAAACTCCAAGTTCTCTTATTTACAGCATGAGGTGTGAAAGAGCCACTGTTGATGTTGGATATTTGATCTTGGCCAGTGATTGATTTTTAATTGCATTAATTAAGAAGACATGGATCTTTGCTTTTTTTTCCTGAATGAGCTGACGGGAGAGCAGTTGTTGCTGTGTTTTTATGGCCAATGCGGGTCATAGGGACACCCCCGTCACACTTAAAGGCAACTGCAGCCACTTCTCACTTCAGTCCCCTGCCTCACACTTCTCTGTCCTGTCTGCGGTAGAGCAATTTTCTAATCAAGGTTTAATTAGAGAGGGGAAGCTCGGCATCTCCCCTCTTAATGATCAACAAAGCAGCTAAATTGTTGAGCCTGTGGAGTCCCTAATGGGAAAAGTTGGGGCTGTCTAGGTGGCCATGCAGCCAATGAACCGACGGCACCAAATGGAGGATCATGAATCTTTCCCTCTCAAGCAATTACAAAAGCTGCCGAAAGGACATTCTCGAACCATTCGTTATTTCATTTGACTTTGTGGTAGACTGTTTTCATAGGCGCCCAGACCTCCTTGAAATGTGAAGTGGAAAATTCAGAGGAGATAGGTTATAGATGGAAGGAAAGGACTCGACGATCATTTACTTTTTGCTCGAGGAGCCACATGAAACAATGTGACAGATGTGGCTGGAGTGGGGCTAATATCCACTGAATGCCATTGCACTTTGGGTAATGCAAAGTAGCTTGACATTTAAGGAGCAGAGGCTGCGTATAATTGGAGCTGCGGCCTTTCGGTGGCTACTCTCTTCCCACTCTGTCAGGACAAAGCCAACAGGGCACCTCTCTGTGAAAAATTCTGAGCCCACTAAATGAGCAACTAAGAGCCAAGTCAGGGCAAATTGGTCACATCCACTACCTGTTTTTAATGAAAGGAGAAACAGAAGACTCTGCTGCTCAACAGTGGAGAACAATTTACACTGACAGTTCAATTTTAAGTAAGGTACACCATTTAAACATCTCCTGTGTGGTAATGGGGAATCGCTTCATGGAGATTTGAAGAATTATAACCTGGACAGTCATGGAGCAACAGCTCTTTAACCCTGCTGAAGACCTCTGTCTTACAACTCGACTTCACTCTGTCCTGTTTAATTTGTCACTCCAAAAAGTCAGAAAAAATGTAATGCTAATAGCATCATAAAAGGGCAATACAGTGACATTAAACGGCATATTCATATGTGATCCTGCTCGTAAAATGATGTAGATTAATTGCCCCTCTCTCTGAGATTAGAGGGCAAGGGGCAAGAGAGGATTTACTGCCCTAATGACCGTCTGCAGGCTGCCACTGCCCATATGTCATCTCTGAGAAGATGTACCATAGTGAGCAAATCAAGGACGAGGATTACGATGATAGCTAAAGTGAGGATTTTACAGATGACACTGTGCACACCAACACAGGGACTCCAAGCCAATGGAGGCTAGCAGTTCATTATCCCATTTTGCTCTTCCTTATCATTGACCTCCTCCTCTGAAATGATCTGACTCTCTTAGATGTTGTAATAGCAAAACGAACACAGAGTCAAATATATATTCCATGCCATATTTGTAGTGCCAGTGTAGGGACTTTTTTACATGTCATGATCAAATTATAGCTGATAACTCAATAAAATAGTAGCTAAAAGCTTGAGGAATTGTGATTGGAATACCTATATAAATTATTTTAATTTACCATGAGGCAAAATGTCACTATCCATGTGTCGCTGCCAGTGAGCCTTTCATATAACACATGTGAAATGTACCATGATGAAAAAAACTCCTTGAATTATGCGAGGCATAATGAATCCAACACACTCGCTTGATCTCCTTGATGTTTATGTTTTGTGAAGAATGCTGTTTTCCTCTACATCGACAACATCTACACAGGAAACAGTGGAGGCCCTGTAAATAACGAGTACAATCTATTGCCTGCATGGCTCTTCATCAGAAAGCCTGAGTTCCCATGAATGCACAGGAGCAGCTCTGCTCACTGATGCCGTATGAAACCGCTGGGTAAAATACACAGTCATTTCCTCCGACTGTCTGGGTCGAGGGTTGTTAGAGTCCATGACCCTGTAATTCCCCCTCTCGCTCTTGGAGCAGCCCACCCAATTACACTTTTACAGACTGCTCCAGACTCCTGTTGCTCTGCTCAATTCTTCTCAATTTCCCCCGTCTGTCAATATGAGTTGAGATCTTGCGCAGATGGCCCCATTGTGGCAGTCAAAATGATATATTATATTCAACGAGTGTCATATCGAATTACCTGCATGGAAACAGCTCATATAGCATGCCAATGAAACGCTGACTGTGCCCAAAGGCTGTCACTGCAGTGAGTCCAAAGGGAAGCTGGTAGGAGGACAGAATGAGCCTGACGATCGTGATGAGGTGTCTGTATAGACTGAAGTGATCACTGTGTTGTGTAGCCCTTACTTTGCTACACCTCCTCACTTTCAAATTGCTACTAGCTAATAAATTAAAACAACAGGGGGTGTAGCCCCCCCACCGCCCATGGCTAAATCAATAGTGTCCCCTCTTGGCTGACAGCTTAATCGCCTGTACTGCCTGACCCAACAAAATTAAAGCCCATTGTGCTGGCCCAGCACTTTCTCTCACCTCTCTTCCACTCCGACCTTGCTAAAGCCAATAAAGTCCACTCCTCCTTCTCCTCCTCACTCTCCCCCAGTGGTGTCTGATTCAGAGGACAGACACCAGATAACACAGGTAATAAGTGCGTCCATCCTCTCTATTGATAGGAGTGCCGATCCAAAGTAGGTATTAATAAAGAATGGGTGCTTGACTGAGGCAGGGCAATGATTTTGCTTGTTACAGATATCGATAAGAAATTCAATAGAGGCTTTTGTCAGTAAGAATCAGCCCCAGTATTGGTCCATTGTCTGCCTAAGATCCTCTGGCATGCTTTGGCTGATAGCAAGACAGAAGTGACCCCCGTGCAAAATCGATGCCGCTGCTGCATTCTGAGAGCAAAGCTGTTTTTTCACTTGACTGCCTTTTTGGAAAACACAATCCAATCTGGCTTTAGTGGTTTCACAGTACATGTTGAGGTGATAGTCGCTGATCTGGTTTGTTGGTTAATGGAGCACAAAACTTAAAGCTGAAATCTGTAACTTTCTCCATGTTCTAGCTGCACCAAAGGTACATTAGTGTACACATACAGCCCACTGTTCTTCTGCAACTGGACCCCAACTGGAGAATTAGTGCCACCAGGGATGCACAATAAGAGCTGGGGCATGGGGGCCCCCTCGGCCCCTTGACTCATCCATATTAAACCATCATACAAGCTGTATCCCACTTCAGAAGCCACCATCTTTGAAAAACTGGACTGAAGTGACATAAATGATGAAGTTACACCTCAGGGAATGTTCACAAAAGATTCATTGTCTTTGCTAGTCCCCTTCCCTATAGCCTCACAGACACAAGTGAGTAGTGAGAGATGGATTTTGGTGTAATAAAGACAACAAAGGATACACCTGTCTTTCCAGCTTTGGCAAGTACAGACTGCGTTATTTGGGGGGGCTTTTGGATTAAACCAGCCTTTTTCAAGCCATTGTGATGTTTTCAATATTGAAATGCACACGTAAAAGGAGGCGTCCCCAAGACACAACTAGTAGTTCCCATTTTGCTGTTTGTTAAATGTCCCATGAGAGACTTGGAAGTGTGATGGATCAACGTGGCTCATGAATGCAGTTGGCACTCCTGAGTCCACAGATAAAAGTGCCGTGTGATAAAAGATGTTTACTCTCCCACGTCTGTCTGCCCGCCTCACATTCTTTCGGCTTGTTCTGCTCCAATTAATACGCCGCTAATTCTATAAATATAACAACAGCTTTAATTAGGCCTGCCTGTAATCTCAGCACCACGAAACAGATTGCCACAGGTAAAGAAACACTCCATAGAAATGACACCACATCCTGCCGGGGGAGGGGGAGGGGAGGTAGGAAATGAAATGGAGCGATAAAATTGAAATGTGATCCCAGCGGAAATTAGCATGCTAAAATAGACCTGAAAATATTTATGATCCCATCACAGCTGTTTGTTTGTTTGCTCATCTTTTTTAGTTTTTTAATTACCGCCACTGCCTACAAAACCTCATTCAGAAGTGGATCACACATGTGTACTTGTGTGCACACACACTCACACAAGTGAGCAAATACACAGCAAGATGCATTGTACCTTGTTAGCAGGACAGTGGCCAGAGATATTGGAGTGGGAGATTCAATATTAGATATGTATGTATGGATGTAAAATTAGCTGCTGGTAACTCATCTCAGCATGTACTCGTGTCTCTCCATCTCGTGTGCCTGACATGACTGCCAACACGTTTTCACACATGGCACAAAAGCTCATGTATAACAAATTCACAGAGTACTTTACTGCATTGTGCTCTCAGGTCCCGGAGGTGCATATCTGCACACTGTTTTCATCATGCCATTTATTTTCCTCACTCAGTTTTTAGTCATACGTTATTTTAATTTTGATTTTAGATCTTTCAAATGAAATAACATGAACACATTCAGTAGCTCCTTATCGCCTCTAGCCTCTTAAAAAGTGATTAATATAATAAAAAAAAAACTTGAGAACAGAATGTCGTGGCTGTTATGGCCACTTAAAACATGCACATTCACATGTTTTTTGAGCCAAGAGTTTGGAGTCTTTGGTTTCAGCGTACGAATGGTTGGACATTTGGAAAGCTCTGTGATTTAAGGACATGTGGGTGCTGAGGCTGGGAGCTCAGTAGAGTGTAGGTGTCATCCCTGGAATTAACTGTAGTTTTTCCACGTGATCCAAGCAGATGACAGATAGCTCGAAAAAATATTGCTTATCAGTGTGCTGTTCACGCAATGAACTGTACTGTATAGTTTCTTAAAGACAAAATGTATATAATTGGCTTGTCAAGGCATTAGAGCTCTCAAGTAATTACATATATGTGTTTGCAAATTATTTTGAGTCACACATATGTATGTCCAGAATTGTGTTGTGTTTGTAGATGCACTTTCAGCAGAACCTTCATTCAGTGCAAGTGGGTTATGATAGGGAACATGCAGGATGAAGTAAGCAAAGTGAGTGGTTAGCCCAGGAGCAACTGTGGTTGAAGAATTTTCTACCGTTTACATTAAATAGCAGGACATAAAACTCCCCTGTGGCTTCTTGCCTTTCAGAGTCAACTTAATTGACTCCTGTTTCATAACAATTCCTCTATCAGACATCCAGAATGCATGCCTTGTAGTCTCTCACAGATCCTCCCATGTGTTGCCATCCAAAGATCTTGCCATAAACTGCACATTGCATATTCATCAGTTTGAATTTGCCTTCATCTCCCAGGAATATCTGCGGAATAAAATGCACTCCCTCCTTCCAGCCGATATGCTCAGTCTTGCATTGGCTGAAAACACAAAAAGGATTTTCATGTGCACAACACATTGTCCCCTGCTCTCTGCATGTTAATTCGCCAAGGTCACAGAAAGTCCGTAGTCCGCGTGCTATTTTGATCGCATAGTCCTCCAACAAGAATGGCGGCCCTTATTAGGGAAAGCACAGCTCTAGTGATCATGTGGTGATTCATATTCATAAGCAGGGAGGCGAGGAAGAGCCTCTGACTGCCTACCAGCTATTTTACCTGCTCCTACATGGGTTTTATGTAAATGCCTCTGCAGCTCTGTATACATTATAGAGATCAACTGGGAAAGTTCGAGGACATACTGTGTGCTCACCCACAGATGTTGTTAAGGCATAATGGGGATGGTGAGGTGTTTGCTGTCTTATTAGTTTGGCCTGCGTGTAACAAGCTCTTCATATCCTTAAGTCTCCACTTCAACACTCTTTAAGTGATATTTTACTTAAGCAGGAGATGGTTTTGTGCCACTATGAAGTATTTGTTCCCCCAACAACCCTTTGGTTTCTCAGACTCACTGCCTCTCTGGTGGAGCGTGTACTGAATGAACAGCAGCGATAACAAAATAGTAGTATATTGGCATCACTGCAGTTTATTCCATCACTGGTAACTCATTTCAAAATAGTATAGTAGTAAAGTTAAAAGGGAGCCTCTGGCAACATAAAAAAAAAACAAGACATACATCATCTCAAGGTTATTGGAGGCTTACATTGCACTGCAGATTGAGTGTGTATGGGCACAGCTTTTTAAATATTAACACGCCATCTCAATATCTATCTAAGCTGCATGAAACGTCTCACGCTGGCTCTTAATAAGACATTCCTATGGATGGTAATAGTCTTGTTGCGTGGTGCAAAGAACCTGAAGCTTTAGGCTGTTCATCTGTCCTGACCGTCTTCATTCTCTTCCAGGATTTCATTTCTGTAGCTTATTGAAATGCAAGTACGGTCTGGATAGATTTATTGCTTTTCATTCAAATACGTTTAGCGTGTCTATACTGTATTCATTAGAGTTTATACCATATTACCAGAGCAGTAAACTCTGAAATCATCCACTCTCTGTGCTGTAGCTTGTCTGTAAGCATCGCCCAGATGGCAGATTGCATAGTGATATAATCAGAGCCTGAAGCCGCAGTGCTGTATTTCCTGCTTCTCTCTCCACTCACAAGAAGCTCATTACGATAAGTATTGGTGTTCTGTCAGCCCAACATGCATGCATCCAACATTGGTTTGAATTCAGTGGGCAATATGTTGCACATCATCCCCCTCTACACCCAAATTTTCTGCCACTCTCTGGCAGCTGGCAAAATATTTAAACTCTAAGGGAGATATCTACAAAGACACTTAACAGCCGAATGATGCCTTTCTGTATTTACTAAAGGAACATACAGATGTTTTCCATCAGCAAAATAAACAAGGGAAATCATAAAAATAACCTCTGGACCAGATTCATCACTGCAGACTGACCACTGCTGCAGAGGAAATTGCTTCTGAAATATAGCTTATTGGAAAAGCAGGTGTAAAATCTGCTGCACTGGTTTATTCGACACACATGGAGAATGAAAATGTGAATTATAAGAAGCATTACAAAAATACTTTACTGGAGCTCTTCTGCGGACCATTGCAATCCACAACAATGCAGCAACCTGTTGTTTCTCACATAACTTTACTGCTCTGGTTCCCATAGTTACTTCCTGCTTATTGTTCCCCACGTTTAATGCCTTATAGCACAAGTGCGATATTAGTGAAGCAGCCAGGAATACATCCTGAGTTGGTCATTATGTAATATTTGTTATCCGTTTTCACCAGTAATCTAGTCAAAGGAGTTTAAAAGTCATACCAGAGCTTTCCCACTCTGATTTTCTATAATTCATTCAGTCACTGATCGTTTTGGTAAATTGGCATCAGTATGATATTTCCTCATAGAGCCTTTCTCCTGCAGGATGAATACATGTGTGCAGTTCCAAAAGTATTTTCTGTTCAACCAGTCTTCCATGTTCAGCAGCAGAAAACATTTCCCTCTGTACTCCATTATCTTCCAAACGTGCACACCACATGTCAAAACAGCCGGCGATCACATCTTATTTATCAGTCCTGTTAGCAAATCAGATGAACATGAACTCATTTGCTGTAGTCTCAGTAAATACCCTGCAAAATATTGCATCCCAACATCATGTGATTTAACCAGTTTTCATGAACACTCTACTACTTAGACATATAATGCATCAAAATCCAATTTCTATTTCCTTTCAGTTCAAGCATAACTCTGTTGTAGTTGTCTGTAAACTGACAGCTAATGCCTCAACTTACTGTCCCTTTGTTAGTGATCTCTGTTTGACAGGCTTGTAATTATTCTGTTTTTCAGGTTTCTCCTATGTCATGCAGTGCACTTTAGCTGAAGCATGTGGTTGCATCTTCGCTGCGTCCTGATTTGTCCTGATCAGCCAGGCTGCACGATATCCTCAGGGGTAAAAGGGGGCCACAGACATGCAGCGTCGCTATCTGCAGAAGGTAAAGGTTTATCCGGGCACTGTATACAGCACATATTTATACACCTCTGTTTTGATAAGAGTCACCCTGGCCCCTTCACCGCCTCACCTCCTCTCATTCCCACCTACATGTCCCCCTGAGTCACCTTATTAAAATGCTGAAAGGGCCACAGGAACAGGCCTCTGCTCAGAATATGCTCTCTGTCAGACGCAGGCTTTGAATTCCATATGCACCAAGGGGTCATCTCTTTTGTTGCGTTCCTTCGGGTAATAAGAAATAAAATACAAAGAGATAGCATTTGGCCTCCTCTCTTCGTAACAACCTTCGCTTTTCATAGTGAAGCCTTTTATTTTCTCAGGGGTTTGATCCATTGTTAGTGCATTGTTGTCTGCGGCACACTGGGAATGCCTTTATACTGATTTGCAATTGCAGAGTCGTTTTCATGCTGGATTCTGTTTGTGTGAGTGTTGATGCTCTGGGCAAGAGCTTATTGGTTTTTGAGTTTCTACCAAAAAACTCTCTTGTAAGTGGAGGGAGTCTTCTTTTTTAACATCATATCATGTAGGTTCTACAGTACACAAAGGCTTTTTAACAGCGAAAACTATTTGGTAGATCCCTTAGAATTCAGTTAGGTTCACTTCTCACTACTTCTCATCATAGTTCATCTAATTTTATTATCTTATGTAATGTGCTGTAGTGACATACATACACTGTATGCAATTTATTTCATTTGAATTTTGATGCTCGCCTGTCCAGAGTCTGTTTCTGCTCATGAGTTATAGAATGAAAGTATTTCTTTTTTTTTCTGACAGTGTTTTACTCAGTGGAGCTACCTGGCTGAAAAAGAGATTATATAAATAACAGAGAAATCCATATTGACCGGATTTATCTGTCTCTCTCTCTTTTCTCCCCATCCCTTCATCTTGTGCATTAGCAGCTCTTCTCAACCATAGTAAGAAATCTTTAAAGCCGAACGGCCCTCTGACACTCAGATCCAGTGGCAGCAGTCAGAGGCAGCCACAGATGAGCAGTCAGGCTGAAATGTTTGGTCCATATCAGGAATCCTCTAGCAAGGCCCTTTCACTGTGCTTCAATGGTACCAAAGTCATAGCTCATTAGTTTGGATTATGGAGCTCTGCTGGGGAAAAGTCCCTTTCTGTGATGTTATAACTGCAAATACAATACTGAGAGAAATGCCAAGGCATGTTATGGAGAATCCCCAGACAAGATGTCTTTTTCATCATCCAGTTATCCATAGCATGAATTTGTGAATGTGTTCATCTAAGAGAAATCCTCAAGAAAAGCATGGCTTTTGAAAGCTTAAAATGATTATTAACACATGCTTACTGAGTGAAAATGTGCACAGATTGCAAGAGTAAAAACAGAGGAAAGGCCAAAAAAAGACAAAGCATCTTGGTTACTAATGTAAGCACTGCAATCAGTAAAGTGCTTTCTGGTTTTATAGTCAGGATTAGCCAGAATAGATGGCTTGCACAAAAAACTATCTGTGGTGTAATGTAGTTTTTTAATTTCAAAGTTGAGTGAACAGTTGTAGAGCACAAAGTAAATCCATATGGCAAGAAAATCACCCTGTGTGCTGATAGTTAAGTGTTGGTTCAATCTTTGAGACACGGCACAGTGATAGGATAAACATACTGTAGGGCTTTCGGCTTGGGTTTTTATTAAATATCGCATTTAGACACATTTCTGTTTGTCTTCTCATTCTGAAGGTGCACATAGACGTGTAGACCAGGGTTGGCATAAACAATGGAAGTGCATTAAAGATAAATTAGAAAGCAAGTTGCACAACCTCCAGTATATTTATTATGTTTTGAGGAAAAGCAAAGCTTATTAGATAGTAGAGCGTACAGCCTGATTTTTTTATGTGTTGGTGATAAAATTCTGAGAACAATCATATCAAAGTTTACAAGCAGCCATAAACTCTTATAATCTCTGACAAAACAGATATTTTTTTTGGCTGTTTCAGTTTTCCACCGCACCTGCACACCCAAGGTCTCACGAAAGTGCTCTCATTTTTTGGCTGAGCTGTTCCCAACAACACTTTCACACATTTTTTCTGCTTTCTTTTAATACGGAGCCCTGGGTTAAAAATAATGAGTCTAGTCTCTCTCATCTCTTTATTTTCTAACAAAGAACTTCACACAGCCCTCTGGAAGTACAGCGCATCGCTTCATTAAACTTCTGAATGTTATGCTGTTTAAAGAGTTCTAATGTAGCTCGCTCCTGTGGGGCATGCTTTGTGCAGCAACCAAACATGCAGTAAGGACAGCGCATGATGACGGACTGCATGCATTTTTATGACCCAACCACTGACACCCAGTGTGTCAAGGTAAAGGGAGAAGCACACCACTGAAAGACGCAGATTGGTGAGGCAGCTGGCGAGGCCCCTTGGGTGCTGCAGCTCCACCTGGAATCTCTTTGGGGCTTCACCTGCTATTCCCGTGGAGAAAACAGAGCGCTTCCACAGATCGACTCAGTCAGCGTAGTGCAAAAGATCAAACTGCAGCTACAATCTCACAGGGGCCGACACTTAATCAGGTTCTTTGGTTGTGAGACACCTGAGACAGACTTTGGAGGTTTGTGATTTTTCAGCTTACTATTCGGATGGAGGAAAAACTGAGGCATGTGAGGGATGAAAAAGGCGGTAATGGTTTTTTAACACGCAGTCTTCATACATGGCATTGACCCAAGCAAACTGATGCTTCTGACAGATGGCAGAACAGGGAGTTAACTGTGCAATACTGAGGAGCAGTTGAGGTTTCAGAGGGGCAAGTTTATTATTAATGTGATGTATCACAATGGTGGTATACAATATAGACCTGCTCTTGGGCAATTTGCTTTGTGTTGGCGCTCTGAGAATAGGCTTCAGAGATGCTTTAGCCAGTTTGCTCATGTTCATTTATCGCCTAAACAGCCACGGCAGTGAATTTCAATAGTGTTACCGAGTGGTTCATTCCCTTGCTCGTGCAGGCCTACGCGCACAAGATACCTGCAGACAGGCACAGCAAAACCCGAGACGGGGCGACAAAATTGGTCCAATTCAGATTTTATAGAGCAGCTTTTGTTTTGTATTGTATTCCATTATCGCGGGGCTTGCTGTAGTGGCTCAGTGACCACTGATTTTCTGCCAGAGCCCATCACATTCAATAGGCTCCGGCTCCCCCCTCCTCCCAGATAACGACAGAAAGCATTTCTCAGGGCTTTTAAACACTTCTTGGAGACTTATCTATAGCCCTGATGGCCTGTCCACACTAATCCATTTCAGCTCTGCACCTCCCTCATACCTTCTTATTGATAAAGTGGCACTATTTTATTAGACTTGAAGCTTGCGGACAGCTCTTAGGGGAAATATCTTGTTTTTTATTTGAAATGGGTTTCGAGGGTATTGAAAAACCATTTGAATTATATGAGCTTTTATTTCATAAACTCAACATCCTCCTCTCTAGTTTCCAAGTGTCGGTCAAGGCGTATTGCATTTTTAATAGCCCCTAATAAAATTCTTGTTTAAGTTAATGTATCATTAAATTGAAATAGAATGGTTTATACAGTGTCATTTTCTCTGTTGTGCTGACGGAGCCTCAGCCGCTATCAGATCCAGTGTGTGTGTTGGGTGGGTTTATTGACACTTAGCCAGAGAAGAGTAATTGGACCTCTGAAGAAATGAGAGAGAGGGAGACGCAGAGATAGAGGGCGAAGGCAGGAAAGAGAGATGAGATAGAGGGTCTAATCTATGGGGTGTCAGCCCAATGCCAGATGAAATCCACCACTCCTTTGATGAGGGAAGGCCTTGAGGTGCAGATCTAATAGGAGGGATTGGGAGAGGGATGGCTCCAATCTACAGGTCAGTCCTGTTCAGAGTTCCCCACCACTGAAAGGACAGAAGGATTCTTAGAGCTCGAGGCTCAGGAGAACCTTCAGAACATTCTTGACTAAATTTGAACCATCATGAACATTGCTAACCAGAAAAAACATTATCCACACCTGCTGTACCCTGCTGGCTATGAAGATGATTTTAGAAAATTGCGACATTCAGGCAACGTTTCATTAAACATTTGTCATCTCTTTGACACCGGAGCGAAGTCACAGCAAGGCGAGGGATGGAGGACGGATGAGGATGGAGAGCATGTCCAGGGCCAGCAGTTGGCTACGTCTTTAAGGAGCTAATGCTGTTATCTGGAGGAGTGTACCCGTCACTAATCTGATTGTGGTCCTTTCATTCACCCCGTGGCAGATTGATGTTGAATAATCAAAGGTGGTGGCGCCCAGACAAAGCACAAGGCCACAGGGATTAGTTCCCGTCTAGGAGACATTGATTTGGTTTTAATGCCCACAAATATTGATGGACTGCAGAGGTGAGGGACCCCCAAGACAAGACTGGCTTTCTCTCAGAGCCGAGGCTCTCTCACTCCGCCTCTGGAGTCTGTGGTGTCGTTCAAAACCAAAAGAGGAAAAGTCCCCAGAGATGTGAATCAAAAAACTTTTATTACCTATGTTGGGAGCAACATATTAAAAAGTAAGACATGACTGTAATGTCACTATTTAATAAATAAAATGACCGAGGAATACAGCTGGGGTCACCCTAACCCTAACAGCCACCTCACTAATGGTTAAAAATGCAAAAAAGTGACAATTACCAACAAAAACACCACATTAACATCTGCATTTTGGAACACAACACAGACAAACTTAACAAACTCCTCAGTCCGGTGCATGATGGGAAAATGTTTTGTCATTTGGACGACGCTTTGCATTCTTCCTCACTGCATGGATGCAAACAAGAAAGAAATGAACATGGAGGAGTGTGAACGTGACACAAACAGGGTAATTACAAACAGGAGAAGGTCTCAAGACAAAGCGAGGAGCTCGTACCTGAAATAGGGCCTACTCACACAGAGCAGAAAGCTGGACTTAAAGTGATGCCGCTGACTGGTCCCCGCTACACCAGGCTGCACCAGGCTGCACCAGGCTACAACTAGCCTTTTTTAGCACCTGCAGTGCCCAAAACAAAGCCGAGTTAGGCTTATATGATTTCCCACTATAGTTGAAAAGTGTTTTCTTTTTACCTTTTTATATTTTATAAATTATTATTTGATATTTCGTTCCAAGCTTAATTGAAAATTTGCACAAAGGTTCTATATAAACAGAGATATAAAAACTATTTATTTGTTGAATTTACAGAGAATGTGGTATATGGTGCAAAGTATTGTTACCTGGATATGAAATGACCTATAGTTGGACATGAGATATTCATGTTGCACAGCACTATTATCAAATTTAAAAAGTTACGTATCACAGTCACACGTTTTGGTGTTCCACTTCCACTTAGATATACCTCTTTTGTGTGTCTTGCTATTTCTAGTGCCTGCTGATTGTGGGTGGCCTCGCCTGGCTCCCGAGGAGTTGGTGTGCTGCCATGTTTGCACACTAACTGGCAGCAAAGTAGGCACAGAGGGGCCAAAGATCTTTGATGATCAGTGGAGCAAAAAAAGAGAGAAAGCCCTGTGGAGCAACGGCTTTCATCCTTTGTCTCTGCATCTCTCCATCTCTATCAATTTCTCTCGTTATGATGATGCGTAGCAACCAGCAACACTGAATACACTGAATCATAGAGGGGAGCTCTGAACTCAATTGCTTGCCGCACAAAAGAGGTTTTGTATTCATTGCGTATAAGCAATGCACATCAAAAACACTAATTCAGATCATTCATTCGCACAATCTACCCGCAGGTCATGCCTCGTTGTGCTTGTTTATGCGCTACCTGTGTGTGCGGTGGCGTGTGTGTGTGAGCATGCATTGCTGTGTGATGCTCTATCTCAGCTCTTGTGCAGGAAAAAACTGCCAGTCTGCCCCGGGAAACTGGTGAGACATCAAATATGGGAGCAATGCAGGTCACTCCCTGGGAAAATCTGAGGCTTCATGGAGCCAGGCTGCCATGTCCTTGAATCCCACCATTCCTCTCTTGTCCTCCCGCTCTTCCCCAGAGTCAGTTAACCCAGTTATCACACAATACATCCGGGCAAAGCCTGGGAGTAACATGCTGCAGAGCAAAGGGCCGTTAAACCTGCGAGGAAATTGTTCATTACCATGGGCTTGCCTTCCTTTCTCTCCAGGCAGGTTTAATGTTATTAGACTGCAAGTCTGAGCCTCGCTGTCTGCCCCGCACTCTGAACTGCCAGTCCACCTCCTATGGCGTCATCGCTCAGCTCCAATGATGAGCTGATTGAGTTGCAGCTGTAATGGCAGATGCCTGTCAGTCTCACTGAGTCTGACGGATGGGGATCAGCTCCTCAGTCGACATGTGAGGAATTATAAGAGTCCATGATTTTATCCACCCGCTAAACAAATGGGTCAGTATAACTGAAAGCGACCGCTGAGAACAGAGTCACTAACTTTCACAGGAGATTGACACTCAATGTAACAGAGAATAGATTACTCCAAGTGCAGTTTCATGTCTTCCAGCAGCTGGCACACAGTTTTTCCCATTTCATAAACTGTGGGTTACCATGCCTGTTTCTCAGGCTCCCTCAGTTGTAAATTTTGGGGTTGATGACATGTACCAATATACGGTATTACCTTGATATAGTTTTCACTGTGATTTTATTTGAACGCAAGCTAAATTGGCCAAAAACAGAGGGATGCATCAATCTTATTTTTGGGAACTGATACCTGATCGTCGAGTACTGAAATATATTGTATAAGAGAGGAGAGGAGCACAAAATTATTAATACTCCTGCTTGGATTTTGTGATTTGAAAGGCTACAGCTGTGTTAGCCGCCCTGTAAGGATGAACCAGACATAAACACGAACATCAGCATGCTAACATGCTTGCAATGTTAATGCTAGCATGTTAATATTTGATAGATATAATGTTTACCATGTTCACCATTTTGTTTTAATGTATTAGCATGCTAGCATTTGCTAATTAGCACTAAAAGAAAGTACAGCTGGGGCTGACGGGAATGTCATTAGTATTTGGTCATAAAGTATTGGACAAACCTCATGATAGTGAATGTTCTTACCAGATTTCACAAAAGTCCAGCCAAGTTAAATTCTAACTAAAACTCAAAGTATAAAAAATTCAGAGGAACAACGATCTGTCCAATAGTTGAGATATTTCAGTCAGGAGCAATGGTGGGATGACAGACAGAGCCACGTTTCCATCTCCAGAGTCGTGAAGCTCAAACCTTTCGCTAAAACCTTTTAATAAATAAATAAATAAATTGTCAACAACTCCTTCTTTTATTCCATGTCCTAAAATTCTTACATTGTACATCTCAAGTTCAAAATCCGACTGTTTTCAGTATTTCCTGTATCTTTGCGTGCCTTGTGTCTCTGGACGATCTTCAAAACACCAATCCTTAATGTTCACTTTTAATATGTCAATCCAATGTCTGTTATCTTCTATGGAGCAGATCGCAGTATTTATATTATTATATAATTATTTTTTTCAAATGCTTAAGATATAAAGGTGCCACTTTAGCCACTGTTTGTGCCTGAGGAAGACAGAGACACTACAGCCCAGTGTTTCACGCCACAGCATCTGATGGGACCTTGTGCTTCAATGTGGCCGTAAAACTTTGACTTTTCTTGTCGTCTCTCTGCTGAGGCTGAAATAATGAAAGCTTCATGTTACATCAAGGAGAAAAAAAGCCTCTCGCGGTACTGATAGCAAATTTGTTTGAAGATAAAGTTTCCCTGAGGACCTCCGAACTGTAGGAACAGAAACATCCTTTCATTGTGGTTCAAAATGCTTTATGTCTTCTCCCTCATCTTTGGCAGGCTTGTTCATTTTGTTCCCTAACAGATAAGAGGGCATTCATCTTTTGTCTTTGTAGGGTAATAAAATGATTAAGTCAATTAAAAGCCAGCCAATTTCTCTGTGTGACAAAGCTTCTGTGGCATTAAATGATCAAGCTTTAGTGCACTCTCTTTCTCTGCACACACAAGCACACACTTTGTTCAGTCAGTGTATTCATTTGTCAAGGTACAAGAGGACACCTTGTCTTCCACTGACAGATAGGATGATATACATGAAAACAGTTCATCATCTGCAGTCTATTATGATTATTAAGCCACTCGAGTTAAAAAAAATAGATTGATGTTATGTATGTAGTTATGATGGCTATCAAACTGGGAAAAAGCACCTTGGCTACCACCACACAGCAGCGGAGAAACAAACTGGTACATTAAGCAAAAGGTCATCATCAGCTGACAGCTATGTAAAGGTCTGTCATCCAGTTTGTCTGTCTGTCTGTCTGTCAGCCTTGGTTCAGTCACACGGCTGGGAGCCATCACTCCAGATGACAACAAAAACCATCTGTCCCCCTGCTCATCATTGACCGTGCTGGCCACGTCCCGGCCGCTGTGCTGACACAGATAGAGGAGAGATATGGATGAGGCTCCCTGCTGAAATATCTGGCGAAAACTTGACACATCCTGGCGCACGATTGCGTCATAGTCTGGCACGTTTTGTTGTAAGCAGCAACAGAATGAATCTTGACATTTTTTGCTTGCTGCCTGTAGAGAATGTCTTCGGGCTGGAGCTGATATGGATATTTCTGTCAGGAAGGATGAGGATTTCTCTCTCAGGAATGTGTTGCAATGCCAGCTGTACACAATGGAGTCTTTCTAATAGGTTTTAGTACCATATGCTGTGATTACACGTTTGCACAATTGCACATTGCACAGTTAGGCAGCTATTATCTTTCATTATCCATAATCCTACTGTAAATCTAAATCTGATCTAAACACGGATGCAATTTATTTATATGTATAAATACATCTAGCAGCTAGACAACGTGTTGCATCAAAGTATAAGTCCTGCAGTGTTAAGATGTGGTGTTACCCAGAAGTCAGATTGCAAATTGGACCAAATGGAGGGAAATGGAGGAAAACAACTTTGAGTTTTGATGAACAAGCCACAGACCTTATAATGTGTCGTCAGCACTGAAATGAGTGACGTCTCCTCGTTTCAAGTGCTACTTTTATGTTGTTTCTGCATTATCACACAGTTCACAGTCAAGAAAAAAATAAAACAGCGGGATCTGATGCCTGACATTAGCACTTCATTAGATCAGATACTGATGTGAATTACTTAGATGTGTATTGGTATTTATTCAGCAGAACACGTTGGCCAGTTTAGAGATGTAGCAACACCTCTTTTAACTCGCTGGAAAATGCTGACGCATAAATATTTATGACTTTTCCTTTTATCTGAGGCAGTAATGTGATATTAATGATGGAAATGTTTCCACAGAAATACGCCTTCAACCATCATCAGAGGATTTAGTGCATGAGACTTGTACAAAGCTCTTAATTGACCATTTCAACTTTCTCAATCTGCTCACTGAGTATTCCCATAACGAATTCAGCATGAAAAAGGGAACTTCAGAACAGTGTTGTTTTTTTTTTCTATGGACTCTTTGGCAAGCGAGACTCCCTTGGTCCTGTTTTTATACTAGGTGGTGTGTCTGTGAAGCAAACTGATGTACACTAACCGTTTAACATCAAGCCCATGTAGATCAATGCCGTATGTAAAATTTCCTCAGCTCAAAGCTAGCTTTACTGTAGCAGGCTGTGCACTCTAGCCAAGGAAATTTGCAACCCACTGAAACTTCAGTGGCTTTCCACCAGTAGTCTGTTTCACAAGATCTCCAAAGCTGTAGAATGCTCCCTTTTAAAAAGCATTTAGATTCATTCATTTACAAAGAACACAGTGTTTTGAGCCCAGTTTGACTCTTCATCGGGTACAGAGGCATCTTGTGAAACAGATGGTCTCTATTTTTTGGAATCATCACTTGGACAGAAAAGATGTGCATGTGTTTTTCATACTGATTGCCACCAATAATCACCAATATTGCAGTAAATCACAGAAAGATATGTACAACTGCACCCCCAATACTACAGAGAATAAGGATCACTTTTTGCCGCCAGTATAAACCTAAAAAGAAAAAGAAGTGTTTGGAGCTGGTAGTGTACAGTATCTAATCCAAACACTTTCAGTATGTGTGTGCTGTACTATAATATACCATATAGAGTTTAACAAGGCTATGGGTGTGCTAGCATGCTCACAATGACAGTGCCAATATGCTGTTTTGTTTTGTTATATATTTTCCATGTTCATGTTAGCAGACTGGCATAGTGCTGAACAGAAAGTACAGCTGAGGCTGAGTGAGTGTCATTAGTTTTGTGGGTAAAGTATTGGACGAATTAAATTTTGACCTGATGATGGTGCTAAATGAAAAGTTAAACTACAGTTTGATAACAATTCATCTAATAGTTGTCAAACCACAAATGTCCACCTCAAAGTCACAGAATCAACAGGCTGCATCCTCTACGAAACATAGACGTCAGTACAGAGTTTCACAGTAATCCATCGCACAGTCGTTGAGATATTTCAGTCTGAAGTGAGGGACTGACGGCCCAAGAGAGTCCCTACAGCTAGCGTTGACTAAAATGTATTTGAAAGAAAGTAACTGCTGTTAAATTTGGTCGGTAAAAAAAATCAGAATGAGTTGAAAGCCAGAAAGAGAATGACCAAAATAAGGAAAAGATAGAAATACAGATAGTTTGAGCACCAGAGAAAAGATGCTGTGTTTGTTGGGAAGACACACTTGCTGACAACACACAGCAATAATTTACAGTCATTCATCATCAGACGACAGGAGATTTCTTTTATCAATTTGTATGGTTTTGACAGTAAAAAATATGAGTGCACGGCCAGCTGAGGCAGATGTGAGAGAAAATACCCTTGAACAGAACAGCGCGTGATTTCAAAGAAATGATGGAAGTCCTCAATAAGAGATACGATCAGCCATTGAGAACATATTTCTCTCAGAGAGCTCGGATGAAGCTGTACAATAAATGTCATGACAGTATAACGGCCGTGATTAAAGACATCCAACATGTTGCCACAGCCACAGATATATGTTCAAGCTGTGCCACAGAGCCCCATGTGAACCGACCCTGCTCCTCGCGATGCAGAAAAAACCTCCGCCAGCGTCTTGCAGGTTGTGTCAGCAGATGAATGGGCCGTGATGGATGTGGTCAGGATTTTAAATCTCTCTGTAGCCAGGGAGAAACTGATCCCGCTGTTTCAGGACAAGGAAGTATTGCATGTACTGACCTGCTGACACAGTTCATCACCACATTCACGCTCACCCACACAGACACACACACACACATTTTAAGGAGGAAAACTTTACCTCGAACGATGAGCTATTGATGCAGCACACCAAATTTGATCTTTTGTTTGAGCTGTGAAAGGATCGCACGGCACTGCCCGTCATGAGGAGTGCCCTTGATTGGGCATCAGTGCGGTGAACAACCAGTGAGGCGTTCTCATCGTGTTTGCCTCTCGAACATATTGGCAGCACTTGGCAGAAGGGCATGAGAAATTGACTTGGCAGCGAGTGGAGCGAGGTGAAGCGTGTTTGTGTGTGAGAAGAAGAGATAGACTTATGGACTTATGTGGAGATTAGACTAAAAATGTGAGGGGCAGAATTTGTTGTAACAAATATAAAAGCATTCTTTCGCAGTGAACGCCAGCATCTGATGTCGCTTAATAAACACATTTCTCAGAGAATGTAGCAACACACTCCAACTGGCTCAACAGAAATAGAAATGCACAATGTCAGATTTAATTAATGCATTGATAATTGCCACTCACTCAGAAAGAGGTGTCTGGGCTTTTGCAGTACAGCAACAAACAAACTGCGAGTGTATGATTCTACACATCTGTTTATCATATTCAAACCATTGTCTTTGATGAGATGTCGCTTATTGCTTGTGCTTCAACAACGTGGCGAAGAAAACATGTGAAAGGAAAACAGGCAGAAATTCAGCCTGCTGGTTTTCCTCACACCATGAACAGATTTAATAACACCCACGGCATTAATGTAGCTTGTTATGGGAACAATTTCCTATTTTGGAAGATTAAACATTAGGTTTGGGATGTTTTCTCTCACTCTTAAAGGTATATTCAAGTGATGTAGTATCGCATTTCCATCAAGTTGGCACACTCGCGCCAGAGATAAAAATAAATGGTCGAAATCGATGCAACAGAGGCTGAAATATCCTGACTTGTGGTTCCTCACCTGATAATCAGACTTAATTGGCCATTTTGTTTTCACTTCCTTCTTCAGACCAAGATTGTGTTATTTTACCCCAAGCAGTCAGTTGCGTCCTGTTGACGTAGTCTTTACTTGACACTTAAGCTGCTGTAGTGGCTGCTAGGAGCATGAAAATTCATCCTTGACCTCGGAAGCAGTAATTTGATTTTACAGCAACTTCCAATTAAAAGTCTTTTCAAGTTGAACAATAAGGAAAAAGCTTGTAAATGGCCCTTGAGTTAAGATTTTTTTAAGTCAAAGGGGCTCTCTAGCGGTTACGTTGTTTGCCTACTAAACCCTGACAGAGTTGGTTTGCCAGTCGGAGAAACAGCTGTCAGTGAACACAACACCAGACTTATTTGAATCGCTAAAAAAACCATCTGAGATGTGGGGAGTGGTTCAAAGGTCTGGCACCAGGCTGGATCCCAATATGAGTCAAGCTGCATCTCACACTATACTCAGTGTAACTTAATAGCACCTCTTCATTACACCCTCCCTGCCTGGTTAAAGCTGATGGCTGTCAAACTCCATGCCCCCAGTTTGTTAGGCAAGTTTTTTGTTAAAGACTTGATGTCTGTACCCATGCCAACATAACCCTGATGACATCATCCAGGATTTTTTTTCCCAGACTTTGGAGAGCTTTCTCCAGGGCCAGAGGAAACCTTATTCAAGGGTTTTCAGGGTCAGTACTCATCGTAAATTGATTTCCAAGTGTTAAGTCAGAGTTTAAAGTATGTCGTGAGAGTATTTTTTTTTTTTTCATTGTTTGACTTCAATATGAAATGAGCAGCTAAATGAATGTCTTGTGAATAAGAGACCAAAAATGAACTCTGGTGAAGTCTGTCTCTGTTGCTCTTCGTCAATGCTACAGTAGAAATCTGTAGTGGAAGTCAGAGCCATAGACGCAACACCTTTTGCCCTTTGCAAGATGCTCTGTTTGGCTCAGTTGGCCCGCTCTTCAGCCCCGAGCTGATCGGTGTAATGACTTCGGTGAGAGAGTGGAAGCAGAAATCAATATGACGGCCCCAGGTGTTTATGATGTGTGGATGCACTCTCTGGCCTCTGATTTAGGGAGGCAACTACAGAGTGAAATAACTTGTTGTTCAGTTTTACGATCGCAGTCTCAGAAGACTTGCATCTTCATGCACAACTCTAATACCAATGTCATCCACTCTGTGCTTTTTTTAGTGTCTCAGAGATGTCGATCAGAACGAGTGGATGAAATTGTATGCTTCAGTTACACTACAGTAATAATATCTGCACCATCTGTGCAGACTGAACTCTTAAACAGTTTGTTTCCACAGTGCCTGACATTTTGCACAAAGCTACAAAGTGAGAGCAGTGGAGTTGAGTGGAGGATCTCAGCCAGACTGCAGCCAGAGAAACTACGACTCTGCTGACTGCTCTTCACAAATACAAGCAGGGTGACGGGGTCAGCAGACTGTGGGTGGGAGGCATTTAGAGACAATACAGCAACGGTGTTTTATTCAACCTCACAATGCTGTTGTCTGTCTTGGAGGGATGCTGATTGATTGCCAGTCTCTGGTTCTTAGCTTACAGGCTTAAAGATGGACATGTTATGGTAAAATAAACCTGAATACAATACATTATGATATTGTATAATTCCAGTTAGTGAATTTGAACCAGCCTCTGCTCCAGCTGAACAGCAGACAGACAGTAGTGAGGATGTCGTCAGCAGACAAACCCTGCAGCTGCTCCAGAGACAGTAAATAATCAAAGTCACCCAAATCACTTTGACAGCACTGTGATTGTTTACCTGGAAGATGGCCGTGTCTTTTAATTCACAGCTGTAAGCCTTGCACTAAAATAAAACTCATTTGGATGCAACAGAAACTCCCACAGAGCACACAGTGTTCCTGACTACCTCATTTCAAATGGATCAACTCCATGAAGTGCCATTGGATCATTATCTCAAGTCTTGACAAGCTTGGAGGGAAACCTGACGTTACTGTCCATAATCATGGAAACAGAACAATATTAACTTTGCTTTATGGTGAATGTTCCCTTTAAACTGCCCTGCATGGCATCTACCAAGAGGGAAGAGTGATTAATGGAAGCAAGAGCTGGAACACCACCATATTACATGCTGGAGTGCGAGGGGAATGTGGACTGTGTGTGTGTGTGTGTGTTTGTGTGTTATATTGGGCGATGGGGCTGGCAGAGATTTCATTCTCCATCAGCCCCATCTCAAAGTTCACGTCTACCATGGTTGGTTCTGTGATCACTCAAGTAGAAACACAAGTGCAGTAAATTCAGTGCAGTGGTTTTCAAACATACAGTGTCTAATCATACATCGATAATAATCCTTGTGGTCCATATTGTCCTATCTGTGACATGACATGTGACTGTATTATCTAGGGATGACCCTGGAATTAAACAGTGGATTCTGTCTAAATGATTTTCTGCTCAGTTGGTGGACATTCATTGCAAAGAAACTGCTGTTGGCCCTTGGAACGAGGTCCTGTCAATAATTAAATAAAAATGATTTTAATGTTATTGTTTTACATAATTCTATGGTCCAAATGAATATCCAAGCAAATTGTAATGAAAACTAAAATGAGTCATTCTGTTTATTCATGTGAAGAATTTGTAGTGGAAGAATAACAGTGGAACACAGTACATTGCACTGAATATTAGTTATGCTATTTCTGAATAATATACATGTATTTGCCATATTGTGATATTGATATTGATAAAAAAATATTCTTATTTGTAATCATTTCAGCCATTTCACTGCAATATGTAACATCTGTAGCAGCAGTTTTCCAGGAAAGTATCTACCAGACAGCCAGTGGTTCAAACAGCATATGTGAAGCTTTGATATCAACACAAACAAGCAGAAGAAAAATGAAGTGAAATCATGTTTTAGTTGCTTAGATTAATTAGTTGATGTACTGTAAATTCAAGGAGTCGCCATTTATCCTTTTTATATTCATATTATCTTTGAGAAATGTAAAACATCACTTCACAAAACAGGAATACACATGCGTTTAGTTTCTTTGTGCAGCTATTTATTTTGATTTGTGTGATAGTGTGTGCCTATTGTTGCGGAGACAAACTACACTGCACCGCTCGCTCCCCGTGGTAATGTAATGATTGATGCAAATAATGCCTGTCCTCTGTCTGAACTTTCCCATGTGCACAGTGGAGGATGTCAATCATTCACGGAGTCTACAAAATATGAAACACTGCAAGTGAGACAAATATAAACACAGCCGTTTCCCTCAGCAAGAAAAATCTTATACTGAGCCAGAGTTGCATAATAAAGCAAACAGACTGCAGGCTACATATTTACACAAACAGGGGTCATAAAACCAGCCCTCCTGAGTCATTTGTGCTCAGGGCAAAGTGCTCTCAAGGAAAGAGATTTATTTGGCTTCATTATGTTTGCATGGCGAGGCTGGTGCAGCCATCATTTCTATTAGACACTTTTCTGGCCCATTAAACCTCATTACATATTGATCCTGTTCCTCAGGATGATAATGTACCATTTATTTCCATCTGTTCCACTTCCACCTCTGTACTTTCATTGTTCATAAAGTGTTATTGAGTGTCAGTAGAGATGCACACTTCACTTGTCCCTAGATTACATGACAGGTATAGTTCTCGCCCTGCCTCTGCAACAATAAACACATTTTGCATCATTTTGGACGTGCAAGTAAACATCTGCATAGTGCTCTCGACCCACGTCAGTGTGTGCTTTATTGACTTATCTATCATATGTATCATCTCCAAACGGACTATAGCATTGAGCTAATATCCACACAATGCTTCTGCTCATTGACACTGATAGTAATGTGCACAGTTATCCATGTTGACTTCATCAAATTAAACACAGAGCCTAGAGAAGGCTTGTTTTCTATCGTCTTTCCACAAGATGTACAGTTTTCCAATAGTGCTCTGAGGAGGTTACTCAGCGTGTGGCTTGTCCTGTTCTTTTGCTCAGTTCTCGAGTACCACCTCAATCTCTGACTCTATATGATTGCCGTGAAGGAGCACCTCTGTATATTTATGTGTATATTCTATATTATAAACATCTGTTGCACAGTTGCACCTGCTCTGTTGGTACAGTGCTGTTGCTCGTCTTTACCAACATTGGATGAAGTTGCTTAATGTCACATTTCTGAATGTGCTCCCATCTGTAAAATGGAAATGTAGTCCCTGATGCACATTCGCACATTTACTTTCGCACACGTTGCAGACCAGACATTAAATGTCCTTCAAGCTGTAAAATTCTTAGTACAGGTGTAAATGGTTGTTTTTATTCAGGCAACTTTATTTACTATGTTACTCTCAGCGTCCCACTCTCAGCTTCTTGCCATCACTATCTGTATCCCAGTCTTTGATTTATTTGATGTTCTTATTTCTGCACTTCCGCTGCTGCAACCATGCAATTTCCCTGCGGGGATCATTAAAGTTTCATCTCATCTCTTCTTACATAAACCTGTTTTACTCCCCCCACCCTTTTGAAATCGCCCACTGGTTGTCCCTTACAAAGCACTGCATCATCAGGGCCCTTTAGAAACCTTCTAGAGATTCAACTTTTTAGGAAACCAGAACGCATGACCTAATTGACAGCCGTTTTGCATTTGCATTGGCTCTAAAGTGTTTTGATTTTGCAAAATAAGATGATAGCTCCATGTGAAAAGGGGAGCTGACCATCACTGTCAAAGCAATGCTAAATTGTACATGTAACAGTATAGCTGTATTCCATCACACTGAAAATGCAATATTCAGTAATGAGTACCTACACAGTTGTCACAGATCATCTGGAGAGCTCTCTGGTTTGTTATACGGCTTCTAGTTTTGACAGTAAAAAAGGCTTTAAGACCATTTTTAGGTTTCTGTCGCCTGTGCTCTGCCCCAGTTGTACCAGCTGAGTAGTTTCCTTCTAGGCTGTCAACTCATTTCACCCTCAGCCGTTGTTGTTCGTCTCCTGCATGATCAGCTGCCTACGAAACAGTATGCAATGATTTTTAGTGTGCATGGCAGGGACATGAACACAGTGACAACCCCTCAGTGGTCGTTCTCGCTGTCACAGGGGTGAGGTCTCTGTCTGAGGCCACCTGGCTTCCCTCGGGGGACGTAATTTATGATGCTAATGAAATGTGAGCATGCTTAGGCCATCGGAAAGTAAGTGATGAATCTCTTGCGCGGAGCTCGTCATCCATCACCGAGCCCCCCCCCCCACCCTCCCCTGCCTGTAGAAGCCTATGGGAAGCCTGAGCCTGCTCTTCTCTGATTAATGTTCATACTGATGCATCTCCAAGATTATCTCTTTTGATCGTGTCATCTCTTTGTTATTGCTGCTGCAGGCTTACTCCGATTAGATCATGGACTCAGGGCTCTATTTTAATACAAAGTCATTGTGAGAAATATTTGACTTTGCCTAAAGAGGAATTAAATCATCAAGCAGATTAACACATCTACTGCTGCACCACAAGACTGTTCTGCAAACCACATTTTTCTGCTGCTATTCCCTTATTTAACCTTGCTTATTTTCCATTAGAGAAAAGTTTATTTACATGCCAGTTGGGCCAGATATTGTTTAAATGCAGATTGGATCCATTTATTTTCACTCAAAGACAGAACATTATAACAGACAGTGGGGATTTTTGCAATTACATTTATCTGAGAATGTCTGTTGCTTTGTACACTGAAAAGTAATTTTGGTCAGCAGAGATTTGCAACCACTGCGACTGCTGCTGAATTTAAACAGTCTTTTAGGCGTGTTTATTAAAGCCCAGCAGTGTTTATCTGTGTGAAAGAAGCTTTACCCTCTAGAATGGCTGCCTTAATAAAGGTGGTTCAGATATATGCAAATAAATGCCCCTCCCTCTCTCTGTCCTTGTCTGTCTGTCTTTGGACAAATTTCATTTTTCATGCAAGAAAGGATACAAGCAGATACATCAGATTCCATGTCGCCCAGTGGTGCAGGGATAGTTTATTCAATGCATTACAACCATGTGTCATTAGTTTTTAGTTTTTGGATAAGGACAAAATACTTGCAAAAACTAAAGACATTCTCATCAGCATCAACTATGCTTTTTGTTTAGTGCCAGTTATCTAACCTTTTACCAGGTTAGATGTGGAATCTGGTAAAACACTATACCTGCTAAACATCAGCATATTGACTTTGTTATTATGAGCACGGACAGCCTCACAGAGGCTCGCAATTACAATGTACAATCATGTTAAACGGAGAAAAGTAGCAAATGGTCACATTTGAAAAAGTGGAGCCAGCAAATGTTTACCATTTTCGCTTGATAAAAGACTCAAAGCCCCTGAACACTTGGTTTCTCAAATCTCAAGTATTTCACTATAATATTTTATATTTGTGGAAAAAATAAACAATAGTACTGTGAGATAATATCTAATGATGCAACAGCCAAAAACTCGGCTAATTTTTAGCTTCATTAGAACTGTGTGGGTGGGATTTGATTCCATTTGTTTGATAGTGGCCTGACAACAAAAGCCCATAACTGTCCAAAAGAAAAGAAAAGAAAAGAAAAGAAAAGAAAAGAGCTGTTGTCACATTTTGACTCAAGTATTTCTCATTCATGATGGATGAATGCCAATGAAGCCAACTTCAAACCAGTGAGAGGGACAGACAGAAACACAAGTACAGATATACATATATCTCTGATGTGAAATGACTAATTTTGGCAGAAAATGTTGTTTTCATGTAGGACTCAATCACTCTGAGTGAAAAGCTGATTGAGAAAACATGTATTCAAGGCCTTTTAAATCATTACTCAATTATTAAAGCTGTTGTCGTTCATCAAACAAGTGATTATTTGTTTCCGCACTCATTTTTGCTAAATGCTAGTATAATTATGTTGAAACTGCTGAAATTATAGCCTTGCTAAATTCCTTTAACAACCCCTGATATAGGCCTGAGGCCTATATAGGCTTTATTTTGCGTTTGTTTTACATTTGCTTTGAAGAACTGTGAATGAAACGCAGATAATATCAAAGCTAAGAAGCAGAGCACTGCTACCTGCTGAGCCACCAACATGACTCCTTTAATACTGTCAACCTTTCTGCGTGGGCCTGCATGTAGGATGTATTCGGATCAGTGTTTGCTTAATTAGATAGGAGTGGTGAACAGGTTAGACCAGTGTTGGAACATCCTTCTCCTCACATCAGTGGTTACGGTTATCTGAGCAGCTCTGTTCCAGTTCCCCCAGCACACAGTGCTCTCTGTAGTGATTCTGCATGAAAACAACCCTGCTAAGATGCCCTCCACCGCCCCCACCCACTGCTGTCATCTCCAATAGCTTTCCACCTTGCCATGATGAAGTGTCAGCCTCTGCCCCCATTGCCCTCCCCTCATCCATGCAGACTGGTGAGCCAGCAGAGTAGAGAAAACAGGCACAGCTGGTGTGAGACATGAGGCAACACTTTCTGCACCCACTATGGATGATGTGCTACTGGGCTGCACAGCACAAAAAGTAAACCTCTTCTAAATTAATTAGCTGCAGTCAGAATGGTAATTAGTTTGAAAGTGCCAGGGATTTACTTTGTGTGAGACAAACGGGGGGAAAATGGAGCGGGAGGCAAATTGAAATCAGTGAAGGAACAGAGATAGTTAAAAGAGGAGGAGGAGTAGTTTACAAGTACCTCTGCTAATTCCTCCCTTCTCTCTCAGACGATGCTATACATGTTCATTTTCTAAAACAGCCATGTTTTATTCAATCCTCCTGTACGTCTTGCTGCGATGCTGGCCCACTTTCAGCATCGCAGCTTTCTTATTTCACAAACCCCTTGAATTCTTTGCACTTGCTTATCTATGCTAATATTGTTTCTGAAGATATAACAACCTTGAGGCTGACACTAATTAAAGGGAGTGAGAAGAAAATAAAACACCCTTTCCCTTGTAAACGAATTTTAATGAATTTGTGTGGAAATGAGACGTGAAGGGGATAAATCCCTCCTCATTAAGCACTCTAGGTTTCCCTGTTCTTTGAGTATTTTGTTTGTCGATAATGTAAGCATGCATAGTATCAATGAACACCCCTGATGCAGAGAAAGAAAATAATTGAATAAGCTGTTTGGAGTTATGATGCTGTAGTTGTAATTAAAGGGGAGATCTGCTCAGGAATCAACAACACCTTTTTTTTGCTCCCCAGCAAAAAAACCCCACGATGTATTAAACTGAATGACACATCATTTGTTTGGGTGTGCTTGACATAATGTTCTCCATATACCCAGTCTGTGAACTAACAAGCCATGTTGACTGACTGACTGGGACATTTTAGATGCGTTATTTAACTCTTTTGTACCGAGCTTTCACTTGTCAGACGAGGCCATTTTCTCCCCCGCCGCTCTCATGCCGCTGTCGGGGCTCATTCTGGCGGTCAGGCGGCCCGCTCTTCACAAATATACATTTCTGCTGCGTGGGAGCTTACACAGAGATTTCACACACAATGAGTTGTGCCGTAGCTCCATTTTGCAGCAGTCATCCTCAGTCTGTCACCTTTTACAGAAGGAAATTGTCAATGTGAAAAGTATGCTCCTTGCTGACACATTCATAACCACTCCAGATTTGAATAGCTGTTGCAAAACACATGATTTAACAGTTACTGTACAGCTTACACAGCCAGTTTTATTCTTATTCCCACCATCACCCATACCTGTAAATCTTGCAGCAGTCAAGCAGTGATCATTGTAGTAATTTTAGATATATGCATCTGTAAGGATTTCTTGTGTAAACAGAAATGCTGGCCAACACTTTTTGCCGGTGCATGAAATCATATAAAAAGGCTTCTAACTTTGAGTCTTGGCTCATAATCATCGTATTCAAACGTGTATCAAAGTAGTCAGATGGTTGTTGTCTGTGCAGTGTGAACAGGAAGTGCTAGTGGTCAAAGCCTCAGGACTTTTCATGATGGAGAATGTAAAGAAATATTTAATAAGCTAAAAACATGGAGGTGTAGAGCATTTTATTATTCAGACATTAGGCAAAGTTAATCCTTAATAACTTTTCAACATCAGTTGTGCAGTGCAGCATAAGGCTTGGGGTGTTATTTTTAACCTCATGATCCTTTTGGCAGGCATTGCTTTAACGCATGCCTTGCCAGAATGAAAAATCCTCACTTGGAGTTTTGAGTTTCTTTTCGTTTCACACACGTTAAACAAACGTGTTGTTCCATATTTATTTTAGCGAGCACTTAGAGCAGATTGCATTAAAAAAGGCCCTTTTTGCAGAGAGTAGCTCAGACCTGTCAACCCTCCTGTTTTTCCTGGGATTCTTCTGCATTTTACCCTTCTCGCCCAGTGTCCCCCTGTTTGAATATTTTCCTGTAAATCTCTCGTATTTGTAACCTTTCTTGAAAAATGAAAAGGTTGACTGTAATGTTGACGGGAGGCATAACCGCCTTTTTGATGTATTTGCTACATCCCCCTCTGGTACAGCAGCTGGCAGCATGTAGAGCATTTGCTGTAACATCTAGTGATGAGAGGGATAGAGAGTACCTGCTAAAAAGTCGTTTTTATATGTCAGTCAAAATCATGCTTTTCATAAAATATGCCACCTGGATTATTGTATCACATGGAGGAAAAAGCTGAACCAGCCCAAGAGGTGCAGAAACATGCTCCACCAATGACTGCATTTACACTATCTCTGCCATCCATTTTCAGAATGACTCGCTCCTGCCAAGCACCAGTAGCCTCTCTCAAAATCACAACTGAAGCAGAACGTGTAAGTGATGTGTACATGTCCTTCAAATAATACATAAACTGTAAGTGCTGATGTTCACACCATTTCACTTTCAACCAGGTGTCTGATTCTGACCACGTCAAATATCAGTGTCGTCAGGTGTGGACAAACTCCATCCAGTCCATGCATCACAATATGACTGGACAAGTTTTAGTGACCTTCAGTGAGCTAACCTCATTTGACTTGGCTGATTATTATACATGTCAGGACTTTCTCTAAACTGCCTTTTCTCTTAACACCTCACGAAGCACATCAGTGGTCAGCTATGCAGTGTATGCGATTTTGGATCTCCACCTCCCATGTCTGCAGTATGAAACCGGCCAGAAAACAGCTGTCTCTGACAGCAGGCCAGCGTGGACCAAGCAGGGGCAAGCCATCACAGCAACTGATATCGTTACCATAGCACACAGCTAACATTCAGCATGTCAAAATATTATTCTTCGCAGCTCATTTGCACTAACTGTTTGGCAGTGCAGAGATTTGACAGGTCGGGGGGTTAAGATGACTGTGTAATGGAAATATAGCTTTGTTGAGGCTCACCCTACAAGGCTTAGGGGCTGTAATGCCGCATTGCGGAGCGCCTGCGTCCAGCAGTCCACTAAAAGCTAAGCAGCTAGCCCTCATGTGGTCAGCGTGATTACACTAATACGATTAGCCCTTGCTTTTCTATCCTGTCTGGATTACAATATTGGATAGCTGAGTAGAGCGAAACATATTTTGGACCTGCGTGATTTACAAGCTTCAGCCTGACTGCACCCCCCCCCACACACACACACAGAGTAACCTATAAAGTGCTTCTTGTGTAACCCTGAGGATAGGGGCGTCATACCTTTTTTCTTAGTTTTGGGAGTGCCTTTGGTGATAAGATGTTTTTGCTCCAGTGCCGTTGCATGCAGTAATGTACTGCTATATGTTTGCATGTGTTCTTAAGATGCTAATGTATTGCTTTTCAGCTATGAGGTCCAGAAGATGTGACACATAGGTGTTTAGAACAAGAAATGATAAAAATGTAGGTCTGCGGCTGAAGATTATTTACCTTATCAATGAATCTACCAATTATTTTCTGTTAAATGTCAGAAAATAAAGTAAAGACTTAAATAAAGAAAATCAGCATATTTAAGGAGCTGTAACCTACCACTTTTTTATTGTGCTGTGCTTATGTGCTCGGAATAGTAATCATAAAACTTCTGTCGTACAACTGCACCCCAAACCACTTCATGGCAACGTGGCAATGCTTCGGCATCAGATGTGATTTCTGCTGTTTGGGGCTGTGACATCAAAACAATGAGAGGAACCTGACATGGAAAAAAAAAAACACTCTACTGCATTACAACTGTACTCAATCTGAGGTATTGTCTGTGTGTGTGTGTGTGTGTGTGTGTGTGTGTGTGCACTCACCTGCCTATCCAAGAGTGGAACATGATTTGTTATTATGTATTACTCTCCTGCTTGTGAGGAGCTCTTTATTTTAAGAAAGTGCTCCTCAGAAGGCAGGAGAGTAATACATATTTTGGAATCTAAAAAAAACAGAATAAAAGAAGTCAAATGGTTAGCAGTAAGATCCTTTCTTTTCATTAACTGCTACAACTGATTTGTCATCAGACTTGGACTTTAAAATTTCTCCGTCCTAAAATACTTATCTCACCAGTTTTCACAAGTGCTGGATGTCAGTCAATTTTTCAATATACTTGTGTGCTCAGTCTGCACTTACAGAAATACAGCTTGATTGCTGATGCACACACTTGTCTCGATGGCAGTCTGCTGTTCGCTGGTACCTCGTGACACAAGTTCCCTCTTGAATAGAATAGAGCAATGATCACAGTCTAGCATGGATGAATAAAAGAAACAAGCAAAATTAATTTAAAAATTCTGATAAAAGCATGATCTCATCTAAAAAGTCTCTTGAAACATGATTTGTTTTGGTTTTTGTAATAAAACATAAAGGCTCACACTATATAAAAATGACGGGATATCCAGAGGGCAGCAGAATAATGAAGTATTTTGAAAACTAAAAATAACGTGAAAAAGGAGAACAACCAGGATAACGTTAGAAATAAAATGGCCAGAAGTAATCACTCTAACATCAGACTTGATGTGTATTATAGTATGATTTTTATTTGGTGTAAAAGATGTGAAAAAAGATGCTGAAATGTAATTCCTCTTTGGTTGCTCCAAACACTGTTACCATAACAGCACAGATAGACATGGCTCACTTGTTTTTTTCAATTAAACCGTACATGTTGTACAGTGCAAACAGCGTTTCAGAGCATTTCTGTTATACACAATTTTAGATTTTACTACAAGGTCCCCTCTTGTACTGTTAAGACTGATAGAATCAACATTAATATGCTATTATGGATGAATAATGACAGAGGAGCAAATCAGCACAGCAAAATTATTTAAAAAGAACAAATCGAGTATCTTTCATCTGACCTCACTATATTCATGATTTAGTTTGAAATGAATGCCCTGAAGATGCCTGAACAGCCAAAAAAAAAGTGTAGTCAGTGCATGATTCAATACCTGCCTACGACTGGGAAATGGTTTTTCCTCTTGACTCCAATTAGAAGAGTCCATACTATGCTCATTTTCAGGTACACACTTGAATTTTAGCTGTCTATGTTGAAAAAAAACTCCTGCCAGTATTTTTTAGCCGGCAACTAGCTGCATCTCTACCGTGAATATCACCACAATACCTGTTTCTAAAATAAAACTTCACCAGTCCACGTTTGAAAAGGAATCAGATCCATATTGACGTCTGCCTCTCTGCCCAGTGAGCGACAAACATCACAGCTTTGTAACGGTCCGAGCAAGATAGCTGCCGGGTGCTAATCAAAGTTATACAGTGTTACCAAACAATTGAATCTCTGGCCATTTCTTTTTCACGTGTAGCTATATTGTTACCTTCAGAGCATGTCGTTCAAGGAAATTTACATCCCGTAGCAGAACAGGCTTCGTATAACGAAAAATCTTGCCAGACACACAAAAAATGCAAAAAAAACACAAAACACAAAAAAGGCAACATGGAAAAACAGTTACAGGAATTAAACCAACTTCTCTCATTATTTAGTTGCCTTCAAATGAGGCTCAACTGTTACACAGTCTCTCCTGACCGTTGCTCAATATTACAGAATTGGTCTAACATCGCTCCCAGTCTGTGGGAGTAGCCACAGTAACCATGCAACACAGTAGCATAAATTTAAACAGGCTAACCAACAAAGTCAACAGTAAAACAACAAAAAACATAGCAAAAGTTACAGCTTCTTAGTTTGAAGTCGGGTCACAGACAGCTGGTGTTGATCCATCCTTGAGCTTGGGCCGTTACTGGCCCTCGTTGACAAAGCAGTCCGGTGGAGTAGCGTTATATACACACCCAGTGTTCCGTTGTGTCTTGGGGCCCTCAAAGCAGCCGGAAGTAAAGTGGTTCGCACACAGGAGTTTTCCAGTCCTTGTGGGGAGATTTCTGTCACATTTCCATCAAAAATATAGTTAATCCACTGCATCTATCCTCACATGGTGGGAGTGGATGATGACTGTTGGTTCTAGCAGCCAGCAACATAGAGATTGGCTGCTTTGCTCATAACGTTACTTTCCAAATCTCTGTATAGCAGCAGTGGTCAGCGAGGTGGGCGGGACGGTCACCAAGCTGGAGGCGGTGCTGTGTTACATAGTGATACACAAGACACAGAAGAAAAGGCCGGACTACTGACAAGATGTTTCAGGCAGTTTGGAAGTGTGGGAGAGAACAGCTCCCTTTGGGTTGAATTTGTATTTTGTTACCTTGCAGATGTTTTACATGCACAAAACATTTATAACACAGTAAAGGAAAGGGAAAAACCCCAAAAGCAGAATGTAGCCTCTTTAAGTTATTAAGAGCAAATACTATATAAGATATAATCCACAGGATAATGGGAACCCTCTTTAAAATACATACTTCACCATTCTACACTGGTCATAAAAATGACCAACAATAACACAAAAGAATATGAGTTTCTTTAAGAGAAAATTAAGATTAGTGTACTCGATTATTTATATAATGTAACTTTAACAATATATTTAATATAATTAAAGATTAGATAATGTCAATTTGTCAATCAATTCTTCGGTTGTAGCACTGTTTCAGGAATCAGGAATCCAAGTGCAACAAAATAATGTTCGGTTACAACCGTTCCAGAGGACACAATGGCACAAAAGACAGTACAAATAATTGACGTGGGAAGACAGGGACAGGAGAACCACGATGCAGCCAGCAGGGCGGCGCTTCGCTTATTTACTCTCAAAGTGGCCACAATCAGTTTCGTAGTATTTGTATCACAGAGAAATACGTCTTGGTGGTAATCAAACACTCGTACAGACAGTTCCACTGCAGTATGTGGAGGTTCACTATTTGACAGGTACACATCGCTCAAGGATACACATCCACTGTGTAAAAACCACATTTGCAGAAATGTTAATGGAAAAGACCTTAATAATAAATTGCATAACTCCCAAGGTGTGAAAACGAGGATAAGTTCCTTTGATTCCCCACAAGTCAGTTAGAGCTGAAGATCCTTTTGAATGAGAGACGAAACATCTTCTAGATTCTCAAGCAAGTCCAGTTGCCCTTGTACAGCACTTAGAAGTACCATGACCTGGATGAGTGAGAATCTTCACAGACATACTTACAGTTGTTATTCAAACCTTGGTAGTTAATGCAGGGATGCTTTGAGAATACACAGAAAAAGAGCCCAGCACCAACAGTGGAGGAAGGTCAAATATGCCAGCAGCTGGTGAGTCATTGATATATTTCTCTGTGGCCTCTCTCAGGTTGTAAAGTCTACTACAGGGAAGAGAGGTGAGGGGATGAAGATGAGTGTCACCATTATAGGGATGATGAGGAGGTCTTTACTGAAAAACTCACCCAGATCATGATACCCAGTGGCGATGGTGGACAAATCTGGAGGCTTAGGACTTGGAGGAGCAATGGCAGGAATAGTGACAAAATGTACTCCAACTGATTTTTCCCAGTAGATGTGGATGTTACGTTGTTTTAACAAGGGATGCCAGAACTAGGGGTGTCTTACGAGTGGAAATAATGTTAAGTTGAACACTCCACCTCTTCCTTTGATGGCCAGACAGGATCGTACACTGAAATGGTGTGATGAGTTACTCAAGGGAAAAATCCCCCATCTGAAGCAGTAGCTAGATTCAAGTTGCTCAAGGCGAATTCCAAACATGAGGACGAAATCTTTATCCGAAACTATATTCTGCACCAGAGTCGACCAAAGCAAGGAGAGGCAAGGTGAACTGATTGTAACATACCCCCACTGCAACTGGTGAGTCAAGTCTTTTGGTTGAAGTAGAAAGATTGACCGCAGTAAGGCACTCACCCACCCTCATTTTGCAGAGTCGCTCAGTGGGAGAAAGACACGCTCAACCCAACTGCATGGGCTCCTCATCAGAGGAGATGGGAGGGGAGGAAGCTTGGGCCACAGGGAATGAATGAACTAGCGATCTTGCAAGAAGTGGTGATGAAGAGCAAGAACTGAGTAGAGGGCGAGAATGATGGCCTTCTCTGGGCTGTTCACACAGGCGATTATCAAGACTGATGGCTATAGAAAGAAAAGAGTCTAAATTAGTGGCCTCAACTCCAAAAGACAGTTTATCCTTTAAAATTCTTTAATAAAAATCTGCCAAGAGCCTCATTATTCTACTTAGAATCCACTGGCAGTGTCCTAAACTCCACAGCAAAATCAGCTACACCCCGAGATCCCTGGAGGATACTTAGCAGACGTTTGGCAGCATTTAAACAGGGATCAGGATAATCAAAAGCTCCCTTCATTTTTGACATAGAATCATCATAAGAGAGTAGCCACTGACTGATTAGCACTGACCAAACCAAAGCCCTTTCGCTCAATAGCACCATAATATAATGTGCGTTGGATTGATCTGATGCAAGGTCGAGGACCACTGATGGAAAACCAAAGAACACTGGAGGAGGAAACCCTCGCATTTTGCCAGATCCCCAGAGAGAGGTTCTAGGTCAGCAGCATAGGATTCAGTTGGAGACATGCTGGATGGGCCGCACTGCGGCTGATGGGGAGAGTTGAGACGTTAACGAAGCTACTTGATTAGCTAGCTGAGTGATTTGATTTACCACTGCCTGGCTACTGTCAGAGAAGGATCTGTTCATGGTGTCGTAGTATTATGCCTTGGCTGCAGATTGCTGTCTGTATATGAGTTGTTTCCTGGTCCCAGTCTGCTGGGTCAATGGTGGACCGAGGCAGGCGGAGAAGGCTGTGCTGGGGAGGAAATGGAGAGCCACATCCAGCCAAACACACTGACAGAGAGAACAACCAGGGGACCAAGTGGAAACACCAGGGAGGGACAAACAGCAGAAACACTAGGAATGAGGTAGAGGCACAGCCGGGACCATAACAACTACATTATTGTACAGGGAAGAGGAACCTTTGTTGTGCTCCACACTATGCCAGTTTGTATGCTGCCTCTGCACATGCTGTATAGTAAATAGACAAACACTGCAGCAGTGTGACCTTCTCCCCCGCTCCTGCCCCCGCCATTTGCCAGTGGTTTGTACTCCCTTCTCATCCCCGCTGCCTCAAACTAGCAGAGTACAAGCCAGCTGATTATTGACTTGGGTTGTGGTTAAGAGGAAGTGACAGTATGATGAGTTCTAGACAACATGTATCATTCTGGGGTAATGCCTTTATTTGTAGCCCAGCGGGCCGAGCCATAACACTTACCATTTAATAAGCAACAGCCTGCAGGGAGCCCTGGGCTTATTCATCCTCCAGTAGCTTTCTGCTGAACATACGGCACTTTGCTGTCAGCAGGAGCAGACCAGTCAGCTGTAAGCCTCCTCTGGCTAAAGACACAATATCCGCTCTGGACTCTGGGACATCAGTGCTGTTCCCTGTATTGCGTCTGTGTGCTCAGTCATGTGTGCCACGTGTCTGGATTTGACACCTGAGACTGACTCATGCTTACTTTGGTCATACATGCATCAGTGGTTACATTTACATGTGCTGACCTGTCTGTTGGCCTGACTCCAGCTAAGGTTACATACTGTAGGTTAAGCTGTTTATATGAATTTCTGACCTCTGACCTCTTGGTTGCATGAATAAACCAACAGGGCTTTATACGTTGTCTACTTGTGTGTTCAGCCTGAAGACAGAATGGTCCATCACAAAAAAAGTATGAAATGCAAAAATAGAAATTGAATAAAAAGAGAAATTGAATAAAAAGAGATACCAATCTCAACACTGATATGGAGTCTAGGTAAAGTATTCACCTACAAGATCTGGACTTTGGCTCAGTCACTCCAGGACATTAGCATTGTTGTTTTTAGGCTATTCCTGTAAAGCTTCATTAAGTGGCAGGTTTTTTTGCAGACTGCATCAGATTTCCCCCAGGATTTCTCTGTATGTAACTGCTTTTATTCATCGTCTGCCCTCACAAGCCTCCCAGCCCCTGCTGCATTGTAACATAGGGTTTCTTCTGGTGGCCAGAAGGCCTCATCGGACCGTGCTCATCTTAGTTCCTCTGTCTTCATGGTGGTGCTTTTGCCAAAAGTTGTAGCTTGCAGATACAGATGTACTGTACAGGTGACACGTAAGGCACGTTCATATACACGCTGTAAAATCATTATCATTCGTTTAGCTTTAGCAAGGTGACATCTTCAAATGTTGGCATCTTCAAATAAGTTTTACTCATTCAGAACTTAATGTGTTCCCTCGGTTAAGCTGCCAGATGATGCTCAGTATTCATTGTAGAGAGTCACCCTGGGATTCTCTTTTAGTCAACACCCATTTTTCCTGCCTTGATGTCTCATCCCTCCTGCTGTCGTTGCTTGATGCCCCTTCTCTTTGCTTCTATGCTCTGTTCTTTTGCCCCAGGCAACACCTCTCTCCTAAGACAGAGATGTGATGGGTAGCGCTTGTGCAGAGCAGAGTGATGGAGCTTTTGCGACACAGCAGATGTAGAGTAAAAGCAGCTTGTCACACCAGGTACTTTTCCCCTCTCTAACAGATGGCAGATTTGCTATCACAAGCCTTTGTCTTCATATCTGAAGGAGAGATGGCTCTTGTCAAACACCCAGAAAAGGTGACAGCATGCTATTGTCTCTTTTCTCATCGGTGATGTGACAAGAAATCAAATTTCATGGCATACTTGTAATTATCTGCTATGGAAGTATATGTATTGTGCAGCAGGCTGACAGAGCAGAGTTTGTCATCCCTCTATCCTGTCATTTTGCCTCCTCTCTATTTTCTTTATTAAACTACAGCGGTAGATAAATGCTTTCCACTTCCATCTAGGCTAAAAGTTGTTATATAAAAGCTGTTCTTTTGCACTCTCCCTAAGGCCCATTTCCTCTTCTTTTCTGAAGCTACTAGGATAAACCACTACGATGAAAAATCCTGCACCACCATGACTTATGGGCCATAATCCTCCACTTATGCATTGACAAGGCATCCCATATACACAAAGCGTATCCCTCTCTCTGCACACACTAAATCTAAAAGGATGAAAAAATGGGACTGAATTTTCCTAATGCCTTTCATCCAGTTCTCTATCAATGTCCCTTTCCCTTGAGAGACTCTGGCTGTTACACTTGTTGCTAGCATTAGATTAGCTTCTTATCAGATGAAGTCCCACTGAGTTTCACCTTGCATATAGGCGATGTCAGGGATGAGGCAGTTGCTACAACATGCCTGACCACGGTTTGACCAGCTCTATAAGATATATGGAGATATTGGTGAAGTCAGGGGAATGTTAACTACAGGCTTTCACTGATGACTTTTACCTACAGTATAAGCCTGGTACTACTTGTCTGTGTGGACGAAATTTAATTTGGAAGAGTCGTTACTCCAGAGCATCAGATTTTTTCCTGGTTCTTAAAGGTCTCACTGCAGGCTTTTCTCATGTGCCCATGGATCACTGCCAAAATCTGCCTGAGCTGAGAGAGAATGGAGCTGAAAAGAGGTTTTGTCTGGCCAGATTTCTTATAGAGAGATACAGTAGCTGTCTGTTTCATTCAAAGAAACACTGAAAAGACCAGAGAGGTAAAATACGCAGCTCTGATTATTCTGTATGGCCCCATTTTGACTTTGATGGATGAATTCTTTTTAAAAGAGCAATGACACTTTCCACTTCACGGTGCTATCCTCCTGACACCAGTTACTGCTGCTGTCACTGCACTTCACCAAAGGCCCGTGCTGCTGTGCAACAGGGTGAAATCCTAGCAGAGAGCCTGCCTGACATACATACGAGGCTTTGCTTGGATTAGGCAACCACAGAGCATCTCAGCCTTGGTGACATCACATGTTTACAAAATGTTTTGCTATTAAATGACACTAATACAGTGGCAACAAGATAGTAGAGATAAATAAGATCAGTAAGTATGCCCATTTATTCAATGATCGTATTCACACAGAAAATGAGATTTTTGAAGAGGTCGTCCAGCAGTGTAGCTTTACTCTTCTAACCTGACTTTTAGGCCATAAGAAAGATCAAACTCCCAAAACACTGGATGCTGCTATTCCCAAAATGCAACTCAATAGTGTCTTTCATTGGAACATCCCTGCCCAGTGCCCACTAAACGTCCTCTTCTTTCAAACTCCACACCTGCGCTTTGTAACACTGCACGTTTATTAAAAAAATTTGAAATCTCAGGGTCAAGACAAGATAACCCTGCTGACATAATCAGGGTTATTTATTCAGATTACCTTTTAGTATTGGCTAAACTCGCTAGGAATCTCGACTTAGGTGATACCAAAAACATTAAAGGCAACAAATGTACTCAACTTTTGACAATGGAAAACCAAAAAAGAGCGATTCAAGCTGAGTCATACCATGCAGTAGAAACATGGCACTTGTGACAAGTAAACCAAACTTTATGTTTGTAATGGTTGGGTCTCCTTTAAAACAGAAAAGACCCATTTTAAAGGTCCCATATTGTATAAAGTGAGATATTATTACAATGTTCTGAAAGTATCAAAAAGCTCAATCCACTGAGAAATGCTAACAGCCTATATAAAAAAAGTATTAAAAAATGCACCTTTAAACGAGGCACAGTTTCAGGGAGTCTGTAAGGTTGCGATGTCACAACTCTACAGTCGCTGCCTTCAGTCATGTCCTCAGCACGGTCGTGATTGCAAAAACATTGGCAGAGCTGATTCAGAAACAGGGTGGGCAGTGCGTGCTCAGGCCTCTAAGAGCTGACCAATCAGAGTAGACTGGGCTTTAGTGTTTTAGACAGAAGGTGAATAGAGATGCTGCAGCAATGGATAGTATGAGAAAAAATTGTTTTTCGAAAATGAAAGCATGTAAACATTTTTTAGTAGACACCAAAAACAAAAGTATGTACTATCCACTGCATCTTACCCCCTATAAAACAAACATCTTACAGGAAGACTTTTGGAGTTGTTATATAGATGCAATCTGCACTATGAACGATTGCCATTGCATTCAGGAATGCCAGTCTGAGTTAATGCATTTCAGGTGTCTTCATTGCCTGTTTAGCATGGAAACTGTAAATGCTGTAAAACACCTTTTGTCCTATGAGTCATCATGGGGACCTATTCATGTAGAAAATAAAAGTCAGCACCTGCCATCATCCTGTCTAAATTGTATTCTGTTGAACTGCTTGCTTAAAATCCGCAGAGCCCACAAAAACTGGTAAGTGTTAGCAGCTCATCTGCATTGATGGCTGTATTGCTTAGCTGTGTGGTTGATATATCAGGGTTAGTGATATCAGTGGACTATTTAATACTTGTAGGATGACTGTTTGACAGATTCTATCCTTCCAAATAGCCTTTTGCTTACAAATAATTCCAAATAGTGACATAATAACACTGCACAAAGCCCAGACCAGTCACTGTGCATGTGTGGTGACAACAACCCAATAAACAATACTCAATCTTAGTCAAGAATGGAAAAGGGGCTTTAGAGAACAAAACATACTCGCTTCACTAAGCCTCTCTCTGACCCAATTGGTTTAGTAAAATCAATTTTCCGTCATTTTGTTCTCCTGAATCTGATGCCTTGAAATTACTTGAAGTAGTAATAAGAAAACGATCCTTGAAGCCAAGGATGCGTTGTTCTGAGTAGAATTTGGATGGTTTAAGGGGTTTAAAAACCAGCTAATGGTACTCACTCCTGGGATATGAATGGCTGACTCACAAACAATAGAGCAGCAAGGGGTTTAGTCCACCTCTGATCAGGTCAGGAGGTAATGGAAACAGGCTGTGAGAGGAAGAGAAGCAGACGAATGGCTAGTTGTGGAGTTAAATGTGACGGGTCAGGTGAAGATCGAGCAGAGTGTGGAGGTCAGCCTGGACTAAAAGCAGCTGCAAGGAAGTGTGTGTGTGAAAGTGGCAGATAGACAGAGATAGATACATTCCCAACAGAAATGTGGCAAATATGTACAGGAACGGATCAATACCACATTCCTGAGACCCAACAAAACACAAAGCTTGATTAACATGTACTTTAGACAACTTGCAAACTTGATCCTAATCCTAATAAGAAAATATTCCCTTTTAGCGGTTTGTCATGTGAAATACATTAAGAGCTGCAAGCGGGCATCAGCTACCCCCCATCCTGCGACTGTGTCTGCAGATGGTGGGAACCATCTCAGTGGGTCATGATCTGAGTTTAACTGTGTTCCTGTGTCCACGTTATGACATTACTGGTTCAACTAAAAACCAGGTCCCTTGAGATTTCTCTCTGCATGTAAAATGCACTCTGACTCTAAAGGAATGTTTTGTTTTCAGCAGTGGGGTCATTCAGTCTGTGCCCAGCGCTCAAAGGTTGAGGCCGAGCACAATTCTTTTACTAGGATTAACGGCACACAAAGCAAACCAGGAGGAACTCCATCAAACAATAAAACTCATAAAAATGAATTGCTGTAATACACTTCTTCCAGGAAATGTATTGCTTCACTGGACAAATGACTGAGGCGACAAGCAGTACACTAAAATTTAAAGCAAGCATTTCTTCCAAGAAAAAAAAAAAAAAGTTTGGCTTTGCTCTATAAATGAAATGAGTCTAGGCAGCCTCTAGCAATGTCCGCCTGTTCCCCTGATTTTCCTCTAGTGCCACCAGCTGGTTGATATTTTCAGTTTATGTTACATGTCAGCTATTAGATCAATTGCTGTGGTTGTTTGTACAGATATCAGTGGTGCCTAGCTAATGAACCCTGGTGACAATGGTTTAACATCAACATCGACTAGATGGATTAGCAGGAAAGTATATGTTAATGGTACACGCATTCATCTGCCCCTCAGGAGGAATTGTAATCCCATAACATTCTCTCTAGCGCCATCATCAGTCAGTTTTATTGTTTAATACCTGCAAGAGTAATGACATTTCCTTCAGCTTTAGCTGCTGTTTGTCTTTTGTGCTAATAAGGAAACGTTATCACGCTAACATAGTAAAATAAATGTATCTCTCAGTGCCACTAAGTGCCTAAGTTCAGGCTAGCAGAGCTGCTAGCACGGCTAAAGAGTCATTAGTCTTCAGTTTAAAAATAAGTACAGTGCAACATGCTGCAGGATCTCTCCCTGAGTTTGACACACAGGCTCATAAAGAAAGGATGACGGTGCAAAGACAATAAACCAAAATACCAACACTAAAGTCAAGATGCTCACATTCTAAACTACACAAATAAAAGTTATGTTTGGCTGTCATATATTACCACAGGTACCTAGAGCTCAGCTTCGCCACACTGTTGACAGCACCTTCCTGACGTTTGTCAGATTACACTTGTAACTTCTGTGGTGTAATACTTGGACTCAAAGCAGGCATGCGAAGCCATATTTCTGTTTATGAATACTCTTTTAAATGATCTATCATTACTTTATTCAGATAACAAGATACATTAAAGTGCTGTCCTACGCCCCATTCACTCTACATTTCTAACATACACTCCCTATAAGTGCTACACACATGTGAGCGTGGTCACACACAAACACACACATACATGCCCTCAGTAGCTGATTAATAAGAGCACAGCCAGAGGCATTTACCACCACTCCATTATTCAGTTTGATTATCTGGAGGAAATGATAGAGTATTAGAGCTTTTAATGACTTTGGCATCCCCTCGTGTATTACTTGCTGATGAGGATGGTTTTAATCATTGTGCTGCGCTAACTTGGTCCAGAATCACAGCAGCATATTAATGCAGTGTGTTGAAATCTATACACAAACACATGGTAACAGGCCTCATAAGCAGAAAAAGAGCAACGTGGGGATGCCAGCAAATTAAAATACATGATTAATACGCCGGTACTTTGGAGGAGCTGGGAATTTGGTCTATTGGACCTCTGGCACTGTCGGCTAGGAAGATGATCACGCCTGAAAAGGTAAATAAGATAACAAATGCTGACAGTGGATGCACACACAATTCCCAAGGCCTCAGGATTCATATTATACACAAGAGTGCAAAAAACAACACAGAGGTCTGAGACATGAGTCACTGGAACAAGCCGAAACTGCTTTCTGTCTATGCATGGGACTAGATTAAGAAAAGGTTCTTCTCTTTTCATGTGTTTTTCTCACGGTGCGCATACTATATGGCATCTTAAAGCTCTAACTGTGATGAAAGGATAAAGAACAGAGCGGGAGAGACTAGTGAAATTCAATACTCTCTATGTTAAAGTCACATGAAGGAGGTAGTGTGTGATCCCGGAGGTGAGTCTGTGTTTATATCCTGAGCTAGTCTGCCCCTCTGTATCATCAGTGAGCTAGAGAGCTCAGACCCATTGTCCAAATGTTAATCAATATATCATTCAAAGTGGCACATAAGAGTAAAGATCAGCAGGACTGTCAAATGTGACACTGTTGTGATGATGATGATGATGTAAATGTTGAACCATCATTTGAAAATTGAAGTAAAATTAGCCACTTGGACAGTTGGACATTCAAATAACCATAACTCTAGTGCTAGTTATTACTTATATTGGTGTTATAAAAGCTGTTATGAGCTCTTCTATTTGCTGGATGAATAAAAGAGCTGCTGTTGCTGTAAAATTCTGGTCAGAGGCCAAATCTGTAGAAAAGAGACTTGTCGCCAGAAGAATTACCGCTAATGGGCTCAGGGTCACAAAGCCTGGTGGAAAATGAGTTGGAAGAGATGTAAACTTAAAAACTCAATTTAGTTCACTTACATCCAGAACGTGTCGCTCCATCAGCTCCATCTGGCCTCAGTGCAAATCAATCGCTATGCTGAACTAGTTTGTTAAAGGCATGTGCAGGTTACATAACCACTGGTGTGTGTTAAGTGCACTTGTTTTACCCCGGTTTTAAAAGCTTGTCTAGGTGTGCTGGCAGATATTTTTCAAATGTACAGCAGCTCAGAGCTCAGCTTCAGAAATCACATGCAAATAGACAAAACACAAACAAATGAAAAAAACATCTTCAGCATTTCGACAACACATTTGCGAGTACACATTCACAAATTTGACGACAAATATTCAGCGTAGCTGAGAACAAAAACGCACCAACGTTGACATGTTGTCAAGGATGTTGGAATTATCATGTTAAGTCATAGAGTAAGTAACCCAAGCTACAAGCCAGATTCATCACTTTGTTCTGTAACTTGCAGTGCTTCTCGAGGTGGATTTGATTGTATTGCTGGAATTTGCACCGTGCTTCTGTATTTGATTGTGTTGCATGTGTGGGGCGTCTATTAACATGTCCTGTAGCTGCAGTAAATTGAGCTCTGAGGGCCACTGTATAAACTGGCTAAAATTACGTTTGTTTCCTGTCACTGCTCAGGTCTCAGGGCCACTTTGGCCTGTTCAGAACTGATACGCACACTAAGATACAACTCGCAGCAAATGCTTAATATCATGTTTTATTTTCCTCTAGGTACAATTCATAAATGCAATCAAACCCAGACACACTATGTTTTACACACTTGAACTTGAAATAACTGCTCTCTGGTTCTACACTTAGTGGGAGAATATAACTCTCGCTCTCTTGTCAGGCTGCAGCACATAAAACACACTCACCACCGAGATGGCGTCACCTCAGGCATGTCGGCCATCATCATAAACAGATCTGAGCAGTAGCAGAATGATAACGACGCCTTGTATCGTAACGACATATTGCGCACTCCAGTATGATTTCTGACTATAACAGTGATGGAAGCCTGATGTAATTGACTGAGGGATCATTTGATTGCCTGAATGTGACATTCATTTACACAGCCAAAGTGATATAGGTCATTTTCACAGTTCAGTCAGGAGGATGTCTTAGTGCACTGACAGCAGAGCCGTGAGAGGTTAATCCCAGCGTCACTCAGCGGGACAGCGGGCCGGGAATTAATGTGACATGTAAATGACAGTGGTTTCCTAAATAGGGGTGAAAATCAATTTTCAATATGCAGCAGCCTGGTCTGACCCGCACTGGCAGGCGACATCCCCATCCCCCACGCCACCCCCCTGCATGCTCCCAGCAGAGTGTGTTAAATCCAGTCCAAGCACGGGGCTTGAATAAATCTGCATTCAATTAACGGATTAGCCACTGTTTAAACATGGCTTCCTCTCTTCGCCCCTAATCTGCCAAGTGGGTGTCTCTGAATGACACAACACAGCGTTTCAATAAGCTTGCATTTGAAATGGGTGAAAGATGATTTGAGGGAAGTGTCCTGCGTGTGTTGGGGGTGAATGAAGATCTTCACCAGTGATACAGTGAGAACAGAGCAGGTGTAGTGTTTTGGATGTTCTGACAGGGAAGGAAGGAAGGTTGAAGCTGCAGGGTAATAAATCATTTTGGACAGCCGGGATGTTGTAACGTGAAAGAGCTGACTGAGATGCAGTGGCAATTAGTGTGAATGTCAGAATACATACAGGTTCTAACTAAGGATGTCGGAATAGTTTTGGATTGTTTTCGAGTTGTTCCCTCATTATTTCTTCACGCTGAAACAACGTCTCTCTCTACTTTGATTCTTTCTCACATATACTCTGGCAGTTTTTGCCTGTGCATAGACTGGCCCTGTTTTAACCTCCTGGTGTGATGACACACCGCCATCATTACTACCCATTCAGGTCTCATCTGCTCCGTCTTTCCATCCTTACCCCTGACCTTTTCTTCTCAGAGGGCTGACGAGGGCTGTGGCCACATCAAGTCATCCTTCCCTCTGCCCTGCACGCATCCATCACCCTGTTTCCTCCTGTTTCCTATTGATTGGATATCATTATTATATTATTACATCATAGATCCTCCTTTTCAAGAGAAACATCGCAAAAGACATGAAGAAATAGCTTTCCATTCTAAATAAATAAAGATAATAGGAAATATTGTTGCTATGTGACTATTGTGCAAATCAGATTGAGGACAAAAAGCAACATTTATTTTTATGCAAATGTGATAGATTTTTAATGCTTAGATAAAACAACTTTAATGTGTGAGTGGGTGTTTGTGTAAAGAGTGTAATGGAAGAGACTGGAACGTTGGAATCCTTTAATCAGCATGCCAATATTAATGGAGCCTCCTGCTTTAGCCCCAGCTACAGCAGCACTTCAGCTTTCCAATAACAGCTAATTAATAGCCCCCCTGTCTGCATCCCAGGATGGAGTTAAGTGTGTCACACTCAATTTATTTCTTCAATACAACACCCTATAGTGTGAGGAACAGAGCCTCTACTCCCAACGCACACACATCTGCACGGGCAGACATGGACAGACATACAAACACGTATCCACACATCTCAACACAGCCCACACACTTACACACCATTTGACAGGTTAAAAAAAAACAAAAAACATTGAAACATACTGTAAATGGACACACAGACTCAGGCTGTCCTCACTGCGAGGACAGATCTCTTGAGCTGTAGCCGACATCATGTACTTAGCGTGTCATACAGATGTCACCGACTGCTCAGACTGCCAGAGAGCGCAGTCAAGTATGAATGGCAGAGCCTGCAATGAATTCCTCCTTCTGCCACAGCCAGTGGACCATCTCATGCCCCCCCATGAATTACTGAGATAAGTGCCTTCACGGGCCGTGTACACCACTTTGTGTGTGTGTGTGTGTGTGTGTGTGTGTGTAGCTCCTCAGCTGGCAGGAGGCTTTATCACATGCCTGGTGATAAAAGATGTCGTTCATTTTATACGAACATGAAAAACAAGAGCAACGGCACATTGTAACATGTTGGATAACCTTCACTGCGGGGTCAGTTTGGTAATGTGTGTGAGGCAGAATGACAGAGACAGAGACAGGAAATCAGCAAAGCCAAGAAATATTTTTCACCGCTCTGAAGTGGCTTGAAGATCTCTCGAGAACTTCGGTTCAACACTGGAATTCATCTGTATTCAGAGGAACTTCTTCAGCCTGTTAACTTATTCATGCTGTAGAGCTGCCATGAGGCTTTCTCTCATTTCCCTGGCATTTGCAGGCGTCCTTTGTTAAAAACTTGTTTTTCAAATGCTGATAAATGATTGCCCTTACGGTGCCAGACAAATGACTCTCATACCACTCAGTGCAAAAACAAGAGAAAAACACAAATAATGCTGCAAGTCACGGAAGGGGTAAAAAATGTTTCTCAGTCCGGAGCGGCAGGCTGAAGGCAGGACAAACCTTCCTTCCCTGCCATAGTTCTTGGCACGCAGACAAGTGTGGTGCAATGACACTGTAATAGGAGCTAATGAACCATCATCAAGGGAGATGATGTGCTGCCTAGATGTTGTGGTAATATTGATGACAGAGGCGAAGGTAGCCACAACAACGCATCAGGCCACCCATCACATCCCACTGCCCCCAGAGGGAGGAAGAGACCAATTAATTACTGACTGTTAGTTCAATGGCAATTAGGCTGCTTGTAAGCTGGTATCCACTCCACTCCACGCCATTAGTTTCTACTCAGCGCCTCCATCCTAACCTGCTATGAGCAAAATGATCCATGCTGAACTTGAATGAACCCCTCGGAAAAATAATGTAAAAGCATGAGCTGAAATTCAAGAACAGAAAACCAGGAGAGAGAGAAACTGCGAGAGACATGCGATCCCAGAGGAAATGAGAATGGATCTGTATTAAGGTGGAGAAAAAAAAGAAAGCCATTCAGTCATTCCTTGGCAGAGCGACAGTGGAAATGACGCTGTGGAAGTTTGCTGTAACATTCAGATACATCACAGAGAGATGTCTGTGGCATAACATAATTAAATCCAACTGTTGTTGTTGTCATCTTTTGTTGTCGGTGATAAAACCCCTTCTGTGCGTATGTGAGAGATTATGGACTGGTTCAGCATTGGCTTCCAAAAACAGAGACAAAGAAGGAGCTCAAACATACGGTGTCTTTTGTTGGCAGGATCCAGGCTTGTCCCACCTTAACCTCAACCAGATTTGTAATAATGAGACACAGCAAGCGTTAAAAAATGTCACGGAGCTGTTTCTGTGAGTTCAATCAGTTCACTGTTGAACGGAGCCTCAGACGCAAACATATGACTGACTGCTGGATGTCTAGATCTGATGGTGAAATCCCTACTGTGTCTCGCATTAGATTAAATTAGAACTAGTTAATCCCAGATGAAAAGATCATGCAAGTAAAGGAAAGAACAGCAGCAGAGGTCTTAAGCAACAAGAGAGAGTGACATTAAGTGTTGTGCCAAAAGCTCAAGGATGAACATGTTGTCATTCACAAATGAACCCCCCCTCAGTCAGATATTATTTCTATCATCTGTCCAATTTTCATTGAAAATTTCAGTTTTATTTGATATACCAAAGAACTGTCATTATGACTGATAACACCACCAGTGTCTGAGGTGTCACTTCTGAGATTAAACACAGGCCAAACAGTGTAGCTCTAAAGGATAAATGATAGCGCTCCCATTAGTGTGTTTTACACCAAAGTGTGTGGAAAATGACCCTGTTTCATTATCAGTCATTTCCTTTCATCACTACAAACCCTGTGCTGTGCAAAGATGTCTGATACAACGCCAGATATGCTGTCATGCATGATTTCCGGGCCATAGTCAAGACTACCTTAAAGCCCAAGACAAGACCAAGTGTCCATGTGCTGTAGAGCTGGAGTCACTGCCTGCGGGCCAGATGCATCAAACTCGGTGTGTGCACAAAGACAGAAAAATGCATTTGCATTATTTTCATCAGATTTCTAAAGCTGTGTGTACGCCTGGTCCTGTTTCCTAACTCTCAATCATTGTGGAAATGAACGCACAAGCATCATTTCCACTCACACAGTTCACCATAAATGGATGTAGAAATGCCTTTAATCACCTGTTTGCATATCAGTATTTGTGTCTGCTCCACCAATCATTAGACAATTGCAATTATTCAATAATAATGATAATAATAACAATAATTGTTCATTTAAAATAACTAATAATTTTTGGGTCAGCATAACAACAAAAACTTGCTTCCCTCACTCTCTGTCCCTCATAGTGGGCACGTTGAATATATAATGCAGTAGAAGTAGAAGGGAGGAAATGAACTGGAACAGAATTTGCATGTTCACATTCTCATCACACTGATATAATAGACACAAAATTGTCTGCATTATTGTTCATGCAGTATTGTCCCTCTCCTCCAGCGTGTTAACATGGAGCACGTCTGTGTGTCTGTGCCTGCACCAGCAGCTGCTGAGTGCTGCAGACGCTCTGTAATCTGCGGCCGTCCTGTCTGTGATGACCGAGTCACAGATCTGTTTGATCCCTCTCTCCTGTGGACACAGGTTTCTCTTTGAGGCTCCATCAGCCCGGCCTCTTATCATCTGGTTGAGTCAGAGCATGAAGGACTTCATTAATCCTCCACAGAGAGCTCCCAGGTGTTGGCTTCAACAGGAGGAGGTGGAAACACAGGCTGTTCCTGGCACAGAGGGGGGATCTCTGTGTCTCACAGGTGTTCACGGAGCAAAGCGATGGAAGTGTAGAGCAATGACGACAGAAGTCTACACAAAGTGAACCAATATACGTGTGATTTATTTTTGTTAAAACACCTGCTGCAGGACAGTATAGTACATCAGTGAGATGAGGCTCAGATAAGCCTCATCAATTATTCATTGTAGATCAGAATCCCCTAGCACAAAGGAAATAAGTCTTTACCACCTTAAATATAATACTAACAATGTCTACACAAGCTGCACCATTTTGTCAGATGATTATTAAATATCAAGATTTCAGATAACACAACTGACCCTTTTTGAAGGTTACTGTATGTGCTGATTCAAGATTTTAGTTGTTCCTGATAAATCCATCAACAGCGAATGGCAGCCTTAAGTCTGGGTTATATACAGTAAACATGTGTGTTACATTTTTGTCTAAAAGTGCTAGTTTGAAGGAAGTTACATTAGACAGAGAACACCACAAGGGTTGTGTTGGATAGTCTTTTTATCTTAGGAAAGTTCCTGACTGAGTGAACTGACCTGGGAGTATCTGAGTGGCAGCTGTGATAAGAGCTGCTTGAATTCTCTAAATGCTGAGGAAGAGTGCTTCAGTGCTTCCTTTTGTATCTCCTTTAGCAAAGGACACACTGGACCATCCTTTACAGAAGGAAATGAGATAGTGCCGTCAGCATCTCACATTAAATCCACAGCCTGCATCAGCCCTAACAGCTTCAGAGCACAGTCAAGTCAACATTTCAAGGTGTTTACTGAGTCGTGGTTCTTAAGCTATGATATGCGTAGGCTCATAATCACATCATAATCAGCATATTAACTACAGTCTGTCATTCAAGGAAAAGGGATCTGAGACTCTGCAGCTGTAATCAGTAGGTACATTTGAGCGATACGTGTCTGACTGAGAGGAGTCATCGGAGATAAAGGCATCCATTGCTTTGAGTTAGTTATTAATCTCTGTTTTCTTGCCACCTGTTGAATTCTGACATGCCAGTATTTATAACAGGACAATGACAATTGTCTGAGTGGATATTCAGAAAGCATGAGGATGAAAGAGTGGAACAGAAATGGAAAGAACATATTGATTGCTTGCATATTTGTTCAGCTTCAGTTCTGCTTTTGCAAACATAATTAGCTTGTCTGTGCCCAAAAAGAGAAGTATCAAAGGAGAAGCATTTCTACATTGATCTCATCTCTCCACCACATGTGCAGTTTGTTTATAAGGTCTGTCATAATCTGCTGTCATATTTCTAACAGCTGAGTGTATATACCATATGACTGAATATTGTGTTCATGTTTAGTGTTGTGGCTGAGTGTACATGTGGTGTGGCTGTATGTAGTGACAAGGTACAAGATACATCCTGCAGGCCCATTTGGCAGCATGCACACATGTCCCTTGTTATGGAGGCACTTTCATATGTTTGTGTGTGTGTGTTTCAAGCTATGAGTGTGGGTGTATGTGCGGTGTTTGTGCTGAGTGCCATCGTGATGTATCTGGGCCGGCCACCTGTCTGAGCGTCTGACAGGGGCGTTTTCTAATCTGACAGGTAATCTGCCCAGCAGACACGGTGACAAACGAGTCCCAGTGACACCCTCCACCCCCAGCCCCACACCCCTCTGCTCTCAGGGCAGGATTGAATCAGTCACACAGCCAGATCAGCCCTCAGGTACGCAACAACAAATAGACACTTGATGGTGTAACAAGGAAGCACGTGTGCGCTGTGCAGCCTCTGAAGGCCTATTATATATATATATACTGTGTTGATACATACCCCTCCTGGTATTATTAATGGAAGCAGGTTGACTCATTATGTACAGTATGCTTGATTTATATTGCTCAGGTCTTGTAAGAAGTAGAGAAGGAAAGAAACATTCTCTTGGGACATTTGATGTAATTTCTAATTAGATATTTACTGACAAAACAACGATTTAAAACTGAGCAGCTCAACAGGAGCCTGTTTCACTTAGAAGTTTATTTCAGTGTTCTTCTTCCATCCATCTTAATGAGGCCACTTCAGCTAGCTATACAAGCTTTAGTTTTGCCTTCCATAGCTTATTGCAAAACAGTGATCTGCCTTAGCTGTGTGACTGATGACCAAGACCTAAAGAGAACAAACAGCGTATCCTTGCGGTGCATGATTGAGTGCTTGTAACCAGCCTTGGTGGGACTCCTTGGGGAGAAGGGAAGCTATCTCATGTAAAGCAAATTGAACAAGGGAGCTGGCGTTTCTAAATTTACTCTGCAAAGGTAAATTGCCCAAGGGGCAAGCACCACCACGAGTTCATTCTCCCAATTATAAAGTGGCTCACCAACAAACGCGTCTTGCAGTTTTTAGTTAAAGATTGCTTGAGGTAGCTTTTGAGTATTGGAAAAAAAACTGCTAAATATTATGGTTTTCCTGCAACACCCGAGGGTTAAGCCAAGATTTTGATTAATGACTAAAATGTAGGTTGAGTGTGTGAGTGTGAAAGTATTTTCTGTTTTCTATAGAAAAAAGCCCCATAATGAGCAAGATGTGAAGGACGTACATGTGGAGTGTGGAGCACTGGTGCTGGTTTCTAATCCGGCAACAGCTGTGAACAGTTGGAAAGCCATATGTCACTAATGTTGTCTGTGGTTAGATATTACAAAGCAACGCCTGTATGCTTACTCCGTGTCTCACTATTTTAAATGCAATACACTTCAGACAGAAAACACAAAGGCATGAGAGCAAACAGTACTCTGCTGAACTGAGTAGTGGAGTGTGTGATTGCTTCGATGCAATGCAACATGTCTCACAAAATACTGTGAAATGGCCATGAACTTGTGAATGTTACATTCCTCCCCCACAAAAGTATAAATAACCATGAACACACCATTTTCATGGTTCGTGCACACCATTTGCGGCAGCCAGGTAACCTTTACGCATTTATCAGGTGCTTTGCCGTTTCAAACAGATAACATATGGCAGCTAAAGTAACTTTGGCTTGGGATCAAAGTGTCCTACATTGTACCAATTTTTAATACGTCTGGTAGTTCTGTCAAGTGCCAAGTAAAGACAATATGTTTTACCCAGAGTTAGTACAGAAAATACCCTCCTATGTATGCCAGCCAATCAGCTCTCAAAGTCAACAGCAAACACACTAGTTACTTGAAACACGGCCTGTTTCGATTTGTTGAGAAAAAGGCACATAGAAAGGGATCATTGACACTATTCACCTTATGCTCTTCAACAATAATGGAGAATTCAGACTCTTTGTTTAGTTGTCTTTCACTTCTGCACTGATCTTCAACAGAAGTGGGAATGTGTCGCGCTGCTCATGGTCACCGTGCGCCTGCATTTGATCAAAATGTGACCAGTTTCACAATAGATCGTCCAGCATGAAGCACTGCCAAAGCTGGAGAAAAATGATATTCTTGCACAGCAGTCTGACAAACTTAGCAAGCTTGCTGTTCAAAATCATGTTATTAACAACAATATCTCGAAGTTGGTTGAAAATTTGCGTTTTAATTTTTTTATTTTAAAAGTTGCATGTTGTAGAAAGTGAGATTTCCATATCTCCTTTGGCTGTAAAGCAGGTCTAAGAGCTCCATAAACAACAAATACACAAAGTATCAGAATGCTCAGTCCGCTGAGAGATGCACATACGGTTCCATAAGGTTGTGATGTCACAGGTATACAATCACCAACCTCAGCCACGCCACCAGCATGGTTGTGGTTGCAAAAACACCAGCAGAGCCAATGCAGAAACGGGGTGGGTGTGCCTGCTCAGGCATGTGAGAGCAGACCAATCAGAGCACACTGGGCTTTTTGGGAGGGGCTTCTTAAAGAGACAGGCTCTAAAACACAGTGTTTCAGACAGGGTGAATCGAGGTGCTGCAGCAATAGACAGGATTAGAAAAATAAAGTGTTTTTTTGAACATTAAAGCATCTGTACTTTTTTAGCAGACACCCAAAATCTGAAAATGACCTTCAATCATTCGCCAAGAACCAAAGAAAGAGCAAAGCTAAAAATCAGTTGGTAAGTGATCATTGTTGAAAAATGCACATCATGTTAATAGAAAGACCACACCAACATTTAGCTGTTAGTTGTTAGTTGAGCTAGTTATGAGCTAGTCAGTGCTCTAAGTAACTTTGCATCAAAGATTATCTCTTTAATCTGATACCTGTGGTGTTGTCAGGCTGTATGACCTTTTCCGAATCACATGTTGACACGACAGCTTTTTTTTTCTTTGAAGTGCTCGCATGTATGTAAGTGCATCCATAAAATATGTACTACATAGTAAGACATCATTTAAATGGAACTAAGCTGAGTTGCCCAACTCTAGAAAACATCAGCGATGTACAGATAACATAATGCAGTTGGTGAGACAACATCAAACATGCAGAGACAGCACTGAGAACTGCAACATGAAAAGCAATTTCTATTCTTCAAAATAAATTAGACTTGAACACTGAACAGAGCTGTTGGGGTGGAATGGCAGTCAGCTGTTTCTATTGTCAAGCGTCTTCCTCCGGCTGCTGTGTTTTATCATAAAGCAGCTACCCAGGCAGACAGGTTTAATCCATCGGTTCATTTATGGAGAAGCCATTACTAAATGTGGGCTTGCTGCAGCCGCTTGGCCTCTCTCCTCCCTCAGTCTCTTCAGCTTTGCTCTGCAAAGGCCTCTCATTTCAGAGTGCAGTGCTCTGTCATTCTCTCAATAAACTCAGATATGGCACTTGCAAATTGTGGCTGGTGATTATCTGATCTAATGCAGCAGTACTGCTGGGCTGAATTAGCAGCCGTTGTTATACCCAGGAGCATTTCCCAGTCCTACAAGTGTTCGGGCAGGATCGGCCCCGTCTTGTGAAGAAGAAGCTTTAAATATTCTTTCCTCTTCTATTGGCTTTGTAAGATTGGTTATTTTCATTTACATATATGGAAAGAATATGCAAGCAAATGAGGCGCGGAAATTAGAAGAGAGGGAAGCCAAAGTGGTTCCAGGTGGTGCACTGTGATTTTAACAGGGGTGGAATAATTGGATGTATTATGAAATCATAAAAGATTCATTATAGCCGCTATGCAGGAAATGGGATGAGAGCGGGGCTGTTTGTTCTGCGCGGTGTGGATGTGCAAATCAGGTGGCACAGACAGGAGGATGTGCAACTCAAATGGAAGAGTGCTAAGTGGTTATGTGACAGTTTATTTTGAGGGGAGCTGGCAAATAACGGAGGTTTCATCTGACTTAATCATACCTCTGTCATTGCCATTGTTGTTTTTGGTTGTTTTGTTTTTTTTGCTATTTATTATGTTTATCTAAAGCTTACATGTGGGAAGACTGCTGTAGAACTGATTGCATCTAAATGGGAAAAGTCACATTTTAGGCACAGTCAGACCTGCCTATATATTTTCTTTGTCTTTTACTGATACACTGTGTGTGAGACAAACCACTTCAGCTGCAAATGAAACAAACATGAGCAGAACTGTGTGCCAGCCAGTTACTCAAGAGCTTCAGGAGAGTGAGCACTGGATGGAAAACTGCCCCTGACGGCGCTGCGTGAGCCTGCAGGTCACTGCTGGGGCCAGCTGGATTGGGTTTCTGCCATATTCACTCGTCAAAATTACTTAGATGGATAAAGATTGGATGCCAGGTTGCTGTCATCATTGCAACATTTTGAAACAATGAAGAGAAAGAAATGTGCAAAACAGGCTTTCTGCCTCATCACAGGCTAGAAAGGACTTTTCTGTTCAAATATAACAAGTTGAATCGAATTAAACACAACCAGAACCCGACACCTTCCTCCAGCGTACGTTAGAAAGCTGCTTTGCTTTGCTTTGCTTCATAATGACTGGATGGTTGGATTCACCAAAACTTCCTGATGTAGTTGTGATACTTACATTTGCTGAACACACACTGAACAAGATTAGGCTAATATATGAATATCTAGCATCTGTGGATTGTGAAGAATTTATGAAACCTAATTAAGTCTTGTCGGTTTAATAGGCATGGGGTATGTTCATCATTAGGAGACTCGTCACATATTAATTATCGACCTAATTGTGTGTCTTCCTTCCAGCTTTGGTCCAAAAAAAGCTAGTGCGTGGAAAAAATGACTGCACTGCTTTCATCTGTACAGCAGCTCTTGAAATGTCTCTGGGTTGCGTGTTGAAATGACTGTTGTCATCACAGTGTACTGTACCTGTAGGCGCTGCCCTGTTCCTGCTGACTTGAAGCCTACGGCAACTTCTTTGCTGAATCATTAAGTGGTATCAGACGCGAACAGGAGATGAAGAGAAGCATTTAGTTACATATTATCACACCAAGTGTCCTTAGCTTTTAATGAAGCATGCTGTATGCAGGTATTTACCAGATATATGATAACACAACATCACTGAATGTCTGTGGAGCTTTCAGCTAACTATTCCCATCGGAAGTTTTTGTTTATGCAGTCATTTAATTTCTGAACAGTTACATTACAACAGCTTCTGTTCAGACACAATGCAACACTCATCATTGTTATGTTCACAGTATTAAAATTGACAACAGGCCAGTAGCTGTGCTCTCACCGTGGGCTGATACAAACAAATGGTTATGAATAAAACTGCTGATCCCTGAAGAGATGGGGGGTGTTGGTGTGGGAGACTGTTCATGTGAAACAACCTTTAAATCTTGCCTCTAAGGCCAGTTAAAGCTGTGTGGTGCCCCGCGCTTCCCTGTGGCTCATTGATTTCCCAAGTTCCCTTGAGCTAGGCTGCATTCAAAGCACCTCTTAAATATGTTGCTGATCATACAAGAAGCACTCTGCAGTGACTGTACCTCAGATGCAATCCTCACCACAAGAAGGGCAATTCTGAACAGTCAAAATAGTATATTAGAAAGATTAAATCTTATTTTTTCGAACCCAGGATAAATGAACCTGTCAAGCACCATGTGTATGATACTATACAGTATACACTAGAAAAATGCTACGCTGTGAGTGAGCCTTCCTATTAGAGGGCAGAGCTGATGCCTTTAGTGACCTTTGCTAGTTTCTTGTCAGGTCATTCTCGACCTTTTGATACTATTATCTAAATTATTACACTATTATCTAAATTATTCAGATCGAAAGTGAAGTGAAGTTTTATCACACATTTTTTGCACAAATATAAGGCTATAAGCTGGCTGGAAATGGACACACCAATTGTGGTGAATGTGTCTGTGTGTTTGTGTTGAGCTCAGCCTCTGACTAATCTCAATCGTCAGTAACAGCAGTTCTTTCTGTTATTTCCCTCAGCTCAGTCTTCAGGACTCATAAAGTTACGAGATAAAATTTTCGGTTTTGCAGTGCCCTTAACTGATCTGTGGCCTCTCGAGTCTTTCCATTGACTTTGCATGGAAGCATTTCGCCTATAAAATCACCTCACATCATACGTGAGCACATGGTTAATCATGTAGCCCGACTATACTGTAACTATAAATTCAAAGTTCAGTTTTTTTGTTCCATTTAGATTTTTCTATTGTGTTTGAAAAGTCAAACAGCAGCATTAACAATTGAGACATGGTATATTACATCATGTTGATCCCTCTTTACAGCTTTTATCTTCCCTATTACCTGTATCACAAAAGCACAACATCAAAGAACTATTGAAAGCAACATTCTGTGAGTAATCGAGCTGAAAGATCTGTGATTACCGTCTGACGTTCCTCGACACTGTTAGATTGCCCCCACTATCATCCAGCAGGAGTGTGTCTGTCAAACTTCAGCACCAGGAGTGAAGTGGGTGAACATTTCCATCCATTATGAGCACAAAACTTCCTACAGCTACATATTCATGACACCTTTTAGTATTTACAGATCGCTTAGCACACGCAGACAAGCGTTTTAACACATGAAAGAAACAGCTGTGATGTAGAAATCCTGCTCATTTAGTGGATGTTGATCTTGTCACGCTGCCATGTGTCGCAGCGGCAGGTTGAATCCCTGCAGCCCTGGGACCATGGAGATGAACTGTTGTTGTATCTGAGTGATATTCACACAACATTTGTTTTCTTCGCCTCCATATGCTATTACTGTATGAGTTGTAGGACAACACCTGAACCTTTAGCTCCGGCTCGATGGCATGCTGCATGATTTTACGGCCTAATGTAAACAATAACTTTGATGTTGCCGTGGTAGAATAAATAATGCATTTCATGAATGAATGCGCAGGGGATTGCGAAAGGTCAGGCAGAGTTTACACAGCAATATGTAGCAGATGGAGGGCAAAAAGCAAGAGTGAATAATTTAAAAGGGGTACTGCCAGTGTAGTGACAGAGGGACAATTCAGAATTAATCCAGTTTGCCAACCTCGTCTGCCAGCGTGTCTCACACGTCTTCAAGGACCCATGAGCAGAACCCAATTTGATTTAACCTTCTGTCAGTTTTGTTCAATTCAATCCGGCTTCATATATATTAGACACACAGCTGCTGGTGTGACCAACGGTTTGCACAATAGCTGCTCAGGAAGCCGCAGAGCAAAGGCAGCTAATGCGGCATCAATAGCAGTTCATGTAATAATTAAACCAGCCCGCCAAAGAGCGGGCCAACAGTTGTCAGACAAGCACAATCACCACTTGATAGCAGAATTGTGTCACTGAATTTCCCATTGATTTCCACTGACATACCGTTGTGTACATACCGTAGCACAGAGAAGCAACAAAGCTGTCTGTCATGCAATTAAATCTATAGCAGCTCATCGATTCTCCGCCCCGGCTGAGAGAAGAATAACTGACTGTGCTTTCTTTCTGCTTTCACATACAGCAGTTTAACAGAATCCCAGCAATACATTCAATATCTCCGAATGTGAGCTCCCGGTGTTCACTTTCTTCAGGCGTGTGCCTTGTGACCTGAAGGGAAGGCTTGTTTGTGTGTGTGTTGCGTGTCTACACGAGGTTGTACCCGCATGTGTCCTTGTCTCCTCAAGGCTGCGACAGTGCGCCTGGGCCTCTGTTGAAGAATTCTGGACTCATGTCAAGTCCTTTCATGTTTTATGAGGGTGCCGGCCGAGGGCTTGTTCACAGTGTGGGCTAAAGGCACAACAAGGGCACCTGTCACTTGATAGCACACCTATTGTGCTTTCCTTTCTCCCAGCCATGTTTCAAAGAGAAGCCCTTAAGAGAAGGGGGGGGGGGGGGCATGAGGATGGGGTGGGGGAAGAAAAGATGAACAGCCTTTCATCTCTTACCTCTGCTTGCTGCTACCTCAATAATGGCCAGAGCTAATAAGTGACAGTAAAAGCTCAACAAAGTGAATGGCGGTATAATTCAGATCCACAGTGTCTCAGGCGGCTGGGAGGGGTTTTGATGTTAAATGTTAAGATCCCATGATGAATGCCCCCTGGTATATCATTTATTAACGCGGATAAAGATATTCATACTTTAGCTGCTCCACTTTAAACAGGAGGCTATGATTTTAAACCACTAAATGATACATTTTCTTTAAGAGCCACATCCTCTAGGCCCTGAAAAAGACTTTCTTTCTGCAATATTCAAATACATTTGACTGATGATGTGCAGCTGCTTTCATATTTCAGGATGTCTGGCATAAATGCCACGTTTGACCAAAGTTAGTATAAAACAGAAAATAAGGCAGCTGTTTGATATGGTCATGTTTCGATGTTTTTCCAGCATGAGAATGTGTGAGCCTCACCTTTCATTTGACAGTGATAGTGAGAAAACCACACTTCTAATACACACACTGAGAATGGTTTCGTCTGTTTGAAGCGATTTGTTTCACCTCTGAGTTGTTTACATGTTTTTGGTTCATTTAGAGGTTGAGAATAATGCAGTTTGGAGTGAGTGCCTAATAACTTCGCTTCGACTGAATGGCGGCTACCAACACCAATAAAAGAGCAGCTTGTCAGCTTGTAAAAGCTGCTGTTTTGATCTAAGGGAGCACAGTAGACGCCAAATGAACCGCTGTGAAGCATTTTCCACGGTAATTTTGGGGGGGGGAAAGACTCTACAGCTATGCTAATGGATATCTGAGACTGTTGCCTACTTAAAACAGACTGTGTTACTCCTGTTGAACAGCCGCCACTGTTGCCACATGTGACAATTATGGGATGATTATAAATGCTAAAACATAGCTAAAACAAAGTCGTCAAACTGACTTTGTAGGTAATTTCTGTTATAGAGCATAAGCTAGGCTGTGCTTAGCAACCATAAGCCACTGGTCGTACCAGACCAAGCAAGGCTGAGGCAGCAAAGCCCTGAGTGTCCTGAACTGAGCGATGGTGCATCCTGTTGCTCTTGAATTCAGCTTTTCATTTGTCAAGGAAGAACATGCCCATGGTGCACACTGATATGATTACAAGAACAATGCTGATGTAATGTATGTCTGTTTACCGTGTTCACCATCTCAATTTAGCATTTTAGCATGTTAATACAGTATTTTCTAATTAGTAACTGAAAGCAAAGTACAGCCGAGGCAGATGGGAATGCCATCAGATTTGCAGGGATGTGGTCGTAAACCAAATTGTCGGACAAATTGAGATTTTTGTCTGATGATGGCACTTGATGAAAAAAACATCCATTGGTTGTTGAGACATTTCACTAAAAACTACAAATATGAGCCACGATGGTGCTAAAGGAAAAGTCAGAGAATCACCAAAGTCAGTAGGATATATCCTCTGGAACCATGAATGTCAGCACAAAATTCCAGTGTAATCCATGTAAAGGCTAAACACTGTCTTTGTGATTGTACCCCACGAAATGATTTAACCATAGTTGTGGTTCACTCATGCAGTAAATCCGTCACTAACCTGGCAAAGTCTGTGTCGCTTTTAGCAGATTGTCTCTCGCCTTTTGAGATCAGCCTAGACACACTCAACAGCCCAAAGTCAGTATCTGACGAGGGATGCTGTCACAATTTAATGACAAATCATTCTGACATTTCATTCACTTACTGACGGCGCCCAAAAACCCGGTACAGGCACAGCTCAGATACACCAGCAGAAAAAAACAAAAACAAAACACCCACCCAGAAGCTCTGAGGCTGACCTGAGGGCAGAGAAACAACATGTGCTACATCTTACTGAACATGCTCACAATGCCTCTGCAAATGAACTGATCGACTCCCGTCCTCCATTTCTGAAGGAGAGTGAAAGCTCCTTGGGCAAAGACTGAACACTTATTAGGAAAAGAAGTAGATGACATTGATAAGGCTTTTTTAAGAAGCACTCCAGGGGAATTTTAAAATCCCTTGACATGTGTTCTTGTTAGTGCATTAAACACTAACAGCTCTGTGTTATCTGGTAGCCAGAGAGAAACTGTGATGGCTGAAGCTCATTTGCCTGCTTTTCCGACAGCACAACAGTACATTATATGCCCTGAAACACAATATGCAAGCGATGCATCAGGCTCTTGTTTCTGCTGTGAATGCAGCTCCTCCCAATTGTAATTTAATCCAGAGTGCTTTAAAGCTTTTATTGCAAATCATCTGCTTAGCTATTAGGCTGGGTTGTAACTGTGGCATTTATGGTTCATAAACAGTGTTTTGCTTTCATACACTAATGATCATTATGCACTGTTAAAACCAAGTGTCAGAGCATGTTTTGGCATTGCGTAGCTGCAACAATAGATGGTGTTTCAGGCTGGCTAGAGGAGAAGTTGAATGGCTGTTGTAGGGTAAATCAGAGGTGATCTGTAAACGCTGCTTGTTTCTACATTATGATCGCCATTTGTTGTTGTTTATAGGCTTCAGAGGACTGCACTGCTTCACATCAACATCACATGCAAGTTTCCAGGTCGATGTGATTAATGTGTTAAATACGTTGACGGTCTCTCGCTTTAGTTGTTTTTCAAAGGTGTCGTCTCTCTCGCATGCATGAAAAACCTTGCAGGAATGTTCTTTCAGTGATAAACATATTTGTTTTTCCTTTAAGCCTTCATGTCGGTGTGCGAGTATCCTCAGTTGTTTTGATCTGTTTTGACGTGTGGCTCAGCTTCTAGCGAGAGCGATCTGTTAATAGATGTCATCTTGTAGAGTTAAAGAAATCAGTTAAACACGCTTCACTGTTATAAATACCATCATTCACCCACTTGAATTTGTGCTTTTAAATTACCTTTAACCCAGCTGTGTGTCAGTCTGGCAGGCAGAGCGTGCTTCTTCCTGAAAATGTGTGACAACTAGAACACTGACACACTCAGGGTTAAGAAACTGGTGAAATCTGGCAGAAAGCATTGTGAATGCATGATCTCCCGGCACGTCCCCAACATCACATGATTTTCAACTTTAAGACGCAAGTTAGAGAAGGCAAGTGGGCTCTTTGCTTCCTCTTTCAGCGAGTGACGAGCATTTATTTACAGTCACGGCAGCGTGTTTCTCTTCGTCGCTGTTGCTTCGTTCTCAGCTGTTGGGCTTGGTGCACCGTCAGCTCGCTGCTGTATTGTGGGGAAAGCCTGGCGGCACCGGGATCTGTGTGAAGCTTCACAGGTGTCGACAGGGAGCTCTGAGTGATCTCTTGGAAGAAGATTTAAACTCTGAGCTCTTTAATGCGTTTCTGGGGAGGCAGGCGTCTCCCCTCGGAGATGATGTGGATGGTGCCTGAAATGTGAATAAATTAGGAGTGAGGCGCTGTGTTGATGCTCCAGGAGATAACCTGGGAAAGTGGTGAGAGATTCTTCTGCAAATAGTTCCCTAAGGTGGGAGCCAGATGAGCGAAAGCAAACTATTCATCTTTGCACATTTAAGCAAGGCATGGTTGTGATCTGAGCCTAGGGCGGTGCGGTAGTGATTTATTTTCATCTTCTTCACTCTGGGTTATTTCTGTCTTGCCTTCTCCCTCGTTCTCTTCAGGTAAACTGCCGCTCCGTAATGCACACCCAAAATGTCCTGTGTTACTACAGGTGCTGTGAGGTTAAGAGAATTAAACAAAAATTGCACCGTTGCTGAAAGAAACGATTGACATATCATCCATCCACCAGAATAAAAGCCCAAATGTCTCATTAAACGACAACTAAAATGCAAATAACCACGAGGCAGGAGACCTTATCAATAATTCATGAATTGTTCCCATAAGCAACAACAAATCAATAACATTCCCCATCCCCATTCTGATGTTAGGGAGCTGTGTGTTTCTGCAGCTGGGTTAAACAGCAAACAAAACTTCATTCTGCGGTTAGAACAACATAAATAAACCACATGATCTGCCTTTTCTAATGTTACCTGAAGAAGATCCTGCAATGACCCTCGAAACAAAGTCCAGAATATGTTAAACAGGGTTGTAGTGGGGGGTTCAACTGAAAACCCAGACGCTGGAATCCACAGTACCTCTCATACTGTGCATTCTGGTGTGTTCACCTTCCTCTACACTGTCACTGTACTACACTATTCGCTGTCATCATCACCGTCATCATCACCACCAGCATCCTCTCCTCAAAGTCAGGAGCATTTTGATGAAGATCAGCTCGCCCCGGCAGTAATACGGCAGCCTAATATTAACCAGGGTGATACTGTCAGAGCCATATGCTTCAGATGCCTCACCTAAGAGCCGGGCAGATGTTTAGTATGCATGAGCTCGCATTGGAAGACTGATGGCCGTCTGCCTCGGGCCTTTTAGCTTTTACAGCCTCCTCCTCCTCTGTGTGTCCCTATCATCCCTAATGATTCACTCAGAACCTGATCTGAAAATCAAATCCCAATGCGAGGTTTGGAATATGCCATTAAACAAGCAACAACACATTGCCCAGGGTCAGTCAAAGCCATTAGTGGAATTGGATCAGTTTTTAGGTTCATTACCTCTGTGTGAATTGGATGGCCTCATTGGAGCATTTCACTCTCCACACTGGTCCTGTTGAGGACAGGCAGCACAGGTGCTTCGCCATATTAAATACTTTCTACACTACACAAATTATTTACTCAAAGCCAAATCATTAATTTGATAGAGGTCTTTACTTCTCATTAGAATGAGCAGCCTCAGAGGACTTTCTACTGCACATACTGTAACTGCTCTGCAATAATAATAGACTAATTACGTGATATCAATGCAAATCTTCGCATTGCTTTTGAATGACAGGCTAAAAACAAAGTGATTATCTTCCCAGCTCAGGCTGAGGTTTCAAAAGAGGAGATACTCAAAGTGGTATTTTTACAACATCAAAATCTGGCGCCTACATTCCCTGCAATACAACTCGACCACCACCTGCTGCCACAAAAGGCTTTAGAGAACTTTTTTCATATATGCAATAGTTATTTCCACAATCTGTTAACAGTGTGAGACATACATGTAATTCAAATCCTTTTTGAAAAATGGCAGTTAATGATAAGCTTTACAGTGTCTATAAGTAAAAAACCACATGTTATCTGAATAGGGAGGACGTGTAGGTTGAACATAGGTGTCAATGGTTTGCTCAAATTCCCACGAAGCAGCTCTTGCTCGCTGTTGGATGGAAGTGAATATGCTTCTTCACTTTCTTACTGAGAGTCGGATGAGAAGACCAAACAAGATGTGAGGTGTTAATTAACGAGCTTTACAGGTGCCGGTAGGTGAATTTTGCTACCTTTACCGGGATCAATTTTTGTCATCCTAGTGGGATTCTAGTGCCACCTAACCCATTACAGTATGTTCTATGAATCTCACCAACAAAGGCTTATAGCTGTTAGACATCAGCGGTTTAGTTTTCTAGTCGATAAAAGGCAATTCAGATTCTTTTCAGAAAGCAGCTGCTCAGAATGTGACTCAGTGTGATCAAATATGCTGTTGTAGAGTAGTTCTAATGTTATGTGCTATGTGTAAGTTCCTGAGGATTTCATCTTCTTCAAAAACTCAGCTAAAGAACAGACAAGGGATGTAGGCATCCTTCTCTGTCACGTCCTCTTGTGTAGCAGTCACGACTGTGCTCGCGAGTGTTTGTTCTGGGTTACACCTCATTTCTTAGGTACATCTTCATTGTTGCAGGTACTAAAATCTCCTTGTATCCCATATAGACTGAAATGTATACACCTCTATAAACTGAATGCATCATGCTGAGGCCCTGCTTAAGTCAGCATAGAGCTTCTCAGGTATTCTACTCAAGTGTTTTGCACAGTGCTCTGGAAAACTCATTTAATGACAATAGGACATAATAGTTATATGCGCCAAGAAAGCTATTATCTCACAGAGTAACCACGTAACTGCAGAAAACGTGAAAAACACTGACACTGCAAAGCTTATAGGGCCATATTCCTGCACACTGTTGCACCGTTAGGGTGCTCACACTGCTTGTTTCAGGCGTATTGCATCATATGTGCTATATATCAGACAACACAGATAGTGTTGCTTCCTTTGCTCTTCAGTGCTCTAAATCTGTGCACACTTCTGCAGGGGCAGACTATGTGACAAAGTTGTACAGACAGCCAAAAGCAAAACGCTACCACACTGAGAAGAACGCTTGGTTCCCAACTCGAAAACAAGATTAACATGTTGCTCCGCAGCATTTTGCTCTCAACAGAAAACCCTGATATGATCCAGCTAGATTGTATCCTGGTGCAGGTTCCACTGTATTTTGGAAACCATCCCAAAGGACTTGCCTTTTTTGGAATCATGTTTTTTTTTTTTTATGACAAGTGACAAAACGAGCGAGAGGAGGAGAAAACGAGTGAGAGAGATGTGGATAGGGCCCAGCTACACAGGACTACTATCTCCTCATGTAAATGTATGCAAAGCTATTCATGCACTGATCCACACAGATGCATCAGTCTGGAAATACCAGATCGACGTGCTTACATGAGATGTGTATTGATTGCACTGGAGGGTGGGATGATTACTTTCCGAAGTGTTAATTCTATCAGACGTGCCATCAAGGGGATACCGAAGCATTCTGGCTTTATTTGACGCTTGTTGTCCTGGGATTTTTTTCTGCATTCAGGCAGAATAAATTGTCGTTTAGATGTGTGAAAAATGACATAAAAGAATGACTGCTGGCTAGTGATCAGAAGATTTTTACACACAGATAAGCAATATGTGTACTGTTATGGTTCAGGTCAACATGGGTTAGTCAACGTAATGATCTATAGATTGTCTATAGATTCAGCCCTCCTTGGATTTCTTCAGTCATTCTCTGCAATATAAAAATGAATTTTTCCTCCTCTAACATTTGGCAGTGTGTAAGTTTTCTGTGAGGTTTTACATTCAGCTATCAGTGTGGCTCCAGGGATGGTGGTGTTTGTCGGTCGACACAGGTGAAAATATATTCTACTGAAACAATGCTTTTTGAAGAATTTACTTTTGCTATTTTTGTCACCTTTAAGTACACTTAAGTGCACTCAAGTAGTCCGTGAGTAATACTTCAGTAATACTTGGAAATCAGGATTAATGGCCATTGAAAACAAACATGCAGTACAATTGTATTATATCGCCAATATATTGGAAATATACTTGAAATAACTGTAAACTGGATTCCAGGTGTTTGACAGCCAGGAAAATGTATTATTCATTGTTACTGACTGTTTTTTGGTCATGATGGTCAATGGGAATGGCCTCACAGTCCAGCACTTTTCTGGGCTTGTTTTTAACTCAGTGTTCTAAAACTGCCATGATAATGCAGTTTGGTTTTGTTTTTTACTCCCTCTTCACTTGTCCTGTCTCCTTTAACCACTCTGCGTTGAACAGTGCTGTTACAGACTGACATTTTCATGTGTTTTGCCGCTCTGCAGGAAGCGAGATAGATCGCCTCAAGATAAAACAGTGTAATGAGTTATTATCAGTGTGTGTGTGTGTTTCACTCAGCTGTATGCTAATCTCATCTTTTATCTACCTTACATCTTCTGTGATCGCTGACATTTATCTCCAGTTTATCTTTCATTCTCACAGCACTCGGGGCGTCCAGGGTCAACGTCGTCTTCATTTTTTTCCTTGATGATGGGCAAAAACTGTTGTCAGCTTCACCCTATCAAAGCAGAGGTCACTACGCTGAATAGACAAGGGCAACAGCCACCTTTTCATTCAGCTCCCAGCAGCTTTTTGACATGAATCAGAGCGTGAGCTCAGCAATAAAGGACAGGCACCACTTGACGCATGGTTAGCTTGGCAGGGATGCACACAGTGGTGGTCCTTTTCTATTACTGCTCAGATGTGTAGTCAGAGGTGTTCATGAAACTTACGACATCAGTGTTTGACTGCCAAAATTACATGCTGTGCAACACTGATTTGTCAAATAAATGGTTCCCCGTGAAGGGTGTTAAAGTGATTTTAAAAGAATCTGTTTCTGCTTGCGTGTTGTGTTGAAATTCCCCTATTGTGCTTCGCAGAATACATTTTTATGAGCTTTCAATTCCCAAACAAAGCTCTGGCTTTGACAGCTGTAAAGATGCTATTCTGCTTTTTTTTATTCCAAAGTGATGAAACATCTACCAACAATATGCATGAGCTTCATGGTGCTGAGAAACCTGGCCTCCTTCCTGCTGCTTTGTTTCCTCCTCTGCCACTCCTCCTGCCGTTCTCTCTTTGCTGCTGTCTGTCTCTGACACAGCTCATTACATTAGCAGGGCAGCGTAGTTAACGCACACACACACACACACACACACACACACACACACACCTGGCTCATTGGACTATGCAGTAGCTGCGGTGTTGTCACACACAAGGGGGGTGGGCAAAGGTTTGACGGGAGGCAGCGGGCTGTTTCTTAACAGACAAGCGGTGAAATGCATGGCAGTGTAATTGCAATGAAGGGATAATTTGACAGCCCCTTGGTTATGATAGCTTGCAGTTCTCTTATTCTCCCTGAATCCTCACACACACACACACAAACAAGGTGCAGGAACCAAACCCTTAGCAGCGTTACCCGTGTTCTTATACACTTTGTTTGAGGTAAAGCCCTGTCATCTTGTTTTTTTAATGTTCCTCCTCACATTTCTTCTTCGGTTAAAATCCTCTGCGTTTCGGGGCTTTAATCAGCATCAAGACGTTTCAGCGCAGGAGGACTTGATACTTTCATGCCGTAGTGGTAGATGCTGTTTTTCAGAGAAAGGTTTCAATTCTCATTTCATCGAGACTGACAGCGCAATTCATCACTCGCAGGTCTGTGCGAATGCCTTATTTAAACAATGCCAGTGCATCATTGCTCAAGGACTAAAAGAATGAGCGCTGCATACCAGCCAAAAACTACCTACATTTCATCTTGTCCTTTTTTCTCTCTCTTTCTTGAGCAAAATGAAGCCGTCTCGCTTGTGTTTCTGCCTCCACAGGCTCCCGCTCTGCTCAAGGACATGGATGAAACTGAATAAAACATGACTGACATCTTGTCATCTCGGAGAGGACGAGCTGAGAATGGGAAGGGAAATAGAAAGTCTCACCTCTGCGTATTTGTCAGTATGGACATAAAAGGGGAAAAATGTATACGTGCACATAGAGGAAGCCTGAACCTACTCTATACTTCCGGCTGTGCCAGCGTCTCATGTGAAATGATTCCAAGCTACAGTAAGCGCTTGATATGATTGAGTGAAAAGAGTTCATTACACTAGTGTACCAGCTACCGCCCTTCTGTTATCTCACCGATCAGTGGTTTCTTAAGCTCATACATTAAAACTGGAGATCCTCTGCTTACTCAGCCAATTGCCCTGCCTTGTTGGGGCTCTGTTAATAGTAATGCTTGTTGTCTCTGTAATTGCACTGTAATCTTCCTCTGATCTTAATCCAACACTGATCTTTTCCCTTGTTGATCATTCCTTTCCTCCATCCCCAACCCCTCTATCGCTAAATTCCTGCTCTTATTCTTCGTTTGCTGGTGTATTTTTTTCTTCCAGATACATCAGATAGAAAAGCCCCCCCCCCTCCCCAGGATGTATGGCTCAACACTCTCGTCTCGTGGCCCCATCGCTGCCGCCGCAATCACGGTGAGTTAAGAGGAAGAACTTCGCAGCCAGCGTAATGCGTACACCTCTGCTGGGGTAAGCATAGATACAATGCACATACGCCTGGTCGCGTGTTATGTCTCGTCGTGTCTGTTAAGCTGTTTGTTTCACTAGCGTCAAGTTTTGTCTCGCACTTCCTGTTTTATTGTGAAACCCTAACTCTCACTCATTCCAGAGCCCTGGCTTCCTGGTGTTTTTCCCGCCTGTCTGATTGTCTGCCCCGCCCTGATTGTCTCCACCTGTTCATTGTTACCTCATGTATATACAGTCTGTGTCTCCCTTTGTCCTGTGCCAGATTGTCTTGTGATCTTCGTGTTTCATGTCAGTCCCGCATTACTATCTTGTCTACCTAGTCTACCTTTGAGAGCACTTTGATTTCCTAGTTTTGTGAGAAAGAATTAACCTTGCGCCTTTTGTTTGTTTTGTGACAACCGTGCGCCTTTTGTTCATCTTTTTGTATTGAGAACCTTCCTTTGTTATTAAATCAGCCTTGAGCCTTTTCCTACACTGGTCTGCTTGAGTTGTGCATTTGAGTCCAGCTCCTCATGCCTGAGCGTTTGTGTCATCGCGCTGTTCAGGCTAGATAAAAGGTTCACTTTAAGTCAGGGATGGAGATCCTCTCTCCTCTCAATGGCCCCTTCAGTTTTTATAACATCCTCTGAGGTCCTTATGTAATTATCGAACACATATATCACACTAACCTCTGCGATAGGTGCAGCTGCTCCTCTTTGGTGAAGAGTCCGATGGCAGTGATGATGATGATGATGATGATGATGATGATGCTACTACTACTTCCAGCTGGTTTTCCAGGTCCAGTTCAGAGAGGTTTTTGGTAATGTTTTTGGTAATAATTACAGTGACACTGAACAGTTTGACTTCGTCTGGTTCTGCAGCTCCACGGCAGCAACAAGGCTCTCCTTCACAAATCCTCCTTCTGAATGAGGCTTCAGCTTCTGAGCTATTAGCTCGCTCACCACTAAACCTGCCTGCAGAACGCTGTCTCTGTCAGAATGTGGTTTGTGAAAGCTGTTTGTCTGGCACCACCAAAGAGCGTTACCTTTATCCAAGCACATTTGTCCTTGCAGCTCATCCAGTTTAACATGTAATGATTTTTCAAGACTGCAAACGCGTCCCCACAAACTTATGTAGACACATTAAAAAGTAATCATTTATCCATTGCTCTTGGAAAGCACGACACTCTGCATCTACTTTTCTTTCTCTGTCAGTCGCAAGACATGACATGACCACTATGTGTGTTGCATTCAGGGACCACCCAGCAGGACGTGCTAGTCTATTATTTTATGTTATTTTCTTTTATCACAGAAAAAATAATTGCTGTCTTGAGATTTTTTTTGTATTTCTGAGTTGCTTTTTCGTATTGCGTATTTCAGGAGTGAAACCTGTGCCATCAGATATTTCAATGAGAAGTGTCAAAAGCTATTGCCAGTACAATTAGAAACGTTCTAACTATCATCATGATGGTCAATTATCATCAGGACTGTTGCTATGTCAACTGCATCAACAAGCAGGACCACATCATGTGGAATGTAGAAAACATAAACACAGAAACACACAGGATTTAACCGTTTTTACCACAGCTATTATGAGCCAAACCAAATTCACTTGAGAATGAATTGTTATATAAATATTTCTACATGTATTAAAAGAAAAAAACATTTGTAACTGTCAGCCAGTTTTGTTTGGGATTGTATGTTTCTTATTATCATACATAACAAACATGGTATGTGAAATCTTTCAAGCCTCTTTAACTTAAACATTGTCTAGTGACTTGTTTTAACTAAGATTTTGCGTTGGTTCAGTTACAGATCTGTGACCTAGTTAGTGGTTTATTATGACTCCTGCCGGTTCAAATTGAGACAGAAAACAGTTTCAATGAATTTTTGAAATTTGGATAAGATAATGGGATTTTTACATCGCTCGCCAGAGTTGAACACTGCCAGATACCCTCACAGCTTAAAATCCCCAAACCATGTGTTTATTACTGTCACCATGACAACAACAACAGTCATTTTAAACCAAACAATGATCTTTCCCGAGGGAGGAACTGGGATAATGATTCAGGCCGGGAATCAAACATCAGTCCCAGTCAATCTTATATCTCGGAAATATTTTTTATGTTAATTGTTTACACCTGTAACCAGTACAAGATTTTTTACTTTTAGTTTAAAGACCTTTTACAGACCTTTTAGTTTAAAAGGTCTGTATTTCCCAGATTATTTCCATGCATACATCTCCTCCTTCCTACACAGCACCATTCCCTTTTTTTTGTAACGTGGAATCAACTCTGGAAAGGTAGTTGTGATATGATGTGCTGATGGCGGCCCTGCTAGTATTTTTCCTTTTTTAAACACCGACCACGTACTTTGCTCATGAAGATATCTGTAATTTCACAGCATTTAGAGGCACTTTCCTCCAGAGCGTCCCTCCTTTTAATGCGCTCCCTCTCTTTCTCCCGTGCTGTTCATTTTATGCCACGCTGCTCGACCACGCTCATGTCCTGACTGAACGTTGTGCTGATGTGCATGTGCGTGCCACCGGTTGCGTGTGCGCACAGAGATCATACCGTCAGGTTAAAAGCAAGCAGGGAACTGATGCTCTGAGGGACTGTAACTGTCCTGTGTTGTTTTCTCTTTGATTTACCCATTTCATTCAGCATTTGTAACACCTGCCAATCAGCGATCCGGCTCTGATTTATCCCTGAACCCAAGCAAGTTATAGCTGAGCCTGTGTCTAACCTTCCCTAACCACTGCATTGTTGTATCATGAAAAAGATTTCACTAAGCCAAATGCCTTGCTTAGTTAACAGAATCTGTTTCTTTCTTTCTCGTTCTGTAACACTTGACATGTTGTTGAGATGATATGATGTGAATGATAAAATCATCCACTCTTCTGACCGCCTGGCTCTGAAATGTGATTTTCTTAAGTCACTTAAACTCTTTCCAGCAGCTGTGCTGCTGACCTTACAAGTGAGTTGGAGGAACCTCTTCGACTGGAGCAATTAAAAGAACAGCGGGATATAGATTTCCGTTGGCTCCGATAAATGTGGTTGGGAGAATTATAATGTGTGTGACTAATGGTATGCTCACAGTATTTAAAAATGGTTCTCATTAATATGCTAAGCAACCAGCACTAGCTTTGTCTTCAACACTCCCCCTGATATCCATTGTTCAATGCTGAGCTCAAATGATTCAGCCTGTCTATTGTGCATATGGGTGGACATACCTATTGAGATTTCACACAGTTCAAATGACTTTTACATGGTGTTACAGGGTATCAAATGGATGTAGAGCAGCCTCTCAGGCTGCAGGGTATTATGCAATTTTCCTTCATGATATTCAGTCCACTCACAAAGGTAAGAGATTTGGAACTGTAGGGAGGAGATTTGATGGAATCTAATAACCCTCAACATCATCCCTCTAAAAGTATGAAACATCTATAGTTAATGATGGATGTCACTCAGGGCTGAGATCTGCACGGCTTAAGACCTGTCCTGCACCCTGAGTCTGACAGCCAAAAGCCAACCTGCAGTATTTCTAGTCTATTTGCCAGATTGGACCACTTCACAATCCATCTGTCACAAGCAGTCTATCAATTTGTATTGTTGCCTGCCATTCAGAGTGTGGTGCTGTTTCCAGTGCTCCTGTCAAATAGTGTTCTAATGTAAGTGCTTAGTGTTCTAGTGTAAGGGCCCTCCTCCATGTGTTCATTATGCCGTACAGGCCCATCAAAGCCTTCAGAAATATCCCATTCATTACCTCTGGGCCCGTGAGAGGCTGTCATATGATTACAAGCTGTATGTGATCACAACCTGCATGCTGGGCAATAAAGAGCAAAAATACATACTGTGTACTTTACATAGGTTCTGAGGCTGATCGCCATGACAACCCTCAGTATGTTTTTAAGGAGTCAAAACTGCCTAATAGACTGTAATTTGCCTTGAAACATAATATTCAAATTTGCCCTGTGCAAATTCAAAAAGCCAGACCTTGTGCTAAATGTTAATAGAATTCATTAGAACGGACATAGAGTAATATTAACCACTGCTTAAAGAGCAAACACATGCTGTATTAGGTTCTTTTCTCACTGAATTCATGAATGCATTGTCAAGAGCACAAGTCTTTAATTTATCTTCACAAGAATTTTTTCTTACTTTGATCACATATTTATTATAACTCTTTTTAATGTGATAACGAAAATGTTTCCTGTAAAATACGACTTACTGTCAGTAACTGTCCTGTTGTCCTGTTACAGTGTCTTGGAGCCCTATTTTTTTCAGCATCATCATCATCATCATCATCATCATCATTTATTCATCAGGAAAACAGTGTGTAAGGGATAATGTAATGCCTAATGCTAATGCTAAGGCTGATGAGGCGTTCATTATCAGGATTTAATGGACAGTATGGAGGCCATTAATTCCTGACACCTGGAAGGAAAAGAAAAATAAACATTAATGTACATTTTGTTGCATTTTTCACAAGCTATAACTCTGTTTCCGTGGTAAAACCTGAGGATTGACTTTTACATCGAACAAACGTTAGATAGACTTTGCAGCGGGAGTCAAAGTCTTTAACACTGTGTACGGTTGACAAATTCTAAATAGTAGTTGATGGTTTGTTTAACAACAAGATGAACTAGCTACGCACCCATTGTCCCCAAATCAATATCAAGATTTAAATGATAGTCCATGTGTACTGTCGGCCGAACGTGATGAGATGATGGATTATGTGATACCAAGTATAATTTAGAGGGGCAGCTTGTGTTACGGTCGCCATCCTGTGGTGTTCAGAGCACGAGGCGTTGCATGCCTACGCTCAGTGTTCGATATAAGATATTTTTATCTGGCTGGTACCTTTACAGCGTTTGGCCTTAAACACCACGTTGCTTGTCTTGAAACCGGATTCTAAATAATTCATTGCTTGTACAGCAAGAACTTGATCTTTTGCCAGCGGCAGCCACCATGTAAACAGATGCTGTCAGATAAGCATCCTCGCCCTTGAGATGCTGTCCTGTTACATGCCTACATACAGTTTTAATAATGTATGATCAAAATAAACATTTTCTTTACCACAAATCACATTTGTACTGACTGTGTGTTCTTGTTTTGCTTGAGTGGGTGTCGCTGCCCCGTGCCGTGTTTTCTCAGGCTGAGGCCATTACCATGAGTGAACCACTTACCATTAAGACCCTTGACTGGGAGGCTGCGGCTGCATCATCGGCCCTTTTACCTCGCGTGGTGCATTTGAGCAGATGACCTCATGGTTATGAGGGTAATTTTTCATCTGATTTGAGAATTCCACACTTGGTTCAGTGGAGAGAGGCTGTTGAAGCGTTGCAATGTTCACCTAGCCAGCAGAAACAAAACCTGTGAACCATGTATGAATTCACTCACACAGACAGCAAGGTCAAAGAAACTTGACTCCCTTACAGCATAACTCTAAGGAGCCTCACCTTCAGAATAAACAACTTCTTTCTGCCTTGATGGATGAAAACGAGTGTTTCCTTGCCAGGTTTTGTCATCTGTTCAAATGGGTTGATTCGATTGATTTGATGTGAGCATTACCAGCAAAATTACAGCTTTTCTTCAACCTTAAATTTATTAAAGTCAGAATAACATGATTGAACATCAGATTGAAATCCATCTGATTATGAAGACGGACTCCACTGACTGATGTTTATTTGTTACTACTTGAGCTTGAACTGTTGAACACGACTGCTTTTTGTCCCTCCTGCACGGCATGCTTTGCATGTAGCAGTTTTTCTCTGCTCTTCTACTGTGCCTCCACTCTCATGAATGCTTTAACAGGATTTATGCATCATGATGTCTTTAGCGATTTTTGCCGCGGTCCTTTGCCAATGCATCAGTCTTGAGCAGTTTCAAGAATTGTTCAGAAAGAGAGTGGATCTGTGTGTGCAAGCTTTTATAAATATCCTCCTTTATGCAGAGTCATGCAATCAATTTCTTGTGTTGTCTTCCTGCTTTTCCGTTTTGCTTTTTTCAGGTGATGATTAATAATTCTTTATCTGAGTAAGATAGTGAGCTTAATGTGTGTCTGGAAAATGACAGTTCCCAATCAAAGCTTACTCTCACGTTGGCTTGAACCGTTTAGCCTCATCTGACCTCCATCCCACACAATCCAAATGTAATTTGTGCTGAATAGAGGTCAGTCGCTTCATATTAGCCAAGCGACATTTTAAAATTTAAATTCTAATTAATTTGTTCTGCAGACAACCACAGATTCCACCGTCTCCCTCCAGCTGACAGCCATTGGCATCCTGCAGTATCAGGAAAGAGCTGAAGTTGTAAATACATGACAGAGTTGTCATTTATCTCAATAAAAAAGAAAGTGTGCCTGGAGAGTTACTCATCTAGACTGCAGCACGCCGCAAAAGCAGGTCTGTCGAGACAGAGATATTCTCAGCAGCTGGCATATGGAGGAGATTGAGGCTGAGACAGGCTGAGCCAGTGCAGATGGAGCCTCTCGTTGTTCACCAACAGCACACATTCTGCACAGTCTCATGGGAATCCGAGTGGAGAGAAAAGGCTTGGCGTGTAATAAAAGTTTTGCTGGAACCAAACAAGTATCACCCTCAATAATCCGCTTTTAATTGTGGAGGTTTTGGTTACAGTGCATGAGAATGATGGCGAGGATGAATCATTATTTGTTCATCTCGATGAGTCAAAATTGCTTTCAGTATTTGCAAGTAGACAATGCTTTGGCCTTTTGACATGTGGACGTTGTTTGTTGTCCATGTGGATTGGAAATCACTCTGCTCATGATGTCTTTGAACTGTTTCCATTATTCTTTCTTACTCCTGACTCAGATTGATGGCCATCTTACTGGTTATTGAAAAGATTACTTAATTTGTATTAAGAAATGCAACTTTATTGTGGATTACGCTGTGCTTTCTCAGTTAATCATAAAGGGCAAAGCAACTTTCTTCCTAACAGCAAATGTGTAGAGGGATCTGAAACAGAAGTGTTTTAGTGTGGGGGCGTTGGATGCTTAGACCACTGTGCCCACTGCCTCGCTGGTCTGAGCAGCATCCTTTCATATTGTTTCTATTTTTTGACATTTGGTGTCCTCTTGATGGAATGTGTGTCGTTCTGGTACCAAATAAAATCCTCGGAAGAAGAGCATACATGCAAAGAGATCATCCTTCTGATCCTCGTAATCTGTCCAAATCCTTAGTAACAATGCCTCTCCATTATGGAAATAAAAAACATGAGCATTACAAGTTTTATCTCTGGGGGCTCTCTGCTAGCTGCAATATTCATGGGACCACAGTTGTTGCAGAGACCGTTGTTTTCTATCACCGCTAACAGTTTCCATATTTATATTACACTGTGTTTATGGGCACCTAATGAAACACATGTTGTAAAAGCACAGTCACCCCTGAGGTTCCACTCTGATGACGCTGGCTCCTTCCATTATGGACTGCTCCAGTAGGTGGGCCACTAAATTAATGACTGGAAAACGACTCATCTCCAATAATGTAAGCCGGCAAGTAGGAGAGAAATGAGAATCAAATGGAGTCATAGTGTATTCACCTCCTTCCTACTCTCTCCTTTTCCTGTCACTTTACCACCCCCGCTCGTCTATTGCTCCCCCCAGGAACCCCCACCTCAAAAAAACATTCCTCATGTCATTTTGTCTTTTACAATCCACTTCATTTGGAGGCTTACAAATTCTATTAGGGTGATCTTGTGCATTGCACGGTTGCTGCAGGGGAGAGAGAGGGGGAGAGGGGGAACAAGCCCCTAATACTAATAAACGAGCTTGACTTCGCCTCCCCTGCCCTGTGAGATGGGAGGGAGAGGGGGCAGAGTAATTGGAAAATATCCCTGCCTCCCGTTCCAGAAAGACCCCCTCCCTGCACACACGCACATGCACATGCACATCCCCTCTTCGTGGCCGAACCAGCCACTCTCTCCTGCACGGTGAAATACACAGTCCCCGTTTTTCCTGTTAGAGTTTAAAAAAGAGAAAAGCACAATTAGCCTGATTTCAGTAGTGTGCCTCTGTGCGTGGAGGAGGGGGGCGGGAGACCAAGGTTAACAAAAGGACAGACAATATTATGTGAGGCTTTCTGCGACATGCAATCTACAGAGTGGGGTCGGGGAAGGGTGGAGAGGTTCAGTGGACGCTGGTCGCAGTCTGAGACTCTGTGCCCAGGAGTAATAGGGCTAATATTAGTGACTGACAAGCCAACAGAAATAGCTATGGAACGCACGAGACAGGGGAATTCTTGCCTTCTTGCTATTGGTGATGCTAATGGTTGCAGCGAGCATGTTGTTCATGTTTACAGTGCAAACCTGAAAAACAAGAACACAAGGCAGAACAGCTGATCCCTGTCCAGCAATAATTTACACAGCAGACTGTATCGAGCCTCTCGCTTGAATTTGAAACCTTCATTATTCATGAGTTCGACATCGTAATAGCAGAAATAGTGCAACAAATCCACCAACCTCAGTCCCTCTGAAGACCTTGTATGACTTCATTCTGTTGGAATTGGAACCACATGCTTCTATCAGGCCTCAGTTGTGCTCAACACGAGTAAAGCTCGCCGAAATCGTTCTCTTTTATCTCGAGTGGCTGAACGTGATGTTGCACTTGTCATCTCATGAATTAGTTAGAGCTGAATGTTTCTGTAATTGAGCCGTAGATGTGCTGTTCAAATGAAGAGAATGCTGTGTTTTGTTTGCAGTGCATACGTATCTGACAACATCATTAGTTTAAGATATGTTGTTGTTTTAATAGGTCAGCTATCATTTTCAATATTCTCTCTTGTCATTCAAGGAAGCGATCAGCAGCGTTTTATTTTGGTTGCACATCGCTCTAGTATAGGTAAACACAGCAGCATGTCGGCTTTGAGTTATTTTCTGTTTCCTTTTTATATCTTTTTTTTCATGAGATTATATTTGGAAGCGATTTTTGATTTATTTGCACAGATGACAGGCACGGAAAATTACAGCACTTCTCTGAGCCGGGAGAAAGAAAGAATAACATCTTAAGTGCATCAGCTCATCTACTGAAATAAAGAATACACGGGTAAATGATCTCCTCTCAGAGCTGAAACATGCTGTGAAAGGTCATCCTTGGCATTTCAAATGAGGGGGAGTTCATAAAGAGACCTTCAGAACAAGTGACATCACACTCTGGCATGTATTTAAAACTTAACAATTCAGCTGCTGAACAGAATCCATTCAATACACTCCAGCGCTACAGTTCATTCTCAGACTGAAATGGCCCTGGGAGAGTCAACTACTGTATTTGTGCACTTCTTCAGTAGGCTTTTATCACAGCAGATATTCTGACTTGACTTGTTGTTACTTCTAACACTAACGATGGCTCATACTCAAGTGTCCCACTGAGTCATGCAGTGTGACTAAGACGCACAATACCAGCAGCCTCAATGATAAAACTGTTCTTTTTAAATCTATACTTGAACTTAGTCTTAAGATCATTTCCTACAGTGTGCCTCCTTTGATTCATTGAAGATGCATCAAAAACCTTGCTTGATTTGCTTAAGATGGTTCTAAGAATTTGTAACTTACGCACCTGTGATCTATAAATCTCACATCAACTTAGATTGGAGCCACCTGCCTGATCGTTTCCTCTTATACAACACCAGCACAAATGAGGGTTTAGTCAGGAATAGCCGCGGACCAAAAGAGAAAAGCAAAGTTTTTGGAAGACGAGATCATGGTGATGGTAGAGGGGACTGAAGCCACGCAAAACCTGTGATTTGTCGGACTAAATAGTGGGTTGACAAACAAAGCCAAACACAGCTTGGGAGTGTGTCATGGCTGCAGTGAACGAGGTGAGGCAGAAACACAGAACTGTGGCTGATATTACAAAGAAATGGTCTGACGTTAAACTGTGAGAGAAAAAACAATAGCCGTATGTAACCGCAGCATTTTGGCGATGGGAGGGAGGCCTAGCACGTCTGAGCTAAGGGGGGTGCCCCGGCAGTCATTACAGAAAGTGCATACTCTTCATGAACTCATGCAAAGTTCACCGCAGTCTCGGATACAGCAGGAAAATCACTCAGGAGATCATTCACATGTCAGAGTAAGGCTTTATAAATAACTCCTTGTTTGTGGTTTTGTACTTAGGATCAGTTTTGATCTGAAGTATGACTTAAGTCTGTTTTACAAATGAGGCCCTGAAACTGATTCGTTTTCTGATTTACACCTGTGATTTTTCCAGTGGTGGAAGAAGTACTTACGTCCTTTACTTAAGTAAAAGTACTTGTACAAGAATGTAAAAACTCTATTAGAAGTCAACGTTCTTCACTCAAAATCCTGCTTGAGGAAAAGTACAGATGTATTATCAGTCAAATGCAGTAAAGTATCAAAAGTAAAAGCCTGTGACAGGAATATTATTATATATGACATTATTAGATGATTAATACTGAGGCATTGATGTGGAACTAGCATTTCACTGTTGTAGCAGGTCATTGTGGAGCAGTGAGAAAATGTAGTGCCGTAGACAGCTACAGAAAATGGAAAAACTCAAGTAGCGTTAAAAATACTTCAAAATTGTACAAAAAGTACAGTACTTGTAACTACTTTTCACTTCTGTAGTAGTGCAGTCTGATGTGTCCTCATTTGAAAACAAGGCGGTGAATCTTATTCCGCAGCGCCATAGCAACTAAATGTATGATCATATTGCAGTTTAAACCTTGATTTAATCATACATAAGCAGTTCATTTCTGGAAACGAATGTCCGGCCCTCATTCATCTGATAGTAAAAGCGGGTCTTATCCAATACACAAATAGTCAACAGTGATTGATCGTGTGAGCCAGCTGAAGAAGCATGAGCTAAGAGGATTTTGACAGGCCCCATATATTAAGAGCAGAGAGGCTTTTCAGTCCGTGCTGTCATTATTACAGGTACGAACAAGCCTCAGTCACATCGATCTTGTGTGATCAATCATTCCGATTCATAATTCTGCTTTAAGGACAGGTTCATCTTCGCAGTGAAATATATTCTTTCTGTCGTATTGTGTGTGCTGTTTGTATCCGACAGTGGGGACACTTCATAATTTAGGTCAGCTCTTGAACGGGGGGGTCGTGTGCCACAGTTTAGCAGTGAGTATACCATGTGCTTGTCGTGTACTAACATGCAATTTAAGGCCACTTGATGAATATTAAACCTCTCACTCTCGTGTGTTAGAGCCACTGAAGTCCTCACTATAGCTTTGATGAATACCGTCAACAAATCATATTTGCCAAGGGAATGTAACGTGAGAGAACAAAGTGAGAAGAATAGAGAGTGCTCTGTGCAACTCTGCACAGCTATTGTTCTGCACTCGCAGTGCAAGTAATAAGGGCTATTATAGGGCTTGTAGGCAGACCTGTAGGGGGAGGAAAATGAGCTCATTCTTGTATTGAGAATCTCTTTGTAGCTATAAGTACCCAGCGATTCAAATTGCATTACACAAGTGTCATTACGTCCCACTTGAGTCTCCGTCCTGACAAGTAGGAATAATGATGATGAAGATGAACACAAATAAGAGAAAGGTACAAGATAGTCACTGGCAGGTGTGAGATGGTTCGGGGATCTGTATGTTTCTATTTTGTGAATCTGATTCTCTAATTACCACCATCTGCTGTCTGAGTGAAACGCCGAGGAGGAAAGGAGGGAGCGAAGCGTTGCGTTCTGACTTGGCAATTAAAGATAAATAAGTAGTGTAACAGGAGACACACATTTTGCTTCTTTCCGGGGGAACACGAGTTGCAGAATGGTTGGCCTGTGAGTGACTTCTCCCGAGGGCTTCATCCTATTATGAGCTCTTTTCAGGCTTGCTTAGTGTGTGGAAAATACCTGCATGTAGAAAGTGTGACAATCTTTCTAAAAGCCTGGGTGGATTTGTCGTTTTTGTTTTTCATTGTTAAAAGCCCAGCGATTGACCTTGAACCCAATCACAGATGGGGGTCAAGGGATCATTATTTGACTAGCTGCTTGGAAAAACTGAGTTTGGGAGGGATTAGCTTTGACCCATTTGTTGTGTTGAGAGTTGTGGAGTGGTAGAGAGTCACTGGTGCTGTTCACGACCATTGAAGTGCTCAAAGTGCTTAATGCATGACTGGTGTTGCCACAAAAATATGTCAGCAATCATACATTCCTCTTGTTGTACCAGTACTGTTTTGAGTTTATCAAATCCCCAGACCCAGAGTGCTTTGTGATAGTGAATGGAGCTGTGGAGGCAGAGAAAGTTTGGGCGAAGGTGTAATTAAAGCTGATTATGGTGAGGCAGAGGGGAGGGTAGGGCAGCACATTTGTCTTCCCCAACTAATGAGCGGAGGCCGGGAGAGCCGAATTAGCTGCCTCGCCTTCATCTCTCCCCTGCCACCCGGTTTGTCACAAGGACGCGCCTCCTGGAAGATGAGACGGGGTCAAGTGCATGTGCATCCCCTGGCATTATCCTTACAGGCTGGTGGGGTCCCTGTTCCGCCGGCCGCTGGGAATTGAGGCACTTTAGCAAGCTCCGGGCCTCGCCACTCAGCCTCTGCATCATTAAACCAGGCTAAAAATACACAGCCCACCCATGGCCCCCTGTTCGGAGAGGACCGGTTCACTGCCACACTGAAACAGTCGCTGACTACTGTTCACAAGAGGTGTGACACCACCATTTTTCACTTCCTCTTTAAATCTGATCACTGCTATGAGGCTAGGGCAATACAGTAATTGTCTGCTCAACATGCTGTTATTAAATGTCCTTCTCTTTCCATCCTTGTTGATACCACTCCTGCCATACAAATTCCCACTGCTGTGTTCACGCTGTTATTAATGCTCATCCCAACGGCATTAAGGGACTTAGAAATCAATATGTTTTGGTGAAATGTCGGCGGGACATCTGCTACGAGGCATCCACACATCATACTGATGACGAAGACCGTCCTGAGCATACTGTGAGACTGAACACTGACAGCTGCAACTGATTTTTTTAGTATCAATACATTTCACAGTTATTTTTCAATTAATCGTTCAGTCCATAAAATATCAGGAAATAGTGACAAATGTTCAGCAAGAGCTGAAGGTGACATCTTCAGATAGCTTTAACACCTGAGAAACTGTATCAGAACTGTTGTCACTTTTTAGTAACTAATTGTTTAATCTAATAACAGTTCATAGAGGTGAGTCATTAAAGCAAATTAATCATTAAATGTTCATTTCATCAACTCTGTTTGTATTACACTAGCCAGTATTTCTACTTTTTGTCAATCTAAAGCTGGCCTGGAATCAACAGTGCTTTTCAAGAGTGACACTGAACACAACCTGTGCAAAATGAGCTCCTTAAAGCGAGCGAAACAGCTCCACCGCAAGCTGTGAACACATTCATTCCTGGCAAATGGTGCGTTCTATGGATTTTGAGTAAGTGCGCCCTCACAGAATCGTGCTCTCTGTGAAGGCCAACAAAGTATCAATACAATAAATCAGCAGCCGTGAATCAGCTGCAGAACCCTCACTTTATGCTTGCCTGTTGACTCAAATGTGAAGCTTTTGCAGATCAATCATTGTTTCTAACAAGAAGAGCATTTGGGTCTTTTCTTAGATGTACTCTGTTGGTGCAGTGCACTGGGCTGCAGCCATGGCACACAGGTGTAAGCCATTAGTCTGATTAATTAGATCAGATTTACAGGGTTTGAATGTCTAAAAACCTGCGCAGAGAGGTAAATCTCTTCTTCTTCAGCCGCCCAACAGACACATAGAAAATATGCTATGCTTATTTGGTGTTTTATTATTCATAGCTACAGTACTCTAAGGTCAGACTTCTCTGTTAGTGTTTGTTGAACGGGGGGTGGCCCCGGGTGTCCCTGAGGCAAAAGCTTATAGTCGCTTTCATGAGCCAAATGATAATCTGCCACCTGAGCTGGCGTGTGAACAGCAGAGGCGACAGAGGGAGAGGTTTGCACTCAGGTGTGCAACTTAATCAATGCTTTGGATGATACCACGGGCAGAAACACTGAACACATGGAGACGGACGCCCCTGTTAGCAGCACGCTTTCTCCACTGTCCTGTTTGTTTCAGTCATTATGCAAATAAATGCATAGTTTTAACAGCTTTACTCATGCAGCTGACGTTCAGTCAGTAATGACCAGCCGCTATCGCAGACTGTTCATTTTGATTCACACCTATCAATCTAATTCCAAACTTATCACTCAATACTTGCACACCTATTTGTGTCCACAATGATTTTTTTTTCTCTCTTTCTTTTTTTGCCATAAAATGTGCGGCGGATGGTGAAAGGCGCTTGGACTGCCTCTCCGTCTCAAAGGGGGTGTGAACCGGCTGCTCCCGGCTCGGATTCCGCCGCGTCCCTGCTCACACCGCCTCTGTGTCGGAACTCGGCGCCCAGCAAACGTCCAGACACAGCAGCACTATTTGCGCTGAGGAGGAAGCGTGCAGCCTGCAAAGCGGCACTGCGGCACCGCCGTATCACTGCGCCGCGGTCCCCCTTCTCCGGGATCCTGAAGCTCGGATCTGGGGAGAGCAGGAGGAGATACCCTGCGCTTTTTCCTTTGCGGGATTTATTTCGCCAGCTCCAAACCTTCTTCTGCTTTCTCTCTTTTTTTCTTTCCACACTGACCGAAGGCCTGCAACTTGTCCGGACGGTCCCTCCCCACTCGCAAGGGTTTGCATTTCTTCGTTTTGCATGACGTGTCTTGGAGCAAAAAAAAAAAAAAAAAAAAAAAAAAAAAAGAGAGGGAGAGAGAGAGAGGCTTGCTTTTGTTGTGTGTCTTCCAGTGGAAAATGAAGCTTGGAGAGCCGGAGCAGGAGGCAGTGGCAGTCCGCTGCTGCTGTTGTGGGCTGGACTGGATTACAGAGCCTGAGATCCCTGCTGACAGCACGGGCAGACAAAAAGGGACTGTGAGCGAAGACAAGGGAAAGAGTCTTTTACTGAGCGAGAAGAGCCAGGGCGAGTGCTAGAATACAGCCCCCCCTCCCCAATGAGCGATATTTTGGGAGCTAAGTGTGTGTCATTAGATAAGTGCTGGCACGGGGCATCAGGTTTGTTGTGGTGGAGGTGGATGGACCCTCTCTGGGCTGTTAGAAGGCAGAACATCTGCACGGAAGGCTGCTGCACACTTGGATGTTGGCATGCCGGCTCGTTGGATGTGCCTTTGTTGCGTGTCCGTCTGCTTCTGAGACTTTGTTTCGCAAATGGTTAGGATTGTGCATGTCTAAAAAAAAAACAAAAACCAAAAAACATTTGTGACTTTGCAGGGTGTAGCAGAGCGCCGGGGACTACACGTACGCTGCAGAATCTGGATGAGCTTCGTTACATGACAACCTGTGTCCTAGGGTACGATGCAAAGTTGAGGATGGTGGTTGGCTGTGACAGATTGCGTTTGGTTTGTGTGCCGATGCAGAAAAGGTGCGCCCCCCCCCGTCCCACCCCCCCCCTGCGCGTCCACCAGCGTTTGGAGGCAGGGTTATTCAGAGACAGGCTGTGTGAAAGCCTGCAGTTAGTTCACCCAGTTTTCCTCCACACAGAATACCTTTTCTGTGATGTAATGGATGACAATTGATATTCTGGACACATAGAGGAGCCATATGTGTGTTAGACTACAATGCCAGAGTGGCTGTCAGTGGCTTTAGGCCTAGACTGTAGGCTATGCCTTGAGAAGGATCCAGAATAAGACTGCAAGCTGTTGAATGTTGCATCCTAATATCACAAAGCAGCCAGATGCCTTCAGTGTCAGACAGTGAAGGTATGCCCTGCCATGCTCTGTGGTGGAGTGCAGAACGGTATTCCAAAGGATCTTGATATTTGTCTTGCTTTTTTTTTTTCTTTCTTTTTTTACACGGCGTGTGTAAAACCTCAAGGACACGTCCCAGCTCACTCTCATTCATTAAAAGAGAAATATCGCCGTTTTTGATGTGTGGAATATTCATTCAATAGTTGAGTGAGATGTTACGTCCAAGGTGACGCTTTGAAAGAAATGAATGGTGAATTGAGGCCGGCCGGCATGATGAATATGTTAATCTAGACTGATTTGTGATGGATGTCTGCTAGTCAGAATTGCTTTATTCAAGAAGAGCTTTCAAATCAGTCCTCTTTCAGTTGATAGATGACCTCCTGCATGTGGGCAGCTCAGAAGTCTGAAGTTATTAGGCCTTAACTCCAGTGCTGAAGAGGTTACCCCATGCATAATCAGTGGAGCACAATTTCTGATGTCATTGTGGAAGGTGGATGCTCCGCACTCTGCCTTTCTAAAAGTTTGTCACATGAATTGATGCAGTTAGCAAACACGAGGTGGAAGGATGGATTGTCGTGACAGTTAATTGTTCTTAACACAGCGTTTGAGCTCATCAAGTCTTTATTTCAGGCTGAGTCGCAGTCAGTTGAAGCATTGTGGTAGGACCGGCGTACTGTATGTCACTGATGCATTGTCACACTTTGTGTTTGCATTTGTGCAGATATACCCAGTCTGCCTGTGTTATTTAACGTCAGGAGGCACCGTGCTAAAAACAACACGCTCGTGCTAAGAGGCTTAAGCCACCAAGTGCTCTGAGTGAAATTTCTGGTGCATAATTAAAGAAATTGAAACATTAAAAAGACAGTTTAGGTTACAAGCTTGGCAAAAGCTTCAGAGACACTAGTAAAAGAGCACTTACAACACATAATCATCTCATCTCAGGGCTTAATGACCTGGCTGTGTAAGAAAACACAGTATGCCTAGCAGATGAGGCCGGAGCCGCGCTAATAAAACATTCATCTTGGATTATGTAGAATGGCAATAACCTCCTGCATAGTGTACGGCGCCTTTTGGAAAATGGCTCATTGACTAAATGCACAGTTGAACTTGCTGAGTGAACATGTTGCAAATGCGTGCTCTCTCTCTCTCTCTGTCTTTATCTTGCAGGAGGGAGAGTTTGCTGACCTTGGGTAAGAGGAGTAGGTTCCTGGTGAAGAAAGATGTGGCGTCACCTGCTCGACTCACCACGGCGGGACATGTTCACTGAGCAGATATTTGCTTTAACTTGAAAAGCTCTTCCTCTGGCGGAATTGACAGCTCGGTGATAACGTGTTTAATAGATCATTTTACACCTATCGTAGGATTTGATGGACTGCCTTTGGGGATCTTTGCTTGGAACCCAGCTTGGTTCAGTGACTCGATGCAGTTTTGAGTTCCCGTTAAAGGCTTCATCTGTTGGATATTACATGGTTACCTTGGATCTAATACACTGACAACATTGGCTTTGGATACTGTGGAAATTGTCCTCGGGGGTTTTCACACGAGTGGAGGTCCAGCAGTGCCAGTGTTTGGCCCCTGAAGAGTTTGATTCTCTGCAAGAGGAGGGTTTATCTGGATGTTTCCTATGAAGGACATGGATGGCCCTCGATCTAGTGGCCTCCGCAAGAAAAGGAAGTCGAGGTCAGTGAGGGATCGGGAGAGGCGGTCAAATGGGATCAGGAACAACCACGTCAAGGGCTCCGTGTTTCGCTTCTCCTCCGACTCGGAGCGGGAAGGCGACAGGGAGCCCTCCTCATCCCGCCCTCGACCCCCGCGGAGGAAGCGAAAGGAGTCTACTTCTGCTGAAGAGGACATCATCGATGGCTTCTGCATCACGGGGTTCGTGACCCTGGAGGCCCTGAAGGTGAGTCCTGAACCAAAGCCCCTTCAACTCTCTCCAACTGTGTGTGTGAGTGTGTTGAAAATCTCCTAACACCGTGTAAAAATGTGTTTATTGTCGTGTGCTTCTCGGACTGGGCCGGCCCAGCGCTTTGGCTGGAGTGTGAGCTGGAGCTGAACAGATGTAGCTTTAAATGTAGCGCTGCAGCCAGAGATTACTATCTGTGTCACCGAGAGACGGTTATTGTTGTGTGTACTGCTCTGGATTTGTTTTCACGAGAGTTTTTCAGCAAAGCCTCCGACCAGATGAGGGATGTTCGGCTATGGGCGTAGCGGCTGTTGTGCCTTTGTACACTTCGGAGTGAAAAAGCAATTTGATCCATGTTACAGCAGTTTATTCAGAGTGGGAGTAATTTATAGTGCACCGGCTATCCATTTTCCTTGGAATGCAAACCGGGCACAGGCTGCCTTCCAACAATATAGTCCTGAATTATGACTTCCACAAGCAAGCGTTTCATATACAGCCCAACTGCTGCATTTCTTTCTATAGTGGCAGCTTACAGACAGGTAATCAAAGGTAAAGTGTCTCAGTGAGGTGCTGGCCTACAGGACAGCTTCACGGCCACTTTTGGAACCATTCTTCCCTCATTTGGTATCTTGATGATGGTGGTGGAGGGCGTCGTCCAGCACATCGGCCCAAAATCTCTCACAGGTGTTCATTTGGTGACGGCGAAGGCCATAGCGTGTGATTAGCATCATTTCCCTCCTCTCTCCTTACTCCTTCCTCCTCATCACACCATTCAGAGTCTCCTTTGCCCTCTGTCTCTATGCACATTCTTATGTATGTATTCCTTGCCAGCAATGGTTAATTTTGCATCAGATAATTCAGCATCAAGCTTGATGTTTTTTCGGCAGGGTGTGTAAATAGTTTGCATCTTCACAAGGTCAGACTCGAGGGCCGTCCTGGGATAACGCGGCCTGGCTTGCACTTTCTAATATATGCAGTGTGATACCGATCTCTTGTTTGCTGGAGTGACCCGTCTCAAGGATATGAGCAGTAGCACTCGTCCCCGCTGTATTTCTCTGTTAGTCAGATCAACACTTTCCACAGCTCGGGAGTGTCCAACAAGAACAGGTTGTTTTCATTCTTTTCGTTCAGAATTGCTCTGCTCAGCAGTCATGGGGTCTTTCTCCTCATTTAGTTTGACCTTCTTCATGTTGATCCTTCTGTTATGTTCTGCGTCAGTCTGCTGAAGCACCGCTATTCACAGTTTGAGTGTCTAGTTAACTCCGAAATCTAGGTGGGAAAGTTTAAATTGAGTTGCTTTTGAGTTTGCAAGGTCAAATAAATAAACTAAGAAGATATTTGCCATTCACTAATTTACTCATTTCAGTTTGTTGATCCTCAATATGTCCTAATATGAAGATATTTTAGTCAGTATTTCAGGGCTTTTAATCTAAACATCCAGAATATGATGTTATGTCAATTTCTAAACATTTAATGAATGTAGATGAAAGTTGAAATGTGTTGCCTTAAAAAGCCTGATTTACAGTTTTATGTACATTAGTAGAAATTATTTTGACAGTTTATTACCCTACACAACATTGTTTCAGCCTTTTACTGCAGTCAACCGCATGAACACACTAATAAATCAAAATATATTGCCGTATCAAATTACATTAAAATGAGATCTCTCAGTGATTTAGAAGGCGGTTTTCAAAAACACAAAGCGGTTTACTGAGTAACAGAAAGGAAGAGAAAAAGCATGTTTGTGTGTGAGTGCACACACAGGAATGTTTTTTGAGAATGTGACAGAACTTGTATTACATTACTTCTTCCAGTTTTTGGAGAGCTTTAAATATAGCAGTTTGTCGCACATGTAGTGGCAGCCGTAAAACACAGAAGCTGTCTGGTGATTCATATTTCTGTACACGCAGTCATTCAAAGTGGATTCTGGACTGTGCCCAAGTCCACAAAGCTCCTTCCACCATGTTGATAACCTGCTGTAGCACTGGACCCTTCACGCTGTCTCAAACTCGCTTCAGACCTTTTGTCCAGATTTATGTGCTTCCAAGGTCAAAACTCTGCTGTATGCTTCATTAGTCACCCTATTATGTCCTCCATTAACTGATTAATTGTTTGGTCTGTAAAATGTCAGGAAATAGTTGGGAAAAATTGCCATTACAAGTCCTCAAAGTGCAATGTGGCGTCTTCAAATGTCTTGTTTCGTCAAGCGAACAGCCTAAAACCCAAAGATGTTAAGTTCACAGTTTTATTAAATACAAAAAGCTGGAATAAGACGATGTTAACCTTAACAATTAACTGATTGTCAGAATAGTTGCTGAGGAATTCTCTGTCAATTGTTAATCGACTAGTAGTATTTTCCATAGATCCGCTGCTGAAACTCCTCTGTTTTAAGAGACAGAGGTGATGTGCTGGGAAATGATGCATATAATATGAAGCAGGGCTGCGAGACCCTAAAGGCTGCAGAGTCAGGCTTGTGACTGAAAGGCCAGTGGTCCACAGGCCTGGATCATTTGTGGAGATATAGATCAGAAATAAGAATGAGATCCCACCCCAGTGCTACCTCTGAAGGACCCCCGAGCGAGCCACTTGACCCCCCTGCTCACTTTCATTATAGCTGTTTAGAGAGCAGCGATACCAGACCTACTTTACTTGGCAGTTCTCTGATGCGTCTGTTAAAATTAGGGCTGAGGGTGAATCAGGAAGTCGCTGATACGGGTAAGAATAAGCAAAAGTTGGTTAAATAAAGGTGAAATGCTTGAACGGCTGTCTTGGTGTTTGTCCCCTGCCACGCCTCAGCGATGACCATTCATTGAAGAGCTTTTTGAAACCGATTGCATCAGAAAGACATAATTGCAGCCATCCTGTCGGATTTTTCAGGATAGCTGGAGAGAGATTGTCTTCTCTTTAATCTTCAATTACGGATCAGTGTCATCAGGGCTTTTCTTGCATTTCACTGCCTCCATAGCTTAAATAATTGGATTTCTGTTTATTCAATATATTTCAGCACTGTTTTCATGACAGGCATGCTTGAGTTCCCTCCCTCCCGCATGTATTTCAGTAAAATGGGTCTGACTTTTTCTTTTGCCACACTTTGCTCACAGTTGTGAGATGTGTTTACTTCTGCGTTTCTGACTCTGTGTGGTGTATCCACTGTATGGAACTATGCACATCACAGCGGCAGCGGTGGCGGCGGCGGCTCTCTTTCTGTCTGAGTAAAGTTAAATTCTGATGAGGTCAGACCCCTGGAGGTATATGCTAGTGCTCTCCATCTGTCACCGCAGTGCTGGAGCAACACGGCTCCCAGGCCTGCTTCTCATGCGCATGCTGATATCTTAGCTTTGCATTTGTCTTTTGCAGTCTCTGGGCCGGAGCGTCCGTGATGAGGCTCTTGAGATACGCGAGTAGCTTTTGTTAGATGTTCTACCACATGTCGTTGTCTTGATTACTTGGGCGTTTGTTGGTGGTGCAGAGTGAACTCACCCATGCTGGACTTTTGTTAAGAGCAGTTGAACAAGAAGTTGCTGTTGACATCAAACTTGGACTGTCAGCAGGAGGTAGCCTGTATTACTCCTCGTTGACGTTTCTTATTTTCTCCCTCTCTGATCAGCACAAGTCAGTCCTCACCTGCAGCCAAGTCGTACTATAACAATGATTTGCTTTCCACTGGTGCAGGATACAGGATGTGCTTCTAAAATGCACACTGTGCAAGTTAATGATTGCATAGCTTAAACAAAACTTTTGTAAAATCCGCCATCGTGACTGAGAAAAGCTTTCTACGTATATATCCCTTGAACTGCTGCAAACACTGGGACTCAGTCAGGCTATTCGTGTTTAGGTGAAATTGAATTGAATGGAAAATGTGAGCACAAAGCAAGGCTACAGAGTAACTGCTTTGCAGTAAACAGACTTTCTTTATGAGCAAGTTTGATCTTCTCGTCAATCACAAGTCAGGCTGTAGCTCCAAGGCCTTTTGATATTTTATTGACTGGTGGAACTCGATTGAGTTTCTGGGTGCGTTTGTAGTTCATGGATAGCACATTTACTGTATTGACACAGGGCAGATACTTATTCAGTATGAGCTTTTTAGTGTAATAATGTCGGGCTAAAGCACCACGAGTGTGCTACAATTCCTAATAGACCTCTGAGCAGTTGCCAGCTGTTTTTTTTTTTTTTTTTTTTAATCTTTCAGAATTTGAGCACAGTATGCTCATTTTCCCAAACGGAAGCTCTTTAAATTGAGCAAGAAATTACAAAGACGTAGTGAGCAGTATTCATTCATGGCACTGAGACTAAAGTACACAGCAGCAGTAGTCCCTCTGACGAGTCGGTTTGGAGACAGATTCTTATTGAGGCCTGAGCAGCGACCTATTACAGCACTTGGAGAAATTGCTAAATTATTGAGTGCCTCCTCCTCTAAAACCTTTGCTGTGTTTCACCCATTTCACTTTGAAAGGTGTCCCTAACCTCAGTGTTCCCGTACTGACCAGAATTGATTTTAAAATGTTGCTTTTGTTAACCCACTGCTCCATTAATTCCCCAATAATTAGTAGTCTCTGATGTGTAATATCTTTGTAACACACACACATGCGTAGATAAATTCTCCCTAACCTCCATCTCTGCATCTCATGGCTTGACTTAATCAGGCTTTGCCGTTCCAACCTCACGCTGCTGTTTGACTGTGCACCTAAAGGCTGGACCGACTCCTCTTTTTTAACTCGCGTAACAACACCTCATCTTCTTGCTCAGCAGGTTAACAGCAGTCTATTACATGATTGACTGCCTGTGATAATACGATGAACATGACAAAAGCAGCAGCAAACTGTGTAAATTAGTACATTTGCAGTGTCTCTTCTGCTCTGATTGTGCATTTAAAGGTCTGGAAAGACTTCTTAATTCACAATGCCCCACAGAGCTCCTGCAGGTTTTGTTGTTCCTCTAAATAATTTTCCTCTCTAACTTAATTTGTTACACACCATAAAAACGGAAGAGAATAGATCCACCTAATGCACAAATGGTGTACAGAATGGCGCTGGGCTCATAACTGTGTAACACCTCATATGGGCGAGACTGGGAGAGCAGCCTAGTATTGGGATAGACGTGCAGAGCTGACACAAGCAGTTTGGGCCCTGCAGTGTGGAGGGATTCTTTTCATTACTTAAAGGTACAATACAGTGTGGAAGAACGTGAAGCAATTTACATGTATTAATTGGTTTGTACTGTCAATGTGTGAAACAGACTGTAACGTAACAAGCAACAGATATACAATCACTGAAATAACAACTGTTATTTTCCTCTGGAAACGTCCCTCCATTTCCAACCTAGCTCGAGAAAAAACAGCCAAAAATATGTGCTAAACCAGTTTTGGCTCTTGTAATGCATATTGCATTAGGTTGCACACTAGCACTGGATTTGACATGCCATGCCTAACTGCACCAAACAGCTGACCGCCAGAGAGCGAGGAGAGAGTCAGCTGATCACAGAGAGCTGTTATGCTTTTCACTGCAGGGTTAACACCACGCTGACATGAAGTCCAGAAGAGGGATGTGTGTGGACCACGTGTCTGCTGGAGGAGAAACGTTTTCAGAGATGTGGAAATCCTCTGCCTGTGCTTTTCCTGCCATTTCATTTCAGTACCACTGATGCACCACCAGGACCTTGTTTGTTCCAATTAAGTGTCTATTTCTATCTATGATTTCTGCTGCGCCCATCAGTTATTTAATTTCAGGCACGGGCTTCACACCCATTTGTCACACCCACACTGGCCTTGGAGATGTGACACATTCAAGTCAGGGCACGGTGGAGCTTCATAGCTCATAGATTAAGTTGAGTCATCAGCGCGTGTGGGTGGAGGGTGGAGGTGGCATGGAGTGACGAGTTCAACAAAATGATAATAGGTTCATTGATAAGTTGTCAGGCCTTCAAATAACAAATAATGGCTAGCTAATTAATGGCTATTGACATTTAAAGTGGACTAGGAGTTAAAGGACAAGTCTCTGGCCTTGGCTGAGAGGATCAACTGTGGTAATTATGTCAACAAAGGCTATTCTCATATGGCCAAATGAAGATGATGAATTGCAGTTTAACAGTCTGGCATTTTTCTCGTATGCTGTCCGTGGGATGATGCTGTTGCCTTGCCAGCATTTCAAAAACAATTGATTTTCTTTGGCAAAGCCCTCAGAAGTCTGCCTAGAGGAGGACTTGTAAATGCAGGCAGAGAAGAACACATTGATTGGTACTTCATTGTAAGAAAGAGGCTAATGTGAAATCAAATGTATTGACAGCTTGTTTCCAAAAGACCAGAAAAAAATGACATTTCAAACAATTAAGACATAAATATCAAGCCAGGTTTTCTTAAAGCTTCGTTTCTGGGAGAATGATGAACAAGGACACCTTCGGAGAGAGCGCTTTTTTTTTTTTTTCTTTTTTGCTCTCCTTGTGCCAAGCTGCCTTGACAGATATTTCTGTCTAGTGAATAATACCACTTTCCCAGCCTTTTAATTAATTTTCCACCTTCCACACATGTATTTATTCCACTCTCTTGGCAGTAATGGCAGATATTCATTTAGCTGCATTTTGGAGGTGTCAGAGAGTGATTTATGGTATGCATTAATATGCTGTGACAGCCCAGTGACTGACATACAGTATTAATGAAATAAGCTGTCACCCCTGGATGCTAAAAAAACCCTCCAGATCAGATGTTCTCTCTGTTATTTGGGATTTTTGGCTGGATTTGAACAACTCTCACATGCACATTCATTCACTAACACTCATCAAATTCAGTAATTATTCTTCTGAGTGTGCAGTCATTTTGAAGATGAGGTCTTTCATTGGGACATGAACTGAGCCCGGGCCCTGTTTAAAGCCTCATTGATCTCTTACCAGCGTACATTCAGTGTGTTGGCTGTCTAATCGACCCCTCTAGCAGCCAGTGTATTGTGGTGCTCCTTGGCTGCCGCTGATGGCGGACATTTTTCCCTCAGATGCAGATCAATTTGTCAAACTTTGCTTTGCGGGGCCACGCGCGCTTTCCTATCAGATTTGTCATTTCCCTGCCTTGGCTGGTACCATGACAACCTTTCCACCTGTCACTAACGTGTGTCCAGGGTGATTGGAGTGTAACTGCATCGAGCAACAAGCCATAAAGTCCAGGTGTAAAGCCCAGGAAACATTTATGATCTGAGCAGAGTAGGAGGCATTTACAGACGCATTTAGGCACATAATGCGACAGATCTGAACATTTGCATTAATGTTTGATCTGAATCAGAAGAGTGAAAGAAAGAAAAGAAGCAGTGTGATTTCACTCTTTTTGTTAGTTTTCATGTTAAAATGTAACCCAGCCACATCATATAGAGACACAACTCGCATACGACATGCAAAGGGCGCAGATTGATGCTGTGACGCGCAGTTCAGCTCTGGAATCACGTGGCCAGCACCGACGCCCTCGTCGCCAGTGCGTCTGTATGAACTCAGGCAAAACAAATAGCTCGGCAGCAAGGGAAATGTGCAACAAGCAGCATCGATGTTTGGAGCTGACGTACAAGAAAAAGGAATGGGACTGTGGGATGTTGGAGCAACGTGGAGGCATGAACGGTCTTTAAACTACAAACTGTATAAACACATTTTGCAAAGATATTCTCGGTTATTTTAGCCAAGCTTTTGTAGCTACAGTGAACTGTGTTGACTTCTCGGCCGTGCGATGTGCTGAGAATGTAGAGAGCATGTGTGTTTTTACAGTGCTGATTTAAGACTTGTTTGAATTTCAGAGCCAGTTCACGTCTGAAAATGATGCTATTTTTGTTTGAAGTGATTAAAATTTCAAGTACGTAGAAGAAGGGTACATGGAAATCTGTTTCTGTGGCCAACTTAAAGTGTCGTTTGTGTTCAGTTTTCATGTATTTTTATTGCATTGACCGCTAGAGATGAAAGTGCGATGTAGAAGTCAGACAGGAGGAATGTAGGTGTTTACAGCCAGTGTTGTGAAGACCTGAGTGCTGTTGCTGCAGGGATTTATGAATGACAACCAATACCAAAGAACACACAAGTCTTCCGTCAGCTTATGTCTACATTAACAGCTAATCTTTGTCTCATGGCACACCTGGAGTGGCTGAAGAACATTGGATTAATGGTTCTGCCTCTTAAGACCTAAGTCTCCCTGACACTCGTTAATGTAGCACAGCGCTCTGGAGCGACACCATTGTGTATCCTTATCCAAGTATTAGCACAGAGGCAAATCACATCCTCATCCTAATATAATTGGCTTGCCTCAGTTAAGAAAAATGCATTTCCCTGTTCTGCCTGGCACAATCTGGCTGAGCCCAGGCCATTTTCTCTTCCATTTCATCTTTGTTTTTATTCTGGCAGGTTCCGGTGACAGATGTGAGGGGAAAAAGATAAATGTTTGCAAAGGCTGATTGTAAAATGCCATCTCTGAAGTAGAGCCGTGGCCAGAGTCACACACTCTCTTCTGTGTGTAATGGCCCCCATGATGATGCATTTGGACAGATTTTTTTTTTCTACTTGAGAAGAGACCCTTTTCATGCTTAACTGCACAGTGAATACTAATGGTGGTGCAGTTAGGAATGTGTGTGTGCGTCTTTCCACCACAGGGCCTGTGGACTTACGGACACAGCCCTGTTGAGATCTCTACCTGCAGCTTTGAACCTTTGATCCCCCCTCTCTCCTCTGATCCTTCTTTCAAATCGAGCCAACCTACCACTGTTTCCATTTCCATCTGCTTCCATTCCTGCACTCTCAGATAAGCTTTGCTCAATAACTGCACTGCTTCAGGTCTTTTTTTAAAATAATTGTTTACACTTGCCTGAATGCCAAACTATAATCCATACTCACATGCTTTTTGCAATATTTAGAAAATTGGCATATATCATAGCAGCTAATACGAAACAATTTGCTTTGCTCCCAGCACCTTGGTTATCCCCAGGCTTGGCTATGTAGTGCAGGATGCAGTTAAATCTTTTCCAGGTCAAATGATATTGAAATACTAATTAAAGGCTCCATGGTTGTGTCTCAGCATGATGTCATCCCCTGCCTCCCCCTGTGGATCTCGCTGCTCTAGATGCTCAGTAGGAGGGTTTATGTGGACTGAAGCTGCTTTAGATGAGTCACTTAGGTCCTTCAGATGTAGTTTTTTTCTGTTAACCATGTTATGTTCTCATTCAGCATCCACTGTGAAAATGGTTTTGAGCCATCCACTTTATGTTTGATCTGTACTTTTGAAGCAGATAGAAACCTGGATAGAAGCCTTGTAGTTTTTTGCATTCTTCTTCCAACTCAGTGCTTCCCATCCTGTTTTTGTACCCCCTCAGTCCTGTCACATACACTCAGGTATCTCTTCAGCGACACCACCTATCATTCCACTTGAGTTGATTTTAAACTGGATGTTATTTAACACTAATTATTATATATAAAGCGAAAAAAAAAAAAAAGTTTTAGGACAGTGGAATAAATGTTTAGGTTGGTTTAGGCAGGTTTGCATTTGTACCACTTCCTTTTGGAACGGCAGAATCTGAACTTTTCACCCATTTATCCATTACCTCCAGCTAACCATTTTGGATTTTTATCTATTACTACATGCTGTGTAGACCGCTCTGCTCGTTTGCAAACTACATCTCATTTCTACTTTTTCGCATTAGTCTACAGTACAAACGTACACTCTTTCAACTTCTGACGTACCCCGTGGAGTTCAAGTAACCTTGGATGAGAATTCTAAACAACTTCAGGGCTGGTGGCAATAATTGACATGGAGTTTGAGACATAAGGATTTTGAATGTCTCTAATGAATTCACATAGAATATGTATATGGGAAAATACTCTTTAGCTGTGGACTGCAGGCCTATAGAGCCCTATGAAGATGTTAAGGGTCCCAGGCAGGAAGCAGAACTCTCTATGGTTAATGTAGTTGATTTAATCTGCAGTGATATTCCACCGCACCGATGTAGACATGCATATGAAGGTCCTACAACAGCTTCAGTCGCTAGCTATAAAATGCATTTCCTATGATAGAGCGTGAAGGTACAGGCTACACCTAGTTTTAACATTTACATGGCTGGAATATTATGCATGAAAGTCTGGGCTTAGAAGGAAGAAGCGAGGATGACAGTAATACTGTATTTGAAAGGCATGAATCCTGTGACAAATACTCTTCCAAGGAATTCCTGACAAGGTTTGGAGGAGTAGTGAAGGGAGAGCTGCGAGTGCATGTGTGTGTGCTGTGTATTCATGTTGGGTGTGTGTGAGTGTGAAAATGCTTGCAGCTAATGGGTTAGACCTGCCATTCACCACCGTGTTATTCTGCATATGGGAACGTTGCTATTTATGTCATCAATATGGACGAATCCATAGATAAATGAAATTAACATATTTATGGTGACAGTGAAGAAACAGCACTCAACTCACTCCAGTCATGTAGTGTGTGCTTATTATGTTCAATAAAACCAGTTAGACTAAAGTCTTAATGTACTTAATTTTATATCAATGCTCTATTTTTAAACAACTGTTGATTTTTAAATAATCAATAATGGATCAGTTAATTTCCTTGAAATTTACAGCCTTTATTTGACCAGAGCGTTTGGTTTGTGGGACTAATTGTGGTTAACTGCCATACAATCAATGCCTATAATGTGTGTGAACCCTGTGTACATGCCGATGTGTGTCACTATGTGTGTGTGAGAGAAGATGAGAAAGAAAGACAGTGTTTGGAAAATATACATCATGGTGTGCGAGAGAGGAAAAAGGCTGACAATTGTGTGTGTGAGCGTGTACAGCAGGGACGGCTGCGCTCCAGAAAGCCAGATGGATCTGGAGCTGTCTACTCCAAATGAATACATCGGCTTGTATTGTTTTCAGTAAGTGCTTTTCGGCTCATGTGCCTCCTGCTGTAAAGGGAAAAAGAGAAAAGAAAGCCAGTTCCACAGCATCACATCCACAAACAGCACATCTTCAGAAAAAAGCCACAGAGTAAGTGTTGGACTTTGGTCATGATCTCATTGCAACAACACCGACTTGTTTAGTAAAGTAATCTCCCACAGAAAATCTGAACAGATTTGCATTCTGTGCATTAGTTCCTGTCCAAGTTGTCTTCTGACAGCTGTGTTGTCAACTTTTTCTATTCTGTTGTGTCTGTTCTGTGTTGTTGTGTAGTGTATGGTGTGTAGTGTATGTGTATGGTGTGTGTAGTGTATGGTGTGTAGTGTATGTGTATGGTGTGTGTAGTGTATGGTGTGTAGTGTGTGCTATGGGTGATTTTTTCGCTTCATTGATGATATTTTTGAACAACATCTTTTAATACTCTGATATTTTTCCAGCATACTGCTGCTGCAGCTGTTATATCTATCATCCTGTGTGTTGTGGGATGCATCATATCAATGATATAATCACTAAAGCAACTGTGTAAGCCTGACCTGGCTGTAGCTTGAATTACTGTTGCTGGTGATGGGAGCACATACGACCACAGGGAAAACCTGATTTTTCTTGCTTGATTACAAGAAACATATTCTGTAGGGTCAACAGCATGAGCCTGTTGTTCCAAGGTCACATGACAATTATCTTGTGTTAGGGTCTTATTATTTTTCAATCATCACTTTAAAAAGGTCAGATTGTGATAAGCTCTTCCTACAACTCTTCTCTTGATAGAGAATGGTTACTTAGTGTAATCATGACACATAAAATGTGTTCAGGCTTTTCATATCAGAGTGCAGCAAAATCAACGTTTCTTTATGTAAAAACATCACATTTTACTTGTTAAGACTGAAAACCCATTGATACAAAACAAGCACGGCTTGGAATTAGCACGATTGTTATGAGCAATGTGCCACTGGCAAAAATGGAAATGTTTATGCTCAACTAGATAAGCTTGGGCTAATTAGTAAACATGAAAAAGCAGCCAGCCAATTAAATGATATTTCCCAGACTGTGAGAATATTTGATGAAAGCATAATATTTCATTTCATCAGATTTTTCTGTGAAACCTGGTGTGTTTCGCAGGGATTTCCCACAGTCCTCTGCTGTGCTGCTTTTGACTGCTTTGTACTAAGAGCTGAGGCCGGTCAGGGCAGCAGGGCTATCGATGGACCGTCTCTATGACCCTTCCGGGCTCTGGTGTGTTGCTCACCTGAACCTGCATACACACACATGGCTTCAGTCCCCTGCTGGTGTGTTTTCAATAAATGTGTGCTGCAGTTTTGTAAATGGGAGGTTTACACTGAGACAAAAGGTGCTCTTATGTAAATGCCAGCATGGTCTTTGTTGATTTAGCACATCCCAGGGTGTGCGAGAAGCATTTACACACACACGCGCGCACACACACACACACACACATACGCTGGCACACATTGACAAACACAGACACACATGCAGTCTGAAGCGAGGCAGGCTTTTAGGATGGATTTAGTTTTGCCAGCTAATAGCAGGGTATCAGTTGTTCTGTACAAGCAGTCAGTGGAAGCAGCCCATAGGCTATCCACACAGGCCTTATCACTCAGCAAGCAGACCCCATGATAAGGTATTATGTTTTTCACAATAGTCTGCTGTGTTTTCTCCTGTCTGTGCAGTTTCCCCGTAGCGCATGCTGTAGCAACCCAAGGCTGCCAATTACACAGACTGAGCGTGTTAGCGCTGCAGAAGCCTCTTTCGTCATATCCATCGGGTTTGAAACGCTAGCAGTGATTCAGTAGTGAGAGTGACAGTGGGTGAATTCCAGGAGCCTGCATGTCTAGGCCCACGCCATTTCGTTTACAAGATTTCCACCCTCTGTGAATTTAAGGGCACAGTTATCCTGCACCCTCTTCATTTATCTGCTCTGCAGGATCGCTGTTGCTTGAACTCTGATCCTCTCCGCGTATCAGAAGGCAGTTGTCTTCTCTGTCAAATCGATTTCTTTCATTCAGACACATGAAGAGGACTTTGCCAGCATCTTCCACATATCTGATGATGGAAAAAAGCCACTGAATATTGTAATTCTTTTCATACTGGCTTTAATGGAGTCCTTCTTTGGATGTTTTGGCCTCTGTATGATATGGTGTGCAGACACATGACAGTCACTGCATTCCAGACTGACTTAAAGCGCTTCATGGCCACTTTGTTGTGTGACATGTGACATTTGATATCCGAGTCATTAACTAACAATGAACGATTATTTTCATTATCAGTTTAACTGCTGATTATTTTCTCGATTGATCTATTCAATGTCAGAAAATGATGAAAATGACATCAAACAGAAAAACAATGACTTGAACGATTAATTGAATATCAAAATAATAATGAAAATAGCTAATTATTAATTGTCTTTCTATTGACAAATTGAATAATTGACCAGTTGTTGCAGCTCTACAATCCAGAGATTTGCTTTTGCGAAAACCTGAAGATAAGGGTAAGATCTGCAGTGTGTTTTCCACTCGACTCTCAAATGTCAACATTTATTGTTTTTTTTTTGTCTGTTTCAGCTTCGGGGTGCATAATGTTGCCCTGCTTAGCTTCCATTTCAGCTCTGAGATGAAACAATCAGCCCTCTGTATGGCAGGCTACCGCTGCTGAAGATTGGCTTACAGAAGCATGTTGTCACTGCTGTTGTGTTGTGAGGCAGCGCAGAGACTCACAGCTCGGCCTGTCAGAAGTGTCCTTTACATACTGTAGCTTATTGTCTGCTTGGCTGATGAGAAGTTATTCACATGATATTTCACAGCTTTCAGCACTTCTGGCTTCTTCCTTGATGAGTCAGCATGGACTGTTCTGGTAGAAAAATGGCAATGCAAAAATAAGTGGAAATTAATACAACTGAGAAACTGACGGTTCAAGATAAACTGCTTCTGTTCAGCCTTGTATTAAGTGGTTGTAAGTGAAGTTTCCTGGTGTGGCTGTGATGTGATATGATGGTAAAGGATGGTGATGGACTTGGTAACCAGAGCTCAGTTCACATGTAAATACGTGATAAATACAGAATATAACGGATCATTTAAATTTTTTTTAACATAAATGTCTCTTTTCTGTAAAAAGGGTTTTCAGGCCGTCGGTGAACAGACAGCAGGTTGATTGATGTCCCTCCACCACTAAACAACACACAGACGCACCGGTGATTTGTTGGCTGCCAGTCTTTCCCACTTTCAACAGGCGACAAAGCATCAGCTAAATGGATCAGTCCACATGCTTGTTCCAAGTCCTGTGCTGTTTTAAGCCATTATTCCAGCCCCGTCTTTATGCTGCAGCCTTATTGGATTTACCAGACAGGCACACCTGCCTGCAGCCCCAGGTACAGCATTATTGGAGCAATCTCTTGTCAAGAGGAAACTGGAGTGTCTGTGCATAATTCAGTATGTCAGGACTATTTCTGAACATTTCCGCCATAGGCTCCCCTGCAGTCTTCATATTTATGGCGGACATGCTTTATGTTAAATATTTGACATCTTTAAAAAAACATGTGCTTAATCTGTGTCCCTGTAACCTCATGTTCGTTACCGAGTGGAAAGTGTTTGGTTCCGTGCCCTCGAGGCACTTGACATTAGATAAGGCAGCTGGCACGGCTCCATGTGCAGTGAAAGTGATTTACTGCTGCCTCCGCAGCCTGTAAAAGATTCACCGTGGAGCACGTATAGAGTACAGTGTCGGCATAAATGCACCGTCGCTCATCACGTCTCCCGCGGTCTGTACGTTAGAATACAGAGTCACAGTGGAGTGCTCCTCTCTGCGGTGGCCCTGCTCTCAGTGCTGCACAAATGCTCTCCTAACCGCAGTGCTGGGAACGTGAGGGTTTGGGTGGATGTTGGTGGTGGGGGCTCCTGCTTGTCAACGGCTCCTCAGTGTTGGGGGTCGGTGTCATCCTAACTCTCCCACAGGGCTCAGGCTTCAGCTCAGCACCAGAGACTTGTGCTGTCTATCTTTGTGACTGTCTGTCTCGCTGCAAGTCGCCATCAGCTGCCCCCAACCCCCCTGTGAAATGAAGCATTGATTGCCCCCACCACTCTTTCAAAGGTTAGATAAACCAATACAGACTCTTTATTAATTCTTTTAGATCACTTCTGAAAATACCATTTGGATTCCTTGATTCTTTACAGTCTTGGGTCTGTTCTCTGCCTTTTTTCCCAGCTGGCCACCAGACGCTCTGTCTGATTATGAGCAAGTCAAATCAAAACAATGGCTCTGTATCAGGAATGCCTGTGATTGGCTCGTTGCAACTGCAGTGCACCCCTTCTCCTGGCCCCTGTAAACTGTAGTAGCACGCTTTAGCTGTGCTGTGGCGTGCCGAACCACGGTTATATGCATTTGCACTGCGGCCTCACAGCCGGGGATGACTGCTCTGACCCAGAATATCACATGTGGTGAACTGTGCAGTGCTGTACTGGTTCTCTAGGAACAGGAGGAACGAAGGAGTCTAAAGGCTCACACATCCAGCCCTGCTCGGCCGTCTCCATTCAGCTCTGCTCTGCTGGATTAGTTCCATTACTGATTAGAAAACTCCTGCTGCTAATGAATTATTGAGCATCTCTGTTTCCTGGTGTAGTTTTGACCTCAGGCAAGCTCTAATAGATACTCAACCCGATGGAGGTTTGTGAAATGTAAACTACGAGAGTCGTCATTGTTGTTGCACCAAACTGCTACTACTACTCACCATTATTGTTGGAAATCTAGACTCGACTTGGTGCTGCCAATTATCTGATTTCCATAAATTGTTTTTTCTTTTCCTTCCATGACAAATTTTATAATCTGAAAATTCCACACTTCTTTAAAGTTGCCAAAGTGGCCTGTTTCATGCCTCATTACAGCAAATTAACACATTTGGCAGAGAGCTCAGTTTTAAATCTGATAAGGGGAGCAAATGATGAATTGTGCTTACGAAAATGAATTTAAAAGTTTTTATCGCCATTAGCCATTATCAGGATTAATTGGCTGTTTATGTTTTTATGAGAGTTGCTATGTTTTTAGCATGTAATGAACTGTGAACAGTTGTCATTGATCGTCATGATTATTTGCATCAAATCGTTATTACGGTTCCGTTTGCTGTTCTGCTCATTAGAAGTGATTAACAGTTTGCTGTGACACACTGCTGAATGCCAGCCAACAGTTTGGTAAATAGCTCCAGAGCGGTCCAGTGAGAGGGAATATCGCTCCCCAGGACTTGGTATGCTCTATGCAAAGAAACACACATACACCTACACTGAAACAGACTGCTGATACCGGCATGTAAAGTGTACTGCTTGCCAAGTAAGCAGTTAAAAGATATGAAAACAGGACATTCCTACTAACCACAGTACGGTAAGATATGGAAAGTACGTTTGCAGTAACTTGTGTCTTTGTTGTTTAATTTTTTCCCAGGCTGTCCTTGTTTAGTAATTTAATAGAACATGCGCTCCTTCATAAATCATAGTTGCATTTCTGAAAGCGTGGTCAAGTTGTGCATGTCATGCTTCGGTTCAGTTGTTTCACACCTTGTAGGGCAAAGTGAAACCACAGGCTGTCACAGAAATCACAGAACTGCAAGGCAAGGATTTGTTGTCCTTTTCGAACGTCAAACCGCAGGAAACAAGTAAACAGCAGAGCGAAGCTGACTGTGTTTGTTCTTAACTTAACCTGCCGCACAGCCACTCCTCCATCCAAGAATAAATTCAACATTTTGATTCATTCCACTTCGCAGCCATGATGCCGGCCTGCTGCATCTGTCCTTCTGCTAATGGAATGAATCAAAGAGTCTTTTGGCCAGCACTGCACTTGTGCTGTGATTCATAAAAACATAGCTCAATAAAGCAACATATTACTTGGAGCAGTTTGACTTTTTCACACTGCACAGCTCCGCAGAGGTAGGTGGCTGATGATTCATTGTTCCCACAGAAGCCAAAAATGGGCTAAAAATGAGTTGACAAAGTCTGTAATAATAATCTTTATCACTCGGCTTAATGTGATGTATGTCTGCAGCACGCTGTGATCCAGCTCAGTCTGAGGCAGTGTGAACCATCGCTGGATAAACGCTGTAAAGCAAACAAAAGGCACAGTTAACAAATTAGCCTCGAGTCACTGTTGTGCAGCTTCGGCGTTGTTGTGTGATGGGAGGAGGGCCAGTTCAGAGCTGGGGCTGCAGTAGTGGGGGGGACTACTGCAATGAAAGTCAACCGTGCTTATCCAGAGGCCGTGTAGCAAGAGTGTGATGATTTGAAGCGTTATATTAAAGTTTTCTTACTCTGACCTGCAGAAATCAGGACTTGAGTAGCTGTTGAGCAAGGTTTTCTTTTCCTCTTGAGCGTTTTGCTGCGACCGCATCATGCTTTCGTTTTGTGAGTGTATGGAAGTGCTGGTGGATTGGCTCAGAGAAGTGTTAAGAAAGCAATCTGGCAAAGCCTTGAATGAGTGCAGCCATAATCACTGTGTCATTATTCTCTTTCCCTGCTGTCTGTAAGCCAAAACCAGTGGCATGAAATGATCTTTTTGGAGCTGTTATTAGGACGGGAATCACCCAGCGGGGGTCTTTTTATTATAGGGGAAAGTCGTCAAGAGGTGCAAACATTTTTGCTTCTAAGAGGGTTCAAATGTTTCCTTCCAAAACAGAGCTGCTTGTCATGATTTAGGTTTGAGAATGTGATTCAGTGTGCAGACCACTGCTTTCAAACCAGTGTTGTTTTTGGAGCATCCCAGTGGCTTGGCAGGATTAGGTGCATACTGAGCAGCCATAATATTGTGGGTTCAAATCTGGCTGTGGGCACATGTGGTGAGTTATCTGCTCTCTGCTGCTCTTTACTCTCTCCTCTGCGTTGTGCCCGATGAAGTCCAAATACATTTAAAACACAATTTTAAAGCACAATTTCGCTCAATACCTTTTGACACCAACCGTCCTCTCCAAGTCGATCTCAGACAAACATACCTCTGGAACGAAAAGGCAGACGTTGTTCCTAACTGAAGACCTTTTGTCTGCTTGGCAAGCTCGATAACTATCACACTACATGAACTAGCGAGCACTGAGTCACTCTCACCCTCCTCTTTGTCCGAAACTTAAGCCTCTTGTCCCGCTGTCAGCTGAGACTGAGGTTTATGCATTTGCATGCTGATTAGGAGTTGGGAGTGACTGAGACCGAAGGTGGTGCACAAATGTGTGTGAGTGTGTGTGTCTGCGTTTGTGTGTGTAGGGGGATTGTAATTGGGTGTGAGTGTTGGCCAGATTTAAAGCCCCACTGAGCAATTAGTTCAGCACTGAGTGGTACTGTTCGACAGTTTTCATTAGCTGTCAAGGAATTCAGCGAATGAGTAAGATCAGAAAACTGGTGTTTTTGTTCAGCGACAGTCAATTATGACGGAAAGAGCACGCAGTTAATGTAAAGCTGAAAGCACCAACGTAATCGCTGGAAATTTACAGGACAGGAAATGTTAGCGCAGATTGTGTTGATGTGGTTACAAGAGCATATTAATGGAAATGTCAAGGCCGGATGACTGTAAGTCTAGAGGCTATGGCCACATTTACACTGAGCTGCATGTATGTGTTTCCTGTGGTTTTTATGAGACAGGTTGAACAAAGACTGCTTTCAGTGCATCTTTAGCAGTGATTGTCACAGAGGACGGCTGTCGACGCTGCTTCCACAGGGAACTAACCGGTGTAGTCACACTCAAGGGGAGTAAAGCTTACACATGTGCCTTACAGAGACACATGCATTTGCACCGTTTTATGATGATGCAGTGTAATGCAGTTGATTATAAAGCACATTTGATCCAGACACTGTAATACAGCTACCATCACAGGCTCAATGACCACAGGTGTCCATAACTGGCGTCGCTTGTAGCCGCTAACAGCAGGTCATTACAACGTCTACCTGCATCCTTTTGGTGTTTTATTAAAAACTAACTTGCACCAGATTTGACTGAGCAGTTCTGATCTTTCATCTTGTGTATTTTGTTTAAATGTTCCCTTTGATAGCTTTTTCTCTACTCTCAGCACCACTGGCACCCCTGATTTCGTCTTCACCGGCAATCTTCAGCAATACCAACTGAAGTGGCGAGCAGGCGGGAACAGAGAAGCGGCTTATCTCTGGCATGGATTTAAAATAAGATAAGATGACAAAAACAAGGACTAAACTTTGATTGGTGTCTCCAACTGAAACATCTCTTCCTTACCAAACTTAATGCTTGTCTGGCACGGGAAGACTTTTGAATACTCAGGGAGATGAGCTGCTGTGAGCAAGTATTGTTTTCTCTCTCAGTGAGACATTATCGACTGTCAGAGGATCAAAAATTCAAAAACGGTACAGCACCTCCAACAGTTTACAGCAATATTAAGATCATGCGTAGCAGCGAAAAAGCCAAAAGGGTCTGGAAAGCCTTTAGGTCTGACAGTGTTACAGCCATTCATGTGCTTCAGCGCCTCTCTGGCTGAGTTTATACTGAAATCCATAACATTTTGCTCCTGTATTCAGCTCTCAGTGTAGCATTACGCACAGAGAGCAAAGTGCTGGTGAGTGACATGGGAAGAGTATTTCATATTTGAAGAGTCTTATTGAATGAGAGCTCTTGAATGATTATGCTGAGCAGAGCTTTGTGAGGGGGTGAGCTGTGCAGACTTGTCACTCGACAGGCAAGCTGAGAGGATCAATTCTTCGCCGAGATTTTGAAACAGATCAAACAAGCCTTTTTTCAAGCCATACATTCATTTACAGGACACGCCGTGAGCCATCTGCAGACACTGACATCGACGAGGAAAGTGTTTTCATTCTGCAGGTTGTTTGTGTCTGTCTGTGCCTCTGTGGTGGCTTGCAAAGTTGTCTGTATACTGTACAGCTTTATATGTATGTACACACTTTTAGTAGATGCTGTGTGAATGTCAAATCCTGCAAAGCTGGAGCCTGAAAGCCTGAGTTGTCATCGCCTGCTCTTTCATCTCTGGGTGTCAAGAAAGAGCTACTTTGCAAGGGAAATTGGGTTTTGGCAGACAGATCTGTAAAATATAATCAGAGATGCCAGAGTTGGAACTAGTTAGCTTGCCTACAGTCTGCCAGCCCACATTCTGTATGCTGTCACCGTTATAAATATATTTTACGCCTCTCACAATATTGAAGGAAACAGCAGAAATACAGTACGACTGCCTATTGTCGTTTGTAGTGAGTGCATTATTACAGCGAAGCACAAATTACTACATAAAGTATGTTATGCTAAATTAATATTAAAGGAGAACGTGCAGAGGTTCGGGGGAGTGCTAGTTTGACAAGTGTAAAGGCTTTATATGTAATTGAATCAGTGTAAAGCAGTTAGCAGCGGACTGAAACACTCCAAAATTGATTTCAGGGTTATTACATGTGTTGAAGACACAGTTTTAGAGCGCCTCACGTCCTGGACTTGCTACATATATCTTTAAACAATCTGCTGCAGAGAGCTCAGATCATGATTTAGCCTCTATTGATGCTTCTTAGGATAGCTAATGCTAGTTCATGCGGGTTAATGTCTTCATACACCAAACCTCTTGAGACTCTCCTGGTGTAATGATGTACTAGAGGACTGTGGAGCCTCAGTATTGAATTAACCTGATGGTCTCCGGGAAAGTGGAAAATTTCTGCCTTAGATTAGTGGATTTAGTTCATGTGTGTACACCTATCCTGTGTGGAGCTGGACTCTGTTAATGTTTTAGTATTTGATATATGTAAGCTGTTAATCCACCCATATATACTGTGAGTCACAGTGAGAAATGTCTGGACTTCATCCCTGATCTGAGGCTGATCAGGAGTCTGACCACAAAGAGGATGGTCCAGTCTCTGCTGATCAAATGAGGTGGTGTAACAGAGACGTGCTGCAGGAATGTAACAGTGGAGGCAGTGGAGTGTGACAGCCCTGTGGATAAAGATAATTCAGAGTTTAAGTTGAACCGCTAACAACACTAAATGCTGACCTTTCTATCAGAAGATGTTTTTCTTGTTCAGAAAATGTCTTGTGCAGTATTCAGACGGCTCTGTTTGTCTCTCAGGCACGTAGTTCATTAAAGGAGGATACACACACACACACACACACACACACATGTTCTGGAGAGAAGAGCCCAACAGTCAGGACACTCTGTTGCTGTACTTGTACTGTAGCTAATTATAGTAAAGCTGATTTAAGATGGTAATCCATTATGTTTTTCTATCTTTATATATTGATCTGAATACCAATAAACTGTGGTCTACAGCTAACTCACGATTACTTTCATTATCAGTTAATCTGCCGATTTATCTTTATCCTGCTGCTGGGCCCAGTCTGTTATTCCATGGCTTTTCTTTGATATACTGTACAAATTAATTTTCTCAAGACAGTATTAAAATGTGAAATAATTATTTCAGCGTTAAAAATTTCCTGAATAACTTAAATCTTGCGAGCCACGTTTTGTGCTCCATTTGCCCAGTTTAGTCCAGTGGAGGATTTAAGCATTCCTCCATTGCCAGTAACCATGGCAAGCTCTCATTCGTACGAGTAGTATCAGTAGTTTTTTAGTTCTGGCATGAGAGATGTTTTTCTAAAAAACTGCGATGGGCCACAGAAGGAGATGAGTAATCCTGCCATGTCCAAGTTGCCAAATTGGTTTCAAGTGGTCTTTTATTTTGGTGGAACATTCCTACTTTAATAGCTCAGAGTAAAAGGTGGAGGTATCGCCTGCTTCAGGTGTCCATGTAATCTTATTGTCATTTCAGTATAATGTTGTTATATTTCTTCACATTTTTAAAAAAGCAGTCTACTCCCTGATATTTATTAACATTATATATGAATAATATTTTTATTATATTTGAAGAATTCCACAAAGTAATTTTGCTCTTACCGTTTGCAGTTATTGACCAGGAGACCTGAATAAAAGCCTGAACTGTGCATTATTAAAGCCGGCACAGAGATTTACAAAGTATGAAACGTTCAGCTAAGTTGAAATATTCGGTCACAGACTAGTTCATTTAAGTTCAGATCACCCACAGGCAAGTTAAACTTAACCACATCTGCTTTTTTGTTTTGTTTCTATCTTCTCATCAGTCGTTTGAGGCTGGACATCATGTCGTCGTCACCTGCCAGACTCCCATTTTGACTTAAGGCAGCCGTTCACGACTTTTAATGTAATTAGGTTGCTTCGAGGCCAAGGTTGTAAACTGAATGAATGTCTGGCAGATTTTTTCCCTCCCTTCCCTAAATACATCTTTTGCCAACAGTAATTGATATTGATGCCTGCTGCAGGAAGTGCTCCTAAATCACAGGCAGACTTAGGGGACGCTTGTGGGTTTAGCAGTTCCAAATACTGTGAGTTATGTGCGAATAAGTACTTGCCGTCTTTAATGATGTGTTGTTGCCTCGTGCTCCTGCTGGGGAGCTCTGACGGGGCTGATGGATGAAGTGGTCTTGATGTGCCCTCCTGCAATCACCTATGTGTGGTTTCAATCAATAGTTCATTAGAAATTCTGATCACTCTCCAGCAGTGTAGGAACTTCATGTTATTTGTTTTTTATGGCTTGATGCGCATGTTTGTCTAATACATCAGCAGCCAGTCACAGAAACGAGTGTGTTTAATTTCACCTTTCAAATTGGCTCAGTTTTATTTTATTCATCTCCGTCTCCCTGAGCGGTCAGCGTATGTTGCATTCACTCCAGGGGGTTCCACACTGTGATGCATTCCTGTATTGCTGAGCTGTTTTTCACACACAGGTTGAAAGTGTGTGTTAATCAGTCTGCTCAGAACCTGTGTTAAACAACACCCCCATCCGATTTGCCCTCCAAATGAATGGAAAGGCAAATTAATTTGTGCGCTCTGTTGCTCACGGTATTGACTGGTTTCCAGTTTGGCCCCGTCATTAGCGTGCTGATCATTTGAGCATGGGGGGATCAGCGCTCAGCCTAGTCCAACAGATCCATCTCATCTCGCAAGTTAATCAACTGGAGGATGAGTGAGGATCGTTCACTGCGGCTGAGGGTAAGTGGTCCCACTCAGGTGGGGATGCTGTGGGGTCCATGCAGGATGCTGATGACGGAGGCCAGTGAATGATGGATTCCTGAATCAATTGTATATTTTAGTTTATGTAACTAGCGCTTAGCCCATTAGCTTAATGCTAACACATAACAGAAATTACGGAAATAAGCATCGCGACCGTAGTATCGTCTTAAGAATCTATTTCAGTTCACATGCTTAACATAAATTGTGTGGTCATACCTACAAGCAGGTGTTTCCTGCGATCTGTGGGAATGAACTATGAGCCGCTGACTTCACACGGCTGAATCAGCATGTTAAATACAACACTCTGTGTGCAGGTTTCAGGGGCTCCATTCATTTCCCTAACATCATATTTTATTCATTATTTTCTTATAGCACTAGCTTGATGAGCAGGAACAGCTAAATGTTGCAGTTTACTTCAAAAAATATTGAACAAAAGTGGCAGCAGATGGTCATATGGAACCATCCTGTAGAGTCTCAGGACTTAGCTGCCCCTGCTCTGTCCATGTTAACGTCATCTGGCAAATATTCGGAACATGCCCTTGCATTGTTTCACACTATTGTTCAGTTGGGGCTATCTAGGGTCAGTGCTTTGGTAGATTGTGGAGATGATCAGTATCACAATTTGAATCAGACTCATGATAACCACAAGACTAAAATTTCATGTTTGCATGTTTTAATAAAAGAAATCAAATGTGATTTAATGACAGTGATTGAGAATAAACCATAAATATCAGTATTTTCTGCACGTACAGTAGCTGTAACATCAATCACGTGAAATGCTGAAGATGTAAGCTTATTGTGGATTGTTGAGTTTCTCAGAAACAAAAGCAATGTTCTCACACTAATAGGCTGAGGTTAATTAAATCACCTCTTTGTCAGCCCTCAGGTACTAATCTGCTCTTAATTGAACGGATTGTGGTAAATCAGGGGAAACGTGCCCCTTGAGCTCTGAATTACACAATCCTTCCTAATTGTGATTGGATTTAGCAAAGTAATTTAGCTGTCTTTCTCCTGGTGAGCGTCACTGCGTGGAGAGGAAGAGACATCAGGTGACACGCGCTGTCTGCTTGTGTGGAAGCAGAATTTTTTATTCGGTTATAAATGATCCTGTGTGCTGGCTTGTGTGATTCCTGATTATGTATATATGTACATGTCATGTGTGTTTGAGTGTGTTGTGGTGTGAGGAGATTGCAGTGGACTATTTGACAGGATACAGGTAGGGATGAAGAGGAGGAGGAGGAAGGGGAGGGGGGCTTGCTGTGGTAGCACATAGCATTATTTGCTTTGTGAAAGGAGGCTCCCAGGGACACTGGGAGAGGAGAAGACTGATGTTTGTTTTCCGAAGAGGCTCTGCCGAGTGTGTGGCGGAGAAGGCCCAGTCAGCAGAGAGGAGGAGACGGCTGGCAGACAGACAGAGAGGCAGGTGAACGGACGGGAGGAGATAGGAGGGAAGGCAGAGACTGACTGACAAGCGCAAACACACACAGAGAGAAAAGCAGACAAACTAACCAACACCGCCGACAATCAGCCGAGCTGCGGGCTCATCTCGGCACGCTCAGGCACAGTTGGTGAAGATGGACAGCTCATCCCCGGCGCTGCCCCCACTGTGACAAACCGCAGACAGTAGTAGGGTAGAGAGAAGGGTGCTTTTTCATCACACCTGCAGACGAATCAAACAATCTTTCATACCATCCACTTCAGCTATACCAGCAGTTGATGCAAAGGACATTTCCACAGTGTAAAGTTTACAGTAAAACACAATAGCTACAAAAGTGTCGACAGCTCCACACGATGGAATTGATCCAGTTTGTTTGCACTAGTTACTGATTTAATTGTGTTTTTTATGTTTACTGTTTGTTCTCATTTGATGCAGTTTTATTGTTTTGTACTGGAATTTAAATTTCTGACTAATTTGTTGCTACATTTGAAAATGAGTTGTAATTATTATTTATTATTAAGATGACAATCTAGTAAATGTATATTAGTATCATATGCATTTGTTAGGAAGGCCATGTTTGAGTAAGCCTGATTTCAGCCTCCACACAGTGAGGCAGACGGCTTATTAATTAAACACTGGTATCGTATCGGTTCTCGGTGCTGCTGCTGTGAGCTTAGCGAGCTGTGATCAACATGAAAACTAGCTGGTAACTAGCTGAGAGCCTTTGAGCCATTTTTACACTGAAGTCACATTTTCACTTCAAATGTAATTTCACAGTTAAATGGTAAACTTCTTCAACTCAGAACCGCTGGAGCCGACACACCAAACACCTGCTGATCCATTGAAGAGCCAGCCATCGGCTTTGCCAGTCACACCTGCCCTTTCTTTCACAAAGGGTTTGATTGAAGTTACTTGCACTTGAAATTAGAATTAAATTTAATTGCAGCTAAAATCCATCTGACTGACCTTAGAAGACCTTTTGTCCTCGTCATAGTTAATCTTATCATCGTGACTACTAGTGCACATCAGAACATGTTAGTACTGCTGCCTGTGACTTTATTGTGATTTGAGACTTTTGATAACCAAATAAGAAGCTGTGGCTGTCAACCAGCACACCGTATATCTAGCTAGCATTGTGAGGATAATTATGATTCATTACAATGAGGATAAAAGCCAAAAATCTTACAGTCAGTAACAGCATCATCAATTAAATCGTACCATGTGCCGCCAAATGTACCATGACAACTGTGTAATTAAACTTCCAGTGAAAATGTTGCTTACCAGCAGGTTTTCATTTTGATCGTGGCTCCCTCAGCTCACAGCTGCAGTGTCAGTCAAGTCCTGCAGTTTCACCGTTCATTTATTACTTAAAGCAATCTACATTTACGCTTGTCTCTCTTCCATTTCAGGGGTTTATATATTCAAGTTTCGTTTTTCTTTTTAACACTTGTATATTGCCAGATTATCCTGCATGCAAGAATGTCTTTGCCACATTTGTGATTTTCCCTTTCAGTTTTAATTGTGGATAAAATGACCCTCTATATTAGATTTTACATAGGTTGCAAAATGCACTAAAAGTTTATCAACCTGGCTGAATTGTTAATAGCGAGAACTGCTTGCACTTGCTGAGTGTGCTTGTGCTGTCTTGTTGCATTTTATGGCCTAAATCATGAAGTGCTATTGCAGCGCCGTTCCCCAGCGTGGAGGCATACATGCATGGCTGCACACACACGCACACAGGGCGCATGCATCGCTTTTACAGGGAGAGAGGCAAACGCCCTCTGCAGTGGAGTCTTCAGAGCCTTCCAGGTAATTGCAGTATCTGTTTCAACTGCAGAGTAGTGATTTCTGAGGGGTGTAAATTGTGTGTATGCGTGTTGGTGTGTGTGTGTGCGCCCGCCCAAGTGTAGTTTCAGAGGTTGATGGCAACCCAAGCAGCACAGCGAGTGTTACTGCCACTGCCCTGCTGAGCGTCCTGATTAGAATTTCTGATGTGTGATTCGTTGCTTTCATCACCCAGTGTCCCAGCATCCATCAGAGCTGCGTCCCATCTCTCCCACCTCCTGCCCCCACGAGACAGTTCCCATCATACGGCTTCTGTCGTCACTGGCAGGGGAAGGACAGCAGAGGGAAAACACTGGCCTGCAAGTTGTTGGTGATAAACATGTATAATAAGCTGCACATTTTGTTGTGATTACGCAGGAATGAGGCCACATATGGTTTTACTGCAACAATGTCTGATACAGTAACAGATGGTTTATGACATGCGTAATGCCTGCATATGTGTGTAGTCAGTTTAGGCCCTCCCATTATAACCGGACAGCTTTTTCTTCCTCACACAGGCCTCCATAGGGAGTAGTGCAAGAATTAGCCCAACACATTTCCCTGTTTAATTCTTTTTATGAAAAATGGGTCAGAGGAATGTTAAATTCGAGCGATGGATGTGATGTGTTGCAGGTAGTGTGTACTGGTGTCTGCTATGAGGACAGAGTCGTTCGAGGAGAAGAGCTTAAGCTCGTTCATGCAGTATGTGACCAAATATGAGCACTGCTTTGCTGTGTGGACGTTTTCACCCATTAAGAACAGCAAACCTTACTTAGCTCAGTGAGTTAAATGTAAAACCTAGGAATGGGATGTCAGCATATCAACATCAGCATGCAGTGTTTTCTCAAGGTCCCAGTGGAGGTCAGTTGGGACGCTCACTGTAAGTCTTTATTGGGCCCCACTGAGCTTTAGCAACACAAGTCTTGCTGTAACACACATCCATGATCTTTGTTGTTTTCACTAAATGGAAAATTTCGCTCATTTTTTCAGACGAGAGATGATGCCCTGACAAAACTAATAAGAGTCAACCAATTTCGGGAGTTGGCAGCAGTAGCTTTACATCATTTGCATAATCTGGGGTTCTGCTGGAAAAAAAGCCCCTGCACAGCAAACAAAACAGCACTGTCAGTGGAGCATGAATGCAAGTGGCTGGAAACGAGGCAGCATAACCGCTCGACACTGGCACGTTCTACCTTTCTCATGAGGAATGGAATAAAACTAAATTACAACCCCCTAAAAAATTTGGAACGCTGTGTAAAACATTAATAAAAACAATGCAATCATTTGCAAATGAACTGTGTTTACCAGCAATGGTTTCAAGAAGTGTTCCTGAGTCCATGTGGTAAAATCCTTTATCCAATCATGTGCTTCACAAAGTGGTGAACCTCCCTCCATCCTCACTTGTGAGCTACTGAGCCTTTCCAGGATGCTCCTTTCATACCCAATCATGAAACTATCACCTGTTACCAATCAACCTGTTCACCTGTGGAATGATCCAAACAGGTGTTTTTGGAGCGTTACACAACTTTTCCAGTCTTTGGTGCAAAAATCAATGAAGTTAATGAGGTCAAACATTAAATATACTGTCTTTGTTTTCAATTGAGTATATCTCAAAAATGATCAGCAAGTTATCCCATTCTGTTTGATTTCTGTTGACACAGCGTCCCAACTTCTTTGGAATCACACTTGTAAATGGTTTTGGAGTGGTCTCAGTATGCAGCTGCTATGAGGTTCAGTGGGGTCCTGCTGTTCCTGGGGCAGTCAGCTTTTTACATAGGGTTTACATGTTCTAAGATCAAAAGAGATCAACATATCCTATTCTGTTTCTTTCTGACACTTTCATGGTCTCATTACTCCATGGAACAAAGGGAGAGAAAGTGCAACGGGACATGATACTAGCCCGTCTAATGTCTTACCATGGGAATCGAGAGCTGTTGCAGAACTTCATATGAAATCTTTTGCTGTGTTTCTTCACACACTTCCCTCTATAGAGACAGCCTCTCTGGCATGCTTTCGGTCCTACAGTTGGGACTGCTCGTGAATGTTGGAGACTATTGCAGCAAACCTCTGTATTAGTTTTTTAATGTTCTTTTACATCTGACACACAAAGAACCTCTCCTGCTTTACAGGCTTGACCTCAGCCTAATACAAAATATAGGAGACTGCCTTATCAGTATTGGACAATACTCTGAAATGTCTTTGCTTTCTCATATTTTTAGTATAAAAAATTGTCAAATTACAGCCATGACAACCAAACGATGACAAGTTCTGCCATCTGTAATTTGTGAGGGTTGAACAAGTGGCTCAGGGCCCTGAATGAGGACAAGCCCAGCCTCCAGCTGATTAAGAGACACTCCTAAAGCATACAGTATTTGAGGAGTAGGTTTTAGACCAATAGCCTGCCAGAGGGACTGGAGGCAGCATTGAGTTCATTAAGTTTATGAGGGGTTTCTATGTTCGTCTTTATGACTGGTAATGTGGACTGGGACCATTGCTGCCAAGGACCTTGACTTTTTAATAATTTACCTCGGCTGTCTCTGAGATTGAAGTGTCTTTGTTATCTTTACAGTTGTTTGCATCTCTGAGGGATGGAAACCTGTCAACAGTGTAAATCAACTTGCATAATGTGACTAATTGATCTGCAGTGATCATCCATGTGATAGTGGTTTTTCTAAACTTTTCTCTAGGTGTAGATATTCGATCCATTTCAAGCCTTTAAGCACAGAGACAAAACATAACTCCCAGCTCCCCGTGATTGTGCAGACTGCGTAGCTAACAGCAACACAAAGCTCTGTGTCTGTTTGGAAGTGAGACCTTGCTTGCAGTGTTGTCCTGCCGGGCTCTGCTGTTGAAATGTGGACTCTTGGCCTCCGGGGAGACACACGCCGTCTCGCTTGCGGTGTGAATTACACAGTTTGAGACGGAGCAGTTCCCATATGGACTGTAAATTTCTATTCCATAAACTGTGGGAATGCAGCACAGTTGCCATCACAATTAATAAGTTAACCCACAGGTTAAACACTGGGATGCACGGGCTAGGCTAAATATAAACTGCACAGGCTAATTGGTTAAACAGGAATGATTTAAACCCTGATCCCATAGATTTAAATGTTATATTACTGCAGTGTTGCTTGTTAATGTGCCCTACAGATTCACTCCTTCACTAAGCACACTGGCTTCCTTCTTGAGACCATGATTGGTGACACTTGTGCAGCAGATACAAATGTGTCTTTAGATGAGATATACACTGTATTCACTTCTTACCTTCTTTTACTCTTGTGATAAAGTAATTGAAATGTTCATCGCTAACGAGCTTAATTTCACCGCTTCTGTAGCGCAGGAAGAGGGCACCTCTAATGTCAGCACACTAACTCATTAACGTCATTTCCACGGCAACCTGACGATCATGTCAGCTAATATTTGCTGTCGTCGTACCCAGTCGAGTATAACTCTGACAAGCTAAATTGCACCGCAGCAGTAGTACAAATACAGACCGCCCCTAATGTCAGCCTTTAGACTCTTCATTTACACAGCTAAAGTTAGCGCCTACAGCTAATTGTCTACAGTCGTACCGAATAAGACTGGAGTAGCAAAACCACGACAAGTACCGAATGCAACGTGGGTGTGTTTTATTGCTCATCAGTTAAACTTGAGAGAAAGATATGCTCGCTGTAAAACAGAGATTTAACAAACATGTTTCCAAATTGTCATATTGGCACAATGCTGAAGCTCACGATGCTTTCCAGTGACAAAAGCTTAGGCTCTTATTATTACAATTGTCTCGTGTTGGTTCAGAGTACTTGTGACCCAGAGGATAAACTAATGGACCAAGATTCAATTAGGGACTTTAATTTATTAATAGGCTCATATTGGATAGTTATATTTATGAGGTAATTAGTGGGTACGAATGCCTCTCCTTTTATAATAAATTCATTATACTGCATATCATTGGTATTTTACCCTCCGATCTCCAGTGCTACATTTATGTTGGATCAAGATGAGTGAATTTACCACTGTTAATGTCGAGCAGCATTGGCAAGTCTAATGTTACGCTGCTTCTCGACACTAATTATCTCTTGCTTCTCCGAGCTGTGTTCTGGTACACAGAGTCAAGTCAGTGTTGCAGACATGAACTGTCTTGTATAATCAAAGCGACCTGGAGCGTCAAAGCATCTGTAATTGCAGCGTGACTGTAAATGATTTACGGCTGGATTAACATGCCATTTACTTTATTTTGACACTGGTAATTGCATATTTCATGATTAAGCAACTGCCAAGGCAACATGCTTAAGTCTCTCATCACTGTATAAACAGGAGTCTTAAATTGGAGTATTTAAGTCAGAATAAACTGTTTTTTACTTCAGTAGGGGGAAAAAAAAGCTTTCTAAATGTAGTTCAAATGCAATTGCCATGCAGCCACTCTCACACACACCCTACAGTCAAGTTGGTAAAACGTGGCCCATTCACATGCAGGACGGCTTCGACTCCTCCTCTGTTTGTGGCTGCTGTCCTCTATCATAGGGGCAGTGTTAGCGCCAGCCAGCCGGCAGCTTACCACACTGTCCTTCCTCAGCAGTCAGTTCACATGCTCTCAAGGACAATGCCGCCTTGCCACCAGTGCTAAGCTCTCTTTTTCCACTTTTCTCGCTCCCTCTCTGTCTCTCACTGTCTCCCTCCCTCTTGCCGCTCCCATCAAGTAGTGTGCCGGCAGTGCAAACAAGCCACTTAGATTATATTGCGCTCATTGGCGGCGCTGTGATCATTAAGAGCTCATAATCCCTGAGTAACTATTGCTTTTTATGATAAGCCTTTGCTTTGTCACATTGCCGCTGTGTTTTCTCTGCATCCTCTACAGATATGATGATGATGTGTGTGTGTGTGGCTCTGTGTGGTCGCCAGGTAATGATTCTTACTGATTACTTTAATTATGCCTGCAAGGAGTGGAGCACTTCATGGGGCCACCCTGACTCTCCTAAGTTGCAAAGATACCTGCATTCACACTGTGGCAGCGCACATTTGATGCTCATTGTTTTTAGAGGGAGAACTTAAGAACTGTAAAGGCTTTAAGCGTTAGAGCCACACATGGAAGCAGGTGAGGAATCTGGGCGAATGCAACCGCTTTCACTCACTGACTGTGCTGTAGTGTCAGAGAGAGGAAAGGATGTTCTAAAAACAGAATGATGGTGTATGAGCACATTAAGCAACACATTTAGTGTGAAGTGCTGCACTCACAGGTGGTGTCTGATCAGGATCCCTAACCCCCTGTGAGCTGTTTTCAAATGTGTTACATTTTGAATAAAAGAGAATTTCCCTGTTTAAACAGACTAATAGCACATATTGTGACAAATGTTAGTGACAGGATTTAACAAAGCCTTGTTCTTGTAGTTCATAGCAAGTGTCAGAAAAACCAAACTCCCTTCCCAGACTGACTCGGTCTGTGTGCTCCGTTTTAATGGCCGTTGTTGGATGTGGGCCTGCCAGCTGAAGTTGCCATCGAGCCGCCGCACCTTTCTCTTCCCTTCACGCAGCGCATGTATTCCGTACTGCAGCTGTGTTCTCTCTCAGCGGTGACAAAGGGTCGTCCTGTTATGATGAAAACAGCTCAGCGGCGTGAGTCTCCTGTTTCAGTCTCACCCCGGGCTCTGTAACTCTTCTAAAGACACAAACAGCTCTTTCGCCTCATGGGGACATTTTAATGGCTGCAAACCACACATCCATCTCCTCCTACATGTCACCTTCAAATAGGCCAGGAGATGGCAAGGGATATGTGCATGTGTGTGTGTGAGAGAGAGAGAGAGAGAGAGGAGGGGGGGGGGGCTATCTTGCTTTTGTGTGTGTGTGTGTGAGAGAGAGAGAGAGAGGTAAAACAGGGCCAGCCTCGGTAGATTTTTAATTCCTGAGCCCTTCACCCCTGGCAGTCACAACAGAGCGTTTCATCTTCCTCTTCATTCATCCTGGATACATACAGCCACAAAGAGCAGGAAATCATAAATAATGCACTTTATGCCAGTGGCCCCTAGACGCACTAACAATGCACATGGGCTGTACAATACATTCAGGTGGTGATGCATTGGTGCAGTTTATGCTGACCAGTATGTGTTGCTGTATCATATAAGGATACAAGATAAAGGCCCACAGACAGCAATGATAGCTGTGTTTAAGAGGTGTCCTGCTGTATAAAAGCAGTAATGCAATGTAATGGTGCACCGTGGTGCTTTGTAAGCAGACCAAAGAGCTCTTTATCCTGACATGGGGCCGCACTGACTGACCTGAGATCAAATTTTATCACATCATTTAAGCTCATTGAAGTTAATGTGCCTCCATTCGTATCTTTAAGTGGCGCTCAGCGTCCGTGCACTATGTGTTGACGTCAAATAAAAGCCTCTCTGGTTCAGGTGTGACATTTTGGGCGCTCGCAGCGCTGGAACGACTTGGGCGATGCGGTAGGGATCTCCAGCTGACGACTTTTGCGGGGCGACAATCGATCAAGCTGCCAGTTGCTCAGCTGACAGCTTTATTGTGGGGAGAGAACAGTGTTCGAGAGCTGCTCAAATAACAATGATAGAGATACACAGAGACAAATCATAGAAAATATAGGCTGATAATGATAGTGGGCAAGGGGGTGGAAAAGACACATTTTATTTGCCCTTTTCATCTTGGCTTGTATCATTTCTGGTCAGCTCACACTTCTCCTCCTCTGTTGTTTTGTGCTGTAATGCTGGTTTACCACAAACAGACAGTGTGCACCATTCATGTACATCCAGAGTAAATTTCAGCATTTAAAAACAGAATTTCTCACCAAATGTTTTGAGAAAGAATGATTGTTTTTGATATCGTGTTCAGTCGTCACCAATCCTGAACACCTTTATTAATAAGGTGCCAGGCTGACAGCTGCTGTGACGTCTGTAGTCATTACTGCTCACTGCCTCATTTGTCAAACTGGTGCATTTTGAAAGTAACGCCATAAGGTTTAGTGAGAGATTGTAACAGCATTCAGTGTGGTGTAGCAGAATAAAACCGGAGACATAAATGTGTGCTCATGAATGTTTGATTTACATTATAATAGAAGTGACACATTTTTACTGCTTTACCTATAGCTACTGTGTGTTAACTCATCCAAGCTGGCTTTTTATGAATATTACCTCCTCCTGTTGTATAAAGCTGCCTCCTTCCTCATGCTCGTAGCTGTTTCTTGTGTCGGGGTGTTTTTTTTTTTTTTTTGTCAAATGTAGCGAGCTAGCACAGCCCCGCTGGCTGGCAGACATTGTTCTGTGATGGCGAGTGTTTGTGTTTACCTTGGCAGACAGCTCTCTGCTGCAGGCCGATGGGACATGACTGTCTGGATTTGCAGGAGGGCCTTCCATTTGTCTTCATCAGGGACTGAGCCCAGATAATGAGGAGGGATTGCTGCACAAGTCATTAGTTGTATTAAAAGGGCAATAATGCTTAATTAGAGAATTCACATCTGGTAATCATATGGCCTGGGACAGTCCAACATCTATTTGTAGACAAGCTAAACAACAAAGCTACACAGTACAGATCCAAACATGCAGTGTTTTATACCAAGTTTTGCATAAAGTGCAGTTTAAATGATTAGCATTGGCAGTGATAAACCACACACACTGAGGCCCAGGGAGTTGTTTGACTATTTTAATCAAATCTTCACTATTTAATCTATTCATAGCACTCATGCACTCGTATTTTTTCTTTTTCCCCCACTTGTGGAAATATAAGCCTGAAATTGTAGGATTATGGTAAAATGAAGTGAAATGCTACATATGAGCAGCATCTTGATTTGCAGAGTGGGAGATGTCTTTGTGTGCCCCCATGTGTGCGAGTTGTAACTGCTTCTGTCTATTCCAATCAAATCTCTGTGGAGTGGTTCATTAGTGTGGCATCACCGATTAGAGATCCTCTTCTCATTACTGCTCAACAAAGCAGTGGTAAACAGTGAAACAGCCATCCAAGAGTCCAAGGGAACAGGATAAGCATGCTTCAAAGATGCTTTGCTCTAAGAGGAAAAACCTCCCTGGCTCCTTCATTTAAAATGTGAGGAAACATAGCAACTGATAAAACATGTTGATGTTGTTAATGAGTGTAATTCAGTCTGAAGACATAAGTGGGCAGAGCTGAAGCCATAGAGCAGCTGCAGCTTAATGACATAAAAATGGTGGATTGTAGTGATTTTAACATCAAACTGCCACTTCAAGCAGTGTGATTATGTTATCAGCAGATTTCCTACCTCAACATTCAAGTTATGGAGTTGACTAAGTAGACTTTAAAGCAGGCATCTCAAACCGGTTCCATAAAGGGCCGCGTGGCTGCAAGTTTTCATTCCAACCAAGGAGGAACACACCAGGCTGGAATCAATTAATCAGCTGATCTCAGTCTTCAGCTGATAACTAAGTGATCCCTTGATGTTGATTGGTTGGCCTGATGTGCTCCTCCTGGGTTGGAATGAAAACCTGCAGCCACGCGGCCCTTTATGGAACCGGTTTGAGATGCCTGCTTTAAAGTCTGAGTTTTCTCATCTTAACGTTCTCATGGGCTGTCGGACATTAAAGGAGTTTGAAGCAATGTTTAAAGTTAGTTGCTGTCTCGCTCACCTCAAAGCAAATTCTGCTGCAGTTCCTGTTATTTCAGTGGCACACACATCAATGTCAGGAGTGCAAGTAGGCCAGAGCTGCAGCAAGCCATTATTTTCACTATTGATTCATCTGTAAAACATCAGGAAAAAGTGAAAAGCCCACTATGATATAGAACAGAGGGAAGCTCAGTTATGGCTGTTTCTGTGATTAATTGATTATTGGCTTGCAGTGACTTTATTTAAGGAAGAATATGCTAAAAGAGCTTTTGCTGAGAACGGCTGCTTTTAGGCTTCACAAATCAACCTGACTCCTGAGTTTATATGCAGCGTCTCCTTTATCCTTATGGCTGCACACGGTCTTTGCAGGGATAGGGTTGTTTTTTTGTTTTTTTGGCCTGTGTATATCCACACACATGCTTGAGAGCCCATCAGCATACCAAGTCTCATCACCACTCCGCTAAGGTCACGACCCACAGTCTGCATGGAGACTAAAAAGAAACACCCGGCTGCTGAACGTGTGCCTTTGCTGTGCCGCCGTGTCCCTCGTAGCCGCCGCCGACGCGAATCCCTCCCATTAAAATATCCTCTTTTGTGTTTATTTCTGTCGGCTCTTGCGGGTGAACCGTCCACTGTTCAGGTTCAAGTGATTTTACAGGCCTGGCTGGATGTAAATTGCACTCCGCTCCAAGACAAACACAGGTAATGAGCTAGATCCAGCTGAAAGCAGAGACATGGTCTGTCGCCGTTCCCACCCACTCCCTTTTGTGAGCGCTTTCAGTGGCTGCCATAGCGTTTGAATAGGTCCGTCTGATGGGGGATTCTCCAGTTAATCCACCCTTAAGACATCGATCAGTCCATCACAGGGCAGAGGGGAAATTATTACAGATGGAAATGGCTGCCAGCTACATCTCTTCCTCTCTCTCTCTCTCCTCTCTATCCATCCCTCTCTCTCGGGTTCATTTCTTGTTCTTGTCTGCCCTTAGTAAAATCAGCGATGCATTGTTGAGCCTGCACATTCACTGATTGATTTCTCCCTGTTTTCAATCTGTCTGTCAGCCAAGCTTAGCGTCCCTGCTCCCCAATCCATATACTTGTTAAATTCCCACTCTCTGCCAGCTTATAAGGCCATTTTCTCTTTGTGCAGGAAATGCGCTTTTGGAAATGGAGTATTATTCAAATGCATCGATACTTGGTATCAACGTTAGCTCTTCAGAATGGACATGAGCCTTTGAAAGACAGAACAGCCCTCAGTTTGTGGTAACTGACTTGTTGTCTTACTGAATAACTGAACCATTTTATGTAAAAGAATATTCCAAGCAGAAAAGAAGAAGAAAAAATCAATAATGCAAAAAGGGGTGAAAATCAGCAGATAAAAGTACCACTTGCTGCGCCAACCTTTTGTTGTCTCTGTCTTGATTGTTGTTTTTTTAATCACTTGAAGTGCTTTTCTGATCTGCAGTATAATCAACAGCTCTTTGAGTTTTCTCTGAGAAGTATTTTCTGAGCTGTCTCTTGCTGTCAGCGGCAGTGAGCAGTACGCTCTTGCCTCCTGTGTGGAGTTTGCTTGTTTGGGTGCTCTGGTTTCTTCCCACAGTCCAAACACATGCAGGTCAGAAGGGGCATTAGGAAGGTAGGACTGGGCGTTTCTCTGAACATCATCAAAAACCAAAGTAATGACAGTAATGATGTGAATATTCGTGGTGCCTTATTCCTGGATAAACTGCAGTGAAAGAAATATTCCAGGACTGAACGGAAATACATTCAGCACATTGCGCTCTTGTCTCCTGTAGAGCTCTCAGGCTAATAGACAGGTCTAGCTCTTGAAGCAGAACTGTTGAAATGGTAATGACCCTGCAGAGGGCTCGTCTTTGATGAGAGGGACCCTCCAGAAGAGCTGGGAGGCAGGCGAGCACCTGTACATGAATGTCGTAACAAAGACCTGATAATGCTATGGGGCTCTGTTCAGACCGAGTTTTTCATAGTTGATCTGAGTACAAAGTGCTTCAGTAAATGTACACTCAGCAGTGAGGTACTTGTTCAGCTTTCGCTTCACTGTGAGCAGTATGCAGCGAAATGAAGATGTTAGACAATGTGTGCATTACACATATGTTTACTCATTTAACATCATTACTGTATTTAACATGACATTAGAGTTATCATCGTTAAGTTTATTGAAATCAGACCTCATTTTTTCTACTATTTATAGAATCTTTGCACCCTCAGCCGTTCAGTGTACTGACACTCAGTAATTCCCTCTGCAGGATGATTTTATCTAAGAGACATCAGCTCGACTGTTTGTTGTTCCTACAGCTCTGTCACAGCTGCATTCATTTACCGCTAATGCAAACGCTGCTTTATGTTCAAAATGTGTAATTGGTGGAACGCTGTTTGGCTTTTATTGTAAAGCAGTCACAGGAAACACAAAGTTTTTGGACCACAGTTAGCGCCAACTGTGAGCGTTCATCAAAAATGCATCTACAAAGTAAGACGATGGCTGTTTTCATCATTTAAAAGTTTTGCAAAGGCGGCACACCTCCTGCGTCCCACTGTTGTGTGGTTGTGGAGTGTATCCTATAGTAGGTTGCCATGGTGACCACAGGTGCCGCCAAATCTACCAGGACTGAACATTTAGGATTCCAGCTTTAAGCGTCAGCAGTAACTTCTGTGGGAGGTGGCACTGTAATTATTCATCCTCATTAAATGCTTTTTTCCTGTGTTTTTGTTGCCCATTAATGTTGGCCATTATGATGAGTTGATTTTGCCAATAAATGCACTGGTAAGTGAAGAACTGCTACAAGAACATACCCACACATTAATATGTTCATGTTCTTTATTGATTGTGAAGAATCAACGGTAATATTACTTCTACAGAGTGTACCAGTGCGTCTGTAAGATCCAGCTTGTGTCTATGTGTCCAGTTTAAATTTAGTTTCGGCAGAACGTTTGTGACCAGGGTCTGCACTCAAAATCACCACAATACAGAGCATGTGGCCATGTGGGCCTCCAGGCAAACAAACCGGTCTTTGCACTTGACAATTAACTGAGACGGTGAAAATGTGGAGGAGCTGCTCTCTCCTCTGCTGCGACCACCACCACATCCAACATTTTAAATTATTTAGAAGAATGAGAGGGAATCATTGTCGGGGTCTTGACTGACAAACAATACATGCACTTGCTGAGACATAGTGGACTCTGCAGCTCCTCAGAGCGGTGAAGGACACATTTTTGCTCAGACTGTGCCACAGTTTAACTGGTCATGTGTCCTTGAACCACCTCTGAATGTGATTTGAACAGTTGGACTGGACATTTTCTCTCTGTATGTCTGTCTCTCCTCTGTATCCTTGGACCGCTCCCAGGCCTCTGTGGTGCTTTGGAGGAATTCACACAGATCAGTTTTACTGTGTGTGTGTGTGTGTGTGTGTGTGTGTGTGTGTGTGTGTGTGTGTGTGTGTGTGTGTGTGTGTGTGAGTGAGTGAGTGAGTGAGTGCACGTGTGTGTTTTTTGTCAGACCCATTGTTCCACTCACCCTTACTGTGCAGTACAGCTGCATGCACTCCAACACACACAAATGGGGGAACTCAATGTGCCAGGCACTGACAAACTGCAGAGCTTAGCCTGGGACAGAGACGTGTGTGTGTGCGTGTGTGTGTTTCCACCTACCAGTGTGCATCCTGTTATGTCTGACATGCAGGGACAATGTTTCGTCTTCCTTTTTCCTCCATGAAACACTTTGAGAGACTTGGCTTTCAAGTGTTTTGTGTTCCAAGAACCTCCTACATCACATTTGTCTCCTCTCCAGTGTTCTCTGCCTTCATAGTCCTTTCACTGGCTTTGATCTTCACACGACAGCCTCATACTGTCTGTGTGTGTGCTGCTTGAAAGACTCCATCATTCATCTGTCTACAACACCACGGCAGCAAACGACTGGCTGCATACAAAACAGCTATCGGATACTGCAAATTCTGTGTGCTTAGTTACAAATGGATTTTTTTTTTTTTTGGTAATTGAAGTGATGGTGTTGAGAAATACTGACAGGTAACGCAAATAATGTTCAGTACCGTTTCCTTAGTCGTCATCAGAGGTAGAGATTTTGTTTGCAGTCTTGTTCCCATGGTGACGTCTGCATGGCATGAGGTGATCCAGACGTCTGTATGCTTTTTTGTGTGTCACTGTGTCCTCGGCTCACTGGATGAAAGAGTGTGGACCTGCCGTGGTCATGGTGAGACCATTGTGAGAAACACTCACCGACACAAATAAAATGCCCACCAAGGTGACAGTCTACAGCCATGTCAGCAGCTCTGTCAGGCTGAACTACAACACTGCTATGATCGAAATGCTAACAACATCAACGCGCTCTGATGACAGCATAACTAATAGTTTTCAGCAGAAGTAATGTTTACCAAAAATCAGTCTTTATCTTCTCTGTGGTTTGGTCTAACCCTTGCAACTATATCATTTATCAGTCATTTGCAGCTTTCATTAGCTGGAAGCCGTGTTGGGGCAAGCTGGCTGAGCTGCTGTTCAGTCCTGTGTAAACAGCGTAGCTACAAATCAGATGGATCAGTCAGACTTTATATCTAAGACATGGTTGCTCTAGCTCCTACACCTCGGTGCATCGTTGAAGACCAGTGTGTCAGCTCTGTCTCTATTTTTGTGTGGCTCGCGCTCGTCTCTGTCAGCGCTGCGAGCGAAGTGAGGGTCCGTGTCGCGTTTCTCTCTGCCATTTCCTCAGAGAAAACCTTTTCCCTCCACCTCTCCTGCTCCCCTGACCCTTGTTTTGTTGACAGTGTTGACTGACAGACAGAAAATATAACATGGCAAACTAAATGTAGTTAAAAAAAAAAAAGAAAAAAGAAAGAGGAGCACTCAGAGACAGCATGCACCTTCATCTGTTACTGATCTCATTAGTTTCTTTGCCCATGAAATGTCAAGTGTCTGCAGACGCAGTGAATGCTTTTCAAACGTAACATCAGTCCATCTCTGGCCATTTCTGTCTGTTCATGTTTATTCTGCTCTGTTTGTTGAAAGAAGCCTGCTGCATTGCATTGCATCAAAATTCCAAGAGGCTAAAATATTATTTTAGCAGCCTTAAATAATTTTGTCAGATAATTAATGTTCATGTGGTATTTTCAGGACCCCTGTCAGCTAAGGGCCCTTGGAGCCCCTGTTACTCCCTCTTCTTTATTCTTCTCACATTAATGCTCTTACTCTGGTCGGTTTTTTAAGCATGTTCTTCCTGCAGACCTCACTCATCCTCATCCTCTTTCTAAAGCTGTGGACTTGAAGTGCATAACACTGTAACTCTAGCAGTGTTGGCAGACAGCGTTTCCCACTTATCTTCTTCACTTCCAGATTTTCTCACTCTTATCTATCCCTGCTAAAGTGCTGCTTTCTGAAGCAAAGGGAAGCTTCTCTTGCTTGGATCCACACTGAGGACCTTTTGTGTAATTGCAACAGCGCAGTGTTAATCACTTGCGTCTTCTGTTAGGCCTGGGCCTGCCACTTCTCTCTTCCTGTTTCCTCCTCCCACTGTACCCTTTCCTCTCACACACTCTCAGACTTACTCAGCACACGCCCCACCTGCGACTTGTCTGCGTGACGGGTGTCTGGCAGGTGACAGGTGGCACAGATTTCACCAAGACAGGGTGTCAGCGCTGCAAAGCGCTGTCTCTCCTGGCTGATGTATGGGGGAAATCTGTGCCCCGACAAGCCATTAGTTATGCTCAGACACAAAGGACTGACATCATCAGCTGCATGCAACTGCTTTGATAATTTGATAACCCCTAACTGAAGTGGAGGCAGGTTTATCCCAGGCTGACACATCATAGCTCTTCTAGCCTCTCAGCGGTGGTGAAAGCTGTCATCTCTGTTTAGCGGTGACCTGAGGAAAGCTTGACAGACAGGTGGAGGGGGCAGAATGGACTGTCATCAGGGTCACAGAGCCTATCCTCCCAGAGGACATCCACACCACAGAGAGAGAGAGAGCAGTGCTGCAGGGAAACCTCTGATGTGCAAACGCAACCGAGTGACAGCTCCTTAAAACGCCTCCGATTCCCCTTCCCTGCGGACGCAGAAGCATAACCCACAGGATATTGGTCGTAAAAAGGTGCAAAACCCATATTCCCTGCCAGCGTACAGTACGTCAGGCATGTAGTGCGTTTTCCAGCACTTTCTTGCAAGCTGTAAAAGCTGTCGTTTCCTTGACGCTGCTCAGCTTGCTTTACCCTGTGAGCGCACTCCCGCGAACATTAGTGCTTTGAGTTAAATCAAGCAGCCAGGCATGCATGGTCGAGCCAGAGGGAGGGCTATCGCTAGTGCACGCAGCACTTTGAGTGGTTACTGAATAGTGCCCCCCCCCCCCCCCCCCCCCCCCCCCCCCCCCCCGCCAACCTCCTACCCCACAATATTTTCTCTGTGGTCAGCTGGAGATAAAGATCAAGCCAATATGAGACCACTGAAGATAAAAGTGATTGTGTTGCATTTTTCTTCTGTTTCTGCTGTTCTCTACCAGACATTTAGTAAGTGGATGTTTTATAGTGTGCTGGTGATGTTGTACAGAAGCGGTACAGTTAAGAAATGGGATTTCCTTCACGGGATGACCATGGGGGTATAACTCCATCACTCTGTCTGTCTGTGCAGGTCTGTGGGAGATAAGCTGAAATCCATCTTCCATCCAGCAGAGAACCATGCAGTCGTTTGTTGAAATGAAGCTGGAGACACTTGTTTTTATAGCAGTGATACTATATGCTATATTAAGCTTTGCTGTACATCAAATAGCCTTGAGAGAAGAAAAGGATGGTGAGGCCAGCAGGAACCAGGCTGTCTCTGTCTTTGTTCTTTTCATTGTCTTTTCATCTTTCTCACACACTCCGTCTCTCTCTATGTATTTCTGGATCTTCTCCCAGACTGTGTCTGCAGTCTGTGTAGATATAAATATAATGTACATTCCTGACTCCGCAAACCTGTCAAAGTAATTGATTCGGCTGATAAATGGCAGGGACAGAGGAAAGTGTGCCATGTAATAAAGACACAGGGGAGCGGCAGAAAGATAGTTTCCTCATCTCTAATATTTCATTGGCCAGGTTAATTAAAAAGTGACTTTTTTGTACCTGTTGTCTGGGAATATTAATTCCCAGACTTAACGCAGATGCCTCACAGTGTCGAGTTTTTTTCTGCTGTTGCTCAGCCTTGCTCTTTATTCAAGCAGCATCAAGTGTTTAGATTTTGATTTAATGAATGCTAAGTGATGTGGAGTTGATTGAGCTCTTAATTGTGGCATATGTTTTTATTCTGATAAGAAACACATATGACATATTCATCTAATTGTCAATATCCAGTATATTCAGTAGGATACATCTTTTGCTCTGGTAATTGCATTCAGTTGGCCTGTGATGATGAAGGAAAAAAGGCGCAGCCTGAACGCAGTCCCCAGAGAACGGAGCACAATGGCTGGCTGAGATAACATAATTATACAGACTGTTAACTGATGTTCACATCTGCTAACCTTAGCAGCGCTTCAGTGATTTATTCCTTTTGACATACCTTCTGTTGTCAAGTTAGAGTGGGTAGCCCTACTGAGCACGAAGACAGACCTGAGGACAGCTTCCACATGAGCTTTAAAGGCACAATATGCATTTAATTTTACCTAAAGAGCGAAAAGATTTGTGCTTCAGCTCATGTTGTGCAAAGTTCGCTAATATTTAAATAAACACAAGAACATATTCGGGATGTTTAGCCACATCTACTTGTGCATTTGGCTAAACCACACATGCACTTTGGTTGGCCCGTAGCCCTTAAACCTCTTTTGATGACAAATGCCTCCACAGGCTCCATCATGCCTGTATTAGGTATCGTTTGGAGGATAAGCATTTTATCTTGCTTTTAGGCCTAGGCTGTTGTCACATGTAGGCTTTCCTGGATGAGCCAGAAAGAGGACAATGAGCAAACCAGCATGTCGGTCTGTACCCTACTCTTAAAAAGAACTTTGTGTCCCATCCAGTCTTTCCAGGGAAACATCCCTGTTATGGCATCATAATGTACAAAAAAGCTGCTATCGGCTATTGAATTTCAATAGACTTTTGATGAGCTGAATCTGACTGACTAATCATGGCTTGTTTTGAGACAAGGGCATTTTAAATAACGCTCTTCTCATCTAACTCTCAGCAAATAAGCAAATCTCCCAAAATCTTGAAGTGTTCTTTTAAAAAGAACAGTCAGTTTGATGCAGCAGTGGCCAGCCTGACTTTATTTCCTGGTATGGGTTAAGCTCTGAAATATTGGATCCTGCATTTCCCATAATGCAGCTCAGTAGTATCTTATACCCTCCCTGCCTTCTGAATGCCCACACCTTTTATCTCCACATCCCAGATTTATAACAGGATTTCTGTTAAAGATTTGAAGGCTCAAGCCCAAAACCCTGATGACATAATCTTTAGCCTTTAGAAGGCGCCCTCCAGAGCCTCACAAGACATTATACAACCGCCTTCACAGGCTTAGTTGCACCTCACGTCACAACTCAACCGATCTCTTTACGTAAAATGGGTGGTGTGCCACGTTAACAAGCAAAATACCTGCGTGATCAGCTAGAGACACGTGATGATTCAAATGTACAGTTCAATTTCAGCCTGCTCAGTGAGCTCAAAGACAAATGCATGAAGGTGGGTCATGTTTCAGCAGAAATGGATGGGAGGGTCAACACCTCTGGCTGCATCTTTTGTCAGATGGACACCAAGGTCAAGACATGCTGAAGTGACCTTTCTTTGTTCCTCTGATGGACAATTTATCATCACCTGCTCTCACTTTGACAGGATCTTTAAACTCTCATAGAGAAATACATCACGCAGTTGGACGCTTATGTTCTTAGCTCTAATCTTATCTAATAATGACAGCGAGAGGAATCGAGTGTTGGTTTAAATTTTACAAAAGAATTTATAGAGCGGTTCAATGATGATAGAAACGATGATGATAAAAACTCAAATGATGTAACCTTACATGGACAACCTCAAATTGCTTCTGATGTCCTCCTTATAATCTTTTCTGCCACCTTGGGAAGCAGCATTTATTAGGATTAATTTGGAGGGAGTAGGAGGAGTGGACAGAACAGTGTGGGTGGTGAATACCAAGTAGTTAGGCTCCATCATCATGGTAATTTGCAGGAATAGTGTGAGTGTATTGCATATTCATATCACTCTTGTAAAGCCTCAGTGAACAGCTGCTGTGCAGAGCGATTCTGTTGAACTATTTTTAAACACCTGATGGTCATTAATTTAACATTATTAAAACAGTAAAATGCTGCTAATTGTGTGATTAAATGTTGTGAGCAGTGTTTGTTTCCGCTGTGCTTTGTAGGGAGAGCTGCAGAAACAGTCCTACAGGTTTCCTCATTCAGATGCTCTGAACCAGCTCTCATTCAGCTCTTAATGCTCTCTCAAGTAAAGAAAACTAACAATGTTTAACCAAAAATAGCTATGAACTAAGAGACAATGGGCCCCCGGGCACAGATGAGGTTTTTAATGTGCATTAACTGTTGACTAACGGTGCACTGTTCAATTGTAAAAACTTTGGCATTTAATATTAAAGGATCTGGAGCTAGAAAATGAGTTCAGGACATCCCTTCTTTTGTCTGAGTCCTGCGACTTTCCAGTAAGAAATGATCATTGAAAAAGATTGTGTCTTTGGGGCCCTTGGCCTGAGCCCGGTAGGCCCATGCAGAAATTCATCCATGGTGGCTTGCTCAGGTTTTTGCTACTTATTTGTTGTTTTGGGTTTCGTTTTTCTTCTCCTGTGAAGGAGAACAAATGTAGATGGTGTGACATCACACTGACATATTTCCTGCTAAATTTATTTTGACATGAGGAAAAAAACACATCCCTCGAGTGCCTCAGTGGTGAGCAGTTTGTCTGAGCGAGAGCTTCTTAGAATAGGCCTCTTATAGTGACACTCAGCAGTGATACAGAGAAAAATCCATTGATGTAGAGTATCTGTACCTCAGTTATTGCTTTCTGCACCTACAGCTACAATGCTTGGATATTTTTAGGCCTCTGTGCTGGTGACAGTGTGGCTGCAGGCAGTATGTGTTCAGGTTGTCTTTCTGTCCGTCTGTATCTATGTATGTGTGTATGTCCTGTTCCTGAACTCAATATCTCACCAACACCTTGGGGGAACTTCTTCAAATGTTCACTCAGACTCAAGGATGAATTGATTAGATTTTGGTGGTCAAAGGTCACTGTGATTTCACAAAACATATTTTTGGCCATAACTCAAGAATTCACATGCTAATTACAACAGAATTTCACACACATGTCTCACAGGATGACATTTTTTTATCCAAAAGGTCAAAGGTCAGCTTTATTGTTTCATCATTCTTCTTTCTGTCCATTATCCAGCACCATCATCAGGAACAGAAGGGCTGATTGTGACCATATTTCACATTTGCTTCTTTGCATCAACATCCATACTTGAAGCATTGTAGTCACCACAAGCTCATTGGTTCTGCTGGCATTGAGCTTTGTCGCATTATGCGATGGTGATTTTGATTTTAATCTTCTGTCCTATTTGCTGTGATGGCCAATGCCAGCTAAAGTACATACAGAACACTAACAGCCACCATCTTCCTTTGATTGGAGCTTTGATTTTATTCAGACACTTGCTGGAACAGCCTCTATCCAAGGTGACTATTACTACTACTATTACTAATGCTATTTAAACCAGTGAAATAAAGTAGAGAAAAGGCTGCAGTCTAGTTTTCCGCCGTAAAATGAGTTGTCTACTCTTTTAGGCCTGAATAACAGACCAGCAGAATCAGTCGTAATCATTTCTCGTCCCCCTCTAGGACTTGCCTGACGAGTATGAATCATGGTTTGTTTTAGCAGACCAAGAGCAGCAGTAGCAACTTTAGTTACTGAGCACTGTAAATGTCCTGTGTATGGATTCTTCCATTTTTCAGGCAAATGACAAATTGATTAGTTCCCTCGTTCAGTCTCTATTTAATGACCATACATGCGTTTGACTTCTCTTCCATACTTTTCTTCATACTCCATGTTTCTATCTGACTTCCTGTGGGTGGATTTGTCTCTGACAGATGTACCCGGCACCAGATGTTTCAGGCACCCTGTAGTGTCGAGCTTCTGACCACTCGTAGCACTCTACTAGTAGAATGAGTGTATGTTACCAGTAATGTTTTCTGAATGGGTCCCAAGCATGTGGGTGCCATGAGTCACGTTGCTGCCAATGGTTTTATTAACATGAAAAGGGAGAAATTCAGTGCATATGTTCGGCCTCAGCGTTTTGGTAAGAAACACTGGATGAATCAATAAGTGGACGCTAATGGTTGGTGATGCATTAGAGTCTGAATCAAAAGCTTGCAATTGTCTTTCCAGTTAAAATGTTCCTTTTGAAGTAGAGAAAATGTTATTAACCCTTCAGTAAAAGTGAAACACAGCAGTGGTTTCACATTGAGCATGTCGTTGTATTGTAACTCTCAGCTTGGCGCTGCCAGGGGTGAGGCAGTAATGATCGCTTGCATGAGTTTTTCTCTGCTGGATTTTGCATCTCAGCCCACGTCGCTCTCAAGGGTTGGATGTGTAGAAAACACAATCAGTGGCCGGTAAACTCATCTTTATCTGTGACACTGTTTGACAAACACTGATAAATCAGGGAGCTTGTCAGTTAATGTGGAAATGAAGGCACTTCAGTTGAGCTGTGTACAAACTGACTCATGCACGCTGCTAACAACTCTGGCGCACTCTCAAAACACAAAAGATGAAGCATATTATTATCAGTCTTGGATCACCAGATGCTTGCAATAAATGTTTTAATTGCCTATTTGTATATCCCTCAGTACCTTCATAGCCTCAGCTGCTTCTGTTACATCTGGCTCACAGTCAGACAGGTGCTTTTATGCAGCAGCATCCCGCCCTGTGGTGTTGTTAGAAAATAGATTTTTTTTCATTACAACAAGCCTGTCAGGGACAATCTCAGTGTATTATATTGTAATTTTAATTGATACGAAGCAGCCTAGATTGTTAAAGTCGTCTTTTCTTGACTGTTGTCCTGATTTCCACTGGTCTGCGTTCCTTCTGGGATCTTTCATATACTGTTATATGGTGATTTGTTGCAGGATTACATTTATTAAAGCTGGTAAAGGAGAGATCAAGTGTGGCATAATGAGTGCAGCAGGATGGAAATTTAAAAACCTGAACACAGCCAGTCAAGAATAGAACTTAATTAAAGTAACTGGGTAAGGTTAATTGAGGGAATCAATTTAAAAAAATGTACTTCTTATCAGTGTGTGTGTTCATGTGCTCTTCATGTGTACCTTTGTCTGAGTTACAAAGTCAGACATGCGAGTCACGTATAGTTAGGAAGAAGAAAAAACAAAAAAATAAGCAGATTCCTAGAGCCTTCACAAGAATACATGCTCGTCAAGTGGCTCTTAATGAGACTAGAGACAAACTAACACTATCTGCTGTAATGTGTGTTTGTGTGTGTGTGCTGGTATATTGTCACACTTGGACTACACCATTTTTGCTGAATGCACTGACTTCAAATCAGCCCTCTAATGTACTTTTGTGTAATCAGCTGACTTCCTGTTCATAGCACACACGCTGACGTGCCACCACAGGTCCGGCGCCGTGCCTCTTATCCTGTTCACCCAGAGAAGACACACACTGTCCTTTCCCATTTCTCATTGTCCACATTATCCTCATTCAGTATAGACACCTTATAATCCTGTAAGCCAGTGTTTGCCTTCATTCAGCTCATCTCGTGCATCTCATCCCGCACACCCCTGTGCAGTCCTGTGCATAGACTAAATTGAAGGTATGCTGAACACACAGTGGTTTTTGTGTTTGCGTGTGATGTGCAGACACTTGACAACTAGGTAGACTGACAGACCACATAGCAGCAGTTTGTTGAGACACAGTCTCAGCAGTCAAGCTCTCACACTGTCATAACATACAACTGCAAGAAAAGTAAAGCCCTTCTCCCCTGACACTCCCTTCATTTTGTTCCTTTTCCACATTGAAGCTTAAAGGATTTTGTCCCCCATCTCTTACATCAGAGCCATGCATTAGGAAGGGATCTTTTAATGGCCAGTATAAACAGGAGGGATGGTGACAGTAAACAACCTGTTTCAGGGTAGATACGGGCACCTGACTGTTGTTTTAAGACAGACTGTCTTTAAGACCACTGTATCAGCAGTGTGCTGTGACCACTCCATCTACAAGCTCTTAATTTGTTTCTCTTTTTATTGCAGAGTAAGCTGGAGCAAATAGCAGAGCTCATTGTTATAAATGCCTCTGCAAGTATTCTTCACACATGGTTTACAGTGAGTGCAACAATGGGCTGCATTAGACAGTAGAAAACTTAAATAAATTGTTGCGGGGAAACTGTCATCATTACACAAGCGTAGCTACAGCACAGCAACAGCTCTGAATCTACGGAAGTGCCTGGATTTCACCTGATGAATCATGGAACGACTGCACACGAGATCCGCAATGTGAAACGAGCTGAGGAGGTCTGGAAGTGTATTCTAGCACATCCCCAGTGTGTCTTCCCCGGCACCGTCTGTCTCCTCCATTGTGGAGATGGTGAGCTTTCACTGGGTTTCTAATTACCAGTGGTGGGGCATGTCTGCGGTCTCTTGTTACACTGTTAGCTTTAATGTCCGTGAGCTATAAATAGTGCAGGTGTCGGCTCTCTGGTGAGCAGCAACCTCTGCTCGCGGTCTTTATAGCGGCAGGAAATAGAGCTCTGCATGCACAAACACAGTGTGCTCCATTGATTTAACTTAATGTGAACTCAGATGAGGTAGTGTGTGTTTGTGCAATGCAGTTTCCTTATGGAGGGAACTTAACAGCTCCATTGTCATCCTGGGAGGAAACGAGATGTAGCATGGTGAATTGATTTTTTTTACCTCAAGTTACCTCAAAATAGTAGATAAGTGTGGAGTGCACTATTTGCATTTTGGATATTGAGTGACTGAAGGCAACGCTCATCCCATGTGATGATTATCATAGCCGATTTATTTCCTGAATGTTAATATGAGGCGCTCGGTTGGCAAATGTCTGAGTACATGAAAAAAGTCAACGGCAAAGCTCTCGAGCAGGCTACAGTAAGCAAGTGAAAATGTCTGAACCGCTGTGAAGGAAACATTTCAGTTTCAAATGGCGACAACATGAAAGAAAGCAATTAGGTTTTATTTGGCTTGACGTGACTTGGCAAATGGGATTTTGCAGCTCCCATCCCATCATCCATTCGGCCACTTATTTACAGATATTTCCATTTATTATTGTAGCCGCAAGATAATTTCTGTGGACGACCTGAGGTGCCATCACCGCTGTCTCGATGCTAAGCTGCACTTTTGAGACACCCGCGTTCATCCGAGGGAAGGTTCTTAGCAACAAGTTCTCAGATACATAACGAAGGACTGAGTGAGCATCAGTGCAATTTAATGATCTTCTTTCTGTACCCAGTTGCTAAGCAACCTGCGCCGTTCTGTCTGAAGCTACGGCGTCCCAAAAGAAACATCACGTCATTGGTCTGAGGAGCGGAGGAATGATAGCAGGGAATGCAAAGCCACGGGGGTTTAAGCATAGTCCCTCTTCCTGCTTGTTGACTCTCTCATGGTGCTCATTTCGTTTCCAATAGCACCTCTCTATGGATTAAAGCAAATGTTTTCAATGCAACCAAAAGTCTGATGATATGATGAGATTTAATTGCCTCCTGCTATGTGGTCGAAGCATGAAGACGTGACAATTACAGTAGTCAAGACTGGAGCCCATTGTAAGCATGTTGGGCTAATGCGACAGCCATTCCTTGTGTGGAGGGCCCATGGAGCGCCTCTTTTGTTCAGACGTCATTAACCAAACACCGGCGCACTACAGGGAGAAAAAAGGAGGGAATTAAACCAACTGCTGTAAGTTTCTTCCTCTGAAAAGCACTGCTTCAGGGCCTGACAGCAGTCTGGCTTTGGCAGCAAGCAGAAGAGAAGTACATTCAGGACAGGAAGGCTTCAGCATCACCCACTATTCACTCCCTCCCCGAGTCAATTTTCTGCTGTGAATCATAGAGGTGGAGGGGAAAAGAGAAATAAGAGGGAGTGAGAGCTGTTGCTGCAAAGCCACAGCTTGAGCGAACTCAAGCATTTCTGTTTCCCTTCTCTCCAAATCCCAGGAGAGGGCTGCTTTTCCGTCTGCGGTTGTTATTCTGGCTCCACCGCACACAGAAATCACAGGAAACAAAACTTTCCTTAAGACAACAGTGGACAACAAATGAGCTCGGTAAACTTCTGAGAGGACAGACGTCAGCGTTGAACGTTTCGCCCGCTGAAGCAGCTGATGGTGTCTGTTCGTGATCAGAGGGATTCCATGTGGTTCATTGAATATCTCTACAGGGTTAAAGTGAGACCACTGCATTCAGTAGAGTCCTGCTCTGTTTTGATGACATCTTTGATGCATGCACTGCTCTTCACCTTTCAGTTAACCAAGCAGTTAAACAGACGTTTAAGTTGCAGCAATGAGCCCTCACGCTGCTCCTTTCTTACATTACAGTAATGCTCCTGAGCAGATGCGGTGAGCAGTCTGTTGGTTGTGCTCATTTCTCCGCTTAGATGTTTTCCTCTGAGCCAGTCAGCGATACCCGGAGGCAGCGATGATCACCTCTAGTCTCATCAGTGAAAGTAAGAAGTAGAAAAAGGAAAACAAAACTTCAGTGTGTGTTTTATTCATTTTTCATGATTATTCCCAGAACAATGGAAGCGTACAAAAACAAATGCTATGTTTAACCCTACTTAATGCAAGTTAAGATCCTTGATAGAGGCCTGATGTTTATACATACATAATGTATTATACATAATTTTGTATTTGCATCTTTCCCACAAAGAGCACTGCACTTCACTGATTTGATTGACGCTCAATAGAGATTAATACCAGTAAATAAAGTATGACGATGAATGTTGTTTTTTTTAAAAAAAACCCAAAATAATGCAGTGATGGTGGAGGTGCTTATTCCAGTCCTGAGTGGTGGTCTGCAGAGGGACTCTAGAAGCTCCAGTCAGAAGACAGAGAAGACCTGAGAGGCAAAACTGAGGGCAATGAAAGCGCTCTCACCTGCTTGTTTATTCCTGTGAGCAGACGGTAGTGTTGAAGGCAGCTGAGATGAGTGTATTAACATTTGTATCATCTCCTCTCTGGCTGGGCAGCGAGAGGACAATGTTTGGATAAATGTTTGTAGGAAAATCTAAGTAAAAATAAACGAGGGGGGGGGGGGGGGGGGGGGGGGGGGGGGGGGGGAGTAGGACTGCAGTGGAAATGATGCCCTTGCCTTTTTATAAAGTATTTTTATAAAGTATTTTTCATGTTCATCACAGTTAATAGTTTAAACAAACATTTCTTTAAACTGGCAATGGACACGCTTTTCGCTTTAACTCATCATTATGAAGTCGGTGTTGATCGCACAGTGTCATGGCTGTTGAACAATGAGAGCAGCGGCTTTAGGATTGGTTCCCTGTGAGCCTCGCTATCACTATGCAACTCTGTCTGCCACCGAGTGCAACCTACCAGGAAATGAAAGCTGGCCGACCATCTAGTCCGGCCAGCATCGTTTCTGATTCATGTCTCCCTTATAGACTAAATGAATGAATGAACTCGTGCTCTTTCTCCAAATGTTTTCTTCCACTCCACCCCTACACCACCCCCTTGTGTATTTACTTGTTTGCGCAAAGCAATAAAATAATTCCAGTTAACCTCGATAACATGCTTCTTTCTTCTCTCTTATTGCCAAAGTTGAAGGTTCAAATTTGGAAACACATGCAGGGTGTCGTGTGTGGCTGGGCTCTGAGCAAAATGGAAAGCATCCGGTTGTCTTTGCGACAGTGGCGCCACCAACAGTTCCATTAGGAAACGCAAGGAGGTGGTGACACGTTTCTACTCAGTCCATAATGTAAATAATATTTTTCCTGGCAGGCATGACGACTGCCTCTGACGCTCAAATAATGGCACACATTCTGCTGCAGCTCTTAGCAAACCACCACTCCAGCCTTCATTACTGTATATGCTGCCCTTCATTATGTGAATGCCGCTTTTCCTGCTAGCAGCTCTTCGTCATCTTCCTTTCAGCTCCTCATACCCTCGGCTTCCCCATCAAAAGCTTTCACTGGAGTTTTCGAGTGAGTCACTCTCCGCGGCCTCACTTCTCCAAAGCTCAGTTTTTTGCACTGAACAGATTTTCTGTCACCATGTGGCAAGCCTGTCACTTTGTAGTGAGCTGAAAACAAGCAGCAGTACGAGCACTATTTGTGTGTGTTTGGCATGCGTGAGTATGCCAGTGCTGCTGGCTGTTTCCTAAATCTGGTTGCAAGCTTGGCACAAGATGCTTGTCGCTTGAACATGTTTGACTGTAGTCAGATGCAGCACTTTGTAGGAAGAAAATTTGTTTTGCGGGATTTATTATACTCTTACATGTGTTTTTGCTGGGGACGCATCAGACGTGGCACTTGTTGCCCAGAGACTTGCTTTCATACTGTTGCCAGCTGATCTCACTGGAGGTGGTTGGCTGAGCTTTGTTTCCTTTTGAAGTTATTTCACTTAAATAGATGTGTTTCATTGTAACAGTGCTCTCAGATTGTCAGCTATCACCTCGGGGACAAGAACAATTTATCAAATTGCAGAGTGTAAACAGTAAAGCAGCTCGGCGTATCACCGCGATACACTTGTCTAGAATATATCCCTGTTCACGGGATGCTCGGCACTATCTTAGCGCAGGTTCATTTAAGGTGGCAGCGTGTTTTCTGTGCTCGCTCAAACAAACAGAAATCGCTCTGCAAGCATCCAAGGAGAATTACACCATGCTTTGCGCTCACTAGCTTTAGACACTTTAATGGCGTGGAATATTTCTCTTGTATCAACAACAGTATTGGCCACAGCTTTCCTTATCTGCAGCTTCCATGCACTATTACATTCTTTCCAGGCCAGGAGTGCCGTTCAGAGGGACATCACCAAACATTATGTGTAATACAACTTGCAAAATACAAATTGCAATTTTCTAAGTGCTGAATCAGGGTTTCTATACACACTAACTAAATGCTGTACATCAGGAAATTGGATGGAGCTGTAACTGGGTGTTTCTGACAGCTGGTATAAAGAGAGCAGAGGTTTTTAAACTGTGAGGGACAGTTGAAGCAGTGCGGGGGCCAAGTAGGAAGAGACGCGAGGTGAAGCTAAAAGGGACAGTTGCAATGAGACAATGGGAAGGTGGTTATTGTAGTTTGACTTGGTCCTTCAACCAACACAGTCAGCAGCTAAAGCTGTGACAGAGGCTGTGGAACAGTTTATGGAGGCAGTTAAGGCAGCTAGAATCAATATTTTTATCATTGTTTTATATCCAATGCCGATGTGAAAGCAGTGAAAATGTGAAAGGGGTCACTTGTAGTGATGAACCTACAGAGGATCATCAGCTGAACGTGCAGCTCCCCTCAGCTCTGCAGAGCTTATCTGGCTGCAACTCACATAGCTGCGTCTTCATCAGACTTCGAACATCCCTGACCAAGAACACAATGGGCTACAGTAGATAAAAGAAGATCAATATCAAGATCACATAGCCAATACTGATATGATCTGCTCATATTATATTACTCAGTCTGTCCTCTGAGGCTTGTAAAGAGTATCTAATACTGTAGATGTTAACTTGCAGTGTTTAGGTAAAGGGTTTTTTTAACTAAGGTGGCAAAAGCTGCAGACTGTGCGTGGCATCAACAGCGTACACAGTTATTTTGTACATCTTTAAAGTGCTTTGTGCTTACGTGAAAAAAGCTTAAGAAAAGTGATTTCAAACAAGGAGGTTTGGAGGCGAGCTGACCATCCTGTTACTGAGAAGTAACAGGATGGTCAGGAATCCATCTAAAATGATCTGTCATGTACCGCTGCTCATAAAGTAGGCTCCTGAGGTTCGATATCCAGTTGCATTTACTTCTGTAACTTAGCTTTCATTACTAACTTGTATTCATTTGCCTCACAAATAACAGCAGTTTACCCCGATCGTGTAGAGACTGCGAATGTGCGATTCCCCTGTTGCCTCCACACTCTGCACTGCTGCACGCACCATGAGCACGCTCGGTGTAAGCGTGTCAAACCAATATATCAGAGCCAACTCTGATATATTGGAGTGTAATTTTCAGTTAAACACCGAGCTTTTTCTCGTATGACTTCAGTGCCTCTTGCAGATTGTAAATAACTCTCATCATGCCCAGTTGAGTTGTCAGCTCTAGACAGCTCAACAAATTGGTCCATTCCGCAGAAAGTGGAAAGTGTTTTTTTTTTTTAGTAATAGTGAATGGCAGAATCCAATAAAGCCCTGACCCAGTGCAGTCACCGTAAGCAATCTGTGTGCCTGTTTAAGCAAATGGTTCATTTGCCTTTACATCTGTCAGCAATTAGATGTAATTATTTAAGCCAACAAGGGCAGCTTCAAAGGGTGAAATCCATCCCACAATGCCGCTCGGGCTTGGATTGTTTTCAGCACAACATTATTTTCCTCCTCGTCGTTTGCTCTCATTTGATCAGGAGAGTCTGCACTTCATCTTGTTTCGCAGTACGCTTTGCTTATTCAGGTTGTCACCACATGGCTCGTGTGCATGTTATCTCACTTTTGTTTGCCTTACGCTGAAATCCTTTCCTTCGTATTCTTCCACACACAACGGACGCCCTGCCAGCTGATGTCTGCGTCTGAAATAGTGGAACAAAAAAAGATCCAGTGCTCTGATTCAGTAACACTGCAACACGAACGCTGTTGGTTCCCATCTTTCGGCGCCCTTTAAAGGGCCGCTCTGCCTGCTCTGCTTACTCGGTGATTAGCATGAAAAAAGCCAGGCTGTATCTGCTCCTCATGTTTATTTAAATCAGGGTAAATGTTGTGAGTTCTTGTGGCTCATGCTGAATATGTTTGTTTTTCATTAAGTCCTGTGCTCTGCTGGCGTCGCTACAGAAGGCCTAATTTTCCTCCCGTTAAGATGCGTGCTGGAAACACATGTATGCACACAGGCACACACACACACATGAATACAGATCTGTTGACTTTGGTGCTCAGTGACATCTCTTGTTGCCAATCTGGACAGTGTTGTGAGATCCTTTTAGCAACAGTATTTTTAGGAATAACTCCAACCTCCCACCCGCAACAGGCCTGGTGTTACATTGTCAGGCCGTGTCTCATTGTGGCTACAATCGCTGCCTTTGATACAGTATGTGTGGCCCGCACTGCTTTGTTTAATTTGGGAAAATCAGTTGTTGTGTTTCTCTCAGGACGCCCGACGAGACTGACTGACACAAATGAAACCTGGTGGCCGAGATCGGATCCATTACCCCACCTCCCCTCGATCCCGTCTGCTCTCCCCGAGAGACAAAAGAATCCGTTTGTGTTGAACAGCCAGACACAACCAGGAAATCAGATCGGCATACACAGGATATCTCCTTGTCTTTTTTAACGCACCCTTGTGACTGAAATGGGGGGAAAAAAAATCTCCTGTATGATGAGATTAGTGCCAGGAAATTGGCACGGTGTCTGTGTCTGTGTGCACGTGAGTGTGTGTGGTGAGCCCCGCTATTGTTGCAAGCGTGTCGTCATGAGAAACAAGGAAACTAACGCAGGTGAACAAACATCTTTTCCATGGTTGTGTCTGTCAGGGGAACAATTTACTACCTACCTGAAAAGCCCTGCTAGCCCCAGACAAGCCCCCCCCCCCCACTCGCTTCTGTGTATAATACAGACTGTGTGTGTGTGTGCGTGTGCGTGTGTGTGTGTGTCTAGGGACAGACCATGGTTTTAGCAGGGAGGAATGGAGCTCGGAGCGGTTCCAGCGTTGAAGTTTTGCTGTGGGTTTCCTGCCAGACACTTCCAGTCTGTCTCCTACTGCACAGCTCAGTGTGTAGATGTGATGCGATTAATCTGGTCTCCAAATAATGCTGCAGTGCTCTCAGCTTCTCACCCTCTATTAGTTTAATGGTTTTACTGTTGAGCTGACTGAGGGAGGTCTCTGAAAACCCATTCCCACAGGCTCAGACAAAGCAAGGCACCGTCATCCCCATCATATTCTTCATTTTATCCTTACAAGTGACCTATTAATTAAATGAACTAATGACTATTATCTGTGCTAAATGCTTACCGCGTCAAATCCAGCACACATCCAGATCACAGATTTTTGAGGGAACCTGTCTCATTCATTGTTAGCGGTAGCGAGCGTGGGGTGTGGTGTATGTCGGGCTCCGTCCACTGATCCATCCCTGCAGATGATCGTGAGCTAGTGTTGGTCTGTAGAGACAAAGTCCACCTCGATGTTATGGTGTTTCTGTCCTCACTTCAGGGTCCTCACAGGTGAAGTATGAGACTACTATACGTGGATGTGAGCGCTTGAGCAATTCGCGCAGCACAGCCGAAGAAGCTTTACAGCTCACAATAAGAATTATGCCAAGTTGTACTGAAGCCTTGTGTTCAGAAAGTGTTCCAGCTGGCTTCGATGGCAGCCTTGAGACACGTACGGTACCACTGAATAAATGCAGTTAACTTCCCTAAACCCACACCTGAACATTTCCAAATTTATGGCTGCAATCAGGTTGGAAATCATTAATTCAGATTTCTAAGCAATGATATTTCCTGTCTTCTGCCTCAAGGAGTTTTTTTAAATGTTTGCTCACATACTTAGAAAGTGTGGCCGTTAATTGCAGCTGGAGTGTGTTGTTAGTTCTCAGCACATTTTGAATTGTGTGTGATTCTTCATGGATAACACTGCTTCTGTCCACCACTATTAAATCAGCCCGAATGTGGTCAAGACATCATGAATGGTCACCTAACCAAAATGAGTAAATGGCTCTTTTTTTGTGTGTGAAATCCGGTCATCTACTCTTTAACTTCCCAGTTCTTTGTCTGTCTGGAGGAGCTGCTGTCCTCTCAAGCAGCTCCCATGTCTTTTCGTCCTGTGTGATTTCTCTGAGCTGCAGGTCAACATGCCCGATGGACTGCTCACCACTCGCCTCATCCTCGTACAAAAATAGTTCTACTTGAGCGACTTGGTGCTCGGCAGTTATTCGGGATGCATAAACTGAGGGCTCAGTGAAAACACTGGTGCTGAAATGTGCAGCGCGAGCATGTTTCCGGTTGTCTGACTGCCTCAGTTCATCTCTCGTTCTGCACTGGAGCACGTGTTTTACACAGTGCACGGCTCTGTGGACAGATGTGGGTTGCTCTCACTCCAGTTTTGTCTTTAATTCAAAGAGAAGTGTGTTTGTTGGAACTCCTCTGCATTATTCTACCAGTTGTTAAATTGCCACAAAAAAGAATTAAAGTTGTATGTGTTTCCACTTCAGTCTGTCAGGGCATTATGACTTTGACACATGCTGCAGAAGGACTTGGATGTTGCTTAGTGCTTATTCAGCCATGATCTGGGGTTTAGAACACAAGATTAAAAATACCAAAGAGGGATCTGACAAACATAAAGTGTTTTTACCAGTGAGTTATTTTTGACAACCGTTTGATGCTAACGCTGGTCAGACTTTTCTATGTCTGACCTCAGTGCTGAACTGTTATTCCAGCTGTCTTTAATCTTAAAAGAATATTTAGTAGTGAGCCATCTGGAACATAAAGCCGATAGTGATGCAGTCGTTTGTTCCACCATAACACAAGAATTGAATTAATCCTTGTCAAACGAGCTTCGTTTCCATGCACTACTGGGTCAGCACTGTGGAGCTAACTTGTGTTTTTACTCTTTGTATGTTGGCCATGTAGCTTTGTGCTGTCATATTAAATCATGTAGAAATTGTATTTGAACACAAGCAAAACCACGCACTCAGCAAAGTACAGTAATGATCTCCTTCCTTGGCTGCCTTCTTGGTAAATTGGATCAACAACCTCCACAACGAAAGATAATTGTAAACACCGGAATACAGATTTTTTGACAACCACTGAATATTGTTATTAATCTGCTCGAATGTTCTCGATTAATCATTTAATGATTAAAAAAATTGTGAAAAATCCCCTCAGTTTCTCAGAGCCCAAGAGCTGCTTGTTTTGTCTGGTCAAAACCCAAAGATATTCAGTTTATAATGATGTTAAACAGAAGAGCAGAAAATAATCAGAATGAAAGAGCGGGACTATTGAATGTTTAACGTATTTGGTTGAAAAATGACTGAAACAATGAATAGTTTATCAGGAGGGTTGCTCATTTGTTTTTTGTCACTCAACTGATCAGTCAGTTGACTAATCAACTCTAATTTCTTTCAGTTTTTGACTAACAAAATATTTAAGTTGTGCAGTTAGAGTTAGCTGTGTAGTGTATTTCCAGCATGTGAAAATGAGTGTTCATGGTTTGTCTTCCAGCAGGTCAGGGACCTGCTAGCACTTCGGGGATCAGTTTGCTCCAACAGAAGTGTTGGTCAGGTGGTCGATCAACTTTTTAGACCAAACCGCAGAATCAGCCTTTTGAGTTTTTACATGTTTCACCCAGCTGACCCACAGGGTTCAGTGCAAGAAGTCAGAACATAAAGCCGAGCATGAATATGTTAATGGTATGAATGTAAATGCACAGCACGTATTCTGATCAGTGTTGTGCTCTCACCTTAACAAAGCCCCCTCAACAACAACAACAACAGGCTCCGGTTCTGCAGTGTGCATCCTCACCTCGGTTTGATCCATTAAATGACATATGAAGTAGTTTAGCTGCTCTAATCACCTGTAAGTGGTTACATCACCACAGCAGCAGTGAATTACCCAGCAATTTGTTACACTCAACACTTAGAGCTTGCTTAATGCCATTTCACACCCACTGAAAATGTGATAATCAGGTCAAGGACTCCCTAAAGAATGAGAGACAATTCACAGCTCGACTTAACTAGGTAGCTGAAGTTAATATGGCCTGTTGTCCTGGAGTCCTGGAGTACCCCACAAGGAGAGATTGTACTTATCAGTCTTTATTAGCATTCATTAGATCTCCAATTATTGTTTACTTTCTTGTTGTTGATTTGAGACGTGTGTGTTTGTGCACGTATTTGTGCAGATGCAGCAGTATCATGGGAAGCCAGATTCATTAAGCCTCTGGTGCGTTTGGGTGCTCTCTCTGCCTCTCCGGCTCTCACCGGCTCCCCCCCCCCCCCCCCCACCACCCCCCCCCCCCCCCCCCCCCTCTCCTCCCCTCTCTGCTGGGAGCCTGGTTTGTGCAGCCTAATTAAATTGTCTCAGTAAGACGAGTTGATCAGACTCTTTGATCAGCCTTTCACAGGCTCGTCTGTTTGGTGGCTCAAATACCAGAAGGCTGTGAGAGACCAGAGAAGGTGCGGCTTGTTTAATATAATGCTGCAGTGATTGACTTGGGACTGCTCCTGCAAACAGGGGAGGGACAGCAAAGCTTCCTAAAATGTGTGAGAAGAGTAAAAAATCAATAAGTTGATGGTTGTCTAAAGAACTCACTATCACTATCATATGAGTACAATCTGTAAACTGAAAGTTAGCAGCTGTTTTTACTTCTTGATGAGCAGGAATGTCATTTTTAGAAGATGTTAAAGAGTTAAAACACAGCACACACAAGCACACAGAAGGTTTTGATTGGACAAGGCATCCCGTGCTGCAGTTATTATTGAGTCATCTGTTGACCGCACTCTGTCCCTTCAGTTTGTCATTTTTATGCACTGATTCATTTCAGTGTATTATTTTGAACTGTCTTTACTCTTTTGGCAAGCAGAGCTTTCCACTGTTTCATTCAGCCTCTCCCTGACTGTGAGACGAAGCACAGGAGATGTTCTGGAGACTCAATTCTGCCCTATAGGAACTGTTAATGTGTGACTTTGGAGTATTGGACAGAAACATACATGCAGTGCGACTGCAGGTAGTTTGACACATTAACAGTTAAGATTAAACAGTGGAGCCCCATCAGATATGTTTTAAGACATATAAAACTACTCTGCTTTGAATAATGATTTGTTATGTTGTAATATTTCATTCTTCATCTTAAAATGACATCATCTTAATAACATGATACTTGAAAGTAGCACGTTTTTTATCCCACACAAGATGCGAAGCATTCAGCAATCTTTGTATGAATCCAAGATTTACTAAAGTATTTTGAAAAGTTGATTGTAATAGCTGCCTTCCAGATTGTAACCTGTCGTACCTGCAGGCATGCATTGCCACTAAATGCCACGGTGTAATTACTTTGTACACTGCCAGACAATCACAGTAATGAAAGCTCGCGGAGAGTGAGCCATATTGGGCAATTACTTTTTTCAGTGTCATCATAAGGCGCTGAAATAAGGAATTTGTCTTGCTATTGTTCTGTGAGCAGGCAAAACATTATGTGCATCATTTATTCCAAGCAATCAGTTGGCTCGGAGGCTTAGACGCATGCAGAAAGCTGGCACAATGGAAGCTCTCTCAGCCCCATCACAACTTTGTCACATATTCTGCGCAGTGACAATGCATGTCATGTTGCATTATTTGCCTTGGAGAAGTGTGGGCGGAAAAGGCAAACAAGATTAGTTGATGCATGCACTTGTTTTTCTACGAGTGAATTGAGGCCTTTAGAAATGGTTTAGTGAGTCAGTGCCAGTAGCACACCCATCAGACTCATCCCCCTGACAGCAGCGCATATCTGTAACGCCGGCGAAGTAATTCTCTACAAGCACGCTAAGGTTGCTTCGAGGTGGTCCTTCAACGAGTAGCTGCTGCTGCTTGAGATGAGGTGGATTTTTTTCTCAGCAGTATTTTGTGGAAAATCTGCCTTGATGTCAATCCTCATATGTACCCTGGTATAAATATGGTGTCTGTGGGCTGTGGGATAAATCCTGGACTGAGGCAGGGTTCTGCAGAGTCCAGTGTCAGTACTGGTCTATAAACCAGCCCTGAAAATGTTACTGTACCTAGAGTTTTTGTTTTGTTCACACTGAAGTGAAACGAAGCAGAGCAGTAGTATGCACGAGGCAGATGTGAGAGGGTTAGAGGTGGAGGTATTCAAGTGTTTTGTGTAGGTAAAAGCAGTAAAACCTTAAGGGATTCAGATCGAAAACAACTTTAAGCTAGACAGCACAGGAGGCCGCATTGGTGGAGACGTGTTGTTCAGTAAGGAGACAATGAAATATGATTCGGAGTAACAAATTCATGTGCTTAAAGCAAATCAAACACAAAAACACTGCATAATGTTTTACAGTGCTCACAGAAAGGATTTGCCAACTCTGAAAAGTTATCCAGTGGCGACTAGTTTGTCTTTCTGCATGGATATCTTGAGGTAAACTGTAGAATTACACCATTTCACAACTCATTATGTGTTTGGATCATGTAAAAACTTGATCTTCAAAGCAAGCGGGAACTGTAATAGCTGTCAAATACATGTAGTGGAGTTACTTTCCACCACTGGAGAGCGTCCAAAATCCAGCTGAACCTTAGTTTAGCCTCAACTTGTGATAACACAGAGGAAAATAGTCCTTGTCATTTAGTGGAAAATTGGAAACCTTTCAAAGCTATGGAGGATTTAGAAAGTAGAGGATGACATAAGGCAAGACATGGCAAGAATATTGGAAAAACTGCAAAGAGGATTGATATCGCTGCTGCAGGAATAATCCGCATATGGCCGTCATCAAAGTTAAAAACAAAAGCAGTAGACATGCATCAGAATATGTCTAGTAACACATCTTACACGTATTACATTTCCTGGCCTGAAGCATTCACGTATCCACACATCAGTGGTATGAACGCCACCTTGTCCCTCCAGCCTTCCTGTGAAAATGTTGCAGAGTATTGACATGTCATTAGTGTATCTGTCGCAGCTTTGCACCTTCCCCTTCAACAGTCAGCCTCCACTCAGATGGCTGCCTCACCAGCTTAAATGTCACCCTGGGGGTATTAGCACCAATAGCTCTTTGGTCCACGATGGAGGGAAACAGGTCACCCCTTCAAATAACAAAGCTGATTTGTTCCTTAAGTTTTCCTGTGGGCGGCTGTGATACATTACACAGTCTCAGCAGCAGATGAGTGCTTCTATTGATCTGCCCTGCCAAACTGTATAACCCCATGTGTGTGCCCTGCACTATTGGAGTTGCAGCTTATCGGTTTGTTTTGAGAATCCAGATTTCTTCATGAAAAGAATTGTCTTCTGATGTAGTTTTTATGCGTCGGGCAAACTGAACTAAAACGTTTTGATGTTTCTCGCTGTGCTTGTGCTGATCCGCTTCCGGCTCAGAAACGTGCTCCGCAAGTAAACACAAGCTCAATCGATGTTTCTACTCATCTTCATCTTTGCCTCTTCTGCTTCCTGCCAAGCGTGAATGTTAGCTCACGACAGTTCATCCTGTGAGGACCATGACTGTCTGCACCAGGAGAAAAGTCGTTCAGCTCACCATCTGGAAGCCAAAAAATTGAGCAAAGGAGCACTTTCTGCTGTTCTTTTTGGAAGAAAATCTTGATGCTGCACTGTATCTAAAGCCTTTCTGCACGATTGCCCCTCAATTTGGAACAAATTCACCGCACTGCACACTGGATAGCGGAGATTTGCTATCTGTCAGACAGACTCTTATGAGTAGATATTCAGCTCTTTTCTCTTAAAGCTCTTGAGTGTGCTAATGAGCCAGTTTTCTCAGGTATAGAAGTTTAATGAAACATTGATTTGACTGTTGATGGACCGTATGATTGCAGAGTCCTCAAAGGCCAGCTGCACAGCTCATACATGCTGTAAAACCCATCACCAGCTTTAGTGGTAAAATGGCTGCTTTGGTGTTAATTTCAACTTTCTCTTGTGCTGTCTTCTCTCTAGAAGAACATGACGCTGAAGCCCCAGGAGTGCAGAGACAACCAGGCGGGGCCCCTGCACAAGAAGAAGCCTGCCAGGGTCCCCAACGGTCTGAGCCTGGAGCCGTGCAAGAACAATCACCACCACCAACAGCCTTCAGACCAGGAGAACAACCCCCGGCTGGCACACACACAAGGCAAGAGGAAGAAGAAGCACCTGAACAAGAAACACACGATGGTGAGTTCAACATATTTTATCTTTCTGTGCGCCGTCGATACAGTAATCCCATCATTCACGCAATAAATCACACGTGGCAAATGTAGCCGAGTACTACATTTTCATTATACAACCTTTTTAACATCCTGTCACTTCAGTGTGCGCATGCTAAGAGAAGAGAGAGGAAATTAGAAGCCAGTGCAATGAGTGGAGTTTCCCTGGAATGATTTCAGCACAGCGCCTCACTTTACTTTTCATGATGCTGAAAAAAAGAGTTGGTGCTTCTATAGTTTTGATATCAGTTGTCAATACAGCGAGTTCAAGTGTTCTTAAAATAACGCTGCAGCTGTTTTTCTCCTCTTGGCTCAGTGTTGGCTTTTTGTCGATGCACCGAGAGTGTGTGTGTGTCTGTCATATCAAATCTGTACTTACAGTTTCTCATAGTGTCTAAGAGTCTGGCCTTGATGTTTTTGAAAGTGAATTAATCCTGTGCTGAAGCTGCTTTATCTGTGGTAAAAAAAAAAAAGAAAGCTGCTCAGTTTAATTTTCATTACTGTGGGGTTGTCATGCTACTCTGACACCGGCAGAAGTGAGTTAGTCTGGAACCTCTCAGGTGGTGAGGGGTGTTATGAATGGCTGCAGCCCAACATGCCTTAAATAGACCTACAACCAATCAGACATACACATGTTATTTATGTTTTCATTGTGTCTCTGTTACAGCATTGACAATAAGTGCCAATGAGGCCAAATGTGTGTGTAGAGCATGTCGGTTCAACCGTTCCAAGAGAACAGTGTCGCCGTAGAAATCTGCTGCTGTAACAGCAAGCAAACACCTTATCTGTGCTTACAGCTACGGTGTCGGTTCTGTTGGTATGACATGAGCCGGTCTAACAGTTTTTTAGGAATTCTCTCAAGTGTTGGTACATGCTGTAGTCACACTCCTTGTAGAGACAGTTTTTGTCACATTTACAAGCAAGCAAAACTCATTTGAGACAAAGAAAGAAGGGGAAACAGATTACAGAGACAAACACGTATCTGCATCACATTCCTGTTTTTCATTAAAAAAAGACGTCACACATGATTAGTGCTACAACATTCAACTTGTATTGGTTGAATAAATGAAGTCAAAATGCTCACCGCTGTGAAACACAGCTTCTGGGGTATGTTAGTGTATATCAGTATACTGTATACCTGAACATATTTTTTGTGCGTCGCAAGGTGACAAGGTCACTAATGAATATTTATGCTGCGCTGATGCAGTGTTGTATCTCCAGCAGCAAGGACTATCTGTTACAGGACTGTGCCTATCGTTTATACACACACACACACACTCACACAAGCACCGACTCTGAGGCTACGCTCTGCCATTTCTCTGGGAGAGGGTCTTCTCGAGCTGCATATTCAAGGACATGTTTGTGTGGGTCGTGTGCAGGACAAGCAAACATGGGGGAAAACAAAGACACGGGTTGCCAGGCACAGCGTTTGCTTAAACATACGCTGTGTAGTCCACAGTGGTTTTGCAGGAGAAGCAGTGTGCTTCCAGCTTTGTCCTGCTGCTCGCAGGTTCGCAGGATGTGCGGACTGTACTGTAATGTTTGATTAAACTGACTGACAGATGTTTAGGGTCATACTCTGGTGCTCCTCAAAATTGAGACAATGTCGTGGGGTACCATCACTATCTATGGTACACAATCAGGAAAGCTCATACCCATACAGTCTTGTGTGTGTGTGTGCATGTGTGGGTGCATCCTCCACTGCTGAGTCCCCTCAGCTTGCACTCATTAGTAATGCGGGCTGGTGTCCCAATTGTGTTGAAAGGCTCTTATTTTTAACAAGTCACATAACGGAGAACGTACCGTAATGGTGTGAATGAAGCATACAGTGGCAGACCTCCATTGTGAGGGTCACCACTGCTGCTAGCGTGTCATGTCTGTCCCTGTACCGGGCTAATGGACAGATGGTGCTCCCCGCCAGTTTCAAGGTTGTCTTCTGCTGCTGTGATGGCTGTGCGTTCAGTGCAGAAGTGACTGCGTGGAGGCATGTCTGCGTGAGACTGCGTGCGTTAATGAATGTGTTCATCTGCGCCTTGATTTCAACTGTGTCTCGTTTGTTTGCCTGACTGTGTGTGTGTGTGTGTGTGTGTGTGTGTGTGTGTGTGTGTGTGTGTGTGTGTGTGTGTGTGTGTGTGTGAAGCCTGACCACGATCTCACTCACTGCGTGCACACTCACACACAAACTCTGACAGATGCGTTCAGGCACATGCGAGCTCACACACGCAAACACGTCCACCACATTCTCACGCACTCTCTTTCTCACCTCGCTCCCCTGCTCACACACACACACAAACACACACACGTGTTCACACGCAATCAAACATGCACTCAGCCTACATTGCCATAACCGTCTGCACACCTCCCAGGTGGCTGTGACACGACAGCAGCAACAACAATGGGTTATTCAAGGCTTATCGGCTCAGTCACCAGTCAGAGCTTTCATTTGAGTGATAATCAAAAACGATTTGATTGATTGTGTTACTGATGATTACGATAATGATGCTTGAGGGCAGCTGAAGTCCAGACCATTACACCGTCACTGTTCTCAGTAGTTTTCTGTTCCCTGCAAGATGCAGATAGACCTATCAGCTTTGGTGCTCAATAACACTGTCACGCATGACATATGCATAATTGAAAAGATCTTCATCTGCGCCCTACGCCACCCCTTTTTGTCCTCTGTGAAGAGAAACAAGCTGCAGAACTTATCCAGCACAACTATGATCTTTTCTTTGACTTTGCTGTAAATAAACGTTACGGCATTGTCCTCCCACAAGGTTGCATTTTAAATGTCAGACGTCTGTCTCAAGGTTTAATTCTCCATTTAGAAAACGCTGCAGCCCGGTGAGAGAGAGCACCTGTTATCAGCACTTTTTCTTAGCTCTGACTCTTCAGCGGAACGAGGGATGAAGACAGAACGGAGAGAGAATTTGGTGTTGAATAAAGCAAGAGATGTTTTTCTTTTTGTACTTTTCCTCTTCCAGCCGAGCTCGCAGATTGCTGCAAATGTTTTCGATCTCTGGCACTGACCCAATGTACTGAACTATGAGATATTGTAAGCTCAAGGGGGGGAACGCAGAGAAATGTTTATAAGCGCCTCTGACATATTGCCTCACAGTGAAAAAAGAGCCCAGATAGAGGAAGTTTCAGCAGAGATGGATGAGAGTACAGTAGCGAGCCACAAATTATGACTCTCTGACTTTTCTGTTGTTTTAGCTTTTTTTCATTATGTTTTTGTTTAATTGTCAGATTTTGACATTGTGATTTAAGGCTGCATTTACTGTATTACGGTTGAAGAAAGTGAATCAGGGACCTGTAAGGCCAAGAAGTAGCCCTATTGAATTTACGGTTGGGATGCTAGTGTTCCGTCTTTGTGTGGCAGATTTTTGTGTCTTGTCTGTACATGTGTGAAATCAGATGAGCTGCTTTGACTAACTTGCATGTGTGTGCGAGCTGTAGCAGTCTGCTTTTACCTTAATTATGCAGGTTTGCAGTCAGTTCACTTGTCCTGGACGTCTTCAGTTTAGAAAAGCGTACTGCAAACATAACCAGGGAATGTTACAGTTCACTCACATGTGGGATTATAGCAGAGAGCGTTAGAACCTGTTTCACATATTCATTGCATCAGACTATGGTTTTAAGCTGTTTTCAGGAGCTCAACTGCAATGAAGAGACTTAAACTTGCTTCACAAGTTAAGGAAGCAAAACAAAATAGGTCACAAAACCCACAAAACCCGTAAAGTAAAACATTTTGCGTCTGTGTGCCTGTTTGTTTATTCATGTGTCCCGAGTGACAACTCAGAACTGATTCTTACAAAACTATGGAAATGTTTGTGGCACCATTTAAACTCATGTGACTACAGGTCACTTATATCTGCCTGATCTGGATGTACACTTGCAGGAGACATGTTTCTGGCACACACACTGTGTGTGTGTGTGTGTGTGTGTGTGTGTGTTTGGCGGGGGGTGTTGTTCTGTTCTGCTGAGGCTCTGTTCAGCTCACTGATGTTGGATTGGTGGCCTGTGGTGTATGCTGCTTTGTACAGTAGCTCTGGTGAACAGAGGGACGTGCTGTGAGGCCCATCTGCTCTCTGGCACTGGGGGAGTGGGGAGACAAAGAGTCGGGGTACGGGACGAGCAAGGAGGGCTCAGGTTGGGCCTCCCCCTCTGATCCCCCGCATCTCTTCAACCACCTGCCTGTCTGTCTGCTGCTCCGTCTGTCTGTCTTCCTTCATCTGTCTCTTTCCCAGACATTTGTGTGCAGTGATTTATATTGGACTGGAGTCACTCTGGAGGGAATAGTCGTTTGCCTATATATGAAATACTAATACTAATGAAGTACTGACATTTGACTGTCGACTATCTCTAAACCCTGAATGCAAAATGTTCTGTGTAAACATAAATCTAACAGCCTGATATACTAAATAGAAAACATTACACAGACCAAATATTTAATGTTTTGTCTCATTGGCTTCATTGATTCTTTGTAAATATCTGCTTATTCTGAATTTCATGCAGCAACATGTTTAAAACAAGGTGGGACAGAAGCAACAAATCACTGAGAAAGCTGTGGAATGCCCCAAAAACACCTGTTTGGGTCAGTGTTGTGGCTCACAAGCAAGGATGGAGTGAGATTCACCACTTTGTCAAGCACATGGTTGTGTAAAGAATGTTACTACATGGGCTCAGGAACACTGCTGTACTGTTGTTGGTAAGCACAGTTCATTTGCAGATAATTATGTTTTGTTTTTTCTTTGTTGTTTCTAAAGGGTTACAGTGTACTTCTGAGCCTATGCACGTAGCCACATGCTTTGCTGATTGCTGATGAGCATCTCCTCCTCCTCGAAAAAGAAAGGCCATCGGCTGTGTCTGTAATCCCAACAATTCTATTTAGCATATACATGCAAGTTTTAGCACAAAACTGCATCTTCTTCAGTAAACACAGAGGAAGATGTTCACAAGGAGCAAATCAAGACAGCAGATGGCAGCCAGTGCTTCACGTGAAAGAGGTCAGAGGTGAAAGAGGTAAATATGCTTGGCCCGCCTGCTTGTATTAGAGTAGTGCGAATGTTTGGGGTCAGAAGACTCGATTTATACTGTTAAAGATTAGTTTCATGGTATTTTTTAGGTCTTTAGTTCTCTGTGTAGTTTCTCTGTGTAGTTTTTATAGCGTATGTTTTTCAAATAGTCTCACAAATGCACATGGCAGTACAAAAATGTGCATTGGGTTTAATCTGAGTTTACTTTACTAAGTACTTTGCACCATGATATCCTTGTGTAAACCTCTTCAGCACATTAAATGAACCATGGATTAAGTGTGATCCTGGCACCAGGCACTGTCAGCTGGTTGTGGTGTTATACTGGCTCATTATAAGGCAGAGTAGTGTAATGGGGATAACAGGCACCGTCACTGGCCAGACCACCCTGGCATTGCTGGTGGTACTTCTTGGAACTGAGAATGTCTTTCAGGGCTCTACGCTAACTTTTTTTTCCCGAGGAGTACATGTGCTCCTAAATTAAATAAACGCAGGGGTACAGTGAAAAATGTTCAAGTAGCAAAGTGGTTTAACAAACAGATTATTATGTATGTATTTAAACTGTGTGTTGTGTGTGTGTGTGTGTGTGTGTGTGTGTGTGTGTGTGTGCGCATGCTCCCTCTCCTTGTGCAATTACAACATGAAATCCAGTGGAGGACTGTGGAAAAACAGACCTCAGTATCTTTACACTGGGGTGGGCCTGAAAGTACTGACAAAAGATTTTTAAAACATAAAACATTGAAAATTTGACACAGATTTTAAGGCAGTGAGACAGATTTTTAAAACACTGGAATGTTGAAACACAGCTTTTCAACATTAGATATTGCCAGAGCTTTTCAAAAGTTCAGTTTTTAAAGTATTGACAGTGCATTTTAACAGACGTATTGGTTCTGCAGTATATATATTTTTGTCACTGTGTGTGTGTGTGTGTGTGTGTGTGTGTGTGTGTGGCTGTAGTCTTTACTCACACACGGTGCTTAGAAATAATTTTTCCGGTTTGCACATGTTTTTTGGGGCGAATGCGAGTGACATGGTCACACTGTCAAGGCCTGTCTGTTATGAGCCTCTTCTTCTCTGATAGCACACACAGACTGACACCAAGTCTCACACATTGTGCTTTTCATACTTTCAACAGTCTTCCATTAAAAAGACGCAAAGCCCATGTGAAGACATGGTGGTGACGTGCATATAATGCTGCTGAATATCTGCTTTACAGGTCGTTCATCTGACTTCTTTTATTAGAAATATAAAGGAAAAGCCATGAATTCACAGCTGCCCCCGTTTGTCAGTCATACCACAAACATGAGGAAAAGGAGCTGTGGTGTTTGGAGGAGTGGTTGCTATGGAACTGCTGAGCGGCGACTAGCCCCAGGGTTTGAGGACTGTTCCTTGAGAGTCTCCAACCAGGTCAGCCAGTCAACCGAAGGGCGCTGGTGTCTGGCCTCTGGCTCCCTGAATCATCTGACTGGGTAGATTCTCGCTCCACCTGCCCTGATGGAAAAACCCTGCCTTAGGCCTGCCAGAGGCGGTTTTATCATTCAGCATCAGTCTCTTACCTAGGCTGAACTCTTACTTCAACCTGCTGGTGGCCAAGTATGTAATGAGATCAAGCTAAAAGCACTAATGGCAGATCTCCCAGGTTGGTTGTTATGTGTGTGTGTGTGTGTGTAAATATTTGGACTGAAGCCTTGATTATGTCAGGATGGGGGCAAGCTTACATGCTTCTCAATCTGCAGTGAAAATGTAATATAATGTTCAGCTCTTTCAGCTTCGCGGGTCACCCTTAATAAGCTTATCCGCTAAGCCAATAAGAGATTCGAAGAAAAGCAATGTCCTGATTGTCAGATAAGATGCTAAATCCATTCTGGTGGGGGCCTCGGTTGTGGGGAAGATAATTGTTGCTGTCACAGTGGCGGTTTATAGCACTGGATCAAATCAAATCCAATCATGACGGCTTGTTTAGTGGTCTTTGTGTCTTTGTGGCACACACGACAACAGTCAGTAAACATTTTAATGCATCAGGGGGCTTGACAAGGCTGTGTGTAATTAGTGTGTAGATGTGTTGTTACTGCGCTGTATGGTCCAGTGTATTCATGTTAACAGTATAAGTGTGTTGAATATAATGTGTGTGACGAGATGTTACTACGGCAACGTGCATGTGTGAGCTTCACTGCAGACCCCTGCATCTCTGGAAAGCTTCAAAATGCACTTTGTTCATTCATGTTACTGTGGAAGTCCATGTGATACCGTGTGTTTGATGCAAGCGCTGCCAGAAATCCAGGAACCTCTGACGTGATGATGAGATCTGTCTGGACTGCAGCAAAGCAGGGGCCCTGAAAATGCCAAAGTCTGTGACCTGTGACTGAGTGAGTGAGCAATGAAGTTACGCCATTTGTCAGTGGAGTGTTGGAGTGTTTCCATTGGTTGTTGCACTTTCAAAAAGAGTAGGCGCAAGCATTGGTTACATACCGTAACTCCAGGTTCTGTGAGTATAGGTGCAGCCCTCTAAGACTGTCCCTAGTGGCTTTGTCCTTTGTTACCGCTCACACAACACTGAAGTGAGTGAAGACTGCTTGAGTGTAAACCCACTTACCACGGACCCACCTCATTCTCAGCTTATGCATAAGTTGAGTTGAGACCAGACAATAGGCTCCCAAAACAGCTTTTTCTTGGGGGGCTGCGCCTATACTCGTAGAATCTGGAGTTATGGTACGGAACTAATGTTTTGTGTAGGCTTCTCCCTTTAAGGCTGTCACTGGTGGGATAAGGGCAAAACAGGATGCGTTCATGCCCCGCTTGGTGCAACACACACCCATTTCACGAGAAATCAATAACCAATCCTTACTTTGCCAGTGCGTCATCGTATGTGCACAGAAGGCACAGACAGTACAATGCCTGATATTTAACATGAGGGAATGAAACTTGAAAATAGCATAAAACCTGCTGTTTTACGACGGTTACTCACTGTTACAGTCCAGCGGAGAGCAGAGTAGGAGAGAAAACAGCTCTCCATGTGCCCGGAGGCATGAGGCAGAGCGCACAGTGAAAACACCCCAAATAACAATCACTGACAAAACTCTCAATATGGAGTGAGTCAGAGAAAAACAAGACGTCCCACAGACAGAGAGAGCAGGGGGAGTTAATAGATAATTAGAAGAGTTATAATTAGAGTAAGAGTCTTGCAACTGCGCTCATAACATTTTGTGACTCAAACAAAGATTTACCATGTCATGTAGTATGAAACTTCAGAACACTTAAACAACAAATATCAGTGGGACCACTGCAGAAATGAGCGTTTTAATATCCAGGAAGTCACATGAGAGAGACCACCACTGACTGTGTTTAACAGTTTGGCTATGATATAGCACACTGAGCGTACGGTCCAGCTATATGCTGGTTTCTCTGTACCAGCAGGCCCCCTCCTGCTTGAGACCCTCAAACAGCACATTCACACCCCCCAACTCTAATTACATGCATCCACCCGCCTTGTCCGCATCTCCTACTGACGACTTGTGTGTTTACCATGTCCCCTCTGCCGACCGGCTGTCTTTTGCAGGAGCCGCTGATGCTGTTTGACAGGTCTAGGCCAACATGTCTTTGAAAACATTTTAATGTTCTTTTTTTTCGCTCTCTCCCTGCTTGCCCTGCATTGACAAACCTTTTCTTTTGAAGTGTCACTTTTCTCTAAGGGAGGACATCAGGAGGAGGGTGGGGGTTGGACCTACCCACTTGCATGACTGTTAAACGGAGTCATTTCCGTGCAGTCGGGCGGTGAATACTGTAAATGCTGCAGGGAGGCAGAGCAGCGACAGGGCCGACAGACAGCATCTGCTGTCACTAGCCACTGTCCAACCTGACGCTGGCTCTCACTCTTGACAGCCCTCACAGTCAATTTGTGAAAATTAAGTGGCTACACTTTAAACCAAAGTGTCCCCCCACTTAAAGCCCAGGCCCATCTTAGCTGTCAGTCAGTGCTGGGCAGTGGGCCGGAGGAGTTTGAAGATGGTTTTATCACGGCTGTCCAGCCCCTGTCACAGACAGACCGCTGCAGCGCAGCAGTCGGACTGAGGTCTAATCCAATCTGCCACCGTTTACAACACACAGGCCCACACAATCTTGAACGCTCAAGATAGTTCAAGATGTAGAAATTGTTTTTTTTTTTCCCTTTCTCCCCCTTTCACCAAAAGTAACATAACACTGTACAGCTGAGTGTAACTTGTGGAGTGTCGTCTCCCCATCATCCCACTCAGTCTTTCCTTTTTTAAAGTTTCCACTGGGTGAAAAAAAACTGTTTTTTTTTTTTTGTGTGTGTGTGTGTTAGTCTGTCTCAAAGACAGAGAAAAGTACTTTTGCCAGATTAGTGGTGGAGCTCAAGGGATGAGTATGTTGGCCAGCCGGTCTGAAATTTCCACTTGTACATCAAACCTGAAAAGTGGATAAATGCAATATTCTCTGAATACAGTCATGCTCCATGAAAGATTTGGGTTGTAATGACCAAATGCACCACCTCCAGTTGCAACCTCAAGGCAATCTGCCCTGACATTTTACACATAATACCTCAAATTCTGAACAATAACCATGACATTTGTTGAGCAAATTCATGCAGCCCATAGGAAGAAGCCTTTCAGTTTTGGTGACAGTGGCCCTACTACTGACACAATACTGATGTTGTTGTTTCATCTTATACACAATACAGCGATAGTGGAAGGTGAAAAGGGTTGGACAAAAAATATACTTTATCTATACAGTACTTTTTAGTAAGGCTGTCCACTAAATGTCAGGACCCACGGTTGAACCTAATTTCGTCAGCTGAATAATTTGTTGTTGTTTTTTTTGCTGCATCATTGATTGTTAATATAGCAGTGCAGGTTAATAATCACTGAACTCTAACCAGGACACTCTGTGAAGAATTCTTGTACATGTTGATATGTTGCTGATGTTGTTGTTTATCCTGTTGAAGTGCCCTTGGGCAAGACACTGAACCTCAAGGTTCTTCTGACGTTAAGGCTGCTGCCTTGGATGGTAGCGAGCTGCCGCTTTGAATAAAAACACCATATATATGCAAATGCGAAATGGGAATGCAGAGACCCTGTGTCACACGCTGGTCACACAGTGCCTACTTTTAAAAAATGGCAGTAACATTGTTACCATGGGTAACATACTGTGATAGGGTGACTTGCCCTGTGATGTAACCCAACGATGAACCCAATGTCCCAAATTCTCATTGGTGGCTTTTAATGGCTTTTAACTTTAGCACCCTGTTTAGGACTGCTGTGCACTTTCCATGCTCACCTGTTAATAAACCACAGGTGATATTTATAGAACCTCTGGCACCACCCTCAGGTCACACCTTTACGCATTTGTTGGCTAAGGAATTGCAGTGTTAGTTCTTGATTTCTGCAGCTTTATTTTCTGGTGTGTATTGATAATGACATCGTGCTGTGTTGCTTGATAAGTCTATGAAGGTGTCCATCCATCCGTCCAAAACTGAGAAGATTCCTGCACACTTAGGTCTGTGCAGTGTTTCACTTTATGTAGAGCCTTCAGTCTATCAGGCCGTCATCAGAGCATAAGTGATTTAACAATGGATGGACAGTTACAAATAACCAACCCCATTCTCCCCACTGGCAGTATGAACTACACCTGTGCGCATCTTAGTGGTAGAAGCTCCACCTCCTGGGAACTGTGGTTTTTAATATGGAAGACATACTTGTTATAAAAGATGCAGCCATGCGGTCTGAGGCGGCTCAGCTCTTTTCTTGGATAGAGAATTAATTTCGTTGTTTCCTAGTATTAAAAACTACAATTCACCAGGGTCTTGTAAGGTGTATCGCCAATTTCTATTGTTTAGTTTAGAATGGGGTTGGTTATTTATAGCTGTCTGTCCATTGTTAAATCACATATGCACTGATGAAGGTCTGATAGCCCGAAAGCTCTAAATAGAGTGAAATTCTGCACAGATCTAAGTGTGCGTGAATCTCTTCTATCAACATGTACAAATTAACAACAGAAAGGACCACACGGGCTGCAGCCACACACTAAATATTCACACACATACTGACGCAGTCACAACGCACACATACTGTGCCCTCCTCTATGTTGCAGCACACTAATAGGATTTAATAAGGTGTTTAATTGCTCAAACCTGCTTCTCCTGCTGCTTGTTGATGCAGCCTGCACACTGCAAAAGCAGTTGCTCTGTAAATATCAATTAGACATATCCTGGATTTTAGCTAAGCCTACATACATAGAAAATGAGTCTATATATGTACTTTATCATGCATATATTATGTGTGTGGATAGTGGATACCAAGAAAGGACTGACGTGTTTTCTACTCCTCCTCCCTGTCTTCCCTTTGCTGCACTTTGTTGCCCCCTGTAAAAGAGGAGGTCAGGCAGCAGGTGCTGGCTGGGAAAGTGGAGTATTTATGAGAGCACCAAAGGCTCATGGAGTGAAATATTCCCATGTGGGGGCAACCCCGACTGTTAAAGTATCTCCAGTTTAAGAAAAGTAGATAGTGGGGGCTGGTATTTACCCAGCTTGTGCCCCACACTACCACTTTGTTCCAGTCCTGGTTCATCCATGACTGTCTGCTAACCTTCCAACCTTCTCCCCACCTGAGTGACGACGGAGATGTGACTCAGCGTAACACACTCAGCTTTTTTCTTTTTTCCAGCTTTTTTAAGTGTTGAAATAAATCTAAAGTGAGCTCCATGAGCTGACCTCCTTTCCCAATGTCGTTCGGTCTCCTAACTGTTCCCCCAGGAGGGATTTTGTCTCGTCGGAGAGATAATTTGTTGAGCGGGATTGCCTTCTCTCACAGCCTGGCCCAACAGGCATCTCCATCCAGCCAACATCCGTTTTTAGTTTCAATACTGTCTTCTGCCATTTTGCAAAAGCTCTAGTTTTCTCGACTTCTGACAAGTAAAAGTTTTGAGTAAAATGAACATTAGAAGTAAAAGTAAAACTTGTGTTCCTGCTGCAGACAACAGACTCCCACTCACTCAACACTGATTCTCTGTGAAATCTGTTACCACAGTGTAAGAGCTGCTACAGGCAGTTTAATCATCCTAAATAGTAAAAGTTAGGAGTGACAAAGCCAGCGGAGGGTTAAAAAATTGCGTTATCCTGCTCGGATCATATCCGGATATTACAAGTTGAAATTTAATGAGGACTTTTTGTGTAAGATACAGTATAGCACAAACATAAAAGCAATTTAGTGAGCTATTATTTTCCTTTCCTTTTACTGGAGCCTTTTTAAAATTCGCTCTACTGTATTCCTCTTCATTTTTGCACACTGCTCCTGCTTGCGCCTTTAATGAACTAATTTTACTGGGCTGAACTGTCTACAGCTCATTTTCATATCCACCTGCACGAGAACATTATGGGTTTTTGATGTACATTATTTTTACATTTGCCATTGTTTCATACAAGAAAATGACCTGGATTTGTGTTTTTATGTGGAAAATCATTCAAAAACCCACTGACCTTTAAACAGAGCAGGTGTCATTGTTTCGTATACTGGCTTGTGGTGATTTGGTCCTAGATTGATTTGGACGAGCTATGGGCGGGGAACGAGATGTGGGAAGCCTTCATACGGGTCAGTATCTGATTTTTACGGCAGGTATATGATTGATTTTCAGCAAAGGGATCAAACGATCTAATCCTAATCTCCACATCATCATTACTTGCATCCTTCAAGGCAAGGAGAAGGGCAGTTGTTTGGCTGATATGTAGGATGACAGGATAATCAATATCACTTCTGTGTTTAAAAAAAATAAAAAAAAGGTCCCTCCTGTTTTGACTTTTTTGTCATTGCATTCAATCACAGCTTCCTGTGCTCTATAAACTCAGAGCCCCTAAAGATGAGACACCTATCAGTTGAAGGAATATGATTTCTGGTTTGTATTTTTGCATTTGAGAATGCCCTTTATCGAAGTGAGATTATGATGTTTGGTGCTAAAAATGTTGTGTGATCTCCACCCTTGTTAAGATGTAACTTCAGGGGAAAGAAAGCAAGATTAAATGCAATTAAGTCATTAAAAATGATCATCAGCGAACTTTGTTTAACCTTTTTCTTTCTGATCAAGTCGTAATCATTGACGCTTTTTACTCACGTGACACACACGTCTCCATCCTCCTGCTGCTCTACAAATTGCCAGTGAAAAAACACAGTTTTGTCCATTTTTAAAATCATTTCCAACCAAAGCCCCTTAGATGTGTGACAAGTCCTATTTATGACTCCTAAACTTGGAAGCAGGAGCTGATGATGAGCACTTGAAGTTAGCATAAGTAGTCGTTCATCATGGCGGAAATGAGAGCAAGGCTTTAATGACTATGGCGAGAAATGGTTGCAGGGGGGAGGAAGACTGTCTGAAAGCTCATATTTGCACGTGTTGAGTCATTGCTGGAAAGTTCATATCTCTTTTTGCTTTTCATCAGATCCACATTCGCTGACGGTGTAAAAAAAAAAATCAATTTCCCTGCATTCCCTTCCGCATCATTTCCCTGCCTTTTACAGCACGGCAGACCAGTAATTTGTCAATATAGGAGCTTCGCTACTCCCAGTGAGTTGTTTCTGATTTTTGATTACCCTCAGTCCACTGGTGATGTAACTTAACGTAGCTCCATGAAATTGAGTGTAATAATGGAGGATAATGTCCACCGGATGTCTGCTGTGCTGCTTCTGATAATGGCACTCTCATGACTATTGTATAATTACTACATGCCATCTCCCGTCTAATTGTCTGTAATATCATCCGCAGTTACCCAATCATCTAATAGAAGATCATGTACATGGCAGAGAATGTACAGAACTACACGCAGAAGGCTGGCACGCTCCATCAGAGCTGTCTTTGTTGGTTTTTAATAAGCGAGGGCTTTATCCTTTGGGCTCCTAACATAAACTAAAGAAGTGCAGAGCCCAGGGTCATACAGCTCTGATTCAGGTACCACTATTTATCACAGAGCACTGTGTCCAAATTAGGACAGGATCATTTCAGTCAGGATTTGCCAAGAGCTTTCAGATCCCAGGTTCTTTTTCCATCATCTGGTTAACTTCCTCTCTCAGACACACATACATAGGCACGCACACATCTTTCAAATGGATAAACAGAGGTGAAGAGAAAAGCAAACATCTGTGGAAGAGAGCTGCTTCTACTTTAAATTGAGCTATCAGCTCTGGAGCAATAGCTGGGAATATCAACTAGAGAGAGGACTGCTTTGCATAAAGTTTGCATGGGAAAACAGAGGGCTTGTGCTTGAGGTGCATCTTGTAGGCAGTACTCAGCATTGGTTCTTTTTAGCCAAAACACTATATTGAGCGTCAGGGACGCCAACATTCACAGTCCAATGTGAAGTGTCGACAAGCTTTTGGCACACCTTAGAAATACATGTGCAGCCAGTCTCTGTGTGACCTCAGAAGAGTTGGGGTAACTGGTCTTGGAGTGTGCAAACGTGAGTGGGAAGAATCAGCGTTAGAGGAGCTTTAACTACACAAACACTTGAATAACCATCATGCAAACATGTGCGTGCAAAGCAAACCAAGAAGAAAAGTGCGCTGCTTAAACAAACATTGATGGAGGCAGCAAAGAAGCATGATTTACTCCAGACAGTAACAAAGTCAGGCTGACGATGAAGAACGTAATGGCAACATTGTGTGCTGGATGACTGACCCATTTCTTTGATTGAAAAAAAATGCATGACTTTGAGTCTACAGCTCAAGCCTTTCTATACGCTGCCAAACCAACATTGTATCCCCAACAGTTGTTCAACATCTGTACAACCAAAATAGTGAATTGTCGTCATTTGGAAAAACTGCAGCGGTGAGTTTCACAGCTGACACGCTGAGCAGTACTGCAAAAGTAATGTCATTTGTCTATGGGGTTTGAGGACTTGATTCAATTCATGCAATATATGTGCCTGAATAGACAGCTGTTTTAAGTGTGAATATTTTAATAACCTTTGAACATGATATCAATATTGGCAACAGAAATGAAAATCTGCTATCGAGCCGTCTCTAGCTGGTAAATTAGACTTCAAGAGAACTGTACTTCAAGATAGTAATAATGAAATTGTGTCTTCTGTCTTAGATATCTCTAATCCAACAACTAAACACGACTATTTGTGATTTCCTAAGGCGAGAGCAGGAGCCTGTTGTACGAGGTGACTCTATCATGTAGCCAGAGATTGAATATGGTGCATCTGAGAACAATCTCCTAGCTCTCAAACAACTCGCAAAGTAAATTAGTACATAAATTCTACATGTACATGTGACGAGGATTGCTTCTGTGGGAAACATCACAGCTGAGACGTACATTTTTCAGCCGCAGACCTTCCTTTTAACTTTCTTTTATTGCTTCAATAGTGCTCACTAGAGCATAAACATTTAGTCTGAGATTTGACATTTACATATCGACAAAAGAATGTAGTATGATCCTGACTTATTTACAGGCTGCCATGTATTTCCCTTTGTAGTGATGACCATGGAACCATGGCAACAGCAGCACGGTGAAAAGAAAAAGAACCTGTTGTTTTCTCTATCTACTATGTCATTGTGGGGCTGAACAAGCTGTTAGGATGCGGAGAGTTAAGCCAGATATGAACACATTTGCTCCATTTCATTGCATTACATGCACTCAAAATTCAAACACCCTGCAGCAAGTTAGGATTATTCCAGTTTTTCACAGCCCATCACACGTTCACCACGTCTCTGTGGACTCTGCAGCACCTGCACTTGAATCCAGACAGATCTCAAGTGGGAAGGGGATGAGATTTATATTGTCCCTTGACCTTGAGCTCAGCCTCCACTGCCTCTGCTGCTCTTTCATCAGATGAAGCCTCCATCTTAACCAGATCTATTTGGAAACTCCTCTTAACCTGGCGCGCACACACACACACGTAAGGATCCAGGGCAAGACAGCGGTATTGATCCTGTAACCTTACAGGCCACTCAATAGGAAGGAGTAGAGCTACTGATAAAAGTTACAATGTACTGTCAGAAAAACTGGATGTACTTCAGAAAGGAAAAAAAAACACTCTTCGGGGTCTCACAGTGCCAAACACAATCAATTTCTGAGGTTTCAGTGAATTAGTTAGTGGTAAAGTGTTGTACACACCGAATGCAAATGTGAAAATATTCTGTATTCTGGAAAAACACTGGCCGTATCCCTGGTGCGTACTCAGATCCACGTACAGTAGAGTATTAAAGGAAGTAGTGAAGTCTGTTTACTGTCAGATTTGGCCCAGATGAGCAGATGGAGACGGTTTCTCTGAGGAACCCGCAGGGAAGGCCAGACTCTATCCTCCTCTTTCCTCTCCCTGTCCTCTTGACAGTGCCAGCTCTTTGCCACCGCGGGCTGAGGAGGTGGCAGTCTCAGCCTGGTTTTCCTGTCACCCCAGGGCAGGGAGAGAGAAATAGCCATCTGTGATTTAAATTTTCCTGCAAACGTCTATGCACTGAAGTGTGCTCCAAATCGCTTCAACAAAGGCATCTATTTACCTCCTCCTCTATTTACCTGCCATTCTTCTGCAAAGTACAGTAATGTTCTTGCAAGAATTGTGCCACATGCAAATCTGATGTTGTTAATTTGTAATTCCAAGCTCAGACAAATCACTTTAACCTTTTATTTACATAGAAGCCACCTCAATCACCCTTTAGTCTTAATTTAAGATTAACTTAATTAAGATGCTAGTTACCTTGACTACAATGCCTTGTCCATGAGCTTCAGTTCATGATATTAAATGTCCATGTGAAACACTATTATGTGGTTTCCTGGAATCAACGTAGCACGTCTAGACCACGTCCCCTTTCAGACATAGCCCTCAGTGGCTGCCAGAGAAGATGAATAATTGAATCCTGAGCAGAAAATAAAAAGTGCAGACATGGGACACCGACAATGAGTCCAGTCTGTGCCTGTCTCTCTTTGTCTGGTATTTTTAGCCGAGTAAACTGGACTGGAGTTGTGTTGAGCATGTGGCATGCTGGGGGATTTTTGTGATGTGCTGGCACCCTCTGCTGCTAGCTAAGGAGAATGCTTTGGACCCCTTTTATAGACGAATCTCATTTAAGGTGGGCTAGTTTTACCACTAGAGCTCTCCTTTTACCGCCTGCCGCTCCAACTGGTATTTTCACATCTTAGGTTCAGTGCTTTCTTCCATCCAAACTGGCTGCAGTGTAGCTTAGCAGGGTTAATCTTGTTCCATGTCCAGGCAGTGTTCCTGATTCATTGGTGAGTAGCTGTAATGTGGGAAGGGGCAGAAATGGATGCATGTGCAGCAGTTTTGAAAACCGCACCAGTATCACCCATAAATGGTTAGTTTTCAGAGGCCACACTCAGAACAAAGTAGCATCTCACATTATTAACACCTCTGGGTTGTTCCCTGCAAGCCATTATGACTTTTCTGTGTGCTTTGTTTAACATAGGCACAGTGGCACACATGCTGACAGACACTCTCTCACACACACACACACACACACTCTGTCTCTCTCACTCTCTTATTACTGTCTATCTCAGAGCCAATTTGCTGTAATGTTCTGTGATGCAAGGGAACTGGTTGACGATAATGAAGCTAAAATAAGTAGAGCTTATTATACGGTGGGACATTGGAGCGATGCAGGGCTCTCTCCACACAGCCACATGCACAACAGTCATTTCTCCAGAAAAAATATGCCACTCTGCAGGGATCAACTTGCGGGGACACAAGCTTGTTAGTGTAGAGGGCTGAAGCGTCGTGTGTACTGTATGTGTGTGTAGCCGAGGCTGTCTCTTCTGTGTAAAGCAGAGATCCCATGTGTGTGAATGTCACACTTCAGAGCTAACTGGGTATAATGAGCAAAAAAATGTTGCAGCAGAAAACTAAATTCTTTTGATTTTCGTCAGTTACTGAAATCTACTTGTTGACGCACAGTGTGGCATGAATAGGTACGCGCAAGGTCTGAACAGATGCTTTATTGCTTCGAAAAAAATGTTTTTCAGCTAAATGACAGATTTTTAATGTTAGCAAAAGATTTGTCTGATGAATTATGTGCTTGAAAGGGTTGTATTTGTGCAGTTTGCACGCAGAATATGCAGATGCTTCATTGCTTGCTGGGCTGTCAGCTCCTTTCATTCTGCATTGGTGTACAAGTCACTGTTTTTTCTGTGTGTTTTCAGCACCTTTACAGTACAGTTACCCTGCACAAGTTATTGACAAGATATTTTGGAAAACTCCACCATTTTTTCGGTGTAATATATCATGCATAGGCTTAAAGCTGTAGAGACTCAGTAAGACACTAAACCCAGAGAAGAGATAGTAACGGTTAGGACTGTGCAATATGGCTGAAATCAGTATCTATCCATCCATCCGTCACTTAAATTAATCCCAAAGGATAATTGTTTGTGCAGCAGTGAAACACTAAACACAAGATAAAAACTATTTTAACAATTATGAGAAAATATAGATTTTGAATATATTTACAATCTGGCTCCTGTATGGATATTATTCAGTGCTTTCCAGTATCTATATTAGTTTTATGTGTTTGATATTTAAACAAATAACGACTTGAAAATCAAGTTACAATGTGATATAATGCATCATACACCGCCCCCACATTTTGAAGGGTGAAGTGCAGCCGTCATTATTTTTGAAAAACAGATTTGCCTTTGCGCAAAAGGCGATGTTCACACAGATCAATGTGGCGGTTCTAATAGGATACCTTTATTCCTTTTAACTGTGCTTTAGATCACTTTGATAGCCTCCCTACCACCCCCCCAAGCTGCCGTTAACCTTGATTCAAGTGTCTTTGGCTCACTTTTATCTCTTTGAGCTGACCCGCTAAGAGCTGGAGTGGAGATGGCTGCTTTGATGCCTTTATGCTGCATCTTCTGCCTCTCCGACTCGCCTCCAGCTATACAATACACTTACACACAAGACTGTCAGAAGAAATGCTGCAGAGAAGCAAGCCAGGCAGCAGGGAGAGTGCAATGTGTGTCAGGGAGCATGCAGAGCGCACATTTCTGTTTGTGTGTGTGTGTGTGTGTGTTTTGTTGTTTTCTGGAAGTGAGCGATGTAAGAGCGCTCTGAGTCAGAGGCCACGTACCGCACATCTCTCTCCTCCTCTCCCTTTACATCCCCATCCCCCCACCACCACCACCCTTATGCATTTCCCCTGTCAACGCTACACATGTAGTTCACAGGTTACGATCAATAATTTGTACTCTCCACCCCTCTCAAAGAGATGTGGCACAACCTCCACCAATCCACAGTAATGGCTGTTGCTAAGGAGCAGAGGTAATGGGATGTAGTCTATTTTTCAGGCATGTTTCAAAGTTTTAATGGTGCCGCTCCCACGTAAGAGCCCCTGTGTTGATTGTGGTAATGGGCAGCGGAATGAGCAGGAGTCCTTTCCATTCTCTGGAATCATGAGTGTTACAGCTCAGAGGTCATTATCCTCTGGTCCTGTCCTGACTTATCCTCTGCCATGGAAAAAATGACAGAGAGGGGGCCACACAATGGATTTTGTTGCCTGCACTGACATAGAAAGGAAGCTGAAATTGGTGCAGAGCACATGCACTGTAGTGACCTGGCTGAGTCTGTGCTGCCACAACTACATTCGACGTGTTATTATGACCTTTAAAGGTTGCCCATGTACACATTTATTCATTACATGAAATTGTTAAATTTGGTTTATATGTTGCAATTACTACAAATAAGGGACATGATTATATGGGTGAGCGAGTGGGAGGCTTCATCTCACACCTTTTGTCATGTTAATTATTAGGTTACAAAGACAATAAGTCTTCCTCTCCTTCTCTCCCTCCCTGGCATCACTCTGCTTGCATTTTCTCTGTGTCTTCACACAAATTTATCCCAGATGAGTTTTAGCCACCCTAGAGGTTTCTGGCTCAGTGCGGCACTTTGGGTCAAAAAGAAATGTTGCCAAAAAAAAAAATAAAGATGGATAAATTGCCAGAAGAAGAAGATGAAGCCTCCTAACTTTGGTGTTCTCCTGACTTTTCATTCAGCACCGTCATCAGGTCAAATTTACTACCTAATGACCCCCATCAGCCTCAGCTGTACTTTGTGTTTAAGGAAAATTAGAAAATGTGACCATGGTAACAAGCTTAAAAGTAAGTGAACAGGGAGATGGAGACAAAAAAAAACATATCAGTGGACACTTGGAGGGAGATATGTACTGAAGCACATCTAGCCACAAACTCCAACACATGGAGGGAATTTAAGTGGAAAGTAGTCACCAGGTTTTTCAGATCACTAGCAATAACAGCTAGGATGGGACCAGCACATTGTTACTCATGTTGGAGGAATTGTGGTACTGAGAATGCCAATCATACACAAATATTCTGGCTGTGTCCTAAATTGAGTCTATTCTGGATATTTTTGATGCTCTCAGAGAGGTTTTCAAACGAGATATTCCACAAACCCCTATAGTAACATTATTAGGAGTAATTCCAGAGGGTATGGAAGGGAGAGAAATACCTTCTTAACATTTTGCTTACAGCAGCGTTAAAATGCATAACCATCAGATGGCTAAAGCCAGACCCTCCTACTTATAATGTATGGACTCAGAATATATGGGGCATCTACCTGATGGAGCAAATTACATACTCATTAAGACTTCAAAAACCTATCTTTATTAAACGATGGAAGCCTGTCAAAGCTCTGTTAATACAATAAGTTTGTAGCATTAGTCTCCTGGTCAGGTACTAAACACATTCACACCATCACACCATGTCATTTGATGCCTAGAGGGGATTTCTTTCTTTTTTCTTTTATTTATTTATTTATTCATTTTTCTTCATCAATTATTATTTTAATTATCATTAGTAACAATATCATTATTTTTATCATTCAATTATTGTCCCTTATTTGTTTTGTTTTTGTTTGTTTGTTGATCCTTGATTGTAAGTGTTGAGATAATGTGCAGCTGTAAAACAAGAGAAAACATGTATATGAAGGAAAATGGACTTGACATTGTATTAAAATAAATGAAAATTAAGTTAAAAAGTAAAAAAAGTAAGTGAACATAGTAAACAGTGAACTGGCGAGACATAAGCATGTTAGCATCTACCCCAAAGCTCTGCTGTGCCTAACTATAGCCTTGCACACCTGCTACAGTGGCTGTAGTTTGCTTTCTTGTCTTGTAGTCTGCTGTATTTGTTTCTTGGCTTGTAGTTTTTATTGCATGTGCCAGTGTAAAATTATGGAGCGCTTGAGCCTCAAACCTGGAAGAAATCATTTTCCAGATTTGCGCTCCAAAACAATGTGTTTTGTAGTAAGGAAGTACAGCAGTCCAACAGATTTCCAGCGAAAAGCAAAAACAGTGCCAGTTTTCATAGTGTTCATTTTGCTTATAGTTGCAAAATTCAGAACGTTCATGGAGATGTGATGTGAAGCTACGTGACATGACCACTTAGTGCCCTGTTGCGCTTTACAATATAATCCAAGATATTTGCAGCAGATCATTCATTCAGCAGGGCTTACTAAGAGCTGTGAATTAAGAAAGGCAAATTGTTGAGGATAGCAGCTGCGATGTAATAACAGTATAGTCAGCGCTCCCGGTTTATTGTTGTCTTTATCAGCAAAGTAAGTAATTGCAAGATAAAAGAGCCTTTTGCTGGAGATATCTCAACCATGATGAAGTCAAAACCCCAGTCGGAGTGTACAGTGCAGTAGATCACAGTGAGTACAGAGAAATCTCTCTGGGACTGTTTGCTTGTTCATTACTTATCCCGCCCACTCAAGCTTCTAATTATGATATTGCATTTTTATTTTCTGTTCTCTGCTCCAGTAGATTTGTTCAACAGCTTGTGCTTAATCCCCTCGATATTTCTGTCCGGCTTCAAGAGACACACTTGCACACAAGGACGCTCACACACATGCACACACACACAGCAATCAGGTGAGGATTAACAGAGGTGGTTCATTTTCTCATATTGTTGGGTACTGAAGGTCAACATGATAACAGTTTATAATGGGAGGTGAAACTCTTTATCACATACACTGCTGAAGTTGCAAATAATCTTTTCCTGCATTATAAAGGAACCATTTGACCGATGCAAATGACTTTTTAGTGGTCTGCAAAGAGCACAGTGGGCTTTTCACCCTCGGTGATGGTAATGAGTATTACATGTGGACACGTCTAGTGGTTGAGCTGTAGCTGACCCGAGTCCACTCTCTCCGTGTCCTGTCTCCACTCAGCCTGTCACAGCTGGCTAAACACACCAGGCCGAAGCACACATGTGGCTTCGATCACACTCTTCTTACCAGAGATTATTGTAGAAGCATTGAGCTGGAAAAAGTGTCCGTCCATGTGCGTATGCAGGCATCCATATGCGCGTAGTCTGGAATGCACATTGCTGAAGGGAACACCACAGAGTCCCCCAGACTCCGTCTTTCCAGCACAGACAAAACGAGTCTTACACAGCCTCTCACGGCTGTTAGCTGTGACTGGCAGTCCTACATCTCTGTCATGCTACTCAGCTGTGATCAGTCCATGTCCCCCGTGTCCCCTGACCCTCCACATCACATGCAGTGCTTGTCAGGAGGCCACACCTTCTACAGTTGTTGCTCCCTCACTGCTTTGTTGCATTTTTTAAGTATGCTGGGATGGAGGATTTTAGCAGAATTTGAGGGTTACGTTACCCTCTAAGTCAGTTTACCCCGTATGTTATGCTCACTGTATGTCTAGTTTTAGAAATGATGTGCACTAATGTTAACTGTGCCCCTAAATGTTTTAGCATATGCCTCTTTAGTCATATGTCCAGTGTTCAGTGTGTGACAAAACCAACGATGGTCTGCTGATAATTGCAGCAAGGATTCTGACAGAGCATGTTTTCTCCCAGCTGAATCATTGTGTTTGTTATGGCTTTCAGTACTTTTCTAACAGTCAGTCAGTCGAGCTATTTTCTTATCTTGCGTGGGCTCTTAAGCGAACACTGGAAGGATGCTATTTACTTGAAATCCATGTTGTGATTAAGCTGCTTTATGAGTTCTTTCTCTGGCTGCCAGCAGGTTCCTTTACTTATGTTCTCATGACTCACTCACTGTGATTTTCATCTCTGCTTTTCCTCCTTCCAAGCCCCTCCTGCTCTTTTTTTTCTGGTAATCATTAAGAAGTGCAGTCGTCCAGGGTGCGCATGTAGTAGAGGCCCCGGCCAGCATCAGTACAGCTCCTCCTCCACTTCCAGCCATCCTGTTTCTGAACGTTTGCCATGCAGCTCCCAACCCAACCACCCCCCCACCCCCGCTCGCCCTGTCCCAAGTCTCCCCTGTCTGTGAGCAATTAATCTGTGTTTACCTCCATTTCCTGCGTTCATCTGATCTGTCCACCGACCAACGCCGGGACAGCTGGGTCTGTGGGCCGCTTCCCTCGCAGGAGAAAGGAGTGGGTGAATGCGTGCGAAGGCGTTTAGGCAGGGAGGAGGCGAACTGAAACATCATGGCTGGCATTGCTTCATGCATCTGTAAGTCATTGGAACATGGAATCATTTCCCCTCCTTTTTCTCTTGCACATTTCTCTCTGGAGCCTATTTTTTGCCCTCCTCAACCAGACCCCCTGTCCAAATCGCCCGCTGACTTGTGTTTGGAAATGAGTTCCAAATGATGTCCTGGCTCGGGACTCAGACAGACACTATGTTTCTGTGTGTGTGTGTGTGTGCGTGCGTGTGTGTGTGTGTGTGTGTGTGTGTGTGTGTGTAAATCCGTATTTGCGGTGTGTGTTTTTTTGCATGCTGGCATCCTGTAGTTATCTCTCTCAGCCTTTACAAGGTCATGGTAACATGTAAACACACTACATCATGGCACTTAGCTCTTATAGGTATTTACTTGAAAAATAACAAAATAGCTCCTGACAGAGCTTTGCATTGTCGAACCAGAGGAGCAGAAGAGTAGAGGAGGAGTCTTGTTAGTTAAGTGAGGGAGATCTGCAAGAAAACAGAACATTTATTCCCCCTGTTTTTTTCCCCTTGAATTTCACTACTTTTTTATGGGTTTGTGTCTTCTTCTATAAACTTATTTTATGGGTTTATGGCGGATTAAATGAGGCAGTTTCAATCTTGTATCGAGCAGTGTGTGTGACTTCTCCACCTAAATTTCATCCATTTTCCCATAGTTGTGCTCAAGCCGTTCTCTTGGTCCGCCCCCCCTTCAGTTGAGAGTGCTTTTTAACACATACATTCAGTCACATACAAGTGTTCCCAAATGCCCTCTTACACCCAAACTCAATGCAGACATTATACTCCTGCGTACTGATTACATTGGATTACATTTGTTACATTTCCCCTCCATCTCCATCACATCTAAAGGAGATTGAGAGACATCATGATGGCGCTGAACGAACAAGTAGTGGCAAAACTAACAGATGAGGTAACGTGTTAACGTGTTATTCACATTATATTTAAACTAACACCTCCAGTCAGTGTAGCTGAGTTCTTTCTTATCACTCCTTTCAATGGTGTTTATGAGGCGGTGCCATTAATTTCATGATAATAATTAAATTACTATGAATGTGTTTTAACCAGATAATCAATTATTTCACCTGCTGGAGGGATTATTTCATCCAAATATCTTGAGTTACACTACACTTGTTTATAAAATGATAAACATGCTGCACAGTTCATGTTTCTACCAGTCAGCGTGCTGCCCTCCCCAAAGGAGGAAACTCGGGTTATTACAGCACCTCATGGACTTGAATATGAGTTGCCTTACTGCGTTACAGCAAAAGTTTCTTGTGCCAAGGCAGCCTGGTGCCCCAGTATCAGCAGGAGGAGGGGGGGGACTAACGTTATTTCCTGGCTTTAGCCTGGATGGGACCCGGGCCTGTATTATCTGGCCATCAGAAAGAGTCAGCTTCAACTCTAATATCTGTGTGTGCAGAGAGCAGGAAATGGCCTTTGTGTTGCTGGCCAATACAGCCCGCGGGGAGGAAGAGAGGAAACATGCACTGTGTCGTGCCATGTCGGGCCACTGCCTCTTGGTGCGTGCAGCGGTATTACAGAGGGAGGAGGAAGTCTAAGAGTAGCAAGTCCCCCCCCCAACCATTCTGAATCCAGGTAGAGGCTAACAGGGGCCTGACAAACTAAGAAATGATTCTCTCCCTTCCCTCCCTCGCCTTTCCTTTTGTCTTTTCTCTTACCTTGCATTCGAATTTGTAAGACGCCCGTGTTGCATTTAACAGTGCAGAGCTGTGTTAGCCCCCGAGAGCTTAGAGATTAAAGCAACCTCTAAGAACATTTAAGGAAGTGGAGGGAGAGAGTTTTTCTGCAGGAGTGCTCGGCATTTTCTCCAGGTTTAATGAAAATTTGAAGCAGGGCGGAGGCGTCGTAGCTCCGGTGGGGGTGAACATCTGGGTCGCCGTAGCTGGAAGAGAGACAGACAGACAGACAGACAGTCACTCACTAGAACCCAGACAAACACATGAGTTTACTCTGTTTAACATGCCTACATGTGTCATGCACAAGGACACACTTGGATGAGCATTTACAGCTACCAGTGTCAAGCACACAGACACAGGCATGTCCACGCACGACACACAGACCCACAGGGCTGTCTCAACCCCCCAGGAGAAGCAGTGCCTCCGGCGGGAAGGTGTCTGTGCAGGCAGGCGGCTCCGGGGCCTCTGCGGGCTTCTAAAGCTGACTCTCTGTGCGTCCCTGTGGGACTGTGGGATTCAGCAAGGGAGAAATCAGAAGGAACATAGCATCGAATCACACGCACATTTGAGTCATATATTGCCGGATTAGATACTGTAGTTGTCCAAAACCTGGAGCATGAAAAGCCATTTCTCCCTCCTTGGCCCCTCCTGCCTGCTGATAAAGCCATGCGGAAACAATGCTCCCTAACCTTGTGTTATTCCACGCTGCTGCCCTGAAGTTAATTGTTTTGATATGATCTCTTTGCACGCTATGTTTCCTCTTTAACTAGAGATCCAAAAGGATCTCAAGATAACCTTATAATCTCCAGCAAGTGTGCATTATAGTCCTTAACACATTATCACCAGACCAGTGACTTCATCTTTTCGGCCTTGTTCTCGTCTCTGTGTTGCGTCTAAATACACACCAGGCGTGGAGCGATACGCTGAGCTTTTTTCAGTTTTTTTGGATTTCGGCCCTCCGAGCTCTCGCAGCTCTGTTATCCGGGCACAGCGACGGCCACGGGGGACGTGGCCAAGCGTAGGCATGTGTGTGGGAAGTGAGCAGGCAGGCAGGCTGTCACTTACCATTACAGCACTGCAGACTCCCCGTGGGTGACATGAGGAGAGCGGAGAGTGAGAAGACGAGAGAGTGAGAAGAGTAAGGTGGAGAAAACAGGAGTGGAGCAAACGCTATCCAGCAGCCCACACACCAAAACACACACCCGGCCCATAGCAACCCCAAGCCTCGGAAACCTGCTGTTTGTTTTGTCTTTTAATTAGACCAGCCGCTGAAGATAAGCCCACCTGACAGAACTTCACTGCTGGCCTCTGAAAAGAGAATCCAAAGTGAAAGGATGTGAAGAGGAAGAGGAGAGTTAAAGACTCCTGGGTAGAGAAGACAAAAATAGTCAGTGCATAATGTTCTTCTGGTGGGCTGTAGATCAGTACATAAAGATATTTTCTCTGCTCCTTACTTTAAAACCGCGTCTGTGGCCAACAAAATCTGTTAGTACTTTGTTGAAACAGAAGTTTACATGGTGGCACTAATTCCAGGTTTGTAAAATAAATAAATAAATAAATATAAAGTTTACCCCAGACATCATTTGATACAGACACCAATCAGTCTATGTTTCATAAGCCTCACTGGTTTTCCCTCTTGTCCCACAATGATAAAGGTTTCTGCCAGACTTTTTTCCCGCACTGCCATAAAGCTTTGGGCAAAGGGAGGCTGTGTTTCCATGGATGCAAACACAGCTATTGGCACTCCTGAGTCTGATTGCCTTTGCTTATAACCCGCTGCTGTCCTGTGATAGAGGGGCCGCCCCAGTTTAACTCAGGAGCTGCCAAATTTGGCTAAATCCTGTGGGATACAGGAGTCCGTTCTAGCTGGCAGTCATCACAAGCCATAGTCAAAGGTGACATGATTATATACACAGCAGCGTTGTGTGTGGGGGGGGGGATCTGGGCCCTGTGCGCTGAGGGGAGTGGCAGAATGTAAACATTGGCTGGGTGGCCCAGTCTCTCCTCTGGCTGTGGCCTTTTTAGTCCTTAAGCCCTCACAGCAGGCGACTGGCTTTTTAAAGGTCCACTTCACATTGTTAGTTTGCTGCCCCCTGCTGAAAGCCTGCCTCCTCGCCGCTGGCTTTGTTTACAAAGTCATTTGATTGATCAAACGTATTTTGGTCACACAGACCCCACATTGTCTGACAGATATGTGCATGCCAGAGTGTGGAGGCAGTGCAGACAGATGCGGTGACACAAGTAGAAATTTCAGCTGTTAAAATGCACACGAAAGACGAATGAAGAGTGCCCAGGTAGCTCACCAAGATGGAGTGTGCACCCCATTTGCTAAGGCTGTGTCCTTACTGCAGTGACACAGGTTTGTTCCCACCTGTGGCCATTTGCTGGGTATTGTCCCCTCTCGCTCCCCTCTTTCCACTCTGGCATTTTCCTCTCTATTGAATAAATGCAAAAGCCAAAAAAAATTTGTGACTGCAGTGAAAGTTCACATAGTCGAGAAATACAATATCACAAGACTCACAGTGATAGAGAACCAGCACACTCTGGGGAACACACCAGGAAATTGAACAAGAGACCCAATGGTGCTATTCAAATACTGATGTAATGTCTTAAACATTAGCGAAAAACATAACTGTGAAATTGGAATGTGCTGCCTCCAAAACATGCTCCAAGTGGCACTTCATGGCTTTCTGTGGCACCCTCAGCCAAATGTTATATAATCTCTAATGCTGTGTGCACTTTATGAGCTTTTCTGCCTTCAGTAAATTCTTATTTCTTTCTGCCGTGTTTGTAGGCTGGCTGTCATTCTCTCTCATCATTTCTAGTTGCAGTTCCAGGAATCTTAATTTGATGGCAGGATAACAGCACCTGCATGAACTGTTGATGGCAGGAAGCGAAGTGTCAGTACTTGATGTACGCTTAATGTCAACATCTGCCTCCAGCAGTAGATGAATCAAAGTGCACAAGTCCAAAAGTTTGCGAGTTTACTTTCTTCAACATCCTTTCACCCAGTAAGTCTCATAAAGTACAGCAAGTTGGCAGCTCTGACTGTTGACCCTTCATTTTCATTTTTCATTATGCATTCAGTGTGATGATGCTTTGTATGTATCTCCAGCTCTCTCTATGTATTTTCAGCATCTATTATTATTTTGGTTTGTGAGGCTGCAGCTTTGCTGTTTTGGTTCAGTCCCACCACTCTCATCATAAGTGCTTTAGATGCAGCAGGCTGCTGTTTTTGTTAAAAAAGCTCTGATAAAACACTATGTGCCCAGCAACAAATGACAGATAGCAACTAGCTGGTGAACATAGTGGAGCATTTAGCAGCCAAAGAGCCAGATATTCTTCCTCAAGAGCTGATCAAAAAGAGAGTGAATGTTGCATTTACATTCATAACGTTGCCATAAACACGACCAAATGAATGCTCGTATTGCTCCATGTCTGCTTGATGTGTCCATAAGCTACTGTTTGCAAACATGTTTTTAGATGGTGTTTATATGGTGATAATACGTAAAGGTTGCATTTATAGCTTGCTGCGGTTCTCCCAAATGGTCAAAAATTGGATGAATGCCGGTTTAGGTGCTGTTTTAGGAGCAGAACCGTGCTTAGAAAACCCAAATATATAAGTATTTAATATTTAGAATGAGTTATGTTCTAATGCTGAGATGCCACCGGGCATGGCTGCTGTGCGGTTTTGCTCTGTGCAGCACGCAGCTGATTTGCTCATTTTTCACTGATATTTGTGCTTCTGGTGTGGGTAAGTAGGCTACAGAGTTTTTGTCTATTGATATTTGATCAGGCGTTTGCACAGGGCGTTTTATTTTGAAAACTTAGCAGATTCCGACACATTTTTGCGTCTTGCTTCCTACCTGGCTCGATCTGCTCAGTGCAGCTTGATGTGGCGTCCGCCGCTCCTGGGACGCTCTTAAACGGACGCACCTGGTAGACTGTCTAGAATGGCAGCGATCAGCTCCGGCAGCCGCGCCGTACCCGGAACGCTGCGCTGACGTGCCTGGTGGAATTTACAGGTTATAACACCAAGAATGTGCCAGATTGGTTCAAGTTTGTGATCAGAATGAATTGCTGCCAAGTGAGCCAGCGGTTGGAGGGAAATAGGCTTTATAATTATGAGACAGTCATAACAGCACAATAACATAATCCTTTTTGCAATGCTTGTAAATATTTGAAGCTATCATGCAGAGTTGAGCTGCATCCAGTCTGATCTCGACATAACTGCATTTGACAGAGCATTTTCCAGGCACATTTGTTCAGCCGTCAGAGTTTATTTGGCTCGTGGGAACGCTGCGCCTTCGGGGTCAGACCAACATCAGGGGCTGCTGTCTGTAGAAATAATAAAGCAGACAGTGTTACTTTACAGAGGGCAGAGAAACGCAAGATTGAAATAGATACAGAAGGGGGTTAAACGAGGTCAGACTAAAAGAGCTTAACGGTGCATGAAAGAGAGCAATGGGAAGCACTGGGGGGAGACATTGAGTGAGCAAAGGGCTAGAAAAAGGGATATTTAAAAAAAAAGGAGCAAGAGAGGGAGAGAAAGGAAGCATGTAGGGTGGATAGGAAAGTTAGAATAAGGAGAGAGGGAGAGGTCAGTGAGGGAGGCTGGTGCTTCAGTCTTTTGCCCACTCCAAAGGGAAACATTCTCCTCTGCTGGCATCTGCCACCGCCGCTGAACACAGCTGAAGCCCATCTGAGGAGCTCTTCTGTCAGCCTTCCAAGACCGCCACACCACACACACTGCACACACACACACACACACACCACGAAGACGAGGCAGTGAAAGAAGCGGTAGCAGGCTTACAGGCAGAGCGAGAAGGAACGAGCAGGAAGAGCAGCAGGATAAAGTAGCAGAAACATTTCAGTGTCACCGCGCTGCTCGCTCAGCATCAGTCTTTGGAGGAGACGCAGACTTTCCCTCGGCACACTGAACCAGTCAGCAACACAGGACGGAAGGATGATCAAGTCCAGTTGGTTTTATGTCAAGTTCAAATACAACGAGAAGGTAAGTCCACGTGTTTTTTTCCCTGGCCTCGTCCCTCTCCTCAGGGTGTCCTGGCAAATATCTAAACATCTGATATCGACTGCCTGTGAAAGTGTTGAATTATTTAGCTGTGCACAGATACGCTTTTTCTTCTCTCAGTGGCCGTTTTAAATTTATATTAGAAGTTATTTTTGTGGGCCTGTGGTTAAAAGTATTTCAGTGGAAGGCGTGCTGAAAAAAGGCTGTGTTTAATGCCATGTGTTTGATAGCATGTGTTTTATACATGCTGTACAAGTGAGAACACTTACAAATTCTTGCTTATTGTGACGCTGCCTGTTACAGCGAGTGCGTATCCTTGCAAATGTAGTTTATGTCATTTAGCTGCAGAGAGGATGTGCTGATTTTTGCATTCAGTGCCCTAGTTGTTGAAGTGTGAATGAGATTGTGTAGCCTCGAGAACATCCCAGCTTTTGTTTTCTTACGATTAAATATGACTTACCCTACCTGTAGCATGCATATACCAAAAGGCCTGGAGCGTGCAGCATTTAATAAAAAATCCTTTTTGCTTTATGCAAAAATGTTATTAACATGTTAAAGTCTTTCATCCAAACATTAACATATGTAAGATGTGAGGAAGTTCCTGCGGTGTTTGTACAGAAATCCTGTTGTAGAAACTTGGATGCACGCTCAGGTCATGACCTTGTGATGGAGTGCAGTTATACAGTTTTAATGCCGTGAGTGATGTCATCTTCTGGACATTAGATCCTATAGCTTGTGTAATGGGATTGAGTCGTCTGTGTGTGGATGGCATTACACTGTGAAAGCCAAGCTCTGGGCCAGCGGCTCGCACTTTCCCCAAAATGTTCGTAGCTTTGCTGATGAAAACGGCTAGTGTTACAATTACCTTCAGCCAGTTAGCCAGTCATTTAGCCAGCGAGGCGGTCCGTCAGCCAGACGTCAGCCACCAGCCGCCATCCAGTCAGTCAGCTGGCCGGCCGCTGAACCGGGCTGCCGAGCGTGCTGCATCCCTTTGTGTCATGGCGAACGCTTTCGGTGGCGGCACCTGACGCTGATCAGGTTCTCCTCCCAGCATCAGGTGTCCGTCCTGTAGGATCAATACAGCTATCTCATTACAGGAAACACAGCGCAGCAGAGCTCTGTGTACTCTGCGTTATGCCTAACTTCTCCCTGTTTAGTTTGAACGCTTGGCGCTTTCTAAATATGAAACAGCAGCCTACATGTGTTGGACTGGCTTCGCCATGATCGGGCTTGTTATCGCGGATAATTGAGAGTGTGCCAAGTGGCCTCGTGGGAGCATCTGCTGGTGCCCGAGGTGCTCTGTTTCCATCTGGTCTGCCATTTTGTACTTGAGCAGTCTTAGGTGGAGAAGTGAGAACATGGCCGCTCTTTTATCTTTGAGAGCCATGTCTGTTATAACGGTTCTGCTTTCAATAACACGTCACCACCTCTTCTTAACTATGGACACAAATATACAGAAAATTTGGAGTCTGTGATTTTCAGCCTCTTGTAAAAATGACACGTAAGTATGAAAAAAGGCGACACTCGACTCTGTCTGTGTAGGATTGTTCGAAAACGCCAAATAAAAGGTGTGAGATCAGAAAGAAATGTTGCCGTGAAACAACAGTTAAAGCAGCCGTGACAACAGCACGGTTGTTGGCTGGCAGCGTCTGGTGGAAAAGTGCGAGCAGGAGTTCGCTGCCATGTTCCTTTCCCTTCCACTCGCCGCTCATCCCGTCACGTTCGGGCAACGTTAAGCCAGAACATTTCCTCACATTTGATTTAAGAAGAAGCAGGAGGATAATGGAGGGCACTGAACCGGAAGCAGGCGAGACGAGATGGCTGGTTGGTTTTTATTACGCTGATCCTGGTAAGTAAAAGAGCGAAAAATAAAGATTTAATGGTCAAGCTGATTTGTTCTAAGCCTTGTTGAATCAGAAATTTCGGTAATTTACAGTATTCTGAAAGACTGCAGAAGCTCCACGCAGTATTTTCACTATAAAAATTCAACAGTTTGATCCTCTGCTACAGCGATCCTCACTCCTAGGTGGCCTGGCTTTCCTCTTGCTTTTCTATTTTCCTCCATGTCAGTGTTCCCAGTTAAAAGAAAGTATACACAAGAACAGGATGTGTGCGTCAGCGCTGATGGGGGTCTGGGGTGTGTGTCCGAGGAGAAGAAGGGCACACGCGGCCGTCGGCTTTTCCAGCTCCCAGCTGTCTCGCCTCAGGAGCGGGCGGCCTCCGTGTGATTACGCGTGATTGACAGGCACGCTTCCAGCAGCATCCGAATAGGCAGTGACCTTAAACAAGCACTGCCATTTTTGACTGAGTGCCTGTCTTTCCTCCCCACCTCCCTCACTCTCTGAAGAGAAAGGGCGAGAAGGGCACGAAGCACGGTGGCTTCTGGGTCAAGCACCCAGGGTCATCCAAGTCTGGGGAAAGGGTAATTGCTACCCCTGTGTGTGGGCTCGTGTCCTGAGGTGAGAGAGTATGAGATGGAGGGGGGGAACGCCGAGGCTGGAAGTGGGTTATATTCCTCCGAGTGCAAAGAGAACACAACACCGAAATCCTGCTCTGTGTGTCTGCTCACAGCTCTTTGTCCTCTAAGCCAGTGCCAGGACCCCCCAACACCGGGGCCACAGCCCCACAGAGGGCGGACAGCAACCTGACTCACACTGGACTAATTCAATTTAACACACACCGAGTGCCCTGTGATTGGTGTGTTAACTCTGGCCTCTCGCATGGCCAGATGGCTGCTCTCGGAGAGATGCATTTACATTTCAGAGGATCGGACTGATGCATTTATGAGAGCACAGTGAGGAAACATCAGCACGGAGAGAAAGGAAAATAAGTTGATTATCATTGAACACATGGAAGGATGTGGGTAATGTCCTTATTTGTTCTTTCATAAGCTCACACAGATAGTTGGCTACAATTTGTTGTTTATTGATTATCAATCACGAATAGAGATGAAATAATTACCTGGATCCTTCACTGAAGTGTCTGTACAGCAGTGAAAAAACATAAACCCTTCACTCAAAACCCTTCTTAGGTAAAAGTACAGAAGTATTATCAGCAAACTGTACATGAAACAGACATGTTTTTGTAAAATACTGCACTTTTGGTTAAATGTTAATAAGTGTGTCTAAAGCCATCGCAGATTGGAAAGAACAAATGAAACACATAGTGACTGAGCACGTCGCTGCATTCAGCATCAGCTAAACATGTTTGCTGCTGCACATTAGTTGGATTTAAACATAATTTCCAGGAGCGAGAGTTGTTTTCTTATCTGAAATCTCACGAATATGTCAGCCAAAGAAATGTAGTGGAGTGAAAAGTAGAGTATTTCTCTTATGTATTCAATAAATATATTTCATTACAGGTAGTTACAAATGAGCCTTTCAGCCAAATCTTATGAGGATTGTACACATACGAGCTCGAGTACACTGAGCGTGAGTTTGGCAGTGAGCAACAGTTTCTGTGGCTGACTTCTGTTTGTTGATTGTCCTGAGTATGTGTGCAGTATATTGATGGGAAGCTTTTCATGGCGTAGACATACAGAGCATTGATGTGTTTAGTAGATTCCTGGGGTTTATACATACAGGGTCCCGCACTCAGCACAATATTTATCTTCAAGTCGTATTTAGTTTGGATCAAATTTCGTCACTCGGATCATGTTTTCAGCACAATGACACACTCGAGGCTCCTGTTATTACATCCAAACCTTCAAACAAATTGTGGCTTTCTTGACAGTGGTGGGTTCGTGTGCCCACTGGTTCGGTCAACACTAGCTGGGTTGCAGCATGCCTTTGTTTCTGCACAACGTGGATCCCTCGCTTCTGCCCAGTTCACCAAACCGCCGCCAGCGGTTTTGCCTCCTTTGCCCCTCTGTGTCGTGGTCGCGATTTTTGGAGGGCAGTACAAATAAACTGAAGAACCGAGGAACATGCTATTCATCAGAAGTAGATTGGATGGCTGACATGCAGGAACTCTAAATCGTTATGCAAATAGAGTTGGCTGGGGTGGCTTTGATTTTCATGCCTTCGTTATAAATTGTAATAGCTGTGTGTTAGACACTTGGCACATGATGACTAATTTGCCCACAACTGGTGAAATCACAGGTCCCAGATGTGATGCTGGGGAGGCCTGTTGGAGCAGATAGTACAAACTGTGTTGTGTAAGATGTGGCCCCTCTCCCCATGTTCCCACATAGAGAGAGGGCCTGGAGTTTACCGAGCCTGTGGACCAGGCTTGGTTTGTTGAATAGTCGGGGGTGCCTATAATGACTATAATGACTGTGAAAACCAGAGAGTGGAGTGTGGGTTATCATTAAGGGAGGCTCATTGCAGCCTCTGATGATGCCACAGTGTGTTATATGAGAGACACATGGTGTGGAAACCTCTCTTGGGTGGTATCGCCCGTTTCAAACACAAACTCAGGGAGCTGGTTGAAAGCGATGCTGTACATTCCTGTAGAGCGTCCTGCTCAGGGAGATTCTTGCAGAATATAAACCTCCATTAGAAGTTTACTGGGAGGCTACTGTCGGCCGGTTTGCTTCTAGGTGTGTAGCTTGTAGCTTAATTGTGTTTGCTGCTTCAGATGATTCCTCTAGTGTAACCATCCCAAAGGCGAAAGCAGTTTCCTTTCCGTCAAATAATGAATGAGTTGATCTGCATGAAAGTTTTATCCCTCTGCCCATCCATCCACACTTGGAGGACTTTAATGAGAGTTTATTGGCGCTGTTTTAGCCAAGCCAGTTTAATTTATTTATGCTTAAAAGCTGCAGCGGTAAGAAGCTTAGGGAACTGTTGACCCCAGCAAGGTTTGTCGCGAAGCAGGCCCTGTCACTTTTTTTTTTTTTTTTTTCCTTTCCCCCAGAAAGGCTTGCTTACTTTACAGACACATTGAAATTCTAGGAGAGCGCTCCACAGCTTGCTGAAGGGATTACTGGTAAATCCCTGCAAACTCCAGATGTTTTCCCAGGCAGCACGCAGTGAGGAAACATCGCCCATCCCCTGTAAACATCTGTCAGACAAAAGCCTCCGCCACAGAGGAGACAACAGAAGCTTAGAGGGAGTAAAGTAGCTTGACTAGTCAGATTTTCACTCTGTTAGATCTGTTTGTTCATGGAGAGCTAAGTGGTTTTGCGGGGCGTCTTGTGTGCCTGCTTATGCTAAGCTCCAGCACGGACGAGTGTACAGTATAACTGAAATATTTGGAGGTTAAATAGATGAGGAGGCTGGCAGGGCGGGACGATAATAATAAGTATCGCTAAACTCGAGGCTGTTCTTGGTGGACTACCAAGAGAGACATCCGTGGACATTTTTTGAATTGTTGTTTTTTATTTTGCAGCTTCATTAAAGGCCACATTCAAAGTGAATGCTGAATTTAAATAATCATAGCTGCCCTGTGCAATAAGTTTAGTAAGTGGCTCTGCTGCATCCCTCACTCTGTCTGAAAGGAAGCAACAGCAGCAGTTTGCCTTTCTTTGTGTGTGTGTGTGTGTGTGTGTGTGAGAGCGTTGGTAGTGAGGACATTTTTGGAAAGTGAGGGCATTTTGGCTTTTCCTCACTTTCGGACAGACCTCCAAAGGTCTGTTTTGATGGTTAAGACTTGGTTTTAAGGCCTAGATTAGAATTCAGTTTAGGTTACTGAAGGGTCAGGGTTAGGCTTCTTGTTGTGATAGGAAATATGTTATGTCAGTGAGTGTCCTCACAAGGATAGAAGTGCAAACGTGTGTGTGTGTGCGCGTGTGTGTGTGCGTGTGTGTGTGAGGTAAGTGGCAGTTGCTGTTGGGTTCAGGCCCCAGGCAGGATCTCATATCCCCCTGCCATGTTTGTGTTAATTTGCTGGATGTAAACACAGTGAGTGGGCTGTAACAAGGCAGCGCCTGCCTCTGTGTCTCTGGTCTCCAGCCTCCTCAGTGGAAGACAGAACGGAGAGAGGGAGCGGCTGACCGGTGTCTGGATCACTGAACAATTGCAGGCCAGAGAGGGAGCGGCAGAGAGAGAGAGAGCCCTCAGTGTAGCCACTGGGGACGGGCCTGACAGATGGATGGAGCGAATGACTGGATGCCTAGCCAACTGGAAAGACAACTTTCACCCACACAGGCTGCATGCTTTTGCCTGTCGCCTTTTATCTCCATCTCTTATACACAACCTAAAGGAAAGAAAACAGGATCTGTCTGAATCCATAAGCCTACCATTATATATAAATATATATATGTATACTGTAGGTGGTGCAGATCTGATTTTCAATTTTTCCGTCATGGTCCGTCATGAGGAGGTATTCAAGTCGAAATTATTCCACTTAGATGAAAACGATAAAATCACAGGTTTCACTCCATTTTATTTATTGTCACCTACTGTGAAGACAAACAGTTTGCTGTCAAATCAGCTCTTCCAAAATATCTTTCCATTTTAGGCTTGAATCCAGAAGATTTTCATCATTTTAAAACTCTTCATGGCAAGGGTTTTTTCAACAATAGCAATTCAATACATATATTGCAGTTTTATTATAATGGGTGGCGTCTCTATTTCCTGGACAAGATTCAGTTTGCATACCCTGTATTGTCCCTGTATTATAATCAAGCATGTGTCATTACCACCTTCTACCTCAGGTGTCCCCAAATAAACCAGGACAGAAATCTTGAGGACACGTCTTTGAAGGCCCACTCTTTCTTTGCTCTTTTTCTTTTTCAGTTTGTCGTTTTGTGCTGGAAACAGTCCAGCACATACCTGGCAAACACATGGATGTCTCTACAGATTGAGTAAATGAGATTTAACATATCAATTTGTGAACTTTAAAGTTACTGGTTGACAGATTTCCTTACCTTCTGACTAGCTGTTCCCCCAAGCCCCCTTTCCAGTGTTTGTGCTAGGCCAAGCTAACCAGCTGTTTAATAGACATGAGATTGGTCCGGATATTCTCATCTAACTTTCTGCCAGAGGATGAAAAAGCTCATCTTCAGATTCCCAAAATCATATTCTTGGGCTTGGAGCCTAGTGCGTGTGTGTTTTTGGTTATGCATGAAAACCTGCGCTGTGCTTGATAGCAGAGATGTGTCCGGACTCATGGATCTGAGGAAAGGTGTGCGTAGAGCTGCTTAGTGAATGCATGCCTCATTTTCTCCTCAGAGGAGTCCTCATTATCCCCAGTTAAATTCCCACTGGAATGCCGTGTCCTGCCCGCCGTCTGCTGCCCGCTCCTGAGCAGCTCTAGTTTCAGCCTGCTGGATGACTGGGCACGGGGATGGTTCCCATAGTTGAGCTGCCTGAGCCGCATGGGCAGACCCTGGTACCCTGGCTCAAAGAGCCCTCTGTTGTCCCGTGCACACGCTCACATGCAGCGTCGGGCCGCTTCGCACACACACACACACACACACAGAGGCAGCCTGCCAATGTGAGCTATGGGAATGTCAGATTTATGGAAGGATGGATCACATGCTCGCAGACTGCTGGAGAGCAAAGCCCAACAATTGCTTTTTGTCTGAATGTAAACTTGTGTAACTGTCTGGCAATACCAGTCTACGCTGGCGTGCTCCAAAGAAACAATCCTATGCTTTTTTTCAGCAGCCTCCCTCTGAGTGAGGCTTGGCATAAAATCTGTCCAACTTGGCCAGCCCTGCAGAACAGATCTGCATACACACATACACACACATGGACCAGCTCCCGCATTCAAACACATAATGTCTAGATCATTATTTTCCATCAGGACGTCGGGGGAAAGTCTGTTTATTATACACCATTGTGCAAATGGCCAGCAGCTTCTCAGTGCGACCAACTAGCTTTCTCTGCATTCAGCAAAATCCGCCGTAGCCCGTAGCCCAAGTTGGCTTTTTCACTAAAAGTTTTACCCAGTGAGGGGGGGGGTTGAGGGGGAGAGCGGGCCAGAGGAGAGTGCATATCAAAGAGAAGCAGCCATCTGTCAGCACAGGCAGCAAACAGCTGGTGGAGGAGATGCAAGATGTCTGAACAAAGACTGACAAGATGGAAGATGACAGGAAACAGATTTCCCTCCTTTTTACCCCTCCTGCAAGAGAAGAGGTTGACCATCAGAGCTCTGTGATGTCTCTCAGCCTCCAGATGCTGGCTCTCCTCTCCTCCTCACTTCTCTTCTCTTCTCTTCTCTTCTCTTCTCTTCTCTTCTCTTCTCTTCTCTTCTCTTCTCTTCTCTTCTCTTCTCTTCTCTTCTCTTCTCTTCTCTTCTCTTCTCTTCTCTTCTCTTCTCCTCTCCTCCTGTTGGGCTTGGACCCTCTTTTCCCATGACTCGTTACTGGTGAGATTCATCAGTCCGCTCCCTCGCTCCTTAATTCGTTCATTTGCATTTCTGTTGCGCACAACAAGACCAGCGAGCGTCTCATCTCTCACATGTAGGCATGCACAGAATTTAACTATCTCTATTGGAATTATCATGGAATAATTAATACATTATATGCTTTAATTATACTAATTATGATAGCATTTACTCAGTGTGGATTTTTTTTATTTTAAATAGGATTTTTGTGGGACTTAAATATTCCGTTCTGTGAATTATTTATCTTTAGTAATTGACCTGCTGCAGCTTAAGTAGATACACATCTCTCTGCTCATTTGCTCAGATAAATGCAGCAGCGTGAGTCGTGTTAAGTAAATTTTTAGGGAATGAGCACAGGGCCCCGTGTTAATTAGTGTTGCAGCGTAAGCCTCGTTACATCAGGTCCTCTCTCTCTCTCTACTTAGCACAGTCTATTCCCCTTTGTGCCTTTTTCCCCCCGTGCCGTTAATTTGAACAGAAAATGCAGTCTATTTCTAAATAGGGCAGTGGTACACACTAGCCGCAATCATTAAACCCATTTTCTGCCGGCTTAGAGCTGTTAAAATGACTGTAATGGAGGGAAAGCAAGAGAGTTTTTGTCTACTCTCTCTATTCACAGTGTAATGTGTGATGTGTGACATTGGCCAGTGTATTACTGTAATGGCCCTAATTGTCTAATCACTCTAATATGTGGCTGCTGCTCTTGGACATGACAAGGGCAAAGTGGTCTAATAAACAGTGATTACTGTCACTTGAAATCAGCACATAGAAGAGGGGGGGAAACGTTAGCCGCAGGGGGAAGTATTTTTCTCCTTCTCCCTCATCTCGTCTGTTTTGTGCTTGACAGACGGGGGGAAGCGTGGTGGTGGTGAAAGGTCAGCCTTTGGTTGCACACAAGTGATGGAATGACACCCACACACACGCAGAGGTATCAAAGAGGAGGAGAAAGAGCTGTCATCTGCAGATCTTGTCCCCTCGGTCGCTTAGATTGACGAGCTGTCAGCCCGGCCAGCTTATACTCCGCGGACCAAAGAATAGACGAGGCAGAGCTTTCCCCAACCATCTGGCTCTGTATCTCTCTGCCTCCCCCTGCTTCTCTTCAGTGTGCTCAGACTAAAAATCTAATTTGAAACATGGTGTTACAGTAAGTGCAAATGCTCCCACTGTATACCCGCTGCGACTCCAGGTGCATCCGTCCGCGCCATGAGGGAGGGAGAGCTGAGGCTGCTTTATAAGTTTGCAGGAGGGAGAGGGTGATTTGGATCTGACCCTGGGATCATTTTCACCCACAGAAAAACAGAAAAGGAGATGGCTTGTTCGAAAAGATAACTCTTCTTCTAATCTTCCAAAACCAGCGACCACTTTTCACCCACCATGTTCAAAAAGCATTCCAGTCCATTGAATCAGTCACAAAATAACAGCAGGAGAAATATTTATTGTCAAATGCAACATTTTGGTGTGTTCAGTATTTTAGTGATTAAATTAATTAATGATTTCAACTCAGGCATGTGATGTGTGCTGCTTTCTGGTCATGCTAAACTTAGTTACCTTTACTCCTTCTGTAATTGAGGTGACACCTGCAGCTTTCTGCCGTTGTTCTTTGAAGAGTCAGTTGATCTTGGTGTCACATGGTACCCATGATGGACTAAAGGTACATCCCAATCCCACATAAAGACCTATGACATGACCATACAAAGCTGTAAATACACTGGAGTTTTTGTTTAAGTCGCAAATGTTTCGATTTTCTTTCCAGTGCACCGTCAGCCTTACGGCCTTCTTTCCTTTCACCGTAGTCAGACATGAGGAGTGAGTCAGAGCTCAGCCAGCAACATTCTCTAAAAAGTCTCTATTTGCACTGTTTGTGCCTTGTGAGATGAACGTGTTTGTGTCTGCGTGTTTGGAGTTGATGTTTTATGCACCGTCTGCAGGCCATGAAGCCCTCATTTCACAGCTCCCCAGAGACCAGTTAACCCCTCATTTCCTCCCCAGAGCATCCTATGGGGACCACAGCGGTTGTGTGTCTGAATCCTTGCTGTATCTTCTGTGGAGCAGACTTTCTCTACAGCAGTCAGGCTCTCTGATAGCCTCCATTCATTATTCAGCTCGACTCCAGCTGCACCACACCCCCAAGCAGCACAGAAATAAAACAAGGTTAAGATTGGCATGAAATGTGTCTCAGCGGATCAAGTGGTGGAGGAGGTGGGGTGGAGGTTTAGGAGACTGGGGAGGTATGAGCCTTTATCTGCACGCCATCTTTTATTAATTGCCCTGGTGCTTAGACTGCGAGTTTCTCCGTGATCATTAATGCATGCACGGAATAACGTATTTACATGTTCTTCATGCATTATGCATGAGCGGGGAGGAGGCTACAGTGTTGTGGTGGACCCTCTGCCCACAGGTCCTGTGTTTTCTTTTCGTGTGTGTGCACCCGTCTGCGCGTATGTCTGTGTGTGAGCCGATTTGCATTCAGCCACGCTGTGAAATCCACCCGCTACCAGGCGCCTCTGCTGCTGCGGGAAAGCGATGGAGCGTCGGACAACAAACAGCACTCCCTGCGCCTTCACGCTGACAGAGGCTGACAGCGCTCAGTGTCACCATCAAGCTGTAACCAGATCGGTTTGCATGGGTCGTAAGTGCAGTGAAACATTTAGTTTCATAATGCTGCCGGAGTCACATGTGCAGTGCACTTCCTGTCTGCCTCCCGTTCACTCCTGTGAAGATGCAGAGTAGCTGCAAAGTCAGAGTCCTAAAAGGCTAACAGACATCAGTGAGAGGATGGGGTCAGGATGGTGGTCTGAGACAAGCCTCTCTGTCTGTCTTGTTTAAAACACAGGTGTTTTCTTGTCCTCATGCCAGCAGGGGTGCTGAGTGATCGAGTCAAAGCACAGCTCCCTGTCGGCCTGTTCACCTCTCTGATTGATTGATCACTGACTCAGTCACACCTGTAGTTCTTGTATTTCCACAAACTGCATCTCCTAAAGTCGATTCTCTGCACTGGAGCTGCTCTTTCAATTATTTTGTTTATGTATTTCCTCCTTCGTGCGCTCCTTCCTCTATTATCATAAGTCCAAACTCAGCAGATAGCCGTGCTATCGATCCCGGGCTGGCCCCGGCTGCTCTCCTTTAACTTGCTCTAAGTGAGCATTGTGTGTCTCATTATTTTTTGCGCTGATTGCTGTGTGTTGTAATTGTATCAGGTAAGTGCTCGTGCGGTTGACCGTTGTGCTGCCCGCTGCCTTGCATCAGATCCGACCCTGCTGGATAATTAGAATTGATTTAGTTACAATTTAATTAATCACACAGTTAAATCTCTGGTCCTTACTGCAGACTCACACTGTGAGCTTTCTGTTTGTGTGTGTGTGTGCATAACCTCAGTATTATAAGTGGGCAGAAAAAGGAAACCATTTACAGAAATGAACAGAGCTGCATAAAACAGCCATTTTCTCTGTTAAATTTCATCACACAGGGCTTGAAATACAAGTAACACACCCCGTCAATAAAAATATCAGTAACAAACAGTTTAATTAATGGAAGATTTCTCAGACTTTTCTGATTTCCACATGTTCTGGAAACGTAGGGTTTGCTTTAGGAAACAGACTTGAGGGCATCATCAGATGACGTTTCATTTACTGTATCTATGAAACTCAGAAATGCAGTTAGTAAGGTATGCAGAGATAATGTTTCCAAGTTTAATAAACTTACTCAGAGCATGCCGGGAGCGAAGCGGAATTGTTCAGCAGTCCTTTAACTCATAACTTTTCCTATGTTGAAAATGCTGCAGACAAACAACAGACTGTGCATCCTGTGTGTTTCCACTGTACTTCCACCATCAGGTTATTGCTAGTTTGACCTTTTTATTTTAGCATTTTGCTATATGTTGCTTTTATGTTGCTACTAGTGTTGGCAGTACAGGAATTTAAACTTCCTCTTTGGTGCTTAATGAACCCTCTTGACACACAGTGCATACTGAAAATGTAAATAAAACATGGTGTATTTGTGTATGTGTGTGTTGCCGCAGTGTGTGTGTATAGCGATCGTCCGGGTGCTGCTCAGGCGTGTGTACTGCAGGGCGAAGCGGCGACAAGGAGAGGATCGCCGCCGCTGTTGTTGTTGTTGTTCTCTTCACGTTTATTCATCCTGAAGAGCGTTGGAGTGTGTTGTTGTATGTGCACATCTCCTCGCCTCCTTCGCGGCGTCGGAGAAAACAAAGGCACCCTCGCTCTCGCAGGCCTTGATTGCAGTCATTAGGATGCACAGGCGCTCCTGGTGTGACGGGGCCTCTCCTCGAGGGGATTCAGCTCGCAAAGCGCCGCCGCTCGCCTGTTTTTAATAACAATCATCTAAAATCGCTGCAATTAGCCCGCAGCTACAAGGAGATGGAGAGCAGAAAGATGTGGAGAGGGAGGAGTGAGGGTGGGGGGTAGGAGGAAGGGCTACAAGCTCAGATTCAGTGAACCTTTCGAATGTCAGCTCCTCTTTCACATGGAAAATTCAAGAGGGCCTTTGTGTTCATCAATTATTAGCCTTGAAAGTTAAAAAGATCCATTGTGTATTTTTAATCAGAGTTATATGGGGAATCTTTGAACTGATTCCCAGTCCTGCCCGAGGCTACAAGCAGAGGTAGCCTCTTCCACCCCACACATCCCCTCCAACCACTCCTCCTCAGCTCTCTGTGTGCCGCTCAATACTGTATTATTCCTGCTAAGCCAAGGCAAACTGTTCACTGGCAGAAACCAGTGCAGCAGTGTGGAACCACGAAGGCTGCTGGTACAGTGTATACGCAAGTCTGTTTTAAGAAGTGAGGTTGAGCGAGAGCTGACTCGCCCCCAAAAATGTATGTGTTGTCTTCAGGAAAGTCCAAAAGCAGGCAGGAAAACGCAGAAAGAGAGAGAGGGCTTCTGGAATCATGGGATATGATATACTGAGCGTAACTGAACGTTTTCCTCTGATCTGCAAACAGGATGTGGAGTATTTAACATTTAATTTGGAGTGTGTGCACTCAGTGATGTCCTTGATGTCATTGCCAGAAGCTAAACTGGCTGCACCATGTGGCAGAGGTTAATTTACTGTATCAGCCAAAGTCAGCTGAAGTCACATTTTACATTGAACAAGAGGAAATGCATCTAAAAAAGGCATTTAGTATTTTCCCTAATTGCTTTCCTCAGTTTTTCTTGAAATATTTTTTAAAATCGACCAGCGGGTGAGAGAATTATATCCTTTTTAGTGCAGACTCATCTATTTTTTTCATGCATTTGTCATGGCATGTATAGAGTCCCCTGATATTCTGCCCTCTGTCCAGATAAAAATGCTTCTTCCTTGAAATACCCTGCATTGAAAACAAGCTCGGAGCTGCATCCTGCACAATTCAGAGCTTTAAGAAGTGCTCCATCGGCTTCATTGCTCGTCTGTAACATTGTGGGACTCACAACGGGCTGTTCCAGGAAAAAAAGTGTCAAAATCAGTGCAGAGAGGATTTTATTTTTATTCCATTCCTCTTTCTTCAATACCTGGCACCTCCATTACCCACAATGCAACTCTGCTCAATTAACTGAGAGGTCTGGTAAGCTCTCTTCTGTCTAACTCCACATCACAAGATTTTCATTTCATTTTCGAACCTGTGGTCTTCAGCCCCAACCAGTGCTGACTTGACATCACTTGAGGCAGTTTATTAGATTTCACACAGCTCCCTCTGGAGCCACTGTAGACTTTGTACAACTTTTTTCACATATGTAATAGACTTTGTTCCCCTTTAACGAATGATGTGGCATTTTTAACATTTTTTTAGAGTCTGCCAATGGGGTGAGAAAATTATCTCTATTATTATTGCTGGCATTTTAAATATTCAGCCCTCTTTCGGCATAAAATAGCTTTTTCTTTGAAATGTCCTGCGATGAGAACAACGTGGAGCTGTCCTGCATTCTTGGCTGAATTATTCATTCGCTGAGTCTGAATCAGAGCTTTAGTACCAGGCACAAGTTACATCTCCTTGTTTCAGAAGATTCGAGATCAGAAATCTGCTGTTTCTGAAGATGCCCACTATTAAAACACACACCCTGACAAACAGGCATAACCCGTGGGCTGCAGGCGGTGGGTGAATTGAGGTTGATGTCTTCATGCACATACGCCCCCTCCTACAGCGAGGCAGAACAGGTGGAGCAGGGGAATTAAAGTGGTGCTGAATCGAAGAAAGGGTGGCCAGAAGAGAGGATATCAATGTTTGTTTTAAGTATTTCTGTTTAGTTTGACGTCTCCTTGATTGAATGTTGCAGGGTGTGTGTGTGTGTTTGTATGTGTGTGTGCGTAATGTGCCACAAATGTTTTTTTGCATTGCTTTTAAACCCGCGTTCCCTCTCCAGACTACATACACCCTTATTATCTAATACCTCTACTATGTGTTATTTTCCAGTCATGTCTGCTGTCCTCCTCCTTCCACTTCTCCTCCTGATGTCTTGTCATGTAGCACCACCCACAGGTCATCAGGAGGCTGACAGGCTGGCGTACTGCAGCTCCCCGTCAGGCAAGAAACACACAAGGGTCTGACTCAAACAGTAGCTCCGGTTGCCATCTGAAAATCAGCTCTGAAAGCTCAAAATAAAGCAGGAAAATTCTCAGTCACGAACAGAGAGAGGAGTGCCCTCATCATTGTTCCTTCTTGTGGGACGGGGAAAGAAAGTGCAGCGTACACGAGAGGACCCAGCGCTCTCTCTCAGATTCAGTCTTTGTTCAGGCTGTGCTGAATTATTTACCCGTGTGATTAAAAGGCGCTCAGGGGAATTTCGACATTAGCTCTTCGGAGCCCGCGCTCAAGTCTGTCTGGCCTACAAAAGCTTGGCGTCCTTTCATTTCGTGCAGCGTATACAGACAATGGTAAATGAAGAGTTATCAGGCAAAGAAAAAAAAGTTTGGATAAAAAGCACTGTTGAAAGTGTGCTTTTAAATGCAGTGGATGCTTGTTTTCGCCTTGTTCTTTGGCTCACATTGTGCTCTCCTGTGAGACTGCAGGGAAGTAAAAGCATTTCTCACCCAAACCCCCAACGCTTCCTGCTACTTTTAAGATTGTACCCAGCTTTGCATGTTTTCTCCGCTTCACTTCTCCTCTTTGTCTTTTGGATTGGAAATAAGCCTCGTATAGTTCTCATTTGCATTAACTGAGCTTCTCCATAATTTATAATGCAAGTACCTTTACGCTGTTTGAAACTGTGATGCTGTCTGAGAGGGTTTTCACTTTGTTCAGGTGCAGCTGTTGTTTGTAGACACAGGCTCAGGCGATGATTTTGTTAACTGAATTGATTCTTTTCAAATTGTAGTTTCTCACTAAAAGCTGTTTTGGGAATGAGACGTCTGCGTAAGGCCAGGAACCAGGAATAATTTAGAATGGTACGATACGTCACAGCCTCGTCTGAGTTTTGTGTTTTCAGCAGAAAGTAGATCACCACGGTGATCATGAGGGCAGCTCACTGATGTTCCGACTCTTCGTTCCGTCCGCCAGTGGGAGATAGAAGCTTATCTGAGAGAACGTAGATTAGCATGCAAGGTTACATTAGTGTTATCACGGAGATAGGCCAGCCTCCAGTAAAGCAGGGCAGGTCATAGGTCAGCCACAAAAAAGAGATTCCACACTCTTATCAGCGAAACCCTGAAACACCCCTGCTCACATCCCTTTCCAAAGAGCAAGTAACTTTGCTCTGATGTCATACTTAATCTTATCAGCCGACATGATGGACAAGGTCTTGTGATGCAGGTTATCCCCCTTTTTATTGCTCATTAGCCACAATTATGTGAGAGCTGCCACTTTGGCCTGTTTTTTTTTTTTTTTTGGCAGGATAATTGACCGTGGCTGAGGAATATGTGTGCTGCAGCCAACGCTAGCAGATCTGCACCGATGAGTCTATGATCCTTGGTTCATGGGTTGTTTATGCAGCGCTCATGCCATCCACAGTCGACGTAGTTCAAAGCCATTTGACACAAAAGCTGTCACAGCGGAAAGCCACAGAAATGCAAAGTATAACTCCCACATTACTCCCTTCAGTGTTTCTTTGATTAGACCTCAGTGGATTCTTGTGCTGCTTATATAAAGTCTTCATCTCATACTGGCCTATTTGAAATGATTACACCAGTTCCAGAAAATGCCTGAAGTTTTAAGTGATAAACCTCAGGCTGAGAACCCAATTTTCCCCAGCAAACTCAGGAAGCCACAGGCAGTCTTCCACTCCTGCAGAGCCTGCCTTTTAAATTGTGTTTTATTCATTTTTGTGTGCTTTTCACCAAAATTGCCACACTGATGGTAACAGAAATAATTTTCAGTGTTTCCTCGGGGGGGCGGGGATGGAAGGTACACTCCCGATTTTTTGCTTCTTTTTTTCCCGCGACGCAACCAGGGGTGAGCACAAAAGGGAGACAAACGGCTCAGTATCAGCCATGATTTCCTGAATAGCCCAGTGGGAGCGCGGGAAGTCGGGTTGCATGCAGCAGATCGGCGTTGGCCTGAAACAGCAGCCACGCTGTGAGGGAGATGGCTTTTCTCTGCGACAGTCCGACTGTGAGCCACGGGTCTGCAAATGAAACAGGGGGAGGAGGGATGCAGCCTTTACAGATTCAAGGCCCCTATTGCCTTACTGGGCTTGCTGCTGTGGTGAGGCAGAGGGGGGAAAAAAAGCAGCGATGGATAAACAGACAAAGAGCTGCAGATAATTCTGTTGAAAATACAGTGCCACTGTTTCCTGCTGTTTGTGAATTCATCAAGCCCCATGCTGTGCCACTAGTGATTTCTAAATATATGCAGCTCATCTGATGTAGACGTATAAACCCCGTGTAGGGTTATGGATAGCTGTGCAGGCAGATTGTTTGCTCTGGGTTCTCTACGGTCCTGGTGGGTGGGATCTGCCAGCATCATCTTACATTGTTTTCCACATGAGTTTTGTTGAGTTCCCAATTACAATGCTGGTCCTCCTGTCCTGGGCTCACCGCTGTTGTTGAGTTGACCTTGCATTTTTTGCAAGGGAGCACTGTTGTGTTTTCAGGCCAGCAGGCCTATTAGGCAGGCAGACAGTGAAGCAGACTGGCTCCTTCTCTCAGGCCCTGCTCCTGCAAGACCCTGCTTAACAGGCATCAAGCTTACACACTTAATACTTGGGAGGGGATAGCGGGCTTAGCTCTTAGCTCTCATCGCAGCTGACATTGTATCAGGCAGCCAGACAAGGCTGGGCTGCTGCAGCCTTATTAGCCCTGTCTGGATTGGCTTTTCCTCAGTCTGACACTAACGTTCAATGAGAAAGGTTACTTTGGAATTTAATGGAATGGGTAGAAATGAGCCGCACGCTGTACATCAACAGCCGTCTCCTGCTGCCGTCTTCCCGGAGCTCGCCTGGCTGTCTGAACAACAGAGGAAGGGACACAGAGGAGGCACTTGCAGTAGGTGGAGCTCTTGTGTTGGATTTTGATGTCGGAGCTTGACTCACCTGCTCGTGAAGGACACGACAGCTGCCTCTGTGTGTGTGTGTGTGTGTGTGTGTGTGTGTGTGTGTGTGTGTGTGTGTGTGTGTGTGTGTGTGAGTGTGTGTGTGTGTGCACGTCCCTTTCAGATGGCATTTATGCAAAATGCAAAGATAGCATATTACAGGAGATTTACAAGCCCTCTGTATACACACACATGCCCAGTCATAAAAACACATAAAACACATTTTCAGTGTAGAGCTAATTGACAGCTCTTGATGGGTGGTACAACACTGCCAACTGTTCGCGTTTACATTAGACCTTATTAGAAATTGTAATGGGGCTCTTATGTTTTCAGCTGGTAATAGTTTGTGTATGTGTGTGTACGTGAGTATACACAAGCTTTATTTACTGCCTTCAGCCACACACTACCTTTCTCTCACTGCCTCCTGACACCTCCGTGCACCGGAACAAACGTCTCCACGATTCCTCCCTGTTCTGCCTGTTTTCCCTCCCCCTCCTGCTCTCCCTCCTCCTCCTCCTCCTCCCTCTCTCTCTCTCTTCCCTTTGCGCCATCTCCTCCCCGCAATCTACCGCAGGCCCTCCATCTCTCCGGCCTGTCAGCGTGCTTTTTCATTTGGCTTGTTGCTACAGGGGGCTCGACGCTGGCAGATTACAACTCGGCAGCCAGTCATTTTCGATTTATCAGCGCCCCCCCTCCCTCCGCGCCCCCACTACGCCGGCCACACTCACTACCTTCGCCGGCATCAATCCCGACGCGCAGCAATTCCTCATCACCCCTCCACCCAACACACCTCCACCCTCCCCTGTTCCCTCCCACCTTCCATATCTTCCTCTTTCGATCAGCGTGGAAAATTTAGCTCGCAAGCCCCGAGACAAAAAAAAGAAAGAAAGAAATATTGTGGCAGTGGAAGCATTCAAGTTAGAGAGGCAGCGAGTGCTGTATTATTACTTAGGCCTCTGTCACTGGTGATGACCCGGGAGAGTGGAGAATATCGATCGCGTGTCACTCAAGGCATTCAGCAGATTGCATTGACAAAGCTTGTCGGGGCCTTTAATAGCAAGGTTAGCAGCCTTGGCTGGGACCCAGGAGAAAACTCTAACTGTGCCCTATTTCATGGTGGCTTTTAACCATTCCCTCGGTCCAGAGAGTGGATTGATAACGGTAAGGAAGTAATTTTACTCCCATAATTGCCTTCCTGTGGTTGACATTTGTGGCCCTCAGCGCCTGTAAAAGTGCCTTTCCAAGAACACGGGAAAGAGGGCCAGCATTGTCTGGCTGCTTTTTGTGACAGAAAATAGCTTCACGCGAACAAAGATGTGGTACACTTAGCAAAACACAGTGGACGAAAAGGGGGAGGACAAAAAAAGGAGGAAAAAATCAAAAGAGGTGTACAAGTGTGATTTATGAGTTGAAGGAAGTCCATTACTCGCTAGAGGAAACCCAGACCAAAACACAAACAGAGTAAGGGCATGGCTTGCAAAGAGGTCATGGAGTAATTCTTTAGCCCTGCCAAGATCGCTGATAGCTGCTGAAAACACTACTTGTCAGAGGAGGAAAAAACTGACAAGATTTTGATCTCACTGTAATTCTCAACATAAATAAGAGCACAAAACCACCTAAACAGTCTCTCTTTAAGCCAAGTGATGTGGAACTAGGCTGAAATGTAACAGGTCCCCTGTGTGTTGTAATATGCCTTACACACATGTGGGGAAGCTATTTCTACACGCAGCGTAGTCGTTGCTGGATGGTGTCAGGTCTTGCGTGGCAGGTAGCTATTCTCAGTGCTGTGTAGGCCTAAATCATCACGCTGGATCAGATTTGACTCCTTTTATTTCCACAGTAACGCTGTGACATTGGATCAAGAAATCTGTGTTTATTTTCCATGCTTGGAGTTATGACAAGTTTAGGGAAAGTAAGATGACAATATTCCGTCTTGTGTAAAATCAGATTTCATTGAACTACTACAAGTACGTGCCCTAGTTACTGCTGCTGTACAGAGGCTTTTCAAGTAGGAACTACTTTCCAGAGTTGTTCCAACTTTTTAAGTGGTGTTGCTGAAATAATTTTTCAGCTGAAAACTGATGTGTATGAACTTAATTGTGAAAGGTCCTTGATAAATGTTGAGGCCTGGAGAGTGTTTTTTTCTAATGCAGAGACTTCTGTTTTAAATATTGTCCCATAAGCCTCCAACCAATTCACCCATCAGAGTTTAGATGTGGTTCCTTGGTTAAAGTGGTAAAGGTATTGTATGGCTCACTCCAGCTTCTCTCCAAATTCAAAATGGCTTAATGTTCTCCTTCCTCCGCAGCTAGTGGCACTTAGAAGTTGAACGTTGTTAATGATGCTGGTCAAGGATACGCACAAGGCCAGGCTACAGTTGCCCGAGCAACAGCCCATCTTTGGCAGAAAGTTTTATTCTTGCTGCTTATAAATAGTGGACGAAGCATTTAGGTCTGAAACGTGAAAACAACGCCAAAGTGCATTAAGCCTGCATTCTTTCTCATTGCCAGCAGGGGGCTCAAGGCTTCAAACCCGACTCCACATAGTGGGTTTACACCTTATGCAAACTTGCTATTGTTGCCATTGTGTGAGGCTCTCTGTGACTATTTTGAAGTCTGGCAACAATTAACGACTATATAACCAATGGGATTCTTGCAAATAGAAATTATCTTACAAGAGAGCTTGTCAAATGTGCATCACGTCCAACAATATTGCCTTATAACTATGGTGTCACATGAATCTTAGTAGCTATCTATCTGGCTAACAAATGGCAGCAGGCTATATGTAAATTAATAACATTAAGTGTTCTTTCCGTAGAGAAATGGAGCACTGATGGTTTTGACTGTTGACTCATGCTGGATTAGATATTGCTTCCAATTGTGTCGTGTGTGGAGACCAACCTAATGTAATGTCAAGGCCAAACGCCTATATTAGCTGCTTTCTCGCTTGTGACATAAGATGCTAGCTACATCCTTGAACATGCTTCTTTCAGACAGCGATGAAAGTCACCTTATTTTGCCCTTTAGTCAGGTTCATTCAACGGCCCCTCAGAATGTCTGTGCACACCCCTGCTGCGAGTTTCTCTCCTAGAAAACATATAATGGATGTCTTTGCCGGCACTGATTATGCCATCTAAGCGCATGCACCCCGATTACAGATGTAATTTCTGGCCAGTTTGGTTGTAATGGTTGGAAGATGGGGAGGAAAGTCTCCACCACTGCCACCACCAGTGACCCTTCAGCGGTAAATATAAAGTAAATGTTCGCAGGACTGTACAATAATGACTGTGCTTAAGTACAAAGGAAGAGCAAACAACATGCTTTTAATCAGGCACGCATTCAGGCTATAAATGTAAACGGGCAAGTGTTTGAAACATTAATGTGCTGCAGAAACATTAGCTACACACTTAAAACAATTTTGTATAGCTCACACCAAATTGCTTTTTCTACTTTTCAAGGCCAGTAATAACTCGGAACACAGGGAGAATTATTCGTTTATAACTACTGTTTGTAATGCTTGCAAATGGCCAAACAGATCCTGGAACAGCATTAGATTTCTGGTCGCTGTTGATTTTGAAAAATCAGGCTCAAGTTTTGAGCAACACAGTTGCGTTGAAAAGACTAATTTTGAATTGTTTATGGAAAGTGAAACCTGAATTCAGAATTATGAACAGAGAATATTGAATGATGTAGTGTAATGTAGTACAATCCTTTTACAATCAGTTATTATCACGGGTTAGGTGTCAAAGAATATTCACTCTCTCTCAGATGTATTTGGATCCCTCACGTGTTCTTGACTCATAATCATGATACAGCACATGAAACCGCACTGAAACAGCGCAGAGGTTGCTTTCTGCTGCCTACCAGCCCATTATGGCCACATTCCAGCTGCCTCTTTATGACCAGTCAGATGATAGGGAGTCAGGTACGCCGTCAATGTGGTTCCACTAAAATGTTAATGGACAATATTCTGTCATCATCATGGCCTTATGTCCCATCTTGCTTCAAAAAAAGTACAGTATGTTGCTGCATTACATGCAAGTTATTTCCTGTCTCTGAAGTCCTGATTATTTCAATTACAATCATGTTGTTTGGCTATATTCTTGTTGCCCTTGGCTTTTTGCTGTCTCCCATTACCGGTCTGTTAAAGCAGCCGGAGCAGATGTTTCCAAGCGCACTCCTCACGAAGCAGGCAAGTTCAGGCCGCTATTAATATGGTGGGAGCGTAGCGCTGTCTTGTTTTACGACTTGATAACGGCAGATGTGAATTTCAGGAAGGCGAGTAAATGAGGACGTTTACGGCAGGGATTAGCGATAACAGCGCTGGCCCCGGGCAGACACCCTGGGTCAGCCAAATAGGAAATGTATATCCTGCCATCAGATTTTACAGCCTCCTCTAATCCCCCAAATAGCAGTGCAGATGGAGCCAAATGCAGGTAAGGTGAGACGCCATCATTTTTGTTGGTTTACAGCAGCACGCAAGCCACAGCATGGTGCTTGATAGGCAGGGCCGCCTGTTCACTAAACGGCAATACCCACCTGCTGACCATAGATCACCTTATGAGCCCATGACCTTAACGTCCACTGGGTTATTAGATACTGTTGTTGTAATTATGAGCTTTGGTATTCACAGGTAAAGTTGATAATTTGCATTATATTAATTAGCATTTTCCAAAATGAAAAGAGAGGATTTTATCTCATGTAACTCTAAAGTGTTAATATACATACATTCATTCATCCGGTCATTGCTGTGTGTTGTTCCAGAGCGGATGTAAGTCAGTGAAATGAATTGCATGTTTATTAAGTAGCTTTTCTCTGAAGGATTTCAGTGGAATTGCCTTTAATTAATCTCAGTTGTCTTGTATGTTTGTATGTTCTGGCTCTATTTACTGCGTTACTTTCCAGCCAGTGGTTGTTCCACTCCTCAGTGTTTAGCCTAATGACAGAGCTTTGACCTATTTAGGTTGTCTCTCTGATGTAGCCAAAGCCAGGCTACAGTTTGTACCTTCTCCCTCCTTCTGAAAGGCTCTGGTTATGCATTTTCCTTTTTTTTTTATTTTATTTTTTTATTCTATATATTTTTTTTTCTTTGCAGCAATGTGTGTCACAACAAGCACTCTGCTGCTATTCCTGTAACATAAAAAACGGCCGCCTTTCCCTAAACTAGAAGCGTTTGTCTATCATATTACCACCGCACATGAGCCGCACACAAGGTTTGACCCAATGTTAAGTGTCTGCGCTAAATTTCATTGCCTCCATCTACTGGAAGGCCTGCCAATATACTGGCAGTGAATTCCTGGAGGAAAATAAATGGCAATAAAAGAGAGAAATGATAGCCCCTGCAAGCCGATAGGAGAGGGCTTTTTCTCTGCTGTCTTTTTTCCATACCGCTCTTTATTGAGGCTGCCCAGCTCGGGGAGCTGTGATTTGGCACATTGGCTGTGGCTTTAGTTGGATGGGTCCCTGAAAGCTAGTATTGAAGTAGCGACTCAGTAGCACAGATTGAAGAGCTGGGGAATCGTGTAATTAATTGCAGGCAAATTTCTTTGATGAGTAGTTATGTGGTGATGAGCGCTCAACTGGGCAGCAAGGAGGGTCTTTTTGACCTCCCCACCCAACCCAGCACCCAGCCTCCTGCAACTTCCCAATGCATTCTGGGAAGGAATCTAGTCACGCCGCTCTCCTGGTCTGCTTTGTCTGCTGTACATGGGGAGTGTTAGAGCTCATGGAATTGGAGGTGCGTAAAGTGGGCAGGACGGTTATTTTACTGCCACGCTGGGCTACTATAACAAGATGTTCAGATATGATCTGAGAGAGTAGAGGTCTCCCGCTGCTCTTATATTATCTCCCACCCCACCATACACTTTTTCTCCACCTGCTCAGTTCATTATTAAATCTGGGAATTGTCCCCATAACTCAATCCTCAGACTACAGCATTATATGACCATTTGTGAGAAGGGAGAAGGGTGATTGCGACGCAGGCCAGAGGATGGATGTTAAAAGCATATTGATTTGCCTGTAATGTCGTCATAGATCAGAGATTTATGGCAATATATAAATGCAGCCACAAGCTCTAGTAGCCTCCAGCCTGCGGTGGAGGAAATGGAGTCCTTAGGATGACTGATGAGATCAAGACAGTGCTCTCAACCACGTTTACCCCCCTCCTCTCATCCCCCCCTCCAGCCTCGATTTCCCACTCCTCCTCCTCTCAGGATGCTCTCACCCTGCGGCTGCTGTGACTAGTCCTCAGTGGCTCCATATCTTTGCTTTGGCTTCACATTCCAGCACAGAGGCTCGAAAAGCCTCCTCTGTGGCCTGAGATTGGTCGGAGTGGGTGCATTCGGCCTCACTGATCTCTCCCCTGCTAGAAAAATGATGCCCCGCAAGGTCGCCAGAGATCACTGCTGCTCAGTGATGCTGGAGGACTGAAAGGAAATGGAGCTTCTCCATGGTTACATACCTAGGTACTAATAAAAACCGCTGCACCGGCGGACTGCGAGTGACATCCTAACCACAGGCGACCACGGCTTTAGGATAAACATGCCAAGTATTTTTAATATGTCACGGCCACGGTGATGAAAGAACACAGTACATCCATGCTCCAGCTACAGAGATAAAAAGAGGTATTAAAGGTTGTTGTCACACTGTATGTCTGAGACTTCCACCACACACAGAGCTAACAGTAAACAAATCTGGGGCAATGGAAGCCAAGCGCTGATGCTCAGTGACAGGCCGTGAGCGAGGGTGGCAGAGGGGGTTATGGGTGACGAGAGGGCCAGGCGGGGCTCCTGTCTGTGGCAGTTAAAGCAGCTGGGCCTCAGAGCTAAGCACAGGGTCAGAGCCAGGCCACGCTGGTGGGCTCACCCACACAGCCGCGGATGACGCAGGGCCCGCTGTCACCCCCTCACAGATCCTGACAAACCCTCAGCTCCTGTTTTTACACAACGGTCTCGTCAGATAAAGCCGACTGCGAGTTAACAGGCCCGGCAGTCCCCAACTGCTGTTGTCGACCAGCACTAGGCGGTTACGCTAGATGGGCTCACTGGAGGCCGATGCGATGTAGAGCCTGGCAGGGACATAATTAGCGATGCTTAATGTGGTCTAATGTTTGGCGATGGCATCTCCTAAGGCCGTACGAGAGCGCCTGTATAAAGTCGACAGAAATTCTTCAAGTTGTTCATTTTAACTGCTGAGTCGTGAAGCTCCCCAGCACTTTTATAGCCCTGGTATATAGACCTGTGAAGATAGCATAAAGGAGATATTCAAAGTGTAGTCAGTGGAAACCAAGGGGATTTGACAGTGCCGCAGGAAATAGACAATTTATTATCAGCAACCCAGCCTAGGTAGTGGATTATCTATAAAACTTTCATGGTCCTCCCTCAGTGGCAAGCAGCCATAAAACTTCCCAAATGAGGGACTTGTTAATTTACTTGTTAAAGCAAATTAAAAATTTATAAGCGCTTTTAGGTAAATGAGATCCTCTTTCATTGCTGCCCTCGTGGGATTCTCTCTGCCAGATCCTGAGAGGACAGGTTAGCTGTTCTGAAAGCCGCAGAAGAACAATAAAAGCCGTTAAATTGTTCCAGGTTTTATTACCGCCGAGCTCCGCAGCTGCTGTTGTGCGTAACTAAGGGAAACCAGGAGCTGATGGCTATCCCACTGAGGCCAGTACAGAAAACTGAAAACTGAGCGCGGCTCTCTCTTTCTTTTTTTTTTTTCCCTCCTTCTTCGTCTTTTTGTGGGATGAGGGATGGGGGCTGGGGGCGGAGTTGCTGGGGCAGGCTCTGTTTAAAAAGGCCTTTGTGGTTAGAAATGTTAGCAGGCCTACTTTTGTGCTTGATTGCATTGAGTCTGCAGTGCAGCCCTTGAGAATAGGTCAATACACTTGTAAAATTCCACTATGGCAACGGTGAGCACTTTTCTGTAAGTGAGAAAATAATTGACTCCACATGTTGAAGACGCTGTTGTAATAGCTGTTTTAGCGCACTTTTGAGGGGAACAGTGTTAAATGAGATATTTCATAATTTTTCTGCACTCTGAGCCGGCAGTGTGCTGCAGTGCACACTGAATGCTGTGAATCACGAACGAGTGCCTAAATAACAGTACTATCCGTCTGCTGCCACACCAACAACTCTGAAAGGAAAACAGTTAATATTATTTGTCGTTTTAATGACGTGTCGTATTGTAAAGACAGGCATCTTGTGCTTCGGCCGACATGTCAAGATTCCTGAGCCATGCGTAGGTATTTCATGTGGCAGCTCCAATAATGCTGCTGTGAGGGTACCTATAAAGACGCTTGTTTATTTCAGTCTAACCTTCAGCAGACATGTTGAAAAGCGAGGTTCTTCAGCTGTGTACGTTAGGTCTAATTGAAACTCAAGTGTGTGGAGAATGTAGGAGTGAATGTACAGTCGGTGAGAAGAGCCTAGCTTTGGTCAAGGCCAGTCAGCAAAATGGCAATCTTCTGACACATTATTGGAAATCCATACCATGGTAGACCTTTGAAGAGGAAGTCATTGGCAGCTCATTTGGTTCTATATTATCTATTTAGATAGGGTGAACTATCTTCTCTAGTTATTGGCATTTTTTTCTTGTCTAATAATATGATTGCTTTGATTTACTGTATCAGATCGTTGAGAGAATACTGAGCTGTTTTCTATTCATGGCTGTCCCTACACTAAAACACATTACTGACAGCTGGTAATAGGATATTTTTCGACTGACTGATGAAATTATTTGAATAATCTGTCAAATAGTTGGTCTTGAGTCCTTGTCTCTAGCTAAGTGTCTTTCTGAGTTTCATCTTTCTTGGACAATGCACAGGACTCACCGATGGCAAAAAGACTAAATATACAGAGGATTCGCTTTGAAATTCCTCCACTTGTTTGTGCATAAATGCGCAAGGGAATTGGTGGATAAGTCCAAGTGTTTAGTGATAGTTCTACTGCTGTTATGTTTTAAACAGTGACGACAACCCTTGTTGGGATGCTGTAAATAGAAGAAAATAAAATGAATGTTTAATGTGATAATATGCTCTTTTTTTGACATGTACTCAAATGAAAACAGTAAAACAGTACAAAGATAGTATTCAATGTTTGACCTCATCAGCTTCATTGATTTGTATAAATATCTGCTTATTCTGAATTTGATGCAAGTTTCAACAAGTTGGGACAGGAGCTCAAAAGACTGGGAAAGTTGTGGAACGCTCCAGAAACACCTGTTTGGATCATTCCACAGGTAAACAGGTTGATTGGTAACAGGTGATAGGATCATGGTTGATAATGGTATGAAAGGCTCATTCGTTCACAAGCAAGGATGGAGTGAGGTTCACCACTTTGTGAACACATGATAGGATAAAGGATGTTACTGCTACTGGAACATTTCGTTGTCAGTAAACACAGTTCATTTGTAAATGTGGTTATAGTAACCATGTTAATACTTTGACATGCGGCTGTCAAATGAAAAGTAGATGTTCACCAAAGTCCATGTCTGCTACGTCTCCACAGACAATATAACACTATTAAACTATTGTTCAGTTCAGTCACAAGTTTATCCCTTGAAAGTGCCCAGATATTACTAAAATGACTTATCGTCATCTGAGGGGATGTTCAGTCGTCACAGTCCAAATAAAGTTGTGGCAGCAACAGTCGGAATAGTTGCTGGTAACTTCAGTACAGGCGTTTGTTTTTTTAAAGAATGATTTATGTGAAATGTTAAATGATTTCTCATACTTGTGGGCTGAGCTGTTTCATGCTGAGGTTTGGGCTGCTCTCTTCCAAAGCATCACGCTGGCTGCTGATTGAAAACAGTTGTTGATTCTCTACTTCACTAAATTCAGACTGGTAAGAGAGATGAGGGGAAAAAAAAACTTTATCCCCTAACACAGAACAGATTGCAGGAAAACAAGACCTCACTGTGCGGAAATTAATGGCAGATGCACTTACTAGTAGTTTAAATGTTTCATTAGATGCTAATGTCTCGCTGTGTCTTTAATTGTTGTGAAATTAGCCTCTGGAATATTAAAACCATCTGTTTGTTATCTTCCTGCAGGGCCAGTTCTTACCCAGCCTGTGCAGATACAGTAAGGTCATTAAATAAATGCATCTGTATGCCTCAACCTGTGTCTTAATTAATGTCTTTATGCTATTGCATCAGCACAGCACACCCGTCTAGGGTGTCTACGCACACGTCTCGTACACACGTGCACACACGTTGAATGCGGTGAAGTGCACTGGTGTTCATTTCAAGAGGTTGAAAACTAAAGCTGAGTTTAAAAGGCTATAAAAATGTAGAGAATGACGCGGTAATAAGTGGGAGTGATCAGATCTGCGTTGTTACAGCAGAGTTACAGCAGAGGTCACAGAGACTGCCCCCCCGCACCTACACACACAGGCTTCTCATTAGATTTATCATCAGACAGCAGGCCATTAAACTTCAACTTCGCTTTTTGATGGCACTGACCACCAGCATTCCCTCCATTTGCTTAAGACATCCATTAATCACGCCATAAAAAGAAATGAATCCATCATCTGAACCTCAGGACGGGGAGAGCGGATGAAAAAAAACACAATTCTCTGAAGTAATTTAAGGGAGCTCAGGGGGAAATTAAAGGGAACAAGCTGAGGGATACGTTTTCAAATAGCTGTGTAATCAGGTCCCGAGCTATGTAATAGCCCTGAAAGATGAGCCGCTCTTTATTGGAATGTCTTTATTAGACATGTTCTTCAGACATTACACACAGTTAAATTTGTGCAAGATTTCTGATTTCATGGAGTACTTTCCCACTGATAAGCCAGGATACAGACGGTGTGATTATGTGGTTTCACTAGTGCAGAGTCAGTTTGATACCACATTGATTAATAAAAGACAAATCTCTATATCTCTCCCACACTTGCCTGATTGTAGTCTTCACAAGCTTCCCATATATGAGTTTGGTTTTGGGCTGCGAGTATGCGATGCAGGAGTCAGCAGCAGCTTTCACTAAAGTCTGTGTGTTTTCTTTTGTCTGTGTGCACATTCATAAATGCATGAGTATGCTGGCATGTGCTGCCCGGTGTTGTCAGCAGGGACACGGGCTGGTTAATAAATATTATAGGTCAACATGTTTTGATGAAGGAGCCGCAGACTGGGGCGTAAACAGCGTCCCTCGCCCTTTCTTCAAGGATCAGTTCACAGACCACGGTGGATGAGATATTATTCCCCTTTTCTCTCTAAAAATATGTAAACTCCCCTCAGACAAACTGCCATTTACAGGAAAAAGGGGGGAAATGTGCCCTGGTTTTTGTGGGAATGAAATGTGTTGGAGGTAATTAGTGCTATCACAGCGCAGGGCACTGGTGTGCATGTGTCGGTGCACGTGGCACGCTTGGTATCTCGTGTGCTCTCCCCAGTCTTGTCTCAGCACCGTCTGACCGCACAGACACCCACTCGCGCACGCACACAATCAGACACGTGCACACACGGAGTCAAACAGGCCCATCAGGCGTTCCCAGTGCTCAAACTCTCTTATCACATTCAGCACTCCGGCAAATCCACCCGCCTTCCACCCATCGTGCAATTCTCCCAAGGAACAGGATTCCTTTCACACCGCTAATGGCTACAGAAAAGGGAACATTTTCATTTTAATTATCCACTCGACTCAAGGGTTCATTTGGTATTCCCCCACCTTGTGCCCTTTCATCGTACTAAATGATGGCCAATACCTGAAAAGAGAATACTGAAGGAGAGGTAGAAAAAGCCCATATACTGTAGCTGTGTCGCTTCCCTCCAGAGCAGGAGATGGAAGGGAAAGGAGAGGGCCGGCATCTTCTAGTCCAAGCCCTTTGTGTATGCAGCGCCACGCTCTGCTTTTCCTATTAGGTGGCAGAGCAGCCATTTACTGCACTGTCCCATAAAGCCATCTTTTTATGTGCTTTGAAATGAAACCTGCCGCGTTTGTCTGGTCTGGAAGGAGCAGCATGGGAGCTTCGGAGGACATCAATCGCCGACTTGGACAGGGAGTACAGACCCCACCTCCTTCCACTCGGCTCCACACTCCCAAGAGTCTTTTATTGTTCTCCAGATTTTGAAGGGCCTCAGATGCTCGCGGATTGGCACGTCCTCCTCTTTATTCTTGTCACTTTGCTGCATCTCGAACAGAGTGTCTAGAGGATGACACTTGCTGAGCTCCTGCTGCCTCGGCATGTGGTGTCTGCTTGGAAAGGATAGTGGCTCCATTTGAAGGTTCTGGAAGGGTCTTTGTCCCTGTTCTCTATTTCGTGGGCTGAGAGGAGTTTCATACTGCGAGATCAGATGGTGTCTATCATTGGCAAGCGGAGTGATGGCCGCTGAATAGGCTCAGAAACATGACAGATTTACAGAGACAGCGCCGCAGCTCCTGCCAGTTCTCACATATTCATGAAGCGATTTCAGTGGGATGCCTTCCCTAGCCAGCGTTATCCGTGTAAAGCTCTAAACTGCAGTGTTAACAGTTTTGCTTAATGTTGTTAACCCTTGGTCTCCTGTGTGTTGTGTTTGGCAGCTGAAGCCAGGGCAGAACAACTGCAAGGGCAGCGACAGCGAGAGCGTCAGCGGAGAGTCCAAGCCTTCCATCAGGAGCAGCTCCAGAGACAGACTGACAGATGTGAGTACAGTTCACAAGTGTAGGAGAACGTATGTTGTCAGTGGTTGTTTGAGCTTCTGTCAGGGCTTATTTCAGCATCTCTTAAACGTCTCTTAATGATCATCTTACAGATAATGTAGGCTCATATTTTTGTATTTACTGTACGTACCACATAGGTTCAGCATTTTGAACATAGACAAAAGCAACAAGAAATAAGAAAAGATTGGACAAAATAATTGGAAAACAAAGTCTGAACAAATATATTACTAACACCAACTCCACACCATGGTTTCTTATTTACTTATTTTCTTATTTTTCAATTGTAAATTGTATGTCAGCAGTGCTTAAAGGTTCCCTGTGGAGTTTTCTTGTAAACAAACAAAAGTTCTGTTTACATTCAGTGATACTCGCCAAACTTGCCAACATTTCTTTCCTCATAACATATTTGCAAAGCTGTTTTTTCTTTAAAGTTTGAACATTTTTTAAAGCACTGCTTACGTCCATATTTACTACCAAGCAGCCTTCCTGCCTTCCTCTGCCAGCATATTGCTGCATTTCTTGGTGTGGCAGCAGGACCTGCAGACCTGCAGAAGCATGGAGCAGGACTCCCTCATATAAAAAGAGCTCCATAGTGTTGCCAGAGGTCAAAAACTCCACAGGTTACCTTTAATAACCAGGATATCAGAAAGACATGAGAGCTGACTCTTTATTGTAGTGGTAAATTCTGCAGTTTAGTGTTGCATATTTTACTGCTTTGAGAATGATCACCATGTTTCTATTCCAAATGTTAGAAATCAATTGATTAAACATTATCATGATATATCTTACACGAGGAAATAATGGTTTGCTAATTGAAAGCAAATGAATCTGCCAGAATTATTCATTAGCTGAACTGCTTGTAGCACAGCCTTTGCCTTTGCAGGAAATAGCACACTCACAGTAAGCTTGTACACATGCAACTTCATGTCAAACTACATAATGATTCCATGTAACAGTGAAAACCTTTCAGAGCTGTTCTGTACTAAGTAGCCACAGAATTAAGTCAGTGTTATAGATCAGGGCCTGTTCTTTCACACAAATGTTATAAATTCTACTGCACTTTCATAATTGAAGAGTCATTATGTGTGTGCCCTTGAACCAGTGGTATGTCACACAGACAGAAGGTAAGTTATTAATGTGAAGTTATCCAGTTTGTTAGGGTTTTCTTTAGTGGTGAACCAATAGGATTCAGCCACCCACAGCAGAGCACTTTGTCTTAAATGGTGAAACGTGTGCTCTTGGATTTAATGTTGTTACAATACCAGAATTTTAACCCTTTAATGTCCGCTCCAAGAAAAAAGCAATGTAAATGGGGTTTTTTTTTTGTATTTTTTATGTTATTGGTCCACTAATAACAAGAATAATAATAATACCAAAAGAAATTCACATACCCACCAGTTTTTATGATATGGAACTCTACCAAGTGGTTGAGCAGACTATTAAAGAGTTAAACTTCAATACAGTTCTAGTAATAAAAAAAAACTGGAAAAAAGAGTCCTAGGCACACAAAATAAAACAATTTCTTTCCTTTCTTTTTTTCATTAATAACCTCTGCACAGCGTTTGTACAGAAAAAGTCACTGAACTCATAATAGTTGGTTGAGGACCAATTGATTTTCTTCCCCGTTGCTTCATCTGCGCAGCCTGGGGTTAAAAATCTGATTCTAGATGTGTGTTTTTATTCTTTATGGCTTCAGTGCTTTCGATACTATCGAGTGTGTAATTAGTGGAGATAGTATCATTTTAAACACGTAGGGTTAGGGTTGCTGTACCTCAGGTGAAGAGCAGTGTTTACATCCTGCACGCACACACACACACACACACACACACATTCTCTCACTCCCTCTCTCCCAGAGGTTCTTTATGACTGATACCAAAAAAAGACACTACTTACCCAGGTCCTCGTTCCTTGTGGAGGAGCTGAAGGCAAGCATTAACTGACAGAAGAAAGAGCGGCCGTGTCCCTGCGCCCTGTGACATATTCCAAGATGTAAAGCGAGCAGGCTCGAGGGACCTTGCTGCCAGACACCCACCCCTGCTCTTTGATTTGTGTGGAGAATGTACAGCGAAGCGATCAGATATCTAGCCATAATTAAAGCTGTCAGTTGGGAGGCGAGCTAGTCTTTGAGAAAGACATGGCCGAACAACTGAAGCAAAACTGATTCTGCATGTAGCTTTACGATGCTTGACTGGGCATGAAATGAAATAAGTAATTTGATGTTGACAACAGAAATTGAAATGATACTTGCTGAATTCTGTCAGACTGCACTGTGGTGACTGTGCAGCATTATACCAAGGCAAATTTGACATAAACAATGGAGGTTTGAAAACGCTTAACCTAAAGATTAATATGATTTACTGTGGCTGTCACGCAGAATTATAAAGGAGTTCAATTTGTCATTTGTTGTGTTATGATCTCTAAAAATCTCTGGGGTCTCTAAATATTAACCACTACTACTGCTGCTACCACTACTACATAGTTTTAAGCAAGAATTTATTATAAAATAAAGTACAATTATATATAATAGTTCATGCCTAAAGGGTTAGACCGGATGTTTTAAAGTGGAGTTGTATGAGGTACTGATCCATAGTCAGTGTATTACCTGCAGTAGGTTGCGTTCGAAACGGCCTCAGGTTGGAGAAGCCGACAGAAGTACCAACAGGGAAGTTGAGCTGTGGACTGGTGGCAGCAGTAAAACGTGTTTTAGCCACCCTTAAAAAGGATCCATCTCAATACAATCAATATCAGTTTAAGTCTACGCTATAAAATGTTTTCACCACTTTACCTTGTGGTCCGATGGCAACTGGAACTGAAGCTGTTTTATCGCTCTCTTCAAAGCCACCAGACTCATTTGACAAAAACAGTCATCTTCCCCTGCAGAACACGGGAGTTGCTGGTCTACCACTGCCTCCATTCGTTAGTTTGTTTTTGTTATTGTGTGACTTTGGTGCTTTCATTAGTTCGGATTAGAACTGAACAGTATAACCAAACAAACTAACCAAACACGGCAGTTGTAGACCAGCAACTCCCACGTACTGCAATGTAAAATGAGGTTTTTGTCAAAGGAGTCTGGTTGCTTTGAAGAGAGTATAGCTGGATAGAACAGTTCCCTGTTGGAGGGCTGCCTGACAGCGAGGTAGAAAGGTGAAAATATTCTAAATATAACAAACACTTACACTGATCATGATTTTTTTTTTTTTGCTGGCTAAAATAATGTCTTGCTGCTGACCCCGTCCACAGGTTTGCATTGCTTAACTTTCAACACCAGTAGCGCTGCGGTGTGGCGATCACCATCTACTACAGGTAATACATTTGATTCCCATGGTCATGTAGAGCAGAGGGCTGCCAATTGTTATTCCGTACATTCTTTGCGGAATAATACATGTCTTGGCTCCATATCCAAGTTCTCTCAATTACCTAAGAGGCTGGTTCAACTATCTTTGATGTTGCTGGCCTCTTTGGTTGCCACATTGAGCTTAATATTAGTTGTTTTTATCTTAAACGAACAAGCAAGAGTCCATTAAAAATACTGCATGCAACTATTCTAATATGTAATGTGAAATTTCATAATCCTTTGCTTGAATTGGCAACAGTATAATCTGATTTAACCTCGCTGGCCAACCACTTCCACTGAGATTACATTTCTCTAATGATTTGCATTTTGACTCATTGCACACTAATGAAACATGTTTAAACAGTTACATCATAGTATGGTCTGTCTTTATTACTCACTCACTTCCATGTGCCTACAAGGACGCTGTGACTGTTGCTCCACAGCCAGCTTATTCGGTTTGAAATATTGGGTATGAAATCAGCCCTTTTACAGCACCAGCCAATGTGTTTACTTTGAGTAATTGTATTGGAACATTGTCCTAAATGCCAAATTATATCCATAATTCATTTCAGAATGTCAGGTTTTCTCAGGCAGGAACTCTCTGCCTTCCCCAGTCCTGACTTGTTCCCAGGAAGCATCTATCCTCTCTCTATAATCACTTCCACCTGAGCTGGCATTTCAGCCACTCTGCACACTCGGGAGGACAGAATGAACGGCGGCCCTGGTTCCCCCCCGCTTCGTCTGGTCAAGACGCCCCGGAGGAGACTGGGCATGTCTTCAGAAGAGCTGCTGAAAGCTGGGCAGCATGAAGACAGACTTTTACACCCCCATGTCACTTTAGATGGTCGCACTGTGTGAGGCTTCACCTCCGGTCCCCGCAGGTTCCTGAACAAGTCCCCTCCAGCCATGCTGTAAAAACCCACTTCACACGTCGCAAGAGGTGCAAGTCATAGCTTTGTCGGAGGAAAAAGATGCAGAAAATATGAAACAAAACAACAGTTTTAGTCGGCACTTACAGAATTACAGAATACAGTTAATATATTTTAGAATAGGATTGCTACGGATGAAGCTAGATGTATGTGCAGGTGATTCATCAAACCCTGTAGCATTCCCTCTGCTGTTGGAGTCCATGTTCCTGTTCTACTGAAATGTTAAAACTATTTTGGTTGCAACTCTGCACAACGCACCTAGACTGCTCATGTGATCCAGCTGCACAGAGATGCTCCCTCACGGCGCGAAAATAAAGAGAAACCATCTAAGTCACTCGTTAGTACGAGGGAACAGTGTGAGACAGGAGGCAGCTTTGACCCGAGCTGTTCATTAGACCAACAGTTCGCTAATGGTATTTGCTGTAGCACTCCTTTCCCCTCACGGAGCGACTACGCTCCGATGAAGCAGATGAACTGAGTTTGCCGACCTGGCACTGGCTGGCAGGGAGATAGAGGCCAGAGGAGGTCAGGCCTGGCAGCCTCCTTTCTCCCGCTCGCCTTCCCTCCTCACTCCGTCCTGCCAGCTCATTAAGGCCTACAAATGGCACATCAGCTCGGCTGTGTTTGCCTCAACCCCAAACCCCAGCTAAATTGGCAGGCTTAGCCGCATTTGCTCTGAAGCGCCGGGCTCCCTTTTGGGTTCGTTTGAAGCCGACATGGCAGCCACCCCCCGCGTCCCCCACCACACCCCACCCCTTCAGTCTGGGTGGCAGGCATTCAGGCAGGCAGCAGTCCTGAGCAGAGGGAGTCTGCTGGATCAGGGAGGGCAGGGAGCTGGGGATGAATCACTCCCGTTTAGTCTCTGCGGCAAGGGGTGAAATGCCATCATTACCCGGCTGCCTATCAAATAAATTGGCAATTACGGGCCTGGGATTGCGAGTAAACAGCATGTTACTTCTTTTTTTCCACCCAAGGCTCTTGATGAGAGGCGGGTGCAATAGAGAGAAGATCCGGAGTACTGGGTCAGAGCCCGTCAGTCAGCGTTAGCACAAGAGGCAGAGTGTAATGAATGCACCCCTATATTTCAGTGGCCATTTTTATCATCAGCCAAAGCTTCATGTTGTGTCCTGCTTTAGCTGATCTACTGAGTGAATCCTGCCTCTCAGATGGAAACAGACGGCATGATATCTAATGCTTAGGACAACACCTTTATATGGTGTGTGGTGTGGAATGCCCCGCTGCAACACAGGGTAATGATTTGTGTTGGCCTGGTTAGACAGGTCGTAACGCTATCATTAAAACTAGCACTTGGTGTTACTCCAGACAGTTTTGCAAGCTGGTTTTTCCAACTGAAATGAAAATGTGAAAATTGTGGGTTCCTGAAATCCATACTCGTGTGTCCTGGCTCCTCTCACACGAGAAGGTTTTCTTGCGGTGAGGTCTTTGAAAGTTGTTTTGTAATGAAACATCTGGAAGTGATATTGTTAAAAGTCAAGCACATCGTCTTCCCGTGCTTTTGAAGCGGTTTCAGCCCAAACACAGCAAGAGTCTCTCTTATGGCCAGTAAAACTGAACTCAGTTATTACTGGCTTTCCGATGAAAACATGACAGCCTATTCAGAATCCTGTGTGCATGTGGTGAAACCATTTCAAATGCTCAAATTACAGCTTTTGGAAATGGATTAATGTCATAAAGTATATTTGTTGTAGTAAAAATCACTATTATGATTAAATTTGCTGCAGCATGCCAAGACTGCACATAATGTTTTGTCCTTGACCTCTGGGTACAGGCTTTTCCATAAGCTTCTTGTCTGACCTGAATCCCACTGTCCAAGTGAACTGCTTATGTAATGTGACCAGTGCCGGTCTGCATTACACTATGCCCATCCCACCTCCTCAGTACATTCTCCAATTATTTCCTGACACTCTGATGTAAATGAGGTCGCAGTCCCCCTACATGTCCAGATATGCTGGCCAATTTGCTCCGACACAGAACTTGTAATTGCTTGCATCAATTATCTGTCTCTTTCTCTCTCTACCTCTCAATAATTTGAAATGTTTCCTATTAGAGACAAGCGTTCAGATATGGAAGTAGGAATGTTGTACCTATAATTAGCTCATTATCATGGGATCGTACTCTTTGCTGAGGCCCCAGTGTGTGCATAGTGACGGTGTGAAATGAGCAGCAGATGCAGTGCGGGGAATACTTGACTGTCTTTTGACCGTTTAATGGCTTTTCAGCCGCGATGTAAATAAATCCGGGCAGATTGAAAGACGAGAGACAAGAGAACTACAGGCCGAGTATTTTGCATCCCATCCTGTTGTCCAGATGTAAATTACAGGGATGGGATGACACAGATATTCTACAGAGAAACGCTCTGAAAAGCATATGATTTATAGCCACACATGCCAGACCAGCTTGAGAATTCACGAGAGATCAAATTGAGATCAACTGTGTTCTACCACTGAAATCTGAGGATCATCCACTTCTGTGATGGAACATGAAATCATTTAAAGCACACGGTTTTTACTGGTTGACTCACTCTTTGATTCATGTCATCTGGGGTTCCTGCTAATTCCTCAGGAACACCTGGAACAGATTCTACAACATGTTTAGTATCTCTCGAGTCATGTACGCTCGCGAAGCGGTCGTGTCCACAATAAGAGATCCCCACCTTATTTTGTCTCATTCATTATGCCAGATTCTGTCGTTCACTGCAGAGTCAGCTCGCCTGATACATCTTTGACTCAAAATCAACCCAATGAATAGGCTGTCTCCCAGGAAGTGGCCAGACAAGCTTATTACCACCTCTGGCACTCCAAATCAAGCCCCCTTTTCTCTCGACTCTCTCTTTTATTCCTCTTTCCCATTTTCTCTCTCATCGCCTGCAGTCGTGTTGTCAGGGACAGATTTTGACACTTTGTGACATGGCAGTCGGGCGAAATTATGCTGCGCCTCCATCGTCCTGCCAGTACCCCAACAGCCAAATGTCCGTCAGGGGCCTGTGAGAGGTCCCGTTGGATGGCTTGTCTCTACAAGTGCTCGGGGCACGTCTGTCTCCCTCCCTACGTTCACAATACTCGGCTGCATCTCCTCTCCAGAAATATAATTAGAATGAGAGAAGCACAGTGTGACTGTGTGCGGTGACCTCTGAGCAGCCCTCAGGTTCACAATGCATGGCACTAGTTTATCTCTGTTAATTATTTACCACACCTAGAGGCCTTGAACACAAAGTAAAACATGAGGAATCAGAGGACTATTGTGACCTTTGCTGTGTTTATGTTCCTGTACACCCAGCAAAATAAGGCTCTTTAATTGCTGAAACTGATACAGAGCGAAGTTGGTGTGGTAAATACTGTTCGGGCTGATGCCGACTGAATGCAATCCCTCAGTGCTGTGGATGATAAATCTATTCTCATGGAAGATTAATGGACTGGAGAAGTGGTGTTGAATGTCATTGTTGAAGGTTGAAAGTATTGAGCGCCTGAATCCTATCCATATGTTTTCAGGAATGACATAAATAGGCTCAGCCGGAATCCATTTTGACTTATCAAGCTTAAACCAGTGCCAGAGCCACGCAATACTTGCCAAGTATTCAGGCTCTGAGGCTTCCAATAACAAATCCTATTCCACATAATTTCCACTGAAATTGGCCATGGCCATGCGCTGCCACCCTGTTTTCGCTTTTGCCGTGCGTCTTGCAGCTCTTGGCTACATATTACTTCCGCATTCCCTGTAACCCGACCCTGTAGCCCCAATTTTTGATGTCATACCAGGCTATGTTGTGGGAGTCTCTCCTCTCTTTGTTCCAGCCTTTTCAGCGTGGAGGCTGTTCCGGTGGGGTAAGTTGAATAAGTGGAGCCCGGAGGAATCTCTACAAAGGTCTCACTCTGATTGGATGCATGCAGAGCCCAAGGAGAGAGCGCCGGTTGCCATAGCAATGAGAGCAATGTGGGAACTGGCTGCATGAAGGAGAAAGGGGAAGTGGTGCTTTCTTTTGTGATGGGAGGTCTTCATCGACCGACATTCCTCTTTATGAATACACACTGGCCAACACGCACATAAACAGAAATTCGCAAAAGCACACAGACGGTATTGCATGCACCTTTTTACCCCCCAAGGAGAAGCCGAGCTAGAGTGCATACTTCAATCACAATGGCCTGGTAGGGGTATACTCAGGCCCAAGCTGGGAGCCAGAGAAAACACAATCAGACACACCGGGAGTCCAGAACCATCTCCCCCTCATAAACATGATTACTGGCCATTTACTGGTACATATCGCTTACCTCTCCTGAGCCAACAAATCATCCTTACCCTCTCCCCTGGCTTATCACAGCCACTATAAACAAAGAAAGGATGGGAATATCTCCCTTTCTCCCATGCTGTCTCTTTCTCTATGCCCGCATCCCGCTCTCACTTGGAGCAGACTTTTGAATTATTTAACCCATAATATTCGGGCCACGTGACTATCCAAGGGGTGATGCAAACCTCTCCAAGGAGCACGTGTTTGTGTTCATGTGTGTGTTTTATATATGTCAATCCCTGGTGTGTATATGTTTGTACCAGGGAGTTCAGCTGCAGGGTATAGAGGCTGTGTGGGAGGGCTGAGTTGTGTGTGTTGTGTGAAGTCTTGTTGAGTTTGTTTGAAGGGCACAAAGGGCTGAAAATGCTGTATGGGAATTACACAGGAAGGCCTGCCGGTTCATGAACCCAGTCCGATCTGTCATGTCTACTGTAAAAAATAGACATTAACATGAAGTAAATATTGCTTATTTCACTGCACGTACTCTGGAATGCTATAATACTGTATACTGCATTGTAGTCTCCAAGACTTTCCGTGTATGCTTTTTATATTCCACATGCTATGTTGCTACTTCATTTTCTGTTGAAGACACTCGTTTGGATGTATACTGTCAGCCAAACTAGCACATCTGGCAGGAGGTATGATATGATGCACTTGCTCAAATGTATAATACACTTAATGGCCACTTTATTAGGTACACCTGTGAACTCTGGGAATGCAACCGCTCTGCCATAAATTCTACTGTTACAAAATTTATGATGTTCAGTTTTTGTTGATATTGTTGGAAATATGTTAATTCAAGTATTCATCATTGAGGGTATTATTGAGAACATTGTAAACTTTGTGTAGGTAGACTTTGTGGCAGAGCTATTGTATTCATTACATTAGATTGCAGGGTTGTGCTTGATTCAGTGCCCTCTGAGTGTAGTTTGAAGGGTTAAAAGCATGTAAGTTTCAAAGTGCAGACAAACACAAGAACTACTACTTTAGGTCAAAGCAAACCCAATTCCACATTTATTTATCTATTTGTTAAGCCTTGATTGTCCTGCGCTACATTCGAGCCACCCAGGATTTTGGTGACAGAGGTAAATACGGGATGGAAAAACTGATTTCTGTGTAGGAATATTGTCAATGATGCAAAGCTAATTTGGCAGTCGAAGCTTCTATTATGTGCATGCTAGGATATGTGTCATTGAGAAACCCGCTTACCTCTGAAATCACCGCTTTCACTGTTGTGTTGCGCTTTGTGCACACTGAAAAATGGCGAGCAGGAGAGAATTACTGTAAACATGGTGATAAGCATGGAAAAGTTGCGTTACTAAGCGTTCCACAGAGAACAGCAGAGCGATGCTGCACTCACAATCTGAGGACATTTTGCTAATATTATGTTTTGCATGCGCTTTGAATTGAGTCCATGTTTTTCTTTTTGACAGGCTACACTTTACAACACTGTGCATCACACCCATTCTTTTCCCCTTGTGCTGGAGGAGGGCATGTTCTGTCTTATTCAAGGCCCGAGCGTCTGACAGGATTACTGTGAGGCATTGGGTGTCACATCATTTCTATTTCAGAAGCCAGTGCAATTTCCCTTAAACCACAAGGCAACAGTGCCAACAATAAATAAATAAATAGATACTGTAGATGGATGGACAGCAGACACACAGTTATACCAAGAAAGACAGAGAGATGGTGCCCCTGGAATTACAGTTGCAGAAGATTATTCCAGAGACATTATTTCCCTCAAGTCGTGGGCTTAAGTCAAATTTGGAAGAGAAATGAAATTGCCAGCAGTGAAAAACCAGACTAGGTAGGAGTTCATGAGCAGAGAAATAACATTTTCATTTGTTTCTTCCCCAGTGGGAGACAAGCAGCCTTTCAGTAAATAGAGACAGCTATGAGAAATGATTTTTTTGGTCGGCGGGATATTGTTTTAACGTGCACTTATCCATCTGCAATCTATATGTCAGGCCCCAGGAATCCACAGGATGGCCATTCTACTGTTGTCTTTATGACACACAACTGCTGGCCTTGCCTCACCTCCAATTGTTTCTGTTAGTGTCCCATTTCCACCGGAGACTCGGTCCTGTATGTGGTCTTTTTTTCCAGCTCCTTTTGTTAAGCGCAACCAACCGATGCTACTGTACTCTTTGGAATTCAGGCTTTTTATATTGAGCTTCACTGTGAATTGAAATGAAAAATTAAATCCTGCCTTGTGAGATTGTCATCTCCCCGTTGCACAACCCAGAGACCGTGAGCAGAGGTACATTATTTTTTCCGCTGCAATAATAAGAAACCAAGTATGGTGTGTTTTAGCAGAGATTAGCACATGGCATCAGTTTTAGTTGGTTTCTGTTTTCGTCCCATTGTGTTTCTCTCTGTGTGTGTGTGTGTTGTGTTTTGGAGCCCAGCGTGCCTGAGGTAACAACGCGTCACCATCCACCCTTCCTTTGTTTGTGGTGTCACGTTTTTCTTAAATTGTCACACACATTGCACGCCTTGTCTTTATCCTGACTATCATTTGATATCTTTATGTCTTTTCATATTAGGGGTACTTTACTTTTGTGCATTTCCGACAACAGTGTACACGCGCTGGGATAAGTGGTCATGCTGTATCGTCTCGGTTAAGTGTTATCTGGTTTCAAAGAGATATTCAGGGGATTATTAGGGGATTACTTCCACTGCCGTAAACTGCTTTCGTCGACGTCTGCGAGATGTCTGATCGATGAATGTGTTTCTATATACGTTGGCTCTCTATTGAAGTTATTTATATGGTACGTTACAATTCATGATTAATCTGCAGGAGCAAAGCTTTGATCCAGAGCTGTCAGCAGTGATGTACTCCCAGGTGATTACGTCTACTTCCTGTCATCCACTATCAGCCAACACATAAAGCACTTTTCACATGGCCCATTCTGATTATGGTTGATATTGACACTGGAATTGAATAAATGTACGAAATAAGAAGATTAGTGTCTCCCAAGAGGCGTGTGTCCCCCTGCTGCATTCGTTCTTGATGAGGCACGCTGAGCCTTTTGAGAGACTCGTTTCATACAGGCAAATCCCATCTCTGACTACATAATGTGTAAATAGAAAAGAGCGATGAGGATTAATCTGCTGGCCATCTTAAATGGAACAGCAGTGGTCTCACAGTGAAGCAGGGGTGAAATTGCGCTTGGCCTTTTTGTCGAAAGATGTTCTGCATAATCACAAATTCGCTCCACTTTACATTGCATATGCATATCAGCCGACCCTGCCGTGACATATTGCAGATCCCTGCCCTCAAGAGGAGGATTTCAGTTGTAGTAAAATGACGTGTCGCATAAGAGCTTTGTCTCCATCCTCTCTTTCACATGATCTGCCATAATTACTCTGCGTATCAGAAGAAATTTGGCAAAATAATTTCCTAGTCAGGAAATTATTATATATTCCAAGTATGCGTAAGCTTGTAGTGTGGAAAAAGGTTTATTCCATAATATCCTGTATTTCTGTACTGTGTGCATAGTTTAACATGATATTTTTTCAGTCAGAAGCTCTGCAGAAACCTACAGCTGTGTGTGGAACCATCTGTGTGCATGTTCTTTTTATGCATGCACAAGTCCCCCTTTGTTTTCATCAGCACACCTTCATATTCGACAGTATACTTGGTTGTAGTGCACAGGTGTAAAATCTGCGGTAAACTAATTAGACCATTGGCTGTGCCCTGTTCAAAGGGAGTCACATCAGCTGTGTTCCGGTAGCAGTGAGAGGTCAGAGGGCAGCGCAGGGCCACATAGTACAGGGGATTGGAAGGGATTAACCTTGGCCTGCCCCTTTGGCCCCAGGCCTGTACGGCCCAGGAAGAGTGGAATTAGCCAAGCTAGGCAGGGCCATCTGATTCCAAGCCCTCATCCAATTACTGCCTTATCTGCTGGCCAAATGAGATCAATGCATGGAGGGCAGGGAGACCTGGCAGGCTGGTGAAGGTGCGATAATCAGCAGTAGGGAGCACGGCACTTAACTCCCTTGTGTCCCTGAAAGAGCCAGAGCATGTGTTAGGAGCACCACTCACTGCCATTAGCTCTCAGTGCCTGCTGGAGCCTGACCTGCACTTTGCATGAGGACAACCTGGTGTAGTGCATTTAGGCATCTTAGCTTTTTGTGTTCAAGTGCTGCACTTAGGAAGGTGAATAATGTGCATAATTACAGTTTTACCTCTTATCCTTGGTGAATTTACCCAGCAGATTACACTGGCTAAAAGGTAGTAGAGAGAAAAAAAATGCATAATTGCTTTTTATACGTATTGCATATAAAAGGCACTTTTAAGCATTTTACAGAACAACCCCGCACGGCTAATATAGTCCACTGTTAATTCTCTTGTCAATTAGGGGGGAAAACAAATGTTTGACGTTTGGAGGTGTAATTATGAAAATAATTAACCTCCGTGTGTGCCATAAAAGCAGACAATTTTGCTCTCTACCTGCACTTCTTGAAATGGAGTCGCATTTGGCTGAATGAGACTCTGGTGTTAAAAGGAGGACCTCATTTAAATAGAATATTTTTTCCGCATGTAAGATTATGTTTTATCCCCTTCTTATTTATGTTCCCTCATTGAACAACTCTTTTCTGTTCATAACAGCATTAATAAATTACTGTAGGCCTTTTTCTAGATTCCAAACCTCACAGGAATAATTATAAAGGTCGAACTTGCTTTCTCCTCTTTTCAGAGTGATAACTAACAAACTGAGGACGTGCAGCTGCCATTCACCAAAGCTTCCCAATAAAGAGCAGTTATACCTGGAAAGAGTGGATTGATTTTAAAATCAAAATGTAAGTTTTGATACAAAAAGTCTTTGCTGGCTGAGCCTTTATATGATATAAAGCTCTTCATATTTATTCATGATACTTCTGCCATGCCAGTGATTGTATTGCACCACTGGTGTGTCCCTTAGCCATCTGGAGGACCGTTCTGTGCCCACAATATGGCTGGAGAGGGACCCATTCTGGTGAATTTATGTTCGGCTATTTCTTCTCATGCTTGTGTTCTGGGCACGAGTATCCATTGGAGAGCAATAGGTAGCCCTGAAAGAGTGTCTGTCCTCAGCTGCGGCCCTGCGATTGTACATCCACCACTACCCCACAGTCCTCCTCCTCCCACCTGTCCCCGGCTGCTCCTCCTCTCCTCAGCCCAGTTAGATTAAAGTCCTCTTAAATTCACTACAGCAGGCCGGCCGCATAGGGAGAGCTGGCATCACAGGGGCCCTCTGACAATCAGCACCCGGCTAGAAAGCACTAATGAGTACTGGGAGGGGAGGAGAGGACGTCGGCGGATTGCACACAGACAGCAGCAGTGGTGGGCAGGATTGGAGGGGGGTTGTTAAGAAGGGAAGCAGTGGGCTGGCATGTTGCTGGGCTGGGTCCGGCACAGCACTGACTAGATTCCAGGGGGCAGAGCTGCAGTCAGTTTGGGAAAATATCACAGCCCATTAGTTAGGAGCAATGAAATGAAGTCAACTTCTGGGACTCCATTAGGCACGCTGCGCTTAGGCAGACAACGTCCCTCGGTGTGATGTTGCTATTCTGGAAGGATTGAGCACAGAGATATAATTGGACTGGGGAAATCAAGCAAGTTTCAGTGGTCCTGGTGGGGCTCTCAGACTGAAAATGAGAACACGGGCCTTTGTATTTTCTCTCCCTCTCCCTGTTAGCTTTACAGCTTTTTGAAAAAACAGGAGTGAAAAGGCAGCCAGTGTGCTCGGGTTTTTCTCTTCATTTTTATTTCTTCTCTCTCTCTCTTTCTCTGTCCTCTGTTCTGAAGCTCTGTGTCTCTCTCTGCCCCCCCCCCCCCCCCCCCTGTTTTTCTTATTGGATTTTACCATCTGCTTTAAATTCATTTTTTTCATTTGCGGCTCCAGCTCTGGCTAACCCTAAGCTAAACAATATGCATTTATTCATCCATGCCTTTCTCTAAGCACTGATGAGACTGAGGATTGTGCTTGATAATAAACAGGGCTTAGTCTAACACAGGCTGCTTGCTAAGCCTCGCAAGGCTGTTTACTGCAGATCAGCGCCGGGTAACTCCATTAGTTTGGAATATACAACAACATCCATGAAAGCAATGCCGACTGTAAAGCATAGTAACCCATACCATATTTTCCCTCCTCCCCTGAAATGCCCCCCCTCCAACAATGATGTCTGGATAGCTAGCAGACAGTTTGGTTCCCTATTGGCACAACTCAGATGTAGATAGAGCGGACAGGCCTCAGTGCTTCAGGTAATTGATGTGCAGTTTTTAGCACCATCATGGGACGTCTCCATCCCTCCAATTTCTAGCGGGCATGCCTCACTTGGTTTGCCCAAAACGCTTGATATACTCTGTCCTAAATAAAGGACATTTTGCCAATTCTCCAAGTTAATATACTTCACAGTAGCAGTCCATCATATTCGTGTCGTGCCTTCAGTTTGGTGGCTGCTGAGTAATTGGATTGAGTCTCTGATGGTGTATTGCCGGTGCCTTCATCACTGCTTCATCAAGCACATGTTCACTGCTGTTTACGCAGTGAGTCAGTTACATGTTGGGCAATGTATTATTGCTGTCAGGGTAAAGAAATCTGCTGTTGCGCAAGTGTGGAATATCACTGTCAAGTAAGCCATTCATCAGCGACTTACTTAACATAGCTTTTTCAAGGGATTGGTAAGAGATCAATCAGGATCAATCCATTTAGTCTAATTGGTTTTATGAGGGATTGATGGGTGTAGTTAGATTAGAAGGTCAGAAGGGGATGTTTTCACTGAGACAAGGGGACACACACTGTTCAGTCCAAATACCTGTGCTTTTCTGCTTGATAGTTTGAAGAGAGAACACAGCTTACAGCACTGAGAAGCTGAAACATGCTAATATATGAGTCACTAAGATGCTGCTCGACAACAGCAGCACGCTGCCTCTCTCTCGCTCTGGCTCTTTGTCCTTTCTATTCGTAGAATTATATGCCCACAGCAGGAGAGTGTTGACATTTGTGCACCTCTTGGGAACACATCACCATGAATGTTATCAGCACCTTAAAGACAGCCCTCAGCCTCCATACATCCCCGGTAGGCGCTCTCAGCCCCTGCCTCAAAGGGCACACCCCACCTCAACCTTCCACCCCTGACCTGTCTGCCAGCCTGAAGAAAGAGCCCCTGACAGCTCCTTTGATGGCAGGAGGAAGGGGGTGGCTTGTGAAGAATAGGTGAAATGGAGGGTAAAAAGGGGGGCCAGCCATTTGAAATGTCTGCACTGAGATCTAATCAGGTTGCAGTGGCTGTGCCCCTTTTTAAAGAAGCACCATGACATTACAGCTAGCAGCCTCTCCCGGGTCCAGGCCTCACAGGGCGTCTCATGTCAGCTCCCCCTCCCCCTCCCAGAGTAACCCTCTGGAACACATCATCCACCTCAGTCCCAGCTCTGGATTTATTCCCCACCTAAAGCCGCCTTGACAGGTTTGTTATCTGTTCACCCGGTCGGCAAGCCCTGGAGAGTCGCAGCACTGGCAGTTAGGAAGGGGAATGCTACAGGAGAAGCAGGGCAAGTAAATGTCAAGTGAACCGCCAAGGATGGATATTATAGCTTCTGGGGACCACAGACAGAGGGAGGGAGAGAGAAGGGAGAGATGGTCTGTCTTTCCTGTCTGTTTTACAGCCCACCGCTCAAGATGGCAGTCTTTACTGAAGGCTCTCCAATCCATTTCTAGACTATCTAGACAAGCTACTGTACACACTCTGTGGCTACAGATAAGCTGGCAATCAATCATGATTATCACAGGAAGTCTTGTAGAGGAGAGGGATGTTGAACCTTAAAAAAAGACTCATCACAATCTCAACTCTTGACCATCGGTAGATTCATGGTTGTTTACAAGCAGCTAAATGAAATAATTTCCGTGTTGTTGCTTTCCTTTTTTTTTTTTTTTTTTGACTGATTACCTTCGGGATGCAGCTTAGTCGCTAAGCTTATACCTGCTCTAAAACTCAGAAAAACAGAATGATTTCCATTTGCAGTCTTAAAGCACACACTCATGTCCAGGGTGACATGGCTGTTACTATAACGAGGCACCAAAAGTAAAATCTAGATGTTTACTTTTGCTTCAATGGCATCTAATTTGATTTGGAATTTGTGAGCAAGCGTGTGCACCACATATGAGGTTTCCTGCTCGGCCCCTCAACATTGAATATACATTATGTTTCCGACTTTAATATAAAACATACCTTTAGCAGTACGACAGTACGCATGAACGTCGATACAAGCGCAGATGATGTTACACTGGAGGAGTTTTCATATGCTGTTATTATTAAAACAAAAAACACTGTTTATATGACTCACATCCCCTTCAAATACCCAAACTTAATTTCCTAATAAAAAACAGAACTGGCTTTCTCCAACGTGGATCTTCTGTAAAACAGTCTCACATAGTGCCAAACTACATTTATAATCAGTTTAACTCCAAACATCTGATGCGCAGACAGCAGTCTTATTTCATGAGCTTGGAATCATGAGGTTCTGTGTGGGTGGAGTGCAGCTCTGAGATACTAAGCATCAAAGATTTCATATATCAACTGTGAAACTCTCGCAAATTTTCTATACTTTTTACCCCCCAAAATAACACAACTCCAAGCCCAAAGTAACATTCCAGCTTTCATATGAGGAAAAGTTTAATAAAAAGAAGTCGGACGGATCCTCACAATTCTGATCTCACAATTTACCAGCATTCACTGAGGGTTTATTGCACCCAGCATCTCTGCATCTGATCTGGATTACTGTCTGGCTTCTGTCAAAGTGAAGAGGACATGAGTGAAATTGTCAGGCAGCACAGTATTTATCGGGGAATTCAGGAATTTTAGAATTTCTTTTTGCAAAACTGAGATCATCTTATTTTTAATTCCAGAATCTCAGTGGGTGTTTTCTGTCTCATAGTAGACTTGCAGGTGTAAAACTTGTTAAATTACATTTCTGGATTTTCACATATTTTCCGCTAAGGAAACTTGCTTCTCATTATAAAGCCTTCGTTTTTACTCTTAAATCTTGAATGACCTCTATTACAAATGATTACTGATGCACTTTAATGGCATTGATCTCTGGCTGCTTCGTGTCCAGACCAATCAGGGAAATGGAATACATTTACATAGCACGCAATTTAGGAAATAGGAGATTTTTTGGCCGAACATATTGAGATACAGGAGCATGATCTATCATATTGTAGTACCTATTGGTGTTCCCTCTTTGTCCACCACATCCATCATGTTTGAGTGTTCTGACTAATTTATCTCTAATCTAGAACTTTGCTGTAATGTTACTCCTCCCAAATGCTATCCCATTTAGTGACTTTAAGTGAATATTGTAATTCAGTAAAGTTTTCAAGCCTTGCCGTCTTTATAGCACTCCAAGTGCAGGTGTAATTAAACCTGCCTCATTCCCTCACATCCTCATTTTGACCACGCAGTCTTGTAGAGAGGAATCCTCAGTTGTATTTTGGGAATTAGTTTTCAGTGCAGCAGGGATTAGATTTTTTCCTCTTGATTAACTGACTCGCTAATAAGGCTTGTCACAACAGCTTTCACCCTCTGGACTTCCAGCGGTATCTCTTCTGGTATTCTGGTGCCAGATCACCTGAGCTGATTTTATGTTTGCTGCTTGTGCGCCTGTGATAAGTTTGTTTAGCTCGACGTATTTTCACCTGTTCGTCCTCTGACCCTCCTCCCATGCTTACAGAGGAGAATCGGACCTAAATTGTGCGATAATTTTTCTGGCCTTAATTGCGTGGCTCCAGTGAAAGCTTTGCTGCCCTCTCAAATCCTTTTAGAACTACTTAAACGTTCCGCTCGGGTGTGGATTAGTGGATAATGGGCCCAGCAGCAGACCAGGTACAAGCTATTGAAGTGTTCCTGAGATAGCCTTGGCGGGCCCTAGGGGTTGAGGGGGAGGGTTCATTGTTGGTGTGACAGTTTGGCTGAGTGGATTACATGCAGTTTAGGGGACTGTATTCGATTGGGTTTGTGCCCAATTATCCTTTTGGATTGGATTGCAAGTGAGTAACCTCCTATCCCAATTTCCAGTGCACCAGGTGAGGCCTATAGGATCCTGCTGCTCAGCGTTCCCAGAAACCATTAAGCCACTGAGCCCATAGATAAAATACTCATGTTCACAGCATGACGTGAAAAAAAAATCTTCTACTTTCTCCTTGTTGCCACCACACTTTCCCTCCCAAGTGCAAACACCAACATAGATTAATTAAGCGTGAAACTACTTTTCCTCCCCATCAGTATATTGTGCATTTCATTCATAGCATATGTGCTATGTCTCAACAGGTCGACTCATCTAAAGTCCTGCACGGACTGCATAATGTGTTTAATTGTTTGAAGGAAAACTCCAGCAAAATTATACATCAAAACTAGAGCACTACCAGTCATAACAGTCTGTTGTATAATGTCTTCTGTGGCTCTGAAGAAAGCTCACTAAAGTCTGGGGGAACAACCTCTGAAGAGTTGATCTGGGTAATCTCAATGCTGGCCTTGAAAAGCCTGCAGTTTACCAGGCAGGGAGGGTCAAAGCTTGTGTACTTGTGCCTGAAAACAAACTGAATATGGGCGTCTGTCAGTGTAATTACATCCAGATTTAATGGATATGGTGTTATATTGCCACTGCGCAGGATTTTAATCTTCACACCAACTCTGTAATCATGCGAATGATTTGATGACTTGAAGCTCGCATGTCATAAACATGGCCATCTTTCCTATTTTTACCATCCATCCCATATGATGTCAGTGTGGCATTGTGGAAAGTCTTGACTTTTTTGGAGCTCAACCCATATTACAGACAAACACTCAGGCTGTCTTTAATCTGACCCTTGTGAGTCTCCAACTTTATTTAAAGTACAATACTGAATAGGTGGAGTGCTCGCTAGAGACGCTCCGAATTCAGGCTAGAGGATGTTGGTGTTAAGAGTAGGACATAGCACATGTTTCTTCAAAAGAGTCTAAATGTTTTGATGCATATTCAGTTCTGCAGTAAAATCGTTTTCCTCCGGTTCTAATTTCTGCGCCTTCCACTTTCAGCATCATCAAGTTAGAAAGACATTATCCAAATGAAATTCAGCGCCTCTCTCCTCAGTCTCTCTGTTTGTGTGGCATTGCTAGGAGTTCATTCAGTTGTCATCAATAAGAATCTCAAATGGCATTCTTGAAAACCCCCCCTTCCCCTCCCTCCCCCCTCTCCAGAAAGCTCTGCTTGGATAATGGATGTCTCATTCTTGACAATCAAATCATGAGTTATGCAGTAATTTGAACCACTCCATGTGTTGCCGCTGTGGTGTGTGAATGCATTAAAGAATATTTGCCATCCATTCGCATTATGAGATGGAAAATTCAGCCTTGCCCATCCTGCTTTGCATTGGAGGCTCACAGGGACTTTCTCCTCAGCGTTCCTCTCTCTGGACTCAGTCTAAATCTGTGATGTATAGGTGCTTGACTTGGCTGAGTCAAAAGAAAGGTTGAGATATGAGTTTGATTTAATAAAAGGCTCTGCATTTTTTACTTGCATATTCCTGGTCAATTAATCTCTCTTTGCTGAGAACGAAGAATGAGAAGTTTTGGTTTATTTGAATTTGCACCTTTTCCATCAGTACAAATCATCTTTGTGGATTGTGCACTGTGTGCAAAGCCATATTCTACAGTTAGTGTGATTTTAATTAATATAACAGATTCTCTTTAACAGCAAAGTGTCCAAGTTTAGCCCCACCTGACGCAGATTCTCACATGGGGAGCTGTCAGAGCCTGCTGTTGCATTCTTTTACCCTTTTCTTTTTTACTTTTTTTTGCTGGAGACTTCCAAGTGGATAACAATGAGTCCCCTGGCTGTGCTCATCTGATTCCATCAGGAAGAGGAGAAAAGCACTGCAGCGCCTTGGGAATACTGTGCCTGAAAATGGTAATTTGCCAGCTCGAGCAAATCCTAGGAGAGCAGGGAAGATGAAGAGTAGACAGATTTCACTTGCTTTATTTATTAAATTTGATAACCGGTACAGGCCTCCAGAGAGGCAGAAACATTCTGCTGTGTGTCATTTGGAAGGAAGTAGAGAATATGGTCGGGTCCATCAAAGACAGCCTCCCAATCATCCAGTCAGTCTGATGTTAGGCATCCCTGGGTCCACAGCCACCTTCATTCTATGTGATGCTGTTCATACCTCTCAGACTGCAAAGACTTTATTAAAAGGCGGAACATTTGGCTCCCCGGCATGCAGTTTCTTTTCAGCTCCTTGCCTGTGAATTGCTCAAGGATTTTACACCTGAATTCGTGTCAGCCGAATCTATCCAGTTCAAGCAGAGTTGTTTTTCTAAGTGGTTGAAATATCCAGAAGCAAGTCAATAATTTGAATTGATTTGTATAGACCAAAAGCATCTTTCCCATACTTGATGTCTATGAGGGACAGTATATGGCTACTCAGCCTCCCCTGGGCTGGCCTTATGGTAAAGAGGAAGAAAGCTAATTGATTAGCTGACAAGCGATGTTTGGTGTCAGGCAAGCAAAGAGGCTACCTCAAGTCTCCACTCCCCCAGGCTATTATTTAATACAACTGTGTTGTTCTCAGCTTCCTCCCTTTGTCCAGGAAAAGCTCCCTGCCCTCGCAGTCCTCAGAGGGCTCCTCAGTGACACTTCACACAGCCCAGAAAGGAAGGGGAAGAGAGAAACATAGCCACAAAGCCATACTTGAGAGGTATCACTTTGCAATCTGCCCGTCTCCCAGCTCTGGCGTCTCATTTGTTCTGCGTGCTGATGTGCATCAGGGCTTCGGGGCAAGGTGATAGTCTCCGGGGACGAGTTGCAAAGGAAAGTTACCTGAGGAGATAAGACGATAAAGGGAGGGGGCGGAGGGGGGAATCCTTTTCTGCCCTGTGGAGCTTTGTGTTTCTGCAAAAACCAGTAGCAGCAGTTTAGCAGTACCCCTGCAGAAACTTGACTGCAGAGCCAGAGGTCCTTCAATGGATTGGCTTTGAATGGCTGGGGTCTTTTGAATGTGCTCTGCTTGAATAAGAGGTCTTTGACGAGTGAAGGCTTTGTGATTCTCCTGTGCTCCTCTGCTGTTATCAGCACGGCCGGCTCGATAATGCTGGAGGACTAACAGCTCCCGTCGCTAGTATTGTCTGATGGCACGTTTTTATGTTTATGGAAGGATGCGCTTCATGTTTGAAATGGCCGTTAAGCAGCGCTGTGCATACAAAGCTTTTAGTGTCCCAGCCACAAAAAGAGAGGATTACCTCGTGAGATCTGAAAAATTAAAATCTCTCACAGAAGTATGAAGTTGTGGCGCTATTGTGACAAAAGCATTTTATCATGATTGTGTATGTGTTGTACATACATAAAAGACAAAAATGTCAGCATAGCAAGTGATTGACATACCATACCTACAAGCATTTGTAATATTTAATCCCTCCCGCTGAATTCCTGAGCCTCTTAATTCTTCAAAATATAGAAGCTCATATAGTTTTTGTAATTAACAAATCACAATTTAATCCGCAGTGCATGACAATTCAATTTGTTGATTGCCCCCCTCCCTCCACCCTCCTCTCTTCGTCTATTTAGGAGCGAAAAGGAAAGAAAAATAATCTCGTTGAATGTATTAATTCAACATGATGAATCCTGTATTCAAGTCAGTGGAGTGAATAATTAAAATTAGCTGATAAAACTTTCAGCAGAATTACTTTGCCGAAATTGCTGAACAGATGTGTCATTTTAATGAAAATCCACAGCCAAGCTCCTTTCCCCTTCCCCTCTGTCGGATAAAAATATTATTCCCACGGCACATTCTTAATTTGGTGGTAAATACACTCACAGCCATCTCCGGAAGGGTGGGTGGGAGCGGGTGGAGAGAGAGGAAGAGCAACTTGTCACACTTAGTAACTTGATTTCTCCCCCTGCATGCAGTAACAGCTATCTACAGTAATTCACAGCACTCCATTGTTGCAGCAAGTCCCAAGGAGGACTTATTAAAATGCAATAATCTCCCTATTTAAACAGAAACAATAACCATTAGAATTCCCGCAGATCTAAAACAGAGCGTAAGCCCCCATCTGCTGTGAATGATTAGAGTCTTGACGAGGGAATTTAATTTGCAACATTCAAAGATGGGAATCTGAGCAGATCTCTCCTCCGAGGCTCTCACCCTCGTACTCATTTGCCTCTCGCTTTATTTGTCTTTTTAATTATTTATTTAGCTGCCACTAACGTTGCTCTAGAGAGAGGCCATTGGATGCATTCAGGGTAGACAACAACAGAGCTGTGGTCCTTTGTAAAGCCTCAGTTCATATAACTTCCTGTGAATGTGATGATAAACATTGCATTACATTATCCCACCGGTTTTCCTGTTGTCCAACACATTGGTCAGAAGCAAGATATTTTGCCAAAGGCTTGCCAGAGTGACACTTTGGTCCCAAGAAGAGTCCATAAACTCAGCAGTACATGTGAATGTACATGTGGTGAAATGAACATTGCAAACTCCAGGCAGCGATAGTGAGCTTTGGACTTTCAACTGTTGTTAACTTTTGTGAGGCAATCAGCACAGTTTAGTCTCAATGGAGTAATGTTTAACATGCATCAGTCCACCATGAAACTTTCACTCTGCAGCCAGACCAGCAGCTTTATGAGGCTGTGCAAACATGGCGATATTTAGCAAGTAATGTTCACCATGTTTACCATCTCAGTTTAGCATGTTAGCATGCATTTGCTAGGGATGATTGAAGTGTCAGAAGTTCTGCAGGCGTTCGATCATAAACCAATGCATTGGATGGATAGAAATGTTGACATGATAATGGTGCTATTTGAAAAGTTTGAAGTTATTAGAATTCATCCTCTGAGGATGATGTCTGTACAATTTAATGGCGATCTATCCTGTGGCTCTTCTTAATGTTAAAAGAACCAGCATGAGCGTTACTATGCCATCGAGTCTTAACACAAGTCTGCCAAATCTCACCATCTGCATATTAACCAAGTAAAAATGGTAATAAAATAACTGCAGCAACTCGGGAAGATTTACCAGAGCCAGCTTTAGGCAGAGCAGGATGAAGAGCCACTTATGCTCAGTTATTCATGCCCGATGTTTCCAGACAATCAAAGTTGAGTCCACTTTCTTTTCATCCACCATCTTCAGTTGATCTGTACATTTTATCATGAAGATATTGTATGAACCTGAAAACCTTTCCTTTAGAAATCATGCTGAATGGCATGAGCATGCTCAGGCCAGGTAAGGTGAAGTCCTGCACTCTTTCCTTGCTTTAATTTCATTTTTGTTCTGTAATACTGCCATTTGCTCAGTATTTCTTTACAGCAAATACTGTAAAGAAAAAACAAAATATCTGTTGTTCTGCTGATGGCAAAGTTAAGTGTTAATCAGCCCCACCAGTAAGGAAGCAGAGTCGGCTCACTGGATTATAACTCTGTTTGTGGTGTTTCTCACTAATCTCACAGCAGCCATAGAGCTTCATAATGTTCATTTACTGTCAAGCTCTGGCTGTAGGAGATAATTCATCATTCCACATAATGACCCCACCCAGCACCCCCATCACCCCTCCAGTTTTTGTCTCTTGCCTTGTCCTCCAGACATGTCCAGTAAGACCACCGTGTCTGACCCTCCAGAAGGACAGCAGTCACCTCTGCTTGCTTGGTAAAGTAGACATAGATCGTTTGCAGCTGTTCCGAATCATATTCAACTCATAATGATGTTTCTTCTTGTGAAAGCAGCTCCACTTCTACCTCCATGAAGTACAGGTACGACTAATTTCAAAGGCCTCTCCCACAGCCAGTCGCCAACCATAGCTTTATGAGAATGGATCACTCCTTTTTTGTAAAGCTGTAAGTCCGCATATTCCTCCATCATCAGCAATTGTGCAGCGTCTCTCAGCACCCGTTTTGCTTGTGCGACTTCACAGCCAGCCCTCACATCTTGATGATTCTTAAACAGGTGCACGGCTTACTGGAGGTACCGTGCTCCACCACTCAGTGTTGGATGGCGATAGCATCAGTCCATAGAGGCACAACGGTTCTTCATCATTTCAAATGACTGCCAAAAAGGAGAGCTGCACCCTCCGTTCAGCACCTCGCCAGGCTAAACCATAGCAGGTGCAATGCTAAATATATATTAAAAGTGCCTTACTCTGCAAGTTGCTGTATTCCCGTGGGCGCCTCGCACTACTGATCTCTCTGCCTGGTATCATCCATTTCTGGTTGCGAGTGTTTCTAGTGACTCCTAATTCCTGTCTCTGGTTAGCAGTGCGCTCTAGGGACTTCTGATAATGAGCTCGGAGGTTAAAAAAGTGGAGTGCCAGTCCCAGAAGGTGGTGGTGAGTTATGGATGGGGGGAAAAATCCATGGAGTCTCCGGAGACCCAGTTAGGGCCAAACCTTTGGCGGAAGTCGCATTATTTCCCAATTTGAAAGGAAAGCTGTGCCATTTTGAATTGCAGCTAATTGGCACTCAGTGGAGGAAGACTTCAGAGAGGAACCTTTTTTATATATATATTAGTCCCAGCAAAAAGGTCCTTTAATGTACTATAAGCATGATAACATTCAAAAACTTATTGACTTAAAAACATCATAACTCGTCAATATACATTTCTACATATATGGGTTTTTGATGACATTAAAAAGGCTCTGACCTAAAGATGAAGTCTTAATGAGTTAGAAAAATCATCAGTCAATTTAAAACAGTCTACTGTTTTAAATCTATTTCACATATCTTAAACTGGATGCCCTTTTTGCACAGGTTGAAATGTACAGTATGGGAACTATGGCACACAAACGCTTTGTCAGGCTTTATGCAATCAATATGGAACAAGGCTAACATATTCCATTCACTGGGAGGTGCAGACAGTGTAGTGCAGTTTAAGTATGTTTACCTCATACGGCTTCACCACCAGCCCTGGGACTGCAGATGGGAATGAACATTTAGCTCTATCTGGGGCATTCAGCACACCATGTTGTCCTTGTCAGTTAAACAAATAAGATTAAAATGTAAATGACACAGTCCCAAATGTATGCTTATGGGCTACAGTATGTACTTAAAATATTCCATCATCAGCCGCAAACATTCAAAAGCGCATCGATCCATTAAGTTAAAACTACTCTGACGTGTCAGTTCACACTCGCTGAAGCTATAATAAAAACATTCAGATAAATTCAGCATTGCACACTATAGGACATGATGAGTAATTATGTCTGTTTGTAGCACACACTGTACTCATACTGGACTTTGTTAGGTATAGGAATACAATGTCAACAGCAATTTTCTGTAAATCATCAGTTTTCAAGGGTTAGTTCAGTTAGATATTTAGTCAGATATTTTAATAACTAATCAAATAGATAGATGGAATATGTGATAGACGTGTTCAAATGTGTGCAATTATAGCACAAATAGCACCGTAGCATCTTGCAATCTTGTTTACCAATTTCCCCTTGTTGAGCTGCGGACGGTGATTTGATTTGGCAGAGCTGATGTACTTTGTCAACATTAGTTTTCTCGCTGCGTGCTGGTCTGCGGCTTGACATAGTAGTAAATCCACTGTGTCACAGTCGAACACTCTGAGTCTCTGTGACGCCCAGTATGTGTCAGAATCAGGGGAATTAGCAGAGAGGCGGGGCCAGGTCACTGAAAACCACATGTGATGTACAGCGGAGCTGTAATGCCTCAGAGACAGTGAGTTATTGTGCATCAGCCAAGTAATGTGGTCAGAGACTGTCTGGTAACAGACTATGATTTGATATCTCATAGATGTTTCATTGCAGTAGGATAGCTTCAGTTGTGTTTCTTCATGGGTGTTCTTCCTTTTATGCTAATTATTATACAGGTTGCTTATTGATATGCATATTAGCAACATCGATTCATCAGTGTTACAAAGACGTTAGGAGCAATTTATTCTGCATTCAGTCATAATCTCACAGCGACATGTATATTACAAGTATTAAAATAAAATGCAATGAATGTTTTTTGATGGTATCAGTTATCTTATAGTTCACTGAAATGAATATTAGTCTAACACTAAGCTTAGATCAGATCAGCTCTTTCATGTCTGGTACCATTAAATATGATATGCTGTCACCCATTGTAGGTTTATAGCATGAGTAGCCTTCGGACAGCCACTCTGCGAAAGGCTTGCAGTTCGAGCTTTGGATGTGTTCCGTTACTGCATCTCTCAGAGCGCCGTCCGTGTGAATTTTTTCAAAAATGCGGTTACCTAAATATTACACGGATTCCTTTGATGAATAATTCCCCTTGAATAGCATCTTCTCCTTTAATGTTGCCTTTTCGTATGCTACTCATCCTTTCCCTTTCAAGATGCGCAAGAACAACAGCGCCCAAATCAAATAGTTGCCATAATGGATAAATTGACTGAGTGCAGCGAGTGTACATCGACATTTTACTCCTCAGCGACGAACAGTTTCACTTTGTTGACTTACCTCAGTTTTTTTTATGCGGTTAATTGATGAAGGAAGAAAATTGGAAGTGCTCTCTGTAAAGGTAATGTAGTGAAGCCCCGTGGTGGCTCTGCCTAATGAGGCTAATTATCCATTGTGGATGTCCAATCCAGACAGGCCTTTTCTTTTGATTGCTTTGATTAATTACAACACAGCGAGTGCTGCTCTTACAGCCTGTTAGAATGGCAGGAAATGAAAAGCACCGCAGCTAACTGGTGAAGTGGCGAAGGACTAGCAGTCAGGAGAATACTGAAGGACTACAGCAGGATCCTCTACATCAGCTCTGTGGCTTCAGGTAAAGTGCCATTTAGCAGGGCTATCACATCACTTTATCACGTTAGTTAACAAATTAGGCCCTTACCGAAACCTCATTATTTACTATTTCTCTGCAGAGATGATGTGTGCCTGCAAAATTTTTGCATTTACATATGGCTGGCTTGGAAATGGCATTCGTTCCTTCTAGCAAACGAGTCATTTTGCTGACATTTAGTTTGGAAATATTTCTGTGCAGTATTCAGGTGGCAGTGGCACAGTTTTCACATTAATACCACCTGACTTGATTTTGCCTTTGATGATGCTGCGACGATGCACGATGAAATGTGTCCTAGCGTTTGGTTTCAGTTGAGGTTTTTCCACATCACCAAGAAGGTAGTGTTGGATGCCTGGATCATTAACTATGCTGGTGTTAGTACAGGCTCCTCATCACTTCCGCTGGCTGAGCCCAGCAGCATGTAGCACATTACAGCTGGCACGTCACTCTCAGCTGCATAAATCTGTGCTTTGTTACACTCCATGCCCCGACTCGCAGAGCCGTGAGTAATGTGACTGTTATAGTGCCTGGCCACTTTTCTGATTTTCAGGAAATCTATTTTGAGCTCCCTAGGAAAGCATATAGCTGAACACCTTAATGTGATGGGTTCGGATGGTTTTCTTCATGACATTTTGGTCATTTTTTTTTTGAATGACTGCACCTCATTTTGTTGTGATAATGAATGCATTTCTCTATGTGATACTTTGCACTCACTAAATATGGCTATGTTGTAAATGTGTGAAGGCTAAATCCTCTCCTGCAGGATTTGACCGGCAGTAATAGAAATGATAGAGGACAGTATTATTGGCAATCACACAATCGATTGTCAGTCCACATTCTCTCTATGCAGACAGCTGGCTGACTGGTTTTACAGTGACTCGTGCATGCGTTTAATATCAGTGCTGCAGAAAATCGGTCAAGATTTATGCTCTTAAGGAATCGGCTGTCTCCACAGCCATTTGGCTCCAGCATAGTGTGGAAAATTGTAATGAAGAGAGGCAAGTGAGGGGGAAAAAAAAATCTTGACCTGAATTTTGTTGGTTTGGTGACAATGAGAAAGATAAGTGGTTGTGACAGTTGTGAATGATGTTCTGCCACGGGCCTGTGAGCTGTGCTGTGGCTAAATTGACACCGTTGTCAAACACACTTTTCACGATGGCCAAACCTCCCGTGAACCATCTAATGCGGCAAATGGGAACCCTAATTCTTCATTAACTCGCAGGAAAAGGGAGGTTCGGTCATGTAATTTTCTCCTCACTGGGTGTTTTAAAGATTCCAATAACCAAGCATTTACAGTTGACTGAGCAAGAATTGCTCCTCCCCTCCGCCCGCACTAACCCCCTGTCCTCTACTCTCTCTTCGTCTCCACTTTTTACAACATCGACACGCCGGCTGTGAAACCTACTGATGCTTATAGCCAGACTTATTGCCGTGGTTATCTTTAATGACTTTGAAATGTATTGGCCTCATTAATAAGCGGTGAGGTTATCAATTCCTCTAATTAGCCTGCATGCTCCCCGAAGAAATTTCACATTAAAGAGCCAAAAGATGAGTCTGAGGCGAGGGATGCTGTCTGGTTAGAGGTGGGGGGGTTACAGAGTGGGGTAGGAGGTGGCGGTGTTTGGAGCTAAAATTCAAAGTCTTACCCCATCTGGGAGGATTAGCATTAAATCATTGTACCCCCCAAAACCACCCAGCTCCCATTTTAACACAACGCCCCCACCCCAACCTTTGCCACCACCACACCGTCTTCATCTCCCCTTGAAAATGCCTGTTTCACTCACACATTATAGCTATCAGCGGATGTGTGTGTGTGTGTGTGTGTGCGGGGGGGGTAATCACAGCCGGGCAGGGCTGGGTGGCAGTAATGGGACATGAGCACTGCTGAGGTGTGTAATACGATCAGGAGTTACTGTCACAGAGCACTGATGTGCATATCTCAGGCTGACATGTTGAGGCCGCAGCGAGGCCATTTGGATAAGCTTTATGTGACGTTCCAGGGGAGCTTCAGTCAGCTGCCAGTAAGGAATATTGGCCTTTTAGATGAAATGGATGCCTGCCTTCTGTCTTTGTCACTTCTCTGAGTCTGTGTGCTTGGCAGCTCTGAAATAGTCAGATGTACAGCATATATGCACGGCTTAGAGTGACTAATGTAGGAAAGAGTTCAAGACAAAGGATGCTATGTCATTAGTTGCATTTTAAAGTGACTATAATTGCGAGTGTAAAATCATGATTATCTATGTAAATATGTACAGTTCGAAATTATATTTTATTTCCGCATTCAGTGGAAACCGTAGCAGTGCCATGTTTATTGCATCTTTTATATCTCCGTCTCGCTGTGACCTATTATCCAAGTCCAAAGGCATGAAAAGTGTAAAGCATGGCAGAATTCTACACCCTGGTGTTGCAGAGAAAGGCTTAAAATAAAGCCTACCAATCTATTTCAGAATAACAGTGTGTAACAATTCTTGGGAAATGTTGACATTTTCGTTACGACCTACTGCATATAACGCGTTTATGTCCGTGCACGTGCATCTGCTATGTGTGCATACTACTGGGCATGTGCGTCGCTGTCCATCCACACATGTGAAAATAGAGATTAGCTATAAATGGCTCTGATTTATTTGTGCCGCGGCCCCAGCAGCCAGACTGAGCCTCCTGCAAATTTATAGCCAAACGTCACTTTTACATGATGGGTTTGTAACAAATATCTGCTGCATATTGTTAAATTAATCTTCCATTTAAAATTAATGGAGTTGGACTCCCCAGGTTCAATGTAATTTGGTGTTCACGGGCAGCAAGTAACGCAGTGTGAATACAGAATGAGCTGAGGCCAAACGGCCTAATCTTCCATCACCTTGAACCTGAGAGGAGAGGACGCCTCATCCAGCAGTGGCTAATGAGATTGCGCTCACCTCCCGGGAGAAAGAGAGACAGGGAGGGAGGGAGGGTTTGGTGGAGGAGGGGGGGGCGGGTTAGAAAGATGGAGGAAAAGAGGATGGATGTGTTGAGGCATGCCACGGCGGGAAAAGGTGAACAGGGTATGAGGTGAGAGAATGATGGTCAAAGCGCTGGAAGAGGGACGTGAAAAAAAGGTGGGTGGGATGTGGAGAGCAGGTGTCTGATAGCAGCTTGTACTTTTCCACCATGCCCCACCACTTGTCTTATTTTCCTCAACTCCGAGTCCTGCTGCAGGACGTGGCTGATGTATGTACGAGAGAGCCGGGGCATGTTGAGATGAAATGAATTCTATATCATTATTTCACAATCCGCGGCCGGCCGTGACAAAGACGGAGGACATATTTCACTGTTAAGGATGCAGCTCTCAGCAGGGGTGTCTGTCTCTCCATAATTCATAAAATGAGAAAAGGTTCCCCTGTGCAAGCCAGGCCATATTATTGTCAAAGAAGCCACAGGGAATATCTCTGTGCTACCACAAACACTGCTCTCTGCATGTCCGCCGCTACATGTAGGTTTATATTCCTGTTGGAATCGAACAGCTCACGTCTGCGCTGGCGACGTTGTTTAAGCAAATCTGAATTTTGATGGCAAATTTTATTCTGCAGTATAGTCTGAAACGTGCACGCGGACACACTGAAGCCGTCTAATTCCTATTTCTGTTTTGGATACTGTGTTGTATTGACTGTCTTTGCAGTGCATTGCCCTCCAGCAGACGGTGGCGGCGGCGTAAGCCAGCCCTGGACTGAGCTCTGCCAGCATTTAGGGCTCATATCGTTGGTTTTGGATGAGGATGTAGTTGTCCTGGCCAACTGGGTGGATTAGCAGCTCTGTCCTGTACAGCGCAGTGCTCCATCCCAGGATTGTCCCACTGTAAACACCACAACGTTCATAACACAGACGTCAGATCCATCTGCAGCACAAAGGTGGAGGGTGAAATCCGTTTTCTGGATACTGCGCGAGTGTGGAATACTGGTGGGGGGAATGTATAGGTCAAAGTCAGATTAGGAGGATTTAATGCGTGTATGCATTGTAGAAATTAATCGAGATAATATTTGTTGGATTGAAAGTACAAGAGATCAGCAGTTCATCAGTAAGTGATATTGTGCTTCCTTCTGTTCACATTTTTATGTCTAGTTTGTGTCAGGAAGAAGTTCTCTCATTGTTCTCATCCATAATCAAACCGTCTACTCCGCTCTTCTCACATTACTCACGGCTCTTCTTTATCATTTTTAAGATGGCCGTTTGAAAGTAATGTATTTGAGTCCTGGTGAAGCTGATCAGCATCAGTGTACTATGTATGTACGTGCTGTGTTTACATTATCCACAAGATGACATACACTGACAGGCAAGAGGTACTGTAACTTTCATTAGTTCTGGACCAATGCCCATGCTGTTTTTAATCACTTAGCTAATGACATACTAATAATATTATTAATCTCTGCTCGTTTCTACATGCTTCCCTTCACTCATTGTTAATGCATTTTCATGAGTTCATTGATTACCTCTTCCTCTTCATCGCCTCCTCATGTCATCACACCCCCAGCACTTTGTCCTTTCACTCCCTTTGCTCGTGTCTAATTTTTCTTGGCTGGTACGTACTAATTCACACACCTGCACGCTCATTTGTTTGTCCATTCATTTACTGATTCCATCGACCCACCCCATTGATCCTGTGCTCTCATTCCCCTCATGCCCACGTTGATCAATGCACCTGTGTGCTGGCTAGTGTTGTCTGGAAGCTAAGCGGCGTGCTAAAGGCCTAAAGACGACTTGCTTGACTTGTTTCCCAAAAACAGCTAATGCTCTCTCAGGTCTTCCTCTATTATGTGAGGTTGTACAATCCTTTTTAATGTTACGGCAGCTAACGAGACGTCACTGTTTGCCATCTCAGTCATCAGTGAGTCGCGATGATCTTCCCTGCCTCTGAGCAGCCACTTCGCTCGGCTTCATACCTGTCCTATTTGAGCGATGGAGTGCCTCGCCGTCTCTCTCCTGGAGGGTTTACATGTCGATGGCTCAGACAGCCAGCATTTAGCCAGCGAGGATTGATCAGGAAATAAGTTGCTGTCTACCAGCTTTAAAAAAGATTAAAGATTTTGCACTTGTCAGTAAAAATGGACCCGCACGCTTCACTCTGATAATCACAGCCCCTCCGCCTGCTTTCGCTCTTCCTCCCTGGGCCGAAATGTATTGAGTGGGCTGTGGGGTTATAAAGTTCCAGCTGGCAACATTTGTTTAATTACTTAAATCCATTCGATCAAAGCTTTTGAAGCAATAATGCCAGTGCTTTCAAGGCCCTAACATGGCGATAAATGGATTAATTCAGCTAGACTCGTGCACGAAAAACATTCCCCTTTACAGGGTCAAATCGGGGTCAGTAACAAGTGAGCTCAATGCGGGGGTGTTGTATTGAATTTACAAGTAAACATGCTTTGTGAGCATAGACTGTGCAGCAGTTCCAGCCATTAAGAGAGGATGGCAACCTTAAGGTTGTTCAGGCTGCAGTGGGGTCACCACTGAGAATATCCTGCCGTCTCTCATAGCCAATGACAGATCAGGGAGACAGACACGGAGAGGAAGCTGCAGGGTGGTGCAAGAAGTAGTCTCGCTCAGGAAACAAAGGCTCCACTCCATGTCAGACAAGCTCCATTAGGTTGTTTGTGTGTGTGTCTAATTGTGAGGAATGAAATGTAACCACAGCTTCTCCTGGTTATTTAGCAAACTGGGAAGCAGGACAGTTGTCTTTCTCTGTGCATGTCTGCATACGTGTGTGTGACGCTGGTGCTGGTTGGGATGTTCATGTGAACATGTGGAAGTGGTACAGCAGAAATCAGGTGGAGGTTAGCAGGGCCTGCTTTGAGTTTTAGGGCTCAAGGCCACAGAGATAACTGTGATGATCTTCAAAGTAGAAAGTTCTTGAAGGCTGCTATGAATACATCTGGGTAATTGAGTCATAAGCAGCATCCAAAACCCGGCTCCACTTTCCATCTCTTCAGGGAAACTTATACATATTATATACATCTCAAATAAGCTTAAATAAAGTGTAGTAGCAATAAACACTTTTGTGCATGCAACAACATATAATATAATTTTGTGATTCTTAGTGCCCTTTTTGGCTTTGCAGTCATTATTTAAAGATCTCCTCCAATGAAAATCAAGTTTTCAACCTTGTTAACATGTGATGTTTTCTATATGCTGCAAGACATATGAGCAAAATCAGCAGTCAGCGCCATGTCTGAGCATTTCTGCCTCCAGTGCAGACATCACATACAACTGGATATGTTTTTCCATAATCTGAAAACTGCACTTCATTAGCTACTAAAAGCAACTACACTGATTCAGACAGCCATGGCTTCATATGTAACACACCTAAGGAACCAATCCTATCAACTTACAGAGTGGAGCTGGTGAAATAAGGCATATCAGAGGAGAACCATTGTGTATCTACATGTTGCTATTTTGCAAGAGTTTCACTATTTTCAAAGTGATGGCAAGACAAGAAATGCTGAGTCTTCACCACCAAAGGATCTTTAAATGTCAGAGCCAGGTTTCCAGATAAAGCATTAGTTTGCAGTAACCATTTTCCAGAGCAGTTTAGAAAATTTTACACAAAAACAGATGGATTTTTAGCCACAAAACTTAAATTGACGCCTGACGGTGTTCCATCCATTTTTCCTGGGGATGCAACAAGTGTGAGCCAGCATGTTGGTAAGTTTATTTTTCTAGTGTTTTATCCATTGACCGTGTGCTGGAGAATATTAGCCTGCCAAGTTCCAGGATGATTCATGTCAAATGCATTTTCTATGACTTGGGGATGTTGATGAAGAAGGTTACAGTAGCAAACGTTACTGCGGAATTAGCTGATGGATATATTCTTTCTGATAACTCAGACAACCTCACATTCTTCTTTGGAATCTGTTTCTGGTTAAAGCATGGATGGCTGATTTGCTCTGATATCACCACTGCATTGTGTAGCGTACAGCAGCTAGCAGGAGGTTTGTGTGTTTGATGAGCAGAGTCGAAGGTGAGCCGTCACACTCGAGCTGGAGGCGAGCGCCGGAGGGGTGGGTGGAGATAGAGGCGGAGACCGCTTAGATTGCCGCATACTAAATGAAGACGAGTGTGTAGAGTTATATCTAAGCCATTTTAATGCATGAAAAAACTTGTAAATGTGTCATTTCAAAGCAGGGCGTAAAAATTATCTGCGCATGGGTAAACCATCCTGAAACCATGCATCTGCTTTTGTGCCAAAAATGTGCCTTTGAGGCATATCCGGAGTCGGGGTTCAGAAATTGTGATGAAGGTTACAGGACTTGAGCAAATCCCTGCAGCGAACAGCACGTGACACAGCCGCTTGTCCACATTCGCCACCTCCTCACTGGATTAGCTTGCAAAACCGTCCGCATTGCACTGCTTTGCGATAAAAGTCTTTCAGTGCCATTGTATTTATTTGAAGAGTAAAACGTTATTGCAGAGCATCATGAAGCAGCTGTAAACGCAGCCTGGCAATAAACATAAACAACAGTAGAGGGGGGGTGCCAGTGTAACATGGAGGATGAATTTTCAGCTCTTTTTGTAGAGACAGATGTTTGCTATAACTTTTACAGTTGAAAACATCTGACTTGAGGGGAAAACAAAGCAAAATAAAGTTATGGTGAAAATTTCTTTTTAACAGCAACTCTCTGGTCCCCACCCCGAATGCTGACAACCATTCAATAGACGGGCGAGGCTGTGTTGCCCCCAACTTGCTCCTGTGTCACAGTGAACAGTGCATTAAACTGAGGAACAATCCTATTCAGTCTGCTTTTCACAGTCTATCATACAGAAGGTTGATAGCTCTCTATCAGTCCTCTGTAAAACTAGTCTGTAACTGAAGACAGCAGGTTTCTCACTGGAATCATACATGTCAATACAGTGATAACTTCCATTTTGCCAAAAAAGATACTTAATACCTTTTATTAAATCCCCTCAAAGTCTTCACTACATATATTAAGGGAGTCTGGACAGACATGGATGTAAACCACAACTTGACTGGTTGGCGGAGGCGTTCAACCACAAGGCGGTAATTCTAGCTGTGAGCTAAAATCAGACTCAGCCCGACCCTCAAACCCTAAAGCAAACCTGTATTTTATTATGAAGATGTCCTGTTGGGTGAGATATAAGTTGCAGTGCTGCGTAGCTTGGCAGTAGGTGTTGTTCCTCGTTGGACTGACAAAGCTTTGAAATTTGAGCATGTCGGGTTTTCCTTTGAATTGTTTTTGATGTGCATTTTTGAAATATTGAAAGACACCCTCAGAGTTCAAGCTCAAAGCTGCTAACTAGCTTACAGACACTTAGTTTGCACAGCACCCTTGATGCTGTGAGCTTAAAGTCAACATAGGTATTGTTTTCTAGTTTCTCATGAGTCGTAGAGACGGGGAAGAGGCCGTGTATTTTGGATTCTTGCTGGAGGCTTACACAGAGAACTGTTGCCTTGTTGTGTTCTTGCTCCACGGAGACATAACTTGTCAGCTCCTCAACGACTTTGGAAACCTTTCTATCAATGTGATCAGACTCGACCCCTTTTTAATCCATGCGCCTTTGACCTACCTCTTTTTCCTGAACATCACCTTTGACTCCCATCTCTGCCGCCCTGGGTTCTACCCAAGGCTACTCTCAAACACAGTGTGAGCAGTTCAAGACTCAACAGAGACACAGCCAGTGCTGACAGTCTTTTTGTCTACATCTCACACTGGGTGCAACATCTTGTAGAGGTTTTACATTATGTGCATATTGTTAGTATTTTACTTATTCTATTTATATGATAATATTCCAGTCTAATTAATCATGCAGAGTTCATTGACGGAGGCTGATCGTTACAAAGGAAGTGTCTCTTTCTTGCAGCATTGTTGTGCAATTTGACAGACATAATACTTAATAATATTAGGGACACTTTATGAGATTCAGCTCTGATAAAAACTTTACTGCTCACTAAACTCAAAGGATTGTCTCATCATTACACAATATTTACCTCCAAATCTCTCATCACCTCCACCAGCAGCAACAACATGTGTGTTATTCACAGGATGGAGTTGTCATCTCCTCACGGTCCTCCATGTAAACAGATCTCCTCTGTGATGCCCGCCTAGTGCACACGGGGACAGATGAATAATTGTCGCACCTTGCGCAGTCAACATACAACAGCCTCATCCCCTCCGTTTTCCCTCCTTCATTTTTCTCATTTGCTTCGTCTCTTTCTTTTCCGAGCCTCACAACTTTTGATTTAATGACATGCTTAATGATCGGCTCTTGGGAGAGTTTCCAAAGACTAAGTGCAGATTCACATTTTAAAATGCAGGCTTAGCAGTGGCAATCTCCGCTGCCAAGAATGGATTTTCCCTGGTGCCCTGATGGTGAAGTAGTTAAGCTCCTCATTGCAACCCATCCAAGTCTTTATGTTGTGCTCTGTATTTCTCTTTCTCCTTCTGCCTCTCACTCTGTGCAAAAAAAAAAAAACGCCAAGAGAGGAATCACTGAGCTTTGTGTCCCGTCCTGTTATTGATAAGTCATGACTGTTCTAATTATCTTAACTCTTCTTAATGGGCGAGAAATTCTGTTGATCATAAGAATAAACACTATTGAATGTCTTTTGCTTATTTAAGCCAGTGGAGCTCCTGGAGAATTGGTGCGAAACAGAAATGAGCAGGGTCTTGAAGGCATGCTGTATGCAAACTCCCCACAGAGGAACCAGGTATTGCGTTGCATAGTGTGAAGAAATTCTCCTCAGCTTACACTGGGTTCAAAAGAAACGGGAGGCAAGGGCCTTGAAACATTTATGAGTTGTGACGGATCTGACCTGGGGGAAAACATCCTTGATCTGATTGTAGAACTTGGAGTGGATCTGCTGGGTCCCAAGACGCTTGGAAAGGCTACAATTAGACCAGGAGCCTCAGTGGTTTCCTTAATTTATACCCCTTGCTGCTGACGCATACTCCTGTCCAGTGGAAAATACTGCAGCCTCCCCCGGTGAATTGCTTGTGGGTGACAAATAGCTCCTGCTTTACACTCCATTTGGTCTGAGGCAGCTCACACCCTCCTCCCTGTCTTCCCCCACCTCCATCCTCCAGCCTCCGTCATACTCCCCTGCCCCTCCCGTTTCCTCTCCAGGCGCTGACCTTTCAGATGATGCCTTTCCCGGCCTCCCTGGCCAGTAGCTCCCCTGGGAGCTATAATGGACTCAGTGTTAATTGCCTGTTGAAGGACAGAGGCAGTTCTGCGCGGCCTGATTGCAGACTCCCTTGAGAGTACAACTGTCTGTTTGTGTGATTGTTGCTCTAATGCAGCACGGCTGGAAAATTCACCCAGCATGTGCCCACACGTGTGTCGATGGACACAGTGCACATCACACACACAGATTACTCACAGTGTTAACATGCACACATTTCTTGTGGCTGCACACTGAACTTCCTCGTGGTCTTTGTCTGTGAAGAGACATCAAATGATGTCTCACTCACAGGATTTTTCCATTTCTGTACATTTGAGTGGATATTGAGACACTTGTTTGCGCTCCATCCTTTTGCCAGTACTTGCCCCCGCAAAGTGGCACTGGACGTGGTTCACATCGACTTGGCCTCCCCTTGTGGCCTGGATGTCAGCCTAATTCATAGCCACAGACAAGAGGCAGAGAGGAGAGATTTATCACCCACTCCCTGCATTATTTTTTTTTATCTTTTATTCTGGGGAATTGAGTTGGATGTAAGGTTAACTCCGTCAGCCCTCTGATTCTTGAGGGTCATCGAATAATTCTTTTCTACTGTGCTGCCTTTTCTGTGAATACAGGATGTTGTGTTCCGCGGGCCTCACACATAGTTGAAAGGATTAAAGCCTTTTGTAGAGAAGTGAACAGAAGCCGTACCACTTCCAACACAGCAGGCCAGTGAAGAGGATCATTTCTGTCGTTCTCTGTTTATTAGCATACCTGTACACAGCGTCAATATGCTGGCTGACCTTCGCCTGTAGGTCTCCTGTCAGCCTGAAGATGGAGTACGCTGTTATAGAGATGAGCTCTTCAGAGAAAGTCAGGAGGAGCGACCAGTTGAAAACTCAGCACTCCTCACCCCTGCGCCTAAAGAACAGCCTCTGTGTGCACGGCCCATGGCTGGACCTTGATCTCCCTGGTTTGAAGTTGAAAGTGGGTCCCATGGCCCTGACGGCCAGAGAGTGATTCCTGCCAGATAAGGAGCCCCTTTCATCCCCTGACCATCTGAGCCGTGCTGTCACGGTGAGGGTGATTCGCCCGAACAGCCTCCCTCCCGGGCAGACCGGGCCAGGAGACGGCCATGGCGGGGATTTGTTTTGACATGCTGCCGAATTCCCGCCGGACATCAATGTGGAATTTCTCGAGCATTCTGAGAAGTGCGTATTAACCATGGCAGGCGTAAATGTTTTGCCGAGGCCATGAAGCAAATGATAGTGTGCGCTTTGGCTTTGATACAGTACATTCTCGATTTTTGACTGATATGCTGTCATCGGAGCTTGGAGAGCCGAAGTTTTTATTATAGTGTCAAACATTTGGACCATCTTACATGGAATTATAGAACACCGCTGTTTATCAAAAATCACAAATATGATAAAGGACATCTTCTAGCAACACATTTTTATTTATCAAACTGTTTATTTCTACATTTCTCTCTTCACTAATTCTTTAGTTCTGACTTGTTTCCATCCGTGCTGTTCTCATTAAGGCCTCCACCCACCTTCTTAATTTTGTATCTTTTTGGGGGAGAGCATTAGCAAGTGACTAAAAACAAGCTCGAGTCAACTGAAGATGCTTAATGCTTTCAAAATCCGTTTTGGTTAAGTGGACATGATAAATCATTTCCATTACGCACATGACTAATTTTTTTTAATTTAGCCAGGGATTCAATTAGCTGGTGTCTGATGGGAGGACTGGGGGTGGAAGAAAGGTCCACCATGCTACATACAGCAGCATAATCACATTAAAACCCCATGAAGGGCCCCTTGTTAGGACCAAGAAATCACCTTGAGTTAGGAAGAGAATAATTTGAGACAGCGTAGACCTCATGGGTAAACTCCGCTACAAGCCGGAAGACCGGTTGAGACTTGCGGCTTAATGGCTCCCAATATTTTATTGTGGAGAAATGATTTGCAATTATACCATGGACATGCAGAGTATTCTGCTGTGATTCGTCAGTGGATGTGGCTGATTTTCTGCAACGCAGACAGCTATGATTCAGCAGGCTCAATGCTGTTCTCCGTTAATTCTCATAGCTGGAGGCATTTTCTTTTCAGCTGTTGCTGGAAACTGCTCCTCTCACATGCTGGAGAAGGAGTCAGACGTTTATTCTAATGCTGATAACAAAAGGCTTACATTTAAAGCACATTAACCCAACCCACTTGGTTCCCATAACCCGCGTAGTAATAAAGAATAAATACATAAATTTATTGGATGGGTTGCAATGAGTGGCTCTCGTACATAATGAAAAGTCTTTTAGTAGCTATAGTTCTGGAAGCAGGAGCTTGACCCGTGGGTAGATTGGTAGTCAGCGGACGTCCTTTAAGTGTAGAACAGAATAAGGCCAAGATCTGCTTTAAAGCCTGTAAACAAATGCATAAAAAGGAGTTTTGCTTTTAAACACAGGTAGTGATGGTAAAGTGATATAATGACGATGTTCTGGGGTATTTTTGCTCTTTTTGTTTTTGCTTTGTAGTGACACGTACCAGCTCTCGCTTGGCCTGAAATGCCAGCGGCGCTGCTCTCCATGTTAAGTACAGGACTTCAGAAGCTGTTGTGAAACATTAAGGAATTTAAGATTTGGATCTTTATTTATGTGCACGTAAAGAGCTGGTGATCATACAAGCTTTTTTTCCTTGTTGTTTGTTCATCCAAAATATTCTTGTACTGGACCTTTAATTGTGTGGATGCTGTATTGTTTTATATACTTACTCTGTATAAACTCCCACTCTATACATGCATACATGTCAGTTTCACAATCCCTCATCCTTTGTTTGAGGTGGCTGCCAAGGAATCAACATTGTGGTGGGAGCAAAAGGCAGATTTGAAAAGAAAATTTGATTTGTTCCCCAGAGACTGCATGCTTTGGGCTCTCACGTTTCTCCCCCTCCCGCTCACAAGGCAAATTGCTGTAACGGTTGTCGATCAGGAGAAAGCGGAGCAGGGGCTGGGAAGGATGACGGGGTTTCGTCTTCAATCAGCATTACCACGCCTGTTTAGTTTTTTGTTAAGGCAATGGAATCCATCAGCAGCCTCTCATAAGAACTGCAAGAAAGCTAATAGCAGGTGGCGGTAGATGTGAAATGGGCCTTTGGACAGGGCAGCCACAGGGAGGATAATGCAGCCATTCAGGCTCTCTCTGCCAGGGGCCCCCTTTGTGCCCACAGATGACATGCTACTTCACTGGGGCTCCTGAAAGGGTCCATTTTGTTCAATTTGTCTAAAAGCTGCTGACTTATGTGACAATTTAAAGACTTTGGATGTTAAATTTTCTTGAACGCACTGGCTCCTGAATGGCTTTTCTATCCTGACCTGTGATGTGTTTCTCATTCTCACGTGGTCGTACAAAAGAGAAGTGATTTAAAAGCTGCCGAGAGGGCACCCATGGCGGGACTCCTCACAGGTGACCAGGGCACTTTGAAGAGGCCCACATGACTTTCATTCTGTGGAAAGAGCGGGAACCAGTGGAGTAGACAAGGCTGGATTAGGTTCTCAGTGTCGGTAAATGTGTCCATTACCACATGAGGTTTAAGCATTATTCAGCAGCACTGACTGACTGGACTGACACCACGAGTGAGCCAGATGTGACTCTTGTCCCTGGAACACAGGTATTTTTCAAAATGCAGCTTTTTCTGTGGATTTTGGCCTTTTGTCCATACACAAACACATCTTGGGTCACAGAAAACAGAGCTTTTGGAAAATTCCCTCCAGGGTGAAGATATTTAGAGACTCTATTTGTAGTGTTGGCGTTCTTACAGGGAAAGCAGCGTTTTTCTCTTGTGACGACGGAGTGTATGCCATTACCTCCTTGCCTTCTGTGTTTGAGGTCAGAGTGTGCACCGTTAGCTCCTTTGTTTACTATGACGAAGGCGAATCATGCCCAGACATTGTAGTTTTTGCAGTGTGCAGGAAAGCATGGTCTGATCCCTGATATGTTCCATACATGCACTGACACATTGTGACTTGAGGATTATAATCAAAATTTGGTGCAATTTCATTACCACTTTTTTTTAAAATGCAAACTCTTTACAGCTAAAGAAGCTAAACATCACTTTTAGGTCTCGCATAGCAGAACCTTTACAATGCCAGTAAAGGTCCCACAGGTGACATCATTCTATAATTCAGTGCTGAGCCTTAAAATTGAGATTAGTCTTCTCCCCCTCCTTCTCCATATTCAACAATGAGATCGTCAATAACAGTTATTGAGAGGGGGGGTCCCTGTGCATTCATGCATGTTGACATGGATACAGTCACCTCACACACATGAAATGTGGATCATCTCCACAGAGCCTTGTCCCTCTCTCTGGCTTTTGATTAATTATTACTGGCTAACCATAGACTGTCCCCGATGCACATGCAGAACAAGAGCCACACAATGGAGGCGCAGTGAACTGTTAAAAGCTATTATGTCTTTGAAATGAAATGAACATGGAGTCAAGGTAAGGTAGTCCACCGTGAAACAATGCAGGACTTCATGGTGCCCAGAACTATCTATGGAAGGTTTAAAGTGCCTAAATGAAAACAAATCAAACAAGGTCATAAACTGAAATACAATACACATATATTTTCTTTAATTTTCCATGCCACATTAACATCAAACAACACAGAAAAAAGCTGTAGTGGTGTATTGCGTTTCTAGCAGAGGGCACCATAGACCTGCCGATACAAAGCACTGTCACTAGTTTTCGTGGAGGTAAAGGAGCTTTTTCTTTTTTTAAATGAAAATACCTCGTCAATGCCAAGTTGTCAACATGTCGAGTTGTCATAACAAAGACATCTGAAAAAATGTCAACTTTGCATTAAAATGACATATTGACCAAATGACATATGACAAAGTCATGTATTGTTATGATGTCATGTCGATCTTATGAACACCCTTTCACATAAAGTGTTTCAAATTAAGCCGAAAACTGTGATCCATGAGGGTTTGATATCTCTCCTGACACCACTTAATAGTGCTAGAATCACTGCTGCTGTTTTAAAAACTACTGTGACTACTGCTACATCTCATTCCAGTACAGAAAAATGGAAAAAGTCAAATTGTCCCCATCAGGAATGTAACAATGTTACCACGTCATATTAGGGAGAATTAGGCTGACCACAGCTGTCTCATTTAAAATGATGGATCACGTTCGTCAGCGTAGCAGCACGTCTCTATTAGTTGTTTCTAATGGATATTTGGAGACAGCGTGAGCTTATGACTTGCAGGAGGTCAGACAAACCTGCAGAGAGAGTTTACATCAGTCAATTTACACTCTCTTTAAGCCATAAGGTTCACTAAAACCGTATGAATATCTAACACATGCAGGTTGATGTGAAAAGCGTACGACATTACGAATACATTATCTCCTCTCAGTACAATTGGAGCATCTAAATTTCTACGCAAATTAAGTTAAACAGCTTTCTTCCAAGTTTTGAACTCAGAGTTACGCTCATGATTGTTGTAAAAAGAGCCAGAAGACAGACTGTTAATCCAAGGTTTAGTATCTCACTCGAGAATACATTAGCATGTGTTTCATTACAGAGCACGTTTCACTCCATTATTGACAAGTGAACAAAGATTTTTATTTAATGTCTTTAAGGAGAAGTCACTCAGTAATACAAACCTGGCCCACCCTCACAGATATGGACGACTACCATCACACATATGCTCTTCTTTTCCTCTCATAGAGCAGGCGTTAGCATGACTGTGCACGGTAGCTTTTTGGCACAGCCGTGCTTACATACGTTTGAGGACGCTGTATTATCTGCGTCTGCATCCCAATGTACTTGTGCAAATGTTAAGTTGGCCCTGAAAGGGTTAACCGGCAGAGACGGCCTCTCTGGATGTCGCGATTCATCTCAGAGGCTGAATATTTCATGTGGTAATTAAAATTTGTAGGTCATGTCTCCTATGACACCTATTTCTATTGATATAGGGGGAAAGCAGTGGTGCCTCACTTTAATGTGCCTCCTTCACCCAGCTGAGATTTAAAGGATCAAGGGTGACATTTTCCCCCGTTTTGTAAATTAATGCAATTGATCTGTCTAACAAGAACAAAGTTAGGTTTCCAAATACTGCATGATAAAGAGATTAAGCCTTTAAATGGCTTTCCAAAGGCAATCTTTATTGCAAGCCCTAAAGTAAGGTCATTGAACTTTCAATTAGAATTTCTAATAGGCTATTGACTGGAATGTATTAAATGTTGCTACACAGCTATATAGATCCTGAGAGGGGATTTTTCTCGATCCAGGGTACATGACCTCAGAATCCCTCAGAGTGAGATACACAAACATTCACCACAGTCACCTGATGTGTGCGGTGATTGAGTTGAGCATGTGTTTTCTCTCTGTAAGTTCACATGGTTCTTATTGTAATTGCTAGATGTGGAGGTGTTTACTTTAAACAGCATTACGTTGGCCCACCTTTGTAATCTATGGTAATTTCAGCAAAGGCTTTTGATCCTTGTATCCTTTTATTTGTGGTCAGGATTTTTTTTTTAACTCCATGTCAGCTTAGTTCATTCTTTTTCTTGGCTAAGCTTTGATGTAGCTCCAAGACCTTTTGTTAGTCTTAATTTCCGAGGTTCTTCGTATCCAGACACATGAGCTGTTTCTAATTTTCTGTGATTGATCTCAGGGTCTAAATCCGACTTAATTGCCTCTAATGCCGTATTAACTGTTGTCAAAATATTTTTACTTGTCATCCTAATTCAGCTTGCTACTCCTAGAACAGCATGGTCAAGGAACATTACATCTGTTTTCCATTGTCTCCGCATCTCGCTCTTCTGAGCCTCTCACTTTTTCCATCTCGCAGCCAGTCTTTGTTATTCCCAGCCTCTCTGTCTTTCTGCTGCACACACATTGTAGCTGCAGGTGATTATAAGCTTTGAGAAAGCTGCATCAGGATACAATTTGTCAGGGCCTAACAGCCCATTCTGTTCTGAGGGGGTTAACATTCTGTTTGTGTTACAGTGCATTCAAACTCTAATTAAAACAACATTACATTCCCCATCTGCCAATCTCCCATAATCTTCTTTAATTGCTGTAATTAAACTATATTTACATGTGCAAAATACTTGTAATTTAGCAAATTGCACTCTACACTCTGCACATTTAATCAGTGGCGCTGCAGTGGAATGGAGTGATTTCAGTGTTTTGATTTCGGCGGTGGGCTGGTTCTGACAGGGTAAGTGGACCTCTGCCTGAGGTCTCGCAGAGGTTAGGAAAACAAGCCATCAGAGAAGTATTGTCATTGGGCTCTGATTGCAGCTCGTGTGGCTAATTATAAGCCTGAGCTCCACAGTGAAGCCAGCCGGCGCTTAGGTACGCAGGAGTTTGCACGAGTTTGTATGTACAGTATGTGTGCTCAAACAAGCTTCTGCGGCCTAGTGTGCCGCATTCGTCGCTCGCGGCTGCTCGCCTCGTGATTGACACCAACCTTCCCCTTTCATTTGTTCGACATGCAAAGTGAATTTGCCGAGGTCTGTTTGCCACCGTAAACAGAGAGGACTGAGATGAGGTGGTAAATACCTGCAAATTAAACCTGCAGCTGGCTAAGCAACTGCCGCTGTAATGGAAACGTCAAGGACTGGCTCTGGCTGAAGAGGAACAGCATGCTTGCTTTCAGATTAATGGTATTAGATAGGGATTAATCTAGAAGAGGGAATTTGTCAAGCTGTAGCTTTATATTAGCATCGCTAATAAGCTAGCTTCATAACGCCCCACACGATGACACCATATTTCAAAGACTTCTTTGTGGTTCATTCAGTCGTTACCTCTAAACACTGAGGCTGCAAGCTGTCACATGGACGAGCTGATGTTCGCTCGCAGTGTTTGCAGTCGTTCTTACAGTAAGTGCAGTCATTAGAAAAGTCTCAGCAAGGTTCACAACCTTGTCAGTCAGGTCAGCGTGGCGGCTCTCTCTGGAAGGAGTCCCTGGCTTTCTGGCGTGACTGTTGCTGAGCAGTTAGCGTCCTCATAGCCTAATTAAATTCCTGTGTGCCTGGGTGAGAACAGCCCCAATCAAGGCAGATGGAACCAGATGTAACAGCTCAGCAGTTTAAAGTCAGGGGTCCTGCCCTGGTCGACCCCCCTGCCCCCTCCTCCCCACCTTCAGGCACTGTCAGGTGGAGGCAGGTAGAAGCAGACCTGGCAGGAAGAGCTGCCGCTGAGGTAATTGGCGTGCTTTCGCGAGATTTTCCTGGTCCTGCTTAGGCTGCTTATTAACGTCACGCCGGCAGTGTGCACATCATTAGGACATACCACAGAGGAAAGTGGGAGAACTGATGGGATATTTTGCAGAGGGGAACTATCTGTACCCAAACACAGCGCTTAGATTCAGTGCTCTCTTGATTTCAAGGAAAACTCTTCCTGGGTAGTCGTCGTAATAGACATTTCCCCTGTTCCTCTAACTGAGGTTTTAATTGCTCATCCTATTACTGCTAGTTTATGACTGACACACAAATGCTGGTTTCATCTGCTTGGTTTGAATATAAAAGGCCTCTGTGGTTCTCTGAGTTAGAGAAGATGTTTTAAAGGCGAGTGGAAGTAGCCGGCGGGTAGTGCAGTGCAAATGATGTTGTAAGATGGACACAGCCCCAAATCCTCATTAGCTGACACGTAGTTCCTCTTAATTAGTTTCCATTCACTGTAATTAGCATGGATGAGGCTAATCATTTGATGTGAAAGCAATCTAACGCTTGGGATACAGCGTCCTTGGCCTCACTTTCATGTCAGGTTCACAGACATTTTTTCTTCAGGTGCTGTTCCTGCTTTATGAGCTTTTTGCGAATAAAAGGCAGCATTTGTCAGCTTTTTTAAGGTGATTTAGTATGTCTCTAACAATGCATCGCTGTATATTCACCCACAAGTGCGCATTACTGAATGATGCATGACTTTCTTCTTACATTAAAGTCCAGTTAAAGAAAGAGCAAAAAGGAGGGAGACAAAAATCCTAGTTTTCTGTTCTCCTGAATCCATTAAACAACAGGAATTCACCCTTAAAACCAAATGCATCTTTGCAACAGCATTTGAATGAATGTCAGTCTAGTTTTTAATAGAGCTCACATTCTGGCGATGGCATTTTCAAGGCCTTGCATGAACAAGAGAAGAAAAAGCGGATGTTGCGTTGCCAGTGCTGTGGTGCTCGAGGCTGCTGTCCCAGATCAAAACAAATGTGTGTTGTGTAACACGATGCAGCAGGACCACAAGTTGAACAAAAGCAAGTGATTGAGGCTTGCATTGTTGGAAGCACCTTCTGTGGCAGAATGATTGATACTCTCTCTCGCTGCCTTTCAAGCCCTTGAGAGAGATATTCCTCCCACTTATGTTGTGTCTGCTGCCAATCATCCTTTGTCTTCCAGTGGTTACTGAGCTCCAAGCTCTCGGCTCTCCCATTTTTCCTCCATGTATCTTCGTTTTAAAAGTGCATGTGACTTTCTTAGTTGAACAGATTCTTCGACAGCAGAAACCGGGATCGTACCGTCGATGGCTGACTGTTATACTGGGTGGGGTTACACAGGATATGAGCTTTTTATTTGATTTTCTGCCTTGTGGATTTTAGTCTTCTGTTATTTGTGTCTTTATTGATACCAAATCCCACAAGCGATATCCTCAGATCTTAGATGTTGATCCACTCATCACAAAATGCCCTTGCACCTAATATTTTGGCCGCACACTAAAGGATATGAGCACCGGCCAATCCACAATAGTAAAGTCTGATTTTCCCAGAATGCCGTGGGCACGTTCTCCCTCACTCGGCCCCTCTGAGCTGTAGATTCTGCCCTGATCTAAAGCAGAACCCTGTTTCTCTCCTTCACTCGATCTTATTATGACAGTGATTATTTAAGACCGAGAGGATCTGGATGGGCCCACAGTAAATTAGATGTGTACAGACCAAACAGTATCGTATTCCTGGAATTTTAACATCTTTCTGTCAGTCTCTCATTTCTCTTTCTCTTGTTATTTCTTTCCTAATATGCTTTTGCTTTCCCGCAGGCTGGGTCTTTTTTTGTGAAATGGAGTGTTTGGCATGAACTTTTGCCATATGCCTGTAGATTTGCCAAAAAATATTCAGAGCAGCTCTTTTCTTGCGCCAAGTATTTGGCCATCTGCTTAAGTCTTTAACCAGCAGCATCCAGGGACTTCATCAAGCTTGAACTGTGAAGTCAAATGGTTTTCTTCAGCTCCCAAATCAAGCTAGGCACTGCTGTGCAGATTTACTGCGCTGGCAATTCTGAGCAATCACATATATATTTTATTATGCAGCACATAGTCGCATTTATGGGATTTGCTCTTAATGACAGCCAGGTTTTCCCAGAGCTGTTTTTATGCGGTTAAAATTATATTATAGTTAGATTAGACAAAGCAGTCTCTTTTGAATCCTTCTAAATCACTTTCAGAAATAACATTTAACAGACAGGAAATCTGTTTGTGTTAGTTTGATGGTAAGTGTTAAGTATCTGCAAATGAGGGTGCAGACAAATAGCTGAAACAGTTGCAAGAGTCATTTCCCAGAGATGTCTTTACTAGCTCTGACTCTACCTTTTGAGTTTGCACGGGCCACACTGCCACTTGCAGACTGAGGATTTTAAAGCAGGAAGAGCGCGCTGCTCGTCAGACCAGCGGAGAGGAGCAGATAGCTTTTCTATGGGGGTGGGGTTCATTATGCAGCGCGCAGGACACCATTATTAGCCCCATTACACACACTGACAGCCTCACATTCATTCTCCTATACCTGCTTTTTAAAGCCACCCATAAATAATGAGGGCTGCAGCTAGCCGCGTCTTGGAGGAAGGGAAAAAGGTCATTATAGACCAGGCCTCCATTTGTCAAAATTATTTCATAATCTCAGGTCACGAGAAGGGTTTTTGCTTTAGTTAATTGTAGATCGGACCACTGAACATAAATTTCCATTAGCAATCAATTTGTTACTGTGCAGATTCTGACCCTATGTGCTCTTTGTTGTGACCACTAATGACAGATGTAGATGAGTAGAGACACAGTGCAACAGTGACAGGGACTGAGGGAAATATAGAAGGACTGCATGTTGCATCTGTTGGAAAATTCCATGTGATATGAAATATAATGATTTTATAATAAACTTTTTTTTGTATAGAAATAATGAATAAATGAATAAATTGATGACAATAGTCATTAGGCACATCAATCCTCTTAACACTTTGGAATATTGCCTTGCTGTATTCATATAGAATATTCCATATGTATTTTCACATTGATGGTCTTCAGACTGAAGCTACCTCAGTGTGAGTTTGCTGCCACCTCATTGTGATGTAGAGGTCACAGTGCCATCCTGGTTAAATGTGCTCTGACTGGTAATCGGTGGTGCTGTGCAGTATAATTACCCCAGCCTTTATCAGAATGACCTCCCTGACAAACTTCCCTGGTGGAAGGAGACACCTGAGAGCTTCCACACTTCCTATCTGCCCTTGTTTTATCGAAAAGGCCCCGCCTGAATGGATAATAGAGCCCCTGTTCTCCCAACAGACGGATAATGGAGGGTGGAGTGGTCCTCTTTGGCAGACTACTGCCTCTCCCTTGCACTAGAGAAACCAATACCAGGCCTATCGGCTGATATATGACACTAATACACTGGCTGACTGGGGCCCTAAACAGAAAAGAGGGATTGTTCCAACTTTCGACTGGCTGTAGGATCCATGACTCACAGGTACCGCACTGTCTGGCCCCTGAGACCGCTCTAATTGCTTTACATCTGTACAAAGGTTTCTTGTAATCGGGCCTTCTGCCTCCATTTGTCTTCCTTTCAGTCTCCTAGTGAAGGCCTTAATTGGTCTTAGTGGGGCTTTTTTTTTCCAGTTAGCTCCCGGGCCTGAGCTAGTAGAAGGCTTTACCTCGGGGGGGCAGCGGGGTTTGTCGGCTGCTAGTGGTTGGGGAGGTTGCAGAAGAGAGGAAGTCAATACTTCTTTTACCTTTAACACTTTAATTAATGCTCTCCTGACAAGCCGTTTTTTCCCCGTTGCTTCACATGGGGGGGTTGAGCTTCCACACAAGAATCAAGACGTGTCCAGCTTTGTGAGAAAACCTCCTGTGCTGTCTCCTGTGGCCAATCGACGTTTACTCACAATCCAGATTCTTTTTTTTTTTTTTTTTGATTGTTAGTGCACATTTTTCTGTCTGTTTCTCTGCGACTGAGAGCTTTTCTGCTTTATGTGTATCTGTATTTTGCTTGGAAGCGTCTCTGGATAATTCGGTCTCACTCACAACTCATACAGATGCTTGGTCAAGGCCCTTGAGCGTCACATTTCAACGTGCAGAGCAATAATCAAAAATATACTACCTCCGGTCAGCAACAGCCAGTTTCACTTTCAACATAAAACTTGCTTGACACCAATAATGAACACAGACGGTCACGTTTTCATTTTGTTTTGGCACCAAAAGCACTTGGTTACGTTTAGACACCAAAAACGACTTTGTTCAGGTTTAGGAAAAGATCATAATTTGGCTTAAAGGAAGTAAGTTGCATGTGTTACTTACGTACATTATGTCAACTTACTTACAAATTAACCTTCACAAACTCCGGTCTCCTGTGTGAAAGGCCTGTCCTTGACCCATTCAACCACCCCACCTTCCTCAAAACCTGGACTTCTCTTCCTCTTGATACTCTGGCTTTTGACGCGCTGGGAGCAAGAACAGGCTGTCTATAGACGTCTCAGACTGCCCTGCACGGTGATGCTAACAGGGTACCAAGGGCTCCTGATGAAGAGTGTGTACAGCATGTGATGGGTTGGGATGAGAGCGTGTTGCTCTGGATGCTGTCAGGCACATGTCAAACGAAAGAGGACTGCAGCCACACGCAGTGCTGTTGTGAAATAATTTATTTTTCAAATATTACATGAGCTTTTGTACTGACCTCCAGATTGTGTTGTCATATGTGCAGATATTCTGTTATCTACTTTGCAGATAGATGGATATCCTTTATTTAACCGGGTAAAAATCGCATTGAGATTAAAATCTCTTTTTGAAGAGTGACGTGGGAAACAGAGCAGCATTCTATACATGTAGGCCAGGCCAGCTTTCATGTTTTTCACACAGCGTTGTCCATGCACTTTATCTTTTCTCTTGTCAAACACATGCAAAAAATGAAAACACTAAAATAAATGGATGGATGAACTGTAAGCATGCCATAAAGATATGGATGATTGTACTCCAGGACTTTTAATGAAAGCATGCTTACTCTGATTTCAAACCTAAGTGGGCTAAAATAACATGGTTACACTGCTGGCAGCTCCAAAAATAAAAGTATTGTCTTACTCCGGGTGTGAGTGAAATATTAGAGTGCATACTGAATATGTTTGGAGGAAGTCTGTTACTCATCAAGCTCCACTTGTCTGTATTTGCTTTCATTAAACTACTCAAGAGTGTTTACCTGTAGTGAAGTGCTGCCGTAAGCCGAGGCAGGTTCCCAGAGTGTAATGCGACCCACCTCACTTTATCTGACTGGACCCTGTTCACACTCGCCCAGAGATGACATCTCATGCACACTGCTCCACAAACCACATTTTGCATCTTTCATGTAAGGTTTAACATGACATGTTCCTGGCTTTGTATCTGCGTTCCTCTCCTAACACGAGCTTATGTGCAATAATTCCCTTAAGAAATCTGTGTCTCCAGAATATTATCTTTCAGGTATGACACTCACCTAACATAAGTTTTGCTTGTATGAACACATTTTTTGTAACTTTAAATGGAAATATCTGTATCATCTACCAAAACAACATTTTTTGGGCAACAGATCTTCTGTTCTGAGTCTGCCATGAATTATAGCTGGTATTTCTGCTGCAGCTTTCGCCATTGGACTGTATAGGATCAGTACGTTTCTATCAGCTGCAGTATTTCGATCTCAGAATCTTTTGCAGATCCCCCCCACACACATTTCAGTGAGTAAAGGAACAATCTCACGTCAGGAGTGTGGAGCAGGAGCTCTGTGTTGTGAGCTCTCCTCTGCAAGGTTGTGCTCTGCCGTGCTCCCTGCATTTCCTGCTGACTGACTGATATGGAGCTCTGCTGCCAGGGCTTAAATAGCAGCTGTAAGCGTCCAGCTGCTCCCTGCCACGCTCCACTTCTCCCCAGATGGCTCCGAGACGTTCCAGTAGCCCTCCGGAGGAGCGCTCATGAGGAAAGTGTTATGGAGTGGCTCTCTGAAACACCAGGGAGCATCCCTCACCGCACCACAGCCACCCTCCTCCTCCTCCAACCCCCGGGCCGAACGCCCAAATCAGGGGAGGGGTGCTCGTGCAGCCTCGTTTGCCAACTCACCAACGGGAGGCAGCACAGATGGTGGTGTCCGCGGCGTAGGCCAGCATGCATCAGGGCCCGGAGAGGGGAGAGGGGGGGGTTCTGGAGAGAGCACATGCCATGCCTGGCCTGGGATGTCACTGATATCCCCCAGGAGGAGCTCTCACTGTCCCTCAGCAGATGACCAGCAGAAGTCTGGCAAGCTCTGATCAGCTCTGAGATGGTGTGGTGAAATGTTGTTCTTTACCCACACGGGCGTCTTTGATAAGTGGGATGTTTCAGAGCACTGCCAACCCAAGAGAGAACGTGCCGGGTGGAAACGAGTGCATTCAAAGTCACTGTAATTTTCCTTGAACACTCACTGTTAATATATTATGCCAGCTGTAGTGCTCCGGGGCAGCAGTCTCTTACCTTGGCGGTGTGCTAAAGTGATGAATGGTCCATCAACTTCACACCTCTGAAGTGAACCGCAGGGTTCACTTCAACCATGACATTGCCCACAGAGATGATATCATGTTTAACATGTCCTGCACCTCGCACTGCTCCGAAAATATACTTTGTTTAAATGTACCCCAAGAAGATTTTGAGCGCTGGCGTCGCCAGAAACACAGAAGTGTTGCTGAAATGCTTTCAACATCTACGCAATCATCATTATCATCAAAAATCGACTTCATTCTCAGCTGAAATGTCTCCTTTTGTCTCCTGCTTGTGTTACAGCAGGTGGCTGATAGTGATGACCTGCAGTAAAAAGCAGAGTTAACACCCATTATTAAAGATATCTGGGAGTTTGTCTTACTGCTACTTTTGTCAGCAGAAGATCTATTTGACCATGTGTGAGTCACCCACCTCTCTCTCTCTGTGAACCACGCCGCCGCTCTTCTTTTTCTCCCTTGGGGAAAGGGGGAGTGCACTTCAGGGATGGACGCTGGACTGCTATTGCTCCCCATGGGGGAAGGGGGGAGGGGTCTTTGCTCTGCTGACCTCACTGTTATCCTTGCCGTGACAGGAAGCATGAATCATTGTGGGGCCTCTAATGCGAAACACATTTCACCACAACTTGATCAAAGCCAGGCTGCCTGGACAACAAAGTGCCCTGTAATGCCATATTTTGACCATATAATTGGAGAGTAATTACAGCTGACAAAACACTCCAGTGATTTTCTCTCCTTCTCTCCCTCCCTCTCCGTGTCTTTGGGCTGTAAGAAAGCCCAGAGAGGGGTTGTCATAAACTATGTGGGATATTGTGTGCTGAGTTGGCTTGAAAGCTCTGAGTGGAGCCGAGGGTAGGTCAGTTTTTATTGGAGCACGATCGCTTATTCAGAGACGCTATAACAACACACAAGGGTAGCAGTAACCAGTGGCCTAGAAAAACACTTGTGCGCCACATGACAGCTGACCCTCACTCACTGACGAGATACCAGCCTCCCACAAAAGCTGTGCGCTGTGACTCGTTTGACTTTCGATGGATTAAGTCTTCTCTTGTTTCTGATAGCGGCCTTAAATTGGCGGTAAAAATGGCGTTACGCTGAGCTCCCTTTTGTCAAGCCCCACAGCGCCCTAACCAGTAATTCACTCAGCATAGACGTTTGAGGTGCTGGCCCTGAAATCTCAGCTACAGAACCAAGTTTTGAAAAAGATGAGAGCCTTGGCAAACAGTACTGTGCAGTCAGATATTTTTGCTGCGTAGTGTACAAGTTAGAAATCATTTCCACTAAAGAATGGAAGAACCTTTGACAAAGTCAGAGATGTGAATTTGATGCAGATGTTGGCATTTTGTTGTGTTCACATTGTGCTGGTTGTCCCAGAATGCTGGGCAAACATTTTTATCCATGGGTAGTCTTTCATTCTGAAGTCCACCCCCCTGCCGGGCCAGTCAATATGAGCACAGAGCCTTGGGGCCTGCGCTCTGTGGTATTCTGCTGTACAGAAATGAAACAGAAAACACATGAAACACTGCAAAACATTACATTTTGACAAAAGTCTGGAAACTCTGTTAGAGCGCTGCTCCAAAATCGAAGTTCCACATCACGGCTCACAGTTTGACCTCGTGTTTGCATACTGCTAATGGGTTCAAGGAGCAAAACAAGCCGTCGCAACTTCAAACCCACTGCAGCTCTACGGGTCCTTTTTGTTGCAGTCGTCTTTGGCCAACTGGGCCGTCCTGAAGCTGTCCTTCAGTGAGGCACGAGCTAGCCACAGTTCTGTCATCCTGTGTGACAGCGTGGTACGATCCAGCCTGCTGACAGGCTGTTCACTGCTGAGGAGCAGCAGTTAAAAAGTAGAACCGAGGAGCCTGTGAAAACATCCAGACTTTTAAGTTGGCATTTATTTGATGTGCAGATATGGAACATGTCCTGAGCTGTGTGCTCTTCCCCAGACACGGTCCCAGTCCACACCTGTATGTTCGTCAGGAGGTTGAATCCGGCTTTTTGAGGGACAGACGGGGGCCGGAGCAGTTTGAACCATGACTGTACTGCTAGTGTTGTGGGAGGTGGTGGATGTCAGATGTCTGGTCTGTGGCTTTCAGTCTGCGATCGTGCTCTACCACTTAGCATGCTAATTAATCCCAACCAAAGGGCTGCGTCAGTCACCCCACGCTCCACCAGGGACGCTCCCACTGGGCTCATCCTGCTTTAATTGAGCACGTTTTTCAGAAGCCCGCTATCCCTGGGATTACATTAGATCCCTCTAATTCACCCAGCCTGCCACCGGCGTGGGCAAAGTGAGCGAGAGAGGGAGGGAGCGAGATGAGACGTAGAGCTGGGAAATGTATAAATAAACCAAACAAACAAACAAAAACCCAGACTGAGTGTTTATTAACACCCCTGGGATGTAAAAGGAGGTGAGTGCAGGAAATCATTAGCGCAGGAGAGTCAAACTAGGCTCGTTTGATCTTGCTGATGGAGGAGCAAATGTAATTTAGCGCGCTGCGAGTAATTTGTTTTAGCAGTTAGCATGGGTTCCTTTTAATTTCATTTTGCCTGGCATCAGTCTTTCAAATTAAATATTTTTATTTTGTACAAAGCGAATCTTTGTGAGCCGCGAGGCTCAAAGACCAGCCCTCAACAACAACTAATGTTTATTCATCTTCGCTTGTTTGCATGTGCGGTAGACAGAATCCTGACAGGAGCGTGCGGTGTCGGCTTTTATTTGAGTACTTTCTGCATAATGAGGCAACTCAGATGCACACTGCGACAGCTAGCAAATCATAGTAGGAGAATAACAAAGTGTTTTTGTCACCGCGGCTCTAATTATTTGGAAGACGGCGCTGAAGCGGCTGCATCTGTTTTGGTGTCTCACCTTATGTCCTCATTCTGCTGAAAGTTGTTGACAGTGCGATCTGTTTATGAAATCAAGACACCATTTTTAAACCCAGGTAACTGAACAGTTCCCAACTCGCATCATCCAGCGTTCACTAAGAATATAACGTTAACAAAATCACCTGTCAGGAAGTTTGATGAAATGCACAGCTGAGTGAAGGGTGAAGCCTGCCTGACTTCTCCTGTTGAAGTCGGTGAGGAGCACTGAGGGATCGGCCCTGCGTCTGTGGGATGTAGAGTCGCGTAAGAGCAGAAGGAGGAAGTTTATCTCTGCTTGTCAGGGTGTTGCCACTTAATTGCTGCTCCCACCTATGACACAGAGGACCCCTTCCCCTGCATCAAGGCCAGCCAGTCTCAGCTCAGATGAGTGGGGAAGAGAGAGGAGTCTTATCAGCAGGAGATGCCTGGGACACTGTTGCTCTGAAGCTCCTTATCAGGCCCGTGTTCACACCGCGTGGAGCCCGAGCACCTGCTGTTGCGGGCAGCAGAGATGTGAGATGCCCTCCTCCGGTAACGGAGAACAAGCCCAGGGACGAACATCGTCAGCCGTTTCGAGGACGAGCTGCAATCTGTGGAAACGTGAGCAGCCATTTTGGATGCAGGCGGCGTGTTTTCTCAGACTCCTGGCATTCTGATGTCACGTGCAGAGTTGAATGCCTTTTACTTTGAAGATATATCAGAGCTAGCTCCTGGAAAATCCCTTCAAAATGTCACACAGTTATAAATCATAGTCCGCTATGCAGAACATTCAGTATTTATTGGAAACAAACAGAATTCTTGATTAAGCGAAGCTGCAATCTTCAGGTATGTCCACATCTTGTACAAGATTTCAGACGTTTCCAGAGCGATGCTTTCCTAGCTGCCATTACAGACTGATAAACAGCATGTGCTCTAATGTGAGGGAACTCTGTGGATCTCAGCTGCGTCCCTGGCAGAGCCTGCAGGGGTTGTTAGCATTGACAGCACCGGCCTTTGTGCAGGAGACTTCCAGGCAGATTGTTGGCAGAGCTGGCCAGTTTCTCAGACGGGCGTCAGCTGGATACAAGCCTCACAGCCTTCTCCTTCTCCTCCTCCTCCTCCTCCACCACCTTGCTCTCCTTCCCATCATGGCAGACCCAGAGAAAGAGCTTTATGGAGCCCTATAATGATACGTAGCAAATGTGCAGCACTGGGGTGATTGTTAACGGCGGCAGCTGCGCAGATAGCCTGGATGATGGAAAATCAGTGGGACCTCATTTTGGTTTGCCAGTATGAATATTAATGGCTCGTTTCCAGGCCATGGCTAATGATGAGGAAAATTCCCTAATAAAAACTTGATGTGATGGGCAACGACCCGCGGGGTCACTGGAGACAGTCAAAGTTAATAGTGTGCCATCAGGTGTGAGGAGTTAAGTGATTAGAGGCACAGAACCTAATCCTGATGTTTTTCTCCCCCTTATGAGTCAGAGTGGAGGGAGGGAGGGCTAGAAGTGGGAGGTGAGGGGAGCAGATGAGGTTTATATCTCTTGACAACAGCGGCTTGCAGCCTGTTGTTCGGTGTACAGCTGTGTACATGCAAGCCATGAATGTTACAAGTAATACGAGAGGTTTGAGACAGATGTGCTGACAGAAAATTATATAAGATATGTTTTAGTGCCAATATTAAAACCTATAGAAGCTTTTTTGCTGTCTTATTTGGAGAAATATATCCTTGTTTTGTTTTGTTAAATTTCTTGTAAAAAGTTAAAATCAAATTGGTTTCATGTTCCTCAAAAACTCCTCTGTGCAAAACTCCCCCGTCACAGCACTTTCCCACTTCCTCTTGCTCAGAAATCCTGTTTGTCTTTACGGAAGCTCTGCTTGTTTCGGATCCTTCCACAAAGAGTCTAAAATTGATTGTTTATGTGTGTGGCCCGATTGCTGTAATGAAGATGCCGCACGCTGCTCGTCCTCAGCATCACAATTTATTGATCATGCGATCTTAAAGAGATAACGGTCCAGCCATTCTGTGTGAACATGTGTGGGACAGTCCCATCTGTCACTTTATATTCCACATATAGACTGAGGAAGTGATACTTTCCAACACACCTGCATCGACGTAGTTGGATGTGCAAATATCTTCTTTGAAAAGATTATAATAAAGATGCCAAATCACCTCATTGTTAATGCCAAGCATGCGGGATACACATCAAGTGGACTCACCTCAGGGGAGTCACCATAACTGCTCAAACAATACAATTGGATGTGTGTAATTATCTCAGAATCCTTCTATTAATCTTTGATTAATCCAGCATCTGCTTTGCGCCTCGGTCCCCTGTTGGCTTATGGGAACAGAGTACAGAGGTGGGGTGAGGTAAGGTGTGTGTTTGTGGGTGCTCGTGTATGCGCCCACTCTGCAGCTGCGTCTTATGTTTTTTCATTTCTATCAGATAACCAGTAAATATTTCCCGCCCCCAGGCGCCTGTAGCCGGGAGAAACGCATTGAGATGATTCTAGAAGGAGAGATACTGACCTTGGTGCTTGTGTAACAAATGGATTTTTAAGAAAGCAAAGTGCTGCACCTCTCTGTTCCTTCCTTCCTACCCTGGTCCTTGTCAGGTGTGTGTGTGTGTGTTGGGTGGGTGGATGGTACTGATCAACAGTGAGGTTTACCCTGCGGCAACATCTGTTTCTGCCAAGCATCACTTCAGTAGTACGCTGCCACAGCTCCGGTTCAGTTCAATGTCCTACCTTCCTCCACACTCAAAGAGAGAGCAACATACACACTCACCCCTCGTATGCCTTCGGAGTGTGTCTTTTCATCCCAGGGATGCAGGGGTGTGTGAGTGTGTATGTGTGCCTGCATTTCAGACAGCGCTCACTGTCGCTCACATCTCAACATGGAGTCCCTTTGCAGACAATGCAGAGCCAACTTTCACCATGGAAATTATTAGAGACTGAGCAATATGTAATTATTAATAAAAGAAAATCCTCTCAAATATTCTGTCGTGAAGTTTGGTCACAGTCCAGATTTTTTAAAAAAGCTAATAAAAAGAATTTACTCCAGAGTATTGAAATAAAAAAGAGGTCACAGTCTGTAAAGTTTTTATTATTTTATGGAAGGCTTAATTTTTCTACCCCATCATCCCCCCTTTAGCTCCACTGTCCCGGTAACTGGAATCCAGAGTTTGCGGTCAAATTGAATATCTTCTGGATAACTTTTACATTTAAAGGGAAATTGCATTCAGATGTTGGCCTGCTGCATTTGGCCGGCGCTGCACATGTGGATCAGAGCTGGTTATATTAGTCCAGACAGAAGTCTGGTCCTCCCTGACGAAACATTCTTGGCTGCTGAAAGAGGCGTTCGCCTTATGTGACTGTATAGACTGTCTCAAACGCTCAAGCTGTGCTGTTTTCTTTTCCTTGTGATTTTTTTTTTGACGTCTTCTCTTTCCTACCGTACTTTTATATGACAGTTCGACATCAAGCAGATGCTGTGGAAATTATATGTTCAATGTCATCGCTACAGAACCCCGCTTATTTCAATGATGTGTCCCAGTCAGGCACGTCATGTCGAATTTCCTTCCACTCCCTGAACTTTTAGGCGTGTTTACTGAACTGTCTTTTTTGGATACCTTTTTGCGAAATGTGTGTCTGCTGGGCTTTCTTCTAATGTAAAGTAAGCCCAGAGTTTATTTGAGGTTGAGTCCAGAGCGAAGTCATGTGAGCTCAGCGTACGTTCCGTCATGTTTGTCTTTGGCGCTATTTTGTACGGTTCAGTATGAGTGTGAATCAGTGTTGAGTAGCAGTGACTAAGAGAAAGAGGCTTTTAAACAGAAGGTCTGTGCATGGCAGATCATGATTAATATCTTAAGTCACAGCAGATGACAGAGCTGCAGGAAGCCAGCGTTAAAGCATAGCAGTCATGTTGGTGTTTCTGGTGCAGTTCATCGAACAGCACCTCATCCACAGTCCAGTCAGTCCAATGTATCGACCATACTTATGTTTTCAAGCTTAAGCTTTTTCTGAAAAAAAAGTCTACATTTGATGTAGCCAAGTCAGTTTCCTTTTTAAAATTTCTGTGTTATAAGAAACTCATTTGTGAGCGTATTGTGATGGGCCTGCTGCTCCAGCTTTGTGCGCCAAAGCAGGTGCTGTGTAGCAAACCCTGAGCTCATCAGTCTCCTCCTGCCCGGCTCTATTTGTTGTTCCTCAATTCACAGTGGCGGGACTGGCAGACTGTGTAATGTGTGGGTGAGAAAGAGAGAGGGATACGGGAGGTGCGAGTGGGGGATTTGAGAATAAGCATGGCACAGATCCCCATTTCACCATCCTGGTCTTCCTCTATTCCCCATGAATAATGTGGCACAGCCCCTTCCCAGCGGTAGGCCAGGCATGCCGCCATAACAAGCTGTGGTGGAGAGCGAGGCATCCAGCTTGGCGAGTCTGGGCACAGCCACATTCTAGCCCCACAAAACCCCCACCCCCATCCCCAACCTGCAGAGGGGAGCACTGGGCTCCAAGATGGCAATCAAGGCTTGATTTGCCAACACATTTCCAATGATTAAAATGTAATTAGCACAAGCGAGCACCTCCTCCCCAGCTAATTTCCACGCACGCTGTGACAGGCAGGCGGTCGGCGGCACCCAGGCCCCAGCAGCAGATGGAGGAGGATGCAGTGGAAGGGGAGAAAACCATTTTGCCATGTGACTGTTTGCATCAGAAAACCATCAGGACGCGCAGATATATCAGGAAGGAGCTGTTAGGAGGAGGGAATGAGGAGCCCTTGACAACAGCACATCAAATTGGCATCGTCAGAGCTGACCCTGGCAATGGCTGCCATCCTTCATGCTGTCTTTCCTGCTCCCAGGCATGCAGGCAGGTTGGCTTCTTCCCTGGGCTTTAACCCCTTCAGCCATCCTGCAGGACAACCTGGCTCAGGCTGATAAACAGACACCGTCCTCTGTGCAGCGGGGCACTTTAATGAAGCCCATATCAACCGTAATTAATTCTAAGGTCATGGATAGCAACCAGCATAACCTGAGGCTAATGTCACTCATGGGGGTGACAATACGCATCCATCGCAGATCCAGAACTAAGAGGATGCCGTTTAAGAAAATATTAGAGACGACTTGTTGACACCGGCGCATCAAACATTCTAATAAACCTGTAAAACACAGTGTGTTTGCCTTTAGAAATATCCCTTAGACATGTCATTTTTGTCTTGATTGACTTAACATCTGTTCGTATTTGTGGACCAGTGCATTTCCAGAAGGTTATTTTGGAAAAGGGGAACACGGCATACTTGCTTTGCACGCATCCTCGTGTGATGTGGCTACCTCTTTAGCGCAGACATTTTTCTGCGGGTAGCTCTGGCAGGAGACGTTAGCGAGCCCTGCTGCTTTGGACAATAGCATAGCTGCACCATTTAGCATTCAGCCCGTGGCTCCGTATGTTCCCCTCGAATTGGGCCAGTACGGCTGGGAAGGATTTAGGACTAGAATAATTTACTCCTTATTTCAGACTAATATAAACAAAAGGCTTGATGCTTGGACCGAGCGCAGGGAAATTTGTAAGAGCTCTCAGCCAAAAGAGAGGCCCGGGTGAGAGCAGAGGGGCAATCAGAAGTGCTCCGGATACAGGCCAACATCAACAGCTCTTAGAGCTGAAGCTAATGTTTGACATTCCTGTGTTACTTAAACTTAACACTAGGGTCTAGCTGTACAGTATAATGCTGGTCCTGTGTAAATAGCAGCAGGGCTGAGTAGAGTATCACTTTTCTTTGTCAGCCCCCTCCCAAGGCTAATGGTTTCCTTATTGTGCATGACTGTTGCCGGTCAGAGAGCCAGCTCCACTGATCTCAATAGCACCATTGTTGTTGTGTTTTTTCTTTCTCTGCTATAATATATTCATTTTTGTCAGTCATTTTAAACCCCTGGCATATGTCTTTTCATTAGACATGGCCTCCCAGGATTGGGAGTGTGCTGCAAGTGTTTTTGACATAACAGTTAACATAGCCTTGCAGATTTATTCATACTCGCCCGTCACTAGCAATAACCAGATTTTTGAGCTCGCGCTTACCCCCTAAAACAATACCATACCTCAAGTATTAAGGATGAGGTCTACCGATCATTCATGACATTTCCAACTACCGAGTGCAAAGCTGAGACTTTGTAGCTTTCATTCTCAGTTTCCAGTGGAAGAGTCAGTCAGTAGAAATGCGGAGTAAAAACAAACACCAGATATACCGGGATTCTCCCGCCCTGCCTCAGGTTGCTCTAAGCACGAGGCAACGCATTAGTTCACTATGATCACTTATCAGTGAGTGACAGCTCTGACTTGTTTGTATGCCTGAGACGTGTTTTTTATCTTTTAGAGGTATTATTATTTGCTACTTCTTGCTCTGTACTCGAGCAGCGAGTTGGAGGGAGCTTTAGCGTCTGCACTGTAAGGACGATCAAATTGCCTGCCCTTGCCTGTCAGGCCTGATCTCAGGATTTTTTACTTTGCTCATTATAAAGGCATTTCCATTTTATTAAGTTTTCCCTTTTTTCCGCCCTTTGTCGCTGTGGGAAATTTGCATACCTCTATTCCTAGGGAAAAAAAATAATGACAGCAATTTCTTTTCTTTTCTCTCCCCCACTAGCCGTGTGAGTGCCTCGTTTAGTGGCACCTGCAAAAGCGACAGGCGCAGGGATGAGAAGTGAAAGAGAGCAGTTGATTAAATCATCATCAAGTCGCAGCACAGAAAGTCAATTCTGCTTGCCGTCTACAATGATATCCTTTTATCTTAAAGTAATGAGCTATGGCACTTTTGCATCGGGTAATACGATGAGTTCCATTAGCATGTTCCATTTGCTTCACAAGCAAGGGCAAGTCATTCCAGCCGGCTTCTATCTTGGCAATCAAAGCAATTGGCTGCACAGCCAGGGAACGGGGGAGAGGAGGGAGCGCAAGAGAAATGGAACATGAGAAAGAAAGGCTAGTAGTGTTTTTTTTATGGATCACAACACAGTGGAAAAACTAAAATGATGTCCATTATTTGAACCCCTGCATGGCTGTGTTCCCGGGTGTGTAGTGTGCGCAGGCAGAGAAGCAGCTAATGAGTGCTCATTCGCATTACCGTTGTCACATTCTGAGAGGCCCGAATACATGGAGGCAGTTGAGATGGCTAATGCTGCTCATCAGATCTTGTCTGCTGCCGCATTAGTCAACTCTGAGCAGGAGGCCGCAAGAGAGAGCGATACGCGGCCGACACGCCCATTTATTCACGAGCGACAATAGATGCGCATAAACGCACGCGGTGTGCAGCTTCTTGCATCACGCAGACGTTCATGTGTAATCAGAATCTGCACTTGTCTTGCGTTACCTTTATTTATTCTTCCAGCTTGCAGTCTATAGGGCTGCTGGCTCTCTGCACACTGTATTAAAATGGGGGGGGGGTGGAATGTTGTGGGTGGTGGAGAAAGAGAGTGAGAGAGAAATGGAGAGCAGGGAAACGTCTGAGGAGTGTTTGCCCAGTGCGTTTATTGCCTCTGCATAATTTATGAGCTGCTGGAGCTGACCATCATGGCAGTGTGCCGCGGGCGGCCCCTGGGGCCGTGTGGGACAGGCCTGTAAATTGGATGCTATGCTCCTGCTGAGCTCGCAAGGCCCCTTTTTTACCGTCCAGCCTCAGAAACAGAGCGGCTACGAGCCCAGCCAGCTACCTTTGAGCTCTGCAGGGCCCCAGATCAGCAGAAAAACAAGAGATGGAAGCAAAAAAAAGGGGGGGAGAGGAAGAAAAAATGGCAGGGCACTCACTCCCTGGGCTGTCAATCATTTCACCCCCTTCCATCACTCCCTCCCTACTTTAATCGACACCCACCAACCCCTCCCCCGCCTGCACACACACACTCACTGTGCCAACCCCTGCCCGTATTCCCCCCCAGTGCCTTCTTCATTACCGACTCCAGTGCTTCTCTGCACCTCAGCCATATGCACAACGTTGAGGGCCGCCAGTCACCCAGCATCACACTAATTAGTTGATAAAGAATTAAGTGGACCTTGAAATTGAAATTGGAAAGAAAAAATGAAATCTAACCACTTTTTCCTCCCTCCATTACAAAGTTCCCTTCCTCTTGTCATTTCTCCTTCCCAGCCTGCAGCAGGAACAGACATCATGGTTATTATAATTCTAGTGGTGGTTGGTGTTTTGAGATTCCAGCTCTGTCTGAATTTCACATAGGTTTCAGTGTTAACCAGGACACGGCTGCTCATGAGAAATTTACTTATGTTTCACAGTGCTTGTGTCAGCTAATGAAGTGATCCGATAATATTCGGCACTGACTATGAGTTTATGATAAGTTTATCATCAAAGCTGATAAGATATGCCATTTGCAAAGGTAAATTAGACTGTGGCACTCACAGGAGTTGAAATTGAATACAACCCAAGCAGTTATTAAACAAGGATGTAGACATATTATTCCTCATTTTCAGCTTTGCCTTTCTTTCTTTTCTTTTTCTTTCTTTCCTTTTTTTTTGTTTTGCAGTGTGACACCGAGAGTGACCAAGATGACAAGGTAAGCCAGCCATTCACTGTGGTTTTTCATATACTATTAAACGTACTTGGATCATTTCGGGCCTCCTCTATCGGCTTCCAAATATTAGACTTTCTTAAAGGCTGGGAATTTAATGTAATTAGAATTAAACATCCTGTTAATAACTATGAGAAAGCCTTAATTAGCTGCACATTAATTATAAATGACTTAATGATGTGCAAAATCTAAATCGAACTGTTCTGGCTTTTTAGGATTTAGATGACATTTAAATGAGACTGCTGTGACAGCCGGGGCTGAGGGTGCAAGCTTTCTTTTGCTTAAAGCCTCACCCTGACTAGCATATCCACTGAAGTGCCTCTGTCTGTCTGTTTTGTGCCATATCTGTCCATCTGTGCATCTTCCTCTCTATCTGTCTGTGTTCCTATCTGCCTGTCTGTTTTTGAGACGCACTCTTTTGCTAACTAGAAGTAACGCAGTCACGGTAATTAGGTTTTCATTGCTTATTCCTGTTCCTTTAATCTCAATCAACACCTCCTACTGTCAAGATTGAGAGTATCTTCCTGTGGTGTAACGGGGTCCTCTTTTTGCTGAGAGGTTCATGGTTTCAGTTTTATCACTTTTGTGATAGAGTATTAGAGAGTATAAGAGTGTAAGTGTTCAGATAGTAAATAATCGATACAAAAGGATTAACAAGGTTGAATTTCTCAAACTAGAGCACAGTGGATATTGATAAAAGCATGAAGCCTCACGGTATAACACTGTATACCTGCATTGTTCGTCGGTCGTACAAGTACAGTTGTACTGTTTTAATAATGGCTGCCTCATTTTGGTTAAACCAAAGCTTTACCAATTACAATATCCGAGTGCTTGTAAGTATCTATGAGTCTGTTTTCAGCCCTTTTAAAAGTATTTGGCACAGCATTTGTAATATCCAGGTGTTCACAGTGTGAGAGTGCCTCATAGATTCTAAGAGCAGCCATAATATCCAACGACTTCTAACCAGAGATCTAGATCCACTCTAATGATTTAGTAACACCATTTGCTTGTGGTGTTTAGACTGTGCAGCAAATTGAGTCATTACTCAGTGTTGTCGATTTAAATTGCTCCTGTCTCTGTGGCAATTCCTTTTTGTTTCGGGAGGAGAGAGAGAGCATGGTAAGATGTAATCCCCCCAGTGACTGTATTAATTCACCCTGGCTCACGTTACGCTCCTGATGAACAGCGCCAAATACACCTTCCTGTCATTGATTAATTGTGTGTTAAAGTAACAGAGGAGTGAATTAGTAAATAGCGGACCCCGATGACAGGGGTTGACTCATGTGTTCTTCCTCGATGCGAGGGAGTAATTGGAGCTCCCGCTCAACACTTTTACCCCCTCCTCAGTCCACGTCACCCCTGCCTCTATCTGCTCCTGTCAGGCGCCGGGCACACTACGCCCACTGCCACTGTTGTCATTTGCATTCTGTGGGCGACGCGGTCTACTTTACTACACCGCAGCAGAGGAGGACGCGGGAGAGCAGAGTCGTTTTAATGGGTCAAATGTATTCAGATGAGGACAAACGTGGCTTATTTAGCTTCCCTTCAAAAGCAGGAAATGGAAAAAGTGTTCCCAGGAGAAATCATGTTCTGCCTGGTGTAGAAGGCCTCCGCCGTGTCGGCGGGAGCTGCCAGGCTCTGATAAGAGACAGCTATTCGCATCTCAGAGTATGTGTGGACACAATCCCGCTCGCGTGCCTGTGTGTGAGTGTGTATCTGCATGTGTTGGAAACTGTCAGAGAGTTTGCTCATTATAAAGTGACCCGTAGGACGGGCTCTCTCCGACATGACATGTTAATGGAATAGTGGGAGACAGGTAGGAGGCAGCCTCAGCGCCGTCACTCGTCACACAACACTGGTGTTATTAGCTCTTTATGCGTTATCATTAGCTTCTTTGCCAAGGCCCCCATTAACACCGGCCTTCCTTTCTCCCTGCCAGTACCAGGCGGGCCAGTCAGAGCTCAGACGATGACAAGGAAAAGGTGACTAGCTTTAAAGGTCTATGCCATGTGTGAAAGCTGTGCCAGAAATACTTCTGCGTGTGTTGAATATTCGTGTGTCTCAGTGCGTATCACCACATGTGTGCTTCCTTATCTCCACACAGACCCACACAAACTGAATTAATGCATGTGTCCCTCGCTATTCACAGCTCATTTCAGCCCCACTTTGTTGCAAGTGTAAAATGGGATGATTTGCCTTCTTTTCATGCTATATTGTACAGTGGGCCACTTAGGATTCACGCAGTCACTAAATTGGCAGCGGGATGCAAACAAAAACACATGCCAATATCCTCGTCTCTAAGCTTTTGCTGGCGAGGATGTCCACGTTTGTCTGTCGTTACCACGCGGCATGGCCCACAGTCAGTTAAATGTGCTCTCTCCACACCCACACCCGTGGTGGATCTAGGCAGGGTCATTTTTATTAGGTCCAGGCCAGACCTGTTGATTTGGAGCAGCTTGTTCCCAGTTACGATGCTCTGCTTTACTGGCACGAAAGCACACTGAAAAGAGCTCCGTAGCCTCAGGTGTGTTTCATGAGCATCCGCCAAAGCACCAATAACATCGCTTGTTTCATGGTGTAGTTAACACCAACAGGTTTTCCACCATCTGAGACCGTTTAGGGGGGGCTGTGAAACATTGAGGCTACCGTATGATCCAGCGCTCTGAAAAACCTCTCTGAATCGTTTGGTGAAAAGTAGCCCAAGTGCAGCAAAAACACTTTTTCATGACTGTGAATAGACACAACCTCTTTAATTTTACCTTTTCTTTTCAAAAATGTAAAAAAAAAAAGAGAGACAAAGTATGCACTGAAACATTCACTCGACGTGATCTTATTTGATTGGACTACCAGCGGCAAATTTCTGCGCCCAGTCTTGGCAGTCTTTGTAATATTGTCAAGAGCGTTCAGGCACTCGCTCTGTCTGGACTTGCGAATGCTTAAGTGATTTTTTTGCGCGTAAGTGGCACCTTGAAACTGCCAGTCAAACATTTTAGGATGAATTTCTGCTAGTGCTCAAGTGCTTTTTCCAGCTTAACTGTTCATCAGCCGTGTTACTTAGGCCTTTTGTGAAGACAATGACTCCATGCTGTAATCTGCAGGACTTTATCACTCTGTAGCTTTTTTATTTCTCTTCCCCTTGCCTCTGGGCTTTTTTTTTATAGAGGCCACACCTTTCCTAAGTGTTATTTACTCGCTCTATCAGCAGCCACAAGCTGTAAATGCCATTTTGAAAATGCTTTGCGTCTTATTAATGGCCATGCAACGGAGTGCTGTAATTTGCTGTGCTCTGCTCTTATTGGAGGCGAGGGATCTAAGTGGGTGCTTTAGAGCAGCCGAGAGAACCTGTTTGTCCTTGACATAAAATAAAGATCTGAACTGGTAATATATTTGCTGTTTCTCTTCCTTTATTGTTTTGCTGTGTTTGCCCTCAGGCAATTACAGCAGAAGAGTTGAGTTTCTCAATCACTCGGCAGCACTGTACATAAAACCATTTTATATCCCCCCCCACGCACCCCTACCCCCCGCACCCTCCCTTTTTCTACCGCAGTGGGAAGGATGAGTAATAAAAAGGAGAGAGCAACTTGTCAGCGTTAAAAGATTATGTGTTTTGCCCCCTCCAAAGGAAGAGAGTAGTGTTTACAGGCTTGAGTGGGTGCTCGCTAGGCCGAGGCTGAGGCTGATTGCACTAGAGTACCCTGTCAGCCAGTGATTTGTCATGTACTTTATCATCCTTGTCACTCTGCAGAGCGTTGTCATAGGTATCGTTCCCGCCTGCCCCCTCCCCCCTCCGTGCTTTGTACCCAGACAGTGTAGGAAATTTGTATTTACTTTGGGGGAGTGTAATTTGTTCCTCATGGATAATATGACCCTTAGCGGAGCCGGATCACGGGTTAGTTGAAGTGATATTTTCCGGTAATGGTAGTCGTACATCATGGCTGTCAGGCCGGGTTAGGAGGCGAGCACATTACAGCTCCATTTTAGCACTGCAGGCATCTGGGATTATTTTCCATAACCAAGTATGACATGACCGCTCTGCGGAGTGCATTAAATTTTTACTAGCTTTTTTCCCTCCCCCGGCAACTTCTGTGGCTTTTCCCCCGGTCTGGGTCTCGAGGCTGCCACAGTGATGGATACCCCCAGAGTCCCAGTAGCCCTGGCCAAGGTTAGCGGGTGTCACAGACCTACACCGCTCCCCTCCATCCAATAACCGGCAAATCCCTGCTCCCTCTGAGGCGCGGACACACAGGTCCACCACCACAAGCCTCCATCCGCCTCCACACACATACACAGATACAAAGAAAAGAAACAAGCGTATTCCCCTTTGAGAAGTCATTTAATGAGTTAATGTTGTCAGCAAAAAATGATTACACCTCGAGTTTGTCCCCTCATGCAGTTTTCACCAAAGAAGGACAGACAGAAAGATGGATGGACATTTGGACCACCCCGGCCGCACCCCCATGAATAGAGATTGTCTTTGCACATGGCAGCGCACGTGACGACAAACAGTGGCGCTCCAGAGCTGTTGATTGCTTTCCTTTTCTTTTCTATTCTTTCCTGCTCGACTCCCCCCCCATTTTTAGTCCTCTCTCCTTGGCAGCAAGGTCAGCAGTATAAATGCCACCTCTTGCCATTGACAAATGGTCGCCCCCCTGTCTGATAATCAGTAGGGTCTCAGAGGTGGACGAGCAGGCGGAGCTCATTAGGGCGCCACAGATGAGAAATTAATGTGGAGATTCCAGGCCTGGCAGAGAGTCAGGCTGATGGGCCCTGGGTAGGGGAGGAGGGGCTGGGAGGGGGTGCTGGGGAGCGGGGTGGATAGATGGACCCTGTCTGATTGATGACCAGGTCAGCAGGCAGCTACACTCCCCAGACAGTCCCACACACACAAACATACACACACCCACACGCCCGTCCTCCCTCTGTAACCTCCCCCTCTCCCAACCCCGCTCGTAGTGCAGCTCATCCCGCCCCTCCACCCAGCAGCACAGTAATGACACTGCAGAGCACGAAGCCGCACCGCAGCAGGGTCCGAGGAGTGACATTTCACCCCTCCACAGACACACGGTTCCCTTTTTACCTGGGAATAAGGCGTGAGATGGTGACACGAGGTGAAAATGTCAGCCTGTCGATAGGCTTCACAGGTTATTTATATTGCCTGTCTGTTAAATTGCCACTGCCAACAGATTGCATCTTGTTTTTTTAATTACCACTTTTTACACCATTACTCAGAGTGTGCCCGTGCGTGTCGATATGTTCCATTGAGGATGTGATTCGTATTTAGACTTCTGGAGCATATTTTGAGATGCGTAGGTGAAATTTGCTTGAAGCTCAGTTGATCATTTTTTTTTGTCTTTTTTTTATCTGTGTTCTTGCATATAACACCCTGTATGAAAGAAGTGTGACAAATCTTCAAGCACAAGTAGCATACACGAAGGTGGCAGCAGTGTTACATCAGAGAAGACTTGGGGGAGCTGTGATATTGAACTGAGAGTCAGCAGGCTGGTTTGCCTCAGGGGCTTTGACCCCCCCCTCCATCCTCCTCTACATTCACTGTGACCCATTTACAGTAGCTAGCTCTAGAGCTTGTGCCCCTTCATTGTGCTAACAGGTGAATCCCCATTCTGTCAAAGCACATCTCCACTTGCAAACACTCACAGCCTCTGATGTGGACAACAATCCACATGTCAAGAACCTTGTGTTTGCACCGTCTTTTGTCTGCTCAGGCTTTTGTAGTTCACAACATTTAGGTTAAAATGGAAAAATGAAGGAAAACCCCTCCATGTCAGCATTCATTATTCATTTTGCATTTAATTGTGGTTTTACAGTTTCCAGGAAACACTAAACTCACAATTTGCATAACTGCTTACAACTGGCATTCAGTTTGCATGTAGAAACAGTTTGAGTCTGATAAGGCGTACACGGTTTAAAAAAGCTTCCTGTTCCTCTGTATTTATCAGACACGTCTGAGTTTGTATGAGACCTTTCGCAGGCGCTTCAGGATTATGTAAACTCTAAGTCTGGTATGTGTCTGTTAAATGTTTGGTGAATGATCTTAAGAATCTAAGTTATTAAATTGATGGTTGAAGTATTCGGACCCGCACTGATTACACTGACAGGTATACTGTGTTTACTTTTTGTACAGGGGCAAACACTCACATGCAACTTCATTCAAAAGCATGCGCAATGCTGTCTTAAACTTTTTGCGTCCATAAAAGGCATTGCTCTCTCTTCGTAAAATACCTCCCCATGCTGTTTGGTAGCTTCCTGCGGGCCGGTTTTGGTGTTGAAACACAGGATTGCAGAAGCTTTGACTCTTGCCTTGAGACGTGATATAATACAAGCCCTAATGTGTTACACTTGCCTCTAGAGTGCTCAACCTCGCCATTCATTTATGGCCAACAATAAAAGGTAATAATGCACACGTTTGAATAGGACAAGGTTGCCAAGTCCTTGAAATTGAATGGAGGAAAAAAAAACAGTCACAGCAGTGAATCATGTTTCAAAGGCAATGATTCAATTCCCAGTGCAAGCTGAGAACACAGGGAATGGAAAATAATTCAATCAGCAACAAAAACCATAAATATGCTGTTTGACTGAGATGTTCGCTCCTGTGGAAAGAAAAAGCCATTTCCATCTTTCCTGACCTGGAAAAGAAAAATGTCTCAGGCAAATTGTGTACATGTATCAAAGACTTTATGAGATTGGCCACATACAGAGAGGCTTTGGAGTGGAAACAAAACCGCTATTTTAAAAAAAATGTTATGTCCAGTATACATCGAGAAAAAAGTATAACAGCAGATATTTTCTACTGCTGAAGTCGTGCACATGTTATACAATAATTATAAGTATTCTTGCAGCAAGAATCCTTTATCAATAAGATGTGGAAGGCATGGCCTCTTATTCTTGGTAACTGATTGAACTATTTTCAGAGCCATCTGTTGAGCACATCATTAGCTCTCCCCATATTTCTAGTAATGTCACTAATGTTGTTTTAGCATCACTGCTAAAATTGGCCTAAGCTCTAAGCCAAAAATAACACCCATGCTGCCAAATGCATGGAGTCAAACTAAATTACATACATTTTTTATACCATTGACCTGCGCAGTAATGAACTCACTCCATGTGGTGCCATTTGTCAGGTGCAGTGACAGAAACAAAACGGAGGGCTCCTGTGTAGAAGAGTGTGCTGCCGCGCTCTGTGTATGTAGAACCTTCTGGGTCATGTTAGGCCGGTGGATTTGTGGCCGATCAAGAGTGAGCAGCACCCCGGCTCCTCGGGTGTCTGTCCTCATCTCTATTTATGAGGCAGTGCTGCCAGTTACCGGTCTTTAATAATGCATGGAGTAAGACCTTGGGTTCAAACCAGTGTCTCTGGAAACAGGCCGCTTATGAAAAAAAAAATTTGGTTGTTGTTATGCAGAAAACCCTTCGCAGCGCCTATCTCTTTCCTCTCACACGCTCTCTCTTCATCCCTCACTGTCTATCTGCCCTCTCTCCCTGCTGAGAGTGAGTTCTCCAACGCGCCAAGGTTAAACTTTCTCGCTGCGCTCGGCGGATGTCAGTCAAGGCCCGGCTCACCTGCACATAAGCCCCCCCAGCAACCGGGCCAGCGACTCTCACACAAACCCTCTGCCCCCTCATTGCCCTTTTGTCAAGCCAATGATTTCTGCAGGCAACTCGCTTCAGAATTGACTGGCTGCTGGCTCTCTGTCTGTCCACTCTCCACAGCAACCTCAGCTCACCCACAGAAAATGGCTTTATCCCCGCAGCCAAGGCAGGATTTCTCTATCTGCAGTTTGTCAGATGGCAAAAGCAAACCGAGTGCACTTAACACAAAGACTGTTGATTATACCAAATTAACTGGGTTGCAGACTGTGTTGCAGTCTATGGCAGAGATAATGCATACAAACAGGTTCTCTTTTTGTTGGGTTTGATATTTGAGCTTCACAGTGTTCCTTACCTCTGCCTCCTGCTTGCTGAGTCAGTAATCAGTAACAGTCATTAGATTCATGTCTGATTTGGACAGCATTTTTAGTGGTATTCATATGAGGTATTTCCAGGAAATTATACTGTAGGTACACCTAATGATTGGCTGGACTGGCCAGAATAGTCTTCTAAGGATATCTTGGCTAGCAATATTTGTAGTCATGGACATAAGATAAATTATTATGCACCGCAGAAATGTGTTGGATAAGTCTCACAAGCAAATAACTGCTCTAGAGGACCATATCCCTAATCTCCTGCTGTGTGAGCCACCAGAGGCAGTGAGTCACGACAGAAGAGGGTCCTAAATGAGGGAAATAGAGAACAGGCTTGTCAGAATGACAACGCTGTCCCAGCATGCATGGCGGCAGCCACAAACAATCCTAATGACATGAGGGGCTCTGAGGAGGGGCTGTATGCTGTCGGCTCCTGGTCTCAGGCCGGTCCCCCCCCCCCCCCCCCACATCCTTCCCTTGCAACCACCACACTGCTTGTTAGAGGCAGTGTAATTAGGTGGCTGAGCTTGTTGCAAGTAGCCCAGGTCACAGAGGCATGTCCAACCCTTGTCCTGATTGCTCCTTGGGGAATTATTGACAAAACACAAGGAGCATTGCATGTTGGGCTCTAATTATGTGTACAAGACATACCCGGCCCCGGGGAAATTAAATGAAATTCCCCAGCTTGATGGGTCCTCCACACTCATGGGATCCATTCTGTTTCTTATTAAGCTCAGCCATTGTCTGCCTTTATGAGGCTGCTGTGTCGAGCTAGGCACCAGCTAAATGCTTTTGAGTGTCTCTCATTTTCGCAGTGGCAATACATCAATGGCTCGTGGTGGAAAATTGCCTGTCGATTGTGATCTACACTGAAAAGAGTGTAAGCAATAAAGCAGCAAATGTATTTAACTAATGCTCACTAATATTGTAAATATAGGGTGTGAAATGGAACACCTGCATGGTGTTTCAATGTGTAATCAGTTTCTTGTCGCTGCAGCTTGGTCTGGACATCTCCAAACACCTCTGCTCTAATTCCCTTGGCCCAGATACTGGACAGGAATTGATAGTCTCCTGCTTGTGCAAATGAAGTGATAAGGGGTCTCACCCAGATTACACAAGGCCTAAGTGGCGCTGAGAAAGCTTATGGAGATGAATGAATTCATGAGGCTGCCTGACAGATTCTTAAGAAGCAATGTAATAAGGGATAAATCAAACAGCTACCATTTTGCCTCTGAATGATTTCAAATTAAAGCGGAGGGAGATGGCAGGCCTCCCAGGAGCGAGTGAACTTAAGTATAGAACTGTGGCTGACCCTTATGTATATTTCTCTATCATTTCAACGCCCTAATAGCTAATGGAAAAAAAAGGCTGCATAAGCAGTAAATACTCTATTCCTTTTGATTCAGCAGGGCACAGTGGGATGTGAGCTGTCTTTGAATTGCCAGACTGTGGGGGCAGGCCCAATCCTAGAGGTCTGCCCACGGATCAGTCTTACCACCATTAATAACTCCGCATATTATGTTGTAAGATGGTGGATAATCCAGGCCTTTTTTGGAGAAATCTATTATCTCCAGCTTAACTCACTTTTATGTCGACGATTATTGAGTCATGGCTATTACTGTATGTAAGTAAGTAGGTGTACTGTGGGTTTGTGTGTGGTAGAAAATAACATTAGAGGAACAAAGTAAAGACCATACAGGCATGTGTCAAGGCTACCAATAACATTCAGTGAGCATCATTGTATGGCTCCATTCATGGCTCCAACAAACAGCACACAATTAAGTAAGACCTTCCTCCTTAACACTCTGAAGACCGATGTTGCCTGCTGTGATTGACCTTCATTTATTCCTCATATGAGGGTTTGTACAAGCAGATACCGAAGCGTCAAACAAAGACAGGCCTTCATGAAGCCAGAATCATGCATGAAAATGTCAGGTCACCTCGATGATATGACCCGACACAACAACACAGAGCTCTCTGCTCAATTAAACATGGACAGAGCGAGCGCCGCATCATCCCATTCCTCCCAGTCCCACATGCCCTGTGGTTATGCAGACAGCCAGCTCACTAGTACAGTGAGCAGACACACTCTGAAAATGTTACCAAGACCAGCAAGCAGAGAATAATTGGCAAAAGATGCAGATGTGCTGGCTGCCGCCATCCGAGGCCAGAGAAAAGAATATGATGTGTTTCGAATGGCAAGTGGAGGTGAGTCATACTGACACTGCTGGCCATAATGATATTTCTGCTTGGCAAAGCTACACAACCAGGGGAGGGAGGCGGAAGGGATGTCAGCGCGTAGACTGATGTGAGGATGGCATTTGGTGTTAGCTGTTATGCGTCGGCTTGAGTTATGTGATTTAGCCACAGTGGCAGCCAAGACACCAATTTTATGATGTTAATCGGTGCCAGTTATCATCTAGTCCAGTGGTTCTTAAACCTTTTTTGGCATGTCCCCCATCAGAAGCTGAAAAAAGCCCCCCCCCCCCCCCCCCCCACACACACACACACACACTTGTTATCGATCATTAACAAGGCAAGGGGAAACAGCTAAACTAACAACGATTCGAGTGAAATGAGGGTCAGCACGATAGCATCAGCAAACTCTTGCTTGTTTTCCCTCTATAAATCATATTCATTCAACTTAGCTTCACTCCATATTCTTCCCCCGGTCATCCACGCCCCTCCATGCAGTGGCTCTATGCCGCCCCCCTCTCATTTTGAGAACCACTGATCTAGCCCATGTCTATCCTCCCTTTCCTTAATCTGCCTCCTCATCTTCATACATAGAAAAATGTCACGAGAACGTGTGTGAGCCTGTGTGCCAGCTCGCAAAGTCATAGGCATACAGTTCTAAATAACAAAGCAAAAGACATGTGCCCTTTGGGTGGTGAGATAGCTCATTACCTATGAGCGACCTTCCATCTGCACTCATGGCTGCTCTGGGAGCCATTATGATTATGATGGAAATCTCACAAGCCATTACTGGGAGACAGCACAGGGCTCACTGCAGACACACTAATGGAGTCATTTGTAATTGGGAGAGAGGGAAATGACTCTGTGAGCTAGCAGTGGCTTTGTTTGATGGAGTATGGAGGAGCGCGTACTAGACTTGACAAATGAAACAGGGTTAGTTGTCTGTGTGAACTGAACTGCTGTGATTCCTTGATCAATGCACACATGCACACACACATACAAACAGCATCCCCTCACTTGTGTCAAGCAGTGGCTTAACTGTTCATATTCTCTTTTGATGGGGGAGCTGGGCTTTAGGGGTTGACAATCAATCTTTGGGACCCACAGGACGTGTAGGAAGAGTTATTAAAGAATACATTTCTTAGAGGTGATGATAGTGTTGAAATTGACTGGTTGGGGTTGGGTGGGGGATGTGTCATCCCCTAAATCTTGGGATTAATGGTGAAACTCGTGCTGATCCCTCAGCAAGTTATTCAGTTATGGCTCGGGGACAAGAGCACAAGTGTAAACCTCGGGGAGATTTAAGCGTTCGGCTTTGTTGGTGTTTTGTTGGTTGTGCTCGTTTCGGTAATTTATCTGCGACTATACATGAAATCCATATTGATCCACTCTCACTGCATACAGATGGACCGCAGAACATTCTTCACCTCATAACTTATCTCTTTTCCTCACAGTTTAATTCAGCTACAAGCGGGAAGTAAACTGCTGAGGTTAATTTCCTATTTTTCATTATTTTAATTAGCTGAGATTCCTTGTTTTCTATTTGCATTGTCCGCACAGCGTTGCTCCACACTTTGGTGATGATTTGCTTGTTATTCCCCAATTCCAGGAGGATAAGAATAGCCATAAGTGCTATTGTGGAAAAAACATTAGCTCAGCATGAGTTTACAACAATAACAATAAATGCTTTAAAAACTGAGAAAATGTGTCTCTTTTAAAATTGCTGCTGGACTGATAATACAGAGTAAGGCAAGAAATCATTTTAGCAAAACGTTTTGAGAAATTACCACGCAATAAAAGTAAAATAGAATGTCGCCTTGCATCATGGTCAATATGCAAGGAATGGACACAGTGCCAAGAATACCTATGTGGAATAAAGTAATGTATTAGGGAAGCCCTGGTATACAATTCTTAGATTTGTTACGAGGCAGGAAATTAATAAATTGGCCTTTTTATAAAAGATCATTCAATCCAAATTACAATCCAAGTTCAACAGAAGACCTCTCCAATATGACAAAAATGTATGTGTTTATATTGCTATACGTTACGTTGTTCGGTTATTGATGGCCCACCCTGCGCATGTGGACCATTATGTCAAACTGACTTAATAAAAGACAGGAGGCAAATGCCAGACTAGCCATACTTTGACATGAGCCAGAATTAATTTTTACAGTGACATCACTGATTGTTTCACAGTGTTGTGTATTTTTAAACACCTCAGTGTGAAAAGAGCAGGTAAGCTGCTGCATAATGCATGAGATTCTGCATGGCAGCTTCTCTGTGTTGTTAGTCCACATCCTATTTATTAAACCAACAGGACATTTAACTGCGTGTTTATACAAATAAGCTCCCTCAGCAGGAGCCTGACAGGGACGAATCAGAGGGAGAGATAGGAAGGAGGTAGTGTGGTGGTGGTGGGGGGGGGCTAATAAGATTGCCCTGACCTGGGTGATTTATAGATTCATTTGTGTGCTTGTTTAGGAACCTGATCTGCATTATTCATGTCCACAGAGGAGCAGTACTGAGGACATTAGCTGGTTAACCCCTGCTCAGGTTAGGCCACATTATTTTAATGGCCACTGCGAGGGCAAGCCTCTCAGCCCCATTGTCAGCGCGAGAGAGGGAGAGGAGGAGGGAGGAAGAAGGAGAGCATAGCTCATTTATTCCAACCAAAGAGCTATCTCCCCTACACAGAGAACAGGTGGGGCCAGGGCATTATTATTCAATTATGTCTGTTAACGGTAAACAATGCACAGGGCTTTAACGCTCACAAGAGAAGGATAATTGGTAACCGAATGCCGGGCGACTTCTGACTGCCACGCGTTCCATTATTTATGTCGCACGCCACCTGTCATGCATATGGTGCGGCCGCAGCATCCCATGTTTTGTGCGCATGTAATTACTATTCATGTCTGTAATGATCATGCCTTGCAGCCATAAAACAGGCCGTACCAGCTATGACACGAGGCCACATTTGTCTTCATCTCTGTAGATTGATGTGACAGTTATTAGTGACACGCCAGTCTCCTCACATGAAGCTGCCACTGGAAAATAAACATCACAGCATTATTTTATTTTTGATGTTGTGTGCCGCTCTGCATTACGTCCTTCTGCGTTAACTGTTATTTTGAGCAAAGTTTCTTCATTGTTTTCTTTCAGCAATCTTGATTTAAAAGCAATTCAAGGAACAACTTTTGTTTGTGACCTTAAAGATCTTGTCAATAATCAGTAGTTGTTTTTTTTTGCGATGAGAACTTAATGATGTTCTGCCTGCTATTTCACTGCTGTAATGTTCATATAATACTGCCATAAGGGACGTGTTGGTGCCTATCCTGTGCTATTTGTGAAATATTCTTCTACTGTGTACTACAGGATCGCTTTAGAGTTACAAATGACACACACACACGCACACGCACACATATAAAACACACCCCAGTTTAAGGAAGAACAAGATATGATACTTTTCCCTCCATCTTCCCGGTAAGGATGATCCACCTCTTTCTGTGCCTTTTTCTCTTCTCTCTCCGGGGAGAATGCCATCATGCATAAAGAAAGACACGGAGAGCGGCGGCAGCATATGTCTGCCGCGGTGGATGCGGCGCTGACAGGCCGAGCTTATCGTCTCTGCAGCTCTTCACTACAAGCGTGATTACCGCTGACAGCTCCGACTGCTGATAAAAGTGGGAACATTAAAGAAAACAGAAGAGCCGCGCAGTCGACGCACCAGTGTTCCTTCTCATCAAGCCCCCGCTCCTTCCCAAACGCCACCTCCACCGGCGCTCCAGCAGCTCCCTCTCTTCCTCGTCTTCCCTCTACCCCACGCCGGGGTGTCAGAGCTGTCGAGCGCGGGAAGTGACATCACAAGAATTTGCCAGCAGTCTCCAGGCTCATCATGTCAGCAGCAGCCTGTCTTGTGTCAGGCTTCCCCCAGGCAAGCTGTGATCCAGCCCTCGTCTCTGCACATCAAGACTCCTCGCCGAGGAGGGGAGGGAAGGAGGGAGAGAAAAAATTAACAGAATGTTTTTCCATCTTGTTAACTGACAGCATCATTTGTTAGAGCGCTGTCTCAGCGAGCGGAGTGTGTGGAAGGGTTTCAGATTGGCAGAGGGGAGAATTGGCAAGTGAAGGCATGGTGAATTATTGAGTTTGGACGAGGTGTCAGAGCTACCGCGTTGCTTTGCGTGGGTTTCCAGAAAGCATCTGAGGTGCGATAGGAGAACAAGTGTGGAGGAGGGCTTGATTAAAAAGCTGTGAAGATCGCGGGGCATCGTTTTCCGAGGCTGGTCAGAGTATTTGTGTTTGTAGTATGTCTGTATATGTGTGCACGCTGTATATAATTACTTTGAACATCCAAGTTCAAGAAAATTGCACAAAAGCTGTCCGTTGTTTCTTCCAGAACTACTTTCTACTCTGCCAGAGTGAGACACTGCTTCACGAGTCATGGAAAATCTGCTCTATCTCCTGGGTAAATCTCCATCTCCCAGATCTGGCCCTCTGTCAGCTCATTTGGACAGAGAGAGGGGCTGCCTCGGCAAAGAATGCTTTTGATTCTCTTTTCATTTATTTGAACTGATCTGCTGTGATTAAGAGCTCCGTGTCTCATTATTCTCTTTTGGAGAGAAGCGGGGCATTGCTTTTTGCCAAAATATTTGAATGATTAGGGCCCAGGCACGGGCCATGCCAAAGCGACGGGAAGCATTCACTCCGCTTATTAGATTCACTTAAATGCTGTTGTAAATCATCGCTGCCAGTGCACGCTGCCAGGGCCAGGCTCTAGTTCGAGAAGCTTCCACTGCCAATGCCAGAGCACAGCGCAGAGCCGCTAGAGGCAGCTGAGGCTGTTGGTCTGTGCTGCTGTTTGTTTTAGCTCGGCCTCTTTATACAGCAAAATGGTTGTTTATCCAGTTTTGGATTCATTTACCAGATGAAAATGCAATTAATCAAGCAGCTGTGAGACGTGGGTGAGTTTGAGAAAGCTGATCCTGTTGAATAGAGGTTGAAACCACCAGACAGCAGCTGGAGATGATTTCTGTCTCTGAGCTGTAATTTCTTAAGACATGAGTAACGATGACTTCAACTTCAAGGCACGGAAACATTTATGAATACCAGGACGCTGTTGTTTAGCCGATCCAGATCTGTCATATAAGAAACAATTGGAGTGTTAAATGTGAATGTGGCAGATGATCGCCTGCGTGAGACTGAACAGGTGTGATTAGCACTAGAGGTAAACCCGAGTGTTATTCTGTTGTTCTGTTAAATTTAAGATTGCAGAATGAGGAAAAAATAGAGGAAAAAAAACGGCTTGCAGAGCACTCAAGGAAAAATACTGGCTTTGGTCTTTCAAAATACCCCTGGAAGCTCAATCAGACCTTCAATTTTGGCGCATTGTCAAGAAGCAAATGCAACAAATCAGAACATATTGTTCCTCGGGGGCCGTAATAAGAGCCTTTGAACCATGAGCTCCGCTGCTCTGCTCATGCCCTCTTCGTGACAAACTGACTCCATCGCTTTCTTATTCATATTACCCCAGTCAGCCTGTGTCTTGAAAAGCTGTCCGTAGTGATATGGCGTCCCTGTTTGTCATTTGGTGACTTCCTCCACAAATAACACGAGGGATGTGTCATCTGTCTGTCTGACGAGGTAAAGGTCAGCGTGTGAGGATGGGAGAAACATGGAGGGAGGGGATTGCCTCGGCCCCGGGTAGCCTATAAACACCCACCACTGGCTTTGGCTCCGAGCGCAGCTTGCTTTTCAATAAATGCTGTGGTGCAAAGGAGGACAAATGAGGATCATGAGGTGTGACTGGGGCTGGGGAGGTGGGGGTAGAAGAGAAGGAAGAGGAGGGAAGGGGACAGGCAATTTAACAGCGGCTGTGACTCAGGAGGAGGGGGGAGATGTATGGCACCCAGCCAGCAGAGCAGTGGAAAACAGTGGTCCAGACTAATGATCCACAGCCTGATCGTTATGGCCCCCACAGAAAGGATGGGCACAAGGCGCAGTTCCCTGGAAATCAATTCCCAGGAAGCACATGAGTACTAGTTGTAAATCATGGCGGTATGGAAGGGTGGATGGAAGGCACTAGGGATGAAAGGAGAAGGTGGCTGCAGAAGAGGAGAATGGGAGCTTTCTAAGGTGGATAGATAGAGCATGAAGGGGGAACTCTTTCGATCATAAACCCTGAAGGCAAAATTACTTGTGCCCCCCCCAACCCAGCAAAAGCAAACCAATGATGTGGCTGTTCCAGCCTTTTGCCCCTCAGCCACCCCTCTGCTTGATGACTCCATTGGAGGTTGAGGCTGAGGTTTAGAAAAGTGTTCTCAAATTGATTTATATCCCTCAGAAGAGCCCCATCAATCCTAATATGAAACTAATGAAATCATTGGGTGTTGAGGGGAGAAGTGTAGGTGTGCTTGCAGGCATTTGTGTGTGTGTTTGTGTTTGTGTGTGAGTGGTGGAGGGGGGAGGGAGTCATTTAGAAACATATCATGATAAAGAAGGCATTGATCAAGAGGAGTCCAATGATGACAAATGCCACCGCTCTTGAGATAAACAGCCTAAAGCAACAGTAATGTGATTCAGTCGTATCAGCCAGCGTGTCCTCAAGGCTGCCTCGACTGAGAGTGTGGTCGCCTCATGTGGTTCTCACTTGGTCGATAGGTTTCAGTTTAATTGATGCTTTGCAATAAATGTTTCATTTTACACCGTGCTAACATATTTGAAAGGACCATACCAATGCTTTTGCACCTCTTTGTCAGTCAGCTCTAAATTGTGTATAAATCAATCATGTTCCCCAACATTGTTATCTTAAAACTTATTTCTAAGAATCTGGAATTCCAACCTGTGTGTCAGTTTTTTTCTATTTTAATGCCTCCATGACAGCCGTGGTCGGAGGCATTGTGTTTTCCCGTTTGTCTGTCTATTAGATTTTGGTGGTCAAAGGTCAGCGTCACTGTAAACACACAAAAGTCAAGAATTCATACGGTAATCATGACAAACTTTCAAACAAATGCTTCACAGAATAAACCGATGACCTGATGACATTTTGTATTCAAAAGGTCAAAGGTCTTTGCTGCAACATCCACATTTGAGTCATTGTAGTCCAACACAAGCTCATTGGTTCTGCTGATGTTGAGCTTCAGGTGGTTGTTGTTGCACCATGTGATGAAGCTCTCTATCAGTCCTCTGTGCTCCTCTGGAAAACTAGTCTCTGAGTGAAGACAGCATGTTTGTCACTGGACATTATTCACAGGAATCATACATGTCAATATAGTGAGAACTATAAAAAAAGACACTTAATACCTTTTATCATTTTTATTATTATTTGCTTCAGAATCTTTGTTAATAGACACCACAAATGTCAGTGTTACTGATGTGCACAACACAGCCAGTGTAGTCTAAGAGCCTCTACCAAATCAGAGACCATAACCCGAATACACACATTGCAGGGAGAACATGAAGAAGTGGTGTGTGGTGCACTGATAATTAATCAGGCCACAACTTAATGTTTCATCTCCTCCTGCCTATAAGCCGAGGCTCCTGCTGCTTTTCAGACTGTGGTGGAGCCATATCAGTTTCAGCAATAACAAATGAAACCATCCCCCCTTTTCCTATTTTTTTTTCCCTCCCACCGTCGTTCTCTTCACTTCATTATGCAGGCAGCCTGACGCTATTTGACAGAATGTGCTATCTGCAACCCCCAGCTGCAGTCGCCCTCTCACTATCAACGCATCGCTGGCAGCTTAACCCCACTGCTGCCTGCCACAGTCGAGCAGGGAGGAAAATGATGATGCTGCCGTCTGAGGAGAGGGTGAGAGGAAAGAAAGACAGACCCCAAAGCACCTTTGTGGTTGTCGTTGTTTTGGCGTCGCATGTATTTCTGTGTGTGGCGCGGTTTCGACACAGCTGCATCCCAGGTGCCTTACGTTCTATAGAATTAACTCTTAGCATTTTAAATTACATTGTTGGATGTGAAAGAGTCAAATTTAATTGACAACAGCTTTTGTCGTTTAAGCACGCTGAATGTGACTTCAGTTAATCAGGCATCTGGATTTCTATCAACAACAGAAGAATCCAGGCAGATCCAGCATCAGCTCAGTGAAAAAGCCTGTTTCTGCCATCAAAATCAAACCCCTTACACGCCCACCCTTCACCTGATCTTCATGCCCTTCCTCCTCGCCACGCTACATAAACTCCATATTACTTTTTGCATTGGTACTGAACACTGACTTGTAAGTACATCATGTACTACAGAATACAGTATAAACATAATTCTAAGCGAGACTGGGCTGTGGTTTACATACTGAACAGAAATCTATGCAGCAGGCACAGCTGAGTATATACAGTGTATGTAGGTTAGATGCACAGCATTTTGTCTCCCTCACAAACAAGTTCTTGTAAAAAGACAGCACCCAGATCAGTCTCCAGAGAGCTGTAAATGAGCTTAATGAAGAAACAAACAAATGTCTTTAAGGGTGAGCCTCAGAAAGCTGCAGGTCTGGAACGTGCCGCATATCTAATTTGTAGGTTAATGTCGGTGCAGACTTATTTATCTGGATTATCTTCCGCGCCAGATAATTAGATGTGCACATGTAGCATTAGGGACGATGTCAGCAAAGAGCTTGCTTATGTCTGGCATCTGTTATTGTTTCTGTCCGTTTATGTTATGGGAGCGTATTTTAGAGCTGCTGTCAGTATTTTAACATTAGACTTATATTGGATGGAGATTGCCATGGTTTGATTTCATTACTGTTTCATTTGCTGTCAGTGTCATTGAATTTAATACTTGAAAAGATGAGAATCTAATAAAGGATGTGATATTGTGCTTCAAATCCTAAACAAATAACCACTTAGACTGCAAAATGTATTTGCTTATCATATGCATATTGGCAGCACTAATGCTGATGTGGAATCACAGCAATTGTGCTGGCTGGTGCATTGTGGGTAGTGGCATAATGAGTATGGTCTGAGGTTTGCCAGTGACAGGTCTTCATTCCCTGGACTTGGCTCTGGTCTGTCTCTCCCTATGCGTGTTAACTGTCAGGTGTTGAGAGCCAGACTGCCGTTGAAGTTTTTTTTCCATGCTGTCTGCTTTTGATTTCTTTTCCCAGAGGTGTTTAAAAAAGCAGCTCGATTGTTAGTGACAATCAGCCGCTCTGGCCCTTTTGGGCAGAGGGTTTGATTTAATCGTGAGGCTGTCATTTATTATTCTGGAGCGGCAGCCGCCCCTGTGAGGCCTGGGCCTGATCAAGCGCCTCGGAGCTGTCCCCAAGATCTCACTCTTTTCCCTTTTCCCCCGTTATGTCTAAATCCTCAATACAAATCGCAGTGTTTCGGCTCTCCCAGTGGGGCCTATTACTGCCTGTGGGGCATTAAAGATCATTAATAGTGCTGTCAGAGACAGAGAGGGAGAGCGGGAGCGAACAGGGGGGAGAGCGGGGAGCGGCAGTGAGTTGCTTAGCTGCTCATAAATGGGAAATTAATACATCTGCTTCATTAATGCTGCCTCGTGTTTGATGTTTGTTAGCTGGCAACTTTAATGATGTAGGTTTGAGCCGACGGGGCGCTTGACTAAATTTGATTCCTCCAATTAAGTAGTCAGGCTTCTTTTCTTTTGGGAAAATGGTTAGAAAGGAAAAACTGCTGCCTAATTATGGACTCCAAACCTTCAGTTTTGTGGCTCCTGCTCTTTTTTTTTTTTATCTCCCTCCCTCTGTTTTTTTCTCTATTTCTTTCACTCCTCCTCTGTCAGCAGCTGATTGCAGCGACACATTCATCAGCAGTGGCCCGCACTAAGTTGTTTACCGTTTACTAATCAAGGGGAAATATTTTAATCAGCAACTGCAACTTTCTTAATCATTAACATTAGCAAGCGGTGTATGTTAATTGATATATAGTGCAAGGTGATGATAGTCAGTCTTAAGTGCAAATGATGAAATTACCACGATCAAGGTTCTAGAAAAGAGCATCTGCATCTTAATTGCGGCCTTGGATATCGAACACACAGGAAAAATAAAAGCCTCTGAGAGCTTTTTCCTATGCATGAATTCCACCCCGCCATACATAAAACAAAAACCACTCACAGCCCATGAAAAGAAGCAAAAAATACGAGATGTTGTCGAAAGCCACACTCATCCTGCTGACTGAGACTGAAGATGAGATCATTCTTTCATGTGTTTGTACTGGAAATGGAGTTCAGAGACAGCAGCACCATTATGTAAAAATAGGAACATAAACTGTGCATTGTTTACAAGTTGTGTTGCAGTGTAGTGCATCTAGTCTAGCTTACCAAACCATTGAATTGACGAACAAAACAACACGCTCCTCTTTAACAGCTGATTAGTATACTGTATTTACATGTGATGTCAGGAGGGGATAACACTGTCGTCCTTAACAGCATCCCATTATTCCCATCAGCCTCCTCATTTATATGTGGTCAGCGCTGTGGAAGATAATGGTGCAGTCAATCGGTTAATCTTCTCTTCTGCTTTCAAACATAGACGGGGCTGTGTACGTATAAACATGCACTGTTCTCATCTGCATGACTTGAACAAAATTAGAAATCCCCTCAGCTCACTAGTCCTCAGAAAATATGGCTTCAAAAGAGTCATTTCATGCAGGCTTGAGCCCAAGATGGTCGTAGTGACGTGGAATTCTGTACTTTTATCCGCATCAGACGCCAGTTTAGACCTAAAGATGCGTAGAGTCACAATCAGCAAATTTTTTTATATGAAGAAACATCTGCTTTGCATTAGTATATGCAATAGTATAGCTTTATATAGATGGATATTTAAAGAGTGTAAGTTAGTAGGGAAATCTGATTTTCTTTCAGTTTTCTAATATTTATGTATTATTCTTGTATTAGTATTATTCTTTTGTGGAGTCTAACCCCAGGTAGGTGCCTAAAAGTTAACCTGACCAAACCACATGAGAGTATTATGTTGGTGATCTATAAATACGAGGAGCGAGAAAAAAATCAATTCACTTCAGTACTGTGTTTCTTCTTTTCACGATTCCTGAATCCATTCTTCGATTCTTCAATCGATTTTATATATAAAAGTCAAGCGCTTAGTCTGTTAGCTATGCATATTTTCAAAGTAACATGAGACAACCAGCAGCGCTCCAAACTGTATCCACACTGCTTCAGCATCAGCAAAACAACAGAATCACTATATATCTTAAAGAAATCATGAAAGCATATGACAAAATACACAGATAGCATGAGTTGATGTGTGTAGCACAGTGTAGTCCACAAGTATTTGGACCGTTTTCCACTCCATATTGGATTTGAACTTAAACAATGACTCCATTTAAAATGCTGCATCTTAGCTTTAAGGGCATTCACATCAGGTGGACGAGTCACTGCCGTTTTTACACACAGTTCCCAGATTATTAGACATGATAGGGCTGAAATTCCTTGACTGTGTATAGATTAACACCCTTAACTTAAACTAAACTAAAGCTGAAATGCAGCAGTTTAATCCTCCGGTCAGGGCTGTGTTGCAAATCCAGTGTACAGAAGTACATACAGTAGGACACAAATTGCAAATACACGTTGTCTGCGCTGTATATAATATAAGTTTGCAGTCATCGTGTGACCCACCTTTTCTGCATTGTGTTTTTAATTGAATTGAGTTAACATCCCTAGTCATTAGGTGATTTTATCTACCATGTTTAAACACTGTGGCAATGGGCATATTTCTGCTCATCCAAATAATTGGGCGTCGCTATCATCTCTACCAAGAGGTCACAGTATTACCGCCAGCTATCTTCTTCCCCATTGGCTATTTGATGTCCTCGATCTGATGTCATCAGAGACAGACGGTGACACCTCCAACCACATTGTAATGACCCACTCATGTTAAGACTACAGTCAACCCATCTGACCATCTTCATTCTTTGAATTATTCAGCACATCAATACTCGCAGCCTGTGCTCTATAAGAGCAGGTTGGCTCGGGGCAAGGTATATGCTGGCAAGAGGAGCGAGCATTAGAGGACTGGGCCTCAGGCGCTACAGACCTGGGACTAATGATAATAGCTGCTCTTGAACAACTGGCAAACTAAGCACTTTATTCTCTCTTCCCCCCCTTTTCCCTCTGATCCTTTCACATACCTGGCCCATCCTCTGCTTTGGGTACCAAAGGTGAAATGTAGTTGAATCAGAATATATGCAAAACAACTGGTGCTGTGAGCCTTTAATCTTCTTGTAGGTATGTAATGTGCTGTACTGTCGCAGAGCTAATGAAACTGCAATGACTGAAAAATGTGATATTCTTACGAACCCCCGCTTTGGCTCTGAAAGACTCACTGATACGAGCTGATGTTGGTCAGTGGTTGCTTTAGCGAGCCACACAGGAAATTGCCACAGTAAACATCAGCATACAGGACAGTGAGTTAGCCTCAGAGAGCTTTGGGCAGCTGAGACGCCTCAGAGTCTCTTAGTGGAGATTGTGAAATCGTGGTTTTCTGATGAAAGAATTCTTCCATGAGGAAACTTGTCTTATTTGGTTGGACCGAGGTAGGGAACAGCATCCCTGATGGTGTGATCGCTGAACATAAAGTGGGACTACTTTGGTGGTGGTGCCTCAGCATGATGTGCTGTTCACTGACAGTATATTCCTGCTATTAGTTTCTTCCTTGCCACCTCGCTGATGGAAAATAAACCATACCTTCATTCAATACGCATTTTATTCCTTGCATACTTATTAGTTTTACTTACTAATTTCCTGCTTGTTATTTGTTGCTTTGGTCGTTCCCAGTGTGATACATGTGACATAAAAGGAAACGGTGCAAGCCCGTTTAAACTGTGATTTCTTCCTGATGCATAACCAACATCTATTATCAATGTAAATGAGGCGCCAACTTTCCTATTTAAATGGGAACAAAGTGGAAAGTGCGCTCGCAGGCATGCTGAGGGAAGACGGAGGGAGCAAAGAGGGAAATGAGAGCTGCACACAAACAAGCCATTATTAAACACATTTCTTCTTTAAGCTGCTTTCTGAAGAGCATCAAGCCTAGAGCACTTTAACTTGCCAAAAACAAGCTCTTTTTTTGTGCTTTGAAATCAGGAGGTAAGATCAACATGGGATAAAAAGCTCAACACACAGGAAAGCAGAAGGACGCTTTATTTGTTTACCGTGCGGCAGGCCGAGGGCGATAGTCAGACTTCTCTTCATCCACAGGAGAGCTCCTGCTTGGCGGCAGCGCCGATGCAGCACATTGCCTCCCACCAGCATCGCACACAGCGCCATCTGCTAGGACCTGTTGGCTTGTTTGTTTTCCAGAGCAAACAGCAAATCACTTCTTTCCTGTTCCTGCTTTTTACCATATGCCACTGCCTGTGTATCAGAGCGAGGCATGTATATTAATGAAGTTAATCAAAGACGCGCACACAACCACATCTGCCAGGGGAATTTTCAAATGATCGCACCCGCCGCTTGATTCATCATGCCACTACCCTCCCCTGTCACTGTGGCCACCTTTCGATGCAGGTGAGACTGTTATAAACTGCAGTTATATAATCTGTTAAAGTGTTTGGACTGAAGCAGGAATCAGCATTTTTTTAAATCATTCTTAATGTACAAGTAATCTAAGATGGAGGGTAAAATCCTTGTGCTTGTACTTTAATAGTGTTCTGTGCTCCTGTTATGTCTCTGTTATTGCCACTGAGTATTGTGTGTAAATATACTGTACCTAGCAGGGTTGGGTACTGAACTTGATAATTTGGCACCACTGAGTGTCGATTGATGTTAAATCACCCGGTGCCAAATTTCTGAACCTGTGTGTGTACCAAGAGTGATTACATTTTTTAAAATTCAAATTCTGCAGTATTCGCGATGCAAAGCTGGCCGGGGCAACACGTGGAACTTGGTCAAACACAAAGCGTGTGCAAAAGCTGAAGAGTGCACTGTGTTCGATAAAGCCGAGTCCCCCACGGCAGCCACTCCTAACGTTAGCACGCCTGCAGTCGACGTCGCAGAGGTTAAACCCTCTGCAGACGACGGAACTTAAAGTGAGGCATCAGCTTCATCGACCTCTTCGGGTAGTTTATCAGCCTCTTGGATAAGTTGTTGATGGAGATAACTGGCCTGTTTTCACCGCCATGATTCGAGATTCAAGAGTCTTTATTGTCATTGCGCATGTCAATGAAATTTTCATTGCAATTGGCGATTGGCGTTAGTTTAGCATTTCACTAGTGTCAGCCAACACTCCGCCACTGGCTGCGTCTGAAATTCCTCACCAACATGTTATTTGTTAGGCTAGAACACCGAGTGAGAGCACGGCATGCTCGCGATGTGCCCTGGTGACAGACTGTGACAGGCTGGAGGTTGTAGGGGCGGGTCAAGGAGGGTAGTGAGAGGCAGGGAGGTCTGGGTAAAATGTGAAGTAGTGAAAGGGGTACTGTTGGGTCCTGGTTCTGAATTCCTGTACCTGTGACGGTATCAGTTCAAATGCCCAACCCTACTTCTTACATACTTGACAAAGTAACGTGCTGCATTTATATTTTAAATACTGCTGCATGTCTGAACACATGCTCACAATGAGCTGTTTCCCAACAAGCACTGCACAACGATTCTACATTCAGCTGCCGTAGATAACATTTGAGAGATGTCACAGGTCTTCATCCTGGTGTGCGGCAGTATTTGAAGACGCCCTGAGATCCCAGTGTCATTGCAATTAGTGGCCACGTTAAACAGCAGGAACAAGACAGCTAAGCAATGTATCCCTGTACAGATGGCAAATTATCCCGCTGACAAGCTGCTGCAGCCCTGAGAGCCCGTCAGGTACACATGGTGGGCCGTTATTTCAAAAGCACCCGTCTAAGTTTGTGTATAGTGGATTATTACCTCCACTGTTTCACAGGGTGGGTATTTTTTGACACGGGACCGATCACTGTGGTGTTGTTGTTTTTCATATAGACTGTCGCAGTAGATGCATGCATGGACTTGACTCCTGCAAACGGAATTTGATCTAATTAAATGATAATGATGATGACTCCATCAGAAGTGGTTGTCGGGTCTTGTCCATCCATTTCTGTAACTTTCTGAAACAGACAATCCAGCTGTTACTCCCTCTTTAGCTTTCTTTTTTGATTCGTGGCACAGCTCTTTGCAGCACTTCTCACGTGAACAACTGAGTTGCACACTATGAATGTGTTCCAGGCCAGACTGCCTGAAACTGTGCGCTGTTATTCCCATATTTAAACAAAGTCCTGCCTCCCCCTGTCTATGACGTGTGTCTCTTTACCCTACCTTCCATTCAGATGAGGTAGAAACACTCTTCTGTTCTAGTTGAGCTCAGCCCTCAGTCTGCCTTTTTCGCATTTCGTAACTGTTATGCTTCAATTTGATCCTTTGGTAATCAGATTTTGGATCGGGTATCACTTCAAACACTCACACTCTCTAGGCTTGTCCATAGTTTTTAGTTTTGTCCTTCACTGAGCATAGCAGCTGTGGTCAGCATGCATTCGTGTTGGTTACAGTGGATTTCAGGGGTTTTCATGGTGGAAAATTACAGGGTGAGGAAGAATTTACTGTGATCTCCGAGTTGCAGAAAATTGATGTTTAAGAGCTTAAAGAGAGGAAACATCAGCTTATAAACATCTATTGTTTCTTCATTGAATTATAATTTAGTATGGTTAGAATCCCAGCTTTATTTTAGGCATCGCAAACCGATCCACGCTGTTGCCTCAGTCACTTGGCTGAGTAACACTGACTGCAGCTTGGGTTTCTCTCCGCTCGCCGTATAGTTTAGCTTCTTCACTCTTCCTACATTGTTGTCTGTAAATTCAAACAAAATCTGCATCACATTATCCATCAAATAGAGTTTGCCCTAAGTTGGAGCTGGGTTATTTAGACCCACCTCCTATGCACCCCTGCAGAGAGCCGGGGTATGTCTCCCATTACCACCCTGTTCGATGCACAGAGTGCTTTCGGTTCTGATTATGAGCCTAATCTCTTAAATATGACAGTTTTTGCAGTTTTTCCATATTCATCATTAGCACCACGCTACAACCAGTACAGATGCCAACCTGGAACATAAGAATTCAAATGAGATATGACAAAATTAGAAACAAAGGGTCCTTAAAAAGGAAATGTCACTCTCAAATCACAATAGGAAGCAAAGCTGTGTTCTTTTCATATTATGGAAGTTTTTTTTAACAGTTTTTAATTATCATTCTTATTCATAAAAAGAGGCTCGTTCTTTAAACGAAACTGACAGAGGAAAAGACAACTGTTCTCTTCAGCGTCTGTTAACTTCTATTCACCCTCACTTTGCTAAGTAGTGTGTGTCAGTATTACTATACGACTGCACTGCGTGTGTTGATTTGTTCCTACTTAGTGCATAATTACACTTGTGGGTTTGCTGAGAGGAACTTAATTTGATTGTTCTGCCTGTCACTCAGCATGAAATAAGACAAATATGAAATGACGTGTTTGAGGTTGTTTGATTATTGGCTTAGGTTGGACATAATTGAGGACATATTTTCTGAAACTCAGCATCGTGGCTTTTCGGTCCTTACCTTGCCAACTTTTCAACCACAATGCGACTGTAATACATCTTTAATACATCTCCGTACAAGTGGTTAGCTTTGTTTTGGACCGTGTTTTGTTTTCATGCGGCATCTGTTTTTTTCCTGAGGTATCTGACAAGGCTTTCCTGTCGTGTCTGGTCCAATAAGGTCTGCTCAAACGCAGACATGGATTCCGAGGGCTTATGGGCCGGCGCTGGACCCACGCGTCTGTGCCTCAGGCTGTGTCATGCATGATTGCCTACATGATGCCTACAGGAGTTTTTGGAAAGAGGCGGCATCAAAACACAGCACAACAATCTGGCGAGGCTTAACCCCACACCTAGGGAGATCTGAGGCATGACAGGAAGAGCGCTCTGTCTGTCTCAAGGTCTCCTCCTGGGTCCTTGCTGATGAGTGAGTCGAAGGGTTGGCGAGTTTCCAGGAGCCAATTTTACCAGCGCTCAAGCCCCCCAAAAAAACACAAACTGATCTCCTCCCACCACCAAGGTTGGCTCTGGGCAGCAGTCTAGCTGAAGGCAATGCCCTGATCAAGCATGGTATTGGTCTAACATCCCCCGCACTGACAGGGATGTACTGTGGGCTGTACACTGCAGTCTGGGAGCCACTGACCTTTTGTTAACTTGACTGATGGGTTTATACTTTCTCGACACATTATAATTGCTGACAACTCCATCGGATTTACTCAGACACGTTGCAGACAAGTGTTTTCCCTGGCTCGGTGTTACTTAGAGTATACTTACTGTTCGAAAAGTGTAGCAAGATGTAGGTGTGCAGACATCGATCAGTCACTCGATATTGTTTGTCCTCCTGGGTTAAACTGGGGATTTATTGAAAACCTTCTTCTTGTCTAATCCTCACCTCGTCCACAGATTCTGTGTGTGGCTTTTTGTCTTTTTTGGAACAGCTCCGTTCTGCAGCCCTGAAGACATTTAAAGGAATGTCACAGGACACCGTGATACACACAGTGTGCAGCGCACCTTTGATTAAATCCCGTCCCCCTGCAGTCTGACCCATATGAGCCAACCCACTTGATAGAAAGCCCTGTAGGCTGTCAGACGGATATAGATAACATCACCCCTCACCCTTGCCCTCACGCCATCACCTCAGCGCTGACCTCCGCCTCCGTGGCCGGCATCTCAGCCCGGCTGTCTGCTGCCGCTCCACACTGCTGCAGGCGAGGCCACTTGGTGAATCAGCCTGCACAGTGAAACCCAAGGCCAAGGGTTACTGTGAGCCAGTCCAGCAGACATTTATGACACCCCCTCTGTCAAGACCCATGTAGCATTTGGTTTTCACCGCATTACCGACTCTGGCCACTGGCTAAGGACTCACGCCGCTGCAAACAAAGGGCAAGTTATGTTAGATTACATCATTTGTATTTTATAACCTCTCTTTTTGTTGTGACATGGTAGCAAAGCATACTGTACGCTTCAAAGATGTTGCAATTTTGAAATGACCAAAAATACCACAAAGAGTTGATCTTACAGATGATTTTTTGTCATATGAGTGGGAGCTGGATGCTTTTCTTCCTTACATTGAGCCGGTCTTGCCGACACACTGTACACGACAGAGTCACATTTGCTATTTTGAATCTGGAAATTAACTCCATCACTCAGACTTCCTGCAACCGCTGTTTCGAACAGCAGGCGCTAAATTATGTCAGCGGCTGCTGTCTTTTCAAAAAGTGAGACACTTCTTGACAGTTAAAATGAAATTTGCTCAGCAGTGCTGCTTGCTGACGGATGCACATGAAAGCTATATGTTGCTTTATTGTTAGTTTTAAAAAATAGTTGTGCTGTATTAACGGGCATTGCTTTTGGTTTACAACCTGCTCTGGTCTTTTATAAGCATATTGTTTGAGGAAATTAACTTGAGGCTCTTTTTAACACTGTGGTAAAGGCTCATTAAACAACCCAGATGGTGCTTTCTAGTGGCATTCTAATAATAGCACAGTGTTTTAGTTATGATCACCCTGAAGGCCCCTGCGCCTCTTCTCCACATCTTCCCTCTGTCACACACACTCATGCTCACACCCACTGCCCCTGCTTTGACAGGCTGAGCGGAACAATAACCACGCGCCAGCTGATGCATGATCCATGGGTTTGACCTGCTGACCCCGGGACACATTGTTGCAGCCTGTTTACATTGTGCAAATTGACAAATGTTTTCATGGGGCCTTTTAACTGGCTCCCAACAAGTTTCTGACATGCTCAGTTTATCATCTTCCTCTCCGTGTCTCACCGCCTCTGTAACTAGTTCATCCTTTCTTAAGATTAGCAGTTAGCTGAAGATTGCATGGAAGCACTGCGCATGAAGACACGGAGGAAATGTCGGCAGTAGAATGAGCAGATTTGTATTCCGCACATGTTCTTAGACATTAGGAGGGCATCAAAGTGCAAATATGAGTCAGACAGCTCTCATAATGAAAGAATCGAGACGCATTATGAAATAAGTGGAAGTGACCAATGAAGAGAGACGCGGCACTCGCTGCTTTGAATTCCAATTACAGAGACCGCTAGAGAGAGAGGCGTTTCATGTCTCTTGAGGTGTTGTGGGGCTCGGATATGGAGACGGAGCCTCACATAAAGGTCAGTGTGGCAGAGGTGGCCAGGTCACGGGAAATAGACTCAAGTCTCTCCACTGTCAAAAGGGAGAGACGAACCTGCCACTCCTCAGACAGATGAATACAAACCAGCTGCTCAGCTGTTCCTCTTTTTTTCTGTCCTGAGAAGTCTGCAGTTTCTCCACAGAGGGGTGGCAGGGTGAACGGGAGTGGCGAGGACCACTATTGAGGAGAGTGGGTTATCTCATGAAGGGAAATCAATTAGAACGTTACAGTGGACTGTGAACATTTATCCATTTAGCTTGACCACTATTGAATTTCCATGATGGGCTTTGACTGTTCAGAGGGAGAGATCAGAGTTAATGGTGATTGTTCTGCACTCCTCCAAATGTATTATCTGCCTTATTCAATGAGAGACACTTCATCAAACCAGAGAGAGCCCTGCGGCCTATTGATAGATGGGCTTTGTGTGGGGTTTGAAGAAAAAAGATGAGGCATGGGGGTTGAAGGCTGAGGGGAGAAACGGGAGGGAGTGTGGGGTTTGAGGGGGGGTGTCACAGATGTCCAGCCCTTTGAAAGAAAATTAAACAAGTACCTCATTAGCCAACGCTCCAGTGCTCCCTGGAGGTGGCCACTGAGCCAGGCTTTTTAATGAGCTGGGAACTTAAACGCTGCCAAAGTTTACCCCGGCCTTGCCTTTCTCTGTTAGGCCACTGGGAAGAGCCATGCCCTCCCCCTCCGCCCCCGGTCTCCTCCAACCCCCACCTCACCCCGGCCCTCCTCTCCCATTGAGGGCCGCTCATGCAGAGGAGAGAGAGGCACCACGCTGATTCCCTGCCTTTCAGCTCCGGAGAGGGGGATAATGCTGTTTTTGTACCACGCATCCAGAGGAATTATGTGCGCTAATTTGATTAGGGGAAGATTTGATTAACTGGAAAATGAGGGCTTTGCTTAGACTTTCACACGCTTAATTTATCCCTTGCAAAGCAGACGCAACATTGTGTCATGAAACTCAGAAGGCATATGAGAAGCCCATTCACCAGCTAGATGGCCCTTTCAGACTCCACAATATCTAGGACTGCCACGGTTCAAATTGGGATAATCAGTTTAGAGCTTTTTGCCTGGCCTCAGAATACAAATTGCATTTGGCATTAACAGTGAAAAGGTTCAAAGGATAATGAGGTTAATGTAGCAGGGAATTGAGCTAAGGCAGAAAAATTTCAGGAGAAAATGCAAAACTAGTGGCATTGTTGCATGAGCTGGATGTGAGGGTTTTTTCCCTTCTGTGATTTATGTTTGCGTGATACCTTCTCCGGTTGCTAGGATATTATGATAATGCTTTGGCAGCAAATGTCAATCACAGATACAGTATGTAAAACACTGTAAATATATCAGAAAATGTAGCAGCGTTTAACACGTATGCACCGCATGTGCATTTACATTTCTGTGCAAAGTGAAAGGGCCATTATTCTACGGTGCTTTGAATCCATTTAGTGGTTTTCGCTTGTCTCTATGATCCCTTTGTATACTCTGGAACGGCCACAGGGACTGAAGGAGCTGGATGCTTTGTTTTTGCTCCTTTTAACATGCTGCCATGAAGGTCATATTACTGCACGGTGATGATTACATTTGAATGAAAAGCGACTTCTTCTGGGAGAGAGAAGAAAAAAGAGCCACAGGCAGGCTTGATCTTTTTTCTGATCTAAAACCCTACACTGAGTGACCTTCCCCTCTGTCTGGCTGGATCTGCGGTTTGGCGGTTCTCTATTTTAAACAAATAGCTCTTTTATTTTACACAGGGATTGCCTGGATTACCTTTTAATAAGGGCTTAGCCACTCTCAGCACAACATCCCAGGCCCAGTGCTGGGCTGGCCGGCACAAGCCCAGCCCATAATTATCCACAGCAAACTAAAGGCCCGCATTCCTTCAAGAGCCCATGTGAGCTGTATGCCTGAGTTTTTCTCCTTGTTTTTGTCATCTGTCACACTGTGGAAGCTTTGAATTGGGACACTCTGGAAGCCAAGAATTTTTCTTAAAAAAAAAAAAAAGAGCCGAGATGAGAGAGGGGGAGAGAGGGATGGAAAGAGAAATGTGGAAACCCAGACAGATGAGCTGTCTCCTGTTGGACTTCACTCCATCTTCCCCATCTGTTCACCCCAGTTTTAATTAAATCTACTGAGATGAGGATTTCTCCCTCTCGTGCCACCTATTTCCCTCCTCGTTCCCCTCTCGCTGCTTCGCTCCCATGCTGTACTTGAGTGCAGGTGGGCTGATGCCAACGTCCACTCATCTCCCCACCTCGCTGCCAGCTGCTAATGAGAGTGAGCCAGGGTGGCGCGAGGACGTTGCCAGCCATTATGAGCTGTTAATGAGGAGCGTTCGAGAAAGGCCCTGGCCTAGGCCTGCTGCCATCAGCCACTGCAGCCTTTATCTCCCGCACACAGACACGCACTGCACATATACAAACATGCAGACAGTTTGTTACGTATGCATACATACCATCTACTCACAATGAAATTCTGTTTGTTGCAAATTAAATGCGGCTGTTTTTTTTTTAACACCTCTGGAGAGAGCCTATTTACACACCTCACAGCATAACACAAAGCAGCATATTTTAATGAGCTATTTCCCAGGTGATGCGCTCATGTTTGGTTGGCTAACCTCACACAGCCTCATGCAGGAGTCCTCTGTTCTTTGCTATTGACACGTACCTGGCAGACTACTCCCCTATTACCATAATGGCCTTCACATCTAGTTCATTTCTGCGGGCCAAGCCCCCGTCAGCCGTCGCTGTGCGCTTCACCTGCTCTTGGCCGGGGGAGAGGTGTCTGCTGAACCTGTTGGCCGTGTGACGGAAAGGGCAGGTTGCAGCAATGCTGCGAGCACATTCTCTCCTTCCAGGTTGGCACAGGCGCCTACAGCCTTAGCCTGCCCTGGTGGCTAACTGTCATGCAAAGCCATGACTCCTATTGGATGGAGGCACAAAGCTTCAGTGAGCCCCTCCCCAACTACACCGAAGACTGTAGTTAGTTCTGCTCGCTTACTGTCACCAATGCAAATCTCACTTTAAGACTGCAAGCGATCATTGACTTTCCAGGATTTCAGCAGCTATAAATACTAGTAATACCTCATTTCAGTTTAAGGATGCTTGCCTTTCCACTGCTTTTTTGTTTCTGATAATATCAAATAATGCTGCTTTCGTTCAATAGTTTGCCCCCATCACCTTCTCACAAGTGCAAACAAACGTCCCTCGGCCTTGTACTTCCTAATTCAGTTTGCTGCCTCGCTCTCGTGCTGATATTATTTTTTCTTTTCTCTTGTTTATGTCGTATGTCGCCTCACCGCTGACTGCGCACTTCTCTTGCTCTCCGCCTCTAAAATGGGATCGTCTGCCTTTGCCTTTCTCGCCAGCCTGCAAACAGCCCTTGAGCTATGGAGAGGCTGACGCTCACTTGACGCTGTAGGCCCTGTCGCTTCGGTTGTTTTAGCAGCACCTCGAGTTAAGAACAGTCACGTCACACCTCTGAAGCTGAGGCCACACGTTTTTACGTTGGGAAAGCAAACGCGGCTACATTATGTTGTGTTTAGAGACTAAGTGTGTTATCTTCAGTGCAGCGTCACGCCGTTGAAAAGCTTTTGTCGATTTAGTGATGCATTGAACCACTTTGAACCAAACCGTGTCTGGTTCGCGTCCGGCTGGGGAACTTTGTTGCATGTCTCTCTCTCATGTTGCATGTTTCTCTCACCCCTCATTTTCCTGTCACCTCTACAGTCTGATATCTAATAAAGGAAGAAAATAATCAGCCTCTTTACTTGACATGCTACATGTGAATACAACTCATCGTTAAATGGCAGAATGAATTTTTGCTTCGGCTGCACTGCCTTTATTAATATTCTAGAAATCCTGTTGAAAATGTTTTACATGTTTTCCTGGAGTTTAGCTTGACGATCCAAATCTGGTATGTTTTGCTACTTTTGGATCTTTAGTTGAAATTCAAATAATGTCCCCTGGGTTTGAGCAGTGCTAGGCTGCACCATATGAATTTGTATGGATGGAACTGCCAAAGGGTCTGAAGGTTATTAAAGTACATGTGGTGGGGTTTTTTTTCTTTTCTTTTTCCAGACTAAAAACCCAAACGTGGATGTACACTTTAAAATGTAGGCGGATTTTTCGCTTCTTTGCGAGCAACCCGCAGAACACATCTATACTTTGGAACAGGCGATAAAGTAATCAGAGCCTGTCTGTGCCCATCTCGCACAAGCTGCGTGCAGCATTCTTGTCACAACTGTTATGTCAGTTGGTGGCAAAGCTGAGTTTTCCATGGTGGTGATTAATATCAAGTCCGACATGACAGGGGGAAAGATACTTCACAGCAGTGACAATAAAACAAGTGTTTTCATCATTCCACAGACAGGCGCCCAGGGCCAAAAAGCTTGCACGTCACATGATCGCAACAGCCAGATTATTGGCTGCGGGTGCCGTAGTCCTCCTTGTAAACTCCTCACTTGAGCAAATGTTGGGCTTGCAGTATGTAATTAAGATGTTGACAGAAATAAGTGCTCGTCTCGTAAGTTTCAGACGTGAACTGACAAGGAAAGCAACAATTTGCTCTTTGTATTTCAGCTCACTTTTTTGGCGAGGAAAAGGCAGTAGTACAGTGTTCGGCTCTCTCCCGTAATAAAAGACAAGTCGACTAGCAATGCTATCGCTGCACGCCTACCACTAGCTCTATCTGGAGGGCAGGATTCGCTCTGTTTTTTACGGAGGATGTGTTAAAACCCCGAGCTCCTGGGCACTTTGCTAAAGTTAAGGCCAGCACTTTTTCATATCAAGGGAAACGCTCGGTGTTTACAGGCGCTGGACTGTCAAGGCCTTTCTACTTTTCTTTCTCAGTGTCACCGTTAAGAGCTTTTTCTGTGAGAATCAGGGCAGCGTTGCTCTTGAATATAAACATCAGTGCTCTTTTGTTAAATTATTTCTCCTCTCTTTTTCTTTTGCCTCTGGAGGGTTTCTTATTTACCTCTGGGGTATGTCTACATGTGTTCCAGAGAAAATGAAAGAGAGGAAGGAGTATGCAAATACTGCCTCTGTAATAGCTTGGAAGTATTTTGCAAGGGTGGAAATTAAAATAATGTAAACAGTGCCTGTGAGTGTGAAAACACTGGGCTGTTCCAACACGGTTTCCATTTGTTTGCCTGAGGGCTTGCATTTCCTACAAATCCAGCACATATTGTTTGATGTGTTTGGTGTCAGAACTGCAAAAGCGAAGGACAGTTTGAATTCTGACATCCCGCATAACTCCGCTCTCCATGCCCATAAAGTCTCGCTGCTTTTTGCTCTCTGGGAGTTTCTGTTTTTTTCCTCCGGTGCCCTTTTCAAAGTGGATAATTGACATCAGCAGTCGCCCAAAGTCCGAACCAAGGCCCAGTCCAGCTTCAAAGCTTCCTTGCGTCCAAAGGAGCTCAGACTTAAAGCCCTTGCGCTGCGTCAAGGCAGCCTCAATTCCTTTCACACACGTTGGGAATCATTGATTCTTTAGTCGATTGTTCTAGTCTAGTCATCGGGAAAAGCCTTGCCTGTTCTGTCAGTGGTGTGTGCAGCTGCAAGTCTGTTTGTGTGTGTGTGTGTGTGTTCCTCTGTGTAAATGAGTTCCAGCTAGATTTAGTGGAGGGTTTTAGTTCTAGGCAAGGCTGAGCCCATGGCACAGCCAGAACAGGTTGAGTTTCAAAGGGGCTTATCAGGGGAATTAGGCAAGCCTTTGGAGTTTGAGCATAGCCTAATTCCTGGTGACCTTTCCCTGGCTCTGGTTTGACTTTTTGTGGTGATCAGCAAGTGCTCTAACAAGCTTTTCCGTCTGTGTGGCTGGGGATTACTGTGGAACAGCCGTGCCCTCCCCTGCACTCACAAGAAGCCATCTGTGGCGGAGAGAGAGTAGGTGAGCAGGAGAGGGAGAGCGAGAGTGAGCAGAAGTAGGCAATAGCCTGAAGGGGCATTGTCATGCCTGTCTGTGTGTTGGTGAGGATTCTGCGCTTGTCAGAGTCTCCTTTTGTGACAAATTGGTATGTTTTGTTCTGCCATTTTAAACTGCCAGAGACTGACAAGCCTTTCAGCCCATTATTCAAGCATTCACGGACATTTGAATAATTTTTTTTTCTCAAAGAGGAGTCTCTTACTTTGTTTTTTTTTTTTTTTTCTGGAATATCGCCTTGATATTCATTTCACCCTCTCTTCAGCAGTGAGGCTAGGATTATCATTACTTACAGAAAGGGCTTAGTGGTGTCTGAGGTAAGTGTACACTTTCTTTCATCACTGTTTTGTGCCGCCTTTCACTGGACGTGATGCTGAATACTTCAGCTTGTACGAGGCAATCATCAGGTGCGGAAACTTTTCCCTCGCATCTGTTTGACTGCGGTGTTTATGAAGACACGGCTCCTTATGCAACATCATTATGAAATAACATTTTAATGCCTATTTGTCTGAAGCAGATGAGTATATGTGCAGAGGAAGCATATGGTTTAATCAAGCTTTATGTTTCCCTTTTGTGTTTAAATACAACAATATGCAAATTAGATGTTATGTCATCTGATTGCATTCATTATACTTCCACAGATGATCTTTGTTCAGAAACCCCTGCTGTGTTCGCAATTGAATTGATTGTATTTAATCAGAGCACTTCTGAATTAATTATGGAAACAGAGAATGTCACATCACTTGTAATTAAACAGTAGATAGCTTGTTGACTAAATGAAAGAGATAGCAAAGCTTATTTTGCTCATTATACTAGTATCTGGAATATTCAAGTACGCCAGCGCTTCTCTGTAGGTCATGTGTAATTGTGAGTATAGAGGAAGTCGATTGTCAGTCTGCTTTTCCTGCTCGTGAAAGCAGTGAGCGTTTTATTGAACCCACACAGAGAGCTGTCTGCTGCTGCACAGTTGTTCCATCTTTTTTAAAGAGCAGAACTCTCGGATTCATTCATTTACTCTCCCCGCTGTTCCCGTTCGGTGACATGCGTTGTGTGCCCTGTGAAAGACTGCAGCCTTTTACTGTAGTTTATCATTTACACTTCTGATTCGCATGTGTTCATTCTGGAGTTGACTGAAATGTCGTATTCATCAACATGGAAACAACGTACACATGTTTTCACTGAAAAAAAGAGCAAATATTTCTCTTCCCATTTAAGTCAGTATGTTGTAGACACGCTGCTAGATTACATTGCATCGCACAAAAAAGGTTACAGCGGTGCAGAATGCATTTGCATATGACTCATGATGAGAAAATAACCATTTGCATTCAAAATCCTGTTTTCCCAACATCTACATAAATGTGTATTCAAAACATGTTGCAATTACGATACTTAATGCCTTAAAGCTGCTCTGTGTAGAATTTGAACATTTCTGACAAAAGATATCAAAAGAAACAGTTTCCCGGGCAGCAATGCATTGATCACCTACTAAAACACTTTTCAGTAAGACTAAAACTACCTGGAGACCCTATAAAGATGAAAATGTTCACCAAAATAAGGTATTTCTGCTTTTTTCAAGTCCTAAATTACTCTTGTTTAGCTGTAAGTGATGAGCACCTGTATCATAGCATACAATGTTGCAAAGACACTCCTGAACAGTCTTGGTAGATTAGCATAGCAAGTATTTATAGAGCTCAAAGAGAAGCTCCTAACCTGATGTGAACCTCTCGGACTGCTTTTTTAGCCTACAGCAAGGTTACAGCCTAAGAGTGAGGACTGCCTTGGAAGCAAAATCGGGGCAAATAAGACCCAGAAACATGTGTGTGAAGAAGGTCTAGATGTGAACTGTAGTGTCTTTCTTTGGTCCTTGACATCTTGGTGGATCAGTATCTTGGGAGGATGGCCCAGGTACTGTGTGCCCAATGCTATAGCTACAGTACGGGCTTCCTGGTAGCCATGCTAGGGCAGAGTGCAGGGACAGTCTACAGCTGCCGGTGTATCTCTTTAAGAAACCTCTATGGGTACAAGGGTGGGGAGAGCCTCATCATCATCATGCAGGAGTCATCTGGGTAGCCTCTCCTCCCTCTCTACTGCATTATCATAAAAAGTGATTTAGGACTGATTGATGCAAATGGCCCTCTGTTCTTTTCTATCATTAACGGGCCCTTCGCCGTGGCCACAGGCGGTGATTAAAGCTGTCATTTCCAGCTACTCATTAAAGGAGCGCGCCGGGCCATGGGGGGGATTGAGAGAGGGCTGGAGACGGAGAGCGGGAGGGAGGGAGTCAGACGAAAGAAGGAGGAGAAATGGGGCATTTTTCTTGCTGAAGAAGTGTCTATTGAAACTACCTTTCTAAAAAAAAAAAATCACACACACACACACACACACACAGAGGCCCATGCAGTGTTTTCATAATTGTTGTATTCCCCCTAGTCTGACTCAGACAGAGGAAAAAGTCTGTGGTCAAAATCCATTATAATAGCATCTTTTATGATTCCCCAAATGCTTTTTTAGTTTAGGCTGCCAGTAGGGTTGCTTATGAAAAAAGCAAGCAATAACAAGCGACAGTAGGGTTCAAATCGAAGTCACTTTACAGTTTGTATTAATTTTCGCATTTTGTGTGGAACTAGGCAAAGTTATGGCGCACATAGACGGTAAAAAAAATCAATACGACTCTGTTTTATATTTCTGTTTTGCTGTTGGCTATAAATCACAAACAATGCTCACAAAGAAAGTGAAACTGTTGACAAAACAACCACAACAACCCCAGATACTGAAGTGTGTCTGCAGCCACCGCATGACTCCTGGCAAAGACATTACTCTGTGTGGCTCGCACGTACACTTGAACATGAACGCGAGTGTGTTTGTGTGCTACTTGCCGATAGGAGCCTTATCTACTCTAATGGGGGGGTTCTTGGCTGTGAGGCAGTGAGATGTGAAGCTCCAGCTGAGCTCTCCTCTGCAGGGGCCTACAATACCACCGTGTCCTGGGGACCTGCACTAATGGCCTGGGGAGCACTTACTACTGTTGTGCCCAGCAGGCCTACCCCCTCCACGCACATACAAAACCCCAAGCCTCCCCTCACTCCCCCATCGCCTTAATCTTTCAGTATGATTCAGTCCCCCTCAGATCTCATGCTGGGATTCTGGTCAAGGGGTGCACATGGCTTATAGCAATGGGACTGGGCTGAGGAGGGATGTGGGGGGGTTGAGGACTGGGGAAGACAATGAGAGGAGGACGATACGTTTTCTTTGTCACAAGGCACCAGGGCACTAAGCTCCAATCAGAGGGGTCCATCAATTGAAATAATTCTTTAGCAAAGGTTTCCCTGTCCAAGATGTGATACACTCTTCAGAGCCCACCATGTCTGTGTGCAGGGAAATACGACTGAAGGTCAGCCCCTCCTTCCAGCTGCATCCCCCACATGCCAATATTCTCAATGCATTGCATCTAACATTATCCTGTGTGCATGAGAAAAGTGTAAAAAATGGATCGCAGGTACACCTTCTTTAAAGGGGCTGTCAGGATGTGGGACGACTTACCTTTGACCTCTCCCATGAGTTCCCAGTGAAAGCAGCTCACTTTTCTTTCATTAGGACAGAGTGGATGAGTGAGTCAGTGTTGTGCAGGGGGGTCTTACAGACTAGCAGCGTGGTTCTCATGTGTAGATCTCTTGTGAGATACTGTAGCAGCAATTAGTCTCCAGATGAAAGCCCATTAATTACTTGCCAACGGCAAACAAATGCAATTATTTAAGGGTAAATTACAGGTAGCGTAAAGGCTTTCACCAGCCAATCTGCTGACAGAGTTGTCATGCACATTGCACAGTTAGCTGACATCTTGCTCATTAATACAGAGCCACAGAAAAGAATACATATCAAGGCCACATTTTAGATCATTCCCACGTTTTGGAGACACGATATGTATATTTTTCTCTCTGTGGCCACTCTGGGGCTGCATGCATTGCCATTTGTTAACAAAGCACAGAAAACAGCTCTATTCATTTTCTTTCCCTGTAGAGTTTTTCTGAAAGTTGTCATGTTTCATAGGAGGGTTATATAGACATACTGTATGTGTAATGAGCCAAGTTCTGCTCTGCTCTACGAAAATGTGAATAACTTTGAAGTAATGCAGTTGTACCTGTGTTTATTGCCAATTAAATCCAACTTTATTTTTCTGTAAAATGGTGCCATAATTGTGTTTTTTAGAGCAATGTGTAGGCACATGTGCATCTGTGAAGGAAAATCACACCAGCATTGTCTATTGGGGGCCTAATGGTGCAATTAATTTTGTTCCGTCTCTTCTGGAGACTTTTAAAGAAAATGGATTTTTTTTTCCTTCCCACTTGCTCTCTAAACTGGTTTTAATGAAGAAGATAAAGTGGTTCCTTGGGTGTCTCATAGGCTCCCAGCAGTCAGTTCATTTGACATTATTCTAGTGTGGCTGAATGGAGCAAGCAGCCTGCCTCCTCTTTGGCTCCATGTTGACAAGCCAGCAGCTCCCTCCCAGGGCTGCTGTAATGAGGAACTATCTCCCTCCCAGGATTAGGGCCTATACCATGCAGGGGCCATTACACAGTCAGGAAGAGGAAATGGAAGGACAGAGACAGGCATCCATCGTCCATTTGCAGAGTTAACCCCACCTTAACATGGATTATGTCATATGTCAAGTCATGCCACACTGCTGTTCCAGCCTTATCTGCAGTGGGCTTAAGTTCTCAAGGTGCCCAGACAGCTGACAGTGGCATTATTACTCTCTAGAATATGCCTGCAGGGCCCACCTCTCCTGGGAGGCTCTGCCTCCAGACTGTAGTGCCCACTGAGGGGAGGGGCTGACAGGGTCTTTATGACTAGACACTCTCCCTAAGGACCACTCAGGAATAAATTAGCATGGCCACAACCCTTCTGGCATAATGTGTTTGGACATGAGGGAAGCGGCCCCACCCCTCATCCCTCCCAGAGGACAAGTATGCTCAGTGCTCAACCTTATCTTTGTTGAGCATTAAAATACATGATTGCACCTCCAGGGCATGCACAAATACTGTTCTTTGTGTGCATTCGTCTTGCCATCCACCCGGCAATAGCAGATCATAAACTCTGCTGCTGAACTACTGCAAAGCAAGATATTGTTTGCAAGTTAATAAACATACTAGTTGATCTTGTAAAAGTTTTTTTTTTTTTTAATTGTCTCCAGAGCCATTTTCCTCCTGTTTGTTTGGTGGCTGAATGTGATCCAAGGGAGAAAGGGAGGAATGGAGCATGAGAGCAAGTAGGAGAGTGGCTTAGTGTAAGACGTTAAATCCCCAGCTAAAATACATAGCCCTCAGGTGGTGCAGCTTCTTAACCTCAGCCTGCTTGGTCTGATAAGAATGTTTCTTTGTTGTTGGCTGGGGAGTAATGCAGACTAGCTAAAGGCTATTAAACCAAGCTTTGCCTGAGTGTTGTTAATCAGTAGATTTCATCACCCTGTTGTGTATTCAGAACAGAAATAAAGTCTCTTATGGCTACGTCAGCTGAAAATGTTCAGCAATCAAACAAACCAGTAAACAGATGTTTTTGTTTTTGTACTCTCATGGTAACATCCCATATAGTAGCTACCTAAAGGTAAGTCATACTCCATCAATACAAATCCCCTCCCAGGATTACACTGTCTGTGACCTCCACCCTATATTAAAGAAACAGTTTCTCTGGAATTTGCCATGGTCTGTTCCAGCTGTTTTTATGTAAGTCAAACTCCCAGCTGCCAATGATTACTGCTGTGGACCGTGCCCGGAGCCTCGCCGACAGTCCCCTTTTGATTAGCAATTATCCAGAAAAAAGGCGAAGGGAAACTCAGACGCTCAGGAGAACATGGTTCCAACCTGTTTTTCCATTGAGTAAAGCTCTGTCAGGGCAGGCAAAGGTTGCTGTGGTTCACTGGGGTCCACAGCACCACTTGGCTTTGATTCTCCCATGCAGCCCAGATGTTGGGATCTGGCTCTGCGCTGTTGCATATGGTTCCACTTACTCTCCGGGGGAGGAAAATAAATGGTTTGTTTTTCTATTGTGGTCTCACTCATTACGCACTTATAAAACCGGCTTTTGAAGATTAGAAACTTGTGCCTGCGTTGAGCCAGATATAAGCTGGCATGTTAGCATGGAATGTGTGGATTTTCCTTTTAAGATCATAGTATTTTCCTGTGTTCAGTTTTGTACTAACAGGAAAACAGGTTAGTACCGGTGTCGTACATCATCCGTTCATTACGGTTGTAGCTTTAGCTGCGTCTGGCTTGCTTTTTGTGTACACAACCCTGGGACATTGATCCACTAAACCTGAGAATTTTTCAAAGCCTGCAGCTTATATCCTTGACCAGATAAGTTCCTGAAACCACATATATAAATAGACCGGGGATGATAGAGCAGTGCATGATGGCTGACCAGATACTGCTGAGGGATGTGATGACCCAAGCTCTCTCTCTAAGAGCTGCAACAGGTCAACAAGCTGCCAGTTTAGAAGACATATGCGTTTTAGATCCTGATAGCAGCTTCAAAAATACTTCTACCTCCTCCTTTTTCCTTTCCATTAGAAGTATTGATACTAATAGACCTCGAACTACTGGATGCACACCAGCCATAGGCATGCTCAATTGACCCCCGTGACCCGACCCAGTCTTATCTCCTGCTGGCTCAGTGCAGGAATTTCCATCGCCGTGTTTTGCTTCCAAACTGCTGCTTTCAACTTCTTTTGACTGACAACAACTTTGTTTTGCTCTCCAGTGTTCCTGCCCATCCTCAATAACTCGATCCACGCTCCCACAGTTCTTCCGAGCACTCAGGGAAGTGTTAGTTCTGTTGGCTAGCAGGTGTTCCCAGCCTCATCTGCCCTGACCTTTCAAGGGTTAGTCGTCTGTCAGTGGGTGTCAGGACTATAAGTAAGACTCAGGTCACCCTTCTTACCGAGAGGTCACACACCATAGGCACCATGAAAGGGAGAGAGGGGCTAAAGATGAGAGACAGGAAGGTTGACCAGAGAAGCCCTCCCCTCAGACGCAGACCCTCTTCAGATTTCTTACCTTGGACTTCTTTCAGTTCTTGAACAATGAGAGCACATCTGGCTGCTCCTTGGTTTTGTCACAGTTGTCCTTCACTCTTGAAAGACATTGCCTGGGAGAAAAACAGAAGCAAGACAGCCAGTTATTCTTCACTTTGGCTGCTCACAAAAAAAGAGTCTTTGGAATGTGGATATTTCCTGGAGTACCGCTGAAGGCAATGTTGTGCAGATGAATGTAGCATTACATCAACATGTTAAAGTGACATTGAATCTGGACAATATCGTTAAGTTTCTCATGTCTCTGCTGTTAGATACTGTACAAATCACAAGACAACAGAAAAAGAATGTTTCAACACATTTTTTTACTTTATAAAATCAATTATTTTTAGACACCCGTTCTTTGATAGATGCCTTTCAGCCAAATTGACAACTCCTCTTTCAAACTTGAGCGCCTTGTCAAAAGCACGGCACGGAGGATAAATGTAGTCTATCTTCATTAAACGTTCCTTAATTGGCTTTGTAAGGAATAATCTCCCCATCTCTCTGAGCTCCTTGGCTGGCAGACAGGCTGCATAACAGCACCGCTCATCTGTCAAAACGTCAGCCGGATCTCAAAAATGAAAGCGACACATGCCAGCAAGTTGTTCAACACTGTGTACAAACACTCCAGATCACACTCCAGTAGAAAGGCCTGTCATAATCATGTTTGAAGGAAATTAGATTTTAGGTAAACACAACTGTCATGTGCGGCGTTCCTTAGAAAAGTTGTTTCTTCTTTTTCTTGGCTTGTAATCTTTAAAGGACCCCGAGCTCTGAATATAGGCACATTTCCATTCATCACATGGCTTATCTGCGATTGCTGGTGAAACACTGACAGCATCCGCAAATTTTGAAGGCCCTGGAGCGCTTGTGTTGTCAAATTGAAACTCGGGAAGCAGAATTGCTGCCCACCTGCGTAGCTCAAACAGCGCTCCAGGGTCTTGCCTTGATGTGCGATAGAAGTGCGGTACCACAGAACCAAACAAAACGTACCGTGTGCCCTCCTCTGATTAGCAGACAGCAGCGTGATCTTCCATGTCCTTCACTGAAGCTTTATGCAGTGACAAGCTCACGCCGAGGCCCCAGTAAAATAACAATGAGCGACTTGCCAACTTGTCAGTCTGTTTGCTCCATTTCCTGTCTCACGGCGTTCTCTGTCTCTCTATGCCGAACTGTATCCAGGAGCTTAATAGACTGTAGAGGTCTCAATTGAAAATGTGAATGTGCCCATCAGAATGTGTAACCTTGTTCGCCCTAGGTATTTAACACAGGACATCTGAAGGCAATGACTTGACCGAGGCATGTCAGGGACAAATGAAAAGCTATTACTGGAGACATGCCTTTGTGTGTGTGTGTGTATACAGTGTATTTACGCATACATGTGTGTTTGTGCCTCCCAGCCATCCCTCCAACTCCCTCAATTTCCAGCCAGTGCATCAGTCCAAGCAGGAGTGACATGCAATGGCATTCTTTGTTTATCTACTCCAGGGCCACGCTCTTCATGTCTCTTTGTGTCGATGTCACCAGAGCAGTAAGCACTGGAGGAGGGACGGAACCACAGTAATAACAGTGGAGATGTGTTTGTTTGTCAAGACAGCTCTGGTTCTCCAGGCGAGGGCATTGCTGGATTCATGAAACATGACAGCTGTTTAGAAAGGGAAGAAAACAGAGAATCGGCCTTCAACATCACTCCTGAAGCACTTGACATTTAATAGTCTATACACTTTGTAATGCCATGTGATGGTAACATTTGGTACATTGTGCAGCACACAGTAAACTCTTGACTGGGGCAAGGCATTGCTAGTTTTATAGGTGAAAAGTTACACAACTAGAGGTACTGTTTTTTCTTCAATGGCAAATGTGTAAAAGCCTCCAACATTACTAATTAACCCGTATTAATTAAGCAATAATTCTGCTCCACATAATAAACCTAAAGGCCTATTAAGTTGGAATGAACCAAATGGGTCATTAGGCAGTTGTGAATGGCGTTTAGCACTATTAGCTTTAGCTGGCATTAGTATGTTGTGTAATTTCCACTCACTTTTTTCAACACTGTATTTGAACAGAAAAGCCAAACATTTGAAAAAGTGGAGGAGAGTGAGTCGGGAGAAAGTTGTGTTGGATCCCGGATGCGTTTTGTAGGAAACCAGCCCATCTTGCTGCCACGATATAATGTACATCTACATGTCGTCTGTTCCTAACATCATTAGCCATTTATGGGCATGTCAACTAATGGATTTGTGTTAATGCATAAACATAAGAATGATCCATCAAGCACTCAGACTCAGGAGGCCCCTGTATGATTTATCATTAATCACTCTGAATATGGCCTGGCTTTCAAAATGACATTACACAGAGCTGTGCGTGTCGGTGCTGGAGGATGGCTCGAAAGCTCTCTACGTGCACAGGCACACAGGAGGAGAGAGGCCACACCAGGCACTTTGCTTTTAATGAAGATAGCACTGAACACATGCGTTCCCCTGTCATTGCACTAAAGAGCTTGATTGCAGATGCCGACGCTTCCGATGACAAAAACGACATCTGTGAACATCTGCTTTGGAAATGGAAGCTGGCCTTGGAACGCAACATTGACTTTGTTTTCCGTCTTCGTGGACCAATTAGGGCTAACAGATTTACACAGCCGGATCAATCTGAAAACAATAACGGCATCGTTGTTATTTCTCTCGTTTGATAGCAGCGCGGCTCCGTTGTGCCCATTAGCATTACAGAACAGCAAGCCCCCTGACCTCCACAACATCTTCGCTCCATCTCGTATACATCCCTGGAGATGCTATTTCCTTTAATCTAGAGAACACACAAGGCCATGCATGTGTGAATGCGTGAGTGTGCCCCCCCCCCCCCACCGCCTTTTGCTTCCTCCTCTCCGGCATCCTTGCTACAGTTAATTAACAGTTATTAGTGTTAGCGCAGAGCACCGGATAAGATGTCACAAATCATCAAGTCTCTAGGTGCAGTTCCAGCAATTAAGAGCTCTGTCGCACCTTCCCTCTCCACAGTCATTTGGTACGCATCCAGGTTCCTTTTTAGACCTGAAAGCACTAATCAAATCATTTCTGCTCAGAGATTTTGTCATCATTATTCCAAGCCCTAACGACGTGAGACTCCCAACTCGGCGCCTCCCCCAGCCCCAACTTCTGTCTGCATAACAATGCAAAGCTGCACCTTCATCGCTGCTGTTAATGGAGCAGGAACGTGAAATTCTGTGCTTTTTCCTTCCTTAAAGCAATCGTTCTATTTATACCCATCAGGCTTTTCTATACCCAGAGTTATAGATACACAGCTAAAATACAGAGCCCAGTCAAGTGCCTGTGTGTAAGTGTTAGGAAGGGATGTGTGGAAGTTGGCAAGAGATGGAGCCTCAGATTAGCAGTGTTTAGTTGCTGATTTTAATGCAGGCTGTGACTTCTCTGCTCCGATCAATCTGTCATCCCTCTAAATGGAAACTTAATTGCATCCGTCTGAAGTAAAGGGACCTTGAGCTGTGCTTCTTGTTGTCTTAAACACCCAGTCCTTGCCTGGGCTTTAATTTGTTTGGCGTTTCATTTGTGGCTGATATAGGCTTTGGTCTCTTAAATGGTCAATATGTACGAATTGGCCAGAGAAACTGCTAACTGCTGCTCACTGTACTCTTTGCTGTAGCTGTTTTTGGCTATAGCTACTAGCTGCCATTAGCTAGTTAGCTCAGTTAGCCATGCAGCTAGTGTCCCTGAGGGAGCTCGGAGCACCGGGGGATTGTTGGTGTTTACGATGCGGGCTAAGGAACTGGACTCAGCAGCCTCCCACTGAGCACGGCAGAGCCGGGACTGAAAACAGCCCCCAAGACTGACGGAGGCCAGTTTTACCACAGTGCCAACAGACACCCCAATGACGAAGACCCAGCAGGCGGGAACGGGAGAGGAAGGTCTGGCATTAGCAGCGTGGAAATGTAGCGTGTAGCCCTGGAATATTTTCATATCGAACTCTGAGAATGAACCAGTTCAGTTTTGGTGAGTTTTATTGTGTTTCTGTCGAGTTTGAATCAAGTGTGTTTTACGATGAGTTCGCTTGGCAGTTAAGCTCGTCTCGGTTTGGTTGAAGAGATGCCTGAACTCAGAAGGTGTACGGTTGTATTTTTTCGGTTTAATAAGGAGAATACATGCAAGAATATTTCCTTTCTTGTCATTTTGGCGATTGAGATTTTTTTATTATTTAGACTAAAAAGCTAAGCGAGTACGTATGAGACAGGACGAGTGAGGGCTCGCTGGTTAGCATCCTAGCTTCAGTAGATATCTCTGCAACACAAGACATGGACATCTTTAAGAAAGCGTCAGAAGTGTTTTTAAATTTTTGAATGTTTTAAACTGAGATGCTTACAAACATGCAATATTATATATTGCACTTTTAATGCTCTTGGCCCAGAACTGTAGGGGGGGTGGGGGGGTACAGTGCTCAGCGGTGGACCCCTGTTGAGTGAACAGTAGTCATTTGATAACTTAGATTACACCACTCTTCAGGACTTCTGTGGTGATTGAAGCCATTAAAACAACATAGGACAAAGTAATTAGTTTAAAAGCCTGTACGGAGGCTACTGTACGTTGTTTTAAAGCACTACTACTAATTCCAGGTATGCATCCAGATATAGAAATAGATTGAATGTGTGTATGAGCCCCTCTGCTACATTACCTGCTCTGCGTGTATTTAAAAGAAATGCCACAGACAGACTAGTTTATAGATGTGCTTATTAAATGCCTTTAAAGTACCTAATCGGTGCACAGTGTCTGCTTTCAGCACATGTGTAATTATTTGTTTAATTGCAGAGTGAACATAGAATCAAGGTGATAAAAAGAAATGGCAATAAAAAATATGCAATGAGGAAGAAACGTACAGAAGCTATGCAACTTGTTAATTTGTGCAGATGAGTGCATCCCATGGGGAATATAACAACATCTCATCCAGAAAACAAACCAAAGCAAAACAGAAGCCAAGAGAACTCATTTACATAACTGGATATAAAAGACGACAGAAATACTGTGGAAAACTGTACGACAGTATGAGTCCATAAAATGATAACAGCGATGGAAATAAAATATAGTCACTACATGCACTGATGCTGGAACTGTAATAATGGAGTAGGCTAGTGTGATGACATACTGACAGTACTAAATTCAACTATAAGGTTTATTATGATCCTTAAGCATGATGTGTTTTTTCCACTAAATGGAATGCAGCCATCATAGATGAGTTTAGTAAGTCGACTAGTCCTGCATTAGAAAGGACTGCTTTGGGGCCTGATCTTTCTTTTTCTTTACTCATTACAGCCATCATGGATCAGTCATATCATTTATATGAGGTTGATTAAATTGACTGACCCAACTTAACTCTAAGTGATTAAAGTTAATGAAGTTTTTACACAAAAACATTTTTCTATTTCCAACCTCATCTCCCCCCATCAGGAGTTGGAAGCTCCTCAATTACATTCACTCATGCAACTGTAATGAGCATACAGCGGTTTGCTCTGCTTTCAATAGGAGTTTGATGTCCAACGTTTGACTGTGTGCGGAGCATACTGTCAGCTTTGTTCTTGGCTTTTCAAATGGGAGGCAGCAAGCATCGTTCTTGATCCTCCACGTCCAAATTCCTCCTCCCCGGGGCCACCTCCTGTCAGGTGTCAGCAAAATAATCACAAGTTAACAGTTGTTAGAAATGACACGAGAGCTGCCATCGATCAGCAGTCATGAATCATCAGCTGAACAGAGACAGACAGACAGACAGACAGACAGACAGACAGACAGTGTGTTTCAGGAAGAAAGTGAAGAGCCGAGGGTCGTAGCTTAGTGCAGGCAGGCTGCTGATGTGACTGGACTGGGCTGTTGTATCTACTTGGTTTTCATTAAAGCAGAAGATGAGATCAGGGAAGTGCAGGAAACATCCGTCTTGGAATTGTGTGCAAGTATGTGTGTGTGGTTTCATACTGTGTGGCTATATTAGCAACAATGATAGCTATCACTGCTGAGAAGGGTGATATCAGGCCTCACACCTCCTGAGGGGCATTATTATCCTGGAGTGAATTGGACTGAGGGGTCAGACTCTGACATACACAGACACACAGACACACACACACGCACACACACACACACACACACTTGGCATCCTAGCAGTGAAAAATGAGACAATACTGGGTGTGTCCATACAAAATAAGGCTTTCTGCTAGAGATTGTATATCCATTATATACACTAAATACAAGAGATGCACACAATAGCAGCAACTCTTCAGAATCTAATGCAGTCCAGTAGAAGCCTGGATGTGTCTGTGATGGTGGTGAATGAAATGTGTTTTAAAGAATGTTATCAGTAATTTCTTTGTCAAAAAAAATCGCGCAACTTCTATCTTCATTGTGTGCCAATGAGAGTGAGTCTCTCAGTAAATCGTATCTACTCAATGTTCGCATGGTTCACTGGGCCTCACTGAGAACACTAGCAAACATTGATAATAGCATATTAATGTGGTAAACCATAAAGAGTATGAATGGGTGCTATACTGTTATATGCAGTTATATAACTCAGTAAGACAAAACTATACTGACAAACCATCAACAACGTTTTGTATTTCTGCAAAGCGCACATACACACACTATACACACATTCATTTGTATGAAGTATATCAACATTGAAACAAATACTAAAATGTATTTGTAACAAAAAGTCTGCTTAAAAATGCCAGTATGAGTGTCAAAATGGCTTAATTTCTGTGCTGCTGAGGCACACTGTTTTGACACAGCTTTGCTCCATTAGTGCTTCTGTTTGGTGAAGATGAGGAGAGAACTGAAGGCATCGCAGATCCCGTCTGACTCGCATTTGTTTTAAAAATGCATGACTTTAATTTTTCTAATGCAGCCCAGTTGATCTCTTTCTCTGATCCCCCAGCTATGGCTACCATCAGCTGAAAACACCTCGCCTTAGATAGCTCTCTTCCACTAGCCTCCACCTCATTGCACAACACGTTTCCCAGCAGGAATTGTAATTGTTAATGTGGCACTAACGTGGTCTTCCTCATAGAACCTGCTGTGCCCATCTCTGCATCTAACATGTGCATCTGTGTTTCTAGAGATGTTCGAATGTAGACCAGGTCAAGCGCAGAGTGAGAGTTTTGAGTGAGCTGGAGTGATGAAGGCGAGAGAAGACCAGTTGGTGGATGCACAGATCTTTCATGATCAGTGGTCAGGATTGGTGCTGGTAGTTTAAAGATGAAGGCTGAAGCGAGCAGTCATATGTTTTATATGTGGCCCAGTAGCTGCACCGTTCATGTTACACATTTTCTACCATCTCCCAGTACAATGTAGACATAGTTATATGGTTTCCATGATGCGTTTGTCTGAGCTTTGTGGCTCCCTGGTTGATTACCCCAGTCTTTTCAATGTAGAATACACTAACAGTATGTTACTTGACTGGTTATTTATGAATAGCAACTGGACAAGCTGCTCCCAACATACTGGTGCATATACAGTGCATACAGTAGAACCACTGCTGTTAGATAGATAATGTAAAGTATGAAGTGTCACATTAGGCAGCAGCCTCTGAAAGTGGAAAGATTTAGCTGCATTTGTCAGGGAAGTCACTTTTCACTCTCTATCCTAGTAATGACAAAGAGATCCCAAATTTAACCACTATCCCACCTGGATTGATTCAGTACTCTGGCTGTGCTTGATAACACTTGTGCACAAACACCCATTGGCGGATCCTTGAGTCCGAAAGTGCTGTTCTGCCCCCCTCAGCCTGTTTGGGCTCATGGCTGAAGATGGATGAGTTCATTTTAAATGCTCTTTCTCTGTCCGTCTGTCTGTCTCTCTTTCTCTGATGAAGGTCTCATCAGAGGGTTAGTCAGACGCTGAGGGAACGGTTTCATTTCCCCCTCATTACAGCAGGCACTGGAGAATCACCAAGCTTCAAAGCTGCTTGATTGCATTATCAGGCATTTGGTGTAACACAGGCGTAATCTATGCCATGTGACAGGGGAGCCAGGCCAACATTACAGCACTGGGCCGGAGGGAGAGTGGACCTGGATATGAGGCCTGCGGCTGATTCGCTTCCTGTTCAGATTCTAATGTAATTTACAAAAAATAATACAGACACAGACATTTTGTTTCCAGGATGGTGACTATTATTGACCTGAATCCATTTGTACTATTTAATCCCAGATGAAATACTTATAATCAATATTTTTGACTAGAGATGGTTTGAATGACCACATGCAGTGGTAGTAGTGACGAACCCATGGAGAATTACCACTTGTTCACCTCAGCTCTACCAGCGTTTTAGCATCTTTCAGCTGATTGTTTTGGTCTTCTGTCCTGGACTCTACTGGTTTGGTGAAGGCTGTCGCCGATTTCAGTGTGTTAAGAGTTTTCACACTTTCAGTGTAAAAGCTCTGATAAACTTACTGTGCGCTTCAGCAGACAAACTAGATAGCAAACTGCTGATAAACATAGTTTGTGAAGACCAAATTAGAGCAAAAAAGAGTGTGAGAATTGGACTCAAGACAGAAACACACTCTCTTAAATGAATGTTTCTGTTGCTCTGTACTGTTGTTCCTTTCACCCCAAGTAATCTAAATATCATTTAATGTAGGTTTAAGTATTGTATGTCTGAAATACGTGTTCTCTCACTCCTATTGTATCATATAATGTGGGTTTGTATAAACAACAGTACGTAACTTTTCTCACCATTCAGAGTAATTGCTCCAAGTAAGATTCTTGTCTCATCCTGGAGTAGTTTATTTGCTATGTTGGTGCTTTCAAAGGTCAAACACTGACAATCACTGTTTATCACTGCTACAATCATTGTCAAGATCGGCCGTGGATAAAGAGCTATAAAAGAACTGTAATTATCACCATTTCAGAAATGGTAATTATGGGCATCATTAGCATCCCTCATTATGTTTAAGTGGGGCCACGGTCCACTAAACGAGTGTTCATCCTGCTTTTAATCTGCTCGCTACCATCGCTTTCTCAGTGTAGTGAGAGGAAACAGAGGACAGTTTGGAATTGGGGCCAACTTAACCGTGGGTGCCTAGTCTGCCTTTTCCCACAGGAAAGCAGCTACCTTACTCATTTTAACCAGGTTTCAGCAAAGGATTCACCCTTCTGCGGCTCAGTCAGGTTGGAAATAGATCACAGATGATGATTTCAGGATGTGAGAGGTTTTCTTCTTCTGTCAGCTGAGCTTAAAAGTAGGGACAGTATGTGAATTTGTAGAATGAGGGTTGAAGGACAGTTCACAGCTTGTCAAAGGGAACAGAAGAAGCAGAGCTCAAACCAAATGAAAGTGAACTGTTGAAAGTAGGTTACATTTAACACTCCCTGCTGATAGATATCCACCTGGTATTCACACTTTTCATAAGACATAGCAAGCAGGCAAATGATTGTATTCAGCGGTGAACCGGTGGAGCCGTGCACGACGTCTCAACCACAGCTTTCCCGCGGATGAATTAGTAATGCTAAAAGATTCCATTTCGTCTATCTAAATGCTGTGTGCTGCGCTCAACCTGGTTAATATAAGGAGCCACTCAATTTTTCATGCCCACGCCAAGTGTAGCCTTCAATTTAACATGCGCTTTTAATCCTGGGAGTGCTAAATTGCTTTTTAATGTCGAGGAACATGGTGTTTTCAGAGTAACTCGTGAAAAATGCATCAGCAATATGCAGAGCAAATCATATCCAGTGTTTTTTTTTTAGGGTACAGGAACAAAGCAACACCACAGCAAAGAGGAGTGAAACCAATATGTTGTTTTGACACATCTGTCACCTCAGGGGTCTCTGGAGGACACCTCCCGCAGGCAGTGATGATGTGTGTGTTTGTGTGCGTGCGATGGTGTGATTAATTGGATGTCTCTTGTCACGCATTGCTGTTGTTTGTATTTTTCAGCGCTACATACATGCAGATCACCAGAGTATGGCTCAACATAGGAAAACATGCCAGTTGGTATGTCATGTGTGTACTGTATGTGCGCTCCTCCACGTGTGAATTCATGGGCAGTGTCAGGTGTTATTGTGCTCGGAGCGTTTGTGGATGACAGGTGTTTGCAGGCCTCTCCGGCCCTGTTAGATTCCCCTGCAGACCAGAAGCTTTAGTGGAGTCAGAGCCTGGACTCCATCGAGCATGACTAAAAGACGCTCCTCTAATATCCCTGGTCAGAGAGTCAGTGAACTCTCTCCGAATTACTTCCTCAGGGCCAGCCAACCAACCGCCCCCTGTTATCACCCAACAATGTGGCCATCGGAGCAGACTAATCCGTAGACAGCGCAGGAAAACACAACCATTGCTGCTTCTGCTAACAATTCCATTCAAAACCTTATTGTCGAAGCTTGCGAACAAGCTTCAAAATTAAGACCCAATAAAAACACATCATAAAAAATACGATGAAAAGACATTTCAAATCTCAGTCTCATATTCCACACAGTAATGAATCTAGAAGGCCAGACAGCGAGTCGGTAGCTTGATACGGCGAAGTTAGTGTGCACACATTAATCACATGCTGCATTATGTCACATGCAAGCTGAACAGTCTAATTGCAGAGGGAATAAAAGTTTGTTGTTTTACTGTTGAGTCCAAATTCAGTGTTAAACCCACTGGCACAGCGCCTAAAGCTTGTTTGGCTAAAACTGTGTGATCATTGTGGACCGCAGTATTGTTCATTCAGCCTTTCATCAAACTGAATTAAAAACTTTATTATACGCAAACCCTATGTCACTGGACCCAGCAAAGCCCGGGCCAAACCACAGTTTTCTTCAGGGAATTGTGTGTGTGTGCGTGTGTGTGTGTGTGTGTGTGTGTGAGGAGTGTGTGTTCTTGTTTACCTGTTCAGTCAGGCATGTTAGGTAGGGTCAAGCAGTGTGTGGTGCCACAGCTTTCTCTCTGGATAAGCGACGCAGCCTGTCCCTGTTGCCAGTGCAAATCCTCTTACAGGCTCTGTGTGTGTGTGTGTGTGTGTGTGTGTGTGTGTGTCTCAGTGAGAGAGAGAGAGTGAGGCAGACAGAAGCTGCCCCAGATCATCTTGTTGAAGCTTGGTGTTGGTAAACACAGTACATGGTAAGCCCAGCTGAGACAGGCCCTGATGATTGGGCTTAGCGCTGGTTGTGGCCTGGGTGGCCCTCAACACAGATGGTCCCCTGTGCCCCCCCCCCCCCCCCCCCCCCCCCGGACACCTGGCTGCGAACACTAACTCACACACATCCTGAAAGAGAACTGCACATCTAAGTCCACGTCACTCTTCCGTCACGCGCACACCGGCACATGCTGTGTGCCTCTCCTGGTGTCGCCTTAGTAACACAAACAAACTTAAAGGTGAATCGGTTAACACAATCACATAAACACAAACAACACACCCGCTCACAAAGTATCGCAAACACTTTCAGAGAGAGAACACGCTCTATCTGTGCCCTGGGAGCCTGGGTCCACTCAAATAACCCCATGGTGAATGTGCTGTTGTCAGGCGGCCAGCAGGGCAGCCTCACAATGTGCACATTTAGGACCCAGAGCCTGACGGCGGCGCAGAGTTTGTGGAGGAAAGCGTGGAATGTGTCCCGCGGGCAGAAGCAGGCCGCTCTCAAAGGCATCTCTATTACAAGCAGACAAGCAGGGCCTTATGTCATGGTCACCAGCCTCGGAGACACATTTCCAGACTGGTGCCCTGCACCATGCCAGCACGCGCCCTCGTGGAAATCTACTGGCCCACACTGCGCTCCACTTCACCGCTGGAAAACACACATCGTCCACATCCCTGATCTGATAGCCAGGATTGTTTACCGCGAGAGCAGAGTCATGAGTGCTTTAGTGAGATCCTAAGAGTGCTTCTTTGTGATGCTTTTGTCGCTAATGAACAGAAATCGGGGTGTGGCAAGCTGTGATGTTCTTTCGTTTGATATCGTTGTACTGTTCCTGCAACATCTTGTAAAGTCTTCCGTCAAACCTGGTTTACTTTAAGCGAAGCTAGGTACCAGCAGCGTGATCTGGAGCCAAACACGACAGCGGCGCTCAGGTCTGTCTTCAGCCGGTGGCCTTTTATCGATAGTGACAGATAAAGAGCCCTGTGATCTTTTGAAGCACCAGGCACCAGCGTTGATTACCATCCCCGCTGATAACGCCGCATGCTAATCATTGTAAACATCATGTTGTGGCTTTGACACACTTAGGCTTATCTGTAATTGGTGTAATTGTTACTAGCATTTAACGAGATCGTCTTCCAGATATGCAGAGTGCCAAAAGGGCCCGGGAATGGGAGAGGCTCCCTCAGATCTGCCTCGCTGATGGGGGCATCAGATCGACACTAACTCTTCTCGCTGTGCTATTAATGAAAGGCAGCCACGAGCCAGAGCGCAAATCCGATAAAAGGGGGCTGGAGATGAGGAGGTCATGAAATATTTAAATATACAGGGCTTCAAAGCGGAAGAGGCCTCCCATTCTTGTCAACAGACAGACCCCCTGCAGCCCAGCCGTGGCCCCGGTCTCTGGCCCGCAACCAGCTCCACATGTAGGTCACAAACCACCAGCTCACTTTTCCGCTGTGCATGCACCGGCGGGGGAAAGGAGCGGACTCACACATGAAATTGCTCCCAAACACACAGCCATCCTCTTGTTCAGCCGGTCTCCCGTGTTCTGGTGTTACTCAGAGGGGAGACGAGCGGCGGAGAGGTTAGGGAGGATATCTAAGCGCTCTCTCAGTGGACTCAGACGGGTTTAAACACTCCGCAGCACACATGCTCGCACACACACAACCTACTCCAACCATAGCCATGAGGCCCTTTTGATCCAGAGGATTCAGGTTGTTGCAGTGTGGCGCTCCTCCTTTGTGGATCTCTTGAGGGGACGCAGCACGGATCACCTGTCTACCACTGAGTGACAACGAGTCTGAAAAAACATGCCCAGCTACATTTTCATGGAGGCGGGAGGCAGATCATCTCCCTCTCTTGGGACGTGCCAAGCATCTCCTGTTCGCCTTGCTTTTTTTTTTTTTTTTTGTCTCAAAGGGACCTAAACTTGCCATTTCTCTCCCTCCCATCGTTCAGCCCCCCCAGCGGGGAGGCTACTGTAGACAGAACAACGACCTTATTTAGCTCCAGCCCTGCAAAATGCAATTAGAAACCCCTCAATGGCCAGCGGGGGCCTGGGGTGAGACGCAGGGAGGGAGAAGGACGGCAACAGAAAGAGAAAAAAGGGAATGTTGGGGGAGGGCGGGCAGAGACCTCCCTGCTGTCTGTCACCCTGCTGGCTTTTGATGTCCGTGGCCCATCTTGTGTCCCCCTAGAGAGCCTATCATCAGGCCCCCTCTCCGGAGCTGTTGAGCATAGAGAGAGCCTTGGAGAGGTTTGTTTGAGTGGAGCGCAGGGGGTGCGGGTGGATGACTGCGGCTGTCTCCGTTGGTGCCTGACAGAATGGTCTTGACGGAGCGTTTCAGAGGCCTAATCCCTCCGACCATACTCCTCCAGCCGGGCAAATCGCTGGGGGGGTCTGCAGAGGGTCAGACAGGTTTTAATACAATGCCTTAGTGGTGATTTCCTCAGTGCTTTCCTGTAGTCATTCCTTTTTAAAAGACACAGCAGGCTGTTTCTCTCCTCTCCTTTTCTTCCCTGTTACCTCCCAGCTTGGCTCCTTCCCCCTCTCCGTCTTGTCTGTCTCTCCCCGTCTCCTCCTGTTTTGTTTTCTCCACCCGTTCTCGTCCTCCCTCGTTCCTCCTCCTTTATCTCCCTGCCTCCCCTCGTCTCCTCGCTCCCATCGCGCCGCTGAGAAGAAAGAAACAAAAAAGGAAAATATTATCCCTGCTAGTGCAGTTGCTCTTGCTTAGTATTAAGTCAAGGCCTCACGGGGGGGTTCCAGCACCACGGTTCTTTGGTTGTAGATGTCTGCTGGGTCTCTGCAAATATAAAGACATGCAGATTAGGGAGAAAAATGAAAGCTGGGGGTCCGTCATGCGGCGGGTTATCTGTTCAGAATGTTTTGTCTGGCTGGGATATGGCTCCACTGTCGAGCTACAGAGAGAAAATTGGGGTCAAATTAAAAGAGGCTTATAATCCTCCTTTTTATTCGTCATTGAGATCAAATGACACTGCAGCTTGATGAGGTTATAGTGAAAAGCTTATCATTGAATTTGTATGACAAGCAGCACCCGATCTTGTTTGCGCTGTTGTTTCAAGTCGAGCAGAGAGTCGAGCCGCACTGCAGGAATGCCGTCAAGGACGTCGACGTGATGTAGAGTTGAAAGTAAACATCGCAAACAAATAATCTCTCAAAACGCAGCACGTTAAAAATTCTGACGCCCCTGTCATGAGCCTGGTTTTCAAAAGCCAGGAAAATTCATTTTCTCGTCCCATTAAATCGCGATGTAAACATTGAGTGACAGAGCTATAAATAAGGACACAGATTTGGCCTTTAAAATAATCTGTGCTTGGATTTGGGAATTAGTAATTATGCTGACATTAAATGAAAATGTTAAAGGTAAATCAGGCCTAATATGCATGGTGGTGTGTGCATGTGTGTGTGTGGCACATATGCTCCTTTCTGTTAGGAGGGGAGGGAGTGATTGACTGGTCTGAAATTATCCACGGCATCGCAGCCCACAGCCCACATTCCACGGCAATGTCTGTAATCTAGGAAAAAGGCTCTCCATTTCTCTTGTGACTGGGCAGAGTGGTGGTGAGGGGTTGTGGGTGTGTTGGAGGGGGGTTCCATTAGGGATGTAACCAAAGCATCTGAGGCAGGGAAGGTTAAACCAATTTTCTTGCCTGCATTGTTTTCCAAAGCGAGTCCCACGGCAGCGACATTAGACTGATGGCCAGTGAAGTGGGTTTGTTCCCGTTGACAGGCCAGTTCTTTCTGCGCCCGCAATGCCAACTGGATCTGATTATTGCCTACCAGATCTAGATAATGTCTGCCATTGATCAGGCCATTTATCTTGAACTCCTACGGCCGCGGCCTGCTTTCAGAGACCATGGGGAGATAAGCAGATACAGATAAGCAGATAACACAGTCTCTACAGGCTTTTAACAACCGGAAGAAATACTTTTCTGCTGCTTCCCCGGCTGACATATGATGTGAGTTTCATATCTCTTGGCTCAGGGAGCTTTATTATAACACAAAGGATCTGCTTTTAGAGGTATCATCATTGGATCAGATATACGCTTTCATCCCTGCGTCCGTCAGTCTTCCTAAATGTTCCCGGAATGCCAATCGCCCTGTGTGATAAGCGCTGGTTGAAATAAGTGGGCAAAGTAGAGCTTCGTTTTTGCTGTTGTTATTTGCAGGTTTAATGTTGAAAAGCCTGTCTGTGGTGATGCAGATGGAAATTCTCGGGCCCTTAAATCTCTCATTCTCTGTCAGGATGTTTGATTGATGCAGTTTAACAGAGAAGACTGTCAGCTTCTCCAAAGGCTTTTTCTGCTTTTGGCATGCTATGGTGTCCCAGTTTGTTTAACGGTTTTTAATGCTGGGTGCATTTTGCCTTTGTCTTTGTGTGTGTGTGTGTGTGTGTGTGTTTGCATGTGCAGCCATGTGTCATCCCCACATTAATACTAGCAATGAGTGACAGATTAATTTATGTCTGGCTACGTGTCTGAGGAATTGGGAAGAAAGGGCCTGTCAGTGCTGCTTGTCAGCAGGGGGTAGAGATTAGAGCCAGTTGTCATTGGCAACCCAGTTGCAGGCTCTGGGAGATAAGGTCAGATGTAATGACTGTAAAAAAAAAAAAAAATAATTTAAAAAAATAATAATTTCGAAAACATCCTCACTCCGCCCTCAAACGGCTGGGAGAAGAGGAGATGTTGGCAACACCGAGTGTGTGGGTTTGTGTGTGCAGTTAGAAATATTTCACAGTTCTTAGGATGCGCTGCAACATTTGGACATTTCTGATCTTTAGCGACTGGGAGGGTGTGAACTAATCCCACCCCCTCCTCTGTGAAGAAAGACTCAGATTAATTTAAAAAGGTCCATGTAAAACAGGTTTTATGTGCTTAAAGTGCCGGCGGTACATGCTGTTATCAGGCATTACGTTGCTCATTCCAACAGTCAGATTATTATTTGTAAACAGCCGCTGAAACATAATGAAACGTGATCTTCCATTGTTTGCCTGCCTGTGATACGCTGTCAATCATAATGTTTACAGCGTATCCACATGTTGAAATCCCCACATGGAGCATTGATTACAGATCTAAGGGGCCGTTATATAACAAGGTTATTGTCTGGTGTTTTCCTTTTAGGTCGTATGTTTCTTTCAATACATTCAGATTTTCAGGATGGGTAATAATGCAGAAATATGATAGAATGTGACTGATGTGTCTCAGCAACTACTGCTGATATCATGGTCCTCAGAGGATGAATCCTAAAGACTTGGGTGATCCCCTGACTTTTCATCCAGGGCCACCAGCAGGTAAAACTGTTTTCACTCATCCTGTGAATTGTCTGTACATCTGCTGAACTTCAGCATGTTAGCATTGTCGCGGTGTAAATGTTCGTATCTAGCTCAAACCGAGCCTAAGTGCAGCCTCACAGAGCCGCTAGCTTGGCTGTAGGCTCAGTTGTGTTAACTGAGATTTATCCTGTAGCCCTTTGCCCAGTTCAGGAGTTCCAGTATTTCATTCTCACAGACACCCACTCTGAGGCGAGCCTGTCTCTGAAACGCCCACCCATCAGCGCTGACAATGACTCTGTTCTACGTCATTCAGAAAATTCTCGTTCCATTTCCTGGCCTCTACACGCCATACTAGTTTGAATCATGCGATTTTTTTAAGCCCATGTAAAGCACAGACAGAGCTCCGAGTCCACAGACGAACGCAATAAGAGCTTTTAACGTATTACATCGCCAGCACTCATGTTACACTTATCAGTAATATTTCAAACGAGGGTAGATTTGGCGTAATGGCAGGAAGGCTCATAAAAACGAGCCGGTCCCCTGTGATTGTAATCTAGGAAGAGAGTTCCTGTAAAATTAAACCATGCTTGTGGGGGGAAGACAAACATGCCTCTGGTTTCTTTGAAGCGGAGAATCAGCGTCCAAAAGAAGGAATAAAAGATGACAAAAATGTCAGAGTGAGGCTGATGGTCTATAGACAGAACTTACGTGCCCAGACAGCAATTACTGAGATTCATTTCATACATCCAGACGTTGTGTTTGATCTCAGCGCTTCGTTCGCTTGCACAGACGATGTTTTTCCACGTGAAACTGTGCAGGGCTCTCGTTTTTCTGTGCGCGCTCGTCTCTGTCATTGTTTCATTTGAATTAAAAATAATGTGCAGCGAGAGATCCGGACGCCGATTGTTTGGCAGCGCGGCTGTAATCACAGACTCGCGGTCGCTCTCAAATCTGATAATGACCATTTAAAACGGAGAACTGCGGCTTTGCTCGTAGCTGCTTTTTGCTCCCGCTCCTGCACGGGCCCCGTGAAAACCACTGGTAGCCATTTTCTGTTGGTGGCACTCATATAAATACATATCTCGAAGCCAGCCATGTCGTGCGTTTGAAGCCAAACCACGATACGCTCTTGATGTTTCCTCACAATCACTGCTTCAAACAGAAGTGATCTAATTACGTGGAACCGCAGTTAGTACATTTGAAACTAATTTTATGATAACATGATTTACTGAATTCCCGTTATACTTTTGTGTGGTTGGCGGCTCTGTACAGCAAAATAACCTTGCTGTAGTTATCAAAGATGTTTTCCCACAGCCTATGAGCAACATCAGCCAGAGGTTAATTGCTTCATTAGTTTAAGCCGTTCGATGCACAATGCGTACATTTGTGAAGCGTACCAGGATACATAGAGGGAGCCTCTAACTTGATGAACACATGCTCATGGAAGCTGCTCTTTCTCCCAGGCCCTTTGTGACCACAGCCTTTATGCTCTGTAGCTGAACCAAGTGGCCGGATTTTAACGGGCCAGTCTCCACCGCCCCCCCACCCCCTGATGGCACTTCACATTTTTTGTTCTGTATGTCATCAGTGTATCAATGACTGCTATGCCAAGCCCATTCTGAGATGATAAAAGTGCTGCTGTGTTGACTCTGATGTGCGAGGATTTGTTTCCGCTCCGAATCCCAGACAGCTGCACTGTATGTCCCACGACTTTGTGTTTGTACGGCCGGTCAAAGCCGAGCATCGGACCCTCAGCCTGTTACCGAGGGACGGATTAGCATCTTAGCTATGAGCTAAGTCTGTTTTCTGCTCTGCGGTTGCTCCAGCCCAACTGGCAGGGAAAGACTTTGCAGTGTGACTCTATTGTGTGTCCATTGACCTCCCAGCCAGTGGGTTAATGCTCATTAGACAAGCTATAGGATGCGAGGGTTTGCGCTACTAAGAGGATTTTCCAGGAATGTCCAGCATTAGATCAGGATTCGCCCATTGAAGGGAGCGATGCTAGGATGGATGAGCGCCGTTGTTTCTGCCACTTTCGGGCCTGCAGTGTGAACGTAACAGGATAGCGTCCTGCCTTAAATCTGTGTGATCACTGTTAAATACACACTCTTTGGCAAAGCCGCTGAGCTCGGCCAGCTGCAGCAGGGCTGTTCCGTCGCTACTCCGGGTGGGCAAGCTACGAGAAACGATTCCTCCCGGGCTCGGTAAAGTTATCACAAAATTCTAAAGGTGGTGGTCATGATTTATGTCTGCGGTGTCAGGGGTGGAGGCTTGTTAGGTTTTGGGTCTGTCAGGGTGGGCCGCGGAGGGCTCAGAGCTCAGACTGAAGGCTGAATGACCCAAAGTGGTTTTTATATTACCAGCTGACCTCCCTTCAGGCCATTGGAGTGGTAGTTGATCCAACAGGAAGGCAGTGCCTGTGAGCTGCCAGGAGGTGCATGCTGCCCTTAAAGGAGCGTTTTGTTTTTCCTCCCCTCACGGTAGCAGCACCCTACTGGGGAATTCATTAGGGGCTGACATCATCTCACTCAGTCCACAGTGAAAGAAAGAATATATTTCTGCCTCGGCTCTCCCCTCCCTCCTCTTGTTCTCCCTCTCTCTCTCTTCTTCTTCTCTCTCTCTCCTTATCAAGCGGTGGTGCGCCGCCGTCTCTCCCTTTTGCGCGCCATTTACGCAAAAGGTAAACGCGCAGATGTGCGCCTCCGCAATCGAGCGCCAAGCTTTTCGGAAGCCCCAACACATGAGTGCGTTTGTCTCCTGAAGGAGCACGACTGAGGCTGAATTCAAGTCCGCCTGGAAATCAGGAAGTGGGAGGACCCGACCGTGAAGGCAGCAGCAGCAGCAGCGCTCAGGCGGCCAGTCGCTGGATGAATGGGAGTTTGTCTGGTGCTTGGGAGCGGATGGGGAGAGGCTCTTGCGTGCCCGCGACCGGGATCCGTCAGAGAGAGCACGGCAGACAGGCTTCGCAGCTGAACGCACGGCGGCAGCGGGCTTGCATCTTGTGAATTTTCGCTCACCGCTCGTGCCATTTGCCTCCGTCTCTGTCTCCACAGAGCAAACTGGCAGTGCGCTTTGTTGGATTGGTTCGCTCCGTCGGACGCAGCCCCTCTCTGCGCACCGACACACAAACCCTCCCGGATCCAGTTTGTTACCTCACACGGGATATTTCCGACAGGAGAATATACGAGAAAAAAAACATCGTGTCCCGAGCGAGGAAAGAACGGGGGGATCAAGGGATTTTTTCCTCTCTCGTCGCCTCAGTGCTGTTGCAGAAGCTCTCCGTGGCGAGACACATGGTTCCCTTTGTCCAAACGGCGCAGTAGCTTTGTAAACGGCTTTGGATTTTTTTTTTCTTTCTTGGAGAGGCTTCTCTCTCCGCATGGCTGTCCTCAATTTAAACGGAGTAGACTTCGCCGCCTCTCGTGTGGATTATATTATTTGAGAAGCAGAATGTGAAACGAGGCCATATTTACCAGACCGAGAAAGTAATATCCTGACTTGCCTCCTCACTAACCTTGCCACATCAAAGGTATGCGCGCTGGCTGCGAGCTGCTCCAAATCTCGGATTTCGCTGTGTGTGATTGTGTGCAAAACGGCCCGAGTGTTCATTTTCTGTGAGAGTGACCATTTTCCTGCCACCTCTCGTGCTGTCATTTATTCTGAAGCGTGCATTGTTTACATTCTGTCAGTGCGTTAGTGAGTGAATACCTGAACCATCGCAAGGGTTTCTGTCCAACAGTAAGGCATGGATTTAGTTGTCCACTCGCACTAGTCTCTGCTTTTATTCCCATGCTCTTATTCCAACACTTTGCTTCTCCCGCTGCCATCACAGCAGATGAACGTCGGCCGGAAAGACACGAGTCGCATGCAACTAAAGCTGTCATCGGACGCAGATTTAGGATATTCCTCTCATTAAGGGAAATGTAACGCTGCTGTTAAAGTGTAATGCCTTAACGTCAGAGTTTGTTGTTCGGGATTTTAGCAGGAAATAAATCGGAGCTGAGGGAACCCACAGAGCCAGAAAATTATTTTATTCCGAGAAACCTGTCAGTCAGCTTGCCTCCCATGTGCTGCACGGGTGTTGTCCTGTTTGTCCGTGCTCTTACTTTGTAATATATTCATCATTCACTTAATGTAGAGAGTGTAACACAATGAATCCGCGATTTAGTATTTTATGATATATGAGCCTTTTATTTTCTAATTCCGGTTTAAATCCCATCAGTGCACATTTTATTCCAGCAGTGACGCTGCTGGTGCTCTGCCGGGGAGGCTTGGAAACCGATGGGCTCATTTTGTGGCGGAGCAACAGTGCCATCAAGTGGCCTGAATATGAACAGTCACTTGTTTTGTTTCAGTCTCATGTCCAATATTGGTTCTGATAATGATGCTCAGGTTGCCTGAACAATTGTGGACATCGTTTGGCACGGCAGGATGCAGACACTGGATATGTCTTAGTTTTAGTGGGTCCATGTTAGACACTGAAGACTGTTAGAATTGAGGATAGATCAAGTACAAATTGTCAGAGATTTATATTAAATCATCCCATAAATCTTAGGAATTTAGGATTATGGTTCACTTCAATGACAGTTTGGTGACTTAAATGGAATAATAACTATTTAAAGTTACCCAACAATGTCCTCTCAGTCAGCAGCCGTTGCTCTGAATCACCTGCAGAAATACTCTCTCGGAGTGGGTTAGGATGTTTTGGTGGGAAACGATATTTTATTCATTATTTTGTTACTGTATGTGAGGTTTTTGCTCATTCCATTCTCCTCTTTTCCAGGTCTCCGATGCCAGTTCAGAGAAATTTTTCAGCACAGCTGCAGTTAAAGGTACGGCCTTTTTTTCTTTCTACCGCGCTGAAATGTTGTCAGTGTGATGGTGTGGGTGAATTGCCGTTCCCCCGGTGTTATTACCATGTTGAAATTGGTTTGCATGCACTGCGGCGATTGTCATATTTATGTGTCGTTATTCAAAACGATGCAACAGCAATAATGCATCACATCCATAAAGCCGATCCAATTTACCCGAAGCGCACAGGTTTCTCAACACTTAGACGTGAGTTCCACCAGTATTTCATCAGATGGACTCAGAGCAGTGGGAAAACTGAAAAGGTCATGCAGGTTTTTGTCTTTACTATATGTAACATGTGACTAGTAGCTACAAATGTGCTAAGATGCACCAGGACGTGTACTGCAGCTTGAGGAGGAGATTGCACTCATGCTGCAGGGAATGAGGTAAGGGCAGGAGAGGCATCTGTTTATGGCCTCAGTGTGCCGACACCACATGTGACCTCATTATCAAGTCACTAATTTGCTGTTAAAAGCAGCCCCATTTACTCTGGCTCAGGGATAATGGAGGTGCCCTGCGTGAATGGACATTCCTCTGTAATGGGGGGGAGTTACCACGCAGGGCAGGAGGGAGGCTCTGAGACGAGGGTTATGACCCCTTCAGGGCTGTGGCAGAAACGGGGCCGGTTACTGATGATAGGTCCCACCCCCCTCTTCCTCGTATCCCTGCACCAAACACATTTCCCACATTCTGGCCTTTGATTCCCTCCAGGGCTTGATTTGTGGCGTCCATTGGGGTGGCTCAATGGCCATGCTTGACAGGGAGGTTTCCTTTTGAACGTGCTTCTCTGTGGACTGATTTGGTTCCCTTGAAAGGATTAAGGCCCCCTTTGTGCAGCCTAAATCAACAGAGGGCCCCCCTCTCCTCCTCTATGAAAGGACCTGACTGGGGAAACAGTACACAAAATACGCTTTCTCTCTGCTGCATGATAGTCCACTCTCTTGGCCCCTATTCCCATTTAAATATCCCCTCTTTTATTCCCTTCTGCCATCCCCGTCCCCTCCTCCTCTCCTGCCATATGCTAATGCCTCCTGCTATTGCAAAGGGCGAGTAAAAGAATCCAGGTGCAGGGAGAGCCAAGACCACTGGTATTTTTATGGAGGGTGGTGTTGAGATTAAAAGAGTCGGGTGGGTTTTTGTTGGAGGGGATTACCATTACTCTAATGCCTCCAAACTCCGGTACAAGCAACAGCTCCAACAAAAATGGCGAGAGAGGCTCGCTTGTGAGAGGATGAGTGTCAATATTTGCCAGAAGGCAGGTGCAAAAAAAAAAAAAAAAAAAAAAAAACTCCATTTGTTCGACGGTGCGTTTTCTTGTTGGTACACATAAAATGCTCGTCGGGTTTTTAGGGTTCAGCACATGGCCGAGAAAGCCATGACAGGCCAAGACAGCAAAAACTGCTGCCAAAGAAAGCAACAGCTAGTTTGTTATATTGAGTTCTGCAGTGGAGGGACAGTTATGGCTGCTGTCCACAGACGTGAAACTCTAACCTTGGTTCTGCAGAGTGGTTTGCATGAGTCATTGGTTTGAAAGTGTTGAAATCTGAAGGCAGTGATGTAAGAGCTGTACTCACGATTGAGTAAAATGTCAGTTAAAGATATAAACATGTCAAATATCAAATGTTAGGGAAAAAATAGTCCTTGGTGATAAATGAGTGTCTATTGACACAGGGGTCAAGAAAAATACAGCTCAAAACTCTGCATTTCCATGGCAGATGTATTATTCCTGCTAGATGAGCGAGCCCAAAGCTTATTTCAGACCCAGTGCCAGTGCTATTAACAATACTTAGTCAAAACAATACTTAGTCAAAACTTAGTTGGAGGGACCTGTGGAATATGGAGGAAGGCCGTATTAAATTTCTGATAGGGGCGACATACGATGTGTTGCCAACCCCGCAGAACCTAAGTCTCTGGGTACAGGGCGATCAATCGTGCCCACTCTGCTCAGGTACAGCAAGTTTAAAGCACATTTTGTCAGGTTGTAGAATTAGCTTATCACAAGGCCGGTATACATGGCGGCATAATCAGGTGCTGAGAAGCTTAGCCGCAGGCATTGAGGAGAGAAGGAAGCAGGTGAATTCTGGAAGTTCTAGAAAGGAGAGGTTAGATGTGCAGTTTGTTCGAGAGGGGGAGAAAAATAGAGCTGCTAAGTCAGGGAGAAAGCAGGGAGGTGGCTGCCTGGTAGGGGCTGATGATTGGCAAATGCAGGTCGACTTGGGAGGACAGCTAGTTGTGCCCCAGGAAATAGTTTATAGTAATCTGAGGCCAGACATTGTCTTATGGTCCATGAGTAAAAAGACTGTGTATTTTATTGAGTTAACAGTCCCTTGGGAAAATTCAGTGGAGGCAGCTTATGAAAGGAAGAAGACTAAGTATGCAGATTTAAAGACAGAATCTGAGCAGAGGGGATGGAAGACCAGGGTCTGTCCGGTTGAAGTGGGGTGTAGAGGTTTTGTTGCAGGGTCAGCTGTTTCACTGTTGAGGGAGCTGGGAGTGCATGGGCAAAATTTAAGAAAGACAGTGAGGGATATGTCAGATGAGGCTGCTAGGTCTAGTCAGTGGATATGGATCAGGAGAAATAATAGTAGTTGGGGGGTGAAATAGGGACAGTGGGGGGGCAGGCAGAGGACATGCATGCCTAACCCGGCAAGAGAAGAGGTTAAAGTCTGAACAAGACACCTCTCCTCTGCTCTGCTTTCCCCGCCCCATCTTCTCGCTCTGCCAATAGGAAGAGAACCAGGAAGTTTAGATAAGGTGGGGGTGTGGCCAGCTAGAGTCTCTCTTTGGGACCATGCGGCCTGTTCAGGTGAGTTTGCGTGGTAAGACACAGAGTTGGCTTGTTTTTTGATCTTTTTGGTTGTTTTCCTGTTTTGTCTGCTTCTTGAAGGAAATGTTAGGGTTTGTTATCCTGCTCTGTTTGCTTTTTGAAGGAAATGGTAGGGTTTGCTGCTTCTTGAAGGAAATGTTAGAAGAGGCTGTTAAATCTAGTCTGTGGTTTAGGCCTCCACCTTCAGCACCTTCTAAATTTTCCACCCCCTACCCGAACAAGGGTCTGTATCCAATCCCTACTTTCATCTTTTGACTCTACCTCTTTATTTTCTATCCCCTACCCGAACCAGGGTTTGTATTCCCACCCCGCTTTTTCTTGGTGCAGTTGGTGAGAGGCAGGGGTAGATGATGGTAGTGTGGCAATCGGCAGTTACATGTGGCATCTAGGCCTGTGGTAGCATTGTAGCAGCTAACAATAGCTAAAGCGGTGAGAGTATGATAGTATCTTAGCAGTTAGTATTGGTAGCTAGCAATTAACATTAACAGTATAGGTGAATCTAGCGTTATTGTCTTCTTCTGTTCCTCTTAGCAGGTAGCGGTTAGCACATAACATTAGCTAAATGGTAGCATAGGAACTGTATTGTCTTCTTCTGTTCTTCCTAGCGGTTAGCAGTAGCATTAGCAATAGTTAAATGGTAGCATCGGTACTGGCCACTACCTGGAGCATCTCTGGGTCAGTTGAACGTGGCGGTGCTGTTTGGATTGTGTAGGAGCAGTGTGAACTGGCACTAGGGGGGGTGACTCTGGGACGCCGGAGTTCACTGCCTAACCTCCTGGAGGTGTAGTGGGACTAAGTAGGCGAAACACTGTTGAAGGGAGGTTTCCACCTGATGACCCCCAGAGACGTGTTAGGAATCACTGCTCTTTGGCAGGTATAGAGGCAGATTAGAGCTCCAAGGTTCTTCACTGAGAATGAATCCTCTTTTTGAGCACAAGTATCTTGTGTTTAAATTAACTCACAACTAGCTTGGCTAGTGACTGTTGTGAATAGAGCAGCTGACAACATGGGAAAGACCATGTGACTGCTTGGAAAGACAGCTGACAGGAGGGAAAAGACCCCACAGGTGCTGGTATGGGCTAGCAACCCATGGCAGCAGTGGCAAGCCTTAACCTTGCTACAACCAGACTTAGCTACAACCAATATAAGGAAAATACCCCAAGAGTCAGCGAGAGCAGGGGTGGAAGATGACTCACAGGTGGATTGCATGGTAACGAACAGGATAACGGATATGACTATGCCTTGGATACATGACTCAGTGAGGGATGGGGGCACGGACCCATCTCTTAGGGCCAGAGGTAGCAGTACTCAGGTGACAGGGAAGGCAACTAAGGAGAGCAAAAGTTGTGCAGCAGAGGATAAGAAGCTTCAAGTTTGCCCATGTGGCTGGCAGAAAATAACATCAATCCGAGGCCTTAGAACTCATCAGGGAAGGAGGAAGTGTTTAGCGGTGGAAGGGCAGAGTGGCCGCATCGACCAGTATTTCTTGAGAAGTCAGTCGAATCAGTCGGATGAAGTCCAGCGACAGGTAGAAAACCACAGTTCGCAGGATATCAGTAACACTATCCCTGGAGAGGAGGAGGTACGGAGAGGGGATGCAGTTGGTGTTGAGGGCAACAGGCCAGCCAAGGAGAGAAGCATGGAGCAGAAAGCTAGAGTTAAGTGGCCGAGGGCTAATGATAGCAAAGAGTGGGAGGCAGTTGATAGAGATTTATCAGTCATATTAAGCAGGCTTAGAGGAGATGTAGTGGAGAAATTGGATAAAATTGGAGATGTGATCTACTCCTATGGTCGAGAGAGATTTGGGGTGCTTGTCAAAAGGAAAGGCGAGAGGGTGCAGGTCGGCAAGTCTAGGCGGCAAAGAGAAATAGAGAAGTTAGTAAAGGAAAAGAGGCAGTTAAGAAAGCAGTGGAGGAAGGCGACAGAAGAAGAAAGGGAGGGAATTAAGGTGTTGCAGGAGGAACTGAGAAGCAGGTTAGCAGTACTCAGAAGGGCAGAACACCTTAGGGAGAAGAGAAAGAAGAAGGAACGTGCAAGGTCAGCATTTTTTAGGAACCCCTTTAATTTTGTGAAAGGCTTGTTTAATCAAGAAAAAGGAGGGCAACTTAAGGCAACGAAATCAGAGATTGAACAGTATTTGAAGTCGACGTATTCAGATTCAAAGGAGAATAGGAACATAGGTCTTCCACCTGACATGCCACCATTAGGGGAAGTGGAGCAGGAGATGGATGTGAGCCCACCTAGGTGGAGAGAAGTGGTGGAGGTGGTTAGGCGTGCAAAGGCTTCTTCGGCCCCAGGGCCTAATGGAGTCCCCTACCATGTCTATAAGAGTGCACCTGGCATCTTAAGGACACTATGGAGATACCTGAGAATAGTTTGGGAGAAACAAAGTATTCCAAGAGCATGGCGCAGGGCAGGAGGTGTCTTCATCCCTAAGGAGAAGGAGTCATCGGACCTTAGCCAGTTTCGGATGATTTCTCTCCTAAATGTTGAGGGAAAGATTTTCTTTAGTATCGTAGCACAGAGGCTGGCTAAATACTTAGAAAGGAATGGTATGATAGATACGACAGTGCAAAAAGCAGGGATACCAGGATTTGCGGGATGCTTAGAGCATACTAGCATGATTTGGCATCAGATTCAGACAGCTAAGAGGGAGAAAAGAGACTTGAATGTTGTATTTTTAGATCTGGCTAATGCGTTTGGGTCAGTGCCACATAACCTTATTTGGAGTTCCTTTGACTACTTTAAAGTGCCGGAGATAGTTGTTAACTTGGTGAAAGCATATTTCCAAGACATCAGACTGTGTGCAAGTATCGCAGAGCTCACAACAGGCTGGCAAAGATTGGAGGTTGGTATTATGGCAGGATGTACAGTGTCCCCGCTAGCTTTCACAATGGCTATGGAGGTAATTATTAGGGCTTCCAAGTGGGTCGTAGGTGGAGAGAGACGGCAGAATGGAATGCGTCTTCCACCAATTAGGGCTTATATGGATGATATGACACTGCTAACTTCAACAGTGCCATGTACAAGGAGGTTGTTAGATAAAGTCAATCAGAATCTCAAGTGGGCTAGTATGAAGATTAAGCCTAGTAAGTCAAGGAGTATTTCAATATACAGAGGGAAAGTAAGTGATAGAAAGTTTGCTATAGATGGTGAGGAAATCCCAACAATTAGGGAGAAATCAGTTAAGAGTCTAGGACGGTGGTACAATGTGGACCTGAATGATGTTGAACAGGTTGTGCAATTTAGAAAGGATGTTGCAGAAGGGCTGGAGAGAATAGATAAATCAGGGCTCCCAGGAAAACTGAGGTTGTGGTGCTTGCAGTTTGGCTTGTATCCTAGGTTAATGTGGCCAATGTCAGTATATGAAGTCCCATTATCTGTAGCAGAGAGAATGGAAAGGCTAGTTAGCTCTTATATTAGAAAATGGTTGGGTGCTCCCAGGTGCTTAAGCAATGTAGCTTTGTATGGGAAAGGAATGCTTCAGCTGCCAGTATCCAGTCTAACAGAGGAGTTTAAATGCACTAAGGTTAGGACAGAACTTTTATTATCTGGGAGTAAGGACATGTTAGTTAGCAATGTGGTTCCGAATCCTTCTGGGGGGAGGAAATGGAACCCAAGGGCAGCAGTGCAGGAGGCAGAGGCAGCTCTTAGGCATGCAGAAATAGTAGGAAATGTTCAATTTGGCCGGGGAGGCTTGGGGCTTGGCCCAGGCAAACCAGTGTGGAATAAAGCAGGTCTAAAGGAGAAAAGAAAGCTTGTAGTGGAACAGGTGCGTAGGCAGGAGGAGTTGTTAAGAGGGGCAAAAGCAGTTGGTCAAGCCAAACAGGGACAATGGTTGAATTGGGAAGGTGTTGAGAAGAGGAAACTTAGTTGGAGGGACCTGTGGAATATGGAGGAAGGCCGTATTAAATTTCTGATAGGGGCGACATACGATGTGTTGCCAACCCCGCAGAACCTAAGTCTCTGGGTACAGGGCGATCAATCGTGCCCACTCTGCTCAGGTACAGCAAGTTTAAAGCACATTTTGTCAGGTTGTAGAATTAGCTTATCACAAGGCCGGTATACATGGCGGCATAATCAGGTGCTGAGAAGCTTAGCCGCAGGCATTGAGGAGAGAAGGAAGCAGGTGAATTCTGGAAGTTCTAGAAAGGAGAGGTTAGATGTGCAGTTTGTTCGAGAGGGGGAGAAAAATAGAGCTGCTAAGTCAGGGAGAAAGCAGGGAGGTGGCTGCCTGGTAGGGGCTGATGATTGGCAAATGCAGGTCGACTTGGGAGGACAGCTAGTTGTGCCCCAGGAAATAGTTTATAGTAATCTGAGGCCAGACATTGTCTTATGGTCCATGAGTAAAAAGACTGTGTATTTTATTGAGTTAACAGTCCCTTGGGAAAATTCAGTGGAGGCAGCTTATGAAAGGAAGAAGACTAAGTATGCAGATTTAAAGACAGAATCTGAGCAGAGGGGATGGAAGACCAGGGTCTGTCCGGTTGAAGTGGGGTGTAGAGGTTTTGTTGCAGGGTCAGCTGTTTCACTGTTGAGGGAGCTGGGAGTGCATGGGCAAAATTTAAGAAAGACAGTGAGGGATATGTCAGATGAGGCTGCTAGGTCTAGTCAGTGGATATGGATCAGGAGAAATAATAGTAGTTGGGGGGTGAAAGAGGGACAGTGGGGGGGCAGGCAGAGGACATGCATGCCTAACCCGGCAAGAGAAGAGGTTAAAGTCTGAACAAGACACCTCTCCTCTGCTCTGCTTTCCCCGCCCCATCTTCTCGCTCTGCCAATAGGAAGAGAACCAGGAAGTTTAGATAAGGTGGGGGTGTGGCCAGCTAGAGTCTCTCTTTGGGACCATGCGGCCTGTTCAGGTGAGTTTGCGTGGTAAGACACAGAGTTGGCTTGTTTTTTGATCTTTTTGGTTGTTTTCCTGTTTTGTCTGCTTCTTGAAGGAAATGTTAGGGTTTGTTATCCTGCTCTGTTTGCTTTTTGAAGGAAATGGTAGGGTTTGCTGCTTCTTGAAGGAAATGTTAGAAGAGGCTGTTAAATCTAGTCTGTGGTTTAGGCCTCCACCTTCAGCACCTTCTAAATTTTCCACCCCCTACCCGAACAAGGGTCTGTATCCAATCCCTACTTTCATCTTTTGACTCTACCTCTTTATTTTCTATCCCCTACCCGAACCAGGGTTTGTATTCCCACCCCGCTTTTTCTTGGTGCAGTTGGTGAGAGGCAGGGGTAGATGATGGTAGTGTGGCAATCGGCAGTTACATGTGGCATCTAGGCCTGTGGTAGCATTGTAGCAGCTAACAATAGCTAAAGCGGTGAGAGTATGATAGTATCTTAGCAGTTAGTATTGGTAGCTAGCAATTAACATTAACAGTATAGGTGAATCTAGCGTTATTGTCTTCTTCTGTTCCTCTTAGCAGGTAGCGGTTAGCACATAACATTAGCTAAATGGTAGCATAGGAACTGTATTGTCTTCTTCTGTTCTTCCTAGCGGTTAGCAGTAGCATTAGCAATAGTTAAATGGTAGCATCGGTACTGGCCACTACCTGGAGCATCTCTGGGTCAGTTGAACGTGGCGGTGCTGTTTGGATTGTGTAGGAGCAGTGTGAACTGGCACTAGGGGGGGTGACTCTGGGACGCCGGAGTTCACTGCCTAACCTCCTGGAGGTGTAGTGGGACTAAGTAGGCGAAACACTGTTGAAGGGAGGTTTCCACCTGATGACCCCCAGAGACGTGTTAGGAATCACTGCTCTTTGGCAGGTATAGAGGCAGATTAGAGCTCCAAGGTTCTTCACTGAGAATGAATCCTCTTTTTGAGCACAAGTATCTTGTGTTTAAATTAACTGTGACTGATTAGAACAAAGGCATGACGTGAATATACCTTAAACCTACTAAGCGTTGAGAAGGCCATTGTAATTCAGCTGCTGTTGTGCAGCTTTGGTAATGACTGACTGTTGGCTTTTTTCTCTGGAAACCAGCCCATGGCAGCCTCGGGTCTCTTTGAAGACTTAGTGCCGGTCCCTCATCTTTTAATCTCACAGCCTTCTCACCTACTCAGTAATTACGGTGTATTTTTCTTGCTCCCGTTTTTTCTTTCTTTCTGCCCGAGGCCTACGCTGCATTTTAAAAAGAACATCCACCTGATGAGAATGCAGCGGCCGTGTTTTCGGACGTTGATTTGTTTTCTTCCCCTCTTGCGCCGGCTTCACCTTGGGGCCGCCGGTGTCAGCTGAGCACTGTCGTCTAATGCTGAGCTCAAAGTCACCGTCACTCTCCGCTTGCCTTGCTGTTCTTCTCCCTCCTTCCCGCTCGCTCTGGGTTCAGTTTGCCCAGGAATAGATTTCATTAACTAAGAGTCATTAAATGTTAGCTCTAATTACCGCAGTTGTCAATGCGCCTGCAGGTGTCAGCCAGCTAACCTGATTCATTTGCTCTGCTGGAGAGTTTGCACCAGTCAAAAAGATGTAGTGTAGTCTATTGGCCATCAGTGAAATAAACAACTTTGCCTGCAAAGTGTAAGCTGCTTCCAAGGTGCCGTGGGTGGAAATCGGTAACCAAGTCTTATTAAGTCCGTGACTGCTGTCCAGGGAGTGGATTGAAGTGCTGTGCTGCACAGATACAGATGATGACAAACCAGCAGCGTGTCACCACAAAGGCCTGCAGACAGATCTATCAAATGATTAAAGCTGTGTCCCAGGGCGGTAATATCTTGTCACCCGGTTACATTCCCATCCTTTATGATATTGTCAATCCACACACCGTCCCAGAGACTCAGCTAGGTCATCGGAGAGCAGAGACTAAGCTCTCTGTGCATTGTTTGTCGAGCGTAGCCCCAGCAGCAAGATTAAGATAATGCTGGATGACATTTAAAAAGCTCTGCAGTGCTATTTATCAAGAGTAGGCCTGAAAATGTTCATCAGTGAACTGTTCAGTCTGGTGTGTGTCTCTATAGATGCTCCATTTAGAATAAAAAGGATGTTTTGGACTAAAACTGAACAAACTAGACAATGGAATATACAAGTAATGCTACAGTGATTAATATTACAGTCGTACGCCATTTTTAATTGCTGTCACATTTAAACTGTGGTCACCATCAGAAACCACTTCCTCGTGTGATTCTTCAGTTTAATGATGCCACGAATGAGCACTGGAGATTTATTTCTAAGAGTTCATTTGGTAGATACATTGGAGGAGCTTGTCCCTCGTGAGACATCTCCTGCAGCTGTGTCTGCGATGTGAGACCGAGTTCAGTGCGGGGGTGAATTGAAGTGCACAGTGTAGTGATTCTCAGTTTCCCCCCCCTCAGCACAACGCTGATTTCACCATGCTTTACTGGAGTTAATGTGAAAATGAAGCGGTGCTACAGCGGGACCCGGGGCTGACGCCAGCGTGAAGAGCGCCGCTGGTGAAGTGTGTCGGGCTTGAGTGCATCTGTTACCGGGGGAGAGAATAATGTGCGATGTGGAAGGTGTAATTTGCAGCGCTGATGGCATTGTTTAAAAAAATAGTGGAAAGAGAAAAGCGGAGGTGAACTTTTGTGGCAGATATCAGAGCTGAAGAGCTCCCTGGATTGTCATAGAGAGCTCTGCTGGCAGCAAAATTGCCTGTGAGCGTATTACTGCTGTGTGGGAGGGAGCCGAGGGCTTGTTTTTCTCTCTCTGCCTCATTCCCTCTCTGTTTCCTGAGAGGTGGACTGGTGATAGAGCTGTGTGTACTTCCAGGCTGCGGGCCACCACCTGCTGTAATCTCAAGTGATATAGAGAGCAACAATCACGCCACAAATCACCCAGGCAGCTCCCTAACTCATTCAGTGGACTGGAAAGAGAAGGTTGGCCTTTCACAGCACCAGTGTTGGTTTACTGCCCCAGGCTCCCCGCACTGCCCTCACGCTGACCTCTGCCGTCTGTGTGGGTTTGTGTGTCAAGAAATCAGGGCTGCCTGTGGAACTTGACCTGATGCACAGTGGAAAGATGACCTGACTACCATTGGCCTTTCGTGCGTTCTGAGCGGCCGCAGTCAAGGATGGTCTCTTTTTCCCTGCAGGAGGGTTGGGAGGTTACAGAGAGGTCGCTGCCCCCTCCCTCCAGAGACATAACTGCTGAAATAAAGCATCGCTGTTGTTCTTGCTCAAACACAGGCTTAATTCAAATCAAAATGCTCCTTTGATATTTAATAAGCGTGCATGTTTTGAGTAATAAGACAGGGATCTGAAGGATCAAGTCCGAGTGATACATCACCGACGCAGATTCCAGGCGTTTATCCAGTGGTCTTTGCGTCTGGTAGTTACCCGTCCCCCGCCAGGAGCAGTTAAGGTATCTCAGGGGTAAAGGAAGCTCAATATCCTGTGCTGCACAGAGGGAAGGGCCCCCTCCTCCTCTTCCTCTCCATGACTGCGACTCCAGAGAGAAGGCTGTATTTCATGACCATGAAAGGGGCCGCTCCAGCCATGCCTCATCTGCTGACACAGCCAAACAAAGGTTAACAAATCAAGTGTAGCGCTGGCTGATTTACTGTCTCACTGTTGCAGACAATGGCCCAGCCCCCATGTCACATTTACTGTGTCTGTTGACAGGCAGAGAAATATGGCAGCATTTGCAACTGTGCATATTTCAAAATCACACCGAAATGTTTGTATTGATCACAGCTCGTTAGTCCTGGTCTGGCCTACAAGGGATTAGTCTTCCAGACTTGTTCTTAGTTTGGTTTGAAATGGGTCTTGCTCAAACACATGAGTAGGATCTACCCTTTTAATGTACAGAATGTTTTCTGTGAAGATTGAGAACACACCTGTTATGTGAAAGGTTGTTTGTTTTGCTGAATGCTATGAATTAAGTGAGATGACTGACATAAACAATCCTATATCCCTACAAAGACTGAAACAAATAGCCTCTCTGTACTCTAAGTGATTCTATGACTTATTTCTTATTGTTCAGACCACTGCGCATCCTGATTAATATTATTTTTACCCAAATTTGTGTCTTTTTGTTCTTATAAAGTTACCTGTTACAATCACAGCATATGCAGTCGGGTATAAGTATAGAATTTTTGGCAGATAACTCGGGTAAATGCTGAGTGCGAGACCACGGGTCTGCTTGGTGCCCACTTGGTAGAAGTTTGTTGATTGAGGATCAGCTTTAAGGAGATGTTGTGAATGGGTCTGTCGGTGCACACACATGCAGCAGTGTGGGCCGGCCTCCTTCCATCCCCTCCAGCAACACAAAGAGGTCATTCAGAGTTTGCTCCCCGAGTCCCGAGGTTAGAGACTAAGTAAATCCATCCATCTTAATGCACTTATTTCAGCACCAGGAGAGCTGGAGGGAGACTGTGTAAACACTCTGATATCCGACATGCCACGCTAAACCCAAAGAGCCTGGAACCCATCAGGCCAAAATTAAAGGTCTACATCTCAAACACAAACATTTAAATGGGCTGCACTCCAGAGATCAAAGTGAAAGACCTTAGTTTTCCTGCTTGGCCCCCTTGTGTCTGCCACACGGAGATATGTGGCGGTTTAGCAGCCAGTCAGGGTTGAATGGGGAGCAACTGTATACTGTACATGTCTGTTTCTCTCGGGTCTCTTAGGTAACGCTCTGTGGCATATTTTGTGTTGGTCTAGGTAAAGTAGAAGGATTTATGTAAGCGTGCTCAGTTTATTTAGAAATCTGGTTTGGTTACAAAGACAATATTGAGGATTAGAATGAGAAAGACATAAGATTTCTTTGTCTTTGCAGATAAAAAATCCCAGTTTTTACTACACGTTGACATTATGTTTTTTATTTTCAAATTAAAGCTGCAGATCCTGTAGGAGAACAGTCTTGATAAATACATCCCAAGTGCTGTTCAGCGCAAACACCCTGTTCTTTTATGATGTTTCATTGTCACCGTGGCACTAACATATGTTGACCACAGAGATGCTACAGAATGGCAGGAAGTGGATGGCCGGGTGGAGGTGTTGAAAGCACCAGTCTCCTCCTCCCAGGAGTGGTCCTCCCCCCCGTCACCATCACCGACATCCACTGATCCAATGTGACATCAGCCACTCTCCTGCCAACTGTGCAGCATTAACGGGGTCAAAGCACTACACACACACACACTCACACACTCACACCACTTATCAAGACCCAGCCATTCCCAGCACACTCTTGGTGTGTTCTGGCCAATTATGCCTGTGTCAGTCTTTGGTCCCTGCGGCAGAGGTGACATTGCCAAAGAGGGAGAGAGAGCAGACCGCCTTAATGAGGCCTCATGGTGGCTCAGAGGTGTATGAGTGTGTGAGCACATGTGTGCATGCATAAGAGCAGGAGCGCTGGTCTGGAATGATCCGGCCGTCTATCTTGATCTACCATGTGTGTCTGACAGTCTTTTCCCTTCTCAAGGTCTCCTCCCTCCAGCCATTTCCATCTCGCTGCCTCTCCAAATCTCAGTGTTCTTAAGTAACCGCTGCTGCCTCATGATGTCATGCTAGCGAACGGATTTGGGTTCTGGTGAATAACTTGAGGGCTGCGTCCCAGAAACGCAGCATAGCAGCTTTGCAGACACATGTAGTAAAAAGGAGATGGGATTAACACGGCGGATGAGATGTTACTGTTCACTGTGAAACGATTCACCCCGGCGGTGTTAGTGTCGCTCGGAGCAGCGTGAAGTAGGATTCGGTCTGTTTTTGAAAAAAAAAAATACCCCTGATGAACAAGATGAATGACAACCCAAACTTTATACAACCCCCCATTGTGGATTCCACGGTCATGGGGAGTTTATCGGATAAAACAATGCCAGAGGGCCACCCGTCCTACAGATGTTACATTTGTTAAAAGCGTTAAAGCATCTTTTGGACTCTTTAGATACTGCAGGGCGCAACCCACGTTCAACCGTTTTCTTTCCTGCATCAATTAAATGACCACCGCTGTAATCTCTGTAATCCTCACTGCAGGAATACCATATATAGAAGCTTATAGTTCAACACTGTCTACTGCTCCCTTACAACGGTGGTGTTTTTTTTGTCTTTTTTTAGTAAATAGATCGGGTGAAGGAGTCTGTCTGGGTCCCTGTCCACTCTTGCCCCGCCAAAGAAGGGTCAGTGCTGTAGAAGTTGAAGTGTAAACAGCCTTTAAGAGACACAAAAAGATGAGCATGAGGACTCTAATCAGGATTGATGAAAGCAAGGTTTTAATTGCTCCCACAAGAAAAGAGGTTATCTTTTTTTCCCCTTCTCACCCTCTCTGATTCTCATAAATATGCAGGGCAGAAATAAAGCCCTGATGAGCCGCAGGGCGGATTAGAGAGGACTACAGAGCAGGATCCAGGTTTGTTAGCAGCAGTCCACAGATCCCTTGCATGTGTTTCTGCTCTGCGCACACACCGCCTGGCAATCATTTGTCTCAACCCACCTTTCATTATATTTCCACAGGCAACTGACTGCATATGGTCATGTACGAGGAGAAGTTATGTCAGGGATGTCAGACCCTTTAGTGCAACATCGCCCCCTGGTGTTGGGTGTGATCTATTGTGGCTTTTGAGCAGACAGGGCGGAGAGGACATGGTTAAGCTGTGGTGGGTGACGTGTGCGTGCGTGTTAAGTTATATACGTATCCTGGAAAGGACATTTAAAGCATGTGTATTTGATATAAACAAAGTAGAACAAACTGCACAATGTTCCATTTTATCACCATTCTTCGGTTCATCATCTCCAGCTTTTGGCCGCTGTTCTTACAAGCCTGCCCAAACCCATCAACGTCCATCAGACTGTCACCATCTGTTCCAGATTAAGCCGCTCCTGGAGGGGGCTATTTGATTTCGGGGTTCCAGCATCCCCTCTTTATTCCACGTGTCGGGTTTTACTGTAAACACTGTTGTACAAAAACCAAAATCCCAAAAGGGATTGCTTGCGAACGGGCCATTGCACTGGTATGGGCTCCACGTCTGGTTTAGCTCTTAGCGTGCTTAGACGGGGGCTCTGCTGGGCCATTTAGAGGCAAAGCTGGGAAGCTGTGCTTGGAAGCTTTTTCCCTAAACCCTGCTCTCATTTAATGTGCAGTGTGGTGTTGTGATGTATGAATCCCCTGGCCATGCCTGACACTAGCGAGCCTGTCTGAGCCCATGTCTTCGCTGAGTGGTAGGCCGTGGACAGAGGCCGCATTGTTCCCCTAAAGTAACCCAAGCTCAGGGCAGCCGTTGCCCAAAGGGGGATATCAAGTTGTTCTCTCCCCACCAACACCACAATCCCAGTTTAAGCTCTGAGGCTTGACGAGGGAGCGGAGAGGCAGCTGACTGTTTAGACGACGGTGCAGTTCAAATAAACAGCTCAAATCCCAACCAGCCTCCCCTACACTAACCCTCCCTCACCAAGTATTGCAGTCCCACAGCCATAGCTCATCACCGCGAGGCTTGCCAACAGCTCTCAGCTAATTTGTGGTGTTATTTTGAAAAGCATGTCGATGTGGCCGCTCTGAGGTTTCCTGAGAAAGACGGCTGTGAGCAGAGGGAAGAGGGTGAGAACGTAGGCCTGGTCACATCTCCCTCCTTCCCCTCTCGTGAGCGATGAGTAGCTTTACCACCACGTCTGCAGACCACACAGCATTTCCAGGCTAGAGGGAGCGAGGGATGAAAGTGGACTGGAGAGGAGAGGAAAGACTACCATTAACAGCTTCATCTCTGCCCTGGAGTGTCCCGCTAATCCAACTGCAGTGAAACCTGAGCAAGGGGGTAATGAGACGGCACTTGACACGCTCGCACACACATGCACATAGACACGTCGGCTGCTTCTGTAATGCCAGTGAAGATTTAAGGAGAGAAAAGGCTACATGCAAATTGATACTTCACCAGATTTTCAGTCATTTGATCCATGCATTCAAGCTATTACCCCTCTGGAATGAGTTTTCTTATATGGTTTTAACACTCAGTGCCGGCTGTATCGAATCTGATCCATGCAAGCAGCCTGTGTGTGCGGCGTGTATGTGTGTAAAACCAGTTGGCCCCATTTGAAAGGGAGTGAAAGAGGCCCAGACTGATGACTCTCTGGGGACAGATTTCTCTTTCCAGCCCTCCATGCCTCTCTCCCCGGTGAAATCATGGTGGTGTCAGTGTGTCAGCTCGAGCTGTCACTCTCGGCCTTGCTGCGAGCCAGTTACTCTCCTACTCTGCCTCCTGGATGAAGAGAGAGAGGGGGGAGAGGAAAGAGCTGGAGCAAGGGAGAAAGAGGGCTTTTTCTACACTTGACACAGCGGATGAGCAGAGTATCAACACCCCTTGATGCAGTTGGAGAGACTCAAAAGAAGGAAGGAGGCAACCAAGACTGTCTGTCACCTTAGAGGAGCCAGCTGAACAATTAACAGACACCACCCCCATTGGTTTGGTATAGTCCGCTGGGCTTAGCTGACAGGCTGACGGGGCTTCATGGAGGACAGGCCAACACTGAACAGATCCTGGCAGGGGACATAAAGCTGCAGTACATGCACCTCAACCAGGGTGGCATTGGACCTGTTGACTGGTAGAGTTTCTGTGTGTGTGTGTGTGTGTGTGTGTGTGTGTGTGTGTGTGTGTGTGTGTGTGTGTGTTAAATTACAACTGTCTTTGTGAGAACCAATTTGAGTTTTAGACCTTGGCAGTGAGAGCATTTTTGGAAAGTGAAGACATTTTAATGGATAGACCTTCAAAGGACCAGGGAATGCACTTTATCAACGAGTGTCCTCACAAGGATAGAAGTGCAAATGTGTGTGAGAGAGAGAAAAGGGAGAGAAAGTAGAAGGTGTTTATGGGCGGGTGTGGGTTTTTTATGAGCATGTGACTGTAATTGAGATTTAAGCATGTCCGCGTTTGAAGTTTGTTGGTTCAACAGGCAATTGTCTATTGTTCCTCTAAGCTGCCACAGTGACTGACAAGAAACACATGTTGCAGTGTCAGTCAGTGTGTTGTGAAATGCTTGAGTTGTGCTGACACGCAGCCTGAATTTTCAGTACCCCTCACCTTTTCTAATTTCTTGACGGATAGGCCGAGATTAGCCAGTCACATTGGAGCAATGCCACGTGGATTCGACACAGTTTTATTTTCCAGCCTCAAGCAGGAATGCAAGTCATAGGAGTTGAGCCGTGCAGTGGCAAAAGTGCATAGCGCATTTTCATTTTCAAATGGCCGTGAATAACAGTTTGTGCTTTCGACTTGTGGTCTGCACTGCCCCTCAGCCGTAAATGTCTGCGCACAGAACGATGCGAGGACGAGGGATTGAAGTTCATAAAAAAACATAGTGCAGTTGTTTTGTTGCTGTTTTGGGCGAGTAGCATTTACAGGCAGCAAAAGAAAGACAAAAGGTCCCACAAAAGGTCCACACACTGTACTGATAGATGCCAAACAAAGTAGAATAAGTAGGTAAAAGTATTAAAACTATTCCATTGATTGACATATATTAGCAGTTACAAGCTTAGAAAAATAGCAATGCACCCACAAAGGCAGTAAAGAATAAGATTTGCGAGCTAGTAATGAATGTAAACAATGTACAATTTAAAACCCATCTCAAAAAACGGCTTCGCAAATATAGATTTTATGAGTCAAGAAATGCATTCAACACGTTCGACAGACCTTGGAGGATACACACAATACGTTTTGGTCAAATATGTTGGAAATGATTTGGATTTGAGCAGCCACTGAGGTTGCACATACTTTGTCATACTGTGCAACAACCATGCTCCTAATGACACAGGTGCCATTTTCACTCTAATCTTGAACACACTGTCTAAAGTGTGGTGTTGGTAAAGTGTGCAAATAACTCTGAGGGTGTACTGGCAAAGGGGGCACAAGTTTCATGGCTGGCTGAGGAAGCGAGATGCTAGCAGACATGTAAGACACCGTGGGCTTTTCAGCAGCCTGTACACTCTGTGTCTCTCAAGAGAGCAACGTTTACACAGAGAATGGCCACCTACCGTTTCTCACTCCTCACTAGTAAAGATATCAGCCCCCATGAGAAGCCCCCTCAGATGGCTTACGTACATGTGACATGTTTGAGGTCAAATGGTCTGGCTCGCTCCACAGCTGCCTTGTCTCCCGGTGTAGTTTTACACCACTGTGACAATGTGCTCTGACCAATTGCTGTGGACTGGATGGATCCTCATTACACGCTGCTGTTATTTCAAAGCCTCAGTGAGCCTCGGCTTGACAGCCAAACCTGCAGAGGATCTGTCAGCCGCGGGCAACGAGTGTCCCCCTGGGGGCTGCCCTGCACAGGCCGCTGGCAGGAGAAATCTGGCCCCTTGGCTGGCTTTCCACCCACCCCTTCTGGTGGTCACCTGTGCCAGCATGCCCGTCATCGAGTCCCTGACCCAGCTCTTCTCCCGTTACGGTCCCTCTAGCCTGACCTCACACCCTCGGGGATATATAAAGATTTGTTCTCCGGAGGGGAGCTGGAAATGGGACACTCCGCAGCCACTGATCCCACTAATACATCCTCATGTGCACATAAAGACGGTGATGGTATATACGGGGGGGGGGGCGGTGTTGTGGGAAGGTGTTCAAACATTCAGGGCTCAGGAGCTGTCTAAGGCAGCAAATTTTCCACATGCTGGTGGGGTGAGAAGTGAGCAGCAAGAGCAATGCGCAGAGCCAGTTAAGAGCCATTAGAGGAGCAGCTGTAATCAGAGCTACTGTGGGTGGAAGAGTGTTGCTGCTGCAGCTCTTTGTTGGTAAATGGCTTCATTATGACTCGAGAGAGGAGACGGTGCGCGTTGGCCCTACCAGACAGAGTATGAATGGAGCGCGGATGGATACTAGCGAAGGTAGGAGCCGGGACGGAGCGGGTTTATTATGCCTCTCTGCTCTCTTCTGTCACTCTTGTGTTTCCCTCTCGTCCTCCACCGTTTCTCTCCTGCACTCTGTCCCACTATAAACATGTGTAAGTGCTTGCTCTCTGTGGTCTGGCAGCCGCTCTTCTATGGCCTTGCATCTGTCAGAAGAGCTCAGAACATTCAGTGGCTTACTGAGCCCAATTACCCCAGATTGCTACCATTTCACCGAGGATCACAGTCACAGACAGTCTATCTTAAAAGAGGAGTCAGGGGTTTATGTCTCGGTTAACCGCGCACACCATGACATCACTGCATACACACACACACACACACACTATTTATATTTACATACGCACTTGCTTTGACTTCACAACTTGTAATACAAAATTCATAAACCAAATGAGACAGGCATGAAATATAGATGTTAAAAGGGCGGCTTAACAACTCTCCCCCGCCTCCCGCCTGCTTTTGGCCTTTTGCTCAATCACTGCTTGTTAAAGCAGCGGTTTGTGTTACTGAGGGGGGATATCAGCATGCTGTGGTATTCTCACTGGAAGACTACACATGTCACGCTCTCGCAGCCAGAATAGTTGGCCTGCTCACCTAACCCCCCTCCACCATCACCACCACCACCACCCACCTTTATTTCTGTTTAGCTTTGCCACCGCTGGGAGTCCAGCACTAATAAAACAGCTCCAGTCCAAGACCCTCCACACGGCGGGACGTCCGGGTCGTGTAACCAAACACTCCTCAGAGCTCTGGCTTCAGAGAGCTGCTGACATGACGGCGAGTCTGGGAGGCCAGCAGGGGAGCGTCCATCATTGTCAAGCCCCAGTGGCCTGAGCTCCCATCCGGAGCATGTCCAACAGGCCTGCCCGTGAGCCGTGAACTCACCGCTGTGTGCTGCTCCGACTCTCTGGAGACACCAGGGGGGATCACAGAGTGTGGTGTTACCGCTCTTAGAGCAGCTAATGCTGTTAAAGTCTTCAGAGCTGAAGAAGGGAGGGATAAGGAGCTAATAGACTGGAGATTCTCTGGAGGCTTTGGCCGTGAGATCAGGGAGAAAGCTTCCCCAGCCAAGTTTACCGACACAGGGTTTCAGCTTCTCTGTAAACTGATATCACCAGACCAAAGTGCAAGTCTGAGCTCTTCTGCTCAACAGCATTACATTTGTAAACAGTTGGTTAGCCTCTAGCTTTTAGCATAGCAGGCAGGATAGGAAGGAACTACTTCCTCAGCAAAACTCCACACTGCTGCTCACGTAAAGCCCCTGTGGAGGTGCACTGTGGAGCGCTGTCTCTGCAGGTGAGGAACCGAATCCCTTGGTTAATGTGCAGACCTCGAGCGACATGGACTGTCTCCACTTTGGGCACCAGAGAGGAGTATTAGAACATCAGGGATCTCAAAAGGCCTTCAGTCCCACAGACATGGGAGCTGAGCTCAAGTGTCATCCGCTAATGTGAACTCCAGGGTACTCCACCGAGCTCCTAGAGAAGGAGGAGAAGCGCTGGAGAAAGGCCTCCTGAGTGTGTGAACAGTGAACGTTTCACACAGGTAGACTCTTTGAAGGGCTGTTGTATTGGACTGCCTTCCAATGACAGAAACACACGGAGAGAAAGAGGAAAGCCAGTGTGTTAAGTGGCCTGGTGGGTCTCAGACACCGAGGCATTTATGAGACACGAGTGAGAGCGAGCTCTGACAGAAACTAGCTGCCTGCTGTTTATTGTTCTCCTCTGGGTGGGAGGGAGATCTGTTAAAGATGTCTGCCATTAATGCGTCTCCAGGCTTCATTAAGAACAAATAAACAGCGCCCGGTCCCTCACCAAGGAGCTCCTTGGGGAGCATACGCTGTCTAAACCACTCCTGGGGTCAGACCACTCTCAACACTTTCTGCTCAATTACGACTCTAATTTTGTTGTCAAACAAAATATGGAACAAGAAGAGGAGCGCGCTTGTGGTGTTTTTCCCTCCTTTTTTTTTCCAGGGACAAAATGGTTTCCAGACTAAGGCCCGAGACAAAATAGTCTCTTAAAACTTTCTGTGAGACTGTGAATATTTTGAAGGGATATTTTATGTAGCCAGCTTTTGAAAGACCCACCCAGCACATAGGGAGATCCTGATCGTAATTAATGTTTACTGAGACATACCAATGCAAGATGGAAATTTCAGTGAGGGCCGCGAATCCTTGTTCAGCACAGTGTGCACTTTTAATTGATTCAACTTGAGCAAACAGTCTGCCTCCCTTTGTTTGTTTTTCTGTTTTGTGAGGAGAAGCAGGATGATGATGTGTGCGGAGGAAAGAAGACACAGTGAAGGGCGGACAAACATGGCCTCCTCCCAACAACGCCGCCATTGTACCTGCAGCTAGTTTAGCCTCGCAAGCCCACGCAGTTTCATAAAGGCCGTCTCTATACCACATCAATCTGCTTATGAGCCACCGGCATCATGGTACAGCAAGTGCCTTGTCTCGGCTGGAGCACGATAAAACTGTTGCCTCTGAAAGAGCACTGTGATCCGTGAGAGGTTTGACCATGATTCTACATTTTCCATCCCCGTTCACAGCGAGCTATACGCTGTCATGGTGCAGCCTCCGGGCCGTCAGTCAACACAGCAAATTCCTTTGTAAAATCCACAGTCCGAGTGTCATTAGAGAGTGTATCCAAGCATAGTCATGTGTTTTGTAGCTACACATTAACGGCATGGCGCCATGGATGGCAATGGTGGTCAGTCCGTCCACCACTTTTGGTCGAGCCTGAAATATCTCAAAAACTCTTTGATGGATTTTTGGTTTTGAGTTAAATGACTCAACAGCAATTGGGCGGATTGTCATGAAATTTTGTCCAGATGTTCGTATTCCCACTGGATGAACTGTAAAAACTTTGGCGATCCCTTAGCTTTTCATCTAGCACCATCATCAGGTCATTTTTTCATCCGTCCACAGCTTTTCTTGGTGACTAAGTACCTGCAGAAATGACAATATCTGCATCAGCTGCAGTTTGTGTTTAGTGCTAATTAAAACCTGTTACCATACTAACATGCTAAATACACACATCGTAAACACACACCTGCTAAAAATCAGCATGTTAGTCTGCTGACGGTAGCGTTCAGTACAAAGCACCACTGTGCATAAATACAGCCTCACAAAAGCTACTGGCATGCCCGTAGTCTCTGGTTACAAGAACAAACCCCAGTTCTGTAACATTCATCAACAGCCTCCTGGTTGTCCATGTGACTGTCTGCCTCCCCACCCGATGACAGTAGTAGCATCTTGTGTAGCAGCATGACACTGGTACAGGACAGACCTGGAGTCATCACCCAGGGGTTACCTGCCCTTGCATCATCTGGTGCCCCACAGTCCATAATGCAGAGCAGGCTGCCCCCCCTTCCTCCCTGTTAGCACCTGTTTCCTAGATGCTCTCAACAGTTGTGCAGCTGTCACACCCTCGCAGCCTCCACTACAGTAACTCCGACCTGCGTTCTCTTTATGGTCGTCTGATGACAACAGCTATTGTTCTGGGCATTATCAGGCACTGTTGCATCTTCACTTTAATAAGACTCTGGTTACAGGTACTGATGTGCCGGAACATAAAAGACCAGAAGGCAATGGCCTTCAATTGCTAATAACCACAAAGCAAACAACTGCCAATATTAACAAACTGTCATAATAAGCTACAGTAACTACTCATCTGTTGTTGCTGACCTGTGGCAATCCACTTATCTTCATGTAATATTAGTTAAATTACACTTTTTATTATGTACGTAAAGTTCAGTGTAGTTTGTGAAGGGGGTGAAACACTGTTCCTGTAACAAAGTGCATTTATTCTAGTACTTAAGCGCAGTTTTGAGGGACTTGTGCTTTACTGATTTGACATTTTTATGCTTTTCTTCACTACATTATCTGACAGCTGTGGTTACTAGATTCTTTGCAGATAAAGACCTTACAGAATCATCAATGATCGGGTGGGACTTTTATCCGTGCTGTATGCCGGGAGCTTGAGTGCGAGCTGACTTGACAGCGGCCTCGCCTCAGAGGCACCGGTGCGCCAGGCTCAGCCCTCTCTGCTGACGCGCACACAGCGGCTGTGGCTCAGCTGTCAGCCTCGTGGCTCCTGCTATGTGTTAGTTGTTGGTTTTGTGTGATTGGAGCTAGGCGACCCCTGTCTGGGTGAAATCCCATAAATGAGTGTGAAGGTTTAGAATGCGTCGAGGGGCTATTTTAAGGAGGATGGGACGGACGGGGTGACGGCAAGGAGCGAAGGCTTTGGATGTCGCAGGGGCCTCAACAGCCATCAATTTGTCAGGATGTCTTCAGGCCAAGGTGTAGGCTGTCATATCCACCCACACTCACATGCTACAGAGAGAGAGAAAGATTTGCAAAGTGGTTTTGGCCCGAGTTGGCCGCTGATGTATTTTTCAAAAGGACAGGTGCTGGCCTGTCAGTCGTGCTTTAAAAAGATGATGTTGTTGGCACTTGTTTGTTAATCATTTATATGGGCCAGGATGTATCCGCGGATGACATTGAAATATAATATGCTAAATTAATCCCCTTATGTACTGCAGTAATGACCTAACACCACATTAAACTTCCTAATGCCCTGCATCTCACTTTGCCAGGCCTCCTGTCACTCCCTCTGTGGCTCATAGCTCTGTGCAAAGATTGGTTCAAAGATCTGAGCCATTCGTCTCACGCATGGCTGCACCAATCCAGACACCTCGCTGATGAAGGACCATTAACCAACCAATACACAGGTCTATTAACCCTGCAGGCTCAGTGTGATATAAGCAGCACATTAAAAAATGTAAATACAGCTGCATGGCGCTAATGAGCTGTGCTCCACTGCAGGACAGTAACAACAAAGGTGAGATGGAAAACCGGTTTGTTATGGCAGCTTTTTAGCAAAATGTTGAAGGGCTGGAGGTTTTTCACCCACATCCATGATGCTGTGTTGCTTTTTCATGTTTCACATAGTATCCAGTTGAGCCAGATCAGAGTTGTTGCTTATATAATGATTACATGCTGCAGTGTAGCTTTAACCATGTAGGGAGATACAAATCAAGAGTGGTGGTGTGTGCGGCTCTAATGCTCTGTGAGTAGGAGATGGCTCACCCTGGGATAATGAGTTATCCCCCTAAGCCCCTCACTGGGTCCCCTGACATCCAGCCTTAATGAATGTCTTTCCTGCACACACACACACACATCTGACCTACACAAAGCCCTCCTGTACCCCCTTCACCTCTTACATCTGACCTCTAGCTTTTGCCTCCACAGCTAACCCACACACCCAAAGGCCTCATTCTCCACTCTAATGCTCCACCGAGCAACATGTACGAGTTATAAACTCAAATACTACTAAAACATTGAGAAACAGCAGCACTCCATGTTTTGAGTAACCCAAGCGGGAATGGCGCTTATTTGTTTCCAGGGATGAAAAAGACTGACAAATGAACCCTCGCGGGAGGGAAGCTGGTGTACACTCCTCTTTTCTTCTTCCCTGCACTGCCTGGCCCTTGAGTCTTCATTATGACCAGAATAGACACCTTCTTTTTAACATGTTAGCACATTCTCAAAACAAGCCGTGGACCTCAGGGACTGACAGGTGCAGCAGGAGCCTTGAGAATTGGGAATTTCTCCTCTCCCCGGCTGCTGCGGTGAAGTTGTTTGCCAGCAGCAGTCTCTCTTGACCGGTAATAGCATTTGTAAGTGGAGAAGATTGACATGGATGAGGGAGACGGATTTAAGGGCTGCGGGCCCTCTTGTTCATTGATGCACGTCAGTGTTGAACGGGGGTGTGTTTTGTGTGCAGACTACCAGAGAACATGCAAGGGTTAGTTAGCTTTGCAAACTATCACCTCTCTGCATTATTGGGGACTCTTCTTCTTGTGATAGCCCAAAGACAACTTACAGAGACTATTACAACAACACTTAAGCCTGGCATAGTGTGCCTTTTGTCTCTGACGGGCTGGCAGGTGTCCCAGTAAGCTCTCCCACACAGAGTCAATAGCTCTTATTGCAGATATTGATTGTGATTTTGCATCAGGAATTACCTCCCCTGACCCTTAGCTATGATACCACATGCACCTGGGGTTGCTAATACCTCACTTAGCATTTTAATGCTAATGGCCAAAGGTTGTTGTAGAGCCCTGTTGGCTCAGCCTGCTCCCAGTGGAGCTGGTCTTCAGGGAGCAGTGTGTCAGGGAGATGGAAGCCCGCTGTGACAGGCTGCAGCTCTGCAGTGCAGGCTGCTGCCTCAGCCCAGGGGAACTGGGTCCCATCTACACCTCTTTGGCAGGTGAAGGATTTAGCCGCTTTCCCCAAGGGGGAGGAGGAGCCCTCGCTTCTGCCCTTAATACTACCCCCCTCCCCCAGGGCCCAAGGAGAGCTAATTACAGTTTATGTATGCACTGTCATCCCCCATGAGCCTCTCTGTCAGAGCACTCTGTTCTGTAGGAGGAGGTCCCTGCAGAGAAATACCCTGGATGGAGCTTATTAGCTATTGTTCTGTGTGACTTTAACATTGTACAGCAGTTATTATTCATTCTATGGCTTAATTAACGCTTTGGACATAATGAGGTTCAACCGGGGCTTCTGATGGCAGGTAATTGCTCGTTTTTGGCAATTACTGAAAGTCCACAAAATTAATCCTCACCTTGTCACAAGCGAAATGCGTGCCCGTCCTTCATGCTACATGCAAAAACGAATTAATGAGTGCCATGTTGTCATCCTGCAGTGTCCTTTAATATGATTAGTTTGCATATGGTCAAGAACAAACACCAGTGTTGCCAAAGATAAATATTATTAAAGAATAACTGTGCAGTTTGTATTGGGAGAGGTGAAAGAGGAGAAAGGCAATGGCAACTGAACACTTGTGAAGTGTCTGCATCAATGCAAGTGTACATGCAAACCTGTATACCAAGGGTGGGGAACCTTTTCCCTATCAAGCGCCATTTCAGTTTTTATATTATCCTTTGAGGGGCATTCTAAACTATTGAACACATATATATCACACTAACCACTGCGATGGCTGAGGCTGCTTCTCTTTGGCGAGGCGTCAGGCATCAGATGGTAGCGATTATGATGATGATGTTGCTTTCAGCTGGTTTTCAAGGTTTGGGTCAGTCAGTCTTGTGCAGAACAAAGCCTTTTGAATGGGAAAGTTCTCAGGACGGACAGACACATATAACTCAAGCAGAGGGAGGTTGTTGTAGCTGCTGTAGCTTTGAGCTTGTTTGCTTTGCAGCTCAATGATTTCGTGTTGAAGGTTGTCAAGTGGTTCCATATTAAACAGCTTGTCACTAATATGTTCACTTCCTTTCGTTTAATTTACACGTCCTGAAACCTCTCACTAAGTTAAAGTTTTCACACTCAGCAGCATATTCAGATATCATAGTTGCAGAGTAGGAACATGCTCAGTGTTTGCTCTTTCCAGTTGCCGCAGCTTTCAGATGGTTTCACATTTTAAAGCAGAGAGCTGAGAAGCTGCTGGAGCTTGATGTCCAGCTCTGAGAGGTTTTTGGTCATGTCCACCATGAAGGTCACTTGTTATCACTGAGTTTCCTCGTCAGGTTTCTCTTCATCTCTGTGAATTCTTCCAGACACGCTGACACTGAACAGTTTGACTTCATCTGGCAGCAACAAGGCTCTCCTTCACAAATCCTCCTTCTGAATGAGGCTTCAGCTTCTGAGCCATTAGCTCGCTCACCGCTAAACCTGCCTGCAGAACGCTGTCTCTGTCAGAATGTGGTCTGTGAAAGCTGTTTGTCTGGCACCACCAAAGAGCGTTACCTTTATCCAAGCACATTTGTACTTGCAGCTCATCCAGTTTAGCATGTTGTATGTCATCCAGGCACAAAAAAAAAAACAAAACAGTGATGTTGTTTTGTTCATGATAAAACTGATTTAGCCTGGAGAAGCAAAACACATTTCAGCCGTGGAGTTTGTCCCCAGGGACGGCGTCAGAGGCTGTGTGAAAGGGCTCAGAAATTGGTGCTTGTGCTGGCACAGCTGCAAACCCCAGCAGGGTGTGTCGGCGTGAGAAGGGAGAGAAGGAAAACGTGTGTGTTGGTTTGCGGGGCTGTCTGTCAGCTCAGAGTGCACACACTAAGCATGGCAGAAGAGATGGCAGAGAGACTAGAGCTTTCATAAGGCCTATTGCTCACACATATGCACAAGCTTTATTAGAGCTGGAGATGTGCAACTGCGCTGTTCACTCACCTGAGGAAAGGAGGTCATCAAAGCATCTGAAAGCTGTGATCGTGTTGGATGTTTTGACTTTCAGCAGGTTTTAGGTTTTTTGTTTTTAACATTTTTGTTCAAATTGACCATCAGCTAGGAAACTAGGCATTGCTATTGGAGACGTTGTTTTTTCACGCCAATTTTCTCTTTCTGTTTTACACAGTTCCAGATTTTGGCCTCGATGTGCTCTCCACCAATGGCAGCCAGGAGCCTCATGGCCCAGGCCTCCTCAAGGTGTCAGGCCTAGAGCGCAGTCAGGAGAGGAGCCAGGAGAGCTGCAGGGACCCCCAACCCCCTGCATCCAGTGCCCCCAGTCAGCCCCTACCCCCCCAAGCCCTCCCCCTTCCCCAGCCGCAGCCCCAGCCGTCCATCCCTCAGCCCCTGTCCCCCCGTCGGACCCAGCCAAACGGCCCTACCCAGGCTCCGGCCTCCGCACACCTGCCCCCACGCTCAGAGGCTCTCCCCAGGCCTCAGACACCCGCAGCCCTGCCTCTCGCCCAGGGCCAAGAGCCCTCGCCACTCCCCCCTCCCCGGCCCCAGCACCAGCCCGATCTGCTGTCCCACCCCCGTCCTCCGCCGACGCCCAGCCTTCACCCACACCCACCATCACCTGCCCTCCCCACCCATCACCCTCACCAACAGCACCCCAGTCAGGCAGGGCCCCACCGGCCCCCGTCACGCTGCCACCCCCGGCCTCTTTCTGCCTACAACGGTATCAACCTCAACGGTCACAGGTAAGGCCGGTCACACATCGACAGATCAGTCAAGAACAGTCACGTCTCTCATGTCCTCGTGTGCTCTGATGCAGAAAATTGCATGCAGTGCAGACGAAACCTCCACATTCACACACTTGAAAATATGAAATATCTCTTGAGCTGAAAGTACACACGATGCATGATCAGTATGTAAATTGCTATGAGGGAGAGCTTTAAGTCCCCGAGCCAAACAGCAGCACTGATTATCAAGTACCGAATAAAAGGGCCACACTGTGCCCTGAGTGTCGCTGCTTCATTAGCAACCAACATTGTCATTGGGGCTCTATATAGATTCCAGCCCCCACCAGTTATACTGGCTGTATGTGCCATAGTTTGTGCAACTTTGAATTAGTACCATACTTTTTGTATTTTATTGAGAAGAGGTTATTAGTGTGAGAATATGAAGAAAATGGGCTCAAAGTTGTGATATTTCTCCTTTAAAAAAATTAAATACTTAGTGGGCTGTTAATTTTCTCAAATTATCATGAATCCTCAGTGGTTTTCTACTTTGTGTGTTCAAATACACCATGATGACAGTCATTTTTTATATTATTAAAAATAACAATAGAGCTGGCACAGGGCTTAGTTCAGTCTGTTGTATCCTATATCTATTGCGAAGCACTAAGGCCTATGAGTCTCTCTCCATTAATTTAAGACTCCAGGATAGCTCCTTCAGAACCCACTCAGTCCCAACAACAGCTCTGCCTTGCAGGCTCTCAGGACTTGGCTTCGCCTCCCTCTCTCCGTGCCAGCCCTGCCAGTCTGCCAGTGCGCCAACAGGGCCTGGCACCTACTATGAATAATCATGGCCGGGGCCCACAGCGAAGAGCGAGCGCTGCAAATGAGCTTTTAGGCTTAGTGTGTGGAGCTGTGGAGACGCAGGCTCTGTGACTGCCCCCAGGGAAAACCCACACACACTACAAAAGACTGTTTGCTTACACATGCATACACACCCTCTCTCCCTCTCATCCCATTTCCGATGCACATGTTCACTACCTGGCTCTGGAGGAAGTGCCTTAACAGAAGCTGTTCAAAGACAGATGCTCGTTCTGTTATGCTTGCCAGCGGTGGTTTATTTGCATCCGAGGGTGTTGTGAATGTGATGTTTTCGCGGATCATGTTTGCCCTGGATTCTGTAAAGCACAAGAGAGAGGCAGGGAGGCGTTTGTAAATGGAGGACAGTTGAGGTGTGAAAACACTGTGCTGGGAATTGAACGTCGGAGCAGATGGAGATGAGGGGATGTGGAGGAACAAGTGTTAATTTTGACTGATCACGCCTGGCTTAACCTGGCTCCTTTCTCTGTTTTTTCTGCTTTCTCTTTACAGCAGCAGCAGGAGCAGCACCCCAGGCACCAAGCCCCACGGGCCCCCTGCTACCTCCTTGCACCTCCCCCACCACCCGCCTCCTCCTGCGGCGGCCGCAGCAGCAGCCTCCACCTTCCCCTTACCCTTGGCTGCTAACCAGAACACTCCCCACAGCTTTCCCCCTGCCTTGCAGTCCTCGCCGCACCCACATCACCCCAATATGTTCGCTCCTCCAGCGGCCTTGCCTCCACCACCACCACTTACGTCTAGCACCCTGCCAGTACCCGGACATCCTGCTGCTGGGAGTGCCTACTCAGGTAAACATCACAGCTGCTTGCAAGCATCTCTACATCGCCCCCGACTGGTGTGGCAGAGGATTGCACCTTCAGCCGACAGAGAACAAAAAGCAGTCTCTTCTTTTAGCCAGGTGTTGCGTGAGGTTGCCAGGACAGTCGAGACACGAGGCGTACAAGAGGAATCGCGTCAGAGCAGAATTTGATTTGAAAGCATTTGACACAGACAGAATGTTACCCTGGTAATTATTTACAGAAACAAACAAGTCCAAGAATAATCATAGCATGTAGTCCATGCCTGAGGTTTTGCGTGTTTATAGCCGTGTGGACAGTTCAAGTTCACACTCTGTCCGTCATGCTCTGATTGATCGACTCTCTTCACACCAGTAATATCCACCAGCAAGTCGAGCCACATTGCAAAAGCTATTACAGACCCCGTGCACATTTCCGCGTAGTGCTGTTGAGCTAAATGTCAGGGTCAGTGTGGGAAGAGGAGGGGGGCTCGCCTTTAGCCACGTTCCCAGAACTTCCATTTTCACCTGGAATGGCGTTCATGTGCAAGAAATCAATTTGGTCAATATGGAACGGAGCAAGCTGGATTTTGTTCAAAAGATACTAATGAAATTTTTATGAAGAGAAAATTCCACCCCCACTCCCAGCCCAATAAAGCTTGAAATAAATGCAGAAAATATTGTAGTGAGTCACTCTGGAATAGGAAGGATAAGGTTACTCTGGAAGAGATGTAATCTCTGAAGGCAGGTTTTGTTGGATTTAGAAGAAAAGCCAATGATTTCTTGAAATCCACTCTTTCTCCACGGGCTGCACAGAGGTTATTAGAACAACAGATGTTGCTGTCTCAGAGGGGCTGTAGTGTATCAGATCACAGCATTTGACTGTTCCAGCAGTCAGACAGCTCTAATCACCTCCAGCCTTGCTTAAATTTAAAACGACTTGCTGATAATCACAGAACTTTGACATGGCTTCCTAGTTAATGACATGCATAGCTCTCACATTGGAGTCCAGGGCCCCCAAGGGGTTTTGAGGGGCTTCCAGAAGGACCCAGCAAAATGAGGAATGCTTCATTTGTATGTTCAGGGTCTGTTGTGTAAAAATGCTTGAGGGCTCCTTGATCGTTACCTTCCCCTCGTTAACAAACCCAGTCCTAATCCTCCCTTCTCTCTTGCTCCTCCAGAGCAAGACCTTCTGCGCCAGGAGCTCAACACCCGTTTCCTGGCCTCCCAGAGCGCCGACCGCGGCGCCTCACTGGGCCCTCCGCCCTACCTGCGCACCGAGTTCCACCAGCACCAGCATCAGCACCAGCATCAGCACCAACACACCCACCAGCACACCCACCAGCACACCTTCACGCCCTTCCCCCACGCCATCATGCCCACCCCAGCACCGACCATGGTGCGTACCCCTGCCAGAAATGTGAGGATAAGTAGAACGCAACTGTGTTGGGATGGAGCGGGTGGAGGGTGTCAATGGAGGGAAAAAAAATCCACCATAGCTGAAATGTTCTTATGTCTGCTGATAATGACTTTTACATGTGTAGACGAGTGGGCGGCCATGGCTCATAAAGTGTTTTCACCTTGCGGTTGCGAGAGTGAAGATTTTCACAGTTGGACATGTGTGTGAGCAGCACGCTGTAGGGACCTGTGGGTTTCTGTGGCGGCCTTTCAACGATGACCACGTGTGTCCGTCCACGCCACAATGATGCCTTTATTCTCCCAGAGAGTCTTTCTAGTGTTTTCCCTGGCATACTCTGGCACTCCAGACTCGAGTCGCCGTTATTTTCTAAATTGGCAATAACTTGCCTAAAGCATGTTAACTTCAGAGCCAGCTTTCAGAACATAATACACTTAATTCATTCTGAATTTAATGACATCATTTGGTCCCATTTGGGGGTTTTCATTACTGGCAAATGCCTTGTGTTAAGAGCCCCGCTGTTTGTTGGGGGAGACCACAGGCAATGGGTGGCTGGACCTTAAACTCACACAAACACACACACACATTCGTAACTGCCTGGCCCATAGAGAGTTCACTTGGCTCTGATGATACCTCAAAGGCAGCATGGCGAGGCCTCTGACAGCTAATGAGGCCATAAAAAGGCTCTTTATGGCTGCAGTGTTTAGTCTTGACTGGGGAAATGTTCGCCCTGAGCCTGTGCCGCACCACTAAAAGGAAACCAAATGAGACACAGAACCCACGCTAGTTTACAAGGTCTTCAGATGATCACGAGGAGGGGAGGATGAAAACAGTCTGGTTTGGGAAGTGGTTGAACTTTGAATCTTAGTTGACATTTTAGATCTTGAATCACATAAGTATGTTATTCATCCTAAAATACAGTTTGTGATGCATTTATTTTGTGTTGGCCTGAAATGACCCTGAAAGAGGCCAATCTCAGCCCTGTTCCAGTATGCATGTGTAGGTTGTTGTGTTTTCTCTACATCTTTGTACTTAGCTCTGTTTCGTTTCTCCTACAGTTTGACAAATACCCAACAAAAGTTGACCCCTTCTACAGACACAGTGTGAGTTTCCGGCGTACTGTCTGTCTGCAGAGCAGTCTGTTGCTTGCCCATTATACCATTCATGCCCATGCTAGTGGGTGTTCCAGCTGTGTGTGTGTGCGTGTGTGCGTGTGAGAGACAGATTTCATGCGATCGCTCATCCGCTTCATAATGGCTACTGTAAGCATCCTCGCTGCACCATTTCACCCTTCAGCCCAAGCAAATGTTAGAATTAGCTAAACAGTGCTGGATTCTTAAATCTCAGAGCACAAGATTTATCGTGCGTGCATGTAACAGTAAAATTGTTGTGCATAGAAATTAATACAGAAAGAGACAGTGGCTGCATTATTGCCAGAGGAATACTGTATCTTTGTCTTGCTTGCTGCTCTTCATTTGTATTTGTCTAACGGCAGTGGCTTGCTCATGATTCTTATTCACTAAAGGGGATTTATTTTAAACATTGGACCCATCTCTACTACCATTTTTGCTGAAGCTTCCAGACGCCTGCACAAGTGTGATTTGTTCTTCAAACTGTTCCTCCGAGCTGCGAGGAAGATTTTAATATCAGAAAAATCACATTTTTGTATTAGACCCAACCCTGGGTCAAATAGATGTTGCAGAATGCCGCTAGTTTGTTTTTCAGTGCTTCATTTCTGATTCTTCATATTTCCTTGTTGTTATTATGGTAGCAGCAAATACCCTGAAGCCATTTCCTCTCTATAAAACATGATGCACAAGGAAACACAAGTTGCATTTAAAATCTCACAGCATATCCTCAAGCGCTTCAAAATAACTCATCCTGGTAACCCAAGTTTAAATAATTCTGTTGGCACCATCCATGATTAAAGCAATGTAAGCAGCAAGTTCAGAAACATGAAAAACACTTGCTGCTCCACTAAGGCTAATATGAGTGACAACAACAATTACACTGAGTAGCTGATTACATATGTTTCTTCACAGGATAATTCTATGGAAGCCTTGAGCACTTGTTTGGTTTACATGTGTTTTGCTTGTATTACAACATTCTAGTTTTCATATCAAAGGGAGTGTTTTCCCTTATTTAAATCCACTGGGGAGGAGCAGGAAAATGTTTTAGAAACTCAGTTTGTGAAACATGTAGGCAATTCCCCATGTAAGCAGTTAGAAAATGGAAAAAAGGTTGAATGTTGAGGTTCATCCATCACTTTAACCCGTTTGTTCCATCTTCACTGCCTTACGAAGCTGCTGCCCTGCATTTCACTGACAGACCGAACCATCCTTACACCTACTCTACCTCCTTTCTTCCTCAGCTCTTCCACTCCTACCCACCAGCCATGTCTGGCCTTCCCCCCGTCATCCCCCCGACCGGGCCCTTCGGCTCGCTGCAGGGCGCCTTTCAGCCTAAGGTAAGACAAGCGGGGACAACACCGCACACCCACGTCCTCACACACAGAGACACCTGAAAACAGGAGTTATTTACAGAGGATCTCGTTTTGATCTGTGTCTGGTGCTCTCTAGACCTCTAATCCACTCGATGTGTCCACGAGACCTGGAGCCGTCCCACACACATTCTTACAGAAGGACCCCAGGGTAAGAGCGCACACTCAAACAACCAACACAAGAGGAGGTAGAGGTAACCTTTAGACCCTCTGTAAATGTTACATAAGCCTTTGAGTCAGGAGGTTTTCATCACCAAATGATACCTTTGTAAAGATTTCATCTGCAGACCGTCTGTACGTGTTCCTGTCTGCCTCTCCACTGCCGAGAGGGCGACACACTGTTTAACATTCATGCCTTAATTACTGCTTATTGCTTAATTGTAAAGGGAAATTTTAACATTTTAATTTCCTTCATAATGAATGCCACACACAGACTAATTAGGGGTGATTTGACTGACAGCAAAATAACCTTTCCCCCCCCTCCCCCTCCTGTAGCTAACGGATCCATTTCGGCCCATTCTCAGGGTGAGTGCTCACTCCCTGCAGTGGCTTCTGCATCCTGACACACACGCAAACCAGCCATGATGTCATAAAGGGTTTTCACTGATGGAGTAGATAGTATCTTTAATTAAATGAGTGCTGCACTTGGAGGCTGAGTGCTGGTTTATACCACAACAAAGCTCAATCTGGAGAACAGTGCACCCTCTGCATGTAGAAATGCTGTTGTCAGACTTTGCTCAAACATAGACGTGCACTGCTTGACACTCTTTCCAGGTTCAAACAAGACCAGTCAGATCTCAGCTATAATTACTCTGCCTCTGTCACATGCCAAATCACCATCATAGCCCATATCTTTAAGTAATATGTGATTAAAGGTGCTACATGTACTATATTTAAGTTATAACTGTGTCATTTTCAGATGACTTCACTGTAAACAAATGAGATGAGGGCATGCTGTGTTGATATTATTAAACATGGTTGTGTGATTGCAGAGTTGATCGTGTGAGGGTTTAAAATTATTAGCATAATACCCATTAAATGTGGGTCAGCAGACTTTGGCTGATGTAATGCATTCACATGTTTGCCCTCCTTCGCCTTCATCTTATTGTGCCAGCGTGGATATATCAGAGAAAATCTGAAAAATTATTCTTGTAAATCAAATATAGATGTAAATATACTATATTCACTACCACACTTCAACCTTTTAATATATAAATGTAGCAGTAATCACCTTCCTGTCGTTCTTGTTAAAGACTAAGCTTGTGACACCATGTTTTTGTCTTGTTCCTACAGAAACCAGGGAAGTGGTGCGCCATGCATGTCCATATTGCCTGGCAGATATACCACCACCAACAGAAAGTAAAGGTGAGGACTCATCTGTCTGTGATTTGTGCTAAAGTATTAACACGAGACAAAGTTAACTGTGTCCCAATTCCACACTATATACCAATCTTTATAATAGTATATATATATAACAGTTATACAAGAAGCAATGCAATATTTCTGCAAAGGCAATCAAACTTCAGGATGACACAGCTGGTTGAACAAAGATCAAACTAATTATTTTGTTAAATAGTTGTTTTGTCTTCTGAGCTCTTTCTCCACAGTTTTTTTTCCAGCTTTGAGAATTGAATTTCCTTTGTGCAGTGCATTGTGGGAGAACAGTACATATCAACATCATGCTTAAATCTTTTTTAAGTATATGTTCTGTCTTTATTTTGTTGCTTTTTCCTGCATGAACACACTACAGACAAAACTTGCTAAGGAGTTGAGTGTAGTATGGTTTTGGGACACAGCTCTAGTTTCTCTACTGTAAAAAAGCATTATAATGCTTTCTCTAAGGTCTAAATAATATTTTAAAGGCAGAGGCTGATTTTTGGTGATTTGTGAACATAATTCTACTATTGCCTTGACTACAAGTCACTTAACAAAAGACCATTTTGAAAACAAACCAGGTGCTTTACAACAAACATAACTGAGCACAAAGATCATCACAGAACATGAATGCTTAAAATACAAACACAATACATAATGTACGCATACAGACAATCATGCACATCAATGAGGAGTGCAAGTCACTCAAAGCAAGGGAGTAAAAGTGGGTCTAATGAGATCTTTTAAAAGGAATCAAGAGACACTGCTGCTGAGACTATTCCAGAGTTTTGGTGCAGCTCCTGAGAAGGCCCTGTCTCCAGGAAGCTTTCAGCGAGATAGTGGGATGGTTAACAGTTCTTGATCTGTAGATCTGAGGGGCCGAGCTGTTCTGCATGCAGATAGAAGTTCTGTAATATAGCTCGGGGCAAGACCGAATAGGGCTTTAAACACAAACAGAGGAGTCTCTTAAGGAATCTGATACTGAACGGGGAGCCAGTGCACAGATGCTAGTACAGGCTTGATATGTTCCCTTTTTTAAGTCTGCATAGAAGGCTGGTTGATACCAAAGTAAAGGGAGTTGCAATAATTTAGTCTTGAGGGTCCTGAGTCTGGCTCTAATTCTGAGCTGTAAAGGCCAAATTGTGTTAACAGTCAGAGTATTGTCCAGTGTTATTCCAAGGTTTTCTGTGTCGAAGGCAGCAGAGATCTAAAAGAACCAGTGTTTAGGACCACAATCGGCTGCAACAAAATGTAACCGTTAGTTTTCATTGTGTGGCCTCAGCAACAATAACTTCTTGAGGTTATAGTGATGGGTCCATTGAGAAAGCAGTCTCCTTATCTTAGAGTTTAATTCAGCGTAGGCTGACAATGAGAGGCACTCTCTCATTCCAGGAAGGGTCTCAGGTTTGATCCATGCAACACGCCCTGAAAGTGTCACATCACTAGTTTACTTAAAATAAAAAAGCCTCTGTTAACCTAAAAAAATCTAAAACCTGATTAATCATAGCTTGTGCAAAGGGGTTTTACATGTGTTTCTCTCTGTCGGTCTGGCGCCTTCTAGCAGCAGATGCAGGTCGACCCTCACAAGCTAGACTTTGGCCTCAAGCCTGAGTTCCTGAGTCGGCCTCCGGGCCCTAGCCTCTTCGGCGCCATCCATCACCCCAGCGACTTGGCACGGCCCGCCACGCTCTTCTCCGCTGCAGGTGAGCGTGTGGCACATGTCTGGGTTGAAAGATTGATAGATTGATGGTTAACAGCAGTACCCTCTGACATACAGCTGCAGTCTGTCGGTTCCTGCTGTTCAGAGCGACCTGTTGTCTGCTTATATTGTTACCAAGTTCAGCGTGAAAAAGCCAAAACCACCAGTTAGTCCACAACATGGAAACAATAACAACAATATAGTGCATCTATCTTTAATAAACCACTTAATGAATACTGATTGGACATTCAAATATTTACACTTGGACAAAAAACATTTACCTTAAGGTCAACATAGTAGGTTTTAGGATATCGATACTCTCAAGTCTTACAGGAAGAAGCACACAAAAGCAATTAAGGCACAGCAATACTTTCAAAGCTAAATGCTGTTATGTTTACCATCTTAGTCTAGCATGCTAACATGTAGCACATATAGCACTACACACAAAGTACAGCTGAAGCTGATGGGAATGTCATGTCTTGTAAGTATTTGTGGACAAACTTTTGATCTGAGATGAAGGTGCTCAGACAGCAGGGGGCCACAGCTGTTTGGACCAAACTGCCTGGCAGTCTATTCGATAGCTTTTGAGACATTTTTCAGTCTAAACCAAAGTGAAGGGCCAACCCCAAGAATTTTGAGAAGGATCCAGTAAATTAGTTTTTAAATGAATTTTCTCAAAGATATGTACTGAGCTGCATGTTTTACAGTTGAAAAATTATCTTGTTAGTGCTCTCTGATGGAGAAATTATTAACACTTGCTTAGCAGTATTGCAGTCAGCAGTTCATGGATGTTTCTGTGATACCTTCTGTCTGTCCCTCCTCAGGTCCCACACACCCATCAGCTGGTCCTTTTGGTCACCCGCCCCACCATCCTGGAAACTTCCTCACCCCAGCATCTCACTTAGGTAAGAGGAATCTGCAGTTCAGTCTCAGTCTTCAGTCTCGATCTGAAATAGGAAAATGAAGATGTGAATATATGCATGGTAACATGTCGTGTCTCTCTGCAGAACCTTTCAGTAGGCCTACATCATTTGGAGGACTGGGATCCCTCAGTTCGTCAGCCTTCGGGGGACTTGGAAATCCAGCACTAAGTGAGTTTCAACTTCATTAATGAAACTATTGATCCTGTATCAGAACATCAGCAGTATACAACTTAAACTCAGACATACACCAGTGCAAGTTGTCAAGACAGGCATTTAACTTGTGTCCCACTGTGTTTTTCCACGTGTTGAATCCCTAACAGCGGCCAACTCAGTGTTTGGCCATAAAGATGGCCCCAATGCACAGCAGCACTTCAACAGCAGTGGTAACAGTGGCCACCAGGAGCCGTGGAACCGCCTGCACCGTACGCCGCCTTCCTTCCCCACACCGCCACCCTGGTTGAAACCTGGAGACTCTGAGAGGAGCACCTCAGCCAGCTCGCACGAGAGGGACCGAGACTCTGACAAACGGGACTCGTTGGTCGGTAAAGACGACAAAGACAGGTGAGTGTCCAAAAGTGACTCCTGTTAACTCAGTCAAAGAACAGGCCTGAAAGGAGTCTGGGTATATATCAGATTTGTTATCTTTTTATTTGTTCTGATATAATGCAATGAAATACTTTGGTGTTTTAGCTCATTAACGATCCTCACAGTTGATCTATTTGACAAAAGCTAAGTCACTGGTACTGATGCGGGGACTTTCTCTTTTTTCTAGGGAGTCTGTAGAAAAGCGTCATCCAAGCCATCCATCCCCAGTCCCTGTCAACCCTATCAGCCTCCTTAGCCACAGCCGGCCTCCTGAGCACCACAGGAACCACCTGCCCCCTGCCTCTGGAGAGCCTCCGAGGGACAAGGAGAACAAGACCAAAGACAGGGAGAGGGAGCACTCGGACTCCTGGAAAGACAATGGCACAGATGACCATAAGCTCAAAGACAACCAGCACAGTGACAAGGACACACCTGTCATCCATGATGGCCGGGTGTCAGAGGACAAAGTGTCCAACAGGGGGACGGCATCGCCCTACATCCGCCAGACCAGCCTCGAGCGTGCAAACAGTGGCCTGAGCAGGGAGGTTCTGGAGAAGAAGGTAGAGCTGCCGTACGAGCACCAGAAGAAGAACAGTGAGGTGAAAGTGAAGGAGGAGCGGAAGGAGGAGCAGGATGGAGCCACAGAGAGGGCAAGTGAGCACCCAACACAGGCACCGTCCACACCAAACCTTCATCCTCCCTCCTCGATGCCCGTGCCCATGGGCATGGCTGGCGTCCACCCTATTAACACCATCAGCAGTCTGGAGAGAACTCGAGTGGTGGCGCCCTTCATGGGTATCAGCCCCATCCCGGGAGCTGACAGGTTCCCCTACCCCGCCTTCCATTGGGACCCAATGCGGGACCCCTACAGGGGCCTGGACATTCACAGACGGGACCCTCTGACCAGGGACCTGCTTCTGAGGAATGACCCTCTGCACCGGCTGGCAGCGCCTCGCCTCTACGAGGCAGAGCGCTCCTACAGGGACCGTGAGCCTCATGACTTTAACCGTGACCACGCTCACCCTCTGGCCCTGGAGCATCGGAGGGAGCAGGAGCGTGCCCAGCTGGAGGAGCGCGACCGCCTCAACATGCTCAGAGAGGACTATGAGCACGGGCGCCTCCACCCCTCAATGCACCATCCAGCCCTTGACGGACACCTCCCCCACCCCGCTCCGGGCCTCATGGCCCCTGGACTCCCAGGCATGCACTACTCCAGGGTCAGCCCCACAGCTGCAGCTGCAGCGGCAGCAGCCGCTGCCGCGGCGCATCAGAACGGTATCCTAAACAAAGCGCCACCCACAGCCTCTCTGAGTGCCCCGCCCCCACTCATCCCCTCCCTGGGTGCCCGGCCCGGCTCACCCAGACGGACTACTCCCCTGGCCACAGATATCAGAGACAGACCGGCTCACAAAGACATTGAGGCACGGTGAGCTGAGCCTCCGCAGACTGTGTGCCCCTGCTGCCCTGTGCCTCACTAACACTGAACTCACACCAAGCACTTAGCTTTGGGCAAAGCAAGACTGTAACATAGCTGTGAATAACTTATGGGGGCAGGGACATGCCCACACAATGAATTGTTTTTCTATAAAACCACAAAAGAGACAATAATCATGAAACAAAAAAAAAGATTTTTCAGAGATTTTTTTTCCAGTTTGCTCCAGCTTTTTGTGGTCATTCTTTCTCTTGTATAGCAAAGTGATGTGGAGTAAGAATGAACATTTTGGAATGTACAGGTACTTTAGCACTGACAGACAGCAAAGTGTGTAGATACTGTAATGTGTACAGTCGCTGTGCTCGCTCTGTATGGATTAAAAATCATGGTACAAATATGCAAAAGGGTGTTTTGAAAGCTTTACTTTGAACACATGTAAATAGAGGAGTATTACAGCGGTGATTCAGAATGTGCTTTTTGCAGTTCCTTTGTTTTTTCGGTTGACGCAGCTGATTAGCATTGTACCAGAGACCCCATATTCAACTATGCAACAAATGTCTGGGCTCCCTTTCTGAAAGCTGGCCTTCTCACCACTACTGACTGTGTACCAATAAAGGACAAAAAGCTGTATTCTCTCCACAACATAGACGTGACACACATTGGGTCCATGCAAACAGAGATGAGCTTTAACTGATCCACACAGGGTTTGTAGGTAGAAATCTGGACTAAACAAAACGGTAGTTTTTTGAGAATCATTTTCTCAAATATGATAAATTGTGGTGACAATCCTAGAGACAACTAATGGAATTATTGCATTTCAAAGAATTTTTAATGCAAAATGCCAGCAGCACAAATGTGAAGATGATTCTTCCTGTGCCCCCCCCCCCCCCCCTGCACTCAGTTACCACCAGTCTTGTTCTGGGGAGAATGCAGCACATTAAACACCATGACAGCACATTTGCCCTATTGAAGGAGTGTAAAGTACATGTTTTGGAAATAGGTTCTGTTGGTCAAACAGTGTATTAAAGTGCTTTCCTAAGTTGTTGTACCTACAAAATCAAAAGACAAAAAAGCAAGTCTAAACTATGGACAGTTTGTTTCTAATGAGCAGAGATCTATTTTAGTAGTCCACTGAAGGTTTAGTTGTGCGCTTCAAACTCTGTGATATCATGTCGTGCAGTGTTTTTTAATCCAACATAAAAATGTCCACCGGAGCCATAGTGGTTAGTCGATGCGTATTGCAAAAAGATTGTTAAATGAGAAACTTTTTTTGCTGTTTACCATGTACAGGGAAAAAAATGAAGTCTTTCTAGATCATGTACAAAAATGAGAAAAAATGAAGCGACTGAATCTTCAGCATGCTCCTCATTTAAACTTGTGTTATGTAAATTGTGCCATGTTATTAAAAAATGTGTACTAACCCTGTCTGTGGGGCTTTCATTCCTCCACCTACGTGCACTGAACTGAGTAAACAGGCTATGTTTCTTTTTGACACTCTGTGCTTACACACTTAATGACTTTCCACATTAGGCTCCCATGGAGGATAAACTACCTTGGGTACAACTCTCACTGCATCATAAGTATTTTAAGTGCTACTAATTGTGTAGTTACTTTGTCACTTGATACAGTCACCTCTAATTATGTTTCATCATTCACCTTAAGAGCCACAAGATTAAATTTTCCTCATTTCTCACCTCTTTGCTGTGCCAGTAGGCGCTGACTTAACCAGAAAATTGCTTGGTAACAGTTAAAACCGCGGAAACATCATGCATCACACCGCATCATTACTTGGACAAGTGAGGGCTTGTGCTCGGTTCAATAACAGTGCTTTAAACATCAGCAGTCTTCACTGGTGAATCATGGCACGGTGCTTGTGTATTCATCGGAGGATGCAAGAGTTATTGACATTCCCATTACGCTGAATAACCACAGCATTCATGCACCCTTCTCTGATTGATGTTTAGCACCAAAGCACCCAGGTCATGCATCAATCAACTGTTGGCTCCACGCGTTACTGGTGGGAAATGTGGGTTGCCTGTTTTTCCGCCTGCCAAGTAAATGCCTCCTGCTCCTGGGACCAACACTAATTTTCCTTCCAGACCTGAGCGCTGTTACAACAGTATAGGGTAGTTCAGGCTTTGGACCAGGAGAGGGCGCCAAACTGCTAGTAATATAAACTTGTACCTCATAACTGCTACAAGCTAGCTGATTAATCATTCAGTCAATTGACAGGAAATTAATCAGCAACTACTTTGGTGATTGATGAATTTTTAAGCAGTGATTCCAGCCTCTTAAATGCCAATATTTCAAGATGACAGTTAAGACAAATTAAGCTTCTTAAATGTGTAGAATGCATTTCTCTGTTTTATATCATTGTAAATATCTGGGAACTTGTCATTTCACAATTTGGTAACTCTTTTCTGATATTTTACAGACCAAACAATTTATCCATTAATTAAGAAAATAATTGGTACATTAAATTGATGATAAGAATAACTGTTTCTTGCAGCGCCAATTTTCATAAGTGATTACTTTGTGATGAATCATTTAGTCAATAAAATAACAGAAAATAGTGAAAATGCTGATTACAAGGTCCCCAGCATAAAACTGACACTCACTTTGCTTGTGATGTCCAACGGTTTAAAATCCAAAGTTATTCATTTTATCACAGAAAATAGACAACTGCTTAATGAACTTATCATTTCAGATCTCATCTCACTGTCTCTCTGTAATAACGAACTCCTTCTGGCCTGGTCAGCAGTCCAGGTATGTCATCTACCTTCGTCATGAGATCATGAGATTCACCTTCAGACTCTACATCACAGCTATTGTGATCTCCCCTCAGCCGGAGCTGCTGGCTGCCCCGACCAGCTATTTCTGGAACAGCCTAATCTAAGCACTGACCAACAAAATCCTAAAGTGCCTGAGTAAACTGCTTTTGGATGTTGCTACAAATCCTTCCTGCACTGGACAGAACCTGGCTTTTCAGCATCCACTACTGCAGGTTTAACATATTAAAGCCTCTTCCTTCGATACGCCTCGTCTGCCACATTCGGCAATGCTCAGATGAACAAACACGAGGAAACTGTGTGAGTGAATAACCACACAAGAACAACACCGTGGATACTGTTGAACTCACAGCAGCCAACTATTAACTGACAACTTTAATTTGAACACTGTGGTCAACTATGGCTTTTTTAAAACATGCTGTATAAATAAACTTCACTGATTAAAGTAACTACTTGGAAATCCTGCAATTCTCATTATTTTGGGGGGAAATGTGCATAAATTGATGAATCTTCCAGCCAGTGTGTTCACACCACTTCAATTTTCCTCAAACCAAGAATTCGGCCAGAGTGGTCACAATTAACCCAAAGTGCAGCCAGATTCAGTCGTTATAAAGAATCAGATGGAGTCGCTGCCTGAGAGGAGCAGAGAAGCTATTAGTCTGCAGAGAGGGACACCATCCACTGCGCTGATAGACAGACTACACTTCTGATTAACGAGGTCTGACACTGGGGTGTCTGATGGCGTTTCAGTGCAAATGGGATCCTGTGAGTGCAACTTTTTTATCAAACAGCACACTGATGACAACAACAACAACAACAGAGAGAACTGATGGGGTAAAACACAATAAACCAGTCGGCAGCTCGGGAGTTTCACAGGTCAGTAAGTGATGGATGTTTTTGCACTATGGATTACAGAGGTTCCATGTTGTGAAATCTTTCCCAACTAAAGACCCTCAATTAACTTGGTAAACTAATCAATTAATTTAAACCACCAATTATCTTAATTAATCAATTAATCCCTTAGTGGAACCTTCTGCAATTAGATATAAATTGCAAAATTATGTGAATTCAAATCTTTGCTACAGAAAACGAGCTGTTCTCCGTTCTGGTTGCCAGTGTAAGTGACACTGTAGGAATATTAGCCTCATGAAGCCATTGATCTAGATTCTCATTTAGTTTTATGGTTCAGACAGCTTTTGGGTTGCTTCAAGAGACCATTTGGGATGTCTTTTGTTTGATTACAAAGTTTTATTAGTTACTGTTTTTTTAATTATTTCTACTAGTTACTACTACTTATTATTAGTGACATAAATAAAAATGTACTGTTTGGTCAAACATTTGTCAGAAAAAATGTTTACTTTTATCAGATTGCAGATAGATTTTCTGTTGATTGAATCATTTCAGCTCTACTATATCTTTAGAACAGTTTTCTGTAGGTATTCAGGATTAATTTCCAGCCTTGTAGTGTTTTTCTGTTACACTAAAAACAACATTTGAGTTCAGTGTTTTGAAAGACAATCCTTCTTTAATGGCTTGAGGGGAATCAGCTGATATTTTGCTGCCATAATGCTGTTAAATATGACCTGATTAAAACTGGAACAGTTCACTGTGAAAAACCTCATTTATGACCTCACTTACTTTGAGACCTCCAGTCATGTAACTAGCTTTTTGAACACCAGGTGGCATCAGTGCTCACTCCTACGGTGTAAGGTGAGCCGCAGGAAGCAACAAAGAGTTTCAGTGGATGGATGCAGCTCGGCAGGTGGTGCACAGTGGCCCTGTCATCTCATCTGAGCTGAGAGAGGAGAACCTGTTTGGCAGGTTGACTTCCTCTGACCAGCAGCACATGCTTGGTATTTGCCTGGACTGAAATGAACACCGTCATCATGCTGTAAAACAGGAAGAGCAACACGGCATACTAGACACTCCTTGAGAATCTTGTTCTCGTTTCTGAGCTCGGCTACGAAGCAAATTCACGATGCTCGCTCGTCAGCTGTGTGAACCCTGAAGCCTGGAATTCAACCCAATACCGAGAGTCATCTGTCTCATCGCTGGTGCCACACCTCTCTGCCTCACATGATGTCGGCAAACAAGAACATCTGACGCCTCAGTGCTATTGTAAACAAAACCTGTCTGTAAAATGAAAAGCCTCTGGGTTCTGCAAAATGTGAAGGCTCATATACCAGAGGAGGAACAACTACCTGGGATATACCTACAGAGATTCACTATCCCTTCCTAATCCTGCTGTATATGTCTTCCATCACCTTAAACATATGCATTACCATGCTCCAGCTCTGGCTAATAGACCACCCTTTTTCACTAGGAAACAAAAAAAGTAATTACACAGGAATGCTCACAGTCTTTTCTCCCCGCTGACAACAATTCTAATCACATCCAAACAAACGCGCACAGGCACTACTAAAAATACTTTCCTGTTTAGAAATGGGAAGGCATCCCATCGCAGTGGGAACATTTCCCTGGTGTTTCCACTCTCCTGAGAAAAAGCCTATAAACCTATAAACACAAGCCTACCAGTACCGCTGTGCCTCCACTGGGATTAAACTGATGCTCAGGCCCCTCAAACAGAGTACATTCATTCATCTTTAGCAGAATCGTTTATCTGAGTCGGGGGGGGGGGGGGGCTGCTAATGTTAAATTCTGGAAAGGATGAGATCAAAAGAGCAAGAGCTGGTCTCAAGCAAGAAACGCTGTATTAGTGCACAGCAGATCCAGCCCTCCGCTGAACCCAGGGATATTAGCATAATGCTTCAGACATATGCATTCAATAATCTTCCACACTCACTGCTCACAGTGGTCAGAAATGTGCTGGTCTGGCTGCTCTGTTCGAGCTATGTGTACATTTTTCCTAAGCTAAAGACGAGGCATTAGATATCCTATTTGCTTTAACCGCTATGTAAACATATTCTGACACCAGGTTCGAGCCAGCTGGAGCTGTACGCCCTTTTCAAAATAGAGATTTGTTTTCCTGACTTTAATGCATTCTTTTGATCCTCCCACATCCCTGTTCGTACTGTACATGTGTTGTTTGATGTGTGAGGTAGCTGATGGGATGTCTGCAGACACAGGCCCGGTGAATGATAACTTGCCGCACTGATGGAAAGCTAATCTGAAGATGTCACGACGTGCTGTGCAGAAGCTGTGTGTCAACATGCTTTCAAGCCAATACAGAGAAACACTTGAGCGCTGCCTTTTTGTAGGCAGGAATGAAAACAGCCGTGTTTTCACACAGACATGACCTTCAAAGACAAACACACAACTAGAAAGTGACAGGAGAAAGCAGGGGGATGTCGTTTATAGCCTTTTCACTCCGGAGTCCTTCAAACAAGCTTCATTTTACGACTCCTATTTGCTATGTATTCTTTTTTCTCAAACAAGATAGTCAAGGTTCATCACGCTGACCCAAATGTTATCTGACCATGCAGGTTTAATTTTAAGCAGGACGGTTTAGGACGCCCTTCGCACACACCCAGTGCAGCAGGGCCTCATTAGTCCTGAGACTCAGCTCCATTAGTGCAGACAGATGAACTTTAATTATTGCACTCCTGTTTTTTTCCTGCACAGAACAGAACATTTCAGTCAGCCAGCTCACGTGGAACACACTATGATGTGAATGCAGAGTATGTATAGAGTTGATGTTTGGTGTCTAATCTCCGACCTTCTCATTTCCCACTGGCATAAAACACCACACCAGGCAGAGAGTGGGGAGTGATGGTAATGATGTTCCCCAAACTGATATAGAGCACAACGCCAGCCATTGTGTGAAAGCTACGTGTCAGACAGGGGAACAAGCCAAGAAGTGGCCGTTCCCCCGCCAGCATCTCAGACCACGAGAAGAACACACTATCTACACAATGAGATGAGGATGGATACGCCTAAACCCTGCAATCCATGTGATGTTTAAACTGATGACAATTAGCTTTAAGATAATACTAGTACAATACTTCAAATGGGAATATTTAATATTTTCCATGGTCCCCTACAAATAAATGACATTAACACAATAATATATAGCAGCAGTGTAAGAAGCTGATAATCAACTGCTAAGCATATTAAAATTAGATTGAGGGATACAACAACAGCTGAAACAACTCCAAAACATCTATTATTTCTGCTTCTCAATCGTGAGGACTTGCTTCTTTTCTCCATTTTCTATTACTGTAGACTGAATATTTTTGGCTTAATTTGGTCGGACAAAACAAGGAATATGATGACTTTACCTTGGGATTTTGGAACTTGCGATGTGAATTTATCCTTTTCTGATATTTTATAGACCAAAAAATTGTAGCTATAATGAAAATAGTTTGTTCCAGCCCTAGCTTGAGCCAAAGGTAATATCTTCCAATGTCTTGTTTTGTTTGATCAACAATCCAAAACCTCAAAATATTTAAACAAATATATAATATATATTTGCCATGATGTAAAATGAGAAAAGCAGCAAACATTCACATCTGAAAAGCAGGAACCAGAGTGTGTTTGGCATTTTGTTTAAAAATAACTGATTAATAAACTAAATCAAAATAGATGCAAATTAATGTTTTGTGATCTACTAATCAATTAACTGACAAATCATTTCAGCTCTAATAAAAACATGCATCAGCGCCAACGTCTTCCTATCAAATATTGTAGCAGGTGACCATCAGCAGGTGGATATGAGTCTGGCAACGACAGCGGCAGCTTAAAGCATAGAACAGAAGCTCAACAGCAGCTGTTTAAACACAAATAATTATATCCCATAATAATGAATAAGTAAGTAAGGAGGATAAAACAACAGCTGACAGAGTCCCAGACTTTGAGGTGGAAAATTTCTTATGCACAGGCAGATATTGGGTAAATCTTGGTGGTAAAGTGATTTATGAGGTTCTATCTATCTACTGCACCTCCATGTGACCAGTTAGAGGCATGTAGAGGCCAACTACTGCAGCATCATGTTTTCTCTATTTTAAGGACACCTTAGAGGTCACTTCATCACATTTTCTCCACTGTAAGGGCACCCTGGAGGGCATTATTTACCCAAGAGGGCACTTCTGCAGCATTTTTCTCCAAACCTGGGGCCCCCCAAGTCCACCAGTGAATGTGTTTATATGCATAATGCAAACAGATATATTTCCATTCTAGCAGCATTCAAATTGGCAGTGGGGTCAGGAGGAACCTTTAAAATAGAAGCAACTGTTGGAAAGCCACAAAACTAATTACGATCAATCATGTTCATTATCATCAACAGTATATGTATATGACTACTACATTTATCAGCAGCATTCACCATCAGGATGCGCCTGCCAAACAACAACAAAAAGAAAAGAGCTCAGCCACTAGAGCAACAAGAACTTAATTCACAACTGATCCCAGTCCAACATACTGGCAACAGATAGCAGAGCACCAGAGGCTAGCAGGCAGCAATTAGACACCGCCCGCCAGCCTGAGAGACGGTGATAAAACCCACAGGGCCGCAGCACACAAGCACAGGCAAAACACGGCCGAGACATTGCTTCATAATGTTAGCACGAGCAGCAAAGCTTTACCTTGTTGACGTGAGGTATAAGAAGAGTAATGGCTGACAGAGGTGGTCCCGGGCCCCCACAGCATGGAAAAGGTGCGTTTGTGGCCCGCGGCTGAGAACGCAGCACACCTGGCAGGGACAGTGGAGTAGCAAACATGGTTAATTCACCCACAAAGCCGTCCTGAAGTGACATAAGCTAAGTGTTAGCAGAGGGATTTGCGTATATTCACAGTGGCGCAGTTACAGACATTTTAATTAAGCAGCGAGGCACCTGGCGCGCGCGGAGAATGACTGTTTAAACGGACCGCCCAATCAGATTCCGCGCGTGGAGCAAACGCCTGAGAAACAACATAGAGCGCCTCTGCTGTTGGACGGTTGTAGCCCGCATGAACACTGACTGCGAGGCTGCTGTCACCCCACTGATGAAGTATTGGCTTCACGTGTCGCGCGAATTCTGTCAGTATCCTAAACCCCACATTCAATGTTTCATGTCTCTGAGGTTCACACAGGTTTTTAGTCCACGACGTCTGTCCAATGAAATCCATTTTTTGGGATGACCAATGTGTGTAGGTTTGTGACTACCTGGACACACCACAAGGACCACATGTTGGATGCATAGATGACAGAGAGAGAGAGAGAGAGGCTTCTGCTATACCTGTGTGGACACAAGAATAAATAATAATAATAATAAATCTGTGAGGATCCCTAAAATTAGGTTAATGACTTGCTCACTATCTGTGTGTGAGTGTGTGTGTCACATTAGATAAGAATCCGCCAACTGCCTTTAACTGCCAAGTGACTCCTGGCTCAGACTGCTCACCTAACAGAGATTAACATGCTCCAATGAGTAAATCACCTGCAATAGGTTGTTTGCATTCACGTGATGTTTAAATTCAGATGGAGGGCAGGAAGGGAAAACCGCACGGACGAGATGGAGGAAAGTTCTTAATGAAGCTCTAGTTTAGATGAAATTACGAGACAAAGGTATAAACAGAAAATCAGAACATATGTTGGGTGTGACCCTCACGTTATGAAGAGAAGTGATTTTTCCGCTGAGCTGAAACATTTGACTGCAGATGAGGCAGCAGATATGACAAACTACCTGATGATGCAGATGTCATTCTACTCTAAAAACCAAGTGTCGTTTGTTTTTTGGCGTGACGTCATATGCAAACAACCTATTATAGGTTGGTGATGGTAACTGCTGAGTGACTCCAGGGTCAGATAGGTGGGAGGCACCTCTCAAATTCAGGCCTATAACTCAAAGGCCATTATTCCTATCACCTAGCTGTATGTATGGTGAGAAAAAGAGAGCGATTTACAAAAGTCCCCTTTTCTCCTTCCCTCCTGAGAAGTCCGGTCTCAGTTAACAATGCTGTTACTGAAAGGATATTGTCATACATGCTCGTAGTTGCAGGTAGCAAGTCGTATAAATGTAGGGAATCTGACAAACCGTTATCATTTCACTGCAGTAAAATAACAGATTTGATAACAAATTAGCTCCAACTAATGTTAGCATTCAACCGCTTTATAGCTAATGACTGTACTGTTTGATAGTGTTGCACGATTCAATAGGAATGGCGTAAATTATTTCTGAGATATCAGCACACATCTTGTACACAGTCTCTTGCACTGTGCACAAAGGCATCGACCAATCATTGTGCAGAACAGACGTCATGTCACAGCCCCCAATGACAACGGCAGACCTGGTGGTAGTTTGTGTTTCCTGCATCACTCTGTATTATACGACAAAGGACACAAGTTATTACCAGTCATTCCTTGTGTCTCCTGTGCTCCCCCCTCCCTGTGTGTGCCTGTCACGTGGGCGTGGAGCTCCTCTCGCTCTCCCAGCACACATCAGATGCACCCAAATTCTCGTCTTCTTCTTGTGAGAAGGAGGACAAGATCATCATCGCTGCATGATGTCGCATCCATTATTCTTTTCTGAAGAATGAGCTGGTGCCAACCCGTTCAAACCTTTTACTGAACAAGTGCTGCAACTGTAGCAAATTTGCATCGAATGTATGAATAGTTTTGATGCAAGCAGTCCCATCAGTTCTGCCCCGTGCAAACCCCATCCAGAGCCCCAGTCTCATTTAGCACCTGTGACAGCTGGAGTGCTGCATGTAGGGGATGTTTCAGTCTGTGAAGGTGGCCTGTAGTACGTGTCCAGCATAGAGAAAAGACGTTGTTTAATTGCTTGGCTGGAAATAGCCTGAGGTGGGGGGGTTGCTTGCTCTGCTTGTGCAGAGGGAAAAAGGATTGCCCCATCCTGTTAAATCACCACCCTGACCTTTGCCCTCGCCGTGGCCACTCAGGATGATGCTACTGCACACGGATACACACAACTGCCACTAATATGAACACATACATGGGCGGACACACATACGATATATCACTAACATCACAGTGGCAATAATAGAGATGACCCCAATCATCAGATGGAGGAAAAAGGGAAACTGAACCCCATTCCGTTGCTAAGGCTACATTTTATCGCCGGCCTTCATTGTGCCCTCCTGATGACATGGCATTGGAGGTTGATCACCTATAACAGAATCCAGCCGAGGTGCAGATTAAAAGTACAAATCACATTGAAAACGACTGAGCTGAGCTGCACTGTGTAACCTCCATCTTGGTCTGCGGGGTTTAAGGCGCAGTGTTCCCCTGGTTCCAATCTCTCAGCTAGACTCGAGGGAGATAAGAGATATCTTGCTTGTTGGGACACACAATGCTGGGACGTAAGATCAGAGGAAGTGTGTGTGATGCTACGGTACACTGGGAGAGAGGAAATTAAAAAAAATTGAGCACACGTGGCTGGATCTGAACCTTGTTGCATTGTCTCCTCTCTTTTCTCCTCCAGTGCCGCACGGAAGCGGGTCGAGGAGTAACTCTGCGGACGTTAATTCCCCCACACGCGGGGTGTCTCCTGTGGTGAGGGGCTAAGTGTCGCTCTGCCTTCGCTCCCACCCCACGCGATGTTCCCGCCAGTGAGTAAGATGTCACAGCTGCTGACGAGCATCACCTCACTGATCCATGAAGCTCACCAGGCAAAGTCCCCCGAGAGAAAGGGGAACTTGAAATAATGAAACATGAACATGATGTTCTTGAACTGAGTATAATCTCAGCATGCAATCCGCTGCTGCTCCCCGCTCCTCCCTAGAGCACGGAGGGGAAGGTCATCCATCAAAAGTCACATATTAGTCATCGAAATGTGAGCAGCGTGGGGTCGAAATAAGCACCCAAATGGGCGCAGAGGTCGGCCCTTAACGGATGACTCCGTATCGGACGGCTGTTGGATGGTGTACCAGAGCTCTCCGCCTCCCAGACTGGGAGATGAGGAAGACTGACAAATGAGTGCGCAGCAGCTGGTTAAGCCTCATGAGAAATCTAGGCTGTCTGCAGGCGTAGCAGACAGAGTGGGATGATTGGCTCAAGTTTGGGCTCAACTCCCTCTCCACAGAACATCCTCCACCGTCCTCAGCCACAACATGCAGGTTGTTCAAGGCGACATACGGTTGAGTGCAGTGAGTGTTTGCATGGTGACACATTGATGTTTTGCTTCCTTTTCCGATTCCTTTTCATTTGACATGACACAATGACTGTGCATTTAAAGTGCAGACTGTCAGCTTTAATTTAAGAGTAGTCTCAGACGGACCGGTTGCGTTGTTAAAATAACTACCGTTACTTGCTTACCCTCCCCTGTGTGATATTAATATTAAGATCATTAAAGTATGAAAGGACGCTGAATTGAAAAGAGGTGAAAACACCCAAATGTTGGACTTCAGGGTCCTTTTTTAAGCCTTCTGTGAGTACCTCTGCACAGCAGAATCCTGATTGTGCACTTAAATATAATCTGTGTCCATCTTAATGCTACTACAACCAGAAACAAGAGGGACCATGTCCAAAAATGGCTGCAGCTCCTCAGCCATTCATCTGATGCGGTTGTAAAAGCTTACATTCACATCCTAATCTGTGTCATTTTACATCCAAAGTGCTAAGAGCGCCGAGCCAAAATGTTAATGTACTGCTGTGCCAATGGAGCTGATGGAGCTCGCTCTTCATGCATATGCATATTCCTCCATCGTACCCAGAATTCCCCTGCAACCTTCTCCCAACCTGACTGAGGTTTCTAAAAACGGCAGCAAGCTTAGCGTCTGTGACAGCGCACGTCACGCTGGAGGAGACCCATGCTTTTAGAGGCCTCTTTTGTTAGCAGGGAGCGAATCACACTTTACAAGATAAATCATTCCCCTAGCAGCCGGCTTAGACTGTGTACAACCAGATAAGGTTGCCAAGGAAACCCTCCTGGAGAACCAATGAGCTTTTTTTTGCCATACCAGCCTCCTTGATCTGTGCAAACAATTAATACCTCACCCAGGCAGGAGGGAGGGAGCCGGGGAAGTGGGAGGCAGGCACAAATCCCCAGGTGCTTAGCACAACTCCACTCTCTCCCTTCAGCTATGTGAAAGAGGACATGGGGTAAAAAAAAATGTCACAAATGGATATTAGGCTGGAAGACACTAAGGGATGATGTATGACTCATTGTACATTAATTCAATGAGAGAACAGCGTTTAGTTCATAAATCTAATCTGCACACGTGCAGTACCACATATCACTGATGTCCTTTTAATGCATGTTTTGAATGCACAGCCATAAAAGTGCCATTATGCCCCGCCGTATCCATTTGTAGCACGGCTGTGATTGTGCAGGTGCCAATGTAGCTGAACAAACCCGGCGCGTGAGAGAGCCCCCGATGTGCAGAGCTGCTAGGGAGCCATTAGGAGCCATGAGTGACTTCAACTAGCCACAGATCAATGCTCTGGGGCCCTATCTATTACTGACATCCAATTATAGCAATGGACGTCCGCTTAGCGCTGCTACTAAGTGCTTTAGTCTTTTTATTGACTACCTGTCAACAGGCTGCACACAGTAGAGCTATTGGCTAATAATCAGTTATTGATCTGGCCACATGTCAAAATCACCAGCATGTTAAGTGAATAAAGGGTGTGCGGCGGTGACGGTAGTCAGAATAGAAAGATGGACCACCGATATATGCATGTCGCTCAGTCATTAACGAGGCATTTCACATCATTCAGCATACTTAATTAGAAAGCTAATTTTGCACAACTTTGATTAGTGCTGGCTTGCAATGAGAGTAATTACCCACCACAGTAACTAAGGGGGAAATTGGCTGTAATGAAAAAAAAAGAAAGAAAAAAAAACCTCAGTAACTGGTGAAATGGCCACAATGCAATGGACAGTACAGTGTGCAATACAGCGTAGCAAGGGAATGAGAATGATCGCTTTACAGTACTGGAAGGCGAGTCAGGTCACAAACCTTTGCATGTTTATACTGGAGCCGAATGGCGAGCATTGAAGACAGCAGGCGGTGAGTGTGCCTGCCCGCTTCATTGATTAATTACAGTCATTAAGCGGTTAGAAAGTCACCTCACCTGGTGTTAGGGGTGGAATTCACTGGCTGATTAAAATTAATCACAGTCAAAAAGCTGCAGGAGGCCGAGTCCCCGGAGAGCACGCCCCACTGGAGAGGAGAGAAATTGAGTTTTTATTCACGTCCAAGTCAACAGCTGCTACCGTCTCTGTAAACAAACAATAAACAAACATGGCTGGCTTTTTATTTTTATTTCATGGACTTTTATTATTCAAAAATACAGCACAAAAAATACACACAAAAAGAAAAACTGGTTTTCACACAGTGTGCAAACCTCAAAGGAGACCTTCATACAATATTAGTACGCCAATTTCAAAGCTACAGTTAATATTGTTAGTAGTAGTTGTCATTAATGTTCTGAGCGCATAGAGGGACAGTAACAGGACTCTCTCTCTAAGAGCTCTGTACAGTTTGTCAGCAGGTGAAAGTCTAACTAGAATTCTACAGGGGCCCATCTTGACAGCGAGCTCCCATCACACACACACAGAATAGTGTTTAAAAGGAACTGACAGAAGTAATTTCTTTGTCTAGGTGGGCCCAGGTCTCGCTTTCCTTGTTGTTAGAAAATAGGTGCGACATCAAGTCTGCCAAGAAGTCCACGGGCCAAGATGTTTCTACAACTGTCACCTCCCCTTAGATCCTACCATTCACACACAAAAGTTACAGTACACACACTCACACCATGTCAGATATTTCCAGTCATACCAGGGGAGCATTTAAACTGTACTGACAAGACCCACACCGCCCCTCCTCTTCTGTTTTAGATATAGATTTGCCAAGCACAGCACGGCAGAGCATCACATGTACACAACGTCGTCTTTATATCATTCCACTGTGTTGTGATTAGATAGGGTTACTTCGACAGGATATTTATACATACAGCCATAACCATTTGTTATAAAAAAAAAACACATCAATTTACTTACTCTTAAATAAAGTTTAAAAAAACACAACAGGAAGTCATGTTTCGGAATACAAAATCAAAGCTTTAAGACAGTGATCAAGGTTTTGTTGAACTATGGTGGAGTTTCAATGAGGTGAGTGGGTGTGGGAAATCCTAGACCTGACCTGATTGAGGCAACACAACAAAATCAATAGGCTCACTCTGTGCTGATTATTAAATTGTTCTAGTGGCTGTGGGCGATGATGGCCACTCGGGATGATGCTATAAACATAGCACAGCGCACATTGGGCGGATGTGCCATGACACAACTCAACTGGGGCAACAAGGCACAATAGAAGTTCTCAGAATCCAGCTGTGAGGGCTGTGCAGAGGTGAACTGAGGGGAGATGTATAAGGCTAAAATAAGGAATAGAATAAGGCGTTGGAGCAAAAAGAAAGAGTTTGCCCACACTAAGTATTCATGCTCTCTTTTTTTTAAGTAGCAGACACGATGAGATGTCAGGCTTCCAAACATTTTGGCAAACAATGGGAGAATGGGAATGGTTGAAGAGTAGAATAACCCACAAACTGCACCGACTGGCCTATGGCAACTTACACTGACTGACTGAACAAACACTTCACGCTATCCAGCACTGAGAGATTGCAAAAGGGGATTGGGAGCAGCACTCCCAATTCAGCATTCTAAGGCTTTTCACATTTCTTCCTCTTCGTGGGCACTTTTTCCATGTACGCAGGCTTTACATCCTTCATTAAAAAGTCTAATCAATGCTACAGAAGCCATGCAAGGTTTCTTATTGACCACAGAGAGAAGATTAATCAAGATATTGGCTCCATGTCATGCAATTAAGGAGGATTACACATGGTGAACATCTGAGAGGGTGGACTGATACTACAGATGATGATTAAGACTCTGTGCTCTTGTCCTGCTAATGTTCTGTGTGTGTGTGTGTGTGTGTGTGTGTGTGTGTGTGTGTGTGTGTGTGTGTGTGTGTGTTTGGGAAGGCCAACATTTTCTGGTGGTCACAGGGGTTAGGGGCCTGTCGACAGTCAAACACAATCAAAGCTGACTGCTCAGTGAACCTTGCTGTCCAGCTGCCCTCCTTACTTCCCTGTACACCACCTCCTCTAAGATCTCCCGAGGAGGGACGGGGGTCTTTTATTGTTTTTTAAGCTTGGTCAAGAAGCAGTAATCCACCCAATCACAAGATGTGGAGGCCCGAACCTCCCCCTCATCACCAGCCAATCCTGACCTCTTCAGCCCCCCACCCAAACCCAGACTGGGCAATTCAAACAGCAAACGGTTCAACAGAAAACGGCTGACCTAAATAGGCATTTTTCAACTCGGTCAAAGGATTAATTCAAATCTGTGGATTTTCTTCTACTAAGTCTGTCTTTCAGTTTTTCCAAAAGGCCAGAACATCTAGTTTTACTATAAATTTATCGAGTTAGAAATTTGTCAGGAACTAATAGAGACCGGATTGCCTGAAAAAATGATCATACTCTTATGTACGCATTAAAAGAAGATAAATGAGCTATACATTTCCCAAACTCCCATTCACATACATACATACACTTAAATGCACGCACACATACAGCTGCAATTCTATACATACATGCATGCATACAGCTGTACAGCTGGCCAGTTAGGGGCCTGGATCTGTTTTGAACATACAGCAAGGGCCATCTAGATAAAAAAACAAACAAACATGCATTCACTTATGTACAATATAATTTGTATATTGACCATTCTGCCATTTTCAGTGAGAAAGTCCAGAAAGTAAAATTCATAAAAGTTTATTGTTTTTTTTTTTTTGTATGTTAATTTGATAAAAAGTTAATGTGCTCTGTTGTGATTCCTGCGCGACTCAATTTCTCTTCTCAGCACCACAGCAGAGCCAGGTCTTCATAACAGGAGTAAACTCCCACTTGTAAATAATGAAGAGCTAAAAGTCAAGCGAGTCAGCCCATCTCAGCTCTTGCTCCTTCTTCATTGGCTTGTGTCCTACTCCCTCCCTCCATTCCCTCCCCTCGTTGCATGGTCCCTTCTCAAGAAAAGGACAGGCTAGACAATTGAGCCGTCCCTGTTCTGGGCAGGGATCATGACGGGGATGGCCCCCATGCGGCTGAGGTTGGGGCCGGCCATCTTGCCAGCGTTGGGCGGGGGTAGAGGGGCCTGGCTCGGAGGCCTCTCATACTCCTCTGATGACGGAATCTTGTCGTACTGGGGCTTCAGGGCGTACTCGTGCAGGTTGGAAGGCGACATGGAGCCCAGGGATGAACGCTGGCTGCCCACGGTGAAGCTGCGTGCCGTTGAAACACGACTCTTAGGAGGGGGCACGTCCTCTCTGAGAGGAAACAGAGACAGCAGCACATTCAGCCAATAAGACAAGACTGTAAACTTTCTTTCATCATCTTATCTGAATGTCAAGCCAGAGAAATTGGATACGGAAAGTGATTTTCTCAGGTGCTATAACCCATAATGAAGTTTGATGATACACAGGTATATAAAAGTCTGCAATGTCTGGCACTTGCTGCCCACAGGGAGGAAAACAATGAATACGCAAGGAGTCTGCATGAGTCATTTCAAGAGCGAGGCATGATTTGACTCAATAAAGAGGGACAAATAATTGGAGTTGGCCCGTTTGATTGGTCGGGGCAGTGTCTGCTCAGCCACACTCACTGTGTAACGGCCTATAGAGGTTGAGCTGAGCAACCAAATACAGCTATGCCCTCTACTCCCTCTGCCACCACATTAACAACTAATAAGCAGCAATAATCCAGTTAAATGCTCAATCAAACTGAGCCTGAGGGGCCAGAGCTTGTTTAGTCCATAGCTTCATGCTGTGGTGCTTCAGCGAATGTGTGTGTCTGTGTATACAAGACAGGACCAGCGGTCTAATCCTCTTTGTCCTACAGCGTGAGCAGTGTCACATTGTGGTCTTAGACAGATTCAGTCCGCAGCAGAGTGATAGTAAGCCCAGGGGTTGTGCAGAGCCCATGGGCCGGATGGCGAGTTGGATGGCGAGGGAGGGGGTGTTAGGGAAGGTGGCTCTGGAGGGGGGTGGGGGGGGGTGGGGGCAGCCAGCAGCAGACATGACACAGGATCCACAGAGCAAACAAAGCTTTCAAACTGATTACCACAGCTGTTTATTTGAGGAGGGGTAAAAAAAGAAAAACGCTGATGGAGAAAAACCATTTTCATGGTTGTGGAGGCGGTTGGAGACGTGCTGTTGTGTGTGCATTTGTGTGTGTGTGTGTGTCTGAGATGACCACAGGTCATGCTACATGGGAAGCTGAGAATAATAATCACATGCTGCTCACATTTAATCCAGTATTATACAACGTGAGACACATTTCTCATTACATAGCAAAGACTAAACAGTTTTACAAATTATTCTTCCATCAAATTGGAGCTTTGGGTATCTGTGAGCCAAGTCTCATTATCATCATCATTGTTTTCCTGAGTGTACCTGATCTCATTGCAGATTTCCTTCTCATACTTCTTCCTGTGACGGGCACGGCAACAGCAGAAGAGGATGATGGCAATAATGATGAGGATCAGGAGGACAGCAATTATGGCTCCTGCGATGATGCCTGGAGTGTTGGGGGCTGGACAACATAAGCAAGAAAAGGGTTGGAAGGTTTGGTAAATGCAATGTGGGTAGCAATGACCTAAACATAACTAAGGGTCTCCGTCTAAGAAAGACCTCAAAGTATAGTGCAGCATTATTTTCTCAGGCAAAGTGGTGCTTTGACTATGGCTTTGGGTGCTCATGACTCATAACAAGTGAGTAACCATTTTTTAACATCTAACACCTTTTCTCAGCAAATAAGGGTTAAAAAAGTTGAACAGTTCTAAAGTGTAATTATCCACGTCACTCAGGAGATCCTCCTACCACTAAAGTGCAAATTATACCTTCCATGTGTGTAGCTGCAGGGGTCTGTGCCATGTAAACTTCATTTACACATGAGTATGCAAATCTAATCTCAACAGAGTTTTGGAGTATATCCGGCCCTTAAGAATGAGTAAAAAGAAGAAAAGCACGATGAAAAAAGAGTAAGAGTCAGGACAAAAATGAGTACCTCTGGCACAATCTACGGTACTGCAGCACACTAACTACATAGTGTAACAAGACCAAAGAAAGCCAGGCGTAGGAAAAGTTACTAAAAACAACAGTGAAGTGTCCATGTTCCTGTATGATGGCAGCATCATGCTCCAGCACACAGCTACAGCTGCTGCATGCTGCAGCACTGGAGTTTAACAGTCACATAGTGTGCTTCTTCTACTTGAGAGGCTAGCACTGCCTAAATCCTCTAACCTTGTCTGCAGCACTCCTGAATCAAATGTATACCATCTTCCCAAATGCAATGGGATTTTCAGTAGGACTTTATTTTCGGTGGTGGTAGCACTGAGAAGAGGACCGTGTTACAACACTGGTACTTGCTGAAGTTCATTCAGTTTAACTGTGATAAACTGGCAGGTATTTATCGCAGGAAGCTTAATCTTCTACTTGCTGGTGAGGAAATGTTGAGAACTACAGCTGTGTACACTGATAAATGGGCCAACAGTAGAGGTACAGGAAAACTATGTGTTTGCACTGAAAAGTGAATTTGTACAACAACCTACTGGATCTCAGACGCACACTTTTTGATTCAGAAAAAAAAGTGCACTAGTTTAGGCTCAATTTAGGTATAGTTATTAAGCCAGCACATACATTTTTAGCCATGCCTTCGCTCAAGCTTCAGCTGTAGTTTGTGTTTTGAGGAAGCAAAACTAAGATAGCCACCATGGTATAAATTATATCTACTAATTCAGCATGTTAGCATTGTCATTATGCCTAGTGCCTAAGGACACTATCACAGAGCTGCTAGCTTTGCTGCAGACTCTAAGTCTTAATATTACCTCATGATTATGCCACCGTTAATATAGTTAATATATATATTTTATTTATTGTGCATGTATAGCCCTAGTGACAAGCTTTGCACTCCAAAAGTACAATTCTGAGTGCAGCAAATTGCCAGCCAGCGGCTGGCTGACCATTTGACAGCAGTTTTAAAAAGGCGGTCAGACAGCAGAGCAACAGGTCTCAATGTGAAACAGGCCAAATACAGGTTTGTTAGCGAGTTAGTTGGGTACTCACGTGGTGTCACGTTCAGATGCAGTATACACTCCTCAGTGCCAACTCGGTTGCTGGAAGTGCAGCGGTAGGTGCCAGATGCACTGGCAGATGCGTTCTTCACGTTAATGGTGCCTGCCACAGGATCTGCAGTGAGGGCAGAGAACACATCAATGAAGAGATGACAGTGTTAAACAGAAACGGGACCCGTGTGCGGGACTTGGAAACTGTTCTCTATTTGTCCGGGGGTGCTAGTGGAAGGGTCCATTACCCAACACAGCCGAGGCGGGCAGCAGCTTGTTGTCACTGGTCTTCTCCCAGCTGTATTGCAGAGGGTTAGTGCCCTCGTTAGACATGCACCTCAGCACAATGTCTTTGCCTTCCTGTGCGGGGCCTTCGGTGTAGCACCTGGGCTTCGATGGCTTCACTGTAGAGAGAAAAGGAACAGAGGAAAGTGATTGAGAGAGGTGAAAAATAGTAGACACAAGCAGGTGGCTGCATTAGCTCAGAACAACACAGCCCTCCTGCCAACCACACTGTTATATTTCAATCTTTCATGTTGTGGGCAAGTTGTATGTCTGTGTGTTGTGTAATCCTCAAGTTGATTTCCTCCCTTGCTCAGAGCAGCAGTCATCAGTGTAATGAGAGCAGTAATCAGAGTAATTGATACAGCTGCTGTCATTACAGGAGCTGTCACTCAGGATAATCACAAGGAAGAAGAGAGCCATGTGCCATTGGACACACAAACACACATGCAGCAGCGTTCAGGCTTAGTGACAGAGGCAGAGCTTTCTGTCTTAAAGGCGAATGTGCGCAAACACTCCCTGGTCAGTCAGAGTGTTGGCAGGAGATGAGATGGGGGCTTCAAAAACAAACAGAGCTCCAAATTAAAGGCAGACCAGCTCCAGTGAAATCCAGACACACAGTCAGCCAGGGGAGGAGGAGGGAGGGAGGGAGAGAGGGAGAGAGAGAGAGAGAGACAGAGAGAGAGAGACAGAGAGACAGAGAGAGAGACTATGATGGGCAATGTTTGGATAGAAAAAATCTCCGGCTACAGTCCAAATCTGTGCTCTGTGTTCACTGACAGAAAGCTGACATCATGATGTGGTAATAATGGGTTCTGTAACAACAAAACCCTGGAGTGGGGCTCTCCAGATCTGAACCAGGTGTCAGGCGGGAGGGGGGAGCTTAGCAGGCAGAACTGTAAGGATTAATAGTAGACTGACAGTACTGAGTGCTCCTATTAATCTAATAAACACACATGGGGTTGGGGCAGAGGGGGGGAAGACCGAGAGCGGGAGCGCAAAAATTAAGCGAGCGCTGATGGACAGATGGTATCGTGATGGGGGCCAAGGCCGTACAGCTCCTAACTCACTGGCTGCTCTTTGCCGCTGGTGTGCTGCACCTACACACACATTCAAACAACGTACAGTAAATGTCAGAGAGCTGTGACATTTTGAACGCGCCTTTTAAAAGGTGAAAGTCAACTCGACGCGTCCGAGGGCTGTAACGCACAGCTCCTCGCATTAGGACTGCTGTCCGATGAGCAGATTTATTTGTTTGAAAGATGAGGTCAAAGAAGAAGGTGACAGAGGCAGGAGCAGCACAGAGAGATAAAGGGCAGAGCGAAACAGCCAACACGGCGCTGCTAAACGAACAATGAATAGAGATTTACGAGTTGCACAAGGCTATCTTGTGGACGAGATAAGTACTAAGGGATTGCTAGATTGTGGCATTCACTGCGGTCAGGAGGCGCACAGCACAAGAGTGGCGACTGATTGCTGATCGGTGAAGTGAAATATAAGCGACTAGTGGGTACAGAAACCAGGCACACAGAATTAAGGAGACTGGCTGTTGAGCTTTGCAGCGAGATCCTGGATGCCATCGGGACTGTCTGGACTTCAGGCAGGCAGAGCTAACTGATTGGCTGTTGAGAGGATAGGTGGGGTCTAGTCAGAAACAGTTGTGAGAGTTGCTGACATGCAGGGCTGAACTGCAGGCGGCTACTCCCCTCCTGTTAACTTCAATGTCCTGCTGCTACCAGAGGAGAATACACAACAAGGGATGCTCCCTCCTGTACACTACCTGGACACCATGTACACTGCAGGTGTCACCATGTGTGTGTACCTGCATATGGCAGTGTTTGTGACAAGCCACAGCAACGGCAAGTATATAAATTGAAGTATGTTTATGTTCGTGCACACACGTGCGTGCACGTCTCCCCTCTTCGTGGGACCATCCACCTTGTGACAAGATCAACCTGAAGGTAAAACGCAGAGCAGGCAAGATGTCCTCGCCTCTCCTTGTCAATGTTTCTCTGCTAAGAACACCCCTACCCCTGGGGTCAATAGCTCGCAGTCTGTCAGCTTCTGTAGCCTTGAGCCATCTCTCTCTCTCTCACACACACACACACACACATACACATACAGCTAAAGACAGTTGCAATTTTAGTAACTAAGCTAATGCTCTTATCCACAGCAGGGTTGACAAATGAAATCCAATTATCAAAACAATTAACAATGAAAATAAGGACTACAAAAACCCAGTTTAACGAACATCCTGGCAAAAGGTGATACAAAATAGGAACAGTAACCCTGATAAGATCATATATAAACACACATTTCAAAAAATACTTTCTGAGGAGACGAAGTTCCTGATACTCTGACACACCTGAATGGCCATTATTACTGGCATTTCCTTGTGCATCATGTTAGACTGCTACAGAACAATGACAATGAACGTACAACCTCAGACTATGCTGTTAGTTTCTATTTGACACAGCACTGGTTAAGCAAGCGGCTTCGATGACATGATAAACTTAAGCAATGGCATCCACCAAAAATTTAAAAATAGGCATGAAAACAAATCAGCAGGCCCGCTAACCTCCCTCACTGGGGAGGAATGTGAGACTGTCACAGGGGGGAAGCCTACACAGCCCATGTCCAGGCGGTGATTCATTTTTTCCTTGTTGCTTCTGTTCAGATCAATTTTTATGTAAAATAGCCTCCCTGAGGGCCGTGTCAGTGGCTCGTGGGTCAGCTGCAGTCACAATTAATGATCACATTATCTGTGGCCATTTCTCTCTTTTATTAGAGAACTGCTTGGTGGCTCCACCACATAGCTGCAGAGGAACCTGTTTGCTTTCCAATAGCTCATGTCTGTCTGGTTGAGCTAGTTGGTGCGGTGCAGTGACTTCTGTACACACATCGTGTCACGAAAAACAGCAGCCATTTTCCGAGCCTGCCCTATCTTTAGAGTGGAGAAACTATTCTGATAACAGGGCTGTGATAAGAGCACAATACACAGCTTATCCCACAACACAGGCTAATGCAGCGCATGTGGGTTGTTTTTCCCATATGCAAATACCAGGCGGGTTTCGGGAGGCGATTCACTTTCGACATCATTTAGTCAGTTGACCGATCAGCAAGGCCACTGTGTGTCAGTGAGTGTTTGCCTAGGGAGTGAATCATCTGATTTATACAACTCCGATGTGTCACCCTGTGCAATAAAAAGCCAGCTGAGTGCATACACTCCATTTGTGAGGTTTGCCATTTTGAAAATAATTTGTAATATTCCAGATTATTTGGTTGATTATCTTTACCTGTAATATCTATGGTGCTAATTAAGGTTTCAAAAGGAATAATGTGTAACCTTTTCAGTAGTTTTCACAGTCAGTATTTTAGGAAAATAGCTAACATTGTAAAATAGTTGAATACCAACAACATTAAAGTGTTCAGAGGATTTAAAAATGGTGGCTGTGATTGAAAAAAGGAGCAAAACATAATTTTGCTCAAGAGTAATATTAAAAATATAAATCGCACTGCATTATTTAGTAAAACAAAAATCAGGATTATCATTTCAGACATAATCACAGGGCATCTAGGGTGAACACAGAATTGTACCACAAAAGGGGGAAATGCTCTACAGCCTCTAGGAAGGTTGTGCACTCAATTTTAGAAGGGATTACATCAAAACAGGCAAGGAGGGCAAAGGGCGTGTTTGATTTAGTGTATTTCCTCTGTGTAGAGAGAGAATTCATCCTGTGAGAAGAAGAAAAATAAAATGAAATGGGAAAAAAGCATGTGTTTGGTGGTTTGCTCCACTCACCCATGACGATCAGCAGCATCTTCCTGCTGCGAATCCCAGGAGCCTTCTTCACCTTACACTGGTAGGTGCCCGAGTCCGACGACTTCAGTCCCGTCAGGTTGATGGAGGCGTCGCCGTTCTTGGGGTCAGCTGAGTTGAAGTGGACTCGACCCTTCAAGGGCTCATAGTAGTTCTCGTAGGCCCTGTCACCTGAGTACAGGATCACCTGGATGTGCAGTGCAGGAAACAGTTCTGAGTTCAAAACTTAAACCTGCTGAGAATGATGTTTATGAAAATGAAAGGACAAAGGCCTTGAGATGACAGTCATGTGCTTCCTGAAAGTAAAGCCTGTGCTCACTGAACCAACCAAAATATATGGTAGAGAGAAAGCACCCTTTCTTTTATCTCCGCCATGCCCTTCAGCCTGGCAGCCTGTGCTGTTCTGCCCTTTCCGTGCATAACAAGAATGAAGGTGGAACAAACAAAGCGACCACTGTGGAGCCAAATCAACACCTGCTGTGTCAACAAAGAGCAGTAGCCCCCAATTCTGTCCAACCACCTCCCTATGCCCCGACCCCCATCCCCCCTACATACGCACAGTCTGGGTTTTGAAAGCAGCAAGGAAATGCCTAGAAATAAAGACCAGGTGGAGCCAACAAGAAACTTCATAGCTAGTAGCTGGGGAGATGGAGGAGGGAAAAAAACAAAAACACAAGGAAAAGAACGAGGAGGGTAAAAGAAAGCAAACAACAATGAAAAGAGTTCTCATTCTCTTTCATAGACACTGGCATATTCTTCCACATTTCCATGGAGACAGTCATCAACAGGCTTTTCTGTGCCACGATCAACACCAGGCATATGCACAGCAATACCCCTGGGTAGAGAGGAGGAGAGAGGAAAAGACTGAACATGCAGGAGGAGAGGAAGAATAATGAACCCATCAGCAGAGGCAGAGCACTGAAAGAGGAGCAAAACAAAGAGGAACAGAGTCAGTGAGCTTCTGACGTGTCTGCACCAAGTTGCCTTTCTGCTCCATTTTCAACTGGAAGACTCCTTCCTGGAGTTGCAAGGCAGGTGTGCTCGCAACGGCCGCCATGTTCATCTTGTATATATTAGCCACGTAAACAGGTAATGCAGTTAACATTCCTCCTGGCTCTCAGGGGAGGAAAACCTATCCTTCTAACTTCGCTGGGGATCAGAACATCAGCAGTAATA